>NC_060148.1:170687267-171915207 GCF_021461385.2 Schistocerca piceifrons | reverse complement strand
ATTATACTTGCAATGATTTGTGGCTGGATGTTCAGACATTTGCACGTACGTTGAAGATTAAATTGCTTCCACATTCGGTTTCTATTTATCCAGTTCAACCATTTGGCAATATTAGTTTCCAAATGAGAGAATGTTGAATAGTGATTTATCCCACATCATTCCAATTCTGCTTTGAAATGCCTATCGTAAAATTCACTTCCATCATATGCCTCAAGTCTGTTGGGCAGTCAATTTAGTCCTGTGTGCAACAATTATTCAGAAACCTCTGTGCCTGTGACCGTGTGTGCCCGTGACTGTGAGAATGTAGTTGAAACCATTATTTGATTGTAAGTAGTCCTGTGTATCTAAGAGATGAGCCTGCCATGCATAATCCATTCCTCGTATTATCAGATATATTCTGCATGCAGGTCTGTAAAGCTCATGAACAACTCTCTCCACAATTACTCGACGATGCATATTTTTCTAAGCTCAGGTAAGATCGATAACATTTTGTTCATGTAATCTGCATTCTCTTGCCTAACTGAAGCTGTAAACAGGCGTAATCGAGCTATGATTTCATTTAGTTACCATAATTTATATACTTCAGAGGCAGATTGTTTAGTCTTTCTTGCTGAACTTCGACTTTTACCTACACTATGTGGAGCTGCTACTGCTGCTGTAGTTACAGTCCTGTATTTGTCGCTCTATGAGATATCCATTCATCCTTTCGGGGTTTTACATGCGTTGATCATGCTTAATATTGCACCACATGTTTTTATAGTTTCAGGGTATATTTTTAACACTCGCCATTTTCAAAATTATTAACTGTAACAGCCAAGGCAATCTTCCAAATTCCTTGTTAACAATTCTTACTGCCTTCGTGGTTAAACATATTGTGTGCTTTCCTAAGAAATATGGTTTCGCCCTGATGACCCCATATGTTCTGTCTTAACTCAGCATGCCTCCTCCTCCTCCTCCTCCTCCTCCTCTTCCTCCTGTTTCTGCTTCAACCCATAGTACATGACAGCTCTTTCAGCCTGTCAGTTACTGGCTTAAATATTACTGAGAGATAATGGTCTTGTTGCAGTTGACCTTACTTTCACCAAAGTAACTTCAGTCAAATTTCCAGTTCTTAACATTACACTTTCTCATCAACATGTTGGTGTAAACTAAGCCATTGCTGGCCGTTGTGGCCGAGAGTTTCTAGGTGCTTCAGTCTGGAACCGTGCGACCGCTACAGTCGCAGGTTCGAATCCTGCCTCGGGCATGAATGTTTCTGATGTCCTTAGGTAGGTTGGGTTTAAGTAGTTCTATGTTTTAGGGGACTGATGACCTCAGATGTTGAGTCCCATACGGCTCAGAACCATTTGAACCATTTTTGAACTACGCCATTTTTGAGACAGTTTACAACTTAGGTTTACTTTGAGACAATTGGTGGTGACGGGCATGAAGTGCCTTAGCTATCACATCGATATTTCACACATACATTAGTTTTATACTGACTCCTTTAGTTTTCTCGTTGACACACAGTTCATATTTCTGTATATGAACATTCAACACCTCAAATTTATAGCACCTCTCTTAACAAGACCTTCAGTTCCATTAATTTAGTGTTGATTGCCTCCATTTTTTGGTCAAACGCACGTGCTTTGCGTCCTCTTAAAGAATATGCAACACATCTGCAAATTTGTACATAGTGTAAAATATACTGACACATGCGCATTTTGGTGCATTGCCTTTTTGAAGAATCTAGTTAAAGTTCTGTTTCTATGGACTCTCATTCAATTTACTAGTTTTATATGTAACCAGCAAGCTATGCTGAGAGTTATTCCAGCAATCCTTACATATAACGAATTCAATGAGTAACATCTCTGTTCCTACATGTGCTTCGAAAATATGCTTTAATTCAGATTGCCTGTTCGAAAGTTACAAGGTTGGTGCATTCCAGACAAACAGCTTTTGGATGCTTAAGTATGTCTCACTGAAATAAAATATATTGACTTGCACGCGGCGAGCAAAGCAGAAATATCTGCACATATCCTGATTTCCCACAAAGATGTTGCCAAATAAGAATGTGCTGTTTTGTTTTACTTTTTCAGGTGGTGGAATATCACTGCCTGTTAGTCCTTCAATTCCGTGCAAAATCTCCTGCAGTAGCTGATATTTTAACTGAAACAGTATTTTTGAAAAATATATACATGCTCTAAGTGGACTCCCGCAGGATACGTCAACAGTGTAAACATTTGATTATTTTCCGCAGCATGAAGCCCAATAACCAAAGCACTTCTAATATGAGGAAGTAATGATCCATTCGTCTCGTTCTTCTGGTTTACACCTTCATCATTGCAGGACCAGTCATTTAAAGACCCTTGGGGTGAGACTGTTTTGTCCACTTGGTCATGGTGGTAACTGTTTATTTACATTGAAATGGAGGGGTTTTATAAAGTATTAGTTACAGCTGGGCATATAAACAAACTTAAAAACGATCGTAATTCAGTGCCCACATCTGGTAATGTTGAATCATACATTGACACTTACGTCAATGCACAGAATGCATCATGGAGTCGAGCTATGGTAGTTTCTAATGAGTGGAGAGTTTGGCAAGCTATCGACAGTAAATTTCTGCACAGTGTGTCGTAGAATTGGAGAATATGCGACTGCCATCTTTGCCAACACTCTAGCTCATCCTGTAGTGGATTTCATTAAATGTTAAAAATCAGCTCTTGTAGATCTGTGCTCCCTCTGTTGTTAAATATTTTAACTGTACCGACTGAATCCCCTACAGAGATTTTATGATCACTTTGTAACATCAGGGGAGAGCAAACTTGTCTGTGGAACAAGGCTGAAATCTGCGTTGACACACTGCATGCTCAATGTCATTAATCCAAGGAGAATATCTTTGTTGTTGTTGTTGTTGTTGTTGTCTTCAGCCCAGAGAGTGGTTTGATGCTGCTCTCCATGCTGCTCTATCCTGTGCAAGCTTC
The DNA here is from genome assembly GCF_021461385.2 of Schistocerca piceifrons. Taxonomy (NCBI): domain Eukaryota; kingdom Metazoa; phylum Arthropoda; class Insecta; order Orthoptera; family Acrididae; genus Schistocerca; species Schistocerca piceifrons. The sequence continues at coordinate 171,912,244 of NC_060148.1, read as the reverse complement.
ATCATTTCCAAGTAACTACTGCAACCTACATCCTTCTGAATCTGCTTAGTGTACTCATCTCTTGGTCTCCCTCTACGATTTTCACCCTCCATGCTGCCCTCCAGTACTAAATTGGTGATCCCTTGATGCTTCAGAATATGTCCTACCAACCGATCCTTCTCTTAGTCAAGTTCTGCCACAAATTCCTCTTCTCCCCAATTCTATTCAGTACCTTCTCATTAGTTACATGATCTACCCATTTAATCTTCAAACTTCTCCTGTAGCATTCTACCTATGTAATCTTCAACCTTCTCCTGTAGCACCACATTTCGAAAGCTACTATTCTTTTCTTGTGCTAACTATTTATCGTCCACATTTCACAACCATACATAGCTACACTCCATACAAATACCCCAATAAAAAATATTCTAACAAGATTGCGATCAAGACTGTTTTAAATTTTAATTTCAACCCTCAGAATCACCTGATTTAATTGGACTACATTCCATTATCCTCGTTTTGCTTTTGTTGTTCGTCTTATAGCCTCCTTTTAAGACACTGTGTGTTCCGTTCAACTGCTCTTCCAGGTTCTTTGCTGTCTCTGACAAAATTACAGTCTCGTCGGCAAACCTCAAAGTTTTTATTTCTTCACCATAGATTTTAATTCCTATTCCAAATTTTTCTTTAATTTCCTTTACTGCTTGCTGTCTCACTCCCTTCCCAACCACTGCTTCCCTTTCACGCCCCTCGACTCTTAAAACTGCAATCTGGTTTCTGTACAAATTGTAAATGGCCTTTTGCTCCCTGTATTTGACCCCTGCCATCTTCAGAATTTGAAAGAAAGTATTCCAGTCAACATTGTCAAATGCTTTCTCTAAGTCTACAAATGCCTTTCCTTAATCTGTCTTTGAAGATAAGTCGTAGTGTCAGTATTGCGTCACGTGTTCCAACATATTAACGGAATCCAAATATATTTTCCCCGAGGTCGGCATCCACCAGTTTTTCCGTTGGTCTGTAAGGAATTCGTGTTCGTATTTTGCAGCTGTGACTTATTAAACTGACGGTTTGGTAATTTTCACACATGTCATCAACACTTGCTTTCTTTGAGATTGGAATTATTATATTCTTCATGAAGTCTGAGGGTATTTCGCCTGTCTCATACATTTTGCTCACCAGATGGTAGAGTTTTGTCAGTAGTTCTAATGGAATGTTGTCTACTCCTGGGGCATTGTTTCGACTTAAGTCTTTCAGTGCTCTATCAAATTCTTCTCATAGTATCATATCTCCCATTTCATCTTCATCTACATCCTCTTCCATTTCCATAATATCGTCCTCAAGAACATCGCCCTTGTATAGACCCTCTATATACTCCTTCCACCTTTCTGCTTTCCCTTCTTTGCTTAGAACTCGGTTTCCATCTAAGCTCTTGATATTCATACAAGTGGTTCTCTTTTCTCCAAAGGTCTCTTTAATTTTCCTGTAGGCAGTATCTATCTTACCCCTAGTGATATGTGCATCTACATTGTTATATTTGTCTTTTAGCCATCCCTGCTTAGCCATTTTGCACTTCCTGTCGATCTCATTTTTGAGACATTTGTATTCCTTCTTGCCTGCACCATTTACTACATTTTTATACTTTCTCCTTTCATCAGTTAAATTCAATATCTCTTCTGTTACCCAAAGATTTCTACCAGCCCTCGCCTCTTTACCTACTTGATCCTCTGCTACCTTCACTATTCCATCTCTCAAATCTACCCATTCTTCTTCTACTGTATTTCTTTCCCCCATTCCTGTCAATTGTTCCCTTATGCTCTCCCTGAAACTCTATACAACCTCTGGTTCTTCAAGTTTATCCAGGTCACATCTCCTTAAATTCCCACCTTTTTGCAGTTTCTTCAGTTTTAATGTACAGTTCATAACCAATAGATTGTGGTCAGAGTCCACATCTGCCCCTGGAAATGTCTTACAATTTAAAATCTAGTTCGAAAATCTCTGTCTTACTATTACATGATCAATCGGAAAGCTTCCAGAGTCTCCAGGCCTCTTCCAAGTATACAACCTTCTTTCATGACTCTTAAACCAAGTGTTAGCTATGATTAAGTTATGCTCTGTGCAAAATTCTACCAGGCAGCTTCCTCTTTCATTCCTTTTCCCCATTCCATATTCACCTACTACACTTCCTTCTCTTCGTTTTCCTACTATCGAGTTCCAGTCCTCCACGCCTATTTAATTTTCGTCTCCCTTCACTATCTGAATAATTTTTTTTTTATCTCATCATACATTCCTTCAATCTCTTCATCTGCGGAGCTAGTTAGCATATAAACTTGTACTACTGTGGAAGGTGTGGGCTTCGTGTCATCTTGGCTACAACAACGTGTTCACTGTGCTGTTTGTAGTAACTTATCCATGATGCTATTTTTATTCGTTATTAAACCTACTCCTGCAGTACCCCTATTTGATTTTGTATTTATAACCCTGTATTCACCTGACCCAAAGCCTTGTTCCTCATGCCACGGAACTTCACTACTTCCCACTACATCTAGCTTTAACCTATCCATTTCCCTTTTTAAATTACCTAACGTATGTGCACAACATTGCACACTCCAATATGTAGAACGCCAGTCTTGTTTCTCCTGATAACAACGTCCTCCTGAATAGTCCCCCCCCTCCCCCCCTGCGGGTTCGGGGGTAAGAATAGGCCCACGGTATTCCTGCCTGTCGTAAGAGGCGACTAAAAGGAGTCTCAAACGTTTCGGCCTTCTGTGATGGTGCCCTCTTGGGTTTGACCTCCTTTTTTTCAAAATTTCCGTTGTTAGTGCGTGCCGTTTGGGGAAGGACACCTTACGTGGTGTTTTTCTATTGGTCCATCATGCTCCGCCATCTTGCATGTTACCTATTGTCGTGTGGGGGGGGGGACTACGCCCAACATCTTCTGGGTTGTCTCCTTCTCGCCTTGTGCGCACTCTTCTTCGTAGCGCCTACGACAACTGTGGACCCTTTCAGCACCTGAAATCCAGCACGGTAGCCTGTCCGTTGTGGTGGGTTCGTCATGTACCCTCTTGGTGGTAGCCCCCTGACCACGCAGGGATCGCAGTACAGATGCTAGAGCTGTTTCCTCCCCATGCATGCCAAGGAGTATGTGCCCATCTTGTCTGGGGCACGGGGACTCCGGGCAATGGGATATCGGCCAGGTACCCATTGCTTCGGCTGGGTGGCGCCCTTGGGGAGAGCCCTCGTTCGGAGTAGGTGGCATCTGGGCGGATGTGGCGCAATGAAGCGCAATAAATTACACCAAGCTGGTGGTCGCACGGCTACCAGCGTCTCTAAGCGTGGTAGAGTAGACTTTGATGCTGCACAATATGACCCTCAGTCGTTCCCCTCATTGGCTGCGCCATGGGAGGGACGCCGATCTAGTGCCAAGCGGGAGCCTTACGTACCGCAATACCGTGTCTGCAGCAGGACTGATGGTGACTCCTTTCTTATGACGAAGCCTCTGTTTTTTGTGGAACACCTGGAGGATAAGTTTGGGGAAGTGGCGGGGTTGTCTAAAATGAGGAATGGGTCCATCCTCCTCAAGACGTCCTCCCCAGCCCAGTCACGAGCGTTGCTCTTGTGCGATAAGCTGGGTGACGTCCCTGTTACCGTCACTCCCCACAGTAGCTTAAATATGGTCCAGGAGATTATTTACCATCGTGACCTCTTGTTACAATCCGATGACGAGCTGAGAGCCGACTTGGAACGACATGGTGTCCATTTTGTCCGTCGTGTACATAGAGGGCCCAAGACGAACAGGGTGGCCACCGGTGCCTTTATCTTGGCCTTCGAGGGTGATGTCTTGCCCGAGAAGGTCAAGGTGATGGTTTACCGTTGCGATGTGAAGCCATACGTCCCTCCCCCGATGCGGTGCTTCCAGTGCTGGAAGTTTGGGCATATGTCCTCCCGTTGCCCATCCAGCGCTACATGTCGAGATTGCGGACGCCCCTCTCATCCCGATTCTCCATGTGCGCCTCCGCCTGTATGTGTCAACTGTGGGGAGCACCACTCTCCATGCTCGCCGGATTGCCCCGTTCTTCATAAGGAGCGGAAGATCATGGAATTTAAGACCTTGGACCGGCTTACTTATCGAGAGGCAAAACTGAAATATGAAAGGTTGTATCCTGCTTCCATTCGCACATCTTACGCTGCAGCCACGTTATCGTCGCCCATGCGAGCGACAGTTGTCGCCTCATCTGTGCCGCCTTCAGTGGGCCCTTGGGGCCGTGTATCTCTGTCTGCCCCCCCTCGTGTCTGGGGGCAAGCCTTCCTCTGTTGCCCCCTTAGCAGTTGGGGGCAAACCCTCTTCTGTCGCTCCCCCCACGCTTACTTCGGGAGTGACATCTGCTCCACAACCGGGAGGCTCGATCCCTCCCCCTCCTTCTCCGCCGGCGTTGCCTCCGCCGGTTCCTCTCTCGCAGAAGGGGTCCCTCGGGGCTCTCCCTTCCTCTGTTTCTTCTCCTTCCCAGCCAGATGTCAGCCAGTGGCTGAAGGTTCCACCAACTGCTGGTCGTAGGGCTTCTGCATCGTCGTCAGCCTCCGACGCTCCTTCAGAGAAGCTCTCCCAGCCCTCTCACCCTAAGGGCCGACGTGAGAAGAAGGAACGGCATGTGTCCAAGAAGAAGGACGTTCCGGCGGTTTCAGCACCGCCTGCTGTACATAGTCCTGGCTCCGGGGATGAGATGGAGATCCTCGCCTCTGCCGCAGATCTCACCCTCACAGAACCCATGGGGGCCTCTCCTATGGACTCAGCTGACTCTCCCCCAGTGGCGGCAGTTGGCTCTGAAGCGCTGTCTGCCTCTTAGTCACATTCACGCCCTCCCAGTCCCTTCCTGCTTCCATTCTCCAATGGAACTGCGGCGGTTATTTCCGCCACCAATGCTGCTTCTGGGCGATTTCAATGCCCACAACCCTCTATGGGGTGGGACTGTCTCTGATGACCGCGGTCGGGCCGTGGAGCATTTGTTGGCTCAGCTCGACCTTAGCCTCTTGAACACCGGTGCTCCCACGCATTTCAGTGTTGCCCATGGCTCATTCTCGGCCATCGATCTCTGTCTTTGCAGCCCCGGACTTGTCCCATCCCTCCACTGGAGGGTGCACCCTGACCTGTGCGGTAGTGACCATTTTCCCATCTATTTGTCACTACCCCAGTGTCGTTCTTCTGGGCGCCTGCCCCGCTGGGCTCTCCATAGGGCTGACTGGGCGGCTTTTACTTCCGCTGCAACCTTTGAGTCTCCCCCCCACAGGGTGACATTGACGAGGTGGTCCGCGTCTTAACCACGTCAATTATTTCGGCGGCCGAGGCTGCCATCCCCCGCTCTTCTGGCCTCCCTCGGAGGAAGGCTGTACCCTGGTGGTCGCCGGAGATTGCTGAGGCTATTCGCGACCGTCGGCGGGCTCTCCAGCGTCATAGGCGGCACCAGTCTCTAGAGACCCTCATCGCCTTTAAGAGGCTCCGTGCCTTGGCCCGTCGTCTTATTGCACGGCGTATGCAGGAGTGCTGGGAGAGGTATGTCTCATCCTTGGGCTCCAATGTCTCCGCCTCGCTCGTGTGGTCCCGGATCCGGCGGATTTATGGATACCAGACCCCTATGGGTGTCCCTGGGATCTCCTTGGACGGCGCTGTCTGCACGGACGCTGCCGCCATTGCTGAACACCTTGCTGCGCACTTTGCTAAGAGCTCTGCAACTGCAACTTATCCCCCCGCCTTTCGCTCTCTCAAGGAGCGAGCCGAGCAGACGCCGTTATCGTTCCGCACGCGTCGTCCTGAAAAATACAATGCTCCTTTCAGCGAGAGGGAATTCCTCGCTGCCCTCGCCGATTGCCCTGATACAGCACCAGGACCGGACTGCATCCACGCACAGATGCTGAAGCATCTCTCCAGGGACTGCCAGCGACACATTCTCTCCATCGTTAACCGCATTTGGAGCGAGGGCGTGTTCCCGTCGCAATGGCGAGAGGGTTTTATTGTCCCCATCTTGAAGCCCGGTGCGGACCCATTGGCAGTGGACAGCTATTATCCCATTACCCTCACCAACGTTTTGTGCAAATTGCTCGAACGTATGGTGGGGCGGCGTTTGTGTTGGGTCCTTGAGTCGCGCGGTCTCCTCGCTCCATCCCAGGGTGGCTTCCGTCGGGGCCGGTCTGCCACGGACAATTTGGTGCGGCTGGAATCTGCTATTCGTACGGCCTTTGCCCAACGTCAGCATCTCGTTGCTGTATTTTTCGATCTGCGGAAGACGTATGACACCACATGGAGGCATCACATCGTCGCCACGCTGTATGAGTGGGGTCTTCGTGGTCGGCTCCCGGCTTTTCTTCAAACCTTTTTATTGCGCCGCTCTTTCCGGGTGCAAGTCGGTGTCGCCTCTAGTTCATCTTATATACAGGAAAATGGGGTCCCGCAGGGCTTGGTGTTGAGCGTCTCCTGATTTCTAGTGGCCATTAATGGCCTGGCTGCAGCCGTGGGGTTGTCGGTGTCTCCTTCTTTGTATGCCGATGACTTCTGCATCTCATTTAGCTCCACGACTACGGGAGTCGCCGAACGCAGGCTGCAAGTCGCCGTTCGCAAGGCAGCATCATGGGCTCTGACTCATGGTTTTCAGTTCTCTGCAGCCAAGACTCGAGTTATGCACTTCTGCAGGCGTCGGACGGTCCACCCTCATCCTGAACGTTACCTCGACGGCCACCTGCTTGACGTGGTGGACACTTGCCGCTTCTTGGGACTCGTGTTTGATGCCCGGCTCACATGGGTTCCTCATGTTACTCAGCTGAAGCAAAAATGCTGGCGGCACCTCAACGCCCTCCGCTGCCTTAGCCACACGTCTTGGGGTGCCGATCGCTGCATGCTGCTGCGATTGTACAGAGCCCTTGTGCAGTCCCGGCTTGATTATGGGAGCCTGGCCTATGGGTCTGCATCCCCCTCAGTGTTGAAGTTGTTAGACCCCATACACAACTGTGGGGTTTGGCTTGCAACTGGCGCTTTTCGCACCAGCCCCGTGGATAGTCTACTGGTGGAGGCCGGGGTTCCCCCGCTGTGGATTCGCCGCCATCGTCTGCTCGCCGACTATGCTATCCACGTGCATTGCTCGCCAGGCCATCCCAATCGTCGCCTGCTTTTCCCCGCCATGGTCCTCCATCTGCCCGAACGGCGACCTAGGTCTGGGCTTTCCGTAGCTGTCCGTGTCCAGTCCCTGCTGTCAGAACTGGGGTCATTCCCTCTTCTGCCTCCCTTCCGGGTCCGTACACCAACGCCTCCCTGGTGTTTGTCCCGGCCGTCCGTCCGTCTGGATTTGGCACAGGGACCTAAGGACTCAGTTCCGCCTGTGGCCCTCCGTCGCCGTTTTCTTGCGCTCCTCGAATCATTTCCGGGCTGTGAGCCTGTCTACACTGATGGTTCCCTGGTTGATGGTCGCACTGCCTACGCTTTTGCTCACGCTGCCCATGTTGAGCAACGCTCCTTGCCGGCTGGCTGCAGTATTTTTACTGCAGAGCTGGTGGCCATCTTGCGCGCTCTTGAGCATATGCGTTTCTGCTCAGGTAGGTCCATCGTCATCTGCAGTGACTCCCTGAGCAGCCTTCAGGCCATCGACCGCTGCTATCCCTCTTCTCCTCTGGTGTCCTCTATTCAGGAGTCTGTTTCCGCCATTACCCGTTCTGGTCGTTCTGTGGTCTTGGTTTGGACGCCAGGTCATGTTGGCATCCCAGGGAACGAACGTGTTGACAGGCTGGCCAAAGGGGCGATCGACGCCCCAGCTTTGGAGATCGGCCTCACAGCTCACGACCTGCAGCTGGTGTTGCGCCGTAAGGTGCTTGGGGTGTGGTCTGTTGAGTGGCGTGGCATGACACCCCCAATAAACTGCGGGCTGTCAAGGAGACGACCGATTTGTGGCGCTCCTCCCTGCGGTCTTCTCGCGGGGAGTCTGTTATCCTGTGTCGGCTCCGCATCGGCCATACATATCTGACGCATGGCCATCTTTTGCGTCGGGAGGATCCCCCCCCCCCCCCGTGTCGGTGTGGGTCCCGGCTGACAGTCGCCCACGTTTTATTGGAGTGTCCCCGACTGCGCACCCTTCGGCAGTCTTATAATCTCCTGGGCACCTTGCCTTTGATTTTATGCGATGATGCCTCCATGACTGACAGTGTTTTACATTTTATCCGTGCTGGTCCTTTTTATGGTTCCATTTAGAGTGGTCCTGCACCTTTCCCTTTGCGTGTCTCTTGTCCTCGAGTCTCTCATATTTGGTTGCAGATTTTAGTGTGTAGTCGGTTGGTTGACTCTTTCCCTTTTTTGTTGTCGTGGTCAGTCAACCAGTCTCCGGCCATCTTCTTTTCTTCTGTTTTTTTTTGTCTGGTGTTCATCTGTCCTCTTCGTGTCTGTCGTATTCGTTACCGCATTTCTGTTCTTTTAGGGCCTGGGGGGGAGTATCCTTCCCCTCGGGGTTTTATCTGCTCCGCGCCTTAATGTCTCGCCTGTTTTTGGAATGGGGGACTGATGACCATAGCTTTTTAGTCCCCCTTAAACATCCTAACAACCACCACCTGAATAGTCCCCGCCCAGAGATCTGAATGGGGGACTATTTTACCTCTGGAATATTTTACGCAAGAGGACGCCATCATCATTTAACCATACAGTAAAGCTGCATGCCCTCAGGAAAATTACAACTGTAGTTTCCCCTTGCTTTCAGCCATTCACAGTACCAGCATAGCAATGCCATTCTGGTTAATGTTACAAGGCCTGATCAGTCAATCATTCAGACTGCAATTACTGAAAAGGCTGCTGCCCCTCTTCAGGAACCACACGTTTGTCTGACCTCTCAACAGATAACCCTCTGTTGTGGTTGCACCTATGGTATGGCTATCTGTACCACTGAGGCACACAAGCCTCCCCACCAACGGCAAGGTCCATGGTTCATTGGGGGGGGGGGGGAGGGGGGAATATTACTTTGTCATCACTAAATTGATGGTTTTCAAGTAAAACCACTTATTAGAACTCCCTTTTCGATAATACACTGACACTAACATGCGTACACCCACTGGTATTCAAACAGTAGGTTTGATTGAACAGCATTATGTTGACACCAGATGCCTGCTGATACAACGACTTCACCTTTCCTGCAAGGAAAGCACATAGTGTTAGTTAGAAGCTTATTTGCTCATTTTCTCTGTTCATCAGCGTCAGCATTAATACTTAAACTGGCTCACAACAGGGACTTCTGATGCATGACTTGACATCCTTATCATTTGTTGTTTGTCACAAGAGATCAAATTATTTATCAATTGATGTAAGTGTATTTTCGTGACATCTACTATCATTATAGTTATAATTGTAATATTGTTGTTGTTATTTAGCATCAAACCCTGTATTTTGTGCACATTTGTGTGTTTATCAGGCACATTTATACGCTTTAGTAACTGTGCACTGCACAGAACCACTGTCTGCATTGAATCATTCGTTTTGTGTTACTTGCAGCACTTAGATCGCCGAATCCAGTGGTAGCTCTCATAGTAGCAGCAGTAGCACATCAGAGTACTGTAGGCTGACACATGTTTTCATAAGAAGCGACTTATTTTAAATTTTGTCAATTTTCCTTACCTTCAACTCCTATATTTCGCATATGTCTGTGTATCTACCATGCCAACTCTGGTATGGACAGATATAGTAATTGCTGTGTTCAGATGTGAATCAAGTTGGTGATCCTTCGCTCACAGCTCCAGGCAGTGTTGTACACCAATTGGTCCACTGTTGCAGTCATATTGGGTACTGCCCACACTGAGATTGACCTCTCACTTGTGGTTGAGTGGGAAGTTATTCAAGCGTGTGGGAGGCAGTGGACGGATTTCCATGTTGCTGATCGAAGAGCCTGCTCTGTTTGTCTAATGAACAGATTTGGGAGCTGTCTATGGCTGATGGAATCCATGAGCCAGATGAAGTCGTGTGCCATGTTCCAAAGGAAGCCTCTCAGTGTGCAAGACTGAGCATTCGCAGAGGGTAGTATTACTGGTACTTGGAATCTCCGATGTTAGGTGTGTAATGGCGCCATTTAGAGATAAGACTGCATAGGAGGGGAAGGAATCCAATGTGCATTCTGTGTGCATACTGGATGGAGTCTTTACGGATTATAAATGGGTGCTTCTGAATGCCATGAAAACCATGGCATAGCTAGCTGTAAGTGGTGACTCACGTTGGTGGTAACAATACCGATTGCGATCCATGAGTAATGCGACCAATGTCTTTCTAACGCAACGGTACACCACAGCGTGTTGTAACCTGCTGGGCTAAGTGGATGGGGGAGTTAGTTTCAAAACGCTCTGTCTCATTCGGTTGCAAGTGCCGGAGAGTCAGGATGTGCATTTCTGTCAACCCCGTTTTGAGTTTATGTAACTTGACACAATGGGTCATTCTGTAGAGGAACGGTACGCTATCAAATTTTACGTTAAACTTAGGAAGTCCGCCACCAAAATGTTCCATTAGTTCAGCATGCCTTTGGGAATGATTGCTTGTCCAAATCGCAACTTTTCCAATAGCACAAGTCGTTTATGGAGGGCCGAGAGGAGATTACCGACGAACCTCGCAGTGAATGGCTATCAACCGCGTGTTTGAACTCTAACAGACAGCTGAGCCTTCAATTGATAGCACAAACTTTAGACATGTCAGAAACAACCTCTTTCCGCATTGTGACCGAAGATATGAACATGAGAAAGATGTGAGCCGAACTTGTCCCAGAAGTGTTGACCGAAGAATACAAGCATGCTGCCAAGAAATGTTGGAAATGTGTGAAAACGATCCTCAATTTTTAAAATCCGTTATCACTGCTAAAGAGTCGTGGATTTTTGAGTACAACCCTGAGACAAAAAGGCAGAGTTCAGAGTGGCACACCCCATCGTCGCCCCATCCCAAGAAGGCACGCATGAGCAAGTCCAGGATCAAAACCATGCTCATAGCCTTCTTGGACGTCAGGGGCATTGTCCACCACGAATTCCTACCTACCGGGACTACAGTGAACTCAGCTTTCTACTTGGAAGTGCTCAAAAGCCTGAAAAGGAGGGTCTCGCACTGCCAAAGTGACAGCAAGGATAAGTGGAAAGTTCGCCACGACAATGCACAGTCACAGTGCCTTCATTGTAAAAGATTTTCTTGCCAGGACCAAGACCCCATTGGTTCCTCAGCCTCCCTACAGTCCTGACCTGGCTCCTGCTGACTTTTTTTGTTTCCTTGGTTAAAAGGAGTCATGAAAGGAAAACATTGGGACACGATTGAAAGCATCCAGGCCCATGTTACATCAGTTCTAAAGAAATTCCAAGATGCCTTCCAGGCATGGAAACACCGCCTCCAGAAGTGTATTGACGCAAGAGAGTGCTATTTTCAAAATTTTTTATTTGTACGAATATATTAAACGATTTTTTATGAATTTGGTCGCATTTCTTATGAAACGCAACTTACATGTGTGACATTGGATTGGAATAGGTTCTGTCTGGTTTCAGCGCCTAGCTAATAAATACTGCCATTCTTGCCTGAGAGATGAAGGTGGAGCTCACCATCATGGGCTAAACTGAAAGTGGTTATTTCGTACAGAGTGGAGTGAAGGTCTGAATCAGAGTTCCAGACAGTTCTGCAACTGTGTAGGTTGCAGATTCCTCAACCTGCCCCAAAAGGTGGTGGATTTACAGGTTCTGCTAAATAGGGCAGGAGTAAACTACACAAAGGAAGCAGTTGCATGAGTATAGGGGATGTGTAGAGGAGACTGGGCTTTTCTAGGTGAGAGAGTCTCAGGTAAGTGCAGAAAGGGCTTCAGTTTCAAAGGCTGAAAGTAGAACACCCAAGGAGGGTAGATACAACCACAATAAGGATTGTAGTTGTAAATTGTGGTAGCTGCATTATAAAAGGAACAGAGCTCAAAGCGGTAACAAAAAGCACTGAATCTCAAATCCTTGTAGGTATTGAAATAAGTTCAGCTGAAATTTTTCAAGAGACCTAACCATGTTCACAAAGAATGGATGAAATACAGTTGGTGTAATGTTCATTGCTGTTCGAAGTAGTTTACCTTGTAATGAAACTTAAGTAGATATTCCTGTGAGGTAGTACAGATAGCAATCAATTAAAAGATCCGGGCTGAGAGGCTATAGTCTATCCGTAATTCGTTGCTAACTGCGGGCAACATCTTTGGAGGTGAGTCAACGATGGCTGCCAGGCCACGGGTTTCCCGTTTATATAGAGGGCACCAACGTAAGTCACGTGGGGCCGACTGTAAGTCTGTCTCTGACTAACGTCATTATTCTCGATTTAATGTAATAGATCGCCACATCGTTGGTGCAAAGTTGACTACCATATCCTATCTAACTTTAAGCCGTCCTCTTTTGCGCTGAAATCATTGTGGTGTTCCTGAATCTCTATAGCTTCCCTATACATATGTGCATAATAATCGATGGCCTAGCTAGCACGCTTTTCTCATTAAATTTTATTTCGTGGTTGACATCTTTAAAAACATGTTCTGCTACAACTGATCTGTCGGTATATTCCAGTCGACACTTCCTTTTGTGTTCGGTTTAGCGGGTATTGACACTTCTTATCGTTGTTCCAATATAAACCTTCACACATCCACACGGAATTTTATACACCTCAGGAGTTGCTAAGAAGTGTAGTGCATCTTTCGCCGATCTTAAACACTAAAACTTGGTCACTAAAATTCTTCCGGATTTGAGGCCGCATTGTCAGCTATAAAATTCCGACGCTTCGGCGACTGTTGCAAGACACCTTCCTCAGTCACCCTGAGGAAGGCGTCTTGCAACAGCCGCTGAAGCGTCAGAATTTTATATTTGACAATGCGGCCTTAACCCCAGAAGAATTTATTGACTGTGACAAGGGCCGTGAAAGCCTACGTTTACACTCACTAATCTTGTTTGTGGGTCTAAAGATTGTTATAACTTGAAACATTGCCAGAACTTTCCCAATACTGTCCGTAATATTGCAAATAAATGGAAGAAAAACTCTTCCAGCTGACGGTTGTTCTTGCTGAATGTAGTCAGACGCTTTTCTTCTGGGATGAAGTGCTCGATCTATCTCGTTGTCAGCGTATCCATTTTTCTTAACAACCGTTCGCAAATGATTTAGGTCATCTTGCAAGTAAACTGGCTGACAGATATTATTAGCTGTGTCCACCAGTGGTTTAATGACGCCTCTCTTCTGCCTGGGATGATGGTTCGAATCTTTATGGAGGTAATGGTCGGGTTGTGTGTGTGTGTGTGTGTGTGTGTGTGTGTGTGTGTGTGTGTGTGTGTTTCTCTTTTATGCACTTTATGCCCTAGACTCCAATCTGCCCATTTAATTACTGATACATCCAAAAAATTTAGTTGTCCATTTCTCTCTTTCTCCGTAGTAAATTGTATATTTGGATTAATACTATCCAGATACACCGTGAAACCATACAATTCCTCTTTACTGTGATTCCATACCACAAAATTCTCATCCACATACCAATACCACTTTAAAGGTCTTCTACTGCCAGACTGCAGCACCTGCTGTTAAAAAAAAAATCCATGAAAAGATTAGCAACAGCTGGACTCAGAGGCTGCCTGTGGCCACACATTCTGTTCGTTCGTGAAACTTACTTCCACACTGAAAATAGGTCATGGACTGACAATGTTGGGAACTCCACTGCCTGGCAGCGAGCTGTTGACTCACCTCGGAAGTTGTTGCCTGCAGTTGGCAGGAAGTAGTAGTTTTACAGATCGACCTCGGCCTCTCAGCCCAGAATTTTTAACTAAAGAAGACACTGACTGTGAAAGCCTACACGTTATGATGAGTACGGGTGGAGCTTATACCTACCAACTGGAATAAAGTAAGAAGTTTCCTTTACCGACGCCAGTGGTAGGCATGAAACGTCGTCCAAAACTGTACTGAATGGCGTCTCTGAAAATGATTTTGAACAATGAGTTCAGAAGCGCACTCACTCTGTAAATGATAACGAAAACATACTTGACACCTTAATAACACTGGCCAAACAGGGAGCATAACAGGTACAGGGATTAGTGACTGTAATGTTGTTGAGCCATGAAGAATTCACAAGAGTGAATACTGTAACATCGAAACGCACCAAAATAAACGCAAAATTCATGCCCTTGAAAAAGCAGATAAAAATTCGCTTTACACATTCTGAAGAGACAGTATCCACTCCTTCAGGTAAGTCTTTCCAAACATAGATCAGATGCGGTTTAAAGTCAAATAAGTAATAACTGAGAGATATGTGTCAAATTAATAAGAGGTGGTACTGACACAAAACACGTCAGACCACTGGTGCAGAAGCTATGAAATACACAGTCCAAATTTAAAAGATCGCAAAATCCACAAGACTGACGAATTTTCACAGAAGGTCGAAATTTAACGCAAACTTCAATGAGAGAGGCTTTTAATAGTTTCCAGAACGACACTGTCTCGAAATCTAGTAGAAAACGCAAAGAAATTCTCTTTATATGTAAAGTACACAATTGACAAGGTACGTTAATACCCTCAGGGCGCGATATCAATGTTAAAGGTATTGACGACAATGCTACTTAAGCGAGTTACTGAAGACGGTTTTCCTAAATCCCTTCACAAGAAAAACAAAGTAAGTATTCCAGAATTCTAATCAAGAATAACTGCCTGTATCTTCTTCAGGCGTTGGTATCCTAAATGCAGTGGAGCAGCTTAAGAAAGGCAATGCCTCTGGCCCAAATTGTACACAATTCAGGTTCCTTTTAGAATATGCTGATGCAATAGCTCCATACTTAAGTCATATACAACTCTTCATCTGCAGAAAGATCGGTACGCGAAGACAGGAAAGTTGCGCAAATTACTCCAGAACCCAAGAAACGAAATGGGAGTAATCCGCTGAAATGCAGACCCATTCCAGTAACATCGCTTTGCAGTAGGATACTGGAAAACATAATCTGTTTGAACATTATGAATTACCTGGAAGACGTCATATGTTGACAAATAGCCAACACATATTCGGAAAACATAATTCTTGTGAAACACAACAAGCTCTTTATTCTCGCAAAGTAATAACTCATATGGACAGATGGCATTAGATTGATTCCATATTTTTTATTTTCAGAAGGCTTTTGACTCAATTCCTCATAAGTGACTTCCAATTACATTGTGTGCCCCTGGACTATCATCCTAGTTGTGTGCACAGATTCGTGATTTTGTGCCAGAAAGGTCACAGTTCGTAATAACTGAAAGAAAGCCATTGAAGTAATATCTGACGTTTCCCAAGTAAGTGTTATAGGCCCTCTCTTGTAACTTATGTACATACACGATGTAGGAGACAATCTGAGCAGCCCTCTTAGATTAGGCGGTCATTTACGTTATTGTAAAGTCATCAGATGATCAAAACGAATTGTGAAGTGATAAAGATAACTGTATGATGTGAAAAATAGCAATTGACATTAAATAATGAAAAGTATGAAGTCAACCACATGAGTACTGAAAGGAATGTGCTAAATTTCGTTCACACGATAAATAAAACAAACATAAAAGCTGTGAGCTCAACTAAATACATAGGAATTACATTATGAATAAATGAAATCGTAACATTCATATTCATAATGCTCTGGAGAAAGCAAACCAAAGACTTATATCTTGGCAGACCACTTAGAAAACGTAACAGGTCTACTAAAGAAACGGCTAACTCTATGCTTGTCTGTGCTCTTGTGGAGTACTGCAGTCTTTTATGGGACTTCAAAGAAGGGCAACTAGTTTTGTACTATTGCGGAATAAGGGAGTGTGTGCTACGGATATGATAAATGACCTGGTATGGTAGTAATTAAATAAACGGCGTTTTTCGCTATGGAAAGAATTTTTCGTGAAATTTCAAACACTGATTTTGTTGTCAGTATGATAACATTTTATTGGTGCCAATCTACTTAGGGAGAAATTATCGTCATAGTAAAGTACGAGAAATCAGAGCTCCCATGGAAACATGTAATTGTTCGTATTCCCTGCATGCAATGCGAGTGGAATATTAGAGAAGTAGATTAAAAAGGATGGTTCGATTAACCTCTGCTAGGCCCTTAATCGTGAATTGCAGACTTACGTAATATAGATCATTGTCATCTTTCCTCAAAGCCAGTTGCTCTTCACATACACTCCTGGAAATGGAAAAAAGAACACATTGACACCAGTGTCTCAGACCCACCATACTTGCTCCGGACACTGCGAGAGGGCTGTACAAGCAATGATCACACGCACGGCACAGCGGACACACCAGGAACCGCGGTGTTGGCCGTCGAATGGCGCTAGCTGCGCAGCATTTGTGCACTGCCGCCGTCTGTGTCAGCCAGTTTGCCGTGGCATACGGAGCTCCATCGCAGTCTTTAACACTGGTAGCATGCAGCGACAGCGTGGACGTGAACCGTATGTGCAGTTGACGGACTTTGAGCGAGGGCGTATAGTGGGCATGCGGGAGGCCGGGTGGACGTACCACCGAATTGCTCAACACGTGGGGCGTGAGGTCTCCACAGTACATCGATGTTGTCGCCAGTGGTCGGCGGAAGGTGCACGTGCCCGTCGACCTGGGACCGGACCGCAGCGACGCACGGATGCACGCCAAGACCGTAGGATCCTACGCAGTTCCGTAGGGGACCGCACCGCCACTTCCAAGCAAATTAGGGACACTGTTGCTCCTGGGGTATCGGCGAGGACCATTCGCAAGCGTCTCCATGAAGCTGGGCTACGGTCCCGCACACCGTTAGGCTGTCTTCCGCTCACGCCCCAACATCGTGCAGCCCGCCTCCAGTGGTGTCGCGACAGGCGTGAATGGAGGGACGAATGGAGACGTGTCGTCTTCAGCGATGAGAGTCGCTTCTGCCTTGGTGCCAATGATGGTCGTATGCGTGTTTGGCGCCGTGCAGGTGAGCGCCACAATCAGGACTGCATACGACCGAGGCACACAGGGCCAACACCCGGCATCATGGTGTGGGGAGCGATCTCCTACACTGGCCGTACGCCACTGGTGATCGTCGAGGGGACACTGAATAGTGCACGGTACATCCAAACCGTCATCGAACCCATCGTTCTACCATTCCTAGACCGGCAAGGGAACTTGCTGTTCCAACAGGACAATGCACGTCCGCATGTATCCCGTGCCACCCAACGTGCTCTAGAAGGTGTAAGTCAACTACCCTGGCCAGCAAGATCTCCGGATCTGTCCCCCATTGAGCATGTTTGGGACTGGATGAAGCGTCGTCTCACGCGGTCTGCACGTCCAGCACGAACGCTGGTCCAACTGAGGCGCCAGGTGGAAATGGCATGGCAAGCCGTTCCACAGGACTACATCCAGCATCTCTACGATCGTCTCCATGGGAGAATACCAGCCTGCATTGCTGCGAAAGGTGGATATACACTGTACTAGTGCCGACATTGTGCATGCTCTGTTGCCTGTGTCTATGTGCCTGTGGTTCTGTCAGTGTGATCATGTGATGTATCTGACCCCAGGAATGTGTCAATAAAGTTTCCCCTTCCTGGGACAATGAATTCACGGTGTTCTTATTTCAATTTCCAGGAGTGTATTTACTAATCGTATTCCCACTACATTTTCTGGAATACCATGGCGACAACAGCAAATTGGTTCAATATCTTAATCATCAGCACTCCCATAACATCGTACCATGGACAAAAAGTAAATTAAGGAAATGCAGAAAATCGAATGCTTAGCAGTGCAATTTTTTTGGTTCTAATACTTAGTCTCCCCCTCCGAACCCGCGCGCCTGTCACCCCCTCAGGCCCCCCATGTGTGCCCACGTCTCCCCCTCAGCCCCCCCACGTGCGCCCGTCTCCCCCTCAGCCCCCCCACGTGCGCCCGTCTCGCCCTCAGCCCCCACACGTGCGCCCGTCTCCCTCTCAGCCCCCACTCGCGCCTACATCGCCCCCTCAGCCCGCACTCGCGCCCACATCGCCCCCTCAGCCCGCATTCGCGCCCACATCGCCCCCTCAGCCCCCACTAGCGCCCTCATCGCCCCCTCAGCCCCCCCACGTGCGCCCACATCACCCCCTCAGCCCCCCACGTGCGCCCACATCGCCCCCTCAGCACCCCCCACGTGCACCCGTCTCCCCCTCAGCCCCCCCACGTGCGCCCGTCTCCCTCTCAGCCCCCGTCTCCCCCTCAGCCCCCCCACGTGCGCCCGTCTCCCCCTCAGCCCCACCACGTGCGCCCGACTCCCCCTCAGCCCCACCACGTGCGCCCGTCTCCCCCTCAGCGCCACCACGTTCGCCCGTCTCCCCCTCAGCCCCACCACGTGCGCCCGTCTCCCCCTCAGCCCCCACTAGCGCCCACATCGCCCCTTCAGCCCCCCCACGTGCGCCCACATCGCCCCCTCAGCCCCCCACATGCGCCCACATCGCCCCCTCAGCCCCCACACGTGCGCCCGTCTCCCCCTCAGCCCCCCCACGTGCGCCCGTCTCCCCCTCAGCCCCCCCACGTGCGCCCGTCTCCCCCTCAGCCCCCCCACGTGTGCCCGTCTCCCCCTCAGCTCCCCCACGTGCGCCCGTATCCATCTCAGCCCCCGTCTCCCCCTCAGCCCCACCACGTGCGCCCGTCTCCCCCTCAGCCCCACCACGTGCGCCCGTCTCCCCATAGGTCCCCCACGTGCGCCCGTCTCCCCTTCAGCCCCCCCACGTGCGCCCGTCTCCCCTTCAGCCCCCCCACGTGCGCCCGTCTCCCCTTCAGCCCCCCCACGTGCGCCCGTCTCCCCTTCAGCCCCCCCACGTGCGCCCGTCTCCCCTTCAGCCCCCCCACGTGCGCCCGTCTCCCCTTCAGCCCCCCCACGTGCGCCCGTCTCCCCTTCAGCCCCCCCACGTGCGCCCGTCTCCCCTTCAGCCCCCCCACGTGCGCCCGTCTCCCCTTCAGCCCCCCCACGTGCGCCCGTCTCCCCTTCAGCCCCCCCACGTGCGCCCGTCTCCCCCTCGGCCCCCCCACGTGCGCCCGTCTCCCCCTCGGCCCCCCCCATGTGCGCCCGTCTCCCCCTCGGCCCCCCCCACGTGCGCCCGCCTCCCCCTCGGCCCCCCCACGTGCGTCCGCCTCCCCCTCGGCCCCCCACTCGTGCCCGTCTCCCCCTCAGCCCCCCCACATGCGCCTCCTCAGCCCCCCCACTCGCCCCCGTCTCCCCCTCAGCTCCCCCACTCGGCCCCGTCTCCCCCTCAGCTCCCCCACTCGGCCCCGTCTCCCCCTCAGCTCCCCCACTCGGCCCCGTCTTCCCCTCAGCCCCCCCATGTGCACCCATGTCTCTCCCTCACCCCCCACCGCGCGCGCGCGATCGCCCGTCTCCCCCTCATCTCCACCGCCCGCGCGCGCGCGCGCGATCGCCCGTCTCCCCCTCGTCCCCACCGCCCGCGCGCGCGCGGTCGCCCGGCCCCCCTTCCGCGAGCGCGTGGTCGCCCGTCTCCCCCTCGGCCCCACCGCGTGCGCGCGGTCGCCCGTCACCCCCTCGACCCCACCGCGCGCGCTGCCACCCATCTCCCCCTCGGCCCCCCCCCCACACGCGCCCGTCTCCCCCTCGGCCCCCCCCACACCCGCCCGTCTCCCCCTCGGCCCCCCCACGCGCACGTCTCCCCCTCGGCCCCCCCCCCACACAAGCCCGTCTCCCCCTCGGCTCCCCCCACGCGCGCCTGTCTCCCCCTCGGCCCCCCCCCCCCCGACAGGCGCCCGTCGCCTTCCCGATAATGCTATTCAATTTGGGCAAATGTAACCCCATGAAAGCAGGCACCAAGCCTGCATTTGTAAGATTTGTTGCAGTTCGTGTTTGTAGCAGGTCATACTCAATACTTTAGACCTGATTCATGTCAATACTGGTTCCTGTTCCACCCATTATCACATCTGTATCCTGCCTTGTTAAATCCTTGCACAATGGTCCTACATCATCTCTCACTTCACTAAGATGTGCACAGGGCTTGGAAATAACTTGTCACATGTCAGTTGTGAAAGGAAACAAGATTGCTTCCTTGCATAAAGTTTCTGCTTTTCTACATCAAGGAGCAGCAAATGGTGGTTGAGAGGGTTATGCCAGTTTTCACAGCTTTCATCTCCCCTCCATATTTTGAATGCCAACAAGCAATCTAGGGCCTGTTTTGCTTGGTCCATGTCTCTGAGCTCATACTTCTGCCACAGTGTCATTTCCACCACAGGTACCTTCGAAATAGCATAATGAGCAATGGGTAACAGACAGACCAGGTCATACGGTAATGCTGTGCTTAATTAATGCTGCTGTTGCCATGGCTTTGCAGACTTTTTGACACTCACTGTCCATCATTTACTTGTGCTCACTGGACAGTAGCATATGTTTGCTAAGAGAGCAGTGATTTCCATTTATTAATATTGCCATTTTTATTTCTGAGTTAAGATGACTTGATTCCGAAACGCACAGAGCCAGCAAAGAGTATTTTACATAAGGTAAACGAATTTCTTCATGACCTTAAAGACAAAGCAAAAAGAGACTGAATCTTATCAGTTCTGCAGACTTCAACAACATAGGTATCTGGTGTTTTACCATGAACTTTACTGAGAATATTTACATAAGTGCAGTGTATGGAAACCTGTGTCCGGAAACGGATTTGGAAGATATCTAGAAAGATGTTCTTCATTGTATTATATTGAAATTTCATGACCATGGCGATGAACCTACAAGACAAAATGAAGGTGATGTTTTAAATTGTAAGATAACTTTCACAGGGGCTAATTATTGAGAGGAAGAGTTCTGAAACCTTTGGCATACACATTCAGCAAATGCAAAGATGAAAGATGGTTTCTGATGGAGGATCCGATACTGTATTAAATGTTGCTACTTCTGAGATAAATTCACAGCATCAGGAAAAGAAATAATCGTTCCATATTATTTATTTTGATCAGATGTGGCTCAAACAAAATAGTGCAATAAACAAAATGTGACAAGCTTCAAAAAGCAGTGGTGGTTTGAAAGTACTGTATGGCAGAGGAAACACACTTACTGTCTGTCATGCAGAATGATCTGAACATGCCCAAAAATCGATGATTATCACGAAGAACTCAACAGTGATGTATTTCAATCCTTGTGTTTACCTTTATTGAGACTATTCAATGAGGACGCTCTGATGGTCGACAATGCCAGTTAAATTTACAGAATCAAAGGGGAAATTTTCTAGTTCAAGAACAAAGGAGGAGGAAATTCCACATTAGCTGGAAGGGAAGAGAAACTCTATTTAATGCTGATATACCAAGGTGGCGATATTGGAGGTGATTAGGTGTGATTGCCATATTTATAATCGATATGAACTTCACAGCTTAGCACCAGAAATGAAGCACAAGATTGTGAGATTGCCTCTTAGTGCAGAGAAGTTGGATGAGGTACCGTTGAGGGGAAGAGGAGGGGAAAGAAAAGCAGAGGAGAAAGGGAGTTGAGCAGAGGGGCAAGAGGGATGGGAGTGGGCAAGTAGAGGGGACTTCGTACGTTAAAATTAAAGACAGTATGAAAAATTCAGAAACTAAAAAACATATTGCTTAGAGCAACATGCAGATGCATGTGCCTGTGCCTGTGAGCTTAAACTAAAAGGAACCTTTATAGTTCTAGCTGTGTATAGGTCCCCAGTCAGATATTTCCAACGATTTCTGAAATACTTTGAATCTTTATTGTGCCATCTGCCAGTCAGACAAGCAAATTATAGTTTCCGGGGTTTCCGATGTAGATATTCTGAAGAAATCCGATAGAACTACCTTGGAGTATTTCTTGGTTCTTTCAATTTGACGTCAGTTTTAGATTTTGCTGCATAGGTAGTACAGGAAAGCAGCACTAAGAAAGATACTTTATAGACTGAATGTAAATTTAATCAAATAAATACTTACCTCTTTTGAGAATGATCCTTATGATCATGATGCACATCTAGGTATACTATATAACATAGTTCCATACAAGTAATGCAAAATAGTTCTCCAAAATAGTGCATTCAATTTAACAATTGTAAAGCTAGAAACAGAATGGGACGAGATCTACAGGGAAGCCGATGCTAATTTCAAATTTAATGTGAAAATAATTTCCCAAAGGAAACAACAAATCGTAATTGTAAGAAACAATCTAAAAAGCTGTGACTTATTAAAGAGATAATAATATGTTGTATACAGAAAATCGAAATTTATTTTACTGCCAGGAGTAATTATCGAGTAAGAGCCAAATATTACAAAAAACTGTTGCACTGTATTAGGAAAAGTTATTGAAAAACCAAGAAGTGTGTGCACCATGTCTTGGATGAGCACCTCTGATGATAAAATTAAAACAATTTGGGATATTGCTAGAAAGGAAACAACAGTGGAAATCACAAAGATTTTATTCCTATCAAACTCAATGAAAAGTTTAACAAAAATCAGAAGTAATTTTAATAATCATTTTATTAAATGTTGTAGAGAAATTAGGATACAGCTGTTCATTAGGAAATACAAGGTTGTACGTGGAAGAAGGAATACCTATGCAATTTGATAAAATTGAAATTCAAACCACCTCTCGAACTGAAATTAGGAAAATAATAAATTCACTCAATGTAAAAGCATGCATGGAACTGATGGCACTTCCAACGGAGTACTAAAAGCCTGTTGTGAGCAGGATATGCACAAACGGTTTTAATCATATTTAAGTGGAAGAGTGCAGAAGGTTGAAGTTAACAGTAGAGATAGTGAGCTAAAGTTAGCAGTCCTTGTAATATTAGTAATTTTCGGCCTACAAACATTAGTATACGCTCAATGGTAAACGCCTGATGGCCTGAAGTTATCAAACAATTGTAATGTAAAAGAAATCAATCGTCACATAGCAGTGGCAGAGTCTATTATTCTTTATCTTTGCCACTCTCACCCAGCGGTCGTAAATCTCTAAGTACACGTATCGATTAATGATATAAAAAAAGAATTCTGTTATTTGAAGACAAATGAAGCCTTGAGCGATTCACCTTTTACTGTTTCTATTCCATGAAAGGCAGACTTGCTGTGTTCTGCAAAAATTTTAAAATTTGTGTAAAATACTCTTTAAATGTCCTAATTGTCTTTTCAATCAGAAAACATGTAGTTTTATGTAATTAATTACGAACAGGGTCCATCGAGAGGACATGAATATGAAGTATTGCCTGTTATGTACAAAGCTTTTGTTAATATGCACCAGCCATTGTAACTTAATATTAAAACGTATGTAGCATTAAAAACGTATGCTTATATAGCCAAATTATCCATAAGTATCTCCATCTCCTCCTTACTTTAATGTTAATAATTTTGTATCAGTTTATCTCCAGAACCTACGATCATGCTGATGGACCCAACACAGCATTGAGGCAGGGTGGAACACTACCATTCTCCTTTCATTTCTGAATCATTTTTGTTATTGTGTAGTATTGCTTTTCTTTTAAAGTCAGTAAATCTTTTGGTCTATTAGTGTCGATCCAGGCTTGGCTGCGTCGCGGTCATGTAAACGAGCGGAAATGGTAATGTTACTTTGATAACACTACATCCTCTAACTGAGGAGGTATGAAGAATGGTGTCCCACAGTGTTCACGTTTGTTTCTCATATTTTTCTTAATATATGTTCATGACCTGACTCTCCACATTCATGAAGATGCAAAGCTAGTTCTTTTTCTGATGATGCAGTAATCACACCAAAGAAATATGAGTTAGCTGAGGAAACTGTGAATTATGTCTTTCAGGAAATTAAGTGGTTGTCTGCAGATGGTTTTGAAAAAACACAGTGTACACTGTTCTGTGCAGTAAATGGCAGAATACCATTGATAAGTATAGATTTTGAACAGGAATCTGTTGCTAAGCAGAATATTTGAAATTTCTGGGTGTGTGCATAGATAAAAAATTAATTTGAAGACGCACATCATGACCTTATGAAACATGTCAGTTCAGCATCTTACGCAATTAGGGTTATTGCAAATTTTGGTGACAAACATATCAATAAATTAACTTAAAATGAATATTTCCATTCACTGCTTTCATATAGCTTGAAGTTTTAGGGTCACATAATTTAGAGAAAAGTATTCATTGCACAAAAGCCTGTAATCAGAATAATAGTCGGGAAGCACTGAAGATCACCTTGCAGACACTTATTTAAGGGACTAGGGAGGTTCGCAGTACCTTCACAATACAAGAATCACAGTTCAAAGATAATAGCAAAGAGCAGTGGCTAAATCTGACTTTGGCACAGAAAGAGATGAACTGTGCAGCCAGAAAAATCTTTGTTTGTCTACCAGGTAGAATTAACAGTCAGACAGATAGCCAACCAGCTTCTAAAAACAAATCAAAAGTATTTATGAATGAGGACATCGTCTACTCAGTACATAAATTTTTAAATATGAAATAGTAATTTAAAAAATATATATATTGTGTAAAGATAGCTAATGTTAAACTTACAAGTTCCACATTGCAAAGTGACATATTTGGGATCTGTGGAACATGTATTAATGTAGTGTAATATCATCAAACCAGGCAAGGACTGTACATAACTCTATAGTTATCGTAATTTGTGTCTTACCAGCTGTAAACAAAATCATGTTGAAAGTTTGGTCAGCATGTGGTTTACCTGTGTCAAAGAATCCAAGAAAATACTGATTGACTTTCTGCCTGGGTTCAAAAGGTACCACTCTATTATGTACACTATGATTGCCAGAATGCACTGACC
Source organism: Schistocerca piceifrons (assembly GCF_021461385.2). NCBI lineage: Eukaryota > Metazoa > Arthropoda > Insecta > Orthoptera > Acrididae > Schistocerca > Schistocerca piceifrons. The sequence continues at coordinate 171,887,572 of NC_060148.1, read as the reverse complement.
ACCTGTGTGTCAATGTTACATTTGAGCAGTGCGTGATAAATTAAATTTGTAATGGTCTTATTAGTTGTGTTCAGAGGACTATCAAGTAGATAGTCAGCACTTGCCATCTGTAGATCATGAAAGTTTCAGTCTTCTGAGCAATATCTAAAAGGGATTCACTAGACCTCTATGCTGTGTAACTTGTCCTATTTGACAGCAGGTATATAAGAAATGCACCTACGTGGGTACCAGACAGGCATATACTTTTTGAAGACAGAGTACAGAAATCAGTAGGATATGATATTACACATTAACCTGCCGATTTGGAAATTTGGATGAAAAGCCATTTCATTGTTTTATTCTTAAACTACAATTTTTAATTCATTGAAACAATGTGTAACATCCTGAGCAGTTAATACTACTAACCGATAAAGTGATTATCTGCAAACATTTTGATCAATCACAAAGTAAATATATTTAATCAGACATTTAGAGTAAATGGTTCTAAAGTGTGTGTACATGGATGATATACACTCTCCAGTAGACAAACCTCATCAAAAGTGGAAAGCTTCAATCAGTGGTCCCTTAAATTTTCTCTTGACCACAATTGTTTCCATGAAAGAATGAGAGAGTGAAGGAGTGATACTGTGTGTTAAAGATGACGAACATTAACAGTGATTTCAACTTCCTATGCATTATGGCAAAGGAAGTAGTAACCTCACTTTCAACTTGGGCAGAAAGCCACACAAACATATGTAATTGAATTACTTAGTCAAAACACAGGTAGCAGTGAGGGATATGTAGCCCAGTACCCAGTCTGTTACTTAGCAAGCATACAAGGTGATAATTATTGAAGTATATGAAAAAATCGTAAATAAGTTACAAACTACAGCGGTCACACACTTTATTCAACATGTAAACTTCACCACAGATATTGGGATTTAGGTTATGACATGTTCGATATGCCTGCCATCATTGGCGATGATGTAGCTCAGCCAAATAGCAAAATTCTGCTATACCCACTGACGTGTCAGAACGTCATTGTCGTCGATGACCACCTGAATGTCGCTTTTCAGCTCAGCAGTGGTTTGGGATTACTGTTGTACACCTTGTCTTTAATATAGCCACACAAAAGGACTGAGATCTGTTCAGATCCGGATGAGGGATTTTTCAGAATTGTAGGAATTTTTTAATTTTGTTTTTCAGTTAAATTTTTGTAATTTTGATTGCTAGGAACTGATACACTAATAAAAAAAATTAGTTTAGCTCGCCACTGCAGAAAAATACTGCAGCAATAAAACTCAAAAGAGGGAATATCACCAAAATAAATCTTTCGTTGCAAAGAAAATGAGCCATTCACATAAACAGAATAAGTGCACACACAGGCATCTGCCGACAGCGCTGTTAAAGATTCTACAATATTTTCTAACAATGAACTTCTTTCAATATATCTCATTCCTGGGCAGATTTTGATGAGTGAAGTCACAACTGGTTACATTTCTAACAGGACGTGGTGAAATATCTCGAATGTTGGTTTCAGAAGCATTACTTTCAAAGTAAATTTCCTTTTATGGAAGATGATCATGCATGTCAGAATGTGTGATGATTTTCTTAAATCATGGAGCATTATATTCACATTCAAGACTTAACGCTGACCACCAGCAAATGTGAAAAAATTTTGGGCCCAGAGGACAAGTCATTTATGCCTTATATTTTTAAATTTTGGTGGCACACTTGCATTTGCTATATGTTGAAAAGGTAATACAAAAAATGACGAAGTTTCGAGTTTAGTCTTTCATAATTATTATACTTTCCTCATTGACAGATTATGCAATAATGCTGGCAAAAAATATAGTTGCCTTTCAAAAACAAGAGCGAAGTTCTTGAGTGATTTCACATGTAACTGGCTTTACTATGGGAGAAGTCGAAGTGCTCTACAGAACACATATCCAACCACGTAACCCACGAAGTGTCTGGTGCACATCAGTGAAATTTATAATCGTACTTGTCAGAAATATAAAGCTGCTAAAATTGAAACTGGTGCCCTCAGAAAAACAGCAAAAGCTGTTAGAATGTCAGTATTATATATGAAAACTTAACTTTCCTTGTAGTTGTACTGATGTACAGTAATTTAAACAATTAACTTCTTCCGCTTGTGTGTTTGCACAGCTTAACATTCATTTTGTTATTGGCTGACATCACATTTCCTATGCTCTGAATATCTGCTGTCATCGGCTGGCGAGATCATGTGACACAAGCTATGCTTGGCGCACAAAAGCACGTCATAATCTTTCAGTGCTTTAGAAGCTACTGTGATGTAATTGTTGGAATTCGTGTTCATACTTTCGTCATACGAAAATATGTAGTGGACATGTTGCCACACATCAAAGTTCCTTCATAAATGCTTTGATTTTTGCTAGGTTCAGATTCCTAAACTGCCAGAAACTTCTATACAATCTTATAAACCCATAACCATTCAAGGGATTGATGAGGTTTACAGCTCCTAGGGTAACGATATCTTTCAAGATGGAAAAATGTACTTCCACCCACTAAAACGTTTTTCATCCTGGAAAGCACGTTTCTAACTGGGAAATCTAAGAATATTTCTTTTCTGGACATACACCCAGTTAAAAAGGTTTAAGGTTTCCATATGAAATGAAATGCCTATTGAGAAGAGACGCCTTGCATGGGTGGTACAGTTGTTTTATCAGAACAGCAGCACTGCATTGCAAGAATATCATTGATATAAATGGCTGGGAAGAGCTCCATGTCAATAAGTATGGTGAAGAATACAATCAAGAAATTTGAAGAAATAGGTGAATTTAGTGGTGCAGCAGATTCCCATAGCGCTCATTCAAGTTGCTTTTAGCTGACCATGCAGCAGATACCTCAAATTCTGCATTAAGTGTTAGAGTTGTCACAGGATCTCTCTCTCTCTCTCTCTCTCTCTCTCTCTCTCTCTCTCTCTCTCTCTCACTCACACTCACACTCTCACACACTGCCTCTTACTGTGTCTCCCCCAGTCAACAGTTCAAAAGATTTTGTGGCACATTTCACACTAATATCTCTATAAGGCTCAGAATTTGCTGCTAAAGAAGCTCCAGGATAGGCCACAATGCTGTGACTTTTTCTTTATTTTTGGCATGCCTGGAAAAGAGTAATTTTGGGCTGGGGAATATTCTTTGGAAGTACAAGGCATATTTTACTCTGCATGGGGCCATGAATGCACAGAACTGTCACATATGGGGTTGTCCTCCCAAATCTTGGGCAGGAACATCCACTGCACTCAGCTTATGTGACAGTGTGGTGTGATTTCACAAGCCCCTTCATTCTGAGTCGCTGTTCCTTGTAGGTGACAGGTCAAGCACCTCTTAGGTGTACAGAGACATCTGAACTTTATAAGGACCTTGTTATGTAACGTGATTCAAGCATTTCAAGACCACAAGTGTCTGCACCATTATTTTGATGTGAGATGGGGTGGCATGATATGGCAGTTGTCGAGTGAACTATTGGTTTCATGAAATCTTTGGTATCACCCACATTATATCTAGGCAGTTTAAAGACATGTGGCCTTAGTGATCCCCCGACCTAAGTTCATGCGACATGTGCATGGTGGGATATTTGAAAGATTTATTGGGGATGTATCCAGATATTCCTGATCAGAAAGATATCATATGATGACACTCAATCTGATTACACTGAATATGCTATAGGCAACTGTTAACCATGTCATGTCATGGATACAACATGTTGCAGAGTCAGTGGACCATTTTGAACACATAACTTCTGATCATATCCTAATAAATGTACCAGAACGACCATTATCATCGCTCTGATCGTTTCTCCTCTTTTATTTCATTACAATGTTACAGCATCCTACAAAGTATAGAGCGCACGCTGCAGCACCCAAACATCAGACAGTTTCCCCCTCAATAAATTCATAATAAAGTTGCTATGATGTCTTGCAGAGATACCACAATCATTCTATGATTGCTACTCAGCAGAGGTTTTTATCAACAGCTTGTGTGTATTGTTGTTATTACAGTGTAATAGTTATGTGTCTTGTGTTAGTGTCTTTTACAATATGCAGTGTGTGCCACATATCTCTAATCATTAAAACCTGCCTGAATGGACTTGTTATTCTCCATGAGTTCTGTCTGCAGATCATGGTCTAGTAGCTAGCATTGCTGCTTCTGGATCATGGGGTCCCGGGTACGATTCGTGGCCAGGTTGGGGACTTTCTCTGCCTGGTAACTGGGTGTTTGTGTTGTCATCATCATCATCATCATCATCAACATTATCATCATCATCATTCGTGACATTGGCTACAATGGACTGTGTTAAAAAAATAGACTGTAAACTTTGTGATACAAATTCACAACAGGGCCTTGGTGGTGGCAGTGGTGGTGGTGGTGGGAGGGGAAACGCTTTCAAATGGAGAAATGCACAACCAAAGCAATGTTTGTGCTAGACAATATAACATTGCTTTGCAGATTCCTGCCCTGGTACTCAGTGGTAATGTGATGGGTAGAAATCGAGACACTGAACAACAAATCAGGTGTACTTTTCCCTTGAGGAATTTTAGATGGGTTTCAACAGTGTTGGAACAATCTTGATAATATAAAAATGTTCAAAAGAACATACCTTCTTTGCATGATGTTGATGTTTCTGAGATAAAAGCTTTTTATAGGCTTGCTTGTATTAACAGCAGTCTCCAACCCTGACATCAAATGCATTGACAATATTTCCTTAGTAGATGGAAGCAGATGTTATATTTTCATGGCAATGTATCAAACGACCCACAAGGGTAGCGAAGAGCACTAATATGCTGCTTCCTGGATTCGGGTAGCTACAGCAAACCTGGATCGAATCCGCACAGAGGATTAACGATGAAGGGCCGGTGTGCCAGCCAGCCTGGAAGGGGTTTTTAGGCGGTTTTCCTCATCCTAATAGGTGAATACCGGGCTGGTCCCCACGTTTCACCTCAGTTACACAGCTCGCAAACATTTGCAGACATTCGCACTTTCCCATGAATTACACTGGACGCAAACAGTTGGGGTGTATAAAATCTGGCGGGGGGGGGGGGGGGCGTCTTTGGGAGTTGTGACCCCATCACAATACTAGCCTATATATGCATTGTCATGTCACAACCAGCCTCAGCCGAAAGACCGAGTAAAGGTGGTGAAGTCCCATTAATCCCCTGACCCAACTAGTTGTTGGATAGAGAGTACCGGTATATATATATATATATATATATATATATATATATATATATATATATATATATATAGAATGTAAGAAACGGTTTTTGTTCATGATGACAGCTCTTTGGTTTGAGAATCAAGAGAACAACGGAAGGAATAAAGTAGAGGTAACAGCTTTAGTGCCAAAATTTCTAACCATCAGTGGTGTGAGCCATCAGCACTGTTACTGTCCAGGCTGTAGTATGTGTGTTGATAAAATACATGTGCACTTCCATTATCACTGCATGAACAGTTTATGAATGTGCATGCCACAAAAAATGTTGTGCAGTAAATATTAAGGATATGACACAAGTACCCAGTACCTATACAATGGTTACATGGAGGTCTCTAAAACAATTGATAATTAACATCAAACTTTACTTATTGTTGAATTTTTCAGCAAATTCTCTTTTTATCCTGGTTTGTTTATGGTTCACTGGCATAGCATAAAATTTTAATTGTAAGTTTTATATCTAGTACTTTGAGAAAAAGAAAGCTATTTGTCTGAAACCTTACTTGCATATTTTTTTATTTCTTTCTTAATTATTAACGTTCAGTTACTTAACTTCCATATGTATGAAAATGCATGTTGTACCTAATTGAGTTTAAAAAAGCTACAATATCTAATGATACAGTTGTCAACTTCTAGAATCTGGCACACACCATGATACCAGTTACGTTAAAAAAATCGTGTGATCCTAATTAAGAGTTTAAAAACACTCGAAATTTACCAGATACCATGCCACGCAAAACTATATCCCCAAGAAAACGCAAAACAGTCAAAAGTCGCAGAGCAAAAGATAGCACTGGGTATGCATGCCATCAGTAGTTCATACTCTTTCATGTCAAACATGATGCACATACTGGGGACCTGAAAGGCATCACAGTTCTGTTCTGTGGGAAAGGGTTTAACTGCAGGTGGAATAATGGGACCCAGATACTACAGGGGTAGCTCATGCATCAGCTGTTACCACTGCCACACAATATGTGGTGTCAGCTAGCGGTGTCTAATGGGTGATGAAGTGGCCATTTATATGTGTGCCCTTCAGTCAATGGTGTTCTGCAATGCCAGATGACCAGATGTTAGGAAGATGTAAAAATTTTCAAAAAGGCTCAGTGCAAATATATTGGAAAATTTACAACTATTTACATCTTTTCAGACAGTATTTCCATTTGTGCAAGGCTTCATACAAGTTGCAGTGCCAAAAACACAGTCTTAGATTAAAACCACCTGCAAGTGTGTCATTTACATTCATTCATCAGTATGCAGATTTTTCCCTTGATTGATGTGACATTGATTCTTGTTCATGAACCGTCATTATTCACCTGATTAACATCCATTCTAGATACCTAACAAAATGTTGAAGCTTGCACTAGTTCTTTACTCATTGGGAATCAAACAAAAACAATCTGTTAATTAGGTGAAATAAATTTATCATTTCCAAAGGTGAAAGTGTTTGCGAAACAAAAAAAGATAATGGGAGAAGAACATTTAAAAATTATTTCTCTTAATTAAATCTTAAATACCTTGAATGTAAGAATTTTTTTGATACATTTAATAAATTGGTGTAAACTGTTAACTTGTAGTACTGTATTTTGAAAAGATTGTAACACATGAAAGTGAATTATTTTAAGTCTCATTTAAAATTTCAAATGAAATCAGCAGTGACTCAGATTCATCATTATTGAATTTCCTGTGGTTAATTTCGGTTTAAACCATTTTTACCTCATCAGTTCTTTCCTTCTGGAGGAATATAATAATTTTAAATCATTAACAGTTACTAAATATGCAATTTCTTATGCACTTTTATGACTTGTGGCCTATAGTACTGGATTTATGGACACTCAAATATTGTTTCTTTGTTGTATATATATCAACATTTAACATTCTTGTCCTCACTCTTCAGATTGACTCAGACTACTGGTGGGAGCTGTGGCATATCATGTGAAGGAATTTGTCACCATGTGCTGGTCCAGGATGATTCGGTGATAGACGAGGAGAAGTCAACACATGAGTTTGGTACAGAAAATGTGATTATTGATAAGGAATACTCAGTAGCCCCCCCATATGACTGTAGTAAGAGGGAAAAGGAATTACATCTATATAGCTGTGATTTCTGCCAACAGAACTTTCCTTCAAAATACAGACTCATAATGCATGTGTTTATGCACATTGATGGCATGCAACCACCTTTGTATGTTTGTAAGTGGTGTGGTGAGGTATTTCACAGTAAGGTTAGTTTGAAAACACATTTGAGAATGAGAGAGAATTATCGTGGCTTAACTGCTTGCCACCATGAAAAATATGACTATAGTGATGAGCATCAAAGCAGTATCTTCTTGGATAGTGAGCCAGAAGTTTCTGTTACAGAACACATTGAACAGTCTTCATATAAGGAAACGTGGAAAACTTCAAAGAAGGCCTCTAATGACATGTGTAACACACACAAGACAAATGATGCAATAAGTGCTTATGGAATTTTATCTACAGCTGTTAATGTCAGTGCCCAGGCTGATCTACATATTGCAAACAGAACCAACAAATGTGGTATTTGTGCCAAATGGTTGGCTAGGTCAGGCGATCTGAAGACTCATTTATTAATTCACACTGGAATGAAAGTTCACAAATGTGAGATTTGTGGGAAATCTTTTACTTTGTTAGGCAGTCTCAAGAAGCACACATTAATTCACACTGGAAACAAACCTCACAAATGTGGGATTTGTGGAAAATGTTTTGCTAGATCAGATTGTCTCAAGACTCATGTATTAGTTCACACTGGAAAGAAGCCTCACAAATGTGAGATTTGTGCAAAATGTTTTGCTACGTCAGGTTGTCTCAAGACTCATGTATTAATTCACAGTGGAAAGAAACCTCACAAATGTGAGATTTGTGGAAAATGTTTTACTACATCAGGTTATCTCAGGACTCATATATTATTTCACACTGGAAAGAAACCCTACAAATATGAGATTTGTGGGAAATGTTTTGCTATAAAAGGTTATCTCAAGACTCATGTATTAATTCACACTGGAAAGAAAGCTCACAAATGTGAGATTTGTGCAAAATGTTTTGCTACATCAGGTTGTCTCAAGACTCATGTATTAATTCACACTGGAAAGAAACCTCACAAATGTGAGATTTGTGGAAAATGTTTTACTACATCAGGTTATCTCAAGACTCATGTATTATTTCACACTGGAAAGAAACCCTACTAATGTCAGATTTGTGGGAAATGTTTTGCTATAAAAGGTTATCTCAAGACTCATGTATTAATTCACACTGGAAAGAAAGCTCACAAATGTGAGATTTGTGCAAAATGTTTTGCTACATCAGGTTGTCTCAAGACTCATGTATTAATTCACACTGGAAAGAAACCTCACAAATGTGAGATTTGTGGAAAATGTTTTACTACATCAGGTTATCTCAAGACTCATGTATTATTTCACACTGGAAAGAAACCCTACAAATGTCAGATTTGTGGGAAATGTTTTGCTACATCAGGTTATCTCAAGACTCATGTATTAATTCACACTGCAAAGAAACCCTACAAATGTGAGATTTGTGGGAAATGTTTTGCTACATCAGGTTATCTCACGAATCATGTACTAATTCACACTGGAAAGAAACCTCACAAATGTGTGAAATCTTTTGCTAGGTCAGGGAATCTCAAGAGGCATTTATTAATTCACACTGGAAAGGAACCTCACAACTGTGAGATTTGTGGGTAATCTGTTGCTACGTCAAGCTATCTCAACAGACAAACATTAATTCACGCTGGAAAGAAACCTCACAAATGTGAGATTTGTGGGAAATATTTTGCAGAGTCAGGCGATCTCAAGAAACAAACATTCATACACACCTAGAAACGACCTCACAAATGTGAAATTTGTGGCAAATCATTTGCTAGATCAGGTGATCTCAAGACAGATGCATTAGTCCACATGGGAAGGGGACCTCACAAATGTGACATCTGTGACAAAAGTTTCACTCAGTTGGGTACTTTCAAGACACATGCATTACTTCACATCAGAAAGTAACTACAAGTAATTGTTAGTTTATGCACATAGATTTTCCTGGTTGGTGCCTTCAAGGCCTACAAAATAATGAACGTAGTAGGGGGACAATAAATTGTAATGCCTGTGAAATAACATTAAAGTGTGGTAGAATTGTGAAAAAAGTGCAATAATGTGTACTATATTGAGGTAACAGATAATTTGAAAAACAAAAATCCCTATCTGTAGCTTGAGATGTTAAGAAATTGTATTACTAAATACTCCAGAAACATGAATCAAATGTGTTTTTGTCGTTAACACTGTCAATAGTTATAATTACCACGCAATATTCAGTATAAGGCCAAGGAAATGTGATGACTTGCTGCTTATTATTCCAAACAAAGTCATTATGTAGTACTCGTTACTTTGCATTTGAGAAAGTGACAGCAAAAACATATTCATGGCACTTCCTTCACTGAGGCTCGTAAACTCAACACTTGAGACCCATGATTATGGCAATTATTTTACTCAGGTATTTTTCCTTAAGAGACTTGCTATATATGTCTTTAACCCGTTAGCGCCGGAATTAATTTTTTCGTGATATTTTTTAAAAAATTGCGTTATTATGTCTGTAAAAGTCATAAATTACACAACAGAGTTGTTTTGACGAAAGTCATTACCGCCATTAGCAAGATATTTGATGTTGCCATATGGCAACACTAGGTGCTTTCACTACCTAATTTTTTATGGATTACAACTTCAACTAAAATAAGTAGGTTATTGAAATTTCTTATTACATATACAAGTTTTGTGCAAATTTATTATTCAGTCTTCAGCATACAATTGATACTTTATAGCACAGTACAATTAAGAATCAAACTCTGAACTCAGCGTTATTTTACATGAAATGGAATAAAACAGTCAATACACAATCCCACAGTACACTTTGAACACATTGTTCTCACAATTGGTTTACAGTCCTTGTGTGCACACCTTTCCTTCTTCTTTCCTTCTGTGTGCTGGACGAGGTGGTCAGTCTTATCAAACCTAATTGAACCTGATATGCAGCTGTCGGAACATGCCCTTGATGCAGATGGACTCCGGGCTCCTTTTGGTACAGCTTGGTGTCTTTGCAAGTACACTGTTGCTATGTCTGTCTTGAAATCAAGCTGAGAAATGGTTTGGTTTCTTGCTTGATTATACAAAATCCAGATGTTTTGTATGGCGACATCTAACATCCATGTAAAGAGACACCAGTACCATTTCTTGTTTCTTATTGCAATGCGATAGCATGCTAGATTCTGATCCATCTGATGAGTACCTCCCATATACGTACTAGATTTGGCTACCAGTTTTGGTCTGGGAATCATTATATTTCGCTTTTTTAGTTGTGAGAATCTCTTGACTTGGCCAACTTCTTGTGCACCACATGAAGAAGAGATCATTGTGACAACTGAGTTGTCCAGCCACTGCACATACAATAATCCATCACTCTTCTTTATTGCTGTCTCAAAATATCCCCAATCTTTCTTGGAAAATAATTTTTTGTTTTCCAGTATACATTCCTTAGGAAGTCTGTTTTCTCTTATGGTACCAATGGCAGAGTATCCACAGTACTTGAGAAATGAAAATAGAGATGCCCCTGTAAATAGATTGTTCATGTAGAAGTTGTAGCAAATTTTTCTGTTCACTTCAGGAATTTCATCCAATAAAACAAGTAAGGGACTTGCCGACTTGCCAAACAACTGCTCATAGACTGCTTTTCCCTTACGAACTTTTCCCTGATATGGTTCATAATTCACCAAATATCCATCTTTAGTATTTAGGCTCCATATTTTATAGCCGAATCTAATTGGCTTACCACGAATGAACTGGTTGCATCCATGGTGGCCGTAGTACTTCACCATATAATTCGTCATATGACAGGTGTTCTTCAGGTACAAAATTCTCAATGCAGCACTTCTTCAACATCTCCATAACTGGACGAATTTTCCATGCCTGTCATTTCCATGGATCTTAGTGTTATCTGCACAGTGCAGAAACCTGCATATTTGTAGAAATCTGTCTCTTCTCATAGACTGAGACACAGCCAAGTTTTTCAAGTCATCTTTTGAGTCCCAATAATTTCTTTTAGAAGGTAACTTATTGTAGCCACTGAGATACAAAATAGAGATGAAACACGATATTTCGTCTGCTGTAATTTTTGGATCCTGACAATTGAGAAATAGTGCATAAAGCTTTGTTTCTTTCAGTAAATGCTCAATAAATTCCTGGCCAATGGAAAGTTCTAATAGGTCAATGATCGACATGTTTCCATAGCTTGAGTAGTCAGGTTTTGGAAATGTAGAGGTAATTTGACTGTCAAAGTCAGCTCCTTTCTCCCACTGCCTCCCACATGTATCTTTTTCAGAAGCCCAGATCACGATATTGTCCGATAATAAGGTAGATCTTACCTCAGATACAGATGGCTGTGGTATATTTGGACGTTGTGTAGCTGTTTCAGGTACAATTGGATCTTGTGCAGTACGCATTAATGGTGCTGGCGGATTACAGTGCTCATATTCAACACCAATCCTTTCGTTATTTGGCATCCTTATTTCAGCATTAGCTCGTAGTTGTCGAGAGGACAGGTTGTCTAATAATCTGTAAAAATAAGAAATGAAATAGCAAATCATAATAAAGTCGGCATCAGTATACAAACAATTACAAACCAATGATAGGCATACTTACCCGCCAACATGTTCATCTCCCGAATCTTCATCTGTGTCTACATTCGGATCTGGGGGCTTAAGAAACACATCACCTTCAATATCGTCATTATAAAGAATCTCGAGCGCCTCAGCAAGCGAGAAACCTCTTGTAAAACAAAAAAAAAAATCGTCCTTTTACTGAGTACAGGCGCCTAGTGTTGCCATATGGCAACACCGACGTTCAAACGGACTAAATGAACGTAATTTACTTCACAGCAAGCAGTAACCTCCCAAGAATATATATTTGAGTATTTAAAGCACAACCATACTAAAAAACCAAATTTTATATCGTAACTTACTGTGTAAAACATACTTACTCGAACTTATACTCCATTTTTCTTCGTCGTACAGCAAACAACGACTTCCAACACTGCTTACGCCGCAGAACTTAAATGTATTGTTAAAACTGTTGCATTGTAGTTATCTATACAGTCTTGAGGAACGGAATCCAGTGCTGCCAACACTCTCGCTTCGTTGATGTCGTGGAATCATCGATTTAAAAAAAGTGTTACAAACATTGTATTATGGCAACACACAGCACTGATGGGTTAATAGTGTGTACATTTATGTTCTGTTAGTACTAATCCTGCATTAGTAAACGTAACAAAAGATATAGCAACCTGCTTAATAGCATGTTTGTCCACCTGTGGAACACAATACAATGACAATTCTACATGATATGGATTTGACATGCCTTTTACACATTTATGGATGTATGTTGCACCAGTTGTATTCCACACGTTCAGATCAGCTAAATGGAGTGGTCGAGACATCAGTGTTAGTTACCATGCTACTCAGACCACTGTGGAGTCGTTCTGCACATGTGGCATGGACAGTTACCCTGCTGAAAGATGCCTTCACCATGGGAGAGCACATCAGGCGTGAACGAATCTGTCAGTTGCAACATAGGTCACATAGTCTGCAACTGCCATGATGCTTTCGATTACTACCAGATGTCCCAAAGGAGCCCAAGTGACTGTCGCATAGCGCAATTGGCCCTCCATCTGGTATCATTCACCTAAATGATAGCATATCTGGATGTGACAACTGATCTAGTGTAACAGGAAATGTCACCCATCCTGACAGTTGACATTTGCATTGACCTTCATTCCAACGTCAATGATCCCTTGCCCACTGCAGTTGCAATTGAACATTTTTGTGGATCGGTATGGAAACATACAGTGACTGTATGTTGTGGAGCCCCATGTTCAAAAAAGTACATTGAATTGTGTGTTCAAAAACATGAATGGCTGCAGCATCATTGTTTTCTGTCATTAGATATGCCACACATTGCCACATGTCCAGCTTTACAGAGCAGGCAAGCCTCTGGCTGCCATGATTTGTGATGAAGTATAGATGTATTACACCTTTTCATAATGTTATGGATTTATCATCTTTGGGACATCATCTTTCAGCTGGCACTAAGTTAGGGCTAAGTCTCTGTTCCAGTCTTGGCTGAATGGTAATGTGCAGGGTGTTAACATGCGACTGTTGCATGGGTGTTATACAACAAGATCTCTAAGGCTTTGGTTACTTCCAAAGTTGCAGTCAGTTTACACATTCCCTGTGTATAGTTATTACGTCACGCTGGTAATATTGCATTATTAGCACAGTGGCTATATTATGGATTGTCAGTTGGTAGCCAAAAGGTTGTCTTCCATGTGATTGAGCTGCACATGCCAGCATACTAGCATCAGGGGTACCAAATTTGTTTTCAGCACAGCTGCACTTCCATTAAAGCAAACTCGCTTAACATTGTGAAGCGGTACTGTGACTGGTTGTTCACAGGATGAACAGTGTCTGTAATGCAGTGAATGAGAATTAAATCAGTGTGAAAAGACAGACATGGCAGTACACACTGTCGGGTCGTTTCTGCTTGCATATTGCAAGAGTTACCACTCGTGTAGAGGCAATTTCAACATGGTACCAAGGTTCGATGGCTTCGCAGTCAAGATGATTGATGAGCAGTATTTATAGTGTGTTCACAGGTGCTAGTTGTCTTGAAACTTTCCACAAGTTTAAAAGTTTATTATTGTTTCGAAAAAATAGTGATGATTTGTGCTGAGTATGGCTGAATGTTGAGAGGACTGAATTCATAGCCAATTGTTTTTGGCATGCTCTTAGAAAGAACAGATGACGTTATAGCCTGGCATATTGCAGGATTAGGTCAGCAGTTCGCTAATGTGTATGATTTACTGTAGTTGTGCTAATTCTTCACTTTGTTGGGAAACCAAATGTGAGTTTCTTTCCAATTTTTCTGACAATCTAATGAGAATGAAACTGAATTTTGGAAGTGTCCATTATGTAAACTGGCATGAATATGGAGATGTTAGATTTAGGACAAGCATGTCAAAATGAGAGCCAGTAGACCTACCCAGTAGTGATAACTTCCTTGGTGAGCTATGGGAAAGAATAGAGGGCTTAGCTGTTAGGAAAATGACCAAACCAGCATCAATTATCTGTAACGAAGCTAAAGTTGAGAGTATAGGTTACATTTATAATTATAATGTATTAAAATATAACAGATGGTGCCGTAAGGATGGGAGGTGAACAAGGAAGGGAACCATGATCAAATGTCCAAGCTTATGATGTCTCAAGCAAACTTGCATGTTGTGCACCACCCAGGGTAGCCTATGTAATGAACTGAAAACAGTCGTTCACAATAGTCAGTTTTTGAAAATGATTGTAGTCTTTTTACTGTTGAGGGACCTAACTGGTCCATGCCAATCCTAATTAAATTAGGTGATAAAAGATGGCAGAACATGACAGTATGAAGTGGAAAACAGAAATACATTAACAGGAAAAGAGGTGACATCATGCACTAGAATTACTGCAACTGACATTTAATCATAAAGGGAAGCAAAAGGAAGGGCAGGACCTTGTTGCTAGATGAATCAGACGTTTTTTCGTCATCTCATCAGCCTATCAAGGTTATGGATTTATCATCTTTGGGACATCATCTTTCAGCTGGCACTAAGTTAGGGCTAAGTCTCTGTTGCAGTCTTGGCTACGAGTGGTAGGAATCGAAGTGAGTGTGCTGCTGCCATACAAGATTTGTGTCATGAAGCCATAGAATTTTGATCTACTGCTATAAAAGTATGACAAAGCTAAAGGTGGTAAAGGAATGTGAAATGTGCAGAAACGCTTATAGATACATGAGGTAAATAATTAAGTTAAAAGAGGCAAACAATTAAAATTTTTTTCTAGTGATGCATTGCTGACAAGTACTACATTGACTTTGTAGGTGTGTAAGGAGCTGTGGTGTATCCAACTGTATAACTACACTCCTGGAAATTGAAATAAGAACACCGTGAATTCATTGTCCCAGGAAGGGGAAACTTTATTGACACATTCCTGGGGTCAGATACATCACATGATCACACTGACAGACCCACAGGCACATAGACACAGGCAACAGAGCATGCACAATGTCGGCACTAGTACAGTGTATATCCACCTTTCGCAGCAATGCAGGCTGCTATTCTCCCATGGAGACGATCGTAGAGATGCTGGATGTAGTCCTGTGGAACGGCTTGCCATGCCATTTCAACCTGGCGCCTCAGTTGGACCAGCGTTCGTGCTGGACGTGCAGACCGCGTGAGACGACGCTTCATCCAGTCCCAAACATGCTCAATGGGGGACAGATCCGGAGATCTTGCTGGCCAGGGTAGTTGACTTACACCTTCTAGAGCACGTTGGGTGGCACGGGATACATGCGGACGTGCATTGTCCTGTTGGAACAGCAAGTTCCCTTGCCGGTCTAGGAATGGTAGAACGATGGGTTCGATGACGGTTTGGATGTACCATGCACTATTCAGTGTCCCCTCGACGTTCACCAGTGGTGTACGGCCAGCGTAGGAGATCGCTCCCCACACCATG
Organism: Schistocerca piceifrons; assembly: GCF_021461385.2. Taxonomy (NCBI): domain Eukaryota; kingdom Metazoa; phylum Arthropoda; class Insecta; order Orthoptera; family Acrididae; genus Schistocerca; species Schistocerca piceifrons. The sequence goes on along the minus strand of NC_060148.1, from coordinate 171,871,728 downwards.
ATGCCGGGTGTTCGCCCTGTGTGCCTCGGTCGTATGCAGTCCTGATTGTGGCGCTCACCTGCACGGCGCCAAACACGCATATGACCATCATTGGCACCAAGGCAGAAGCGACTCTCATCGCTGAAGACGACACGTCTCCATTCGTCCCTCCATTCATGCCTGTCGCGACACCACTGGAGGCGGGCTGCACGATGTTGGGGCGTGAGCGGAAGACGGCCTAACGGTGTGCGGGACCGTAGCCCAGCTTCATGGAGACGGTTGCGAATGGTCCTCGCCGATACCCCAGGAGCAACAGTGTCCCTAATTTGCTGGGAAGTGGCGGTGCGGTCCCCTACGGCACTGCGTAGGATCCTACGGTCTTGGCGTGCATCCGTGCGTCGCTGCGGTCCGGTCCCAGGTCGACGGGCACGTGCACCTTCTGCCGACCACTGGCGACAACATCGATTTACTGTGGAGACCTCATGCCCCACAAGTTGAGCAATTCGGCGGTACGTCCACCCGGCCTCCCGCATGCCCACTATACGCCCTCGCTCAAAGTCCGTCAACTGCACATACGGTTCACGTCCACGCTGTCGCGGCATGCTACCAGTGTTAAAGACTGCGATGGAGCTCCGTATGCCACGGCAAACTGGCTGACACTGACGGCGGCGGTGCACAAATGCTGCGCAGCTAGCGCCATTCGACGGCCAACACCACGGTTCCTGGTGTGTCCGCTGTGCCGTGCGTGTGATCATTGCTTGTACAGCCCTCTCGCAGTGTCCGGAGCAAGTATGGTGGGTCTGACACACCGGTGTCAATGTGTTCTTTTTTCCATTTCCAGGAGTGTATTTATAGTGTACTACGCGTGATTGTATAATGTGGTACATATCAGCTGAAATGAAAGGGTCAAAAAGTAACCTGTATCAGTAATGTATGCATATCCAGATACACTGCTCTTTTGGTTAGTTACAGATGGGGAAGCACAGAGCAGTTGAACAGATTGCACAAAGCATTCTAAAGCTTTCCGTAAATGGAATGGTGGTCATCAGATGAGTTTGCATTCATCTCATCAAAATAGCAGAGCCTAACTGGCAGGTGAAACACATCACTGGAGGGACAAGTACACAACATTGTGGGTTAGTGAGTATTTAATTAGAGTATGAGTGTATGTGATAACATTGGTGGTGGCCACATTGGGAAAAGACTTCATTATTCATATTTCTTCTTGAAGGAGTGAACAAGGCTAAAATTCATGTGGTGTCAGGTGCATCAGCTAGAAAATGCTCGATAAATGTGATTCTGTGCTGCTGAATGCCATATTTAATTCAATGGAGGATGTAGATAATGTCTGAGTTCCCCTTTTGCACGATGGCGACGAGTAATGTAGGACAAGTGTTCATAAGCATCAAATTGAGGCTCCACTATTATTATAAAAATGTAATAAACAGATAGATATCCAAGGGCAGATCAGTGTTCAAACTGGAAAGTGTCAGTGGTTAGTGAAACATTACGAATAAAAATAACACCATAGTGTAGGAATAAGAGATAGTTACCTACTCAGGGAACACTCTGTAAGTGTCTAAGACGAAAGTTATGTTTCATAGGTATTTGTGTTGTGTGTGAGTGGAGCCACTACAACCATAATTGAGGTACTGTAGTTCCCAGTGTGCAAGTGGGGCACTCATGTTTTTGTGTGACAGCAAGATGAATGATGGTAGAAAGGACCATAGCACAATCATAGGTAAGTGGTGTGACCAGACCAGAATCTCTGTGATGGCTAACCACACCGTGTTAGGAGGACGCCCCTGGAGGAAACAGAAGGTCAAGCAACATCCTCCTGTCTCATTTGCATGGGGTATATGTTGAATGACACTAACTGCCTATCTAGCGAGTCTCATTGGTTCCTTTCACACATAAATTGTTGAGCAGTTAATGATTTGGAATAAACAGGAGGTCTGTGCATCGAACAAGGCATATCACATTTCTCACACTATATCATTGTTTAATTGTCTTACATCCTTATGTTAAATGTAAGTTGTTGTAAAGAAAGACAGTGTAAGAGATAGCAGTACTATTATGTTTCAGATTAGGATGCACACTGGAACCAGTTCTAAACTTGCTGAAATCAGATTTGTCGAATTGAAACATACCATATGAATATCTTAAAAGAATGATCAAGGTTCCAGATCATTCTCTTGTGGAGTGGTAAGTCCAAAATTAACAGGGCATAAATCTAATTTGCGGAACACATGAATGGAGTGACGATATTCCGATTGCCAAGATATATGAGCCAAGATGATGTGAATAAATCACAGGTAGGTGGAGGCCAAGATGGAGTGCTTAGCGATTTTCCTGTCACTGGTCAAACACTTACTGTTTGACAACTGATGTGCCAAATCATTCCTATAGAAAATAACACTGCCTCCTCGCTTAACTGATCAACTGAGAGATGGCACATACCATGCAGTAAGTCTCTGGAGAATAGCTAAAGCAGACACTGCAACAAAGCAGCAGTGATAATTCTATTGTATTGGCTGGAATAGTGAAACAGAACTGGTACTATGGTACTATGAGAGTGACATGGCCAAGATGAACTCAGACTAGTCCCTTCTTAGCGGAAGAAGAAAAGCAGAACAGATTCAGGAACATGGGGGTAGGGACAGGAATAACAGGGAAGGGTTAAGAAACTAACTGCAATGATATCTGATTACAGGATTTCTCCAGCAGTACAGGATGACTGTTCGTTGTGCATTAGCAGTAGTGTAAGAAACCATGTCATTGAGAAGTTGTCCCTATTCCTCTTTGTTTACTGAATATGAGAACCAATGGCACTACAAGCATTTTTTAGCAGATAGCCAGATTAAAAGAGGCTAGCATAATCTTCATTATCACATGCCAGCACCATAGGATTGTCTAACGACAAAATGATACAACTATGGATCCATGCATACATTTATTCATATCCGTGGGGTTGTATCAAAATTATGCCACTTGGACATTAACCATATGTAAGACAGGTAACTACCACCAGGTCTTGTGGGAACAACTCGTTTTAATGATGCCTACACATTTGAATAGTGGCAGATGCAGTAGAAGCGCAACTACAATTAAGAAATAGTACTATATTACGTGGCCAGAGTACACACAATGTAGTTAATGATACCAAAAGTGGATGGAGAGATAACATGCGTCACTGTAGTGAATGTAGTAAGTAAGGTTTCCCAGGAGGATATTAAATCACAATCACTGGGTAACCCATAAAAGAAAGAAACAAAATAATTATTGTATAAGAATATGCACACTGACTGATAAGAGTATTTCAAGTGAAATACTGTGTTGAAGCTTAAAGGAAGGTAATCTATCACATACTATTGTAACAAACCAGCTTACTGGTTTTGGCTAGTTTCAGGGGAGAGTGACTGTCATGTCATCATTTCTATCACACATGAAATACAGTAAACAAAATACAGAAAAAGTAACGCAAAGCATAAAAAGAGGTACTCATGAAAATATTTAAAGTGAAATGTAAATGACCATCTATGAATGCCGTGCTTTCAGAGTAACTGTCGCAGTGACAAGAGCAGTTAGCCCATCACTGTGTAATTACAACAATCAATGCATCTACCCTTGTCTGCAGAACCGTAAGTAAATCTTATTCATCCATATGACAGTGAAGGTGCTACTGTTGTTAGAAAATTGTTTGTCTCTTAACTTCATTTAGAACTGGGCATAATTAAACATTACCTTTCACAAACCATTGCTGGGAAACTACATTTGATACCTTCTGTGTCTGTAGTTCCTTTCAAGTATCATTGTTTGGTAATGGAGTTAAGTCATTTTTGATACAGCAGTCGTATATCATTCAACTTATCTATGCATTCGTTCTCCTGTGGTTCTGTTGGAGGTTGTGGAAGAGGCCTCATCCCACAAATTCCTAGCGATTGAGGGTAGCGAGCTCCACCGAAATAGTTGCCTCACTGAATCGAACAATATGCGCACCATAATCTACCACGACCCAGTACCAGTGTAGGAAATCCTTCTCTAGAATGACACTGAAATCCCTTCCGCGTCTTCCCAAACTTGGCTTACAAAACCATAATTCTTACTATGCGTCCGCAGGTTAACGAAACATATTCCTGCAGACAGTATTACTTCTCTTAATCCTCTAATGCTACAGCGCAACGATTTAAGTGCACTCTTATCATTAAGAGAAACAAATAATGCTCTAATTTGAGTCCCCGTATCTACTGACAACTGACTCTTTGCAGCTCTTCCTCTGATATTGGCCTGTAAAATTATGTTAGTCACGTCATTTACACTTCTGTCTTGGGCTGGTTACATTACCCACGTTACGTGGAGGATGGGTAGTGGGGCCTGATCCCTGACCATTTCCCCAATGTGTACTCACATTTTGTCTATTATCATGTGGAGAATTCCGCTATTGAAGATTCTGTCTCTGATCTTTTGGGCAGGCAGTACTTGCATTTCAGCGTTTGAAATTCGTGTCATTTACAAAAACGATGCACAGGTTTTGCTTTTCGACAGAGTAGAGACAAACCTTGCAAACACCTTGTATAAAAGTTTCAGTCTTACTGCCTCATGTAATGAAGTAGGTGAGGCCACCTTCACAACATATCTATAGATTTATTCCACGTATGAAGACGTCAATTGTTCTGGCTGTAGCTACCTCAATTAACACGTCATTACGTGTGGTATACCACCGTAACGCATATGTGCCACCTGACACAGCTCGTATTTGATCAGCAAAATCTTCATTCATCTTGTGCCTTAAAGTGGATAAATGATCTGTAGTAGCTGACTTCTCATTTGTCGGGATAAAGCTCTGCTAAATCGTGAGCCAGGGCTTCAGAGAAAGGTAATTAAGAAGATTACCAAGGACTGTCCTCATAGTTCTGTAAGTGCTCCACTGGTTTGGGATCTTAGTATTGAACCCTGTTACACCTGAGGCAGATGCTATTGAAGGCGTTGTCGCATACGCAGGTGACATCCTAGTAGGTGTGTTTGCAGACTCCAATGCAAGATTTAGTTCAGTGGCGAGCGATGTGCTTGCTCAAATACAGCGTTGGTGCAAGAGCAACAAATTAACTATAGTTGTTCATAAAACCACATACATACTCCTGAAGGGAAGGCTTTCTCTTAGTAGGAATCCTTCCCTGAGGCTCGACGGAATACCTGCAAAATACAGCACTGCTAATAGATATTTACAGTTTCTTCAAGTCTAGGAAAGAAACTCTCCAGAACACAAAAATCTGTTACTCAGAAAGCGGCCAAAATTATGCATAATATTGCTTGTGCTGGTACTGCTGACTATAAATTATCATTTCATGTGGTGTGGTTATATCACGAAGCTAACTTCGAAACCATTATGAACATCATCTTGACATACCGTCTTAGACTAGGGAGCAACAAAACCATACTGCGACGAATTCAGTGGAGCATACTTCTGCAGCTCACTGTGCCTTTTGCACTACACCTGTAGAGGGTTTGTTGGCGATAATCGGGATATGTCTGATGGATATCGCGGTATGTTACAGGACAGTGCTGTTTTGGTTAGAGTGTGAGCAATATGATCACGTGTATGAGATCACAGGAATTCATATTATTCATAGAAGACATTTATGAGCCTGGAAGCTAGATGAATAGCAGTTTTATTGGAACGCTAGAAGCACTACAAGGAGTGTTTAATGCTTATTGCCAAGCAACAGGAACAGATTCAAACTGCACGACGAGGTATGGTGCTCGAGGTCGAGGGCACACTCCGTATCCCAGACATCTGCACCATGTGGGATGTGGTAACACATGAATCTGTGAATGTGGAGAGGAAGATTATGGTGATCATGTAGTTCTCAGATGTCTCCTTTTTAAGGTAGAGAGAGACTGCAGATGATTAGACTGCAATCTGCAAACAGTTGCAAGTGACCAAAATTTTAGGCCTAAAGTCAGTATGATAGCACATCAGATACCGACAAGGCAACTGCTTAACTTTCAGTCTACAAGAGCAAGTGGAAGCTCTGAGTATCAAAATAATGTCAGAAGTTTACAAAAAGCATTTTGTCAGTTATAGATAATAATAGGCACATACATAATTTGTCGTCGGTCATTTGCTGCTCTATGCACACAAATGGAGGATGCCACATTTATTTCCACTGACGGCTCCAAGACCACCTTTGGTGATGGGAGTGCCAATATTACTGATGACACCCCTATTATGTTTCGCCTTCCCGACCAGTGTTCGGTTTTTTATTGTGGAACTGTACGCTGTTCTCCAGGCTGTCCAATAAATCCGTTTCCATCAGTGGATGCAGTATATTATATGCTGAGATTCGCTCTGCTCTCTTCTCAACCTCCAAGCTCTTTATCGCATCCACCCTTTGTCCACCGGATTCAGGACTGCCTCCACATGCTCCACCTGGGAGGCATTTCTGTGGCATTCCTCTGGATCCCAGGGGATGTTTGTATGCACAGAAACGAGGCAGCCAATATAGCGGCTGCTTTCTGTCTTCCTCGGCCCACTGTTCGCATGGTTCCCTTAGACGATCTACTGAGCGTTTTCTGTCGCCTTGTTGTTCTTTTATGGCACACACATTGGTCTGCACTTCAGTATAATAAATTACGGGATATAAAACCTCTTCTCGGCGCTTGGACCTCTTACTCCCGGTCTCGTCGTCGGGAGGAGGTAGTTTTAACTAGACTGCGGATTGGGCACTGTCGTTTTAGCCATCGACATCTTTTAAGTGCCGATCCTCCCGCGGTTTTGTCCCCACTGCTCTCAGTCGTGGACGACGAGACACCTTTGTCTTCAGTGCCCCTATTTTAATTCGATACGCGCCCGCTTACAGCTATCGCGTAATATATATTGCCTTTTAGCGGATGACGCGCGCTCAGCCGATCGCGTCCGTGAGTTTATAGGTGTTAGTGAGATGACATCGGTTATTTAAAGCTCTTTTCGGGGAAAACCACACCTCTTCAATAGCACTTTTCTAAGATTTCCTTCCGTTTTTAGTTTCCCTTCTTCTTGAGTTTCGCTCCCATTACTGCTGATTTAAATACCTGTTTTTACTCTTCACTAAGCAACAGAATGGGCGCTTATGACCCTAGCTGTTTGGCGCCCTAAAACCATAATACCAAAAAAAGCAGACCTGCCAGTCTTCTCGTACAGATATTTGGCCGCAAAGCAAGCGGGAGCGTGGAAAATCCGTATGAGTGCTTTGTTTTGCGTAATATGAAGCATCTTTATCTCAGTCGGAGCATCATTTCCCCACGTGGCTGATGCACCGTCCATCACTGGACGTATGAGGAGCCTGCAAATGTGGAGACCGTAGTCAGTGGACTACACAGAGTTCTGGTTGAGTAGTGAGTAGAGGGCTCATAACCACTGCAGTGTCCTGGTGTTGACGTCACTGATGGGCCACTGTCAGGTTAGTTTACTGTCCAATAAGACCCCCAAGTATCTTGCAGTGGATGTACGTCATACTGGGGTACCGAAAAACTGGACTGGTTGTACCTCTGATTTCCGGCTTTTTGTGAGTATCAATCTTTGAATTTTGGTGCCGTTAAATCGAGCCGTCCATGCTTCAAGGATTGTACAAGCTTCCTGCAAACCACTGGTGGACCACATGCGGCCGTCTGTTCCTGGTATAGGAGACAGTGTCGTCGGTGTGTACAGCTGCAGAGGCACGAGGAGTTACCGGCAGCTTTGATGCGTGTACAGAGTACAACACAGGGCCCATGACGGAACCACGTGGCACTCCTGCAGGCATGCTATAACATTATCCATTCATTCATCTGAAATTATACTTTCTTTTTGCATTTAAAATTGTCGTAATATAACTGTGATATGCTAAGACTATTTGGTAAGCATGATATATGTGATGTTTGAGTGCTTTTCAAGTGTATCTTTGAAACTTGTGTGAAGAGAAATGTGAAATGTTTAATCTATTAAATACTATTTTGTCATAGAGTAATGAAATGAATATGTTTGTGTGTGTAATTTTATATGTTTGTGCAAGTTGTCATTTGTATAAACTAACACACGTTTAGGGACGATGTGTAGGTTGGGTGTTATGTAAAAGATGGAGTGCTTTTCTTCTGTACGGTGGTTTGGGTTTTGGCGCACCACCTGTAGCGCCAGCGGGAACGATAGGACGCAGTCTGCAGGCGGCAGTGGAGGAGCAGGCGATGCCTTGCTGGAAGTTGTTGCGTAGTTGTCTCGGGTGACGACTCCTGTGTTATTACAGCTTCGGTACAAGTTGTTGGGCTGGGTAATGTGTGTTAAAACGACGCCAAGAAAAATTAATGAGCCCATACTATAAGAAACTTGTACGCCGTATCATGGTCAGTGTAGCCACCGTTACTATTGGCTACGCACGACGATGTACACGAGATCGAGTGATCAGGACTTGTAAGTGGGCATCCAGGAGTGCGTTAAATAATGGTACAAAAAAGTAGATAAAATAAGGAGAATACATTTCAATGTACAGTATACAAGTGGCGCTCCTAGGTACGAAGTTACCAGGTGTAGGCCAGTCTAGGAGGACGAACAACAAAATAAGTGGCCAATGGAAGAGGAGGCGATTTTTGTTACATTGTGTTAGTGCCGAGATGGGGCCCCTCCACGCCCGCACCAACGTGGTGACCAGACCAAAAGTTCTACTGTCACCTCCATCAACATGTTAGTTATCTAGTAAGTGGGCTGTGATGTTATCCGTGTGTCTGGGTAAGACTACGCATTAACACGGTCCATCAGGTGATAGATAGTGGACGAAACGCGAGTGAGGGTAGCGATTTGAAGAGCAGAGGGAAAAAAGTGCCAAGGCTCGTGCCGTGGGAAAAAAACCTCTGCGACACTGGGATGGCTAGTAAGAGCAGTAGTGGCTTACTAGCTGCGATAGTTCATGCAAGTTTGGATTTGTTAGTATTGGTATCATGCATCATTACCGTGGCAAGCGATGGCGATGTATCACAGTTGCTGCAGCCGCTACATTCCTGGAACAATCAAGATCGTTATACAGTAGTGGGAGATCGGCCATAGATCATCTCACTGTGTGGGGGGTGCGTGGAGCTTGTCTGCATGCAGTGTACAGTATAGCTTCCCTGCGTGGTGCCAGTTATTCGGCAGTGTATTCCAGCTGGATATCCAGTAATGGCATCTGATTAACAGGGGCTCACCTGTACCGTTGTGTTTGCGTGTGCTTGGCCATAGATGTTAGGTCCTTACAAGTATGTCTTTTGGTCTTTTATGTTTCCATCTATGGTTGTGGACGTAGTTCCCCAAATTCAGAATAAATGGGTTCTGCGAATGTCTAGAGTTTCTGTATAGTCTTGTGGTGAGTTTGTGGATTACCTCCGTGAGAGTCTCAAGTCGGTGTTCCCGGTGAAGGTCTGCGTTGCGTGTGTATCGTGGAGCATTGCTTATGATTTTGAGTACTTCGTTTTGTATGAGCTGCAGATGACGCAGGCGTGTAGGCGCAGCGTATCCCCAGATAGGAGCTGCGTACGTCATCAGGGGTCGGATAAGTGTCATGTACATGGACCTCGACACCCTTCTCTTCAGTGTGCTACACCTGTTGAGCATAGGATAGAGCTGTTCGAGCCCTCCCTGGTGCCTGTCCATTGTGTTAGTGGACAGTCACGGAACGCAGAGCCAGAGACCCTGCCTTACGAGAAAGACGTCTGTTCTGCTCGAGGTCTGGATCACAGAAGAGAGAAGCTACTGCGTTCTGCACTGCAGAGCCCTCCAGAGTCCACACACGTGACCTATACCCCACGCACGCCATTGGCTAAAACCAGTGGCTATTAGTTTCAGCAGAGAGCTCAAGGCGTCTCTTGTCAGCTGCTTTAACTGGACAGAACGGCATTGGTTATGAAAGGCAGGGAACTTGTGTCACCTAGGCACAGCGGAAGTTGCTCTGGAAGAAAACTTGTAAAGATTTGACTGGTTCCTTTGAAATAAAAAATTTTAAACCAGCTCCCTAAAATATTCTTTCACTGGCAGCCAATAAGTTAAGAACAGTATAATTAGTATTGTAGAAGAGTGAACCATATAAATTAACTTTTTTGATTAATTATTGTGTTAAAACATAATATTTGGAGCACCCTGTCCGTTATTACTTATGATTCACCTATATAGTATCTTTCCTAGTGTCTGATTATTTTGAGTAACGACGTTATAAGAACATTTGAAGTGATTTATTCAGTATCTACAAGAACAAATTTTGACCTTTGAATAAATGTCTGAAAACAACTGTTGTGGCTAATTTTTAAAAGTGAAAGTGAGTAAATAAGTTTTGAGTAAAATACAGACATGAAATACAAAGTGTTATGCATTACAAAGTGTTATGAAAACAAAATTGCTTATGTGGCTGAATAACACTGAAGTAGGGTTGCAAATAAATATTGAATGACAATATGGAGTGATCACACCCTTCTTACATTTGGCTTTTGGCAAAGATATAAACAAAGTGTTTTAATAAATTTAAATGTGTGTATTATGCTATTAGAATTATTAACTATTTAATTTGTTGGTTATAAAAAATATATATGTGTCGCCCCCCACCAGCCAACATTTTTAATTTTTTTAGCAAATACCAATGATTAAAAATTTGTGACCTTTCTAGACTGAAGCAATATAAGTATGTATGTGGATGTAGTAGCTAAAAAATTTCTGTGTCTTTCTCAGAACCATATCCTCAATTTTATACTTATTTGTGAAGTTATATTAGGGAACAGCAGGAAAGTAGACCATTTTACTTTTCTTGCTTTTCTGAAACTTAACCATTCCTTTACCTAGATAGGATGACGACCGTAAATCTGTTAGACAAAGCACTTAATGAACTTGATGCAAAAAGATTCTAGATTCAGTATTAACCCATTTTTAGTGTGTTTCTTTCTAACAGCTAGAAAACTCTTGGGAAAAGGAACTAATAATCTGATTACCACACGGTCAAATCCTGTGAAAGGCGTAACATTATACTATATGCTCAACTCCGTATATAATAGTGTTACACAAGCCTCCTCCATTATCAGAACTATTTCTTCTCTTGCAGTACATTTTTTTCTGCCTTGTGCACACTCTACGGATTGATCGATCAGAGGATGCGGAACAAACAGGTGTAATGAACCTATGTTCAGAAAAGCACGGTTTCCATGCTGCAGACCATTTATTCAATCTTACATTGTAATGGAGACTGCGGTCTAATACGCAGTATACCGTGGAGCCAAAGTTACGGTATGTGATGGACATCGGTTCCATGTGCCTCGACACGTTCGTGTACACGCCGTAGCGTGTTCTGTCTCACATGTTCACATCGTTCAAGCTACATCCGAACAGTGTCAAAGGCAGCATGAATACGCTGCTCCAGTGTCTCCACATCTGGAATGGGCTCTGCATACACAATACTTTTGAGATGGCCCCACAACTAGAAATCGCACAGGTTGAGATCCAATGAATGAGCAGGCCATGCAACTGGATGCCCTCGCTGATCCATCGACCAGGGAAGACACGATTGAGATGCGTCTGGATGTTAACGGCGAAGTGGGCTGGACCATCATCATGTAGCAGCGACATAACCCTTCGAATCATCAATGGCACTTTTTCCAACAAGGAAGGAAATGTCACCCACAACAAACGCCGACAGTTCCGGTCGGTCATGCGACGTGGAGGGAAGACTGGCCCCAAAATACAGTCGCCAATTATTCCGACCCACACATTCTGGCTGCACCTATGCTGATGATTCGCTGCCGCCATACCGTGGGGTTCTGCATACGTCTCACAGATTACAGTTATGATAGTTGAAGATACTACTCTGCATAAGGTGGCCTCATCTGTGAATGGGATGGACGACACAAATCCCGGAATCGTGGTCGCCTGGTGAGGAAGCCAGTGACAAAACTGCTCCTGATGTCGAAAATCTGTCGCTAGTAAGCCCAGCACAAGGTGTAAGTGATATGGGTCGTAATAGTTGTCATGAAGAAAAGGTGGCTTGAGAAAATAGCAAGTGTAGTAAGAAATAAGACTAATGCATTTCTCATGGCACTTTTTCACTTCAGAATGTCCATAAGCTAAATGGATGTAATCAATTACCTCCACTTCGAATTGTGATGGCTACAAATTTGTCATTCTTCACTACTATTTCCTTTGCTGATATACATTACATCTTTAAAGATTTTGTAAAATTTTTGTATCTGTTGACAGTCAACACTGTCAACTTTGACCTTGACTGACTTCCACACTTAGTCTTCGTTTTGAAACCGTCTGATATTTTTACATATAGTAGCTGAGCAGTGCTTCGGCTCGCATTTGTGCCATTGACAGGTTGGCGTCGTGTATTGGGATTGTGACCTCTCGTTTTCTTAGTGTGTTCACTGGCGTCACTATGTTTGCTCGTTTTGTCTTTCCATGAGTGGCAGCAGCAGCGCTTATCGATAGCGAGTACTGTGGTACTATCTTTGGAGCGACCTTTAGTATTTCCTGGTCGTTGTGTGTCGGAGTTCAGTTGGGACGGAGCAGCAGTTTGGTTCGCACAGCCAGTACTCGCCCGAGCACTGGCGACATACGTCCACTGCCCGACGGAATGGTGTGGTCGCGAGAGTGCACGACCACTTCGAGGTCCGGATTCAGCAAGTTGCATGGATCGTTATATTCGAGTAGTGCAACCTTCACTTGTGTGTGTGTGTCAGTCTGCCGAAAGTGACCTCGTGGAATAAACTGTCAGTCAACGATTCATACTGGGACCTTTCCCTTGCCTGACTTCAGCGGCGACGACCGTTGGTTGGTCGTTCGGTCGGTCGCATTAGCGGACGACGTGTATTTGGGCTGCCAACCGCTTCTGGCTTCTCAGTGTTTGCCTCGACTGGTGATTCGTCTATGTGGCTCTGCAGTGACTGGTTTTAGTATTGTTTTAGTTGTTTGTGGAATTGTTTCAGCAGATCCGTATAATGACTTTTCTGGAGACTAGAAATCTACTCTGTAGGAATCAGCATGGGTTTCGAAAGAGACGGTCGTGTGAAACCCAGCTCGCGCTATTCGTCCACGAGACTCAGAGGGCCATAGACACGGGTTCACAGGTAGATGCCGTGTTACTTGACTTCCGCAAGGCGTTCGATACAGTTCCCCACAGTCGTTTAATGAACAAAGTAAGAGCATATGGACTTTCAGACCAATTGTGTGATTGGATTCGAGAGTTCCTAGATAACAGAACGCAGCATGTCATTCTCAATGGAGAGAAGTCTTCCGAAGTCAGAGTGATTTCAGGTGTGCCGCAGGGGAGTGTCATAGGACCGTTGCTATTCACAATATACATAAATGACCTTGTGGATGACATCGGAAGTTCACTGAGGCTTTTTGCAGATGATGCTGTGGTGTATCGAGAGGTTGTAACAATGGATAATTGTACTGAAATGCAGGAGGATCTGCAGCGAATTGACGCATGGTGCAGGGAATGGCAATTCAATCTCAATGTAGAAAAGTGTAATGTGCTGCGAATACATAGAATGATAGATCCCTTATCATTTAGCTACAAAATAACAGGTCGGCAACTGGAAGCAGTTAATTCCATAAATTATCTGGGAGTACGCATTGGGAGTAATTTAAATTGGAATGATCATATAAAGTTGATCGTCGGTAAAGCAGATGCCAGACTGAGATTCATTGGAAGAATCCTAAGGAAATGCAATCTGAAAACAAAGGAAGTAGGTTACAGTACGCTTGTTCGCCCACTGCTCGAATACTGCTCAGCAGTGTGGGATCCGTACGAGATAGGGTTGGTAGAAGAGAGAGAGAAGATCCAACGGAGAGCAGCGCGCTTCGTTACAGGATAATTTAATAATCACGAAAGCGTTACGAAGATAATAGATAAACTCCAGTGGAAGACTCTGCAGGAGAGACGCTCAGTAGCTCGGTATGGGCTTTTGTTAAAGTTTCGAGAACACACCTTCACCGAAGAGTGAAGCAGTATATTGCTCCATCCTACGTATATCTCGCGAAGAGACCATTAGGATAAAATCAGAGAGATTAGAGCCCACACAGAAGCATACCGACAATCCTTCTTTCCACGAACAATACGAGACTGGAATAGAAGGTAGAACCGATAGAGGTACTCAGGGTACCCTCCGCCACACACCGTCAGGTGGCTTGCGGAGTATGGATGTAGATCTAGATGTAGATATCTTGTGTGGTTTTGAATGGGCGGTTATTTTTAACTCTGCCTACGTACTGAGTAGTTGGCTTGGGACGAGGCAGCGAGGAGGTCCGCACAGTGCGAGGGGAGGCCGGGACCTCTGGCGGCGTGCAGCCACTGTCGGATCGAGGGTCTGTAGTCGCGAGGGTGACGACCTCGTTGTCCACCCAAGTTGAGTGAACTTTATCCAGTAGTGAAACCTCCACTGTTTGAGATATCGCTGTTGTTTGCGTGTTGCTGCTCCCAGGTTCGGTGAGACAAACAGCAGCAAGTGGAGTGTGTCAAGTTGGCGGAAGCTATTAGCCGTCTTCTACTGCTTGTTATTAGTTTTGAATTTGGGTTATTATTGTTCAAGTGCTACCAGCGGTATTTTACTGCCTAGTGGCCGCTAACGCCCCAGTTACCTGCCCTGGAGGTTAGCGTATTTTGCGGCAATATACTTTTCCTAGTATTGACGATACTCTCCGGCATGGCGCGTAATTTGACAGCTTCCTTGATTGGCGTGTAGATAATTGTTTCTCTTGTCTACTTTGGTTGTAGAGGTTCCTTTTGCCGTTCGGTGTTTTAAACACCGGGTTCTGAAGAAGCAGTGCTGTCGGCCATTTCGCCCTGGCCTGAATTATTCCATCGTTGTACTGGTTATCTGACGTTAGGTGGATTTGGTAAGAGGGTTGATCGGCGTTTAAACCGTCTCTAGTTAGAGTTACCATCCTGTTAGTTGAGCATTACTCTTGGCTGCCTGTCTCACCACTTACACAGCTGTAGGGACTTTCCTCAGGTCGATCCTTGGAGCAATGTCTGTGGATCACTCCATTCTCATTTGGTCAGATTGTGTTAATTGTTTAAAAAATTATTTTAATATTTTCAGCGTGTAATTCTCTTCCTGACTTGTAATTCAGGCCATTAGCCATTAATCGTTTGTGGTATTGCTTCTGGCCTTCAGCCGACAAATAATTTTGAATATTTTCTTAATAAGGCCTTCTTCCCAGTCAATTTTTTTTAAAATGATTGTTTTAAAAACATGTTTTAGTATCTTCAACGTGTAATTTCTGCCTCACTTGTAATTCAGGTCTAGGCACTACAGTCTGTAACCGAGCGACCGCTGCGGTCGCAGGTTCGAATCCTGCCTCGGGCATGGATGTGTGTGATGTCCTTAGGTTAGTTAGGTTTAAGTAGTTCTAAGTTCTAGGTGACTGATGACCTCAGAAGTTAAGTCGCATAGTGCTCAGAGCCATTTGAACCATTTGTAATTGAGGTCTTCAGCAATTCATTGTTTGTGGTATTGCTTGTGGCCTTCAGCTGACAAATAATTATGAGTTCTTTCATAATAAGGCCTTCAGCCGTCAGCAGTCAATAACTGAAAAATTGTTTGAAAATTTATTTTAACATTTTCAACGTGTACTTCCCTTCGTGACTTGTAATTCAGACATTCAGCCATTAATTGTTTTTGGTACTGATTGTGGCCTTCAGCCGACAAAAAAATCTTGAATTCTTTCTTGATAAGGCCTTCAGCTGTCAATGTTGTTTGTGTTACAGTCAATTCCTTTAAATTGACTGTTGAAAATTATTTCCTTAAATAAAGTGTATGTTTTGCTGTGCAACCATCGGTAGCCGATTACTGATCCGTCCACAATTGTAACCTTATCCTGCCTCTCCCTGAGTACCAGATTACAGTAGCTGTTCTCTTACTACCAGCTTGTCGTGTCCCGAGAGGGAGTGACATTGACACGAATTGGATTCAGGAGACTTACCTCAATCGATCTTCTCGAAGAGCAGAAGTAGGCGCTGGCAGCATCTGCAATTGCAACAGCTAGAAGGAGCAAGCTAATGCTAAGGTGCACGATACTGAATTCGGAGAGGAATGATTACTGCTGCAGGGTAGAATTCATAACAGCCCTTATAGTCTGATAACTGACAATCCCTACAGGCACTGTGTTGCACTACTTTCCGTCAGTAGAATCTCTTACTCTGGAATCTATCTCCCTGGTTGTTGCGGAGCCGAGGCTAGCGAATCGTACAAAGTTCCCACTTCTGGCGTAGAACGACACGGAGCTTACATTGTTATACTCAGCAGATCTCGACTGCCTGTAGGGTGCTCCTGACCCCATGTTTATACTACCTTCGTGCGTCACGGAAAGCTTCTAGACCGTTCTATACCTCCTCCCCGGAGGCTGACCATGTACTTGGTATATTTCCATCATCATGTGATGTGAGAAAGCTACTTTGATCCCTGTTACGCATTCGGCTGCAGCGTCCAGCTGGTCACGTAACGTTTTTTGTCGCCCGGCGCCGCTTCGCCGGCTCTGGCCCGTATCATCGACAAACACTGTCTCAGTACTTCCGTACCGGAGTGTACGCCCAGCTGCCTCTCCCGCTGAATAAGTCCTAATACATTTAATTTGTACTCGTCGCTGATTGAAATTCGCAACAAGCTAGATGTTTCAGATATAATAACTGAAATATTCTTTCGTCATTGTTTTCCAGAATAGTTTTGCCTTTGCCTTCAGGTAGTCTCGAAAGTGAATCTGCAACCTTTCACGAAAAGTATCTCATAGTCATATTGCTGTAGATACAAAGCCCAACGAGGTAACCTCTGGTTCAGTAGTCTTCAATCCTTCAAAAATGTTGCTTGCTAAAGCAATGCATTTACCATTCATATTTGACTTCCTGAAAGGTTTCTATTCCTGCCCCATAGTGTTGCTACTATTCTCACTCATACGGGATGGTAATGATCAGGCTAGTGCAAAGTATTGTTTGTAAGCAATTCGCTTTTCATTTCTTCGAAATCTCTTTGGCATTCAGAGGTCCAAACTAATGCACTGTTCTTTCGTAACAAGTTGTTTAAAGCTTGAATGTTAAAAGTTTGCCTCTTTACGAATTTTCTATAGAATCTGCATAAACCTAAAAAAGCTTTCAACTGTTTCCTGTTCTTTGGAGGAGGACACCATTCAATAGCTTTTAGTGTCTCAGGGGCCTTCTCTATTCCCTCTGTTGTAATAACACGATCTAAAAAATTGATTTGTTTTCTCACCAGTTCACATTTCTTAAATTTGAGCGTCAGTCCTCCATTCTGCAATGCAATGAATACCTGTTCGAGTTTTCCACAATATCCTTTGCATTGTTGTGTAGCTATTAATAAATAGTCGACATAAATTGTGAACCTGCTGCTTAATTCTGTTCCTAACATCCAGTTTAACGCACGTATGAGCACAGAATCTGATGTATTTAAGTGAAACGGTACTACCTTATGGTAATAACATTTTCCACTGAAAAGGAAAGCTGTATGCTTTCTCGACTCAGCATCAAAACTGACTGCCAGTAACGGGCCGTCATGTTTAGGCATTATAAATATTTACTATAGTAATATCTTTGTAACATTTCGTCCAATGATTTAAGACGATCTGTTTCTCTCTTAATTGTCTTATTCAAAGTTCTTGTACCAATTACAACTCTTAGTCCATCATCTTTTTTACCTACAGTAATCAGTGGATTATTATATTCTTTGTTGCTACGCTCTGTCTTTCCATCCAAGCATCCCGTCAATTTCGGCTTGAAAGGCCTGTTTTTTCGCTGCCGTTACCGGAGTAAACAAAAAATTGTTTATGTGGCAGTATTTTCACATGATATTCGAAATTTTTCTCTCTGTCAGGAGTATCTGAAAACATGACATAATTTTGTTCTCGTATATGTAGCAACTCATTTTTCTGCATTGGATCTAAATATGGTACGTCAGTGACAACTTTCCCAAATTCGTCGAACATCTGGTCTAAAGTCTTGATGTTTCGTATGTGGTAACCTTCAAATAATTCTGATAATACTTCATTGTCTGATCTATAACCATCATCATAAACTGAAATTCTGGTTCGATGCTTTCGTTTGCTTCTCCAAAGTCTATATTTACGGCACCTTCTCCATTCGTAATGTTAACTATTTCATTTGCATAGGTAATTACTACTTGTTGCTTCTGCAGCCAATCTACGCTCATTATTACTTCGATGCTAAGTTCTGAGATCACCGGGAAAACGCGTGTAAAAACACGACCTTGTATTAGAAATTCCATTAAACCCTTCATCCTTATTGGCGTACTTTTTCTTCCAGTAGCGCCCCTAAATTGCATTCTTTACGCAGACATTACGATTGGTTTGTCTTTTATGTACTCGTAAAAGGACTGAGATGAAGCACTAAATTGAGAGCCAGTGTCCAGTAACGCTCTAATTTAGTATCCATAAACCTCTATCAGAATTAAGGGTTTGTTTAGTTACTTTTACCTCCATAGCCTTTTCTCATCTAATCTAACATTGTATATTTCCATGAAATGGCGTTCATTTCTTTAAATTCAGAGTCAGGTGGTTCTTTTTTCTTTCTTATCGCAAATTCTTTCACAATCTTCTGTTATTGTTTGTTACTAATCATTTCGCACAGTGGTTCCTTTTTCTTTGGCTCCGTTACGTCTTTCGTTTCCTGTATTGGCATTATTCCTTCTTCGCATGGCTCGTCTTCTAGTGTTTTTCTTTCTTCTGGAACAAGTTCTTCATGTTTCATATCTCGTTTCGGCAACTTATCGCACGAAATGTACTCATTTTCTGGCATTATTGTTTGTGTAAGACAGAGGTTTTCAGTAAGCTTCTTTTCTTCCCATTCTGAATCATTTAATAGAATGATATCTTCCTTGTAAGCCGCAATCTTCAATATCACTGTCTGGTTCTAACATGAAAGCCCTTCTTAACTTATTGGAAAATTCTAGGTCATTGCCAGCCTCATAGCTCATGCACTTTTGAATTCATTCGATAGTAACGAGTTCCTCTTGCTTATCTTTATTAGCAGTCAAATTATTTACTGTACGTTTTAGTTTGTCTTTATCCAAACTGTCTTCCACATTTTCCGTGATATCATTAGCTTGCACTTCATATACGTTGTAATCTTTGTGAATTACCATCAGTCGCGCAAAATAATCAACGTTTAAGTCAGGCTTGCAAATGACAGAAACAATTTTCCCAGATTCGTTGTCACGGAATGACTGTTCTCCGACGTCTAAATTTTTATCGTCCATTTCACGTACATTCACGACATCTTCGTTTACCCTATGGTCAGCCAGGCGCGTCCTTTGTGCGGTGCTCTTGGATTCATTTGCATTGGCACTGCGTGGCTTTTTCTCCTTCACATGGTTGCTATCCCTAGCCAAATTTTCGATCGTAGTAACGCAGTCTTGCTTTTCATTTACTGCAAGTTGTCTGTCCATTTCCTCTTAACTTGTTATAGCGAGTGGATCACCGCCTATCAGCTTACTTAAAGCATCAGCTGATAGCGGTATCGTTCCAGTGACCGGCTTTGTGTACCGAGCGAGGTGGCGCAGTGGTTCGACACTGGACTCGCATTCGGGAGGACGACGGTTCAATCCCGCGTCCGGCCATCCTGATTTAGGTTTTCCGTGATTTCCCTAAACCACTCCAGGCAAATGCCGGGATGGTTCCTCTGAAAGGGCACGACCGAATTCCTTCCCCATCCTTCCTTAATCCGATGAGACCGATGACCTCGCTGTCTGGTCTCCTTCCCCGAAACCAACCAACCAACCAACCGGCTTTGTGACGTCACTCCCAGTCTGCACTGCTATACAAGCTACTCATCCTACGGCTGCTCGCCGCAGATGCTCCTCAGCGCACAAAACGGGCCTGTCCCCAGCCGACTGCGATTCGCGCTCCATACCATCTGTCGTGGTTGGCCTACTGCCCAATGTCGCGTCCCTACACTATAGCTGTGTATCAAACTTCTCTGTCCGTGCTGAGAATTCTTTCTGTGATTAGGCCTAGTGTGTCTTGTTCTCGTATCTATCCGACCCCTAATGTTCGCGGTTATTAGTTTTCCTCCTCCCTGTTGGAATAATTTCTCGGGCTGTTACCTCGACCACGATTGTTAGCGGAAAATCTTCCTCTACCTCTTCCTCTCTGAACATCTATCAACATCTACATGGATACTCTGCAAATCACATTCAAGTGTCTCAGAGAGGGTTCATCGAACCACCTTTACGATAATTCTCTATTATTCCAATCCCGTAAAGCGCGTGGAGAAAGCGAATACCTATATCTTTCCGTGCGAGCTCTGAATTCCCTTATTTTATCATGGTGATCGTTTCTCCCTATGTACGTCGGCCTCAATAAAATGTTTTCGCATTCGGAGGAGAAAATAGGTGATTGAAATTTCGTGACAATATGCCGCCGCAACGAAAAATGCGTTTATTTCAATAATGTCCAATGCAAATCCTGTCTCGTGTCAGACACACTCTCACCCCCATTTTGCGATAATACAAAACGTGCTGCCATTCTTTGAACTTTCTCGTTGTACTCCATCAGTCCTATATGGTTAGGATCCCACACTGTGCAGCAGTATTCTAAAAGAAGACGGAGGAGCATAGTGTAGGCAGTTTCTTTAGTAGATCTGTTACATTTTCTAAGTGACCTGCCTATAAAACGCAGTCTCCACTTAGTCTTCCCTACAACATTTTCCATGTGTTCTTTCCAGTTTAATTTGTTCATAATTGTAATTCCTGGGTATTTAGTTGAATTTATGGCCTTTAGGTTTGACTGATTTACAGTAGTAACAGTATTAGCCTGATATAGATTATCATTCTGCTCCCCACTGATGTTATTTCGACTGTTCCTAGTGTTGTCATACTATGGAAATTGTGATTTTCTCCCCAGTGGTCTTGGTTAATTACTTTCTCTAATAATGAAGAAAAGGAATGTACCTGCTGAAATCTTTTCACAATTTCTTTCAGAGTTCCCATATTATACCAGAACCACTGCGACGGTTCCTTAAGTGAGGCAGCTCCATGTACCATAACTAGCAAACTTCTTTCATAGTAGTTCGCCTTTACCTTGTAACACTCTAATCATTATAAATTCATGGCAAAGACTGGTTTGTATTTGCTTGGATCAATATTCGTCCAAAAACTTTTGTCTAAATTCACTGAAGGTCATTGATTTACTGCTTACGTTAACATCCCATCGTTTAGCATCTCCTGCTAAACCGTTAGTCACAATGTTTGCTTTTTCCTGATCTGTAAGGTTTTCAGGAAATAACCTTTCACAGGTCTTTATAAAGTCCACATGGGTTAATCCACTGTTTTTTCGATAAGGGCTCCTTGTTATATGGTGTTCTGTCTACAACACGAGTACTATTACATTTGATCTTTCTTTCTATGTCACTAACTTTCTCCTGCATACTGGAAGTATTGCTACAACACTTCTCCTTGCAATGTGCTACGCTATTCTCTAGAATTTTCTCAGGCTCTTGAACAGTTATTCTCATTTACCTTAATCATTACGTTCTTTATTGGCAAACCTTTTCCTCTGTCTTCGATTCCACCATAGGTTCTACTTGCTCTTGTATTTTCTCTATTTCAGTTTCAAACCTCTCATTAATGTCAACAACTTCTGCCTGAATTGTACTAACAGTTTCATTTAAATTTTTTACATCTTTCTTTATACTACTGAGTTCCTCAGTTAGGAAACCTATTTTGTTGTTTACTTTTTCTAACTGATGGTTATTATTTTCCATTTGTTCTGTCAGTTTTTTAGTAACTTTGGCCTGTTCCTGACTAATTTCGGTTTGGTTGTCCAGTTTTTCATTGATAATCTTAGTATTTTTAGACTGTGTTTGCATGTGCTCATTTAGAATTTTAGTATTTTTGTTGTGCGCTGTTAGTTGTATATTCATACCGTGTAGCAATGCATACAAACCTATCGATAGTTGCCTATTTTGCTCAGTGCGATTTTCTGCTCCTTTGTCTTCCGCCTATGACCCTACGTTTTCCTTCTTAATTTGTGATGTGCTTAACAGCATAAGAGTTTCATCACTATGGTTCACATTTCTGACTATTTTGCTAATAGCAAAACTTATTACTCTGTCATTACCACTGTTTGCAGGTGTGTCTTATATTTTATCCTACAGTTCTACTTCCCTATAATGCATATACTTTTATTTGTCCATTTCCAATAATTGTCTAAACCACTTATATTGCTACTTTTTTCTGCTCTATAACAAATTCGTGCCACTGAAACTTTTGTCCTTTTTCCAAAAAATCTTACCTATCTGTTATATGTAAAACAATACTAGGCTACCTCGGGACGCTTTATTATTGTAAAAGGACTTTCACCAGGCGCCAAGTACAACACTACCAAGTGCTGTTACATTAATACTATACCGATAATGTTACACCTGTGAAAGGATTTTTACTCTCATGGGCGCCACATATAGCAAGATACAGGGTGAATTTTTCTTTCAAGTGCAAACTGTACGGATTGATCGATGAGAGGATACGGTATAAAAAAGATCTAATGACCTTATGTGCAGAAATGCAGGGTTTTCGGCTAGAGACCATTTATTCAACCATACTGTGTTACAGAAACTGCAGTCTAATACGTGCTGTACTGTGCAGCCAGGTTTTCTCCTAGAGGGTGCTACTGTTCTTCATACCTCACGCCCTAGCAGTTGATAATGTTGTGTCTGATTCGCTTTTCTTGCTCGCTCACCTTGTAGTGGGTGTGTACACAATGGTTCCGTATTCGAGTGGAGATCTTGGCGACATGGTGTTTACTTACGGAAAGGCACATGGCAATGGGCAGCAAGGTTGTATCAGGAGACCTATCCCCGCTGATGGCAACCATAGATACACTGTTTGCAACCGTGTTTCGCCATTTGTCTTAGACAGGATCGTTTCAGGAAGCAGGAAATCATGAAGGTTGTATCTGAAATGTTCTGATACCAGACTTGGAAGAAAATATGACTAATACTGAGGAAGACGATCGCCATGTCACTTCCTGGCGGTTGGCCCGCCAGTACAAGGTAAGCCAGATGACGGTGTGGAACATTCTCCCTGACAATTCTTACTACCCTTATCTTTTACAGCGTGTGCAGGGCATACTAGCGACAGACTGTTCACACCCGGAGCAAGTTTTGTCACTCGTGTCTTCACCAGGCAACCACGATTCTGGGATTTGTGTCATCCATCCTATTCACAGATGGAGGCCATCTTTACATGGAGTGGTGTCTTCAATAGGCATCTGTGGGATGTATTCAGAACCGCCCGTTATGGTGGTGGTGAATCATCAGCATCGGTGCAGCCAGAATGTGTGGGCCGGGATAACTAGCGACCATATTTTTGGTCCAGTCTTCCTTCCACTTCGTCTAACAGGCCCGAACTATCGGCGTTTCTTGCGGGTGACTTTTCCTCCCCTGCTGGAAGAAGTGACAATGATAATTCGAAGGGTTACGTTGCTGCTACATGGTGGTACTGCAGCCCACTTCGCCATAAATGTTCGGACGCATCTCAATCGTGTCTTACCTGGTCGGTGGATCAGATCAGAGGGTCCAGTTGCATGACCTGACCTACTCATCCACCGGATCTTAACCTGTGCGATTTCTAGTTTTGGGGCCATCTGAAAAGTATCGTGTATGCAGAGCCCATTCAAGATGTAGAGACGCAGGAGCAGCATATTCATGCTGCCTTTTGCACTGTTCAGATGCAGCCTGGCCGATGTGGAGGAGTGAGACAGAACATGCTACGGCACTTACACTCATGTGTTGAGGCAAATGGAAACCATTTTCTACAGACACTGTAGCTGTGGCTGCATGGTACAGTGTGCATTTGACCGCAGCCTCTATAACAACGTATGATTGAATAAATGGTCTCTTGTATGGAAACAATGCATTTCTGGACATAAGTTCATTACATATTTTTTGTTCTGTATCTCCTCATCGATCAATCCCTAGAGTTTGTACACAGTGGAAAAAAAATCACCCTGTACTTCAACTGAACAAATAGTCCTGCTAATGGAAAAGACATGTGTAACACTATTGTATGGCGAATTGTGCATACAGTATAATGTTTTCCCTTTCACAGGATTTTACAGTGATATGTGACTAATGGGTACAGGAATCAGACTATTAGTAACTTTTCCTAATAGTTTTCTAGCTGTTAGAAAGAAATGCAGAAAAATGGAGTAATACTAAATCCAGGATCTTTCTGTACCAAGTTCATTAAGAGGTTTGTTTAATGGATTTACAGTCGCCAGCTTATCTAGACAAAGAAATGATTAAGTTTCAGAAAAGAAGAAGAAATAAAATGATCTACTTTCCTGCTGTTCCCTAATTTAACTTTACAAATAACTATGAGGATATGCATCTGAGAAAGACACACCAATCTCTTAGCTACTACACCACATACATCCACATATAGTTTCAATCTAGAAAGGCTGCGAATTTTTAATTATTGTTATGTGTTAAAATAAAAAAAACAGCCAGGGAGGACTTCTATGACTCTGTGTAACCAACAAATTAAATACTTAAATACGCCAATAGTATATTACATTTAAATTTAGTAAGCCTCTTTCTTTACAGCTTTCTCTTAACAAATGATCTGTCAAAAGCCAAAGTAAGGGAGGGT
The DNA here is from genome assembly GCF_021461385.2 of Schistocerca piceifrons. Classification (NCBI taxonomy): domain Eukaryota; kingdom Metazoa; phylum Arthropoda; class Insecta; order Orthoptera; family Acrididae; genus Schistocerca; species Schistocerca piceifrons. The sequence continues at coordinate 171,847,110 of NC_060148.1, read as the reverse complement.
GTGCTCACTCTCTATTGTCATTCAGTACCTGTATGCAGTCCTGCTTCAGTTTTACTCAGCTTCATAAGCAATTTTCTTTTCATAACTTTTTGTACTTTACTGTATTTCATTTCTGTACTTTACTCAAAACTTTATTACTCATTTTCACTTTAAAAAATTACTCATAACAATTATTTTCAGACTTTGGATCAAAGATGAAAGTTAGTGCCTGTAGACAGTGAATAAAGCACTTCAGATAATTTTATAGCAAGTTTATTCGGAATAATGAAACATCAGGAAAGTACCCTATATAGGAGAATGACTAATAATAAATAACAGGTGAAAAAAAATTTGTTTTCTAGCACAATAATTATTCAGAAAAAGTTAATTTTGAATTAATAGTTCACACTTCTACTATTCTAATTATACTGTTCGTAGCCTGTTGGCTGTAGCCGTTGTGTACAATATTTTAGGGAGTTGGATCAAACAATTTTATTTCAAAGGAACCAGTCAAATCTCTACAAGTTGTCTCCCAGAACAAGTACCTCTGTGCCTACGTGACCCAAGTTGCCTGCCATTCTTAATCGAGGCCGTTCTGTCCAGTTAAAGTGAAACGATCTTGTTCTGTCGTTCCATAGCTTTCTCATTAAATTTCCGGTGCAAGAGAATTAATAGCGAGAGGGTTTTTCTCTGCAGAGATAAATCAGTTGGTAACAAGTAGGACAAAATTGACCACGCGTCGTTTATTTATTTATTTTATTTAACGTTTGCCACGTTTCTTGCATCCTTTCCCTTGCGCGACCTGGGCTGTATGAGTGAGAAATTATGTGAAGTAGCAGTAACATTTAGTCAGAGTTGGTTGCATCGGATGAGTAGAGTGGTTCTGTGGTAGGGTAGTACTAACCAACACGCAAGCGCAAACAAGTTTGACAAAGACAAAATGTCAGGGAGGTCGCGAAGGCACGAGTATTAGCTCTGTCAGGTTGGCGAACCACCCCCTCCACGCCCGCTTTTGAACGTGGAACGGTCAGGTGATGTGGCCCGCAGTACAGTGGTTGCTGTGTAGCGGCGCTGTGCAGGCATTCAAGACTTACCTCTCCGTTTTATGATAGTATTATCAAAGGTATTAGAATGTTGCAAATCTGTTTGTTACTAAGGTCCAGGTGTTGAAATCAAGTGGGAGATTACCTTGAAACCCGCATAAGGGAGTTTATTTTTTGTAATTTGATTAAATTTCATTAAGAACTTTGCGTTTCTGCCTCGGTCAGGTACGCACCATGGGCCTTAAGCTCACAGTCGTATTATTGCTCTGAGCGTAATGGAAAGTTAATTCATTTAATGTACGTTAATGTGGTGTTTCTTTCACAGCGATAATTTGATGGATCTTTCTGATTTCTGATATGTTTTCTTTGTGTACTTGGTTTCCCGCCATGTGGTCGTTTGGAGCAACCGCCACATTAGTAAAGTGTAGGTTCGTTCCAAAAATGTACTGTAGCGTCACTACAGTTTCGTGTAGCTCAATTCCGAAACGGTAAATTTGTGCGGACAAAAAGAACTCTGAATCATGAAATGCGTGCGTATTCACTTTGGCGCGAAACTGTGTCAACGGTCGATAACAGGAGGGTGGGCCATATATCAATAATACAAGGAACAAGTAAATATTATACGGTAGTGAGAGAGTGGAAGATTCGACAAAAAAAAAATCTTGTGAGAATTTTTGCATTTCAATTGGCTACCCCAACTTGGCCATGTGTGTGAATTAGTAAATGTTTCTCGTGCCCTCCTCAACTATTTGATTTGCTTATAAATGAAGTGTATTACAGAAAATACTCGGGTTAAACTCCTGTGAGCCACGCTCTCTTTCTTCTGGCGCATCGCCAGAGGGGGTCACGGTGCTTAGCGTGCGATCGCTGGCGGCTTTCGGAGAGAGAGGACGTACCGACGTACGGGCAGCTGGTGGTAGGCGACCCGCATGGACGGCTGCACATCGCGATTGGGATTGTATCGTACGGTGAGCTGTTCGGAGGTGGGAAACCAGGCGTCATCGCGGTTTGTGTTGCGACTCATCCAGAAGGGCGGTGAGGCGATGTGACTGGAGGCATGATAGTCTGCCCTTTGTATTATCCAGTTCCCAGCTTCTTTTGGTAAGATTGCTCTTTCCTTATGTATATACCCCCCACCGCCCCCCCCCCCCACTCCCCTTAAAGAGGACGTGGTGGTTTAAACTGTGCTCGTTGGCCTGTGAAACTGTGGCCGTTGGTATTCGAAGCTGCCTCACGCAGACTAGACTCCTGGTTGCTAGTATGTGCCGGTTGTTCGCTATTTATTTTGCTGCTTGCAAGGTTGCGTCGGCGAGGCTGGTAAGGCGTCACTCACCAATTGACAGATTGAATCTGCCTGTGCTCGCGTGTGTGTGTCCATCGTTAAATGATATATTGTCAACTTGATCTGCAAGTTCGCATCTTGTGGATTCGTGTTGTGGCTTTCTTGTAGTGTTCCCCAAATTCTCCTTTTGTTATTAACGTGCACCTCTGAATGACAGTTCGTTTAATGGCAAGCAACAAGAGGAGCCTTTCGACAGAGCAACGTTGAGTGTTCAATGAGCGTACAGTTGAAATTACTGTTATAAGCAAATATGTCGTAGCTCTGTGATCAGTAAATACTGTTAGCAAGATTACTACTTTTCGACAGAGTGCTGTTGATATTCCTGTTGTTAATGTGCACCGTTGAATGGCACTTTGTTTAACGGCAAGCAACAAGGAGAGCCTTTCGACAGAACGCTGAGTGTTCAATGAGCGTACAGTTCAAAATACTGCTATTACCAAATGTTTTACAGCCGCAAGCAGTTTTATTCTGCGCTTGTGACTTGGTTGATTACATAATTTTAGTTATTTTTTATATATGTATATATATATATATATATCTGTGTGTGTGTGTGTGTGTGTGTGTGTTGCTATTTAAGCCCTTTTTATGTACGTATATGTTGGGTTGCAGTAGGTCTGGCGAATGATTATTAGCGCTGTCAGGAAGATAACATAGTTCTGGTTTTTTATATGTTGCGAGTTGCCTATTCTGAGGCGCACCACTCGCTATCTCTGTCAGAGCCTGTATTGCTCGATTCCTCGGAACTTGGCCTAGCCCTCCCACTCCCACTTAACGATTGATCCAGACTTGAGTAGGATCATATCAATGGTAGCAGGGCGTAGTTTTTTCCGGGTTACGAGCATAGCGTTTCGGGTTTCAAACAAGCATGGCCACCAGGAGCTGTCCAGGGCTGTCATACTTAAAAATTGACCATCTGCGTTATGAGCTCACCATTCGTCAACAGTCAACCCAAGGGACCATAACCGAGTTAGGTTGCGGGCTACATTACATGAGCCAGTTGTCATTTCTACTGTCATCCTGGGGAAGGTTGATCAAGTTATACTTTTGACTGAGCAGGCTGTTGACCAGCTCGAGAAAAACTTGAATTTTCTCGAGAGTACTCAAGTCACTTCGAAACAAAGGGCAAGAATTCAGACCCAACTTTGTCACTGGCGGGCCAGATCAGTTGATCTTAGCTCCATGCAAACCAATAAATGGTCCAAGGAAGACATAGACGAGTTAGCTATCACTATCAGAATTACTCAGTTCCAAGCCAGAGCCAGTACTATTGGGATAGAGGGAGAATTCGAAGTTATGCATAAGCAAACACTCCATCCAGGCAGTCCCAAACAGCAAGGTGCTGGCATACCGGAGGGAGAGGTGATGGTAGAGTTTTCAGGTTGCCGAACCTGGTCAAGCATTGGCTCTGAGATGTCACCCAGCTCGTCATTGACAGTATTGAACAATTCTGGATTCTGCAGACGAAATTCGACGCGAATCTTGCCGAACGTTATTGAAATGTGCGCCACAACGGAGTAACATCTCGCCAGCTGAAAGAGCTGCTCTCCGCAGCTTCAGGGAAGATACTAGCACAGTCGTACTGCCTGCAGATAAGGGTAACGCCACAGTTCTTCTGACAAGAGAAACCTACAACGAGAAGATATATAGTCAGCTAAATGATTCTACGTACCGCAGAATTGAAAAGGACGCAACAAGCCGAATATCAAGGAAAACTGCTACCCTTTTGAACGACTGTTCTCTAATTGAACAAGTTATCAAGGGATTGAGACCACACAATGCAGTACCACCAAGACTATATGGTCTTCCCAAGATACACAAGGATGGTGCTCCACTACGATTAATAGTGAGTAATATTGGTGCTGCGACCTATTCTACAGCAAAATATCTGGCCTCATTACTAAAGCCGTATGTGGGTAAGTGTTGCCACCATATACGTAATTCCGAGGATTTTGTCCGTCGTTTGAAGGAAGTTAAGCTTAGCAGCTCGGATTTATTAGTCAGCTTCGATGTGGTCTCACTTTTTACCAAAGTGCCTTTAATGGAATCGCTACATATTATTGGTAACTTATTCAGTGCAGAAATGACGGCCTTGTTTGAACATATACTCTCCTCAACGTACTTTTTATTCAATGACGAATTCATTGAACAAACAGACGGCGTCGCCATGGGGAGCCCTTTGTCCCCTGTGGTAGCTAATCTCTTTTTGGAGGACTTTGAGGAGAAAGCACTTGAGTCTACTGTTTTAAAACCTACGATCTTCTGGCGGTACATAGATGATACTTTTGTTGTATGACCTCATGGCAGACAGGAAATGGAGAAATTCCTTCATCAGTTAAACTCATTTCATGACAACATCAAATTCACGATGGAGGTTGAAAAAGTTGGCACTTTAACATTTCTAGACGTGCTAGTACACCGTAAAAATGATGGGTCATTATGACATTCTGTGTACAGGGAACCGACTCACACAGATCTGTATCTCCAGGCGTCAAGCTGCCATCACCCAGCACAAACAGCCGGTGTTCTCAGTACCTTAATACATCGAGCACACGTAATATCGGATGATGGAAACCTCTACGCAGAATTAGAACACTTGGAGAAGGTTTTTAAAGAGAACGGTTACACTTTACGCCTAATAAGGAAGGCCATGCGCAACTGTCATAACAAGAAGCAACGCACTGAGGACGCTGATGACGACTTTAAATCAACTGCGTTCCTTCCATACGCCGGGAATTTGTCGTCGAAAATAGGCCGATTAGTGAAGAAATATAAAATCAAGGTTATCTCCCGTCCACCAGCAAAGAACCGGGCTCTGGTTGGATCCGTTAAAGACGATTTACAACTGAAGAAAACAGGCATCTACAAAATTCCCTGTGAATGTGGCTCTGCATATATTGGCCAGACGACAAGAACTGTCCATGAACGATGCACAGAACATGAAAGATACACCCGTCTGCTGCAACCGTCAAAATCGGCAATAGCAGAGCACTGTATTTCTTTTGGACATTCAGTGGAATACAATGAAACAAAAATTTTAGCTCCGGTTTCCGGATTTTGGGATTCCGTAATCAAAGAATCAGTGGAAATACGTCTTGCTGATAATCTTATAAATCGTGACAACGGCTTTCAGCTGGATGAAAATTGGAATCCTGTTATTAAAATTATAAAATCACAGCGGAATCGACAACGTCATTCGATACTCAATGACTAGCTGATCTTTTACTTTCACCACCGAGGGCAGCACGTGCAACCCGGCTATGCCGCGCATGTCAACACCTGACGCATGCGCTGTAGGATGCCAGTACATTTCGCATGCGCGAGATTCGGCATAAATACCGAGACTGCACCTGGGCTCTTCAGTAGTTGTGTACTCACCTGATGATGGCCGGACGTCTCTGAGCCGAAATATCGTGGCAGAATGTCGACGGGATCCGGCTGCATACCCGGAAATTATTAGAAGACGAAATACGCCGGGAAAATTTCAGAAGTCAGTATTGAACAAATTCAACATTTTCTCTGGTGCGTCTCCAGCTGCATCTGAGGCGTTGGGGGTGCCAGAAGCTACCATTTTGCGTTTGTTGTATCCGCTCAGTGTGGGGACCCTGTCTGGGATCTTCTAGGAAGTACTGCGAGAACGACCCACCCTCGCCTACCTCCAACGGATTATTATTACATCTAAGCCTTCACCTCGTGCCTGCAACGAATTGGAGCACCGGTATTATTGACGCGTTCAGGGACCATATGAACCATTAGTACACTATATCGACCTAGTTCGTACTGCTGAAAGCGCCTTAAGTATCGAGGTTGCCGAACAGCATAGTGTGGAGGTTATTCTGCAGGAGATGAGACCTGAGGATCGATCAAGGGCGCAGTTCGCTGGGAAGCCTACTACCTACCCCCAGTTATCTGAGTTGGCTAGCTCTATAGCGGCACTTAGTGTTGCTGATGAGCAGAGAGGCCTTAGTAGCGCCACAATCAGGGTACCTGAATTTTTGTATGTGCAAGCACAATTGCCTCATTGGTCGTAAACTGACTAGAGGTGTTTCAGGTGCGGATCTGATACCAATCTCGTCAGGAGTTGCCCCGAGCAGTGTTGGGTCAAAAGAGGTCGATGACGCCAGAGGAAACAGGTGAGGGAGGGGGCTATCGTTCTAGGTTACAGCAAGGCTGTGCTCATGTCAGATCAACTAATTTCTCGAAACTTCCATTTGTCTGTGCCCTACTCAATCAGGAGCCTATTTGTGGTCTGCTTGACTCTGGGAGTACTGAGTCCCTGCTCGATCTGGACTGGTATCTTGAATTTCGTAGGATATGTAAGTTTCCACCCTCATTTCCCAGTTTTCAGACGTGTCGAACAGTTTACAGACAGAGGCCGCCCCTGGTGGGAGAGGTATGGGTCAAGCTGTCTGTGGTGGGTTTTTCCTGGCTTGTACAGCTACTCTTGGAGAGAAAACTTCCTGCTACCCTGTTGCTTGGCTGCGATTTCATTCAGCACACCAGGCTTATCCTTGACGTCAACAGTAGGACTTTTTCTTTAAATTTTGCCATGATCAGAAAATAGTGTTTTGTTCCTGTGAGATTCGTCAGTAGCATGCCTTGCTGCTCAATGAGGTTACATCTAAGTTTCAGCTTGGTCACCTCCAGAGGCCTCAAGCTCAACAACTGTTTGAGGTGCTCCAAAGTTATCCTGACGTTCTTACTGGCAGATTGGGAGTAACTGATAGGATAGAATAGAGAATTCGCTTGGTTGATGATGTCCCAGAGCGCCAAGTCCCCTATCAGTTATCTCCTCCTAAAATGCGGATCCTACACCAGGAGGCCGACGCTATGTTGTGTGATGGCTTTATCAGACCATCTACCTCCCCTTACACTTCCCCAATGTTCCCAGTCCTGAAGGCTGAGGGACGAAATTACCGACCTGTTGTCGACTACCAGCAACTTCATAACTGCTTCAAAAAATGGCTCTGAGCACTATGGGACTCAACTGCTGTGGTCATCAGTCCCCTAGAACTTAGAACTACTTAAACCTAACTAACCTAAGGACATCACACACATCCATGCCCGAGGCAGGGTTCGAACCTGCATCCGTAGCAGTCGCACGGTTCCGGACTGCGCGCCTAGAACCGCGAGACCACCGCGGCCGGCTCATAACTGCTTCACCCGGTTTGCCAGTGCTAGGTATTTTACCGTCCTCAGCTTGAATCAGGCATACCATCAGATTCTGTTGGCGGAAGAATCCAAACAGGCTACCACGTTTTGTACCCACTGGACTCTCTCTGAATTTAACCGAGTCCTGTTCGGATTGTCAACTGGAGCCGCTGTTCTACCTTGCCTTTTGGTCAGTGTACTTGGTGGTATCAAGTCTCAATTCCTTTATAATTATTTGGATTACTTAGTTATCTACAGTAAGACCTTTGACGAACATTTAAATCATTTGGATCCGTTCTTGAGAGATTGTGGCGTGCTGGTCTGATGGTTGAACTTTCCAAGATCGCCTTGGCCAGAGAACAAATTTCCTTCCTTCAGCATGTGGTTTCTCATGACGGAATTCGCATTGATCAGGAATGGACCACCAGTCTTAGAAATTTTCCCCTGCCAAGCAGTAAGAAGGGCGTCGCAAGTCTCATCAGGATGGCCAATTATTTCAGGAATTTTGTGCCGAATTTCGCTCAGCTGGCTGCCCCACTTAACAACTTGCACAAGAAATGGGTGAGCTTTGTTTTGGGAGAGAGGCAACAAGCCCTGAAAATTGCCCTCACCAACCGCCCAGTCTTGGCCATCCCTGACTTCAGTCATCGAATCATTATCCAGACCGACGTATCAAGCATCGGTCTTGCTGCCGTCCTCCTGCAGCAAATTGAGGAGGATAGACACCCTGTGGCCTTCGCCTCTGGGTGTCTTTCTGAGGCCGAATTGAAGTACTCCGTGTATGAATGTTTTGTTCGTCCTTGAGAAGTTTAAATTCTGTCTCGAGCATAGGCAGTTCGAGCTCGAGATGGATAAGCAGGCATTAAGCTGGGTATTAGTCAGGCCCAGAAAAACAGGGCCTATTGCTAGGTGGGCAGTATGCATATCGGCTTTCCCTTTTAAGGTTCACCATGTTAAACGGGCCGAGAACCAGGTCGCCGATGTGCTGAGTCACATGTTTGAGGAAAAAGGGGAAGATCTTAAAAAGGACGCCTGCCAGGACGCTATCCTCGTTCGAATTGTCCTGTCCGAGATCCCTGAACAATTTGTTAACCTCAAACAGCAACAGTCACGGGATTTCATCTTGGGGCCCATTAGGTGGGCCCTGTTGAATGGGGAGGAGGTCGATGGTTATACCTTAGAGAGACGAGCCATATGTCGTCGGTTTGGCAGGTCCAATCAGGGTAGGATTTGCTTGCCCCAGAGCCTTGTTCAGCCCACCTTTACATATTTTCATACTTCACTCATAGGCGGACATTTGGGTGTTGCCAAAACGATCGCAAAACGAGCCAGCATGTCACCTGGCCCGCGATTTATAAGGATGTCCGTTGATTAGTTAGACAATGTGAGACCTGTAAAATAGGGAAACCGGGAAATAACATTCGTCAGGGATTATTGCAATCCGACCTAGAGGTTACCCCCATGGATAAGGTCTTCATTGATCACATGGGACCCTTACCCAGGACTAAGAATGAGAACCGCTAAATTTTGGCCATCGTGGATGCCTTTAGCCACTTCACATGGCTTCTCCCTAGCAGGGAGATTACGACGCGCAGCGCCATTAAGCGTCTTACTAAAGTTTTCACCCTCTTTGGCCCCCCTAAGACCCTGGTCAGCGACAATGCACCCAGCTTTATTTCAAAAAGTTTTTCAGGGTCTACTTTATTAATGCCATCAAACATGTTACCACCACACCTTACTATCCCCAGCCTTCATTTGCTGAGCGTGTTAACCAGAACCTAAAGGCAGCTTTAATCATTTATCATGCCAATGTTGAGAACAAGTGGGATTTGTCATTGCCATGGTTCAATCTCGCTTTTATCACTGCTCAGAATGAGGCTTCCAGCACGACCCCCCACACTCCTCATGCTTGCTTACACAATTAATACTCCCCTAGCCAATCTGTGGAATGTCAAAGACCTCTTACCACCAAATTTGAATCCGCATCAAATTAAGTGCAATTGGGAGAACGCTAGGCGCAGTATTAAGGGAGCACACCTCTGGCAAGCTCAGTACTATAACCGTGGTAGTGTGCCGGTCCAAATAAAGGTTGGGGATAGGGTTTTTGTATGTAAGTTTAACGCCCATGTCACCAGGGGAGCACGTAGTGTTAGTAAGTTAGCCCCCCATTTTAAAGGCCCATGCCAGGTCCGTTAGCCACCAGGTCCGGTCAACTTCCTGGTTTAAAACCTTGCTAACCATAGGTTCATTCGGAAGCGTGTTAGTCAAACTAAAGCCTAAGTTGTCATGCTGCCATCTTTTTCTATTCACTACCCCCGCCCCTCACTTGTTCTTGAAAGGAGGAGGTTGAACTGCGCGCTCTTTCCTCTGGCGCATCGCCAGAGTGGTCACCGTGCTTAGCGTGCGATCGCTGGCAGCTTTCGGAGAGAGAGGACGTACTGGCGTATGGGCAGCTGGTGGTAGGTGGCCCACGTGGATGGCCGCATTTCGCGAGTGGGATTGTATCATACAGTGAGCTGTTTGGAGGTGAGATACCAGGCGTCATCGCGGTTTGTGTTGCGACTCATCCAGAATGGTGGTGAGGTGATGTGCCTGGAGGCATGATGTTCTGCCGTTTGTATTATCCAGTTCCCGGATTCTTGTGGTAAGATTGCTCTCTCCTTATGTATTGCACCCCCTCCCCCAACCCCACGTCTCAAAGAGGACGATGTGGTTCAAACTGCGGCCGTTCATCTGTGAAACTGTGGCCACTGGTATTCGAAGCTGCCTCACGCGGCGTTGACTCTTGGTTGCTAGTATGTGCCGGTTGGTCCCTATTTATTTTGCTGCCAGCAAGGTTATACCGGCGAGATTACCTCCTTGACAGTTTTAATCTGCCTGTGGTCACGTATGTGTGTTCAACGTTAAATGGTATATTGTCAACTTGATCTGCTAGTTGTGGCTTTCTGGTAGTGTTCCCCGAATTTTCCTGTTGTTGTTAACGTGCACTGTTGAATGGCAATTTGTTTAACGGCAAGCGACAAAGAGAGCCTCAACGCTGTTGAGTGTTCAATGAGCGTACAGTTGAAATTACTGTTTTAAGCAAATACGTCGTTTCTCTGTGATTATTAACAACTTGGCAAGATTACTACCTTTCGACAGAGTGCCATTGATATTTCCTGTTGTTATTGACGTACACCGTTGAATGACAATTTGTTTAACGGCAAGTTACAACAAGAGCCTTTCGACGGAGTGCTGTTGAGTGCAGTTTAAACCTTTTTTAAGTATGTGTATGCTGGGTCGTAGCAGGTCTGGCGACTAAGTGCTACTGATGTCAGTAACACCTGCTACTTGTTGCTTCAACGATTATCTTGTTGTAGTCCTTTATTTATGTCTGTTAATATTTAAAAGGTAAAATAATTCTGGACATTTAATAGTCTTACCCGCAACAGGTTTACCTGGTAACTTACGGCCATCATATGTAGTATTCTGGACTTATTGCTTGGTTGATTACATTTTCCTAGTTTTATGTTCATACGTGCTGTTTAAATCCTGTGTGTGTGTGTGTCCATAACTTTGGTATATCCTTTTATATACATTCTTCCGACTTAAGGTTTGGAAAGACAAGAATCATCTGTATTTATGATCATTGCAGGGCCAACATTGGTTTCCGATGTTCCGCACCCAACCGTGATCTTGTATCCTTTATCTTGGAGTTGTCTATTCTGAGACACGCCACTCGCTATCTCTGTCGGAGCCTGTATTGCTCGATTCCCTGGAACTTGGCCTAGCCCTCCCTCTCCCACTCCTACTTGACGATAAATCCAGAACTGAGTACAACCATGTCACCTTGTACCTCTGAAAAGTTCCGATTTTAATGCCTATTGTTGAAATGGGGTCTTGCATAATTTTTCCCGCCATTTGATAGTCAGTGGTTCTTGTGCCTCCATAACTACTTTGATTTAAATACACTGAAGTATACTAACAAATGTTCAGGGTAAACTATTGCACTGCAGATGGGTGTGATTTTATTGACATTTATTCTGTTGGGATGGAGACTTGCAATATTTTCCCGCCACATGATAGTGAATGTTCTTGCACTCCCAGCTCAGTAACATGGCATTGCTTCGGAATACAGGATTAAACCAAAACTGCCAGTCAGGGTCAAGTGGATCACTTGCTACCCCCCCTACGACGCACGTTTTAATAAAGTTCGAAATAATAAGGCAGATATGCTTCCACCTTGACCGAGTCCACTTGTAGTGTCTTTTGCTGAACTTGTTTCTGCGTGGCCTATAGTAATTAAATTTAATAGCAATAGAAGGCACGGCTTTAGGTATAAGTGTGTACCTGCATAAAATTCCACTGAAGCCAGGTCTTCGCTACCCTCTCCCTTTCCATAATTACGTAGTGAAAGTAAGTCCTGTTTATTAGAGGGACCATTTGTCATGATGTATAACATGTTGCTATTGCTGAGGATGGGCAGTAATTAGTTCCAATAGATACATGGCTAATTGTTCAAATGCTACAGGTAGTCAATAAATACCAATTAATCGAGATCCTCTACTGATTATTTTCTCCGTTTATCATTAACAGCTTAAAGAGTACGTAAAACCTCACTAGAAAATGGAAAATAGTAAGTGATAATATATCCCTTAGAGATGACAGCCAAACTCCAACAAATTAGTCCCTACCTCAGTCGCACGCTAGGTCAACAAATAAATATAACTAAAGCTCTATACTTCCTATTAAGCCCTGCATAGCTGCCTTCTGTAGTGGTTGTAAAGATTGCGTTATCCGTTACTTTCAGGTTTTTACAGGTAAGTTAAACCCACACACTAAAGATTACTAATACCCCAACAGTACTTGCAGGGGCCTGTAATTTCGTGGAGCACATGACTTTTGTAAACCAGAACAACAGACGACAACATGCAGAACCATTAGGATACGATAAGCGACTGTAAACATCCTACCCAGTTGAATTTTATCAGTACCATCGGTAGGCAGGTTACGTTGCACTTTTATTTGAAACTGCTAATTCAACCCAAATATCTAAGCTCCTGGGATGTAAGGCCATAGGTGACTCTCCAATGGGGTCTGAGTTGCGTAAATCTCGTAACTTTAGTAACGTTGTGGTTACCTGCTCTAATATAATGAAGATGGACCCTGCAGAGTTACGTGAAGAATGGAAAAATATGAACGTCACTGAAGTGCAGAACTAAATGAGGAGTGTCAATGGCAAATTGGAACAATCGGCGACACTTACTCTAACGTTTAGTACTCCGGAATTACCTGCACATATCCTTGCAGGCAATATCCATATTAAGGTTCGCACATTTGTTCCTAACCTAATGCAATGCTACAGATGTCAAAGATTGGGCCATACCATTATTTGATGTAATGGCACGGCTACGTGTGGCCATTGTGGAGGCTCACCTCACGAATCAGGCAATTTTTGAGCACTTCCTTCGAAATTTGTAAACTGCCCTGGGCATCACCCAATGTAGAGCAGAAAGTTTGAGGTTTACAACGAGGAAAGGAAAATTCAGGAGTTGAAAGTAAAGAAACACATACCCTATTGTGAAGCTATAAAAGCTTTCAAAGCTACGCTACCTCGAAATAAGTGGCTGACTTCGAAATAAGTGTCCAAGGAATAGAAAAGCAACTGGAATCACTCAATAGAGGAAAGTCCACTGGACCTGACGGGATACCAATTCGATTCTACACAGAGTACGCGAAAGAACTTGCCCCCCTTCTAACAGCCGTGTACCGCAAGTCTCTAGAGGAACGGAGGGTTCCAAATGATTGGAAAAGAGCACAGATAGTCCCAGTCTTCAAGAAGGGTCGTCGAGCAGATGCGCAAAACTATAGACCTATATCTCTGACGTCGATCTCTTGTAGAATTTTAGAACATGTTTTTTGCTCGCGTATCATGTCATTTCTGGAAACCCAGAATCTACTATGTAGGAATCAACATGGATTCCGGAAACAGCGATCGTGTGAGACCCAACTCGCTTTATTTGTTCATGAGACCCAGAAAATATTAGATACAGGCTCCCAGGTAGATGCTATTTTTCTTGACTTCCGGAAGGCGTTCGATACAGTTCCGCACTGTCGCCTGATAAACAAAGTAAGAGCCTACGGAATATCAGACCAGCTGTGTGGCTGGATTGAAGAGTTTTTAGCAAACAGAACACAGCATGTTGTTATCAATGGATTGACGTCTACAGACGTTAAAGTAACCTCTGGCGTGCCACAGGGGAGTGTTATGGGACCATTGCTTTTCACAATATATATAAATGACCTAGTAGATAGTGTCGGAAGTTCCATGCGGCTTTTCGCGGATGATGCTGTAGTATACAGAGAAGTTGCAGCATTAGAAAATTGTAGTGAAATGCAGGAAGATCTGCAGCGGATAGGCACTTGGTGCAGGGAGTGGCAACTGACCCTTAACATAGACAAATGTAATGTATTGCGAATACATAGAAAGAAGGATCCTTTATTGTATGATTATATGATAGCGGAACAAACACTGGTAGCAGTTACTTCTGTAAAATATCTGGGAGTATGCGTGCGGAACGATTTGAAGTGGAATGATCATATAAAATTAATTGTTGGTAAGGCGGGTACCAGGTTGAGATTCATTGGGAGAGTGCTTAGAAAATGTAGTCCATCAACAAAGGAGGTGGCTTACAAAACACTCGTTCGACCTATACTTGAGTATTGCTCATCAGTGTGGGATCCGTACCAGATCGGTCTGACGGAGGAGATAGAGAAGATCCAAAGAAGAGCGGCGCGTTTCGTCACAGGGTTATTTGGTAACCGTGATAGCGTTACGGAGATGTTTAATAAACTCAAGTGGCAGACTCTGCAAGAGAGGCGCTCTGCATCGCGGTGTAGCTTGCTCGCCAGGTTTCGAGAGGGTGCGTTTCTGGATGAGGTATCGAATATATTGCTTCCCCCTACTTATACCTCCCGAGGAGATCACGAATGTAAAATTAGAGAGATTAGAGCGCGCACGGAGGCTTTCAGACAGTCGTTCTTCCCGCGAACCTTACGCGACTGGAACAGGAAAGGGAGGTAATGACAGTGGCACGTAAAGTGCCCTCCGCCACACACCGTTGGGTGGCTTGCGGAGTATCAATGTAGATGTAGATGTACCTCCAGTTTTCGCTACTTCCTTTGCGCCAGCCCTTAATACGCTGTCGCTAAGTGTGATGGCTCCACACACTCAGACCACAGCTCAAGTATGAGCACATGCACTTGTCGGTGTACCTGTGAGGGAAACGCTCCACTCGAAGCTGAAGTCGTTTGGAAACTGTCAGCAATGGGCTTACCACCTAAGCCACATACCATTAACCACCATTACAAGCCAACTAAGCCATCCCTGCAACCCAGGCAACGACCTCCTCCCATCAGTAAAGAAAAATGTCCTTCGAAAAGTAGTTCCTAGTCCAAGAAAGCGGTAGTTAAACCATCAGATAGGCGATCTCTCTCCCTCTCTGATTGGGACTATGCTCTGGAGGATATGGACTTCCAATTAGAGGAACTGGAGAGCCGGGAACCGGCTAACATTCCTCCTGACCTCCCTGGTAAATGACTGCTTTGGAGTGAGAAAGAAAAGACCAACCTTTGTAAAAAATGGCCCCCACATACACTCCTGGAAATTGAAATAAGAACACCGCGAATTCATTGTCCCAGGAAGGGGAAACTTTATTGACACATTCCTGGGGTCAGATACATCACATGATCACACTGACAGAACCACAGGCACATAGACACAGGCAACAGAGCATGCACAATGTCGGCACTAGTACAGTGTATATCCACCTTTCGCAGCAATGCAGGCCGCTATTCTCCCATGGAGACGATCGTAGAGATGCTGGATGTAGTCCTGTGGAACGGCTTGCCATGCCATTTCCACCTGGCGCCTCAGTTGGACCAGCGTTCGTGCTGGACGTGCAGACCGCGTGAGACGACGCTTCATCCAGTCCCAAACATGCTCAATGGGGGACAGATCCGGAGATCTTGCTGGCCAGGGTAGTTGACTTACACCTTCTAGAGCACGTTGGGTGGCACGGGATACATGCGGACGTGCATTGTCCTGTTGGAACAGCAAGTTCCCTTGCCGGTCTAGGAATGGTAGAACGATGGGTTCGATGACGGTTTGGATGTACCGTGCACTATTCAGTGTCCCCTCGACGATCACCAGTGGTGTACGGCCAGTGTAGGAGATCGCTCCCCACACCATGATGCCGGGTGTTGGCCCTGTGTGCCTCGGTCGTATGCAGTCCTGATTGTGGCGCTCACCTGCACGGCGCCAAACACGCATACGACCATCATTGGCACCAAGGCAGAAGCGACTCTCATCGCTGAAGACGACACGTCTCCATTTGTCCCTCCATTCACGCCTGTCGCGACACCACTGGAGGCGGGCTGCACGATGTCGGGGCGTGAGCGGAAGACGGCCTAACGGTGTGCGGGACCGTAGCCCAGCTTCATGGAGACGGTTGCGAATGGTCCTCGCCGATACCCCAGGAGCAACAGTGTCCCTAATTTGCTGGGAAGTGGCGGTGCGGTCCCCTACGGCACTGCGTAGGATCCTACGGTCTTGGCGTGCATCCGTGCGTCGCTGCGGTCCGGTCCCAGGTCGACGGGCACGTGCACCTTCCGCCAACCACTGGCGACAACATCGATGTACTGTGGAGACCTCACGCCCCACGTGTTGAGCAGTTCGGCGGTACGTCCACCCGGCCTCCCGCATGCCCACTATACGCCCTCGCTCAAAGTCCGTCAACTGCTCATACGGTTCACGTCCACACTGTCGCGGCATGCTACCAGTGTTAAAGACTGCGATGGAGCTCCGTATGGCACGGCAAACTGGCTGACACTGACGGCGGCGGTGCACAAATGCTGCGCAGCTAGCGCCATTCGACGGCCAACACCGCGGTTCCTGGTGTGTCCGCTGTGCCGTGCGTGTGATCATTGCTTGTACAGCCCTCTCGCAGTGTCCGGAGCAAGTATGGTGGGTCTGACACACCGGTGTGAATGTGTTCTTTTTTCCATTTCCAGGAGTGTATATTGCAGTGGAATGGTAATATATATCACTCACATTTGGAAGAATTACAGTTCCTACTCCAGGACATCTACTTACAAGAAACCCATCTTAAAGTCACCAACACACCCACATTACAGGGTTACCACCCATACAGCAAGGATGATACTACAGGAGACAGGCCATGCAAGCAATTGCCGTGAAAGTTCTTGCACACATTATCACATTGTGTTCTTTGCACCTTCTGCCTAATGATGTTTTTGGATGCAGATGCGCTGGCAGAACTCTTCCGGGCACTCCCATGCCCGTACCTCCTTTTGGAGGACTTTAGTGCACACAATGTGCTGTGGGGCTTGGCTACCACTTGCTACAGAGGTCCTATGATCAGGCGACTTGTCCATTCTGAGAATATCTGCCTTCTGAGCACGGGTCATATGACACATGGTTCCACAGCTATAGGGACTTTTTCAGCCATTGACCTTTGCTTTTGTTCTGGAGCTCTTGCAGATTCAGTTCTGTGGGAAGTGGCTCCAGATTTCCTTTCTAGTGACCACTACCAAATGCGGATCCGTCTGCCAACTAGGACGCTGGCTGACAGGAGACCATGTAGAGGGATGATACAGAGGGAGAATTGGTTGCAGTATAGTCGAAAGACTATTTTTGAACAAAAGGATTGTGCACAAGAGACAATGGTCCATATCACTCGTGAGATCCAAGGAGCTGCTGCAGAGTCCATCCCCCAATCTAGTAACCACCTCAGACGGCGGCCTGTACCTTGGTCGATTGACAACTGTTGACTGACAATCAGGGCCAGATGAACAGCTCTGTAGAACTTCAAACACTGTCCAGAAAACCTTCATGTATTCAGATCTGCGAGAGCACATCCTAGGCGAGTGTTAAATGAATGAAAAAAGGCTTCCTGGAGAGAATTCGTGACTTCCATTAATCGGTCCACCATCACTGTGCAAGTTTGGGAACCAATAAGATGGATTTCAGGTGGGGGCAGTACACGTCCCCTTACTTGTTAAGTTGTAAGTAGGCTGTTCATGTTTTCTCTATGTAAGTAGGCTGTTTATGTTTTCTCTATGTAAGTAGGCTGTTTAGGTTTTTTATTGGTAACGCCACCTCTGTATGAAAATCACTGGCTGTGCTGTGTGCATTCTGTGGCTGCTTTGCATTGTTGTAATACTCGCCATTGTAGTGTTAGGCAGCTGGCTGTGAACAGCGCGTAGCGTTGCGCAGTTGGAGGTGAGCCGCCAGCAGTGGTGGATGTGGGGAGAGAGATGGCGGAGTTTTGAAATTTGTCATAAACTGCTATATTTATATATGATGAGATCAAGGTAAATACATTGTTTGTTCTCTATTAATATCTTTCATTTGCTAACTATCCCTATCAGTAGTTAGTGCCTTCCATAGTTTGAATCTTTTATTTAGCTGGCAGTAGTGGCGCTCGCTGTATTGCAGTAGCTTGAGCAGCGAAGATTTTTGTGAGGTAAGTGATTTGTGAAAGGTATAGTTCAATGTTAGTCAGGGTCATTCTTTTGTAGGGAATTTTGAAAGTCAGATTGCGTTGCGCTAACAAAATATTGTGTGTCAGTTTAAGCACAGTCATGTATAATTGTTCAAAGGGGACGTTTCATATGGCGACCCTGCCAGGATACCTCACTGGAATCATCTGATTTTTTGTTGTAGTTTGTGTAATTAGTGTAGATTTTGTTTATTGCTAGCGCATAATTATAGAGAGAATTTCCTTTGTAGTTGTAGTTTTTCATTGTTGTACAGTAAAACAGTTGTGGCATGCATGTAGATTTGCACCAAGTATTTCACAGCTGCAATTGACTAGATATTATTTTCAGTGTTGTGTTAATGTGTTCTCTTATTTTTGCTCTTCAAAATGTGTTTTTCTGTGTTGTCGTGTGAAATACTGTGACAATAATGGCGTGTGAAAAACGTAATACTAGGCTCCAAAGTAAACTGAGAAATGACAGTGAAGACGAAAGCAGTGTGTTAGCGCCGCAGAGTAATGAATTAACTAATGTTCAAAGTAGTAATTTGGTAATTGCGCATAGGGAAATGGAGCGGGCGGCAAACAATGGTGTAGACAGTGAAACAGGTAGTGAACAGGGAAGCGTTATCGATCGATTGGTCGGCAACAGCTCGCCTCAGGAATCGGGAATGACAGAACACAATATTACAAATACTGCAGACTCAGGTTTTGGGTTCTCACCGTTTTCTCAAATGAGTCAAGACACATTTTCCGCTTGTCAAAATGTGAATGTTACCGGTGCAACTTCACTGCCGAAAAGCACTGAGGAACATGTTTCAGACACCAGTGCATTGTTATTACAATTAATGCAACAAATGAGACAAAAGCTTGAAAAGTTAGACACAATGGAACAACACCAGAGACAAACACAGCAACAGTTAGACACAGTGGAACAAAATCTCAAAAAGTTAGACACAGTGGAACAAAATCTTAAAAAGTTAGACACAATGGAACAAAATCTTAAAAAGTTAGACACAATGGAACAACACCAGAGACAAACACAGCAACAGTTAGACGCAATGGAACAAAATCTTCAAAAGTTAGACACCACACTTGAACAAACACGCGAAGATTTAACTACTGAGTTACATAACATTGAATCGAAATGTCAAAAAGTCTGTAATGACGTAAAAACACAAATTTGTGAGCATTTTCAACCTATTTTTTCGCGGCATGAAAATGCATTACAGAATCACGAAGCAGCCATGAAAGAACTGCAAACCATTGTTCATGAAAATCATGAGACCTTGTGGGCTAAAATTGACTCAGTTGCATCTACCGATTTGGTTACGCAACTTGCAAGAACTCAGGAAAACTTAAAGGACACAGTAGATACCCTGAAAATTGGTTCAGAAAGACACATGGAGGAAATAAGTACACTATCGGAGAAAGTAGCCGAACTTTCGGATCAGGTCACTAACTTATCTACAAAGGTAGATGATGATCTGAATGACACAAGACCCGTAGCCTTCACTGACACAGAAGAGTATGAACAAATAAGAAAATTCAAACAAAATCAAAATCAAATCAATACACAGTACAAAAGAGAAATCCAGGAAGTACAAGATCAGTTAGCACAAGTAGTACAAGAATTACGTATTTCAGAGGACACTCGCGCCCCAATACGGGAAGAGGGACATAGAAATACGGAACAGCCACAAAATAATAACACAGGGCATTTCGGAAGTTATGAAAGAAATTGGCAATGTGCACCGAATTTTGAGATGGAACGGCCGACACGACCTAACAATGACCAATATGCGACTCGCCGACATGATGATTTTGACTATAAGCTGTTCATGACTACACGTAAATTCAAAACATTTAAAAATTCTGGCAACGACATTCATCCACAAGCATGGCTCCATCAATTCTCGCATTGTTTTCCTCCCAACTGGTCGTTAGAACACAGATTAGAATTTATGTGTGGCTACTTAGAGAATGAACCAGCTGTAAGAATGCGGTCAGTCATTCACGATTGCCACAGTGAAGGAGAGTTTTACCATGCCTTCCTCTCAGCATATTGGTCTCAGGCCACACAAGACCGAGTAAAACAAAGCATCATAATGATGAAACGTTTCGAACAATCTGAATTTTCCAGTCTTATGAAATATTTTGAAGACATGTTGCACAAGAATCAGTACCTGTCAAACCCATACAGCCCCTCAGAACTTATCCGCATTTGCTTAATCAAATTGCCTGAACATTTACGACACATTATTTTGGCAGGACGTTGCAAAGACGACATTGAAGCTTTTCAGGGACTGTTACAAGAATTAGAAATTGACACAGACAGTCGCGGGATGCGAAAACAGGAAAACAATCACTACAGGTCACATCCGTCACAATTCCGTGACGACAGAAATAATAAATGGACACGACAAGGCTACTCTCACAACACAAATCGTGACCAAAACAGACACCACCCGTATGACAACCACTGGCAGAGTAATAGTTACAGAGAAAGATCGCATTTCCGTAGTAATGAATATGACAGAGACAATCATAGAAACAGACAATTTGGCAACCAGAACCATTATTATCACGGGAGACAGAATAACTTCAGACGCAACAGTCCGACGCACAGTTACGATTCAGGGAGAAATTTTCCACCACGTGACGGACAAGGAAGAAACTACGGAACCTACCGACATGACGACAGACGATATACTCGTAACGACAGACCTGAATTGCATCAGAACTGGCGGGATTCAAACAGAGCTGGGCCCTCTCGGCAAGGCGAATTTGTAGAAGTTAGGTCTCCTAATCCCATTAATGATGCGCGCCAACAAAGAGACAGACAATGACTCGCACAGCAGGCAGCCGCGTGCGCCAGGTGGCTCAGAGAAAAATAACATAGACGCTAACCTTGAGAAAAATTTCAGTATTCTTTACCAACGTATACCGCATGACAATTGCATTCAAGTTCAAACTCTGAGTACTACGAAGAGTAAAGGATTGCACCACACTTCACATGTATAACCGCTTATTGAGAGATAATCTGCTTGTCTTTGCCATAAAACTCTTAACTTCACATTTCTAGTATGCATTGTCAGACTTAGAATCTGTTAACATGCAACAATGTTTGAAGTTAAATATCCAGTCAAGAACCAAGAGAACTTATTGAAACAGAAATGACGAATGCATTGTTATAGTGAACAGACGACACAGTGTTGTATTTGTACATTCTTGCTTGTTAGTTGCACGATTACGTAACGATTATCAGGCTTACATACTTAGGACACATACTGGTACTGCTAATGAGGTTTTAATGCAACATTTTGGTTTACTTGAAAATATATTCTGGATTTAAAGTACTTTCTGTGAGATACCAGATGACACAGTGGTTAGTTTATGTGACAGCTACACGATTTTATCACGACGCTACTAATGAGTGACAATATACAATGTTGCTTTTGCGGTGTTTCTGTTTTATATCTGCACAGTTTTCTGTTTTATTCTGGAAAGTAAAACAGGTTTTAGTAGTAACTTTTGTAGTATAGCTACAATGAGACTGCCTTTTCCGTAGCACAACAATACGTTACAGTACAGTACTTTCTTCATCACGGCAATAAGCGTAATAACTAAGCATTTCACTTTTGTGTATTATGAGGTAAGTACATTGACTTCTGCAGAACTTAGCTTTCGGAGGACAATAACTACGACACTTCCACAGAGATTATGTTGCAACAAGACGCACATTTAGCGCTACAGGACACGCATTTCAGTGATTAATTTTGTACTTAAAACATTTATTTTTAAAGATTTTTGAATTACAAAGAAAGTTTTCCGTGATACATTTCATTCCATTGCTGTAATCTGTAACACCTGAGGGTATAATTATAATAATCCTCAGGGGGGTACACGCTTACTTTGTGTACCATGTGTGTGGCAACCACAAGGAACCCTAGCTAATATGGTATTTGCTTATACAACTTTACACATCGGTACCATATTTCTCTAACACACAAATTACACAGCTATCTGATCATTTAACTGAGAGATAAACATTTTTTTACTACATCAGTGACACATGTTTACGCAATACACAGTTGGGTAACTTCACACTTATGAAACTGTATTTTGTCTGTACTTTGTAAACTGTTCATATTTTTTCGGAATCATTGTGATACTATGAGAGCTTTGAATGATGCATTTGGTAAGGGAGCATGATTTTAAAGTACGTTTGAGGCAGATGACACTATTGAAATGAGCAGAGAATATTTTTTAGGTTTTGAAATTATTGGAGGAAGCTACGACGACGATGTGTATTATACTGTTGAGGTACGTTTATGATCAATAAGCTGATGCTATATGTGTTATCTGAGTATGCTATGTATCTGTTATCATGAAATATTGAAGAAGTGTCGACGAATAAGGTAAGGAATAATGAGTAGTGGTGACTCTGGTTTGTGAAAAAGGTTGTTGGAAACCAAGAATCGTACTTTAAGAGTTATGAAATGTGTGTATATGCGTGAATGTATCACAATGCTGGCGAAAATTTTTTTGGACGCTGTTAGATTTACAGGATTTTGTTCCTACACATTTGTAACGCAAATTCTTGACCTGTGAAATATTTTTATGTGAGACTGTCACTGTAGCGGAAACTGCTGTCGTAAATATTTCCGTAAGAAAGTTAAGTGACCACCTGCACGTAATGCGTCGTGGGCACGCAGCTGTGTCAGACGCCGGGAGAACAAGTCATTAGTGAGTGCCTCGTCAGAAGCACAGGTAGAAAAAAAGAAAGGGGAGGCCATTGTAGAAAGCATCGAAAATATTACACGCTCATTACCTGAAAACATATGATTACTCGTACTTTGTGCTAATTACTGAAATGCTTATGAATTGATGAGAAATATTCGTACATCTGCACACCTGATTATGACTAGTGTCTTTCTACGACAGTTGAGAGCTACTGACTTACGAAATGTCACATGACTATGGAATGATATTTGTATGCTTTGGTTTGCGTAATTGCTTATTTCATTTGATACCTGTTTTCCAGCTGTGTTACAGCATTAGTTTTATAAAATAAACTTAGATGCATTTGCTAATGTGAACACTTTCTGTCAACAGATCTATTAAATGATAATTTTGTAATCCACATTCTTTAAAAAAAGGAGCACTTGGAAAGGAAAGAACAGTAAGAAGGGACTAGTAACAGTAACTGGACACATAATTTTCTTTTCAAGTACATGGTAATATTTCTTTTACAATAAGTTGTTGTGGTGCACCACTTTAATTACTTAGACATTAAGATGTGATTATACATTTCCCTTATCTGCATTGTTATCTTTAGTGTACTATTTTTTCTGCTTGAGCTATGTCATGTTTAGATATAAACTGCTGTTTGCCAGGCATAGTGTTACTGAATTTGACTTTGTGTTACTCTGCTAAGCCATTTTACTACTCATTTATTTTTATTGTTGCTGCACATTGGCTCATATTAGTTGTAATGTTGAATTGCTTGGTAATTTAGATTTACTGTAGCTTGCTTTGCGATTTTCCATTTTTTTTCATTGCTGTTTATATTAATTGTTTTGTGCTGCTGCATTGCCTCGTCCCTTAGTTTAGCATCTGAGCTCAGTAGATTTAAGTTAGCTTAAGAGGGGGTAGACTATATATGAAACTGACAATGGAGAATAGGGGAAGAATGCTTTGAAAGTTACATGAAAACGGTTTGGGCCTAAATGAGTATTGAACAATGAGCCATATTTATTTTGAAAGAAATATGAATCGAATACAGAATGCAGGTATAGATAGGACCTTTTGGGAATAATGATGAATGAAGGGAGATCTCCAAGAAGTAAAGAAAGTTTAGTTCGCAAAACACTGCAGTAAAACAAACCCTGTCCTTTCCTATTGGTGTTATCCCACTATTTGTTTGTGTACCCTTGTGTATTTGTTTTCTTCCTGTCTCTGTGTACTGTTTCATAGAACTTTTTTCTCTTCTAATACATTCACTATGTTGAGGAATACTGTTATCCTCAAATATAATTTGCATTTATAATATGTTATTTACTTTGTAAAGATGTTTAGACATTATTTACTCTGTTTTGTGTTAATGCTCATGTGTGAAGTTGATGTTTCGAAAGTTATTCTGATCTTTTATTTTTGTACTCATGTCATAATTCCTGTAACACTGATGTACATGTTTATTTCTATTCTTTTGTAAAGCCTGTACTACAAATGTTATCTGTATTGTTATGTTCTTTAATGATGTATTTTGTACCTTTGTTATTGCATTCTTATGTTATAAAATTGTAATTGTCACCAGTTCATGATATTATTAACTTGTTAGTTACATTTCACTGCACACGTTTCTGTTGGTCATAGTACATGGACAATATGTGAGAAGTAGGGACTGATAGTGTTTGCACGTGTGTTAATGATTCAGCAAGGGACTGGATAACAGCATTGCTGGATCTAAGGACAATTGCAGAAACTTTGTGAGTGCACAAGTGGTGGTTTATGGACTTGCTATATTGTCCGCAAGACTCTTCGATGGTGATTGTGCACCTGCACATTTGCAACAGATGGCTGCTGGCCGTCTCTACAAGGACTACAGTGGGTCTGCATCTTTGATGGCCCACCAATTTCTACCAGGACTGCAGTGGGTCTGCACCTCTGGTGGCCCACCAATACCATACTCTCTACCAGGACTACAGTGGGTCAGCTCTGTGATGACCTACCTACCAAGATTCTTCCAAACTACGACTGACTCTGCTGTGGGTTTGCTCTGTTGTGGACCATTACCTGTATGCATGTCAAGAGTCAGCACTGTCTTTCCGTTGGAAGGACAACACTACTTCTTCAAGACAGCATGGAAATCCACTACTTCTGTGTGCATTTTCTTTTACTGCTCAGACTTTGAGAAAAACACTGCAATTTTACTGTGACGAATGATGAGGACTGTCTTTATGGACTGTGAGAAAAGGTTAGCTTTTGACCAACACTGTATCAATAAGTGTGTGCATTTTATATCTTTGTTACTGTCATTGTGAAAAATTTTTGTCAAATCTGTATTGGCCAGTGCCCAACACCATTTGTAAAAATTTTTTGTGGGGAGCATGGGGGCTATGTAAGTAGGCTGTTTATGTTTTCTCTATGTAAGTAGGCTGTTTATGTTTTCTCTATGTAAGTAGGCTGTTTAGGTTTTTTATTGGTAACGCCACCTCTGTATGAAAATCACTGGCTGTGCTGTGTGCAGTCTGTGGCTGCTTTGCATTGTTGTAATACTCGCCATTATAGTGTTAGGCAGCTGGCTGTGAACAGCGCGTAGCGTTGCGCAGTTGGAGGTGAGCCGCCAGCAGTGGTGGATGTGGGGAGAGAGATGGCGGAGTTTTGAAATTTGTCATGAACTGCTATATTTATATATGATGATATCAAGGTAAATACATTGTTTGTTCTCTATTAATATCTTTCATTTGCTAACTATCCCTATCAGTAGTTAGTGCCTTCCATAGTTTGAATCTTTTATTTAGCTGGCAGTAGTGGCGCTCGCTGTATTGCAGTAGCTTGAGCAGCGAAGATTTTTGTGAGGTAAGTGATTTGTGAAGGGTATAGTTCAATGTTAGTCAGGGCCATTCTTTTGTAGGGAATTTTGAAAGTCAGATTGCGTTGCGCTAACAAAATATTGTGTGTCAGTTTAAGCACAGTCATGTATAATTGTTCAAAGGGGACGTTTCAAAGTAATGGAGTCTTTGTGAACACGCCAGAAGACATGGCTCAGGTTTTAGCTGAACACTTTTCTTAATGTCACTTTGTCATCCAGACAAGCCCCTGTTTTTCAGGTGTTCCATAGGACTGCAGAGATGAGGACGCTCAATTTCTTCTCGCATAATGAGGAAGTCTACAACCTTCTATTCTCCATGTGGGAACTGGAATTCGCTTTGTCTGTAGTCAGAGACACTGCTCCAGACCTGATGAGATCCGTTATGCCATGCTTCGTCATCTGGACCCTGAATCGAAAGAACAGCTCCTTTCTTGTTTTAATCAGATCTAATTTGATAAACAGTACCCCACGACTTGGAAGAAGGTTATATTAATTCAATTCTGGAAGCCAGGCAAGGAGAGTAGTGCCCCTAACAGTTACCAGAGTGTACCCTTTATCAATTGTACGAGTAAGACTCTTGAATGCATGGTCAACTACTGCCTTGTCTGACAGCTCGATTCCCAAGTCACCTGAGGCACTCCGAGTGCGGTTTCAGGCGCTACTGTCCCACCCTTAACAACTTAATTCTACTGGAGATGGCGACACAGGAGTCCTAATGCTGGAACCATTTGGTTAATATGTTTTTTAATCCGAAAAGCACATGACACTACTTGGAGGTGCAACATCCTTCCCCAACTTCATGAATGGGGACTATGTGGACACGTGCCACTTCTTATCCAATCTTTTCTTGAGAACAGGCGTTTTCGATATCCAATTAGTTATACCTTGTCTGACTGCTATGTTCAAGAGAATGGGGTCTCCCAAGGCAGTTCCCTCAGTGTCACATTGTTTGCCATCGCTATCAATGACATTGCCTCTACAGTCAGAAGCCCTGTCAAATGATCTTTGTTTGCTACTCTTCCTTGGATCTTAAAATGACGGCGAGGCAGCTACAGCTGGCCATTAGGAGGCTGGAAACCTGAGCCAGGACAACTGGTTTTCGATTCTCACCTGAGAAAACTGCATCTGTCAATTTTAACAGCGCTTGTCGAAAATTTAACCAACCAGTGCTCACAATTGGGGACAATATTTTACGTTTCCGAAGAACTATACGCTTTTTGGGTTTGTAATTTAGCTCCAAATTGACTTGGCTCCCACACCTGAAGGACCTATGAACAAAGCAGCGTGGTCTACAGATCAGACTGTCCTTTCTACCTCAAGATGTTAGATGGTGTCCACCATAAGGCCATTCGGTTATCGACTGAAGCGTTTTGGACCAGCCCAGTCCCGAGTCTGTGTGCAGAGGCTAGTGAACCACCACTCTGGATTTGGCGACGTATCCTTTTGGCTCGACAGGCGCTGAAAATCTCCGCATCACCCCAGTCATTGACTATTAGTTTAGTGGCCCAGCCCACCTTTTAATGGCTATTCAGGAATCGGCCCCATGCGACCAAGTCATTTGGGATATGTGCTACATACTGTCTCAAGGATCTGAATCTATCAGGCATCAAAATACAGAGCCAGGGATCGAACACATTGCTGCCTTAGTTTCTTCATAGGCCTAATATGATTTTAAGCTTGACACAGTACAAGAAAACTTGTACACCAGATTATGTTTCACAACTGTGTTCTCGTCCATTTTAAGTTCATACCACGGTTTGATTGTTGTTTACACAAACGGATCCCAGCACGAGAATATCCTCAATTGTTCTGTTTTCCCTGATATGGTTTATAAGTACATCTTCCAGAACAATTTACAAATTACGATACAGAATTGTATGGCATTCTGATGTCATTGGAGAGAGTTCACAGATATCATCATACAAGGTTTCTTGTATGTTCAGACTCGCTTAGAGCACTGCAAGCACTTCACCAACTGTATCCAGTAGACCAGCTGATTCAGCTCATCCACGACTCCTTACAGCGGCTCCAACACCGTGGCAAGGAGGTGACCTTTCGCTGGGTACCTGGTCACATTCGATACAGAGCAACGACATGGTCGACAAAGCGGCCAACGAAGCATGTCAGGATGGTGCTGTCCACCAATGTCCCATCCCGTTGCACATCATCTCATTTTCTGACAGACGCATCATGTGTCAGTGGGAGAGTGCATGGTTGCAGGTGACAGAAAACAAACTGAGGTCGCTAAAACTTAACACAAAAGCACGTCGGACCATTTCAGCCTCATCACTATAAGGAGGTTCTGAGTAGCAGACTGTGCATCAGACGTAGTTCTTTAACTCATGGCTTCCTCCTACAGCAGGAGGATCCACCACTCTGTGAAGTTTGTGGCATGCCGCTTTCAGTTCAGCATATTATGGCTATGTGTGTCCTATATACTGATATTAGGGCAGCTTTCAGTCTCGATGGAGATTTGCCCACCGTCCTTGCAGGTACTGATTCCAGTGTTACAAAGGTGGTGAAATTTTGTCAACTGTCAGGCCTCACTCCTCAATTGGTGGGGAAAGGAGGCAAACTTTAATACATTATAAACTGCTCCACATGTGGGGCAGCCTTCGTCCCCACCCATGAGATTCCCATGCTGACTTTTCATCAGGGTTCTGATGACCATGATGTCGAGCGCCCCTCACCTCAAATAATGATAATAATAATAATCATCATGATCATCATCTTTATGGTGTCCATATACACCTACTGGTCAAGGTAACGTAATATATGTGACCTGATGGCGTGTGTGAAGGAAGTGCTGACCATAATGTCTCATGACCAGAACCTAACGTAATTTCATTAGATACCAAAACTGAGTAATCTTAAAGCCACTAAATATTGTCTCCAGAACAGTACATGTAAAAGCTAGAAAGCTTTTATCGTAGCTGGATGTTTCAGTTTTTATATCGAAGCACCTGTCTGGACGAAACAAAAGAGTCGTTCCATAGAATTCGCCTTCAAAATATGATTGAAGTACCAGATAAGAGCCGCGCAGGATTAGCCGAGCGGTCTAAGGCGCTGCAGTGATGGACTGTACGGCTGGTCCCGGCGGGGGTTCGAGTCCTCCCTTGGGCATGGGTGTGTGTGTTAGTCCTTAGGATAATTTAGGTTAAGTAATGTGTAAGCTTAGGGACTGATGACCTTAGCAGTTAAGTCCCATAACCCATAAGATTTCACACACATTTGAACATTTTTGAACCAGATATGATTCCTTACAAAAATGTAGTGTGTTAATGAGGAAGTACGCAGTAATTCTACCGTAACAGATGTATTTGCCCTGGATGGGGCATGGTTTTGTAAGATGAGATACATATACCGTTCGCGCCAACTTCTAGTACAGTCTGGTAGTATAGTCTACAGGATGTCTCGAAAGCTACGGCACAACATCAAAGTGATATAACTAGACTTGTAATTAACTTGGAGAAAAAACCTAAAGTTAGTCTGACGCAATTTTACGTGAGGTAATGAATAAATGTTCTTCCTTTTCAGATGAGAAGAGCAACGTAACTGGATAAAAGTCTTTCTTTTTTGTTGCAGGGTTGTGTAGGACCACCACAAACGAATCGCAGAATGGTT
The DNA here is from genome assembly GCF_021461385.2 of Schistocerca piceifrons. Lineage (NCBI taxonomy): Eukaryota > Metazoa > Arthropoda > Insecta > Orthoptera > Acrididae > Schistocerca > Schistocerca piceifrons. Next base: position 171,817,839 of record NC_060148.1, on the reverse strand, counting down.
GGCGCCTTGGTTTATTGAAACATAGTCAGACACCAAAAACGAGAGATACTTCTCATCTATCCATAAGAGAATGGCGCGGTAACTCCAAGTAATGAGCGAGAGTGCATTTCAACCACCATGTAAGCAATCCAAGGAGAAGTGACGAAAATACAGAGAGAATTCGGCAGGTTTTTCCATCCCTCCCAACATAACTCGGTTCTTAAGGCATCAAAGGAACCGCGAATCGCTCATGCGACAGTGCACCGATATTTCGAATATTTTAAATATTAGGTCCAACGCCAAGAACGGATTCACTCTTATTTCGGTGGCGAACTCTTGCATGTACATTTTTTTTACCGTTTTCATTTACTTCATGCGACGGCCATTACTCGTGGGATAGTTAAAACTGCCAACTTTCCGCGGCGCTAGCAGCGACAATAAGACGCTGAGACAGCGACAAAGCTCTGTTGGGCTGGAGGAGGCGCAGAATCAACCGAAAAATCAACTCGGCTTCTGCATTACTACCATCTGAATTTGATTAATGTCTAAAATGTGCTCACTATCAGTACCTGCCATTATGAAAATACGATGCTGATTTCGTCATTTTGTACATCGCGTGCTGGCTTCCCAGTGGTGTGGCGGAATATAAGCGTACGAGCGGGTTGGGATTCATTCAGTGATATCTGCGTATCGTACGTAAAAATTGAATAATTTAAGCAATGCTGTTTGAGCGAGGTTTGCCGTCCACCGAGGACACACAGAGTGTGGGAAAGAGTTTGACACTGAAGCGTAGGATGGAGAGACAGTACGAAACATAAGAATTTGAGTATAGCAACTAAGGTTCGCAACTGCGCATTTTCGGCGCTGAAGGAACGTAATCGAAGTCTGACATGTGGACGTTTTTGCTCAAAATAAAAGGTAATTCACAGGAAATGTAGATGCACACACTGTCTTTGCATCAACCAGTCTTCACAATGAGGAAAAGATTGACTTAAAGCATCACATCCCCATGTATTTACTTAGCTGACTTACCACATCGCACTTCTTTAGAAATGAAAAGAATCACATGATCCTGTTCCACGTCTTAGAAGGGTCAAAGTAAATGACAAGTGAGCCACCACTTAATTAACGTATCTCGTAGAAAAAGTTGAAACTTACTACGGTTTTCATGCTGCCTTAGCGCCGTAAACACTCGACTGCGAGCACTATTTCCTGTACTCTGTTCCCTTCGTCTGACGCTGTATTTCTGTCCTAACCTTTTGGTCAAATTGTTTTCTCGCGCAGTGTATACGACAGACGTGACGCGACCGACCGATGGCCGAATACACTTAATCTTTGGTAGAAAGTGCTAAGAAAGGGGACTTTGCTATGTCGGATATTTAAACGCGACGGAAAGCACACTTTACAAGAGGAAATAAAAATGACAACCTTTCGTTTTACATGGTCATTAAAAAATTGCGGTATTATTTTAATATGTGGCAGGAATGTTAAGCAGAGTATGGCAGAATTCCCAGATGGAAGACGCTACAGAAGTATCAGCGTCTCGCCAACAGAGCACACGCGGTCTGCTGGTCGAGTCGGAAACAATGCCAAAAAATAAAATGATAATTAATCGAAACACTCAGCTGCCGAGAGGTATTGTTGATATACAGCGATGGCGGGAGTTGAAAACGTGTGCCCCAACCGGGACTCGAACCCAGGATCTCGTGCGTATATGGCAGATGCTCTATCCACCTGAGCCACCGAGGACTGACGACAGAGCTACTCTCTACAGCTTATGTTCGTAATGTTCCCAATAGATATTTGCGCATTCACTCATTACTCGCGCCAGACTAAGCTGACGAGTCGCGAAAGAGTTCGGGCAAACTGTGCACATTCGCACAGAAGAAGGTAAAGGGCCGGGTAGCCTTTAACTATATGAAGATAGTGCCTGTTGTCGAAAGAACAGATACCATTGATGACCGTGCAGCTTCTCTAGAAGCTTCTCACGGGAAGCGTGTTCTTTCGAGAACAGATACTATCTTCATATAGCCAAAAAATAAGTTCTGCACTGTCAGTTTTGTGCTTGTAAGCCATAGAGTAAAAGACAATCGGACAGATAAAAATGGGAAAACAGTTCGTTTGGTAAGAAATTGTCTCAGAGCACCCAGTGTATTATTTCAGTAAGAAGAATATGAGGTCGGGCCCACTCGATTACAGAGGGGGCATATGTGTCACTGCAGAATCGTGTGTGAGTGGCGAGTGGTCGATATTATGACATCACCACTGTGCACCAGCAACAGACGACAGCCGTGATGATTCGTTGATGAACTACGGTCGGAAAGATGCATCAGTGACACTCACTAAGCTCTTTATAAGATACCCAAGTGGAGTGGAAACGCGATGTACAGGAATGTGAAATCACGGAGATGCCAAATGTCCGATGACTATGTATAAATTATTTACAACTGGAATGAGTGAGCTGTAGCAATTTGCAGGGATACGAGACGGAGTGACCACACAGGCTGAGTTGCGGGAGAGGCAGGCGGGGGACTGGCGGTCACCGGCAGGGTGGGGGGAGTCTGCTCCCCACTCACTCCTCCGTTCTATGCCAGGGCACTGCTCACGTGTGTGTGGGACAGCGGCGTACTGAGCGTGTACAGAGAAGGGCAGCACTAACGGTCACAGGCGTGTTTCGTTCACGGCACGGGGACAAGCAGACCGAGGAACATCTGGACTGGCAAGTTCTGGTACAGTTGTGGAGAGAAGACGGTGCACGTGACAATACGACATTTTAAAACAATAACAACTTGCCCTCTTCCACTGTCGCCACGACAGTTGCAACTCTCTTCTAATATGTGGCGAGAATCTGTACAAAGCCACAACGCCATTTTGCAATGGAAGATGCCATAATAAGGAAAACGTGACAAGCATCAGCTTGAAGAAACATGAATAAGGCTATAGAAAAAGAATATCTACACCGCAGTGTTCTAAAAGAAGGGCTACATGTCCACCTTTGAGTGTTTTTCAAGTGTATTAAAGCTAGAGCCAGACGAAAAGTACGCTCTTTAAGTTCATTAACTTCCTAACACGACGGATCTTTTCGAGTGCTAATGTATTTTCTTAGTAAGGCCAATAACAGAGCAAGCTCTATCGTTTAGAACACATTTAAACTTTATTAAGTAGCTCGATACTAGTTTAACAGGGATGAGCTTTCAGCACCGTTAATGATACATTTGGTTGCCGACGCCCAGAAGCACACGTGACAACAGTGGAGGTATCGCAATACTTGAATATGCTTAGCTCGAGTAACGCTAAAAAGCAGTAATAAATTTAAATATTCGCTGTAGCGTTTTAGGCAAAATTAGTTACTTTACATGTATTCACGTAAAACTAAGAGACGTCAGTTTTGTCTAAAGACAGGCTGTAGAGGTCAGAATGTACAGCAGTAACTTACGTTTTGTTTTTGCCTTAGCGTTGAGAGAAAACAGAGCATTTCCGAGACTTGGAAGGTAGGAGACGAGATACTGGCAGAAGTAAACCTGTGAGACCGGGCGTGAGTCGTGCTTCGGTAGCTCAGATGGCAGAGCACTTGCCCGCGAAAGGCAAAGGTCCCGGGTTCGAGTCTCGGTCGGGCACACGGTTTTAATCTGCCAGGTAGTTTCTTTCCAAGACTTGTTTACATTTGAAGCACGAAGGAAGCAGCGTCGCAGGCATCGACACCTTCTTTCGCAGCACGGCTGTAGACAGCTGGTCCGGAAAGAGTCGGTGGAGGGACTCGTTCGAATCTTAATTTGTTACTCAAATTCAGCGCGATAAGAATGGCGAGAGCATGTGTGACATATATGTCGCTGCGAGAAACGCCGTCCCGAGTTGTAACGGAATGTTCTGCCCACACTGTTTGTGCGGCATTTTGTAAATTGTTAGTTTACGTTTTTCTGAAGAACTGAAAACCTGTGAACTGAGAAGAAATTTAATTATCATGAGTCGACGGAACATTTAGCTTCGGAGAGTGATCGATTATGGGAAATACTGTCGCTTATATCATTTTTCAGTGACGAATACGGTACCTACTTTCTGTTGGGATGTACGACGAATTTTGCGATTCGCTTATCACGTCTGCGTACGAGTTTTAGCCGATGTTGCACGACAGTAAGTCGTTATCACTGCACGTGAAGAAACCGATGGTCGACCGTCACATGACATGTGTGAATGCAGACGTGATAACTATGAAGCCAGAAGGTGACATTTTTTATGTCTCTGCCGTCATTATAGCGACAGTTATTGAACTGTTTTTATACGTGGAGAGAGTGCATACATAATTAATATAGGAAAGTGCAAGTGTTATGCGAACACGACGCCACAAGCAGTTAGCGGAAACTAGTATCGTTTTCCAGTAAAGAATACGATACGTAATTTCATTTGGAAAAAATATGACTTTTGCGAGTTTGTCTGTGAAGAGACAACTCCAAATCTCGCTTTATGTAGCTTAATCACAGTTAACGTGTGGCCCACCGACGTAATTTATTATTCACAAGTTTACTCGCTTATTACCGTGCTAAATGTAAAGTCTGACAGCTGTCTGCACATTTATTATCATTTTCTCCCGTTTTCATTTACGTCAGAAAAGAGCCATTACCCGAGAGAGAATTAAACTGCCGACATTCCGGAGCGCTTGCAGGGGCAGCGACAAAGCTCTGTAGGCTGCAGGAGACAGAGAAATAACGGTAAGATAAATTCTACGTTAGTGCCATCTGAATATGCGATTACATGTGTACAGAGTGAATACAGTGTCATTATGCGAAACCGAACATGATTTCACCATCCCGTGTAATCCGTGCTTTCATTCGAGAAGTATCGGAAGGTAAGTCGCGACCTGTTTGGAAGTCACAAAATTATGTAAGTGTAACGTATGTGAAAAACGAAGAATTTAAACAGTGCTGCTTGAGCGAGGTTTGCCATCGAGTACCGGTAAAGACGCCTGAAATGACGTGACAAGTGTGCTAACCGCATTCGAGTTCAGTGCTTATTCATCGATAAAATCAAATGTGCTTCAAAACAGCAAAACGATGGACTGCTATGGTATAGATTCTTACTTTTAAAATACAGAAGGAAATCCGGCATCTGACACTGCTCTTGGAGAATCGATATGAAAGTTTGATTAACTTGTACTCATGGCAGATAGTTTTATATTCTGACAGAATGTAACTTTTGCAGTGTTGCTTGAAAATGGCCATAAGGCCGAAATTGCAATAGTAACAATAAATATTTTATACAGTCAACGGCGACTATGATGTCCTTTAAGCGATATGAAAGTGTTTAGATGATGATCCAGAATCGTTTTATGAAAAACACATTTCGTAGCCATATGTAGGAGTGTTGAAGTACGTTTCATATTCTCTTTGGCACAAGTAAAGAGAATATTAAAATATAGTTCCTTTTCCAGAACGGGAAGATATACAAAAAACATGTATTTCTCTCTTCACATTTCTCCTCCGTTCTATATTTATAAATGTGTACAAAAAGCTATTGAATTCCTATTTCCATTACTTTATACAATGTCGTTCATGGTTGTGTGACAGAATGGTGTCCAGTACATGTATTATTCCGTTTTTGAACTATTTATTCCTTTCTTGCATCTTGCTGCTTTATCATTGTTGAGCACTGCAAGTCGCCCACTGCCATCTGCCGGCCAACGGCTACACTCCGTCCTCCGTAACTCCTTTCGCAGTTCACGTCTTCCGAACGCTAGGCACCAACCGAATATGTCTTTTTCACATCCCTGGTTCGGCGCGAATCACGTACTTTCATGAGACAAAACAGAACACTCGTACATTGATATCTGTTCTTGTGAGCGAGGACGGAAAGCCATATCACATTGGACTGAAACAAGGTAAAATAAAGTATCAGCGAACGGACAAGACTGCCACGTCAGAGAGACAGGCGACTGCGATCTCAAATCCGCCTCCACACAGCACCAGGGAGTATCGTATAACGCCCTCAGGCGGCGTGTAGTAAACATTAGATTGCATTCGTTATCGAGCAAAATACGTACCACAAATATATCTTTGATTTACTTGTGAAAAGAATGGAAATAAATAAATCCTTTTTTTCGTCTGTGTTTCCAACACTAAACGCAACATTTTTGGTCTCAGAAGAAAAATAAATGATCTGAATCTTCTTGTTCGAGTTCGCTCCCAACGAAGTGTAACTTTCAGCAACTTAAAATAATACGTTGTACTATTTTTGTATTTAGTACTTCTGAAAACAAAGCACCATTCGTGGAATGGGGTAACAAGAGGCATAAGCAATTAGGCGCGACGCTGGAAGAAGCGTTATCTGAATGGAGAGAGAGAGGCAGGCTTCAGAGAAAGCGGTTGCGAGTCACGGGCTGGGAGCGACCGTCTGTGTGGCGCATCTTGAAACGAAAAGTCTAAACTAAATCAACAGCAGCGGCACGCTAAGGGCGGACAAGTTCTGTTACGTAGGAAGAGTACCCAGAAATCTGGGCGGCGACATGGCACTCCGTGGATAGATTAAAATGCAACCATTACACTTGGTGCTGGCAGTACCGCGGCTGCTAACTCCGAATAATTTTCTTCAGTGTCATCTATTGCCATCTATTTGGCAAACCAGTACATGTGGAGTGTGTTTACTCCGAGTTTTTCTTAATACTTGTTACGTTGACGTCTAGTGTATTGTACTATATGTCGTAGTTCTGTATTTGCTGCAGCTAATCGTAAGTAATCGAAACAGATAAAGCCAGGACTTGAAATGCATACATACGCCTCGTACGCTTTGTTTACGGGACCAGCTGTTGGCGGGGCAACACATCAGCTGTCGCCTCCCCTCCTCTCTTCAGCGCTGCCCCCTCTCCTCGCCAAGAACTGGCCAGCGGCCATCATTTTTTCTCAGCCAGTAATAGCGCTCCGCGCGATGACGTATCTTACCACCACGTGCGCTGCCGCCTCCAGCGTCTCAACACGCGGCGCGTCCGAGTAGTTACAAAAACAAACCGCAAATTACTGACCTATCCTCCGCGTATGGCAGACTACAATGCACTTAACATCATTTTATATAACTAACAGCCTTTTTAAAAAAACTCTTATTCTAGATAATTAGCCATTTCTAATTCGTCGTTATTTCTGGTACACGCTAAGCGCGTGATACTTGTCGCTGCAGCAGCGGCCGGCCTCTCGCGGCTACACGCCGTCTCACATGACCGCTGACTTGCTACTCCGCACCTACGCGTGCGCTGCGCGCTCGCTAACAGCTCCGAGCTGGTTTCTTTCATGCAGCCGGAAGACACGGCAAACAAAATTCATTCAAACATCCCAATAAATCTTAACATAAACATTAAGTAGGTGTCCAGAATGAGATTTTCACTCTGCAGCGGAGTGTGCGCTGATATGAAACTTCCTGGCAGATTAAAACTGTGTGCCCGACCGAGACTCGAACTCGGGACCTTTGCCTTTCGCGGGCAAGTGCTCTACCATCTGAGCTACCGAAGCACGACTCACGCCCGGTACTCACAGCTTTACTTCTGCCAGTATCTCGTCTCCTACCTTCCAAACTTAACAGAAGCTCTTCTGCGAACCTTGCAGAACTAGCACTCCTGAAAGAAAGGATATAGCGGAGACATGGCTTAGCCACAGCCTGGGGGATGTTTCCAGAATCTGACCACCCATTTACACCGAGATATTGCTCTCCCTTGTTGCAGTCTGGCCCCCAAAATATCGGCCGATGGTCCATTGTGAGACACGTACTCTGGCTCTAATTAGCCGGTGATGTAAGCGCTACGGGAACTGTGCCCAGTTGTCCTTTCAGTTCAGTTTGTTATCGTCAGTTTTAAAACTAACACACACGCAGCCCAGCAGCCAGCCCCTGGTGGCCAGTGTTACATGTTAACGTTCAGCGTTCCGACTACTTGCAGCGTTATTATTATACATCATTGTGTTTTGATTTTCCTGTCAATATTTCTCATTGTGTTTAATTATGTCATTATGCTGGCGCTAGTGATTTACAGTTCATGATTTTCATTTTATGTAGTGTTGTGTACTGCGCGCACAAAAAGTAACGCTATTTATGCATGTATGCTATTCCAGCTTCAGAGCTATTTTTATTGCTTGAACAGTCGACATTTTCCTAGTACAGCAGGTCGCTCATAACGCTGCTGATACTTTTATTCCACGTATCGCAGGAGACCCGTGTGCCTACACTAATTCTTATCAAGTCAGACGGACGCCCTTAGGCCCGCTGAACCACGGTATCGCAGATAGCTCCAATGCACAGCCTACCCCTCAGTTATTAGACTGGTTGCCTTAGCACTGTCCGCAGGTTGCTCCATTGCCCTGCAAATTATGTAGTCATCAATCCACGTCTGCAGATTGCACTAATGCACTGCTGAACTTATTAGTCGAGTCACTCGCAGGTAGCTCATACGCACCGCGAACTTGCACTTACACGTCACCGAATCCTAGGCTCCTCGGTTGACCACAAAACAATTCATACATCAATTACCGCTCACACTACGCCTTTGGCACTCAACCACAAATGAACTGAGCCCCAGACGCTCTTTTATTACATTTTATACAACGCCACTTTCTTCTACATGGCAATTCCATTGCAAAATCATCGGATTCTGCCAAAGATTCAGATACCGTTCCCCAAATGGCAGCCTTTTCCGTTGCTGAACGGATTCGTTGCTTTTCACCATCTGACAGTGCAAACTACACTTTTAAGAACAATGTTGTTATATACACACACTGTCGGATTCTACTGACGTAGTCCCTTATGCACTTCGTCAACCGACTAAAAAACAACATCCCCTGACGGATTTCGTATCCGATTCGGAAGTTTATGTTCGGGAAATATTCCCTTTATTTTATTTCTTGTCAATTATTATTACTTCAATGTCATGTTTTATTGTTATCAATTTATAGTTATGATTAATGTTAGTACACTTTATGGTTATACGTTATTTTTGTGGCATATTCGGTATTCCCTTTTAACTTTCATTGTTTCTCGACTGGAAGTATCTCTGATAGCACCTATTGGCCTTCAATTCGTATCCGCCATCAGCTACCATTAGTCACACATTTACACAACACTTCATACGCCCAATAACAACTTACAACACACTCACACTGTTCATATCCACACTACCTTGGTGTAACTTGTTGATGTTACCAGACCTCTATTGTCATATACTAAGTACATGAACAAGGCTTTTATCGTTTATGCCCTCCGCTCTTCGGAAGGGGAAAGGGAAGTACGTACGTATGTACGTTATGTTCAGTAGCAGTTTCTTTTAATCAACAACGTAATCAATTTACCTGTTGAACACTTAAGTTGTTCTGTTAAAATGGAATCAAACGTCTTTGTGACATCAGCTATTCGTTTATTATTGCTTTGCAATAAACTGTTACTTTTAAGTTGCACTTGCAATGTCTTGGTCTCGGACGCAGAGCCACTAGCGCTCTCCGGTGCTGTTATCTGAGCTCAGCACTCTGCCGGCTCAGCGCTGATTAAGCTGCGCTGCGCCGCCTCCACTGCTTCACGCCCAGCCTCTGTATTCACGAGCAACAGACTCGCTCTCGCTAACATTCATTCCCGACTTCAGTACAGTTAATCTCTCTATTGACCACTTCTGTAACTAATGATCCTATGATTATTGAGTTAACTTGAGTTGTCCTACCCTCATTCGGGTTTTCTACAGCTGAAAAACCACTCAATATTATTTCTGAAATTTATGAAGTACTTCACCTGTCTCGCCGTGTCGAGCCTTAGCGGGGTGGGTGCCCCTGCGTAGTGGCCAATGCGTGGGAGGTGCCTAGGCTGTGCGGGTTCACACCGCGATCACAGGATTCCTTCTCATTTTATTCATTTAAAAAAAAAAAAACTTTCTTCGTACAAAATCGCAAATTAATTAACGACACTTGGTCTTCGTTCCATAGCAGGTTGAAAATTTTTTCCAGCGAGTTACGCTTAGTCTGCGCTGCGTAGTCCTGCCTTCGCGTTCAGCGTCTTTTTTGCTGACGCGCGATTGATCAGCGGATACTCACTGTTGAACTACACCATTGTCTTGCCACCACGGCTGCCAAACTGTTGCCTGCCTGCCGTGATTCCACTTCGTGGCCTTCTTCATCAGTAAGCGTCACTGAACGGGTCCATCGTGGCTACTTGCCAGGCAATTATTGCTGCAACGTTGTACCCCCTCTGTCATCTCTGAGTTACTCGTCAAGTCAGCCAGGAAATTTTTACTTGTAGGGTCACTAATACTTTCTCTCGCAGTCGACAGTTACCAATATTGGAAGCTGAAAGCAACCTCCGTTCAAATGGCTGTCAATTCATCATCCGCAATGGGAACCATGTTAACCTCAGTGGTTGCCGTCGTCGCCGTTATGGCGCCTCCATTTCACGTCTACCCTCCCACGTCTGGTGTGCTTTTTGGATGTCGTCATAATCTGGTGCATACTCCACATTATGCTATTGTGTTACCTGATGTCAACTTAACACTATTAGAAGAGGAAGACCGTGCTTTATATGATACAGCTCAGCAATTGTCAAAATATGAAACCTTCTTGACGCAGACGAAGGAACATGAGTTTCTCCGATCTTTGTGGGAAGTGACTAGAATTATTTCAACCCTTCGAAGTCAGTTGAACAGTATTAGGGACGCAGTACCACGGCCTCGTTTCAAACGAGCCTGGTTGCCCGTTGGAGGTACATTATTAAAATCTGTCTTTGGGACGAAACAGACGCAAAACGCTGGGATTTGGACACACAGCAAGCGCTTTCGGAAACACAAGTTGATGACGAAGTGTTGGTACATCAACAGGTGCGCCAGACACACCTTGAGAATAACCTGTTAGCCACAACTAGACAAATACAAGTTGTAGCCGACAGATTAACACGACACTATGGTGCACTTGAACAATCCTTTAACCAAGAGTGGACTCATCTTCGCTCGGGATTACGTAATCTGACTGTCACACTGGACATTGTGAAGACCACGCAGATTCTTTTATTTAATATACACACAGCACAGTTACACGTGCACATGTTACACTCGGCCATTCAACTCGGACTGCAAGGAAAGCTCAGTCCACATCTGTTATCCTAAGAGCCCTTCTTGCAAATCCTACACAATGTGTAGTCGCAAATTCTGGCCCCTAAACAAATGGTTTATGCCGTGCGGGAAAGTAGCCTCCCCTTTTACTATGCTGCGTTGGAGGTCCGACTTACCCGTAATTCGGACGGTATTCGGATGCGAATGAGGTCGCCGACCACGTGCGCACATTGCGAACACGAGTGCTATCAGATACACACTTTGCCAGTCTCTTGGGCCACCCTTCACCACCATGTTGTTTGGCAGACTCAAGAATTTTTAATAGTTAGTCGGGATCGACAAACCCACGCCACTCTCTCTCGCGCTGAACTATCCAGTTGCTTCCATACAACACATTACTCATGCTCCACGCTAACACTACTGAGTGCGAGATGTCACTGTTTGTAGCTGAAACTACTACACCTCCATGTCCTCGTGTTCTAGTCTCACTTCGTCAACCAATAATTCAGCCCGTTGGCAACAGTTTTCTGTTCGCTGTTCCACAGACTATCGCCGCCACCCTGGTGTGCCACCGTTCAATGTCAGAGACTGAATCGTACCGGCTAACACTGAATAATAGTGGCCTAGTGTATAATAGTCCAAGATGTGACGTATGCGATACTTCCGTGATGATATCAGCACAGTTGCACTCCACCTTTCATGTCACAATTCCCACATTTACCTTATACCTTCCTGAACTCTCTTTTAAACTCCATGACCATGAGAAGCTAAAGAATTTACCGAATACGAATGATTCAGATCTACTCCCATCGACCAATCATCTCCTTACCCAGGAACACAACCAAGCTGCTGTTGACCGAGTGGCCTCGCATATCGCTGATTGGCAGCCGTTGTATTACCCAGCGCCGGTTCGGTAATCATCATTGTATTGATTCTGATTGTAGTATCCTGGATACTCTGTAAAAGAGGGTTTTGCAAATGTTTCACTTCCTTCCGAGAAGTAGTACCACCCCCACAACCTGAAGGTGAATATCACACCTGAAACTACCTGCCAACCTTGGTGCATGCGATCAAGCATGACCCCCCCCCCCCTTAGAATTAAGTTGTAGTCTAGTTGTCAGGTCAATGAACTAATTTTGTAATGGTTTTGTATTTCTATGTAAAGTCTATGGAATCACAATTTAACTGTCGAGTCTTAACCCTCACGTAAGTCATTTTGTTTTCCTTTAAATTTTTGTCATTTTGTAATGTTCTCACTCACCCACTTGGGCAATTACCATTGTAATCCTAGATTTAAGAACTCTAGGCTATATTACGGGGAAAAACCCCCTTGTGACTGTTAGGCCTGGGAGCATTCTCTCCCCCCCGCGAGGGTGGAGTGTTTCAGTGTGCGGTGCTCCGGTTCCCCTCCTCACCGCCACCACCACTCACACCGCCGACACACACTCACAGCCCGGCGCCGCCCCACTGCCGTCGCACCAACTTCACAAGGTTGTTGTTCAAGAGCCTTCCATCAGGCCCTTCAGGCCACTTTGTAACTTTTGCACATATTGATATGGATGTTAATTTCTGGGACCCTTCATAATGATCATATATTTTTTAAATGGAATAATCAATTAGAATAAGCATTATCATCCAGAGAGCCTTCTTCGGAAGGGGAAAGGATGTGCAGGGTGGAGACCCCCCAAGAGGGATCATTGCCGACAAAATTTTATTAAGTAAATTTTTCCACCCATAATGTTCGGCCGTAGCCGGCTTGGGCATACTGTGGTGGAAGGTGCTGGCCGGAAGACCACGGTCGTCGGCACATTCCTGCCACGAGCTCCTCGGTCAGACTCAAGTCCCACGGGTTGGTTGCGCTGACGGGGGTACGCTACTAGCATGGCGCGTTGGCGGAATCAATCCTCCAATCAGAGACTAGTCGTTTGATCACGTGGGGTCGCGGCCTGGAGCGGCGAGGGCGGCTCGGAAGCAGCCCCGCGCTCTCTTAGCTTCACACCTCGGCCCCGAGTAGTCGCTCCTCCAGCCTCTGCCTCTCTGATGAGCAGACGGCAACCACTCTTTGGGCTGCTCGGCCCTACGTAGGCACCACTGTACCATCATTACAAAAATAAACTGGGTCCATTCCACTCAATTAATTTTCATTTTACAACGCCCTCCGCTCCTGACCTCTATCCTGACGAAGACAGGGAGATCAGTTGTTGAAACCAGAGCTTGGTTCCAGCTACAGATACTGTAACTGTCTAATCCACTCGGTTTCGAACCTTAACACAGCAAGGGTAGGGGCATGTGCCGTCTTTGTGTGTATCGTCATGGTGTAAGGTAAGTTTCACATACGCCAACGACCAGTGGATGCAGCGGTCCAGCACCGTAAAATAATGCTTTGGTGGGCTTTGTTCTCGCGATCGGCGAGACGTAAACATTACGCCATCTATTCTTCCGCGTTTGCTCGAATCTCATTGGATTTCGTTTCGCGTCGAGCGGAAGCCAAGCTGTGTCCAGTACAGTCAAGTACGATCGACGGAATAAAATGACTGTCATTTTTTTTTTTTGTTCTTATCTTTTCAGTAAATTAGTTGTTAGCCGAATGCGGTCCTCCTCCTGAAGCGTGCAGTGTCTGAAGGCCACCGACAGATGTTTTTTCTTATCCGTTACCAGGTACAATGCCATCCGTAGCCGAAGGACAACACCTGCACACACTGCCACGAAGTAAAACAGTTTCTCACCCTGCGATGATACTCCGTGTCGAGGCAAAACACACGATGCAGTCAGCTTTTTTGTTAAATTTTAACAACCGGTGGGTGGTGTCAGCACATGGGGTCATTCCACGTACGTGATTAAGATATCGCCTTGAGTCGAGAGGAATTTTTGTAGCCATTATACGTCTTCAAAGCCACGGAGTGTAAATGCATTCCACCCCCTTACCACTACGCATATTACGCATAACGCGTGTCATCCACGTGAACATAATTACACAGAATCTCGTGCGTCAACTGGCTCGGACAAGAACGTTTTGACCGTATGTTTTGACGTGTTTTCCGGAAGATTTCCTCCCACGGCCTCCCCCTTCAGAGGAGTGCAGGGTGACGCCTGCTGGAGGCTTGTGTGGCAGAAGGCCGTGCAGGGACGTGTCGAGTGCAGAACAGCTCTGTCCGGATGCATTAAAATGGCGCAACTGGACAGCGGCTGGGAGTGTGATTCACACGTGGGGAGGACACGCGGCTGGCATCTCGCGGGACAGGCGGCCTTCTGCTGTGGGTGGATTTTAAAAATTAAGCCGTGGCGTCAAGTGGGAATTCACTCTCATTGCGACGATGAACACTGGGGTGTAAATTTCATTCACCTCAGAAAACCGCCACGACTCGCGGGAGACTTCAAACTGCCAACGTTGCGCGGCGCTATACTCTGTTCGTCATAAGAATAAACCTGACGTAAACATTACGCCATGTGTTCTTCCGCGTTTGCTCGAATCTCATTGGATTTCGTTTCACGTGGAGCGGAAGCCAAGCTGTGTCCAGTACAGTCAAGTCCGATCACAAGGACACGTTTTATGCTGTGTTGCACACACATACAGACTGAGCTGTGACGCGGTACAACAGCTTCAGCGGCGCATTAAACTTGGACAGCAGTGGCCAGCTAGCGGTCCAACTAACCTGCAATCCTGAGACCAGCTGCAGTTGAGACGCAGAAAGAGACGGGCAAAGAAACGATATAGCTTCAAATGTCACTTAATTTTTAAAACGAATGAAATAATATCTGGCAAAAGTCCGGCACTGCTGCGCGCTTCTTAGGCGGCGAGACGCAAAGCATAAAATGCTCTCGTTCTTACCTTACATAAGATTCCGATTACAAACTAGTGTGATGAAAATTCCCAACTTGTACACAGGGTAATTTTTCTGAGCGAGCTGTGTATGACACAAAAGCCTACCGCAGGGATTTCACCGTAATGTTGACTACTGAAGCTAATGAAGGTATTGATTGCAGTCAGTCGTCAGGTAGACTCTTGGCTCCTTCCCCACCCGTATCCGAGAAATTCACTACTCTGACGACGAGTCGATCAGCAACAGAATCCACGAAGCCAACCAGGCGCCGCATTTCTCCTCTTCTTTTCTGCCGTTCTGGATCCCTCCAGCGTTCGGCACTGACATGTGAAAAAGCTGCGTTTGTTAGTTCCAGTACGTGTGGCAGATTAACAGTGTTTTGTTATTTCTCTGGACAAATCCCTCAACTTGGCTCCAGATCAGCTCTGTTGGGTTCATACTGTAATGACACAGTGGAAAACGTTAAAAGGCAGCATTTGTATGGTGTGCTCGATGCTGTGAAAGTGATTGTTTTCCATGTTCCTACGATACTTATCTACAACTGTGGCATAAAACAATGCGGATAGTCCAAATAAAGACTATTTGGCGTTTCATTTTTGCCTTAAAAATTACATTGTTATGATTTATTAACATTTATTAACAATGCTTCATAGAATATCGATAATTAATAATTTGTATTTGAAATAAAAACAGGAATTTCGTGTGTAATAATGTAATTAGAAAGAATAAGGCGCGCATTATTCATAAAATATGATGATGAATTCTACAATTACGAGATGTAGCTATTTCAAATTGAACGAGAAAAAAAAATTGACTTGGACGAGGCTTGAACACGTGGACCATGATATACAGAGAATAATTACTACTAATCTGCTAGGTTACCGATATTTTTGATCCCATTTTGTTTCTTGTATTTGCTCGTGGCGGACGTTCCACGGCGCTTGTTCAAGTTCATCGTTAATCCATTGACTGAGTTAATTTTATTACAGAGGGCAGATACGACGCTGACCGAACACTCTTTTTCTTTTTTAAATCTCATTTTGTTCGTTTTTGTTCGTTGTATCTCCTCGGGGCGCACGTCGCAAGACACCCGTTTCCGTTCGTCGTTGAACCATTCACTCAGTTTTTTTTATTACAGGGGGCAGCTAACCCTTTGACCGAACACGCAGAGTTACCGTGCCGGCAACACACTGAGCTACCATGCCGACATAGACGTCGACAAGGAGTGTGACTTTGAAACTGAACTGTATGTGTCTAATAGAGTCCCTTGGAAAACTTGGAAGCCCATTATTTCTGTAAATTCACGAATATCATTGAGAACAGCCTATTTCTCGGCACTTCTTCACTGTGTTCAACACGCGTGTTTCACCACAGAAGAGAAAGCAGCCTCGGCCATTAACAGCGCGGCAACCAGGGCTCACCAGTACAGAGGCAGTGACTGTACACGGCTTGTGGAGTAAAAACTACGTAGCTAAAGCGTGAGTAACAAACACGCTGATGGCCGGTTAATGCATTTGAATATCTTGAAAGTGTGATTTAACGTAACTTGGTAATAAGATACCTGATACATAAGTAGGAGCTACTTCCAAGAGCGTAACAGCACCAGTGTATGCGTGCTACGGCTTCTGAACAGTCATCCCGTTTGTGTTTGTTTACATCAGGTTTATTCTTATGATGGGGTACAGCAGCAACAAAGCTCTGTGGGCTGCAGGAGAAGGAGAATTAACTGAAAGGAGTTCAGCTTCTACAACTATGTGCAAATGTGGTCAACGTCTAAATGTCCTCAAAATTAGTACAGTGTAATTATGCGGGTATGACGATGGTTTCGTGATTTTGAGTGTCGTGTGCTGGCGTTCCTGTGACGTGGCAGAATATAGTCGGCCGACCGGGTTGGGAGCCATTCACTGACATACAGGATGAGTCAGGAGCAAAGGTACCTGCTTCGAGGGCTCATAGTATTAGTGATACTGAATACTACTCCGAATGGTTTCCGAGGTAGAACACACTGTTATTTATTTTCTGTAGTACCATACATTGTCACTGTTCACAATGTGCCACAGTAGTGTGGAGCAAGCTGAGACGAACAGTTTGGTACGGGACACTTGTGGCCTATCAAGTCGGGAAACGGCCTCAAATTCGTCTACAAAAACTACATAAACTACAGTGCATGCGCGTCGAGCGAGTTTTCCAACGTTCTGGCGCTCTCTTCGCACAAACCATTAGTTCTAGAGAAAAAAAACGAATAGGACCTGTTTTGTAGGTAATTTAATATAGCTTAATTTTGTACTGCGACACGTTTTCGCTGGAGGGTGCGGTTTTCGCGATATTCAGGAAAAACGTACAAAAGTGATAATAAAGTTGTTCTATCTCGGAAACCATTCGGAATAGAGAGAATTCAGAATCACTTATACTGTCACACCTCAAAGCATGAACCTTTCCTCCTGACTCACCCTGTCTGTGTAGCGTACGTAAAAAATGAGTAATTTAAGCACCGCTGGTTGAGCGAGGTTTGCAATCCAGCTTCGTTATACAGGTTGCGGAAAAGCAATTTGACCAAAAGTGTAGGGCGAAAAGGCAGCGTGAAACATAGGAATTTGAGTACAGCAACTAGGGGGTCGCAACTGCGTATTTTCGGCGCTACGGGGACGCAATTCAAATCTCACACACGGACGCCTTTGCTCCAAATGATCGGTAATTTACAGAAAATGTGTGCGTAAACAGGCTGTTTGGACTAACCAACCGTCACGATGAGAACAATATAAACTTACGGCATTATTTACACGTGTATCGTACTAAGCTGACGCAACATGCAGCACTTCTTTAGAGACGAAGAGAATCAAACGTCCATGTTTCATGTTTGAACATGTCTTTGAAAGGTCAAAATGAGTGAAAAACGAGCCAACACTTAATTAACGGAAGTATGTGCAGCAAATGTTCAGTATGACCACCGTTTTCATGTTGGCATAACGCCGTAAATATTCAGCTGTCACCTCAACTCGCAATGCCGAAACCCCTGTACTTGATGCTGTCTTTCTGCCCTGCAAATTTGCTCTAGTTCTTTTTCCTCGCCCTGTATCTACCAGACATGCCACGACAGACTAATTGTCGAATTCTCAGAGGTGTAATACACTTCGTCTATGGTAGAAAGTGTCAAAAACAGCAAAATGACAGAATGTGTTGGTAGAGATTTATAACGTTAAAGTTCAGTAGACGGAAGCTATGTAAAGGAAATGCGATACATTTAACCAAGCCGCCACGAAGTAAGACGTAAAATACGTTTGTTGACTGCAAAAAGTCCTCTAGTAAAGAAGTGAGTGTCGTGACAAGGATGTCGGTCCCGCTACGATGCGGCGACATCTGAGAGCCTACAGCATCGGTGTTAATGAGAGGAAAGACTGCGCACCTTTGGTCGACTGTCTAAGCAGTGAAAATGAAGCGAAACTTTAGCTGGGTTGATCGATCACATCGCTCTATAATTTTATAGCGTCTGCGATGTGGAAGTGATGTCTGAGAGACTGACGGCTAGGCTGATATTAGCTGCTCTTTGTATCTCGTCATATACCTACGACACAGTAACCTATGGAACCAAGTAGCCCTCATTTCTTCTCTTAACCGGAAGCAAACCATAGTCCACTTATTTACCTTTTGGCTGTAATGAATTAGTGACGCAAATTTCGGAAACCGTCTTTCTCTAAGTGACCTTGTTACATTGGTCGATTCCACTAGGGTCAACAGACGTCCTGATCTTCATGATTTTTACACGCATGGTCTCATTAAGCGACCAGGAGAATGTTGGTTGCGGAAAGAAGTGCTGGAAGCATATTTCACACAAAAACGTTAGGAGTTCCGGGGTGGCGACCAACCTTCTCATCGAGTAAACACACATTCCCACCTCAGTGCAGAATTGCCACTGGCAGATCGGTTTGCAGAGACTGCCCCCTGTAGTCCCATTGCTTGACCTTCACAGAAACTGACTGAGGACCAGATACGCTTCCCTACCTACGTATATCACTGTAATCGGAAATTCGAATACTAGAGAACAATTGTATCATAGCAAATGTCTCGCAGACTTATACTGAGGAATGATTTCGAGACAGTATGTAAACATACTTGTCGCGCCGAATTGTGGCACAACTTTGCGAAGTATAGCACACTTTATAAGATGATATAAAAATGGTTACTATCGGTTTTCGTGGTCATCAAACAAATTGCGGGACTGTTTTATTATACAGCAAGAATGTGAAACACACTACTGTAGAATTTAGAGATGGAAGACGCTACAGAAATATTATTAGCATGTTGTCAAAAGAGCACACGTGATCCGTTTATAGAGGAGAAAACAAAGCCATAAAAATTCCAAGTTTCCCGTCTGATGCCCGGTGAGCTACACACGATCGGAGAGATATCGGCAATTTACACGCTTTCAAAGTGGATGAATGACTATACTCGAAAAAATGAGACGTATCAAATGGGAAAAAGTTCTTCTCTAAGAGAAGCACGGATATTTTTGGGGTTCTTATATTCTAATAAGAAAAATGTAAGGCCAGGCTTTCTCGATTACAGGGGTAACATTTGTGGCAGTGCAGAGCCGTTCGTGATGAATGAGATGCGAGTGTCGATGTTACGACGTCATCATAGTGTAGCAACAAGAGACGCCTGCCGTGATGTTTAGTTAATCAGGCACTGTCGCAAAGAAACTGCAGAAATACTAAGGTCTTGATAATACGAGATAAAATAACGACTTTTTCATTTCCATTATCAGCACGACAATTATAACAGCCTATTAATATGTGGACGGAATATGTAAAGGGCGACAGAACCACTTGGCAATGGAAGAAGCCGTAATAAGGAAAACATGCCAAGCAGTCAGCTTGTAAAACACAAATAAGGCGACAAAAATTATACGTAAGCCGCAGAGTTGCAAACGGTTATATATACACCAGCGAGGTGGTGTTACAGTGTGTTGATGCTAGAGCCAAACAAAAAGTGCGCTCTTGAAATTACTTATCTTCCTAAAATGACGAAACTTTTCGAGTGCTAAATGTATTTTCTTAGTGAGGTCAATAACAGACCAAGCTCTGTCGGTTCTGAAATATATGTAAACTTTCATAAGTAGCTTTCTACGTAAGCAAATTCGCCTCCGATGTTGGTTTGACGGCTATTGTCTTAGCGTTAACAGTCTACGGTCATTTCCAAGACTTGTTTACATTTCAAGCATGGTGGAAGCAGTGTCGCTGACGTCGACACCCTCTTTGGCAGCACGGCTGCAGCCAGCTGGTCCAGAAAGAGACGGCTGAGAGTTTCGTCCGGATCTTGATTCGTTGTTCACGTTTAACGCGGCAAGAACGCCGAAAGCGTGCGTCACAAGAATGTCACTGCGAAATATTCCTTTTGCAGTTTAACGGAATTTTGTGGCGCACTGCTGTTTTCACGGCGTTTTATAAATTGCACGTCTTATTAATTGTTCGTTTATGCACTGGTAAAGAACTGAAAACTCTTGAACTGAGGAAACATGTAATTGTAATGAAGAGCTGAGGAAACATTTAACTTTGCAGAGAGAAAAAATTATTGTCGCTTACATCAGTAAGTATAATTTTCTAGTGACGAATAAGGCAGGTAGTTTCTGCTGGAATGAACGACGACTTTTGCGATACGCTTTCCACGTCTGCATACGAGCTCTAGCCGCTGTTTCACAATAATAAATCATTATCACGGCATGTGAACAAACCGCTGTTCGACGCTCAAATAACACGTTTGAATGCTGACGTGATAATTAAGAAGCCAGGAGATGACAAATTTTTATATCCCGTCCACGACTACTGCGAAATTAATGAACTGTTTTTATATGCCGACAGATTGCGTAATAGAGCACACAACTGTTTGCTGTAGGGAGGTGGAAGTGTTATGCAAACATGACGCCACAAGTGGTTAGTGGAAGTCAGTGTCGTTTTACAGTAAAGTATACAATACGTAACCTCATTTGGGAAGAAAGATAACTTTTGCGAATTTGTCTGTGGAGCCATACCTCTAAATGTGACCTTACGCAGCCTAATCACAATTTTGTGTGCCCCACCGACGTAATTTATCGTTTACAAGTTTACTTGCTTATTACCATGCTGTATGTAAAGTCTCAATGCTGTTTGTATCTTTATCATCATTTTTTCCTATTTTCATTTACTTCATAAAACGGCCATTGATCGCGAGGAAGTTAAACTGCCGACATTCCGGAGCGCTAGCAGCAACAGTCAGTCGCTTGAGGCAGCGACAAAGCTCTGTGGGCTGCAGGGCAAGGAGAATTCACGCAAAAATAAATTCGTCTTCTTCGTTACTGCGATCTGCTAGTTCAGTTAAATGTGCTGGAATT
Organism: Schistocerca piceifrons; assembly: GCF_021461385.2. NCBI lineage: Eukaryota > Metazoa > Arthropoda > Insecta > Orthoptera > Acrididae > Schistocerca > Schistocerca piceifrons. The sequence continues at coordinate 171,796,625 of NC_060148.1, read as the reverse complement.
CAAAACAATGTCATTACGTTTGTAAGTCATTCAGTGACGTATCTGCAACTTATATAACTTGAGCAGTGCTGATTGAGCAAGGTTTTGTCATCCAACACCGTTATACATGCCAGACGTGACGGGACAAAGGTGCTGACCGCATTCTCAGGAGTTACATACTCAATCTCTGATAAAATGAATGTGCTTAAAACGGTAAAATGATGGAATGCCGTCGTATTGATTTTTACCTTGAAAACACAGTAGGGAATTCGGCATCGATAACCGCATTTCCAGAACCGATTTGATACTGTTTACAGGACGAACCAGAAGGGGTCCTGGCAGATGGGTTTAAGAAGAGTGTGTTTATTAGCCGTATGTAGGACTGTTAAAAGTAGGTTTTATATTTTCTTTGGAGCAGTTAAAGTGAATATTAACATATCGTTCGTTTCCCAGAACGGGATGACAGACCAAAAATTTTTTTACACTTGACATTTCTTTTCTGTTCTATATTTATAATTTTATACAAAAAGCTATCAGAAGTCCTATCGCCATTATAATGTACTTCATGGTTGTGTGACACAATGGAGACGTATTACTCTGTTTATTCTTTTTAACGTCTCACTGTTACAGAAATTCCAGAGCCAGTACTGCGTGAGCAGACCACAGCCCTCTGTGAGAGGCTGGCTGCAGTTGGTACCTGCCGCCCTCTCAGCAGTTGGCAGCACTGACAGCGTGGCAGTCCCTGCGCCTTCTGTTGTCTGCCGCATTTGTAGCGAGCTGTTTCCAGTGTGAAGACGTGGCTCCGCATTTTGTGCTGCAGCTTCCGAGTTGATAAATTCATCTACCGCACGGACATCGTTAATAAGGTAAACGTGACTATTTCCATTCGTTCCCGCTATGTTGAATTATTTTCTTTTTCATTTTTGCAAAGCCGTGGTAGTTGTGCGGTCTCTAGTGTTCTCCATCGAGGCTATTGCGTATAAAGCAAACTATGAAGGTTACTATGCTCTCAAAATGCTAGCGAATTTCGCATTAAAAATCTTGGTATTTTAAAGCGCTATCGAAATTCCAGTAAATAACAATTAAATCTGCTGTTTTACTGACTATAGGCATGAATGAAAATCACTGTCACGGACTACTTTTTTTTGTCGTTTTCGCGCCATTTTGTTGAATTGTTTTCTCGAAATATTGTGTTGTACTCGTTACGTCTGATGTATAAAAGAACTACCCTGCTTGTAGGTGGGGAATACCGTAACGGAATGGAGCTTGTTTCTTTTGTCCTGTATTTGCAAACAGCAAGTTGATATTTTTACTTTTGTGGAGTAATGTTTTCGGCAACAATTCCGCCTCTTGGGTAGTGAGTTAGATAAGGTTGTGCCCCATTTCGTCTTTATTGTATTTGTGTAATTGCAGAAATCAATGAATCCTTACGTTGACATCAAAATGTTCGCCTTTATGGGTTTAGTACTGTATTCACGTACGTAAATAATCGTGTATCTTCAGACTTACTGTGGCTTATACGTATCAAACAGCACTCCTTTTTCTAACAATGTAAGTATTTGAATGAGGAAAACAATACCGCACATTAAGCACCTATATTGAAACATATTTTTGCTAAAACCAGTCGTCCTCAATGTATTTCTGAAAAGTCTTCTTCATTGGTCAGAACGATATAGAAATACGTGGTGTGACGATTACAGATGTTACTGCAGTAAACTATTATCCATATTTGTGATGGAGCAGTCCACAGGTGAACTTCTGGTTCACAGTATGTCCGTTGGACTCACGAACTGGCAGTTCGCTTGTCAACTGATCGACAACAAAAGGTTGTGAAGTCTCTTCGGGAGGAGTATATTTATTTATTTATTTATTTATATTTTTCTCATTTGTTCGGACTCTTCAAATAGACGCGCGAGTGTAATTGTGGGGTCCAAGATGCAAAAGTTGTTGAATGCATTATTAGCTTCGGCGTATTTGTACTTTAAGAGCATGGACTCAAATATTGAAATCATTCTGGACCCACGCAACATGTTCAGGCTGTGGTAGTATAATCCTGGCTCTCGGCGTAAGCTGGAAAGTAAAATCTCAAAAGTAGTCGTGCTCTCGTCTGCAGCTGACTGCTGTGAAAAAATGTCTGTTACATGGTAAAGCGGGCGATCTGAGCTTCCGCTATCATTTTGCATTATAGGGCGACGCGTAATGGCGTCTGTTGAAGCAGAGGCCGCGAAAATAGTGGAGCTGTAAGCGTCTTAAGAAAAATTAATTCGATGCAAGGAACATGAGGGCTCACTGTACATCGAAATAACGCACATTTGAACTTTAACGTACAATATTAGCAACATCTAACTTACGTGGTACAGTATGTCCTCCACCTATTACAACAGTAATCAAGGAGCTTTATTCTCCCGTATGAATTGCATAGAAGTTTACATTTAAGGAGTTTACTCGTTGATACGAAGATTAAATTTAATATTTACTATAAAATTTTACGCCGTCTTTGCGCTCGGGTGATACGAGGTTCGTGTACATTTACTTCGTCGCGAGATACGTTTCTCGTTCCAAGTTTTTTAAATGTCTTTGCGACACAATTGTCTCTTGATAGAAACTGAGGGTTCACGTATATATTCTTGTTAAACAAAGCCACAGGAGTTGTTGAGTAACACTTTATTAGCTTAAATAAAGGATTAATCAACTGCTAGTGCGGTTTTAACGAGAATACATTCTTATTGTTGTAGTCGCCTATAATGTAAAGTGTATTGCTATTACATAGAGCAAGCAATACAGTTTATATCACAGCAAGCGGATCTCTTGATACTAATACGCAAAGAGTAATTTCAATGTCTTTTGTTGAAGTAAACGAAAAAATAGGAATGCGAATAGTAGACATAACGTTAAGAATCAAGGACTGATAACCTCCTCTCTACGTCCCTGAAACCCTGGTTATGCTGATAGACAGGTCTGTAGCACAGGAGTTGGTCTGGGTAGGTTGGAATAAGACGGTATTGTTGTAGACGGGTAATCCAGTGGATGTGAATGGACAACGGATTGCTATGCAGCAACGCCTGATGTCCACATTTGCACTGTAATTAAGGCACTTTGCCATATACAGAGCGAGTGAGGAGGAAAGGTACATGCTTTCAGATGCGGTAGTATAAGTGATACTGAGCAAACAACTTCATGTGGACATTTGCCATATTGCGAATGGTTTCCGAGATAGAATGTTTGTTATTACTTCTGTACGTTCTTCTTTAATAACTCAAAAAGCGCACATTCCAAGGAAAACGTGTGTTAGTACACAATTAAACTACATTTGCTGCTAAGAAGTCCTATTTATTTTTTGTCTAGGACTAACAGTTTGCGCAGACACATCGCGAGAATATTGAAAATCTCGCGCGTGCGCTGTAGCTTTTTGTAGGCCACTTTGAGGCAGTTTTCCTACTTGATAGACCGAAAGCGTCCTGTACCAAACTGCTCGTCCCAACTTCATCTGTGTTACTGTGGTACATTGTTAAAAGACGATAATACAGAATGTAAATAGAAATTTACCTTAAGTGTTGTATCTCGGAAACCATTAGGAATAGGCCATATATCCACATCAAGTTTTTTGTTCAGAATCACTAATGCCATCACCCGTCGAAACACGTACCTTTCCTCCTGACTCACCTTCCAAATTAAAACCTAAAATGCAAGGTAACTTCAGCAAACGTTAGAACGATAAAAGAATTCTCCCGTGAGTGACCTGCCGATGTCAGATATTTCACGGGACGTCCTGTGTGCACAGACAGAACACATTTATTTTCCTCCTACATTCTTGCTTGAAAGGCACAGTGTGCTGATACTTTTAAGTACCTTAGACTGAAAGGGGAGTTTTACTTGGCGAAGCATGTGAATGTCTTGTAAGGGGAGTACATTAGTTTTTGTTGCTAAAGGTTTTTCACGCATACTGCATTTTGGGAGTGTTTTATCCGGCATTTTGGTGATCGGTCAAACTAGATGGGTAGTATTAACATGTACCATATTTTTGAATTGCTAGTATCGCCACACCTTGTAGAGTACTACTGGTACATTTTATTTCAGGAAATTCGTGCATCAATAATCATGTGCACTTTAATGTGTTTTCTGTCTAAGCCGGAGAACAATCTTTACTAGTCGTTCCTTACATGTTTCTGACCGTATGATCTTTGACTTCAAATGTGTAGTGTTATAGGGAGGCCAGAATTCAGATGAGAACGTTCACTGATCAGTATGTAAATGAATAGACGGTAATAAATTTGTCGTCGGGATGGAAATTTCATTGTTGCCCACATAACGCACACGAAGCTGTACGGAGAATTTTCCCGTCATTAACAAATAGTGTGACGTCAGTGCCTCTTCTCGTGGCAACAGTTGTCCTGTGCTGTGATTGGCCGAAAACAGCAGTCGGAACAGAAGCCAGATTAGGCCTATATTCAATTTTAACGAAGTTTAGGTGGCTTGTTTCGGAGTCGTTGCTTATTAAATTGTAATCTACGAAATTAAGTTCGTGTTACGTTTTAATGGGCATAGATACTGGAAAACGGTAACCACCTTCGCTTCCATGCAGTCCAGGCCCGCTGTACGAGCATAAGACAGGGTTTCCAGTACGTGGAGCTGGAACAACGGTTCTGCTCACGTGGTCCGCTGTGTTGTGAAGACAAAAATAAATAAATAAATAAAGGAAACCGCAGGAGAGAAGACTTGTTGTGACGTCAAGACAGTTTAATAGAACGACTCAGTGGCGAACCAACCATTTCTTTGGGGGGAGGGGGTTCAAGCAAACCCATTTGCTGATTTCGTCTTTCAGCAAAACCGTTCAGAATACATAAATACCGACCGTCTGGGAAGGTGTTGGCTACGCAGCGCTCGTCTACAGAAACAACTCGTTAATAATAATATGGACCCAGTTTTAAGGTTCGTCCTCTGTAAAATTGTCTCGTTGCTTTAATTTTTAAAAAGACATTGGTCCTACTTTCTTTTTAGACCATTTACGAAAAGGAATACCTATTTACTATAGACTGTGGATAACAATCGGGTAGAGAATCTTTTTTATTATTGTTACTATTTGATAAACACTGTGCATCACATCATAATGGAAAAAGAAAAACGTAATTTGAAATGAAGGCATTTATTTATTTTTTATTGTCCGCAGCTCGTGGTGTTGCAGTAGCGTTCTCGCTTCCCGCGCATGGGACCAAAAAATTTTAGTTACCATTTCCAAATGTAGTTTCCCTTTCTACGCTTCGGTAAACAGATTTTTTCATGACATCCGCAAGATAAATTTTTCCAATCCTGTCTTGATGAATATGGAAGAGGAGTAAAGGGGTGAGTCTCGATTGAGTCAGCATTCATCTGAGGCAAGTTTTAAATCGTATCAAAGCGCCGAATGACCTCTGAGGATGGTGACGGTCAGAACCAGAATGATGGGTCAAATACTTTTCTGGAGGAGTTCTTTAACCCTAACAGGTTCAGCGGTAAGTTTTCTTCCAATACAGGGTACGTTACATGGTTCTATACCAGTCGTAAATGTTCGCATCATTTCGAGCTGTGCAGAATGCCTGTCCAGGTTGAAGTCTGTTGTATTTTCTCAAAGCAATTCTTCCAAACGTCTTGTAGATGGAGGACATATTTGGGAGAACGTAATAACTATCGCTTCAAGATGGGATGGTCTTTTTAAATCGTCTTGGTTGCCCTTCGATAATTTTTTCAGAATGAGATCAAGAATTTCGAACAAATCCTTCCTAAATTTTCGTTCTGAAGACAATTTTTGGGAACAGATGGTGTTTCTGTGTTGCAATTTCACTGGAATTTTTCTTGGCTGTGAGATGTCTGTGTGTTTCATATTTAGGTTTTTAGAATAATTTTTGGATTTCGCTAACAGCATGTCAAATGGTTCTGTAGTTGTAGGATTTGCAAGAGCTACTTTCGGAACCTCTAAAAACTGTTTTTTGTGCGTTAGCTTAAGTTGGTACGCTGCAATATAATGTATGAAGTAAACTGCACAAAGTGTAAAATAGGCAGTGAGGTCATTCACCATTGCAAATTCTTCAAATTTCGTTGAGTGAGTGATGGTACTTCATTTATAAACATTGTAAAAACTGAGTAGTAATTAAAAGGTAGCGACTTCACTGCCAAGCACGAATGTTCGGCTATAATATGTCAATTGTTGTATGAAATGACATCAGAAACGTCGTTTTGCAAAAAAACCACGCAAATCCAAAAACAGTATTTCTTTAATTTTTGTGTGCATATAGTAAAACGTTTTCCAACAAACTAATATCAGAAAAGGATGTAGCTTTGCCCCATTCATATAAAACAGTGATCCATTAGACCGAAAATTCGGTTTCCGCCAGCGTTCTTACATGTTAAAGGGTGAAAAAATATTTTCTGCAAACAGTCCGCAACAATAATACCGCGTCTATGATCCAGGGATAACGAATTGATACTGAGACTGGATAATTAATCAGAGCTTACTGAGGTTAAAGTTGCCTATAACGCCTTAATAAACTGAAGGCTGTTTTTCGGCACAAGACGTTATCTAAGCAATAATTGCCACGACTGAGTACATTGCTTAACTACTATCGCAGGGTGACTGAGAAATGTGGCCGCTACACAAAGCAGCCTGTGTCAGATCGTGAGTGTATTACGTATTCGTATGATACATAAACGGGGATGTTTGTAACTAGGCAAAGTAATAAAATTTTCACACTGAAATGTGAATGCAGTGCGTGTCGTGAACCATGAACTTCATAACAACCTGGTGTATATTAACATTTCGGAACACACGTCTCACTTTTCTGATCCTGCAACAGCAGTGGACTCTCTAGCCGTGGAATAAAAGGATGAGCTGTTCACACAGTCATGATGCCTAATTTCAGGACAAACTGCCATGTGTTATGGAGAGATTTGTGTGCAATATTACACCCGGCTCAAACGCGTGCGTCCAAATACTAGTAATCTCGCAACTTACAATGAATTATTACATTATAGTTCTCGATACTGTGTTACGTGTATATAGTTTGACTTTCTTATATTGTTACATAGTGGTTATCGACATCTTTACCTCTGCTTGCTTCGTTGTAGTGACAGGGAATGCTTATTCACCGACCGTTGTTAATTTTTTCTGGAACATTTATTCGCTTTCTCCTGCTTGAATCCTTGGGCCTGACCTGTTTGCCGCTGATACGGATGGTCAAGAGGGTTCTGATTACCCCAGCGTAGTTCCAACCACGATTTCTCCCTTTTGGATTGAGATTTGATGCCCCCTTCAACTCAAAAGTATTTCCGCTGCATCGGATATAATGACACCTTTTTGTAAAAACTTTCGTGTACGTCATAGCTCCACTCCCCCTTCCCATAAAGGTCTCTCTGAGAAATTGGAGAATATAACTACAAAACATGGTCGCAGGTTCGAATCCTGCCTCGGGCATGGATGTGTGTGATGTTCTTAGGTTAGTTAGGTTTAAGTAGTTCTAAGTTCTAGGGGACTGATGACCACAGCAGTAAGTCCCATAGTACTCAGAGCCAGCTACAAAACATGGTTCAAATGGCTCTGAGCACTATGGGACTGAACATCTGAGGTCGTCAGTCCCCTAGAACTTAGTACTACTTAAACCTAAATAACACATCCATGGCCGAGGCAGGATTCGAACCTGCGACCGTAGCAGCAGCGCGGTTCCGGACTGAAGGGCCTAGAACCGCTCGGTCACAACGGCCGGCGCAGATTTCTTGCCGCGGCTTATTTACTTCACTGGCTCTGTCCATACATGAAATGAGTCTTCCAGCGAATCCCCCCTCCCCTTAGTTGGAAGTGGGAGGGGGTGCGACTGCCCCTCTTTGCCCCTCTAATATCGATGTTTTCTCTCGTGATATGCTCATTGACGTCAGCAACAAACGTTTGAGCTCTTTCAATCAACTCTTATTCGTCATCCTTACCTTTTCGTGCTTGGAGCATAGTGATACGGCGTGATGTTATCCTAAACTCCTTTCTCAAATTAGTAATAAATCCTAGTGAAGCTGTAAAGTTTGTACACCCGAGATTTCTGGCTACGTCCAATGCCCAATGTTGTAAATGCCAATAATGAACTGCGGAACCGCATTCTCGCGCTTCATCGAATTTCGCCATTACACGCTCCTTGATGGTCTTCAACAGCAGTGTACGATTTCCTTTGAAAACTGTATTTCCTTCCGCTTTCTTTGCCACGTAATCCAGTATGTTTTTAGTATTGCTTTTAGACTTCAGTTTAGGGTATCTTTTCAGAAGCTTGTCGTATGTGTCGAACGTCTTACGTAATAACCATCGTACATGTTGTCCAGTGTGTTGTCATCAAACGCCGTGATGAAACTTGCAACTTTAACCCTCTTCTTGGGAGACGGTTGGTATTCTGTCACTGCTTCCATCGCCTCTTCCCGCACTTGCCGTAGCACTACCGTTTGTAATGAGTTGTTCGTCATTATTATCATCATTATGTGTTCGTGTTACAACAGTATCTGTTTGGAACTTATGCTGATATTTCTGCACTGTAATAGATACTAGAAAACTTGCGAATGATTCGTCTTCTACACCACTACCACCTTCACGAAGAAGGGTTCTTCGTAACTTCATCTCAACCAATCGCAATACATTAGCAAGATTGATTACCAATCGCCGAGCCATCTGACGCTTCAACACACAAATAACGTCACAAAACGCAACTTCAGAGACACACTGCACCGTCCCTACTGGCTCCCGCTGGCGTACCGGCAGGTTAGTGTGCGGCTCCAAGCCAGGGAGTCCGTGTACCGCTGTGCTGAAGTACCGCGAAACCGGACACGGCTAACGCTGAACGAAAAGGTAGAGATAATTCGTGCGGAAAGGGAAAGCTTGGTGTAGAGATATGGTTACGAGGTTTGTTCTAGGAAAACACATCAGTGACGTTTTGAGAAACAAAAGTGGCTGTCCGAAATCTTGGACTGGAAACGATAACTTTACTAGAAAACGCGCTTTTCCCAACACACCGGGCTCAAAACTTGACAATTTCACACCTCAATGGTCCTGCGGTGCTCGCAGCAATAACTTGCCACATGGTGGACCTCTGATGCGCGAGAAAGTACTCGGAATCGCCAAGAAGTTGCGGCTTATCGATTTTAAAGCCAGTAGGTTGACCTGACAATTTAAGGAGTAGCCACTACATCTCTTCTCTAACGGTGTGTGGTGGATACAGCTCAGCGGACGAAAACATCGTGTCAGACTGGAAATTTTGGGTAACAGCAATTCGTGATATTAATGAAGAAGGAGACATCTTTAACTGCATTCAGACTGGGTCTTTGAGCTCTTCCTAGTAAAACATTCACGGTGCAAATACCAAAAGATCGACTCACCGCTGTATTGTATGTCAATATGATAGATAAATTTGAAAAACCTTCAGTTACTGGTGAGGCCGCTAAACCTGGTTGTTTTAAGGGTATTTAATTAATTTCATTGTGGAGTGGTTTGCTCAGAAACCATCTTGGATGACGAGAGCAACAATGGCAGAATGGTTGCTGACATTTGATAGTATAATGCAAACACGGACTAGGTGATTTTTATGGATATGCCACTTCCTGTTGCGATGCTACACTAAAAAATGTGAAATTATTTTTGCCGCCAAATTCAGCTTCATGTTCCCAAACACTCGATCAGAAAATTACTCAAAATATCTAAGTGTTTTACTGGATGAAATTGTTGACGTAGTTCGTTTCGAATTGACAGTGTTCAATCTGGACATGAACTTGAAATATCTGTTAGTAGTTTTGTGGATTTCTTCAGCCTTAAAACCAGTAACACCCGCTAGTCACAACTGTTTCAAGAAGGCAGGGACCATTTTTAATGACTGAGCTTCAGTGACTAACTATGGTGTCGAAGAAAACAACCTCCAGGAACATGATCGTGAAGATCGGTTGAGGAATTTGGTGGATCTGAGGGATATTCCAATTTGTCGATGATGCCCTATTCACAGAAAGTACGTCATCTAGAGTAAGTGAACTCAAAAAGGGTGTCATGACAATGTCGAGAATAGACAACAAAATGAAAGTGAAGATAACGTAGTTTAACAGGACTTGACTCCACTTTCAAGTAGGCAGGCGGGAGAAGAGGTAAAATAAAACTGAAACACTGTTTTTAATGAGAAGTGACGAAGAGAATTTAATTTAACGTTTTAAGTTGAAACACACATGAAGACAATGACACTCTGGCTCAGAAAAAGAAGTGGTTATTTCAAGCAGACGTTCCAGAATGCATGAAGGGAATGCTAATACTGTATTGTACTGTAATCCGTTCATCATACGAATAAACCCGATGTAAACATTGCACTATGTATTCTTCCGCGTTTGCTGGAACCTCATTGGATTCCCGTTTCACGTGGGACTGCAGCCAAGCTGTCTCGAGTACTGCCAACTACGATAATAAGGGCACACGTTGTGCTGTGCGTTACGCGCACATCGGCTGGCCGGTAATACGGGACAACAGCCTTAGCGGCGCATTTAACTTGGACAGCGCTGGCCGGCCAGCTGGTACAGCTGCAGGTCACACGTAAAGCGAGACGAGCAGAGGAGCAATACAGTTTCGAATGTCATTTGAATTTTATGTAGACTGAAACAATACACTGCAAATCTCCCACAACATGCTCCTTAGACGACTAGACGAAAACCGCACAACGTTATCGTTTTTAGTCAACGTAATATTGTAATTGAAAACAAGAATGTTTAAAGGCAATTTTCCTCCATGAGCTGTGTGTAACGTAAGAGTATTGAAGGGTTTCACCGTATAGTTAAATATTGAAGCCACTGAAGATATTATTTAGGCAGTCGTCTGGTAATCTCTTAGCTCCTTCCTCATCCGAATCCGAGAAATACATTTCAGTTCTGGAAGTGTCACCTGATAAATTGATAACAACAGAATCCACGAAGCCAACCATGCGCAGCATTTTCTCATTTTCTTTTATGAGGAGGCGTTCTATATCCCGCCAGCGTTCGGCAGTGACGTGTAAAGAACCTGCGTGCGATATTTCCAGTAAGTCTGGCAGCTTAAGTCTTGTTACTTGTCCGGTGAAATCCCGCAGCTTGGCTCCAGATGGGTTCTGTTGGGTTCATTTTGTAATGGTACAGTAGCAAATGTAAAGATGCTGCGTGTGTATGAAGCGCTCGATGCTGTGAAAATGATTGTTTTTTATCTTTCTACGATACTTACTTCTGTGGCATAAAACGATGGACATATTCCAAATAGAGGATTTGGTTTTTGATTTTTGCCTTAAAAATTATTTTGTTTCCTTCATTTAAACAACTTTTATGAAGTCTTTCATAAAACATCGATAATTAAAAATTTGTACTTGAAATTGAAACAGGAATTTCATGTCCAAAATGTAATTAGAAACAAGACGTACACTATTCATTAAAAATGAGGAGGTTCATAATTACGAGATGTAGGTATTTCACCTTGAACAAGAAAAAACTTTATACTGGGAGTTTCGAACCAACGCACGAATAACGGCACTTGGTTCACATTTTTATAATCACGCTACCGACTGCAGTACTCGTTTATTGTGTGTGTGGTTATCAACTGCCTAATATAGAACGCTGGGAAAACTCCAAAGTCGATTTTCTCCGTAAATTTACGAAGAACATTAAGGACAGCCTATTTCTCGGCACGCGCTCGTTTCACTACGGAACAGAAAGTAGGCTCATCCATTTTCGTATTGCGCATTAGCAAGGCGATAATCAGAGCACAACGCAGCTGCACAGGCTGTGACTACACGACTTTTTAAATAAAAACTACGTAGCTAAGGCGTGATAAAGAAAAACGTTGATGGCTGTTGATACATTTGAATATCCTAAGTTTCGTTTAACGTAACTCAGTAATAAGATATCCAACACATAAGTAGGAGCTACTTCCAAGAGCAAAACACCAATGTAAGAGTGCTACGGCTTCTGACCAATCATAGCGTTTGTGTTTGTTTACATCTGGTTTATTCTTAATATGAACGGATTGTAGTTGTACGGCTACCGCCCAGATCCGGACACCGAGTCAAGTATACTCAATGAATGTGACGAAAAGAGTGTAAGAATAATTTAACGCCCAACTTGATTGCTACTTACGCTCGGCAAGAGTGTGAATAGAGCACTTCTTTGGCAGAGCGGACACAAGATAGAATGATAATATGGGGGACCGGAATATATACTTCCGTAAAATAGTTCTCTGAGCACTAATTAATTAACAGCACGCGACTCGCCGCCTTGTTAATATAGGGTTGCGTGAGCCGCATTTAGAATCCGTTAAAATTGATGTCCACGTGGAGAGTTCATGGAGACAAAAAAGGAAACGTAATCTCAGGGATTATATTTCATGTCACCGCATTAAAATATCACTGCAGGATACGTTTACCGTGGAGAAATTTAATTAAAGGAAACCTTTGAATTAAAGTTTCCATTTTTAGAGGAATAATCTTTGTTTTGCCGAGAAGCGGTCAATGTACTGAACTGAATGTTGTTTAGTTTTTGCTTTAATACGAAATAAATTAATTTATGCACTTTCTTGTATTTACTTATATGATGCGAGTATTGTAAAGCGTGCGTTGATGACGGCGATGAAGTTAACAATGAAATTATTTCTATGCAAGATGGGGACCAAGAATGGCCGATTGTTGGCCGTTCTTGCTTATTCAGCGTACTGAAAACCCAACAAATATGTTTACTTCTGCACACGAAAGAAAAATGCTCAGTCAGCATAAATCACCATATGTTATTTAAAATTCACAACTCGCAATGCGAGGCGCCGCATTAGCGTGCGTTTCCTTTTTGTTTTTTTGGGGCAGCGAGTAAAAGAACAATTACGTCGCTACATACATTCTATAGGGTCTTTTGCTTCATTGTTATTTCGTTTCGTTACGAATTACCGATCACAGTTAATTAAACACGTATTTTCAGAGTGTTACACTTCCTATTTTACTTTTTGTGTCCGACATGTCGCACGAATTAATATTTTGTGCCCCGTATCGGTACAAAGGCCCCCTGGTATGAATGGGCCAAACACACCCGCGGTATGCGAACAGTCATACCACCATTATAACAACACACGTAACTTCTCACACGTATGTTTTATACACATGTCACTTTACGTCTCTTTTGTTTTTTACACATGTAAATGCACGCATAAGCTGACAAAATGTTTTGATTAGTTCACAATCACTCCTCACCCGTGTCACCTGGTTGTTGTTTGTGTATGTAGTTTGTTTTGAACGTCACTAGTGCAGAACTGCACAACATTTAGGATTACACTTCTACTACCTCACTCTTTACTAAAATGCAAAGCTCATAGCTTGTCAACACCTCCCGTCACACACGCACTGCATTCATACAGTCGTCGTGTTCCGTTAGGGTTTTCTGTTGTATGTTTGTCCACCTGTCACTTCCAGCGTTCAGACGTCCCGTGTTTACACGTTACTCGCTGCAGTTTGACACTGCATCCAACACTTTTATGCATGTGATATTTCAACAGCTTCGTACGTTGCATGTAACTTCACATTAATGCTTCGATATTTCTACAGGCTACGGACTTTGGCCATAAATTTACGTACTATTTACAGGTTCAGTCTTTTCCGTGTATCACAGTTGTTATTCCTTGCTGTGGCTGCCCTCACCGCTGTTTGCACCTACACAGTTCGTGGGTTTGTCGTTTGTTGAAAGGTTTTGGCCTTTCTACTGTCGCTAATTTAGCGTCGAAATTGTTCGATACTTAAAATGCACATTCCGCACGCAGTTTATATTTTGTACGTGCGAAGAGTCCATTATGTAGCTCCGTAACTTTCACATTATGTAGCACCGTAACTTTTACATTATGTAGCACACATGGTACATATTTTACAATAAAAGTCTTTGTATTTCGGTCGGATTCATGTAGCCAGTGTCGCTTTACGCAGAAAGTTCAATCAATTGGTCACCGGGACTATTCAGTTCAGTATATTTAACCATCATAGCTGCTCTCAACACTGATTCATTGAATATTGAAAAATGTAATTCACTACTGTTTCTGTGTCAAAGGGAAGAACGTGTGCACGTGTTTCAGCTTCTCTGTGTACCACGTGGGATGCACGACCGATGCTTCCAAAGTTCGTCTTGAGAATACTGTTCAGTTAGGAGTAAACATTGCTTGTTCCTGCCCTCTTGTGCGAGAACCAAAGTTGGTATTACAGTTATATGTGCACAAAATGTGCCGATCTTGTCACCTATATTTTTCTTTTTAAAAATATCCAGACTACAGCTAACCAGTCTTCTGAAGACAGGGTATTTTGCACCGAACAGCTTTTGCAGGAGTGAAACTAGCTAGAATCGTCACCAGCCTTAACCTTTCGTGATCTGATTCATCGACCATGACACACACACACTTAGCATGTTGAAATCTCTGACTGAACATCATGCATTGCGTAAGGCGGTAAAACGTTCACTAAAATTGACTCGCATTTTGTCCTGGAACATGCGAATTTCTTCTCGAATAGGTCTCTGATGAGAAGAGTCGTGCAGTTCATTGAATGGAAAGAAAGATTGTGGTTTGCGGTATGGACCCAAACAGCACTTGTTCCGCGTTAGCCTTCGTGTGTTTGTAGTTCATTCGTTCTTACAGAGGAAGTGACGCAGCTACAAGTCCTCTCAGAAACTGCCAACAGGTGCTTCATTTTCTTTGTGCTTCGTTGTATCGGTAAGTCCTCAACGTTCAGTGGAAAACACATGAATGACAGAGCGTAGATACCACCTTCGTACTCGCGGTTTGTCAGGTAAAGGATTCCTCCTTTCAAGAAAGAAACTTTATTTTCCCCATATTAACGGGCAGGAATTACTTTCACACACAGCGGACTGAGGCAAGCACGCCAAAACGGGTGTGGAAACTGCCGCCTACTTCTCACTGTTGTGTATAACAGTGCGAAGACATCGTGTCGGTTTAATCCACTGCGTATTTGTCATTTAGCAGGGAATAGCTAATTTGTAAACACGAATACAACTTGATAGTCGTATAACGTTCCTTAACGAAAACGTGTTACATCCGCCCGTCATTTCTGCGGTAGCAGATAATCGATACGAATCGCGAAACTCACGCGTAGGTGACTGGCAGTAAACACGATGACGGGAAATGTTCTGTTCTCACCTCACCTCATCCCGTGATCTAAATAAACCTTCATTCAATCTTTGCCTTCAAGACTGAAGAAAATGTTAAACTTTCTATGACAGTATACTAAGGTAAAAGTAAATAAAAACGAAAGTGAAGCATCAAAAATAAGGTTACTTCTGATACGAAAAACCGGAATATTAGGCAACCCGTTGAATATTCTGCGGCTATTTCCCTTCAGTTAGACGAGGTGTAAATAGCTTTCTTCAAATATTTCTACTTTTCCTTCACTGTACAGAAAACCACTCTGGCCACACTAGCCGAAAATTTTTGAAAAAGAGACGAAACCTATCAGCCCCAGGATTTTTCAAAACCGGTTGCGTTTACGTGGGACTGAAAATTGATTGCGCAGTTCGGAAAATTGGCAACTGGAGGCGGATTTCCAGAACAGATTTACGTGACTACCTAGAAGCGGTATTCGGAAATGTGATTACGGTATCCTGCGTTGGGAGCGCCATGTAAACGGGGACGGGGTTCGTGCTGCCAGCTGTATACGGCAGTGCGAGACAAACCGGTGTGGGTGGAGGCAGGCGGTCCGGTCCGGTCCGGCAGTGCCGACACCGACGTCGACGCCTCGCCGGCTCTGCCGCAGCCGCTCCCTCGCCTGCCGGGAGCCGACCTGGCAACGCCGCAGTCGTGTCAAGTTGGCACCCCTCTCACGAGAAATACACATTTCTTTCATAGTTCTCGATACATGTGCCATACTTCTAGAGTTCTTTGTACAAAATTTGAATTTTCCTGCAGAATGTAACGAAGAAAACAGTCGAAAAATTTTCGTATCGGAAATAATCTGTCAATTTTAGCAAAATATATATTCGTACAACAGTTCTGAACAGAACACAAAGACCTGTATCGAAAATCCTAATAACATCTTTTTGTGTCGATGATAGTTTATACGGTAACTGCTTTCATCTTTGACCCACTGTCTCCACAGAAAGAAAGAAATTCGTACAACAGTTTTGATGAACACTTCTGGATAGCACCCCAAGACTTCTATCGATAATCATAACATTTTTTTGTGGTTATAATAGTTTGAAGATAATTAATTGTGGGGCTCACTTACTCTACAAAAAATTGTCTATTCGCACGTTCTGATGACAGCTGTGGATAGCATTGTAAGAGTTCTATAGAGAATACAAGTAACATATTCTGTGCAGGTAATTGTTTACGTAGTAACGGCATTTATTAAGGCTCGCTTATGAGCTTTTCCCGTGAAGTTTGTACCCCATTTACGAGAAATATAAATTTTTTTTCATAGTTTTTGATATGTATGCAATAGTTTGAGTTCCCTGCTCAAAACACGAATAGTTCTGCAGAATTCCGGGAAGAAAACAATAACTCGGCACAATTTTGCTATAGTAAAAAATTAGTCAATGTAGAAAAAAAAATTGTGGAACAGTTCTGTTGGCAGTTCTGGATAGCACCGGAAGAGTTGTATTGAAAATGATACGAACATTTTTGTGGCGATAATACTTTATGCGATGATTGTTTTCATCAGATACTCACTTTCTCTACGAAAACAAAATTCGTAGAAAAGTTCTGACGAGAGTTCTGAATAGAACCCACAGAGTTCTACTGGAAACTATATTTTTTGTGACGATGACATTATATGAGATAATTAATATGGGACTCACTTTTGTCATGTGAAAGTAATAAATACGTACAAAAGGTCTGATGGCATTTCTTAATAGGACCCTTCGAGTTCTACCGAAAACTGTAATAACATTTTTTGTGGGGATAACAGTTAATGAGATATCATTTACGAGAGACCCACTTGGTCTACATTATAATAAATTGGCACAACCATTTTGCTGACAGTTCTGGATAGCACCGAAAGAGTTGTTTTAAAAACCGTCACAACATTTTTGTGGTGCCAATAGATTATGAAATAGATCGTGTGTTCAGTCTGCAGTGGGTGTGCGCCGATGTGAAACTTGGTGGCAGATAAAAACTGTGTGCCGGACCGGGTCCCGAACCATAGGCTGTGACGAAGCAATATCGTCACAATATCCTTTCTTCCAGGATTGGTACTCCTGCAATTTTCGTAGGATAACGTCTGCGAATTTTGGAACGCAGGAGATGAGGTAGTGCTGGAAGTACAGCTGTGAGGACGGATCGTAAATTCTCAGTTTTATTTTGGACTTATGTGAGACATAAACAGTTTGCAGTGACTACAACTAATAAGGTCATCTGCGTAGGCGACAATTCCGTCTGACCTGTCATCCCCATCCAGAAGTTGTAGGAGGGGTTCGATTGTTATGTCCCAGAAGATGGGGCCGCAGTTCGACTCTTGAGGAGAGCCTTCGGTAATTCTTTTAATTACTTTCCGTCTGTCCATCTGCCATTCCACTGCTCGGTCTTTCCAGTAGTCTACAGTGATAGCGGTACCTCCAGATGTCTTAGCCTCAGAAACAGTGCGGGCCACCAAAGATTATCAAATGCCCCGGCAATGACAATCATTATTGCCATGGCGTATTTCTGTTTTGTGGCGTTAACTATGTGCAGGGCGTGGTTGATGGCATCATCTATTGATGTGCCAGATCTGAAGCCGAACTGGTGTTGGCTCATACCCCTGAGAGCTCTGTGTGTTTGCAGGCGCTTACACAGTAGCTTCTCCTGAATCTCTGCTAGGGTGTTTATTAGGCATATTGGCCTGTAAGTATTTGGATCTGAAGGATCCCTGTCCGCTGATTTCTTAATAACGACTGCTTTGGAGGTTTTCCATACTGTAGGTACCCTGCCCAGCCGTAAGGCACCGTTCAGTAACGTTGTTAGGTAGGTGGTGATCTGCGGTGCTAGTTTTTTCAGTGTTTCCGAGTGGATACCATCTGGTCCAGGTGCTTTTTTGTTTTTGAGCTCTGAGATTGCTAGCGCAACCTCTTCTTGCACAAAACGACGGGTGACAGTTGCAGCGTTGTATGGTGTGTGTAGGTTTTCTCTTAGTGTTGCATGGTATTGTGTGTCTGTATCGATAACGTCGCCAGAGAGCAGTTTATACAGCAGAAACTCCGCTGTATTCCTCCATCCCCTCGTCATCCTGCCTTAGCGTTCCCAGATTTAGTGGGGTTTTTATCTTCTCTGTCAGTATTTTGTATGGTTCCCCCCAAATATTTTGCTCTGTGTTGTTACAAATAGCACCCATTGTTGTCTACGCGTGTTGTATAGGGTCTGTCTATACGTCT
Organism: Schistocerca piceifrons; assembly: GCF_021461385.2. Classification (NCBI taxonomy): domain Eukaryota; kingdom Metazoa; phylum Arthropoda; class Insecta; order Orthoptera; family Acrididae; genus Schistocerca; species Schistocerca piceifrons. The sequence goes on along the minus strand of NC_060148.1, from coordinate 171,778,277 downwards.
TGTGCAAGCCTATATGCTTCAAGTCTTATTGGTCTGTCACTATCTGCTATCGCCCTTTGATATAATTTTCGTTTGCGTCTTGTCTTGTGAGAGTCTCGTGAGTTCGTTGGTCCATGGTACTAGTGAGCAATTTGTGTTCTTTTCTGTCGGTATTGAAGTGTTTTGTGCATGTTGTATTACCTGTGTTAACTTGTGTGCTCTATAATCGATACTTCCATTGATGTTTTCTAGATCGTGTCGTTGGATAATTTCCGTTAATTTGTTCCAGTCTTTGTGCAACAGCAAGTGTCTGGTGTGTGATTTGGTCATAGTGTTCTTAGTCTGAGTTAGTGTGTATGTTACGACATTATGGTCTCTGCTGATTATGTTGTCGTGTACAGTCCAGTTTGTTACGTATGCCATTGCTGCATTATTTGCCAGGGTGAAGTCGATATTACTGCTCGTACCCTCGAACCCTGCATATGTTGGTATAGGTCCTCCCGTATTCGTTACATGTAATTGTGTTTCTTGTATTAGATCAGTGATTATGCGTCCTCTGTCATCTGTTCTGAGTTCCAGAGGGTCGATCTGGAATTATGTCAGCACTTATCTCTAATTTTTTGCCTCTGGCATACGTTACTAGTTCTCTGATGTAGTCTGCGTACGGCTTTATTTGATGGCTGTATTGGGCGTACATGGATGCAATAACCCATGTGAAGTTCCCGTTAGTTATCTCTATGGTAACCAAGTGTTGATTGCATAACTGTTTTACCTTAATTATAAGTTCTATTTAGAATTACTATTGCAGCCTTACAGTCACTACCGCCTGTTATTGTGGTAGCATGTTTTGGTAGACATATCAGTTGCCCGTTTCTGTTATAAGGTTCTTGTAAGCACATGATGTCTGCCTGCAAGTCTTGTGTTATTTTAGGGATTTCCGCTCTGACTTTCGTACTGTTTTTTGTTTTATGTTGTAAGATACTCATTTTTTTGTCTATGTTCACTCAACGCAACAACCAAAAGTGAGCGCAAAGCACTTCCAGTATCACGAAAATCTGTCATGTAATTATGGGCCAAAACTCGAAGGTAAAGTTGTTTGACTTGTGATTTACCTCTTCAGAAGCATTTCCACCTCGAAATCATGACCATAATATGGTTTAAATCTATTCTCCAACAACAGGAGGGCAGAATTACTCTTTCATGCAAAACAATATGACTATAAAACCTTTTCAAATAATCTGTAAGTCCGAACAGTTGGCTATTGCTTTAGAAATGGCGACCAACAAAGCCTTATCGAAATCAGTTACCATGATTTTTGGTTTGGGATTTCCAGATCTGACGATTTCCATAAAGAAAAATGACAAGAATAATGCGTCACGCCTAGAGGATATCTGATAACTTGGGCAACTGATTGATGATATTTGGATCTTTACAAGTGACGTTTACTTCGCGGATGCGTATGTACTGATACAGGTATATGTACTTTGACTTTATTTCCACACAGTCAGCTCTGTTTGACAGATCCCCAAATCGTGATATAACTCGAAATACAACGCCGCCCGTAGCATCTACTGAATCGTATTCACTGCTATTGATTTGATGACAATATTTGTGCAACTGATTTTGATCTTTCAGCCAATATATACAGAAGAATGGGTCCAATCCGATTGCGTGAATTTCGTCCCGATGGGTTGTATGTTTTGCGGTTTGCAGGTTTTCAACAGGCTTACTAGTTGTTATACCAAATCGTTTGTCCCTTTACTCTTCTTTGGCCTTTCTCAAGACAACAGCATTGGGTAAATTTGGAAGAATCATGTCTCCGAAAGACGTATTTTTCCCTTCATCATTTCGCCTAAGAGCTGCAGGCATCCTGTTAGCAACCAATTTAGCAGCTGCCTGTTGTCTTCTCGTGCCACGAAGTTGCCTTTTCAGGTGAATACTATTGTCCGAAAAGTCTGAAAGTCTGCAGTTTAGAATAATATCGTTGTCCTTTTTTGGCTTCTTCAGAGCAATCCCTTCGAAAGTGGCTCCGCATTCTTTACATCTTCCTTTTATCTTCGAGAAGTACTTTCAATTAGAACATTCACACACTTTCGCGTATTTGAAAGAAAAGGCACATGGAATTTTGTGATGTACATAAATTTGATCAGCCATCAAATCTGTCCATTTCCCTATTTCCAATCTTGAAAGCTTACTAAGTTTCCTCTTTGTTGGTTTTATGGTAGACCATTTTCTCTGCTGACAGTAGTAGGTCAAATTGCTTTGTCATGTCCTTGTTGCACGAAGAACCAAAATCATTCCACGACTCATCTGTGCTGTCGTCTTTTTCTTCAACGAAACATTCCAGCCTGAAGGTGTTTCTAACAAAAGTAAGCAGATCATGACGATCTTCTTTAATTGTTGTGTAAATATGCCTCTACCATCGATTACTTTAAATTCCTACATGCTGAGAAGACGTTTCAATTCTGGTAGATTGTACATTTTTAAGGGTATTTCGGTTCATAAATATCACTTACACAACAGGCAGCGACTCCACGAGAGCTCTGACTGAACGAGCACAATGATTATTCGCACGAGTGTGAGTAGTACTGTTACATTTAGTCATTAGGGGCAGATCAAGGAGAGAAATGCAGCTGTGGCGGGCGCCTTCACACCACGCGGCGCGCGTTACCCAGAAAGTGCAGCTGTTGCTGTCGTTAGCTTTGATGCTACCTCTATTGTAACTGCTACGCTGACGTCACTTGCCGAGTGTTTAAAAGACGCAGTTCACGTGTTCATTGTTTCCAGATGTAGTGCCACGACGTTTGCATAGTTGCTGTGCTTCGTTTGTTTTTTGGTCTTGAGAGGTCTCAGGGACGTGTCATAGTTTTTATTATCCTTCCATTGGGCGCAGCTGTTCATATAGATACATGTGGGAATCTTTTGTAAATTACTTTTCAACAATTTGCAGTGTTGGCGCCTTCTCGCTATAGCTTCCTTTCTCTGTATGCCTTTCATTGTTGTGTGATTCAGTATGGACGCTAATGCTCTCCTGATGAGATATGAGCCGATTGCTCGTTTTTATCCACTGTGCCATTTCGTATTTCATTTCAGCAATTAATTTATTTGTTTATCGACGTAGTAAGTAGTACAAAGCTGATCCAGAATGTAAAATGCACTTAAATTCTGTTTGAACTGTCTAATCGTCAGTGTCCGTTGTCTGAACGTCAAATATCAAATTAATACACTTCGCGTGGTTGCGTTATTTTATAGGAATGTTATTAATTTAAGTGGAACATACTAGATCATGTTGAAGAAATCGAAAGCATATTGTTCGAAGAGGATAATATTATTCGAAATTTCAAAAAAATGGCTCTGAGCACTATGGGACTTAACATCTATGGTCATCAGTCCCCTAGAACTTACTACTTAAACCTAACTAACATAAGGACAGCACACAACACCCAGCCATCACGAGGCAGAGAAAATCCCTGACCCCGCCGGGAATCGAACCTGGGAACCCGTGCGTGGGAAGCGAGAACGCTACCGCACGAGCACGAGATGCGGGCATTCGAAATTTACCTGGACCAATTGGCACAGCCAAAGCAGCCTTTGTGATGCTGTAATTGCCTCATAGATGACGATATTTGTCTATTGTAGTTTTGTATTCCAATCAGAATTTTGAGAGCATCAAAGCTTCATTTCAGCGTGAGAGGGGGTAATATCAATAGATGTTATTGAATTGAAAGCTTTCATAAGTCCCTTGTTTTTAATTGTTGTTAACAAAAGTAGCAGATAAATCCTGGAAGATCTGTGTGGAGGTGATGGGGATGGCATTGAAAAATTTCACCTCGCAAATGAACGTAAAAGTTTCAAATTTACTGTGGGGTGTCTTAGATTTTACAGTCGCGCTATTCGTGATGAAAGGAGACAATTAGACAAGCCAACAGCAATTCGGGAAATGTTTACTGTGTTTGTACGCAACTACCAAAAATCTTACACCCTCGGAGAAAATGTTACAGTAGACAAGAAGCTGGAAGGATTCTGGGGAAGGTGCAGTTTTCGCCAATATGTACCTATCAAAACAAACAAGTTTGGTTCCAGAATGGGATTTCCACTCTGCAGCGGAGTGTGCGCTGATATGAAACTTCCTGGCAGATTAAAACTGTGTGCCCGACAGAGACTCGAACTCGGGACCTTTGCCTTTCGCGGGCAAGTGCTCTACCATTTTTTTTTTTACTGCTTCTATCATTTTTTTTTTTTAATATATAAGACGATGACTTTATAAAATAAAATTTTTCTGGGAAACGTAAATAAGTGGACTTTTTTTACATAATAGTGAAAAAAAATAAAATAAAATAGAATCCTGCTTCTGTCAGTACAAAACAATAACGTTCTACGTTCCTCTTTTAGGCGCGTACCTCCCTAATCCCGTCATACCTCGCGTTGGTGTCGGGTACGTCTTCACGTGTATTTGTGGATCTTCTCCACTGTCCTGGTCCTTTCTTGTTCTGATACTTATAGACAATAATTACATTCTCCTACCCGGGACACCCCAACTGGGTGGGGGATCAAGCAAGGCACACCCTCAAAAATTTGCGTAATATGTTCGATATCTCGAATGTCTCATAAGCTGGGAGTGATGTTCCTGTAGTAAGGCCCAAAAGTCAGGCACATTCTTACTGCCGTCTCCGAAAAGATAACGCACAGTCAAACCTCGAATCCAAGTCAGTGCGTTTGTCTTCGTTCGGGGATAATATGGTCCTGTCTGGGAGAAGTAGTGTGCGTGGTTCTATTGTTTGCGGCCCCACCCGAAGGAGAAAGGCCATCATTTTTTTGACCAAACACCATACGTCCGCCGAAGGCCCGCATATCAGGCGATGCTCCCATGTGTCTATAACATTGCACTGCGGACACAGTGGCTCGTCCGCCATATGAATTGTAATCAACCTGGAACGAGTCACGTATTTCCCATTTACCACCTGATACCACAGTGCGCGCGTTCCCGTATCAAGGTGTGGGTGGCGCACTGTACGCCATACCACTGACCACGTAACCGTTGGGTGGCGGCGCTCTACGGCATTATTCGGCCGTCGTCGAGTCAAGATGTGATTTATATCACGTGCCGTTGCCGTCCTGGTAGTCGGTAGTTCCATATGGACATAACTGTGTTCCACAAAGAAGGTTCGCATATGGGCAAGCGAAGGTGAGATGTGAGCCACCGCTACCGGAGCCGAAAGAGAAGGTGGAGCGAGTTCGTCTATCAAGCTGCCCGTCAGACTTGTCTGGTGTCGTGTCCACATCTTTATCATTGTGGTTACATAAATAGCCACTGCTCGGTCGCGTACGTGGACTAGTCCAAGACCTCCACGACTACGAGGAAGGGTGAGGGTTTCGTATCCTACCTTAAAAAGCAGACCTGTGCTCACAAAATATCCTAGTGCCGCCAGGATTCGGCGGGCCAACACCACCGGCATAGGAAGAACTTGTGCCAGGTGGGGGATGCGAGAGGCTAGATAAGTGTTGGCAAAGGTGACCCGTTGTATCATATCCAGTGCCCTTAACCTATGACTTCGGACACTCGCACGAATTGTTTGCAGAAGATGTCTGTAACTCAGCGCCATCGTGCGTCGAACGTCTGTAGTGAAGATAATTCCTAGGCATTTCATCTTGTTGATCGGCTGTAATGGTGCTACACTTCCTGTCGGGAGTCCTCTCCCGATGTTCATCGCTCCCGACTTTGCCATGTTCTGGCGACTTCCCGTAGCCATACAATACAAATTAATCCAATGCAAGGCCGCTCTTGCCTCGTCGCCTGACCGTGCTAAAAACACTAGGTCATCAGCGTATGTTCGGCATATAAACTTGGTGTGCCTTATCGTCATTCCTTGGAGTCGATTCCGGAGCCCGCAAAGCAGCGGCTCGACAGCGACGGCATACAATATCGTTGACAGCGGGCACCCTTGTCTGACCGATCGTGAGATGGTGATGGGGCCCCACCAAGCGTCCATTGATGAGCACTTTGGATGCGGCTCCGTGGAGTAGTCTCATGACGACGGTGACAAAACTTTCCGGAAACTTCATTTTCGTCATCACGTCCGTGAGATAAGCATGACTCAGCCTGTCAAATGCGCGATCGATGTCTATCGATACCAATACACCCCGGAGACGACATGTTGAAGCCAGTGCGATAACATCGCGGTAGTCGCTGAGTGCCGTTTGTATATTGCTAGCTCCTCCTAGCTGGCTTCGGTCGAGTGAAATCACTTGGCGTATCACGCGTTTAAAGCGTGCTGCAAGTATCCTGGCGTAGATCTTGTAGTCGCAATTAAGAAGGGCCAGTGGCCGGTAGGCCTGTATCCCTGTGCCGCCAGATGGTTTGTGGATGGGGATGATCATTCCTTCCACGAAGGAGGGTGGAAGAGTCACGTTGGGAGACATCAATTCGCGGTACATGGCAGTCCATCGTGGAATCATGAGATCTTTAAATGTACGATAGAACTCTAACGGAAACCCGTCGGGCCCCGGCGATTTGTGCGACGCTCCCTTGTCAATCGCTTCCATTACGTCGTCACCTGTGACTTCACCTGTTAACTCCAGGTTGGCCGACTCGTCGAGACACGCGGAGAGCGTTCGTCGGACCTCATGAAAGGCTGCCTGATCGTGTTCCGCTTCTTCATATAGATGACCGTAGTGTTCCACGAAAGCGTTGGCAGTGTCTTTTTGGGTTGTCATGCGGCGACCATCTGGCAGTACGACCGTCTGTATTAAGGTTCTGCGGCTACGTTGTTTTTCTCTGATAACGTGATACATCGACGGGGATTCTCCACGGACTCGTTCAAAGGCCCTTGCAATCCACGGATTGCGACACCCTCCAGTCGGCGGCGCGTTATGGAAATTATTTGGGCCTGTGCTCGTCTTATACCGGCACGACGCTCCTGTGAAGGTGCTTGTACAGAAAGTTCGCGGAGCATCGTGAAATAAAATTCCGTCGTGTATCGTCTCCCTTCCGTATGCAATTAACGCTCGGCGCAATGCAGGCTTAGCACATTCCAGCCACCACTGCAACGTCGTCGGATATGTCGGGAGGCGTCGTTCACACACGTGCCAAGTGTCTTCGACTAAGCGTCTGCACTCAGGTTCCCTGAGGTGTGCTGTATTCAGCTTCCAAACACTGCGACTCCTCCACACTTGTTGACGACTCAGGGAGACCGTGCATATATATGCTATGTGATCTGAAAAGGCGACAGGCCACAATTCCGCATCGAGGATCGCAGGTTCGAGACGACGTGTTACGTAAATGCGATCGAGACGACTTGCAGAGTGACTCGTGACGTAGGTGTATCCACGTCTGTCGCCATGTATCTTCTCCCATGTATCAATGAGATTCATGTCCTGTATGAGTTGCCGCAGCTCCGGGCACGAAGTATAACGTGGGTGTTGATCTTTTGGTGCGAGCACGCAGTTGAAGTCGCCTCCAAATAAGGCATGTTCATACCGACCTAGAATAGTGTTGCAATCTCCTCTGCGTAAAATCGGGATCGGTCGCGCCGTCTGTCTGACCCCGACGGTGCGTAAATCTTAACTACCCGTACTCCCAGCCCTGTGATCGCCAGTCCTCGCGCTGACGGCAGGTACACCACGGCCTCGGCTACTATGCCGCTACGTAGAAGTATCGCTGTTCCGCTGCCGCCGTCGGTAGTAGGTGTAATGTACGTATCGTACTCATAGAGGTCGGGGAAGCTCTCAACACATACTTCCTGCAGCAGAACGATGTCGACGTCTGACGCATGCAACATGTCTCGTAATAATTGCAATTTGACAGGCGTTCTGATCGTATTAATATTAATAGAGGCTGTTCGATATGCCTGCCGCTGTTCCTCAGTGCGTAAAGCGCACATGAACGCTTATGTTAATTTGTGTGCTTCTGCTCGGTGACATGCTGTCCGTGCGGCAGTCTGCATCTTCTGCGCGGTTAACATCCGGTGGACGCAGCACTCACCATGGCGGGTGCGTCGTCGGTGTAGGGGTCAGTATCGGATTCGTCGGCCCAGTTCCTGTGCTGGAGGTCCAGCTCCCGTCGTGTCTCTCCGGCCGGGCTGACCGAAGGCTGTGGCGTTGCTGCGGTGGGTGGAGGGACTCCTTCCGTCGGCTTTCCGTCCGGTGTGTCTGTATTTAACCCCTGTGTAACATGATTCGCGTCGTACTGCTGTGTGGGAGGTAGAACCTCCCGTTGCGCCTCCGGATGCACTGTGTCGACGTTACACCCAAGTTCGTCTGCCGTGGACTGCAGTAAGCAGGTATCCGACGGCGCTAGCCGTCGTTTCTTGTGGCGCTTCGGCGATCGTTGTTTGCACGTGTGCGCCTCCGTATCCGAGTGCGGAAGTGACTCCCGGTGGTCAGGGACGAAAGCAGCTGTCGGCACAACAGCAGGATCAATTTCCATTTCTCCTACCGATCCCTTCCGCTCGGTTAAGTGCGTCGTCGGCGCCGGAGCGGCAGAGGTGTGTGTCGTTTCGTCACTGGAGGCGGTCTCTGCCGCAGTCGGTTGCCGCAAACTGTCAGGATTCTGTAGCTGGTCATTCTTCGGGATGGGATCCGTTCGAAATGCGTCCGCATACGTTAGTGGCAGCGGCGTCAACGTGGACGGAGGTACGGGTTCGCCGTTTGGAACTTGCACTATCCTCCGCTGCATACATTCGGAACGGACGTGGCCCTCTTTCCCGCAGCCTGAGCATGTTTTGGGTTGTCCATCGTATGACTATAGCTCTGCATCCGCCGATGAACAAGTACGAGGGTACATGTTGTGTCAGTTCTATTCTGATTTGACGCACCCCATTGAGAACGGGGTAAGTCGTGAAGTTGGACCATTTTTCCTCAACGTGGCTAAGCACTCTTCCATATGGGCGTAAGGCGTCAACGACCAAGTCAGACGGAACCTCGAAGGGAAGTTCGAAAATACGTATGTTTCGTAAGCCCAGTCCTGCATGATCAATAGTTACTTCTCCAACATGTCCATCAGAGTGACGAAATTTGAGTCCATGTTTAGTATCTCGGATGATGCTGTCACATACTGCATCGTTAATCAGCTTGACGTAAACGACACTGCTCACTATGGAGAGGTGGATTCCGATAAGTTCGTTGTAGTCAAGTTTAACTTCGTCTCGTAGGAACCTTTCTATTTCGTAGGCTTTCGGTCTCGCATATTCATTCGAAAAACTAATCTTGAGAGTCGACTTTCGGTATGCATGTGCCATTCTATATCGAGTCGTCTAAACGCACGAGTACGCCTAAGAGGTAAACAACTGCGCGAGCGCGAACTTCTCCGGCAGGGACGTAAACAGACGTCCGTGCCGTAGCACCGCCGAAGGCAGACTCTCATCTGAGCTACCGAAGCACGACTCACGCCCAGTCTCACAGCTTTACTTCTGCCAGTAACTCTTCTCCTACCTTCCAAACTTCGTGAGTCGTGCTTCGGTAGCTCAGTTGGTGGAGCACTTGCCCGCGAAAGGCAAAGGTCCCGAGTTCGAGTCTCGGTCGGGCACACAGTTTTAATCTGCCAGGAAGTTTCAAACAAGTATGGATTTAAAATCTATGCTTTCGTTGATTCTTAAGTGTTTTAACTGTAAAATTTGGAAATATACACTGTGTATACATATTTACCAACCGAGCAATAAACATTTTGATGTTCTGTGACTGTGTAAACCTATATATCAGTCAGGTCGAAATGTGAAAGCGGACAACTGGTTTACTAGTATTGGAATGATAATAAGAGCTATGAAGGGAGAATTTTTCTTTTGTTGGCACGATGAAGAAAAACAAGCTTGAGATTTCTCTAGAGTTTCCTATCAGTAAAAGAAGGGCGGCCCAGAGTTCCTGTTTTGGCTTCCACAAGACTGAACTCTGGTTTCCTCCGTACCTAAAAAGGGGAAGTGTGTGATCCTGGCATCACGTTTGCGTGAATATAATTCGATAGATGCTGACTCTGTAGATGAACGGAAGATGTTGTAAATTTTACAATAGCGTCAAGTGTGGTATTTTCAGTGGATAAGCTGAATGCTTTGTACAACGCTGCAAGAAGTGTGCGCCGTTGGTCAATGGTTATATTTTTATAATGATCAGTACGGTTGGAATCTATGCACAAGTGATTTATTGTGGCGACAGTGAGAATTGTATCATAAGGAAAGGGTCCTGAATCAGCTATCTTGTACATTGTTGTTTTATTCGCTGTATTCTGCAGAACTATTCAAATTTTGTACAAAGAACTCTAGAACTATGGTATATCTACCAAGAACTCTGGAAAAAAATAGACATTTATGAAGAAAAGGGTGCCAACTTCACAGTATGTGGAAAGATTTTCTCCTTAAATTGCAATTATCTCGTAAACTATTAGCTGCACAAAGAAATATTACTTGGATTTTCGATAGAACTCTTGGAGTTCTGTTCAGAACAGTCCTCAGAACTGTTGTACGAGTTCAATTTTTGCGAAAATTGACAAAGAATGTTTTCGATACGAAAATTTTTTCGAGTATTGTTGTTTTCTTCGTTACATTCTGCAGAACTATTGAAATTTTGTGCAAAGAACTCTGTAACTATGGCACATCTAACAAGAAGCGTGAAAAAAATTTACATTTCTCGAAAAAGGGTCGCTAACTTCCCACGACTCAACGCGGCGCGCCCCGGCGGTTTGCGTGGGTCAGCCGTGGAGTGGGGGAGGGGCCAGGCGGCCAGTGTCAGCAGGTCCTCGGGGCATCTCTCCTGCGTGGGAGTACAGGGGGAGGCGGGCAGCTGGCCCCGGCTGCAGTTTCCGGAAGCCGCGGCTGTTCCGCCGTTTTGGTCGCTTTTGTGTCTTCCGTCGCGTTATGCACACGCTCGATTGCAAGTACCAGCCAAATTATATCATCGTAGGGCACACACGTCAGGGGATATGACGTCATAAACATGTAGACGCTCGAGAGACATGGCTTTGTTTAAAACGGAGTGCAAATTAACCAGACTGTACTGCAGTGCTTCATAGAAGTTGTTGCAATCGTGCTTGCGCATCAGTCGTATCTTTTGTTGCGAAAGAATGTTAGCGGTTCTGACGCTGTCACTTACCGACTTCTTCACTTGACGTTCAAATGACGCGATGAAAGTGCAGTGCAAATTTTTATGAGCAGCCTATAACGACGGTAGAATTTAAGTTTGCCACTTGCAGTGCAGTAATAGTGAGAATCGAGGCAGGTTTGTCATTATCGCGGCTGTGACAAAGTACGCGGAACGTTGCCACAGCGCAGTTTGAAGTGAAACGTTAAAAACGGGCTTTTTCAAGTGTGAGCTGATATAAAGTGAACACTGTAGGTAAAATACGAAGCTCAATTTCTGGCACTGTTCACGTATTGCGTAAAGTGTAGAGACCTGTAATACAACACAGAAATAATACGTAATGCGACGCATTCGTTAACTGCAGTGCAAGATAGTCTATTTGAGGGAAGTATATACGCTGATCGAGTTTTATGTGATATGTGGATAACTGCCAGACTTTCGGTGGGAGAGTGACTGACCATCACGTTTCTGCAAGCCTTCAGTTTGTCGTGTATGCTGTTCGTTTGGCACGCACGATTCCAGTGGATGGTGGGTTGTGTTTACCTGGTAACAGATTTAAACTCGTTTCTAATCTATTGATGTATTTCTTGTTGGATTGTGAGAGACCGAATTAATAGTATTGATGTGCGGAATACGAATTTGCAGTAAGTTCTCGATAAGTTTCCTGTCTTTCGCTTCTGTGTATTGCCTTCTACTTAAATATAATCTACAGATTCTGTCAAACTGAGGCAATAATACTGAAACTTTCCGATATACTTTATGTGCCTGCCTGCTTTGACTTTTTCTTTTCTTTACTTTTACGATTTAATATCGTGACAAGCCAACGATTGTAAATGCATCGTGAATGAGGCAGATGGCGACTGAAAATAAGTTTCGCATATAGCAAAACCTCAGCACGGTAGTTAAGTGGACATGGCAGAGATTTCTCAGTGTTCGCTCACATAAACGCCTACTGAACTAACGTCAGCTCTTCGAAAACAAAACGCATCTGTTACTGGAATACGATCGTGTAGTGCGCACAAACACGAGCCGGCCTGATGCAGGCGTATCTGTGCTTTCACTGGAAGAATACCTCTCGGCAAGTTGAGCAGCGGGCTTCGTCGCCTGCAGTCGCGACTTCGGCACAGGGACCGTGTGTGTGTGTGTGTGTGTGTGTGTATGTGTGTGTATGTGTGTGTGTGTGTGTGTGTGTGTGTGTGTGTGTGTGTGAGGGTGGGGGGGGGGGCGTTGAGCCCGGGACTCTGCAGGAACTGGGCGGCGCCAGTTAACCCCCGCGAGTGTTCTGGACAAGCTGGAACCCCGCCCGCTGCCTATAGTCTATTTCAAGTTCCAAGTAAAGGTGGTTCCGTTTGAAAAATTGTTTCGCGTCTTTCGGAGTCGTGCAGCCCCTTACGCAGTCCGTGTTCCAAAAATTTCGTAGACCTACTTGTGATTTGAATACATCCAGATCGTTTTGTGATCTGAGAGTAGACACTCGAAATATGTGAAATAATCATTAATAGGGTGTAAACGACCCGGGAGATCCGGGAAAAACCCGGAAATTTTTTCATCCGAGAGAAAACCGGGGAAAACCAGGGATATTTTCAGAATTCCGGGAATTTTTCATTGTTGCAGTTTTCAGTTAAATTTTTGTATTTTTGACTGGTGAGAACAGATACTCCAACAAAGGATATTCCTGTATCCCGCTACTTCAGAATAATACTTCAACAATAAAACATAAACGACAGAAGAAAACGAAAATAACTTAAATTGCAAAGGAAATGCGCCATCTACAACGACGGCACACAGTGCTCATGCAAGCGTCTGCCAATTGAAAATGTCAAAGGCTTTAGGAAGACTATGCAGTGCTTCATAACAACAAATTGCCACCAATGAGTGTGAAGTCGCAACTGAGGGCTCATGCGCATGCGCAGTTTGAGTAGTAGATTCTCCCGCTTCTGGCTACAGGAATGTGGCTGTTGGCTGTGCAGGCAGTCGCAGCAAGCAGCTAGATGCTACCGGGAAAAGGGGGCGCCAAATTCATACTCCTGAGCAAGAAAAACTTTTCACAAGACGCCTAGCATCCAGCTCTCGTTGGTCTCTAGATTATTCATATGATTTTGAAACGCGTCCCTGTTGGTCTTTGAACATTTTTGAACACATTTTAAATTGATTTATGAATGAGTCATAAGTTGGAATGTGTGCATGGTGTACGTGATGTGTCTGCCAGGAGAATCCTCGTCGCATCTAGAAATAAACTTTCCGCAGACAACAGGGGATGGGGCTATACGAGCTGAAGGGAGTAAAGCCGAACGGATGGATGCCAACCGCTGTCTGATTATGTGGTTGATTGGGTTTGCGAATGATCAGCGTTGTCACAATTACTAGCGAAATCCATAGATTCAGAGTACCAGAATGGAAATAAACGACTGACAGGAATAACAGATGAGAAATATTACGTATTATCTTCTCGGTGGATCCAAGAAAACGAAATTTTGACAGAAAATTTTGACCAGATCGCTACACTAGTAAGGACCAGTAGTACAGTCCCCGGCTAGCAGCCGCCTAAATTCTATTCTCGAAGTAACGCGGAAAACGTTGTTAGAAACGTAATAAGGTCAAACGGGAAAATAATCGCTGGATAAATAAACCTGTGATTCTGGCAGGGTTAGTGGAGTTAATCGACGAACAAATTTTGACAGTGGCAGGAATAGCTACAGAATTGGTGATGACAAGATTGTTTGTTAGAACGAGGAAGGAGAAGAAACGGGGACATCACACAAATTATGGAAGAATAAGACGATTCCAAATTTATATAAAAATTTCGTAATACTACTTTTCGATCTCATGCTTGAGAAGCTGGTGCGTATGAATGAAATGTGAAACTATTTCCTAATATAAAGCTTTTTGCTTGTACTAGGCATAATAGGCATATGATATTGTTACTTATTGGATTATATTCTGTCGTGTTATAAAAATGCCATTTGTGCCAAAAGCGTCTCCTATATTTGGTGCGTTACAAAATTGCTACCATATTAGAAAGGCTTATTTTGTTTTATCCAGCAGACAGTGACAAACTAGATGTAATCAGATCGAGAAACCACACCAGCCTTGGGTATTGTTTGTATTAACAACTTTTTTAGTATTGGATAACGACATTTCGATTTTTCATGTAGCAAAACGTTTGACGAACTTTGAGCTAATAGATTCTTTCACAGAAAGGAAAGCACGCCGTGTAAAGCTGTAGCAAGATTAGAGAGAACATTCTAGGAGCTAAGGTTTGAAGAAATGTGTAATTTCTTGCTTATCTCTTGTCAGTATTGGCTTTATATATCCTATATTTAATTTTATGTCACACAAAACAGCAAATTATAAGCTATTAGGCAATAAAGAGTTCAGATTTTCTTAAGAGTCCTTGTTTTCTCGATTACAAATAATCCCATCCGCCATTAATTGTGAGATTTTTTTGAGGCGAGGGCAGGCTGTCAAACCGGCCGACTGGGAGCTGGAGAGGCACCAGAGGACATTTAAATTTCCACTCTTCTGAATATAGTTTGGACATGCGGTAGAAAAAGGCTTTCTGAAGAGGCTTGGCACTGCACTTGCATTTTGGAATACATTAAGACCAAATAATGTCTTACATTTCCTCGAATACATATGTTTTATGTTTCAGACTTTTCAGAAAGATGTACGCTTCAAGATGAACATATTTTGAAAATTCGATTTTTCTTTTAACTATTGACCCGGTTCGCAGGTATCGTACATCCGGGGCTGACGCGCAGACCAGTCTGAGCTACAGTGGGCAGTCTCCACGTGACCCGTGTTTACATTCAGTGATTTTGCTGTTTCCCCTTCGTTTACTCTCACGTCAAATGAAAACAAAACGGATATCTGCGACCGGGAGCTGTCAAGTGAGTTAAAACACATTCACATAATTACGGGAGGCTGAAATATGTCATTAGTTTCGGATTTTATTTTATTTCTACCTTTCTGACAGTCAAGCATTAATCGCCTTGCGGAACAATGAAGTTATTTTTGTCTGTTTGCTAAACAAATTGGGCTTTTGTTAACTTTTCCCGCAGAGGCAGTCAATGTATTTGAAACGAAATTTTTAATTCCACAGTACTGGCTCGTTTCAACTGTTCGCTGCATTTCAAGTGCACGTTTTCATTTCCTAGCACGGATGCCATTATGCCATAATAAAGACCCAAACATGATATAATACAGTACTGGTGCTCCAAGAAAATTTACACCCCGAAAACCACACTGAAAAGCTTAATATGAGGTCGAGGTATATTTCATTTGTAATCTGGACATACGAATGTGCCCTTTAAGTATGCATTTTAAATGTGCACATTTTAATATGGTTAACGAAATTCTGATGCTCTTGCAGTATCCTCTGATGTCTTGTTTCTTTTATGACATAATGTATGATCTTTCAATGTTTTACACGTACGCACATACAGGGGCTTCCTACGGCATGATAGCTATCCAAGCGCGGTATCGCCTGCTATCTGCGCTGTCTGGCAACTGCTGAAACGAACCTATTTCTAACAGGTCGCGGGAAAATGTTGCGAATGGTGGTTTGAAAAGCGTTACTTTCAAAGTAAATATCCTTTTACGTAAGTTGAGCTATGTGCAAGAATGTACCATGAATTTATCAAATCACGGAGCGTTTGACTCTCATTTAAAAATCAACTCTTCGATGACGAGCCAGTCAGAAGAATTTTGAACCCTGAAGATAAGACATTTATGTCATTAAAAATATTACTGGCACATATGTGTGATACATCGTAAAGTGTAACACGCGCATAAAAGATCAACAGTATATGCGAAAGCTTAGCTTCTGCTGCAGCTTGAGACCAATATTATATGTGAAAGCTTTTCTTTTCTTGTAGCAACACTATGTATAGTAATTTAAACTATTAACTTTCCCTGTCTGTGTGTTCGTCCTACTTAACAGTGGTGTTGCTGTTGGCTGACTCCATCCCCTGTCCTATGGTCTGAATATCCGCTGTCATCGGCTGGCGAGATCACGTGACATGAGCTACGAACCGCTTACAAAAGCTCATCGAAATCTCGATTTCAATTATTCGGAAAGTAACATGCGGTGTTTAGTGGAATTCCAATGTGTGCTGTCGTAATACGAAGATACGGAGCGTACATGTTGCTGCACATCAAAGATACTTCCACATCAATTGTATGCCCATGTATAAAACTATAACCATTCAAACGATTGATAAGGAAAAATATACTGTCACCCGGAAGAAAGTGTATTTTTAACCGGGAAATCCGGGAATTTTTTTCCTTGTCCATGTATACACCCTGGTTAAATTCGTTTTGAAGACAAAGTTTAGTGCGTAGCCTCGCCTTGAAATGAAACGTACTTTTTTTTAAAAGGGATAAAAAGTAGCACGATGGTCGGGTTAGGAACTACAGAGCGGTCACACACAACCAGCGGGTGTTTAAAGGAAATAGGAAGCCCGGGATCACAGGTGGTGGACAAGCTTGTGATTGTTTCACAATTTTAGTTTCACTCAAAACAGACTTTGTTATAAACTTCCGTTCGGACATTCGCCCTCTTACTGATGCAATATAAAAAATTTCACTGTAACTGAATTGCATAAACACGAAATAGAATCATATTTTGCATTCGCAACCAAAACATGGATAGCAGGCACGGTGAATAATCAATCATAAACAATCGTTCTTGTTTAACCGTATCTCAAAAGGCTAGTAACGGTATACACTTCCAACCCAAAGTTACACAGCCACATAATACCACAAGTTCATTAAAAAAACAAAGATCTTAAAGATTAGTAAAACTGAACTTCCCACATAAAGGTCCACAGTGAACATGCTTATACTAAACATGCAAAGTGGGCCAGCCAAGGTCGCAAAACTGGCACACAGGAACAATGAGTTGCACATACACAAATAATTAACACAAGTGTTGAATAAGAATAGCTAGTAATAACTAGTAAAATGACTTACAGAAACGCTAATATTGACAAAGTGGCCTCACTCAACTTTAGAGAACAGCGTTAAGGCCCACAGCAGTATTTGGAAGCAATAGCGCTGCGGCAGGCAGGCAGTCCGAGCCTTCACTCCCCACGGCTTCTGCAAGGGCCTACTAGCAGGCGGTATATATATATATATATATATATATATATATATATATATATATATAGCCCGACCGGCCTCACAGTGAGTGGTCCTGACGAGAATCCAAAACCCTACCGACGCCACGAAACGAGCAGACTCAACAAATGGCCTGCAGCACAAATAGACTGCAACGAAAACAAGGTCAAATCACAGCCACACTTGAATATATAATAAGCTTGCCCCCAAATTCTTGTGGAGCAATACTCTAAAGTACCCGTCTCCCAGTAAATTAGCTGGAAACTTAAGAGATCACTTCCAGTTGCCTTGAGGCACTTTCAGCATCAAATAAACATACCAAATCCTGCCGTGACAAATGATTAAACCATTAACTGTACGGCTGCCGGGCGCCTACACAACGGCAACCAGTCCCCAAGCGGCCAGTATGGCCTAAAACAAAAGTTGCATGAAAACCACTTAAAACACTCACTCCACAGACGATGAGAAGCGAAATGAGGAACATCAGCCTCCTTAAAACAGCCACTGTGGAACCAAGTTGAGAACCATCTCCAGCAGCTAGCCATGCCGCAGTAAGTTTCAACAACCGTCCCAGTTAAAGGCAGAATAACTTGGAGCTTGCAAGTTAAGAGCTGGGAAGCTGTTCAGCGTGAGACGACAATTCCACAAAAAACTCGCACGTCGAGGCGCCCAGTGATCGCCACCGTACATCCGGCGCGACAAAAGACGAGCGCGGCGAGGCCGTGCACCACGGTTAAGCCGTCGCCACACGGACCGTGCTGTCGAACGTGAACGTTGAGCGTGCCGAGTTCAACGCGCTGCTGAACGCTCAGCGACGATGCGACTTGTCCACACGGTACGTGGGCCCCCAACGTGGTATATGCGATCGCAACGCACTCCAGCGGCAGTCGAGGGATGTTTCTAGTTCGTAAATCACACTGTTTACTCAGTGGGCGCGCGTAAAATTCCCACGTTAGCTCTATTAAAACGCACGTTTCCTCCATCGTCCACGAAAAGGGAAGTACCGTGTCCAATCAATAAGGACACAGGCTTATGAAAGTTGCATTACAAACAGTGCGGTACAAATTTGGAATACTTCTCCGCATAAGATAAAACATTCCCACATTTTAGTACAACCCCAAGATCAGTCTTACTTAATCACGGTTCCTACCCAGTAGCAAAAGCTTTCCAACATGTGAATTACGAAGCGTAAAAGAAAAAGGAGCAAAATAGCTTTACACAAGTAGCGCAAGCTGTCTTGTAGATTAAGCCAATCGAACAGTCACCGCTCAGAAAAAGGTGAACTTATATTTACATAACATGAAATATTATAGCATATACTTATATTAAACTTCACACCATACGGTGACACGTTCACCACACAGAGGAACTTCATGCAGAGTGGCTGGAGGTGAAGATTCCCACACTTGGCAATTCTGTATGTTCACCTCATCCGTCAGAGGAGAATGAGCTTCGTCTGTACATAGGATGGTCCAGGGCCAGCCCCCGTCGACTTCAGTCCTTGCGAGAAAGTTGTACAAAAAGTCAGCACGACGTTGTACATCCTGTGGTGCAAGCTGCTGTACGATATGCATCTTGTACGGATACCATTTGAGAATGGTTCGAAGCACCTTTCGTACAGTGGACCATGGGATGTTCAACTGTCGTGACACAGAATGTGCACTGCCCGACAACCGGGAAAAGCTCTTGGTACTCATATGGTAATTAGTTTCCGTGTTATAACGTGTAAGTAGGGAAAGTTTAATTATAACCATACAGTACATTTCTACGCTATATGCTATTAGAGAATGATTTCGGTAGCATTTAACATCTATTTTTTGGTAACATCACGACGGAATGATATAAGATAGAAGGTTTACATTAGTTTCTGACAATGCGATTTTGTGTTTCTCTCATACAAGATACGTAGTCACATCAAGAACAAAAGGAAAGAAAATTAGTGTTTAATATCCGATCGGCGTCATTATGTGCCGACGGCTTTAGGGACGCCGGTTGGCTTTCAACGCGAGCTGGCTCGACCAGCGCCGACCGGAGACTCTTCCGTCACACGGGATATCGATATCGGCGATGGAAGGGCGCCACGGCCCACAAACAGTAGACGGGTAGGATTGACAGCAGCGAGGGGAGGCGTGAAGTGCAGCAGTCTCTGGGAAACGTTCTGCAGATGGCCTCAGACTGCAACGGACACACCGTGTGTCGTCGTCGTTTGTTCCCCTAGCGCTGTAGTGTGATCGGGATCGCCACAAAATCGTCGTCATTTGTCGCCCGGTTCATTTCTCATTTTTCTTGTCGATTGTGATTACGTGAATTGAATCGTTGTGATCACGATGATGCTTCACAAAGAATTGAAAAGTACTTTAAAGAAACGTGCAATATTTTTTATGAAATATACTAAACACCTTTGCAATTAATAAAAAATGATTTCGTCTTTCGAAAGGAAATGAAAGAACCAGCCCACTCCCTGCGTGAATACTATGGGTCCCATAATACGAAAACATAGGGCTAATAAAAGTTTAATTTATTTTTTATGAAAAAATTACGTAATTTCTTGTTTAACATAAATTCTGGATTGATTGTTTTATCACAAATACTCGGTGTTAACGATGAATAAAAACAAAATCTGTATACTGTTTTCAGGGATCCGTTGGATAACTCAGTGAACAAAATCGTGTGAGAAAGTCGGATAAATTCGACGAAATACCAACTTATTTACAAACACGATAGTGTCACCTCGGTAAAGCTAACAAAATTCACTTTTGAGTCTCGCGTGCAGTAAATTACGCGAAGCATGTTTTGCTGTAGGAATACACCTATAAATAGGATAATTCGCTTCATTCCGTAAAAAATACTAAATTTATTAAATAGTAATGTAAAGTATAACAACGTACATCCTTTTTCACAAGAAAGGTGTTTGTTCTTCCCTACTTTCAAACATGAGTTCTGAACACAGACGACGGCTAGTTGACCGGAACTGCTATCTGAAGATTCGTCGAAATCGTGTCGGTTAATGACGACAAACCTAAAATGAAATTCATAAATTGCGACTTAAAGGCGTGAATGAGCAGCAGTGAGTGAGACGTGAGGAGAGTCGGCGACGCCCTGGAGGCCAGCGGTGTCCAGCCTGGAGTCCAGCAGGAGGAGGGAGGGAGGGACTCGTCCTGCGGGCCACCCTCTGTGTACGGGGGCGTCTCACGAGTCTGCTAAACTCCGACGAAAGAGCGCAACATTTTTTGTGGCGCTTTCGCAAGTGTGATTATTCCAAAGGTGGCGTGAAGAATTTCAACGGTGCACATCTTACAGTTCACAGAATTGGTCAGTGTACCGAATGCGACTGAAAATGGAGAGAAAGTTTCGTGCTGTTGTTAAACTTTTTCTTTCATTAGGAGGGTTGGGCTGCCGCACAAATCAAAACAGAATTGGATCGAGTTCCCGCGGAGTGTGCAGCATCACTGAACATACGGTAATGCAGGGGCGCCAAATAAAAGTTGGACTGCCGAGACGGTATGCATTTCAAGAGTGTGTGTGTGTGTGTGTGTGTGTGTGTGTGTGTGTGTGTGTGTGTGTAATGTCCTACACGGGTAATGGGGTATTTGAGCGTTTTCGGGAATTTGTATTGAATGATGGTCATTTTACGCGCTTAACATGCTTCCTTTCCTCTTTAGTATCAGTATTGTTCTATAGAAATTGTATTAATTATAAACGATTACGTGCGCAGTGTCGTGTTATTAAAGAAAGCAAGAAAGCCAGCTGGGCTGCTTTCACAAGCTCGTTCAACAGTTTTACTCCTTCTTCTGTTGTCTGGGGTAGCCTGCGCCGGCTATCTGGCACTAGGTCCACTCACCAGTTTCTGGCGTGACGGTCGCGAATGACGTCCTTGTGGCCCCTGAGGATGTCTCCGATGCCTTCGGCCGCTTTTTCACAGAGGTTTCGAGCTCCGCTCATTACCACCCTGCCTTCCTCTCCCGAAAACAGGCAGAGGAGGCAAGGCCACCTAACTTCCGCTCCTCGAATCGTGAAAGTTATAATGCCCCATTCACCATGCGGGAACTCGACAATGCACTTGCCTGGTCACGGTCCTCCGCTCCAGGGCCTGATTCTATTCAGATGCTGAAGAACCTTTCTCCTGCAGGTTTTCTTCTTCGTACTTATAGTCGCATCTGGATTGAGGGTCATGTTCCCCTGGAGCGAGTCTATTGTTGTCCCGATCCCTAAGCCGGGGAAGGACAAGCACTTGCCTTCCAGTTATCGACCCATCTCGCTTACCAGCTGTGTCTGTAAAATGATGGAGCGAATGGTTAACTCCCGTTTGGTTTGGCTGCTCGAGTCTCGACGCCTACTTACCAATGTACAATGTGGATTTCGTAGGCGCCGCTCTGCTGTTGACCATCTGGTTACCTTGTCGACCTTCATTATGAATAACTTCTTGCGGAAGCGCCCGACCGCGGCTGTGTTCTTTGATTTGGAGAAGGCTTACGACACCTGTTGGAGGGCGGGCATTCTCCGCTCCATGCATACATGGGGCCTTCGCGGTCGCCTCCCTCTTTTTATTCGTTCCTTTTCAATGGCTCGACAGTTCTGGGTACATGTGGGTTCTGTCCTGTCAGACGCCTTTCGCCAGGAGAATGGGGTGCCACAGGGCTCAGTTTTGAGAGTCGCTCTCTTCGCCATAGCAATCAATCCAATAGTGGATTACCTCCCACCTGATATATCAGGCTCCCTTTTCGTGGACGATTTTACCATCTATTGCAGCGCACAGCGGAGATGTTTCCTGGAGCGCTGTCTTGACCGTCTTTACTCCTGGAGTGTCGCCAATGGCTTCCGTTTTTCTGCCGAGAAAACGGTCTGTATTAACTTCTGCCGCTACAAAGCGTTTCTCCTGCCGTCCTTACGACTCGGTAAGGACTTATCTGGTCGCCACATGTTTCATATTTGGCTGCCCGTTGTATCCGTTCTCTAAATGTCATCCTTGTTCTCAGTAGAATGTCGTGGGGAGCGGATCGAACCGTCCTGCTTCGTCTATATCGGTCGAAGGTCCGCTCAAAGCTGGATTATGGGAGCTTCGTGTACTCCTCTGCACGGCCATCCATCTTACGCCGCCTCAACTCTATACAACACCAGCCCCCCAGGGGCTCAGCATTCATTTGCTGAGTACGGACTTGGCGACCCCGGGGTCCTGAGCTGGGGACTGGTCAGCGCCGCCAGTCTCCTGTCACCGTAACCCCCGGACATGATTCAGCAACCACCGCATGGTGCGGCGGTGGAATGTTGTGTGCTGCGGGGAATGGTAATCTTAGCTTGACCGCCTGGATTGCGAGGAAGGTAAACCTCTATAAAAACCCCTCAATCTTACGGTGTGCTGCGCGCCTATAAGATGCATGGCTGTTGGGGTGGAACAGTCGCAAGCGGGCAACCTCTGGGGCACCTGCCGCGCCCCACTTGTATAAGGCTTACCTAGGCACGCGGGGCTCTGTCTAGGTGGACTTCTAGTTCCCTAGCTGCTCGTGGGACCGAGATGGAACCCTCGAACTTTTATTCTTCTCCTGCCAGCGGAAAGGGTGGACCGCTGGTGGGTTGTAACACCCAATCCAACAAGAGGGCTCGTGTAGCCAGTCCTCCTGATTCAGGTAGTAGTAACAGAACGCATGCTGCTTCGCAGAATGTGTTTTTCATAATTTAAAGATGGGAGTTTTGAAAAAGTTTCTCCATTTTATATACAGAAGGGCTTAGAAGGTATTGCTGGCACATTAAAATCTGTAAAGCGCTTGCGAAATGGCACCTTGTTGGTTGAAACATCTAGCTTCCAGCAAGTCCAGAACCTTCAGAAGGCACAATTTCTTGGGGAGTTTGCGATAGAGACAGAATTTCACATCACCTTGAACTACAGCAAGGGTGTTGTGACTTGCAGAGATATCGTTGACATTCCCCAAGACGAACTGAAGGCTGAATGGTCCCGGGAAGGAATTGTCGACGTGCAACACATTATGAAACGGGTGGATGGTGCTCTCATAAAGACTGACTCATTTATCCTTACATTTAACACCACCAAATTGCCAGAGCATGTGAAGGCAGGTTTCCTACGTCTCAGTGTATGGCCTTATTACCTTAACCCCATGCGGTGTTTTAAATGCCAACACTTTGGACACACTACTCTCGGCTGTAGAGGGGAAGCCACTTGCAGGAATTGTGGTAAATCCGCCCATGAGGGAGTTGGTTGCTCCTCTCCTCCCAAGTGTGTCAACTGCTCTGGGGATCACCCTGTGTGGAGTAGGGTATGCAGAGTTTTCCTTGAGGAACGGAAGATCCAGGAACTAAAAACTACAAAACGCATCCCATATGGTGAGGCGAAGAAAATCTAAAAGTCCATGCAGCCGCCCACGTTCGCTGCTTCCTTTTCTTCCGTTCTCAAACAACCAGTCTTGAAAACTGATGCCGCTACACAAACGGAGGTTGCTACTGTCAGCACTAGCACCTGCGCTTGTCAATGTACGTTTGCTGCTGCCGTTCCTGTGAAGCCTGCTGCTCCCCCCCGGCCTTCTGACCAGGCCGTGGTAGCTGACATCATGGAACTTCCTGCCCCTTCCCGGGGCCAGTCTTGTGCACTGCCCAGTGCTGCTACACCCCCTACTGCTTCTGAGGTTTTGGCTCCAATGCCACCTCAGTCCAGAACATCGAAGCCAAAGACGAAGACTCGCCCACTAAAGGAGACTGCAGTTATACAGTCTCCTGATGTGGATGTCATTCTCTCTGACGTCTCTCTCGACTCCTCTTCTGAGGCGATGTAGGTTGATGTCAGACTGGGGCAATCATCTCGCCCCAAAACTGAGCCTCCACCTGTTGTGGGCTCTGCTCCCCAACAGAAAGTGAGAATGAAGGTACTCCCACCCTTATAGATGGCTCCCATTATACAGTGGAACATGGATGGATTCCGGGCACATGTGGAGGAACTGAACCTCCTAGCACGGCAACGTCCCCTGTGCTTGTGTTTACAGGAAACGCATTTAAAACCATCTGATGCCCCTGTACCAAGGGGCTATACGTCATATCGCAAAGATGACCTGACTGGAGAAAGGGCCAAAGGCGGAGTCGCTGTGTTTGTCAATAATGACCACCACTCCTCTGCTCTCCCCCTGGATACTGACCTGCAAGCAGTTGCAGTTGAAATTCATTCACCTCGGAGGCTTACCGTTTGCTCCCTTTATTTACCCCCTCTGGATGCAATGACCTTAGACGCTCTCACAGATCTTATCGACCAACTCCCCCGCCCATTTCTCCTCCTGGGAGACTTCAATGCCCATCATGCCCTGTGGGGCTCCACTTCTCTTTGCGCTCGAGGTCGAATTTTGGAGAGCCTCCTAACATCTCAAGTGTTGTGCATCCTCAACACAAGTACTCTGACTCATTTCTCTACTGCTACAGGGTCATTCTCAGCCATTGACCTATCTTTCTGCTCTCCAACCCTCACCGACTCTGTTCACTGGGAGGTCATTGACGACCTTCATTCCAGCGATCACTTCCCTATCCGCATTCATTTCCTGGATAGTGTATCACTGGAGCAGCGGCCACCATCGTGGATGATTGGCAGGGCTAACTGGCCACTGTTCACTCGGTTGGCTGTCTTTGACCGCCACAATAACGTACAGGAATGGGTGGATCACATCACGCTTGTGGTCCATCATGCTGCTGACCTGTCCATACCACAGTCTTCTGGCACTCTTAAGCGGCGCCTTGTGCCTTGGTGGACAGAAGAGTGCCGTTCAGCCATCCGGGTCAGGCGTGCGGCTCTTCACCGATTTAAATGCCGCCCAACAGCGGTCAATCTTACCGCCTTTCGAATCACGAGAGCCAGGGCACGCCGTGTCATTACAGGGAGCAAGAAAAGGTCATGGCAGGAGTTCCTGGACTCGTCAACCGTTCCACTTGTTCCACAAGAGTATGGGAAGCCATCCGGAGGATTTCCGGTAAACACAGCCGTTTACCAATAGCTGCTGTCCTGAACCAGGGATGCCTCCAAACGACACCCAGAGCCATTGCTCAGACGCTGGCAGACCATTTTGCACAAAGTACTGCCACTGCAGATCAGGATCCAGCGTTTCGTCGCTACCGTGCGACTGTCGAAACAGCGATCTTGGACTTTCGGTTGAACAGTTCTGAGGCCTAAAATTGCCCTTTCTCCATGTGGGAACTTGAATCGGCACTTACTGAGACTTCTGACACTGCACCAGGTTACGACCGCATCCGGTACTCCATGCTTCGACATCTGCCAGCGGCGCCAAAGGAAATCCTCCTCGAATGTTTTAATCTCGTATGGCAGACTGGTGTTCCCCACCTCGTGGAGGGAGGCAATTCTCATCCCTCTCCTCAAACCAGGAAAGGACCGCACATGTCCCGGTAGTTATCGTAGTATCGCCTTGACAAGCTGTGTCGGAAAGACCCTGGAACGGATGGTTAACCGTCGTCTGGTCTGGCTGCTAGAGACCTGACAGCTCCTTAGCGCTTTCAGTGTGGATTCCGAAAATTTCGGTCCACGGTCGACAACCTGACCCTCCTAGAGGCGGCTATTCAGCAGGCTTTTCTCTGTCAGCATCACTGTATCGGTATCTTCTTTGATATCAGTAAGGCGTATGATACTACTTGGAGACACTGTATTCTTGCACAAATGCATCAATGGGGATTTCGTGGCCGCCTCCCGATTTTCATCCGGTCTTTCCTGTCTCAGCGGTTTTTTCGGACCCGCGTTGGTAACACACTGTCTGATCGCTTTGAGCAAGAGAACGGTGCCCCCAGGGCAGTGTTTTAAGTGTTACCCTCTTTGCCATAGCCATCAACAGTATAACGTCTACGGTGAGGAGTTCAGTACAGTGCTCCTTATTTGAAGACTTTGCTGTTTTCTGTTCCTCCTCCAGTGTTGCAACCGTGAGCCGTCAGTTGCAGCTAACAGTGCGGCGGTTAGAGGAGTGGGCTGCAAAGACGGGTTTTCGGTTTTCTGCCGAAAAGTGTGTTTGTGTTCATTTTAATCGTTCTCGTCATCTTTTTACTTTGCCTGCCTTGCATATGGGGGATACTGTCCTACATTTTAGAGACAGTGCGGTTTCTTGGCCTAATTTTTGACTCCAGGTTGTCATGGCTGCCACACCTACGTGACTTGAAAGCCAGAACGCTGAAGGCACTGAACATCCTCAAGTGCCTCAGCCACAGGCCTTGGGGCGCGGACAGGGCGCGTCTCCTACAGTTTTATGCGTTCACGGCTGGACTACGGGTGCACAGTATATGGGTCAGCGAGGCCATCTTATTTGCGGAGCCTTGACACTGTTCACCATGCTGGGATCCGACTGGCCACGGGTGCTTATCGGACCAGTCCCGTACCCAGCCTCTGTGCTGAGTCTGGCGAACCGCCACTTACCATCCGGTGGCAGCTCCTGCTGGTGCGCCAGGCTTGTAAGTTTCTTGCAGCTCCCAGATCGCCTGCTCACCATCTTGTTGCCCATCCACCTCTGGACCGCCTTTTTTCCCGCCGTCCCCGGGCTACGTTGCCGTTTGGGATCTGTGTGCAACGTGTACTAGAGTCCTTCGGTGTGGAGTCTGTACAACCCCAAATTCAAGGTTTTAACCGCCTGCCACCCTGGTTACTGAAGAGGCCTGGAGTGATTTTAGATTTATTGCAGTACAAGAGAGATTGCACTCCTGCCACCGTTTTTAATGCAGCATTTTCTGCCATTTTATCTGAGCACCACGACTATGTAGCTGTTTTTATGGATGGGTCGAAACAAGGGGATTCTGTTGGTTGCTCAGTTGTTTTTCCATATCGTGTCCTCAAGGTCCGACTGCCTCAGACTTTTACTGTCTTTGATGCAGAATTGTTTGCGATCCTGCGGGCACTGGAGCACATGAGACATTCTTCCTCTCCTAAATTTCTTGTCTGTTCCGATTCACTCAGTGCCCTTCACTCATTGCAACGTTTCTATCTGGCAGACAAAATTGTCCAGACCATCCAGGATGCCCTCTTCCAACTACAGCGACTGGGGAAGGTTGTAGCTTTCTGCTGGGTTCCGGGGCATGTTGGCATTGCTGGGAACGAAAGGGCAGATCTTGCAGCCAAGGAGGCGTGTCTCGCCCCACAAGTATCTCAGTGTGCTATCCCCTTGCACGCACTCACCTCGCTGTTGAGCTCACGGGTCATGCGTCGGTGGGAGGATGAGTGGCTGGAAGTGACTGACAATAAGCTCCGTATAGTCAAGCCCACAACGCGTGTGTGGTGTACTTCCTTTCAGCCCCATCGACGGGACGAGGTTCTTCTCACTCGGCTTCGAGTAGGCCACAGCCCTATGACGCACGGCTTCCTGCTCCGGCGAGAGGACCCTCCAGTTTGTGGTACTTGCGGCGTCCAGGTCACTGTGCGCCACGTTTTATTGGATTGCGTTTTATTTTCTGACGAGCGGGTCGCGGCTGACTTGCCAGCGGACCTGCCATCTCTTGTAGGCAACACTCGGACGAATGTGGTTAGAGTTTTAAAGTTCTGTGCCCTGTCAAATGTTTTTACAAAGATTTTAGGGAGAGGATTTTAATTTGCTCACTGTGTGACAAGCTCGCCCATATTTTATGTAAGTGGCCAGCCAATAACAATTTCCTGTGACATTCTTGTTGCCATGTTTCCCCTTTCCGTAGGTTTTACTTTCTTAGGTAGCATTTTCTTTCTTTTCCTGCTTTGTTTGAGTGTGTGCTTTAGTTTTCTTAGGTCTGTCCACATTCGTTCCTTTTAATGTGTGTCAGGGCGCTGATGACCTCGATATTGAGCGCCCATAAGCCCCAACACACCACCACCACCACCACCACCACCACCACCACCACCACCATATACAACACCGGGGTTTACGTCTTGCGATGGGAGCGTTCTATACTAGTCCCGTCGAGAGTCTTCATACTGAAGCCGGTGAATTGAATTGCCACTAACCTACCAGTGCGATATACTGCTTTATCGGTATGCCTGTCGCCTATTGTCAATGCCCGACCACCCATCTTATCGTTCCTTTTTTGACGACTCTCTCGACCGTCAATACGTGTTGTATGTCTCTGCCCTGCTGCCCCCTGGAGTTTCCTTTCGTCGGCTCCTTCAGCACCTTGATTTTTCACTCCCTGCAACCTTTAGAGTGGGCGAGAGCCAAACGCCACCTTGGCTCCAGGCTCAGGTTCGCGTTCACCTTGACCTCAGTTCACTCCCAAAGGAGGTTACCCCCACTTTGGTATACTGCTCCCGTTTTATCGAACTTCGTTCAAAGTTAATTAATATGATCTTCATTTATGCAGATAGCTCTAAGACCGATGACGGTGTCGGGTGTTCTTTTATTGTCGGGGCACACAGTGTCAAATACCGGCTCCGTGGCCATTGTTCGGTCTTCACAGCTGAGCTATTTGCTCTCTACCTGGCTGTTCTTTACATCCGCCGCCACTGACATTCTGCTTATGTCATCTGCTCCGATTCCCTTAGCGCCATCCAGAGCCTCAGTGATCTGTATCCGGTTCACCCTTTTGTGCACCGGATCCAACGCTCTCTTCAGCAGCTGTTGGACGACGATTCTCTTGTTACCTTTATGTGGGTTCCTAGCCGTGTCGGTAACCCTGGGCACGAAGCTGCAGATGCCGTGGCCAAGGCTGCGGTCCTCCAGCCTCGGACAGCTTCTTGTTGTGTCCCTTCATGGGATTGTAGCAGGGTCATTTGTCAGCGCATTTTATCGCTGTGGCATGCCGATTGGGCTGCACTTACGCCCTTCTCGGCGGAAGGAGGTCGTTTTGGCCCAGTTACGAATTGGACACTGCCGGTTCAGCCATCGCCATTTGCTGATGGCTGTGCCGGCGCTGTTCTGCCCATGTGGGGAATTGCTGACGGTATGCCACATTTTAACGTCCTGTCCGAATTTTAATACACTGCCCGTTGATCTTGGCCTGCCGTGTACTCTGGATGCCATTTTAGCGGATGACCCAGGAGCAGCTGCTCACGTTCTTTGTTTTATCCACTTGACAAACCTGTCTAAGGAGATTTGATTCTGCTGTTTTTTTAATCCTATACCTGTCAATCTGTCTTTTATCGTGTTTTCCATTTTAGTTGCTGTTTTAACCTAGTGCCTCGCTGTGCATTCCTAATGTAGTCTGGGCGCTGATGACCATTGTAGTTGTGCACCCTAAAACAACAAAAAAAAAAAAAAAAATTGCAGCTGCTGTACTGGTCTGCACGTGCGTCGTACAAGTGTGGAGGGTGCTGTGTAAGGTGGGCTCGGTGGCGCCGTGTTTCAGGACCTTCCGCCATGTCGTCAGCTGCTGAGGTTCAGAGGATGGCGGCCGTGGACCTGGGCGCCCTGCTAGATGCGGGCGAGGGCGCGGTCATGACGCTGGTGGCAGGAGAGACGCGGCTGGCGGCGCACCGTGCGGTCCTGGAAGAGAGGAGCCCCGTGTTCCGAGCCATGTTCCAGCACGACAAGCTGGAGGCCAGCTGTGGTGAAGTCAGAATCGCGGACGTGGAGGGCCCGGTGCTGAGGCAGCTGCTGTCTTACATGTACACCCTGCAGGCATCCCAGCTGACCGACACGGCCCGGGAGCTGTTAATGGCAGCCGACAAATACGGCCTGTCCGCGCTGAAGGCCGCCTGTGAACAGCAGGTGGCGGCACAGCTGGAGGTGGAGACGGCGGCGGCTGCAGCTGTGCTGGCGGTGAGGCACTCGTGCCCCAGCCTAACTGCAGCCATCGTCCACTTCATAAGGGCCCACGACTACAAAGCAATGGCAACACAGGGCTGGGCAGACGCTGTGCTCGAGTACCCAAAAGACATGGTCGAAGTCAGTCGGCTGCTTCGTGAGCCACCAGCAGAAGCCAGGTGAGCCCGGGGCAAGACGTTATTCTGTCTTTAACAATAATGTGTGTGTGTGTGTGTGTGTGTGTGTGTGTGTGTTGTGACTCTCTCTCCTTACAGCTCACAATGCTGTCATTGGCCTGTCATGACTGGTTTATCAAAGCTCCATATTCAGCTCTTTTTGTTAGCAGTTATGTTAAGTAAACAAATCATTGAGGGGATAATTTCAATGGTTACGGAATCTGTCTACATTTGATTAGTTCTCTTATAAAGCATGTGTAGAGCCCACTCATGTAGATTTTGGCATCAAGTCATTGAACAAAACTACTAAATTGTGATCTGCATCCGTATCTGCTTCTGTGTACACCTTACAGTCCAGTGTCTGATTTCTGAATCTCTGCGTGAAGATGATGGTATGTAACTGAAATCTTCACATATCTCGCATCGTTTCCCAAGTGTACCACCACCTCTTGTGAGTCTCAAAGAGAGTATTTGCTATTGCTAGCTGAAGTTTATTGTACATCTCAACTAGTCTTTCTTCTCTCTCATTCCTAGTACCAGGTCCGTCTTCTCCTGTAACCATTTCTTTTACTCTTTCCCCTACAACTGCTTTTTTGTCCCCCCCGACTATTAGATATTTATCTCCCTTTACGTACTGGATTAAGTGTTGAGTATCATCATATAGTTTTTCTACATCTTCATTGTCACCTTGTGATGTCGGCATGTATACCTGAACTCTCGTTGCTTGTGCTGGTGTTGGTTTCCTGTCGATTCTGTTGAGAAGAACCCTGTCACCGACTTGTTCACAGTAGCTCGCTGTCTGCCCTAGCTTCCTACTCATAATGAATCCTACTCCTGTTCCGCCATTTTCTGCTGCTGTTGATATTACCCCATTCTCTTCTGGCCAGAAGTCCTTGCCTTCTTTCCATTTCACTTCAGTGACCACCACCACATCCAGATCGAGCTATAGCATTTCCCTTTTGTTATTGTCTGGCTTTCCTATTGCATTCAAACTCATTACATTCCACGTCTTGACTCATATAATGTCATCATTTTGTTGGTCATTCAATCTTTTTCTCGTGGTTACGGCAGTCTCCCCAGGTATCCAAATAGGCACTAGGTGCCAAGATCGTCATGATACTTTTGTCAGTTATCGGCCACATCTCCTGTTGATGCACTTCATGTGTCTAATGCAGTGGTTTCCATTGTCTTCTGCATCCTCATGCCTTTTATCATTGTTGATTCATCTGCCTTAAGTGGAAGCTTCCAAACCCAATGGCAAGAGTGTCCTGAACATGTCTGCTCCACCACCCACTTTTGACAAAGATGTTGACTGGGGGTCTCAGGATTCTTTCATGAGTACTTGCATGGTGAGCACGGGGTGCCAAGCTAGTGCAGCCTTTCTTCTTTCCTGGGCTGCATTTCCTTGCCCTTACCCTCCTTTCCTCTCCTTGCTCCTTTGCCCTCTCCTTTCCCTCTCTTGGTGTCCTTCCTTATGTTGGTCCCGCTATCCTCCTGGTTATGTTGGTTTTGTAATTTGGCTTTGTTGCATAATCACCTCATCCTTTTGGCATTCCCTGGTCCCCCTCTGGGGATTGGCCTCCATTACTAAATTTCTATTGCGTCGTGTGAGCCATTTGGGTAAGAGCACCTTACCTAGTGTCTCCGACGTTTGCCCTCCTAGTTCATTCAGCCTGTTCTTTCACGTCGTCGTCTGATGATAGGGTGCATAGCCTGCTCGGTAGCCAGCCCGTGTGGTGGGGTCGCTAGTACCCTTTTGGTTGAGCCCCCTGAACACACAGGGATCACACTTCTGATATCTGTGCTGTGACCACCTCAGGTAAGGCTAGCAGTGGTAGCTTGTCATCCTGGTGCATTCGATCTCCCGGCAATGGCTGCTGTGCCAGACGGCCCTCGCTGTGGCTGGGTGGCGCACGTGAGGAGAGCCCCTGATTGGAGTGGGTGATATCAGGGAGGGCACTGCATACAGATCCAGAACTCAGGCCATTCTTTTGCGGCTGTATCTCCCCGTGGAACTGATTCTTTTAGTGCTGCTTCTCCTGCCCCTTCGGCCTTCCCTCCCACGGCTGCACCCTTGGAGGAGCGTCAGGCCCATCGGCTAGGGGTGAAACCTTTTCCCCGCTATCTGGTTTGCACCAGGACTGACGGGGATACTTTCAGCAATGCCAAACCTTTATTTTTGTGGAACACATTGAAGATAAGTTTGGGGAAGTGGACTCCCTGAGCAAGGTGCGGTCGGGTTTGTTGCTGATCAAAACCGCTTCAGATGCCCAGTCTGCAGCTCTTCGTGCCTGTAACCATCTTGGCACAATTCCTGTGTCCATTACCCCCCCCCCCCCCACACCAGTCTCTAAATATGGTACAAGGTGTGATTTTTCACAGGGACTTCATCCTTCAAACTGATGAGGAACTTCGGAACAATCTTGAACAACGGGGCGGGGTGTTCACTTTGTTCGGCATGTTCAGAAGGGTCCGAAGGACAATCGCATTGATACTGGTGCCTTTGTCCTGGCCTTTGAAGGGGATACCCTCCCTGAGAAAGTAAAGATTATTGGTTATTGATGTGGCATAAAGATTATTCTTTATTGATTTGGCGTGAAGCCGTACATACCACCTCCTACGAGGTGTTTTAAGTACTTGTGTTTTGTTCGCAGGCCCCTCTCTGTGGTGACTGAATGTCCGCTCCATGAGGGGAGTTCGTGTGTTCCGCCTCCTGTGTGTACTGTCATGGCAATCATTTGATCGTTTAACCGACACTGAGGCTCGTAAGAAGTAAGCATGTCTTCAACCAGTGTCCATGACGCTAGTTCTGCTTTAGTTCCATTTTCACCCCTTCCTCACCCGTCGTTACCCCAGTCCTGAATCCCTCTCCTCCCCCCCTCCCTTGTGGCTCCCACACCTCTGTGCACTGTTCCCCCCTCTCCAGCCAGAGAAGTGTCCCACGTCTTCGGTGTCTGCTGCTCAAGGGCGCCCCTCCTGGGATATCCCTTCCAGGCCAAAATTATGCTGCCACGCAACCAATGCTGCCACGCGATGACTGCGAGAACCACGGTTTGTGGGGCCCCCAGGTTGCCCGATCTCTTTCTGTTCCCGATCTTGCTGCAGCTGGCTCCTTTATGCCACTCAGCTCTCCTCGATCTCAAACAGAAAAGAAGAAGAAACATAAGTCCCGGGACAAGGAGCCTCTGGTGTCTCCAGAGGTCCCATCCTTGGCTTCGCAACCCGATTCTGACTTGTTGTTCATGGATGTCACCCCCTCCTTGTCGGTGACAGTTGGTGACTGGCTTTAGCTTGAATCATTGTTCTATGGTTATCCAATGGAATTGTAATGGGTATTACAATCACTTACCGGAGTTGAAATCCGTTATTTCGTCTTACTCTGGAGCTTGTTTGGTTCTACAGGAATATAATTTTACTGATGATCACTCACAAACCCTCTCTGGGTTCCGTGTTTTCTGTCGAAATTGGGTTGGCCCTGTGCGGGCAACTGGTGGCGTTTGTACGTTGGTCCGTACAGACGTTGCTAGCACGTGGATTCCTCTTCAAACTACATTGGAAGCGGTTGCTGTTAAAGTCCACCTGGACGGTTTGCAATCTTTATCCCCCCTGACAACACCTACACCTGCTGGCATAACAGCCCTCCTTCTGCAACTTGTTCCTCCCTTCCTCCTTCTAGGGGATTTTAATGCTCACCATCCCTTTGGGGCAGTGCATTTCCATCTAGACGAGGTCTTCTCATAGAACAGTTTCTTGCAGACCACGACTTGTGCCTTCTTAATGATGGCTCCCCTATTCATTTCAGTGCCAGTCATGGTACCTTTTTGCCATTGATCTTTCTCTTTCTTCTCCCTCCCTCTTCCCTTCATTACACTGGTCGCCACATGACGACCTTTGTGATTGTGAGCATTTCCCATTGATTCTTTCACTCCCTTCCCGCTCCCAGATGGGCAGGCTACCTCATTGGTCTTTCCAACGTGCCGATTGGCGTCTATACACTGCACAGGTTGTGTTTTCTCCCTCTTTGTCAGGTTGTATTGATGATGTCCTACATGAAGAGTGACGTGATTGTTTGCGCTGCTAGTTTTGCTGTACCTCGCTCATTTGGACCATTTCACCGCCAGCAAGTCCCGTGGTGAAGTACGGTCATTGCCATTGCCATTGCCATTCGTGATTGGCGTCGAGCTTTGCAATACCTTAAGAGGCACCCTTACATTGCCAACCTTATTACCTTCAAACGCCTTCGTGCTAAAGCTCGTTACTTAATCAAACAGAGCAAACGGATATGTTGGGAATGCTTTGTTTCTTCCCTCGCTCCTACTGTCCCTACGTCACGGGTATGGGCTACACTTCCCTCTCTCCAAGGTTGCCACTGGCAGTCCACCCTCACAGGTGGTCCCAGATGGTCTTCGTACGGACCCGCTGATTCTCGCGGAACGTCTGTCGACCCATTTTGGAACAGCATCATCATCATCAACCTCCTAACCAGCATCTTTCCTGCACCAGAAACAGTGGTCCGAAGCTTCCACCTTACATTTTACCTGTTGTCAGTCAGAATCTTACAATGAACCTTTTATGAATGGGAATCTCTTTTCACATTTTCTTCTTCTCATGATACAGCTCCTGGCTCAGACTCAATTCATAACCAACTGCTTCAACATCTCAGTGCTCCACAACGGCAACATCTTGTCCAGTTTTTAACCGTATTTGGCTCCAGGGTGACTTTCCTTCTCAGTGGAGGGATAGCATGATGGTTTTGTTTGTCGTAAGCTATCGGCCAATTATTCTGACAAATGTTGTTTGCAAGTTATTTGAACTGATGGTAGCCCGTCGGCTCAATTGGGTCCTCGAATCTCGGAATCTATTGTCATGTTACCAGTGTGGCTTCTGAGAGGGACGGTCTCCGATTGATCATTTACTTATTAAGCTTGGAATCCCCAGTTCGACAGTCTTTTTCCCAGCACCGCCATTTGGTTGCAGTATTTTTTGACCTTTGCAAGGCTTATGACACGGCTTGATGCCATTACGTCTTCCTTACACTTAATCAGTGGGGTCCACCCCCCGATTTTTATCCGCCAGTTCCTGTTCTACCGATCGTTCAGGGTTCGGCTTGGTACTGTTCTTAATTCTCCATGGACCCAGGAGACT
This sequence comes from Schistocerca piceifrons, assembly GCF_021461385.2. Taxonomy (NCBI): domain Eukaryota; kingdom Metazoa; phylum Arthropoda; class Insecta; order Orthoptera; family Acrididae; genus Schistocerca; species Schistocerca piceifrons. Next base: position 171,743,110 of record NC_060148.1, on the reverse strand, counting down.
GGCATCTCACAGGGTTCTGTATTGAGTGTACTTCTTTTCCTCATTGCTATCAATGGACTTGTGGCTTCTGTCAGTCCTTAGGTCGCCCTTGCTCTGTATGTGGATGATTTCTGCATTTGGGTTTGTTCCTCTTCAATGGCCTCTGCAGAGCAGCAGTTCCAAGGAGCTATACGGCATGCCTCTGCATGGACCCTCTCACACGGGTTTCAATTCTCTCCTTTAAAATTACGGGTGGTACACTTCTGTCGCCGTAGTACGATCCACCCTGATCCAGAGCTCTATCTCGATGCACAACGATTACCTGTGGTCCCACAGTTTCGTTTCCCAGGTCATCTTTTTGACAACTAGCTCACTTGGCTGTCTCATATCAGACTTCTGAAGAATGTTTCCGTAAACTCAGTCCTTCACTTCCTTGCCCACAACTCTTGGGGTGCAGACAGCTCCATCCTTATCCGCCTTTATCGTGCTGTAGTGCTGTCTCGCTTGGACTATGTCGTCAAGTTGGGCTGTCTCGCTTGGACTATGTCGTCAAGTTGGGCTGTCTCGCTTGGACTATGTCGTCAAGTTGGGCTGTCTCGCTTGGACTATGTTGTCAAGTTTATGGTTTGGCTGCTCCTTCCACACTGCACCTGCAGGATCCGGTCACCATTGCAGTATCCGTGTGGCCAGTGTTGCCTTCCCTACTAGCCTTGTTGATAGTCTCCTGGTTGAAGCTGGGATCCCCCCCCCTTTCTGTTTGGTGGTCCCAGCTTCTGGTTTCTTATGCAATCGCTGTCTGTTCCTCTCCCACTCATCCTTCCTTTTCTATCCTGTTCCCAGCCCATGGATGTCACCCATCTGATTCCCGCCCTCTGGCAGGTTTACCGGTTGGGATCCCCCTTGCGTCTCTTCACCGTGATTTTCAGCTTCCTTCTGTGTCCTGTTTTCCATGCTCCCTTCCCACCACCCCCTCTTGGTTATTTCTTCTGCCCCAAATTCGGATGGATCTCCGCTGAGGTCCAAAAGAGTCCATCCCCCCCCATGGTGTTCTGTTGGTTTTTCCGCCAAATTTTATGGGAGTTTCGGGATGTTGTTTTTTACACCGATGGCTCTAAATTTGTTGACCGTGTGGGATATGATTTCATGTCCTCTGTTTGCACGGAAAATCATCTGCTGCCACCTACATGTGGGGTGTTTACTGTGAAATTGATGGCAATTTCCCAGGCCCTTACCTTTATTAAACAGTCCCAGCACAACCGCATTTTGTTATTTACGGTCTCAATGAGTGGCCTTGTGGCTGTTGACCAGAGTTTATCCCGCCATCCCTTGGTCTCGGCCATCCATGACCGTCTCGCTGATCTTCACTGTGCTGCTTGTTCCGTTGACTTCCTTTGGGTCCCTGGTGATGTGGGTATCCCAGGTAATGACCTTGCTGATTGTTTGGCTGGGGGAGCAGTCACTCCCCCCCCCCCCAGTTTTCTGTAACTCCTGCAGTGGATTTACGGTTTCACATCAAATCCAACTTCGCACAATCATGGGCCAACTCTTGGGTGGCTACCTCCATGTCTAATAAACTTCGTGCGATTAAGGTGACACCTGGCCCGTGGCGTTCTTCCTTCCGCCTCTCTCAAAAGGACTCGACCACACTGTGTTGTCTCTGCATCGGCCATACCAGGCTGACCCACAGTTTTCTTTTGCGTAATGAGCCACCCTCACTTTGTGGTTGTGGAGCCCGTAACCCACATTTTGGTGCAATGCCCCCTTCTTTTGTACTAAGTACAGATTTCCCCATGCTTTACCTTTAACCTTGGATGAGGATTTCTGGATAGTTGAACTGGTTCTCAGTTTCCACTGGGAAAGTGGTTTTTATTCTCAATTTTAAGGTTTTCAATCTCACTTTCGTGTTGGGGCATGACAGTGAGGGTTGGGGTATCTCCCACTGTAAGCTGTGTTTGGAGATTCCCGACTCCCCTCCTTGGCCAAGATCCTCTTTTATTCCCCCTTTTACTCTGTTTTTATCACTTTTTAGAATTTGTTAGTCTCCTTTTGCCATATGCACTTCTACATTCTAGCGGTTGAATGCTTTCAAATAGCAGGTAGTCTTGCCCCTGCTGCTTCAGACGTGGGATATTTCCTGCCTCTAGCATAGCCATGGGGTCGCTCTCTTGCTGACTGCACTCATTTTGTTTTTACCATTGATGACATGACTGCTCTTTTACATTTTTTAGCCTTTTCCCTTTTATCGTTCTGACTTTTATGAGATGTCAAACTGTCTGAATGGACCACATTTGAAACAAGGGACTGATGACCTTGCTGTTTGATCCCTTCAACCCTAATCAACCAATAACCATCCAGTCAGATATCCAGTACAGAAGATGTGAGTGGAGACAGTAATTCAGTCAGCACAGTACCGTGGTCACACACAATGCTGGGCCTGACAATCACAATCTCGTCTCTGTTCCAGGTATGGTGTGCTCTAGTTACCTCACTGTACTTGATGCTGGAGGGGCAGGTGTCAAATGTCTACCCTTCTGCCAGGGCTGCAATTCTCTCCGACATTACTGGAGACCACTCCAGTGAATCACATTAGTTTCCTCGCACTAGGATGCGGCAGATTATATTTCCTATCTGTCTATTTGAGTCTCCAGCATGTTCCACACTGTCAGTATTGGTGTGACGATTAGATCCAAGTATTATTTGTTACCCTCTGCCTCTCAGATTCATATGCTTCATATTAGGACTTCCTTTTCTTTTTGGAGTTTCTTGAATGTGTTACACTACTGGTAACTCAACAATTTATAAACATTGTTCGTGAAACAATATTGCCTAGCCTGTGTAATCCATTTTTTCTTCTAGTGGTAGCCTGTACTGGAATCCTATGTCTGTTTTGTCCAGCTTAATTTAACATGAAAATTGATGTTTGAGGAAGAAGTACATCACCTCTGCTATCAAGAGACATTACATGCATATATGGTTCTGTCTGCTTTAGTCAGAAGCAAATTTTGAAACAACTCTTTTGTAAGTTTTACAGTGTAGCTGTTGTAATTCCTGGCCATCATCTCCTTCATTCCCTCAGGCGTCAAAAAATACTGCATGTTAGTTATCCACTGTTAATCTAAATGGCAGTTTATCAAACAACTCCTGTGTATCTGTGACAAGCTTCATGTGTTTTTCATTGTACGAGGGTCGTTCAATAAGCAATGCCTAAAAATTTTTAAAAATGCCATTAATATACATAGACAGATGTCCTTGTTGGTGCCTCCCATTTGATGTTTTTTGTGTGCCATTGCAGTTTCGAACCATTCTGGCAGATGGCAGAGCAGTAGTACAGCGTCAAAATGGCGTCTGCATATGAGATCCATTACAAGCAGCATGCTGTTATTGAGTTTTTGTGCGCAAGAAAAGAAACCGTGGTGAACATCCATAAACGTTTGTGTGCAGTGCGTGGCAATGCTGCAGTTGATAGCACAGTTGGTCAACGGGTGGTGAAAGTTGCACGCTCAGGAAATGCAGAAACAAGCTCCACGATCAGCCACACTTGGGACGTCCTGCCACAGCAGCTGCTCCAGACATGCTGAATCGTGCAGATGCCATTATTCGTGCCGACCGGTGCATCAAACCTTGACAGTTGGCTCTACAGTTGTCGGTCAGCATTGGAAGTGCGTCTGCAATGATCAGGACTCTCGGCTATTCAGATAGAGGTGCTCGCGATGGATTCGATTAACGCTCACTGCGGGCTACACGATTCAAAGAAGGGCCATTTCATCTGAACTATTACAGCGTTTCGAGACCGACGGAGACGCCTTTCTCTAACGGATTATTACGGGGGACGAAAGCTGGGAGCACCACTTTGTGGCAGAAACAAAAAGGCAGTCCATGCAGTGGCGTCGACCTTATTAGTGACAAAACAAGACATTAGAGACAAACCCCTCTGCCAGAAAAGTCACGGTGACAGTCTTCTGGGATTGTGATGGCGTCATTTCTGTGGATGTGATGGCAAGAGGGTCAACCATCAATTCAGGGCCATATGAGAAGACTCGAACACGAGAACCGTTACCGATGTGTTCAATCGGACAAGAATCCAGCAGAAATCTTGCTCTAATATGATAATGCACGCCCACACACAAGTCCGAGAGCCCGGGAACGCGTTGCCTCATCCACGCTACAGTCCGGACCTGGCACCCTCGGAGTTCCATCTCTCTGGGCTGCTTAAAGATTTTCTACGGAGAACAGACTTTGAAGAGGACGAGTGTGTCAGTCTTTCAGTGGACACGAGCAAGACGTGTCGATGTATGTCACCAAATTCTGACTCTTAACAATAAATACATTATGGGGAAAAAAAGTGGGGCATTACTTAATGAACGATCCTCGTAAGTTAACAGAACTTGACAGATTGTTTCCCCTATGTCCCCCCTCCTCTCCCCCCATTATGGGGAAAAAAGTGGGGCATTACTAAATGAACAACCCTCGTAAGTTAACAGAACTTGACCGATTGTTTCCCCTATGTCCCCATCCCCTCTCCCCCCTGTTACTGATATTCAGCTTCCATACATTAGGTTCCAAATAAACTCACAAGCAAGTCACAGCTGGCTGACTTCAACTGCTTCCAAAGTTCTGCTCGGCAGTTGCCCTGTCAGTGCAGCACAGTCGCTGTCCCCTATGTTCGGGCTGTGGTTCGCGCCCCACTCTGAACAGTCGCCCCCTGTTTGCAGTGCGGGCCGTGGCTCCAGCAGTCCCAGCACCGCCACGCGGCCACTCGGCGACCCCGGACGCTCTCCTGCCGCGGCTGCCCGCCACACTCCGCCGCCACCAGATGCGGCCGTCTCTCGCCTGCGGTGAGTGCTGCCGACTTGTACACTCAGTGCCGCATCAACCAAATGTTACACTAAAAAGATCTAATTTAAGCATTTTTGAAATTTCCGATAAAGCTGAACTTACAGTTGTCAGGAAACACTATTTCTTCATTTAATAGGTGTGTTTAATGTAACTGCTGCTCTTGATGGTGTTTACATATCTTAGAAATTAGTTCCGAAGGAAGTGGGCTAGTAGCCACTGTCAGTGCACTGTTATTCACTGAAACCTACATGTCACGTCAATGAGTATACAACTGTATGGAAGTTCTCACAGGGAACCTCTTGAGAGCGAGATCACAAATTCAGTCTTCAGTGAGGCTCATCAGATAGTATTAACAGTTGTGATGGGGAAAAATATTAGCTGCTAATGTTTCACAATCTTCATGAGGGCTACAGAAAGTGAGTGTCCATGATGTACAGAGATAAACCTCCTATGAGACACACGTATTACACATAACAAAATAGACATCGTCGACATTAGAGAAATGTTCAGGACAGATAATTAACTTGAACAACAAGCACCAAATGAAAAACAGCGTGTCCCGGTGGTCACAAAGGTTCACACCATCGAGATTGAAGGTGAACACTGTCGTGGACCTTAAACCGTGAAACTGGTCTTCCTTCGAGGTGCACGTTCAGATAATGCGATAATACGTTTTATAGGCACAGAACAAACAAAACATCTAGAGGCAAAATCTTCCAGTGATACAAATTACAATATTGCACTCCTTTCAGGAGGGATAGTTTACTCTGAGGGACTATCATTTTTATACGCAGACCAGGAACGATCAAAAGAAACTTGCTTTAACCAGTCATTGGTCAGAAGCAGTGCTCATACTGCATTTGTAGTTCTCTTATGCCTATTTTCCTGCTCTCGTTTGCTTTGAGGTAACGACTACCTACTGCCCTTGCAAGATGGCGCACACGAGAAACAATCGTAGGGGGCAGAGCACCTCCAGCTTGTCGCAGCACAACAAATAGATTTCCAACAAATTTACCGACTAGATTAACATTCGACATGGTTGTGTACTGCTGTGTTAAGGCATTGATATTACGAGAGTGAGATTTTCACTCTGAAGAGGAGTGTGCAGAATTTGGAAGGTAGGAGACGAGGTAATGGCGGAAGTAAAGCTGTGAGGACAGGGTGTGAGTATTTGAAATTTCGTTACCTGATTTTTTTCAGTTTTATAGCACTGTTTCAAACTATGCCAGTAGTATAGGCTTTGATATGGGACACCACATGTTTTTGACTTGAAAATATTTCGACATGTTTTTGACTTGAAAATATTTAGACGTGTTTTTGACTTGAAAATATTTAGACGTGTTTTTGACTTGAAAATATTTAGACGTGTTTTTGACTTGAAAATATTTAGACGTGTTTTTGACTTGAAAATATTTAGACGTGTTTTTGACTTGAAAATATTTAGACGTGTTTTTGACTTGAAAATATTTAGACGTGCTTTTGACTTGAAAATATTTAGACGTGCTTTTGACTTGAAAATATTTAGACGTGTTTTTGACTTGAAAACATTTAGACGTGTTTTTGACTTGAAAATATTTAGACGTGTTTTTGACTTGAAAATATTTAGACGTGTTTTTGACTTGAAAATATTTAGACGTGTTTTTGACTTGAAAATATTTAGACGTGTTTTTGACTTGAAAATATTTAGACGTGTTTTTGACTTGAAAATATTTAGACGTGTTTTTTTCTGAAAAAATATTTCCACGAAGGTTTCTTCTGGAAAAATATTTCCACGAAGGTTTCTTCGGGAAAAATATTTCCACGAAGGTTTCTTCTGGAAAAATATTTCCACGAAGGTTTCTTCTGGAAAAATATTTCCACGAAGGTTTCTTCTGGAAAAATATTTCCACAAAGGTTTTTTGTGGAAAAACGTTTCCACATATATTTTGTAAAAAATATTTTTGTCTTATAAAATTTCCACTTAAATATTCTGTTACATATTTCCAATTTCCTTTTTAAAAATTCGCCGTTCGGCTTGAGAAAACTGTATCGACAAGACTATTTTCATCATTTTCACATGTTTTACACGTAAAAATATTTACATAGTTTCCGCATAAAAAATTTCCACATCTTCCCACTGCAAATTTTAAAACATTTTGTATAAAAGTGTGGTCCTCTCTTTAAACTCACATCTTTTTGCGCAAAAGATGGCAGCCACTTTTTAGCAGTCACTTTTTTGCGAAATTGTGGCGATTTTAAGTAAGGGCAGCGGTATGGCACGAACCCACATTTTTTAGACGAAAAGACGACAGCCACCTTTCTGCAACTACTTTTCGCATCCACTATTTTGTGGCCACTTTCTTGACATTTCCAAGGAGCGTTCGAGTCGTCACTCGGCAGGCACTTTTTCGTGGTCTCTGTTTAGCTACCACTTTCTTGCGAGCGCATTTTTGCAACGACTATCTGAAACAACACTCGACAGTTGTGATGTGCTTAAGTCACCTCAATTATTTACTGGTTGATAGGTGTCTCTTCAGTTATCTCTATTTTATCATCCAGCAACAATCTGTACCAACAATCAGTATTATCAATGCATTCTGTAATCTCGCAGAAAGCATAGCTGTATTCTATTTATACAAGCGGATTTTATTTCATTATTAATTGATAACCCCCAGGGAAGTGTATCGATTATTCTGTAATCTCTTCTAAAGCCATAAGCTTATCGTAGTTACAGTTAAATTCCTTACCTATAGCTGTACTTACAAAGTTCTTTGTTTTCTTGTGTATGGGTATTATATCATTGGTTATGACTTTGTCTTGTGAACCATGTACCAGCTCGGCCATTGTTTCCATATTCAAAACCTTCAGCACTACGGTAGTTAAGAGTGAAGCCTTGTAATTTTGGTAGTCTGTTTACCTCTGTACGTTTTGTATGCACAACTTTTTGGTCCTGTTCCTATCCATTCAATACCGTAATCATCTTTACCAAACTCGTCAGTCAATTCACAAAGTGTGCAACCTGTTTCTACAGTATTCGTACCATCGTCAAGATAAACAAGTGTCGGTGTTGTAGGACACAATTTTATCACCTAATCTATCGAGCATATCGTACGGCCTCATTCTAGTGTTGGAAGTGGTGAAAGTGGACACAAATAGGTTGGTACAATCTTAGACATAGTACTGATATATAACTTGGATTACACAGGTCTGCGACATAAAAATCGTTCCAAATTTATCAAGTGGTTTTCATAGTGTTTTCAACATCGATTTCAGGGAAATTGGTGAAAAAATTCCATCACGTACAGTTATTTCACAAACGTCTTCTCTAGTTTTAGCTTTTTTCGATATTTCAGCACTCTAGTGAGTTTGAATTTTGGTTTTTAGGGTCTCCGTAAACTGTTATTTAGCCGTTTTTATACTAGATGTACGCAAAATAAGAGTAATCAGGCGAAACCAGCAGTATTTTCATGTCAGTGCCTGTCTGCCGCGATGCCCCTTCCCCCGCCATCACCGAGCAGTGAGCTTCTGCTGTTGTCCTCCAGTTCACAGTACCTCTTCACTCTGTGATGTTGTTGCTGGTGCTTTAAGTTAGTGACTGTTTCCTTGTGCTGTGAAGTTGTTCTATGGACAATGGCTACCAGAGGATATATAAATTCGCCACATCGCTTGTGCTACATTTGTGATAACTATACCGTTAAAAAGCAACAAAGAAACATTTCCGATTTTGCTGAAAAGGTATAGTTCGCCTATTTTTGTATAAAGTTAGGTGATCAAGATAAGCCTTGGACCCCACACAAAGTTTGTTCAGTGTGTGTTGAAGAACTGAGGCAGTGGTTTCAACGTAAAAAGCAGTCCGTACATTTTGGAATACCAATGGTTTTGAGGAGCCCAAATATCGTAGTGATGACTGCTATTTTTGTTCTTGCAGTGCAAGAAGACAGAGATCGCTACGATTCTGGCACAACTGATCCCGTTCCATTCTCACAAACTGAACTGAACGATTTAGACCTAGGCCTTTCTAAAGAATCGGCAGAGGTTTTAGGATCTAGATTGAAAGATAAACATATATTGGCACCAGGTAGATCCTTTTCTTCGTATCGATCGAGGGAAAAAGAGTTTGTATCCTTCTTCCCTCGAGAAGGTGACATGGTGTTTTGCAGTGATGTTCCCCCTGGACTTATGGCATGTTTCAAAATAGAATATGCTCCTGATGAGTGGAAACTTTTTATTGATTCTTCAAAACAAAAAAGCTTTACAGCAGTACTTCCACACAACAGCAATAAGTATGCTTCTATACCAGTTGGGCACTCGGTTTACTTAAAACAATGTTGCGCAGGCCTTGAACTGGCTTCAAGCAAACACTGCTATTCAGACCACAAACGGACATTACGTGTGGATTTAAAAGCGATTTCAATGCCGTTTGGTCAACAAAGGGCTCTACAAAGTTCCCTTGCTTTTTCTGTGAATGGGAGAGATAGAAAGCAACACTACATCAAAAAAGGTTGGCCCTTCAGAAAAACCTTACAGGTAAGGGTTAAGAACGCTGATAGGAAAAGCCTTGTGGATCCCAAAAAGGTGTTACTTCCACCACTTCACATTAAGTTGGGACTGATGAAACAATTTAAGACATTGCCAAAAGAAGGGGAATGCTTCAGATAGCTTTGTGGACAGTTTCCTGGTTCATCAGAGGCAAAGCTAAAGGAAGGAATCTCTGTCCGACCAGACATTAGGAAACTAATGACAGATCCCAAGTTTGTGGACAAAATGGAAACATAAGAAAAGACAGCATGGACATCTTTTAAATTAGGTGTTACAGATTTCCTAGGAAACACGAGAGATCCAAACTAAAAGACAATTGTCGCAGACATGCTCTACAACTTTAAGAATCTGGGCTGTAACGTGAGCATTAAAGTTCATTTCCTCCACTCGCGTCTTGACTACTTCCCTGCAAACCTTGGTGATGTAAGTGAAGAGCAGGGCGAAAGATTCCATCAAGACATCCAAGAAATGGAAAGAATATATCAAGGAAGATTGAATGTCAACATGATAGCGGACTACTACTGGGTGATAAGTGGTGATCCTCAACAAGCCCACAGCTGGAGAAGCAATAAAAGGAGCTTTGACAGAAAGCGAAAGCGTTATTATAATGACTTGTGAGATTAAAGAGAAGTGGAAGTGTGCGAGAAATATAGTTTAGAACTTATTTATAAATAAAATAAAATTTTATTGTTACTATACTTAAAAATACTCCTTTTTCTGGGAAAACCTGACGTTACAGAAAAAAATTGGATTGCATTTTTGAAATTGGCGTTAAAAAGTACATAAGTCAGTTATCAAATTTCAAGCAACTTCCAAAAAAATATTTTTTTGCAGACCTGTGTTATTTCTTCGTTGATCGGTATGACATTAGTTCTCTCTCTTTTATTTCGAGTAAGAGCTCGTACAATTGCTCAGTGTTGTCTATAAATTCTGTTTGACACATTCTGTCTCTGGCCGAATTTTCTGCTGAGGGAATTACACATTTTGGCCACAGCCCGCTTGCCAGCGTTCGGTTCAGTATTGTTAATGTCATGCGTGATGTCTTGCTTTCCCTCGATAATTCGACCGTATTCTTCTTTAGACTTCTCATTACCATCCCAAGGACTAGTTTGACCTTCATGAAGGTTTTAACGTAGTTTGTGAACAGTCAATTACTTTCCCATTCAAAGTGCCACACCTCGTAAATTTCCTGTATTGTGCAGCCTTCTTGATGGCTTTGTTGAGCTCTATAGTTGTCATAAAGTTCGTACGAATGCTCACTCATAGTCACTATGGTTGCAACTACTATCAGGCTTTTCTTCTACACTTTTCGAACATAGAGCAACTGGAAGCACAGAGTGGTACAAGCCGTGAAGCACAAGCACTTTGCATTTAACAAAATGAAATCATTCGTCGTCATATTTTTGTGGCCTCAGTATCTGTACGGGATGACCAACATATAATCGTCGTAAAACATCGCTGTCGGATATAGCCTGCCCGTGTCTATATATGGCAGCTTCTTGCCTGAAACCTTGAATTTAGCAGCGTTTGTTCTTGCTCCAAAAAAGACATCTCTAGGATTCAGGGGTTCTATGACATTTACGTTCTCTTTAGAATTATTCCACTTAAAGCTCCATATTTCGACACAGTTACAACTGGTGTACCCTAACTCTTGTGTGAGTTCTAAGAGATACATGGTTTCATTGTTGACCGTTGTCGATAGTATCGGGCGAATAACACACTAGACAGCTGTGCCAGAAGCAATTGTGATACTGGTAAACTGTTTTTGTGTTTGCGTACTAGCTGTCAACATTTCCGCCACCTTTTGTAACTTCTCCACAGCTCAATGCATTTCGTACATTAGGAAACGAATTTAACCACACAATTTACTCTTCGCTGAACATTTCCTTCTTTTGATGTTTGACTACAGCAATTGGGTTCAATGTATTCTGACCTGTAAATAGCCATAGAAACACTAAAAATTATGTACTGGAAAGGATCAATGTTTCTAATATCCAGGAAATATCTCCTAAATTCAAGGCAGCTGCGGCGCAATATGTCGTCAGAATGGAAATACTCTGAAAATTCCTTCTGGAAGTCAAACCCGTAATTTTCACCCACTTCCTGAGCGTGCCATTCTAAGAATGCTTTTCTAGCCTTACATATCACAATGTCAACACCATAGTACTTGTTTGCTGGAAGTCGCCCTACGTAATTTTGATTTGCTTATTGAAGAAGTGTGGAAAGTAACCTTTTTTCAGCTCTTTCAGACTGAATGTCTTGGAAAACCTCGCGAGATTTCCTAGGATACCGTATTTACTGGAATCTAAGCCGTACTTCCGGTTTTTGTAATTCAGAAAACCGCCTGCGGCCTAGAATCGAGTGCAAAGTAAGCGGAACTTCTGAAAAATATTGGTAGGTACCGCCACAACTAACTTGTGCCGTCAAATATATGTAGCGCTACTCAGGCATGCTTTGCAGGCACAAAGATAAATACTGGTGCCAAAACCTCTGCGTTCGTAAATAAATTAAAAGAAAAGGTAGAAGAATGTGAACATTATGCCATGTATTCCTTTGTGTTTGCTGCTGTCTCACTGAAATTCTGTCTGCCTAATAAACTACGAAGCTAGAGTGAGACAACAGCAAATGCGGAAGAATATACATATCATGTCATGTTTATATTCGTATTATTCTTATGCTGAATAGTGATAGTCAGAAATGAATCTCAGCAACTGACTAGATTTTTAAATCTAAGATGACTTTGATTTCTGTGCAGAATGCAATGCACTAAAGAGGCGTCTGCCAAGATTTTCAAACGGAGAAAATTTTTCGCTAAACTCCAGTTCACAACATCTTCTCTCATACGCTGTCTATTATTTCGTTCTTGTTGGTATTTACCAAACAAAGCAGCAGTGTAAGTAACAACAAATAGCAGTCTCTTGCCATTGTTCCCTGTGTGAGACAATTTCTCTTTTTCTTTTTTATTGTAAGCCACGGAAGCGCGCACAAAAGCAAGCCATGCCGCAAGCGGCGACTGGTTGTAAACACTCATTATCAGTATGCGACAAACAATGCATGACACAGTACAAAAATGCATTTCCAGCTTAGAGTGACTTAAACACCTATAACAAAGAGAACAGCACTCATCAGATCAAAGCAAAATAAGCAATCCGTTCAAATCAGACGAAATATGTGAAAAAGGAAGGGTATCTGTATAATGCCTGACACACAGCAATGAATGTTTAGAGAACATAGTTGCGTGGAGATAGCAGCGATTGCTTGTACATGATTACTTACTGATATTATAGCTTTACAGTGTAAATTGCCCTGAAGATGACCCCATCTCAGGTTGAAACCGATTGGCGACAAAATAATGTGGCTGTGAGTGTCGCTTTGATTAATTGACGTAGCAATGGCTACTTGGTAAAGCTTAACTGTTAAGCCTACGACTCGGACCACACTACTGTAGCTGTATCTTCATCTATTCGGCTTCAATTGTGTCTCACGTTAGGGTGGTCAAAAACTTTTCTCTCCCCTTGAATTTAGAACCCCAAATTTCAGGTGCAGCTTAGATTCGGAAATTTTTTTTTTTCATTGATTTAGTCTCATTCTTCGAGTGCGGCTTGGATTAGATTCGACTGAATACGGTAAGGTTTATGCTGTCAGTTATTCCGAGCCTTGTTGTTGTCTTGAGGCCTTAGGGAAGGTATTTCTAGCACTACAATCTTCGTTCCTTGGTAAATGGTTTTGATCTTAATTCCGTTATTGACACAATACTGTAAAATAAAGTACGAATCATAAGTCTTTGTATTGTGTGCTATACACGTATAGCCCCTGTTACTGTGTGACAGCAACCATTCGCAAAATTTATTGTTTCTAAATTCGTATGTGTTTCCTTTGAAGTCTTGCACAGCCACAAAGTTTGGCGTGTGTATGCCTGTGTCTTGTTCTGCTTTGAAATCGGAAAAGTAGTACCTTTCTTTGTAAGTGCATTTTTAAATTTTTTAGTGCCACTCCCATTGCAAGTATATTTATTATTGCAGTAACCACCACATCTTTTTCTCCTTTGCATGTAGCATTTGTTTTCACTTACCTTCACACGCTCATCGCCGCAATTTTGGCAATCAGAGAAGCCAGTTGTCTGCCGAGGCTGCTTCTGTGTTATTTTTTTACACTTTTCGCACTCTAAAATCTTTTCACACGCTCACTTGTGATTACCCATGCATTCTTTACCAAAACAATACAGTAGAGGCTTGATAGTGCGAGTTTCCAATAATCCGAGCCTCTTTAATAAAAAAGAAAAAAAATAGAGGTTGCCATGATCTACTTTCATTTTTTCACTGACATGATAAATAATGAGAGAGTACAGCTCAGTGACGAAGCAGACAACAATTCAGTCAACACCGACAGTTAGCTCGCTGCCATGTTGCACGAACATCTGTCGTCAGTATGGCACGAAATACCCCGACTGCTGCCGGCTGCTACCGATCAAAACTGGGCAGTTCATACGCTGCTGTAGTTCCCAGCACCTGTACTGTACAGTGCTGTGTGTCGTTTTGTTTGTTGACTGTGTGTTCTGTTATTGTAGAATTTAAAAAATCATAAGTGTCGAAAATTTGTCTAATGAACAAATATATAACTGTGACGAAACTGGGCTAAATTTTAAAATGTTACCAGCGAGAACACTTGCTTCTTGTGAAGAAAAAAGTGCTCCTGGGCACAAAAATAGCAAAGAGCGGCTCACAGTTATGGCAGCTTCAAATGCAACTGGAAACCACAAACTAATACTAGTTGTGAATGGGAAGTTTGGCAAGCCAAGAGCATTCAAGAATGTATCCATCTCAGCTCTTCCAGTTGTGTATACACACGAGAATAATGCCTGGATGAACCAGGAAATCTTCAAGAACTGGTTTTTTAACTCATCTGTACCTGACTGCAAGAATTTTTTAAAAGGAAGGGGACTGCCATGCAAAGCAATTTCGCTCACGGATACTGCATCCTCATGTCAGAGTGCAGGAGAACTGCAGTGCGACGGTATCCGCGCCTTGTTTCTCCCACCAAACGTCTCCTGTCTCATTCAGCCCACGGATCAGGGCGTTCTGGAATTTTTTAAAACAAAAGTATCGACGGCGATTGCTACAGTCAGTGCTGCATTCCGAAGACAACGAAAGTATTGTAGGAGCTTCGAAGAAAGTGACTTTGAAGGACGTCGTGTACTGGATTAGCAAGTCTTAGAGCGAAATAGTCAGAAACAATTTCTAAGCCGTGGAGGAAAATTCTATAGGAAAGTATGCCGGACACAGAAACTGAAAATTCACCGGAGGACGACGATCAGCCACTGTGTAATTTAATCAGAAGATTGCCAGGCTGTGAAGAGGCAGAAAAGGTGGAAGGAGGCGAGTTGTTTAATCCGGACCAACAGTTGGAAGTGACAGACTCTTTTGTAATTGACACGGCTAACATTCGACGGCAGTGCGAGGGTGACGAGGCAGCGGCTGCACAGGTGGTGAGTCACACCGATGGCTGCGCTGCCCTCGAGGCCGCCATATGCTCCGTGGAACAGCAGCCTGAGGCGACACCGGTGGCGTCACACTGCCGCGAGCAAACGTCGCAGACACCTCACTATTACTTGGCCCCCCTGCGGTTCCGGGGATTAGAATAGGCCCGCGGTATTCCTGCCGGTCGTAAGAGGCGACTAAAAGGAGTCCATCCCCCTCACGGGGGTCGTTAGCGCCTGCGTCCGGAGACGGACGGTTCCACGACCTATAATCGTGGTCTTTTTGGTTTTTCACTTTTCGTTTCTTCCTTCCTTTTGTTGGTTCCTTTCTTTGCTCTTCTCCACCTCACTGTCTTCCTTACTCTTTCCCTTGACTTCTCCTTGCCTTCTCATTGCCTTTTTCTCCTTGCCTTCTCATTGCCGTTTTCTCCTTGCCTTCTCATTGCCTTTTTCTCCTTGCCTTCTCATTGCCTTTTTCTCCTTGCATTCTCATTGCCTTTTTCTCCTTGCCTTCTCATTTCCTTCTTCTCCTTGCCTTCTCTGGTCTCCGCCTCGGCGTTTGAGACAGTCTGTCCTCTTTCTCCCTCTCTCTCTTCTTTTTCCTCTTCTTCCTTCCTCCCTGTGCGTGCCTGAAGGCCGACCCACGCGTTCGCACGCGTAGCCGGTGACGGGGTAACGCGTAATTCCCCGCCCTGGGTAGACATGTAAGGCACGCGCGTACCCCCTGGTAAAGGCCAGGCCCGGGGAGGGGTGATTGCCTGAGCTGATACCTTCTGACCATGCCGATTGGTCCCTCCGTCTGTTTCTCGGGAGGTGTGACCTGAGGTGTAAACATTCACCTAAGGCGGGAGTGCCCTCTGAGAGGGTCCCCACAAGGAAGGAGCGCGCCATCGGAGACGCTGGCAATCATGGGGGATTCCTCCGCAATGGATTCTACTCCATCTCTTTCGACTTCGACCCAAAAACGGAAACGTGACCAGCCAACAGTGACAAAAGTACTACCGCCTGTCCCACAGTTCCTCGTAGTTTCTCGATCTGAGCACGGAAAGGATTTTTCTTCTGTCAACCCTTTCGTTATTCAGAAGGGCGTAGATGCCATAGCCGGATCTGTCAAATCTTGTACCACGTTGCGTAACGGCACCTTATTACTAGAAACTGAGAGTGCCTTTCAGGCACAAAAACTGCTTCGGGCCACCCTCCTGTACACGTTCCCTGTCCGGGTGGAGGCCCACCGAACTTTGAATTCGTCTCGTGGTGTAGTCTATACTAGCTCCCTCGACGGATTGACTGACGAGGAGCTTCAATCATTCCTCGCTGAGCAGGGCGTGACGGCTGTCCATAGGGTCATGAAAAAGGTCAACAATGACCTTGTACCGACCCGGACAATTTTCTTGACCTTCGATAGTGTTAAGCTGCCACCGCGCATCAGGGCGGGCTACGAGGTTATTTCTGTTCGCCCCTATGTCCCGACACCTACGCGCTGCTACCAGTGTCAGCGTTTCAACCACACTCGACAGTCTTGTTCCAATGCGGCTAAATGTGTCACTTGTGGCAGGGATGCCCATGAGGGTGATTGTCCACCTCCGTCTCCTCGCTGTGTGAACTGTCAGGGTGACCATGCCGCATCCTCCCGCCACTGTCCTGTCTATAAGGAAGAAGGCTGTATCCAAGAAATTCGAGTCAAAGAGAAAGTGTCCACCTCGGCTGCTCGCAAGCTATTGGCTAGTAGGAAGCCCACGCTGCTCCCAGCGGGGAAATACAGTACTGTCCTCGCATCTCCTCGGACTACCCGGGAGGTAGCAACCCAGACATGCGATCTGACCTTCAGCACCACGGTCGTCCGTTCGGCCAGTGCTAAGATCGCGCGGTCGACGTCTCCTCTTCCTCCCATCACCCCACAGACACGAGCACCTTCCTCAGCTTCTGCTAAGACGAAGACATCGAAGTCAGATGCACGGGCCTTCAAGAAGGAACCATCCCGTGCAGACTTCCTCCGTACCTCGACCTCCCAGCCTTCGACAGGTACTTCCACTACACGTCCTTCCAAAAAGGCGCATAGGAAGCACAGTTCTCCTTCTCCGCCACGGCGCATTTCTTCTCCTGCGCCACCCAGCGGTTGCCGCCCCAGGCCGTCATCCGTTTCGCCTGGCCGCACCGCTGGTAGCCGTACATCTGGCCGTTCACTGGCGGAGGAAGCTCCCCCTCCCGGCCATCCTCCCGAGATGGCCGATGACCCTATAGACCCAATGGACGATGACTGTCCGCCTACTGATAGCGGCGGCAGTGCTCGCTCGAAGCCAGGCCCTAAGCGGCCTTCGAGGTGACCACTTCTCTCATCTTCCTTTTCTTACGATGGCACTTATTCACTGGAATATTCGCAGCATTCGCTCCAACCGAGAGGACTTGAAGTTGCTGCTCCGCTTGCACCGTCCGCTCGTCGTAGCCCTCCAGGAAACGAAGCTACGCCCATGCGATCAAATTGCCTTGGCACACTACACCTCTGTGCGTTTTGACCTACCCCCTGTGGTAGGTATCCCAGCTCATGGAGGGGTTATGTTGCTCGTCCGGGATGATATTTACTACGATCCCATCACGTTGCACACCGGCCTGCAGGCAGTTGCCATCCGCATTACTCTTCCCACTTTTACGTTTTCCTTTTGTACCGTTTACACTCCATCGTCATCTGCCGTTACCAGGGCAGACGTGATGCAACTTATTGCGCAGCTACCTGCACCATTTTTGTTAACTGGAGACTTCAATGCCCACCATCCCCTTTGGGGCTCTCCAGCATCCTGCCCGAGGGGCTCCTTGTTAGCAGACCTTTTCAACCAGCTCGATCTTGTCTGCCTCAATACTGGCGCCCCTACTTTTCTTTCAGACACATCTCACACCTATTCCCATTTAGACCTCTCTATATGTACTCCCCAACTTGCACGCCGGTTTGAGTGGTATGCACTGTCTGATACATATTCGAGCGACCACTTCCCGTGTGTTATCCATCTCCTGCAGCATACCCCCTCTCCGTGCTTCTCTAATTGGGCCATCTCCAAGGCAGACTGGGGGCTCTTCTCTTCCAGGGCGACCTTTCAGGATCAAACCTTTACAAGCTGCGATCGTCAGGTCGCACACCTCACGGAAGTCATTCTCGCTGCTGCTGAATATTCCATCCCTCACCCTCCTTCTTCTCCACGTCGCGTACCGGTCCCCTGGTGGACCGCAGCATGTAGAGACGCTTTACGTGCTCGTCGACGTGCTTTACGCACATTTAAACGCCACCCTACAGTGGCGAATTGTGTCAATTATAAACGATTACGTGCTCAGTGTCGTCGTATTATCAAAGAAAGCAAGAAAGCCAGCTGGGCTGCTTTCACAAGCACCTTCAACAGTTTTACTCCTTCTTCTGTTGTCTGGGGTAGCCTGCGCCGGCTATCTGGCACTAAGGTCCACTCACCAGTTTCTGGCTTGAAGGTCGCGAATGACGTCCTTGTGACCCCTGAGGCTGTTTCCAATGCCTTCGGCCGCTTTTTCGCAGAGGTTTCGAGCTCCACTCATTACCACCCTGCCTTCCTCCCCCGCAAACAGGCAGAGGAGGCTAGGCCACCTAACTTCCGCTCCTCGAATTGTGAAAGTTATAATGCCCCATTCACCATGCGGGAACTCGAAAACGCACTTGGCCGATCACGGTTCTCCGCTCCAGGGCCAGATTCTATTCATATTCAGATGCTGAAGAACCTTTCTCCTGCGGGTAAAGGTTTTCTTCTTCGTACATACAATCGCATCTGGATTGAGGGACATGTTCCCGCATGCTGGCGCGAGTCTATTGTTGTCCCGATTCCTAAGCCGGGGAAGGACAAGCACTTGCCTTCCAGTTATCGACCTATCTCGCTTACCAGCTGTGTCTGTAAAGTGATGGAGCGAATGGTTAACTCTTGATTGGTTTGGCTGCTCGAGTCTCGACGCCTACTTACCAATGTACAATGTGGATTTCGTAGGCGCCGCTCTGCTGTTGACCATCTGGTTACCCTGTCGACCTTCATTATGAATAACTTCTTGCGGAAGCGCCCGACCGCGGCTGTGTTCTTTGATTTGGAGAAGGCTTACGACACCTGTTGGAGGGCGGGCATTCTCCGCACCATGCATACATGGGGCCTTCGCGGTCGCCTCCCTCTTTTTATTCGTTCCTTTTTAATGGATCGACAGTTCAGGGTACGTGTGGGTTCTGTCCTGTCCGACACCTTTCGCCAGGAGAATGGGGTGCCACAGGGCTCAGTTTTGAGCGTCGCTCTCTTCGCCATCGCGATCAATCCAATAATGGATTGCCTCCCAGCTGATGTATCAGGCTCCCTTTTCGTGGACGATTTTACCATCTATTGCAGCGCGCAGTGTACACGTGTCCTGGAGCGCTGTCTTCAGCGTTCTCTTGACCGTCTTTACTCCTGGAGTGTCGCCAATGGCTTCCGTTTTTCAGCCGAGAAGACGGTCTGTATTAACTTCTGGCGCTACAAAGAGTTTCTCCCACCGTCCTTACGACTCGGTCCCGTTGCTCTCCCAATCGTGGAGACAACCAAATTTTTAGGCCTTACATTTGACAGGAAACTTAGCTGGTCTCCACATGTGTCATATTTGGCCGCCCGTTGTACCCGTTCTTTAAATGTCCTCCGTGTTCTCAGTGGTCTGTCGTGGGGAGCGGATCGAACCGTACTACTTCGTCTATATCGGTCGATCGTCCGCTCCAAGCTGGATTATGGGAGCTTCGTATACTCCTCTGCACGGCCGTCCATCTTACGCCGCCTCAACTCCATACAACATCGGGGTTTACGACTTGCGATCGGAGCATTTTATACCAGTCCCGTAGAGAGTCTTCATGCTGACGCTGGCGAATTGCCACTCACCTACCGGCGCGATATACTGCTTTGTCGGTATGCCTGTCGGCTACTGTCAATGCCCGACCATCCGTCTTATCGTTCTTTTTTTGACGACTCTCTTGACCGTCAATACGGGTTGTCTGTCTCTGCCCTGCTACCCCCTGGAGTTCGCTTTCGTCGCCTCCTTCAACACCTTAATTTTTCACTACCTGCAACCTTTCGAGTGGGCGAGAGCCGCACGCCACCTTGGCTCCAGGCTCAGGTCCGCGTTCACCTTGACCTCAGCTCGCTCCCAAAAGAGGTCACCCCCGGTTCAGTCTACCACTCCCATCTTTTGGAACTTCGTTCGAAGTTCATCGACATGACTTTCATTTATACAGATGGCTCTAGGACCAATGACGGGGTCGGGTGTTCCTTTATTGTCGAGGCACAAAGTTTCTAATACCGGCTCCATGGCCATTTATCGGTCTTCACAGCTGAGCTCTTTGCCCTCTACCAGGCTGTTCTTTACATCTGCCGCCACCGATATTCTGCTTATGTCATCTGCTCAGATTCCCTGAGCGCCATCCAGAGCCTCAGTGATCCGTACCCGGTTCACCCTTTCGTACACCGGATCCAACGCTCTCTTCAGCAGCTGGTGGACGTCGGTTCTCCAGTTAGCTTTATGTGGGTTCCTGGCCATGTCGGTATCCCTGGAAACGAAGCTGCAGATGCCGCGGCCAAGGCTGCGGTCCTCCAGCCTCGGACAGCTTCTTGTTGCGTCCCTTCGTCCGATTTTAGCAGGGTGATTTGTCGGCGCATCTTCTCTCTGTGGCATGCCGATTGGGCTGCACTTACCGACAACAAGCTTCGGGCCTTAAAACCTCTTCCCGTGGCTTGGACGTCCTCCTCACGCCCTTCTCGGCGGGAGGAGGTCGTTTTAGCCCGGTTAAGAATTGGACACTGCCGGTTCAGCCATCGCCATCTGCTGACGGCTGCGCCGGCGCCGTTCTGCCCATGTGGGCACTTGCTGACGGTTAGACACATTTTAATGTCCTGTCCAGATCTTAACACACTGCGCCTCGATCTTAACCTGCCAAATACTTTCGATGCCATTTTAGCGGATGACCCACGAGCAGCTGCTCGTGTTCTTCGTTTTATCAATTTGACAAACCTCGCTAAGGACATTTGATGATGCTGTTTTTTAATCCTATGCCTGTCAGTCTGTCTTTTATCGTGTTTTCCCTTTTAGTTGTTGTGGTCAACTTGTGCCTCGCGGTGCATTCTTAGAGTAGTCAGGGCGCTAATGACCATTGAAGTTGTGCGCCCTAAAACCACAAAAAAAAAAAAAAAAAAAACTATTACTTGGCTAAATAAATAATTATTGTTATTCTGCCAATGCAAATGCGTGTGTAAATACTTTTATTTTAATAAAATTCAAATTTGAGTTGTATTACTTAGAATATCATAATATTTCTTTTTCCCATTTAAATTTCGTTCGCCCGAGCTTTTGACAGTTCGAGGTGGTTCCGGTCCCGTTTACCTCAAACTATCGAGACTCTACTGTGTGTCTTGCACTTTCTGCATTAAATCCTTGGCTGTTTACCTTCATGCTTTGGTCTTAAACGCAAGTTGCACACATTTCCTTTATCTTTTTCGCAGAAGTATTTGTCCTTGTGATTGCAGGATTCGTCACACGTCTTGCAATAGACATTCTGCCTAAAAGACTCTTCATATTTTTGATGCCACTGTGGTGGTCATTATTTAAGCACAAATAGTGTTGCCCCCTTTTCGCCGCCAGAGGAATGGATAACCCTGTTAAAATTAACAGCGGAAAAAACTTTAATCTGAACATTCAAGAAAAGCTGCTGCATCGTCGATATCGTCCAGACTGAAATCTTCTTCACAGTTCTTCGAGTCTCGCTCACAACTCTTTCGCTAATTCTTCCTGCGGAGCTCTCCCTTTCCTAGTCTAGAGAATGTCATTATCTGTCAGTTCCTCGCACAAGTGTGTTTCTAGTGATCATTGCTCGAGGACCGCACAGGCTATTGTTGTTGGTTATTTTGTTTATACTTCTCGTGCCAATTATATCTTTAGTAATATTTACTATTTTTGTTTCCCTTTGAACCTTTACCTCGACCTATTTCGTAGACCTCAAAGTAAAATTTGGTGTTGTTTGTGTTTACATTTTCATTGGATCATTGGATGTTATTATTATTTCAATCTGATCAATAGCTGTGAAGCATTGACTTTTAAATTCCTTTTCGATGAAATTGCATGATTAAAATCATTTTCAGCAACTATTTTCATTTTGTCGCCTTACTTGCAATCGGGCAATGTTCTTACTGCATTTATAGCTGCGTGTATAGCCTTTCTGACAGCTTTCATTTGTTACACGGGATTACCTTTCTTTGAGTCTTTCTCACTCATGTTGTTTCTTTCCATATCTTTCGTAGCTGTCCACCAAACGTTATTTCTTTAACAATACTGAAGTGAACAGTTCTTTTTTGAGCAGAAACATTTGGCCTACTTTTCCTGTTTTTGTGGAGCCGCGCTGTTATTTTTCTTCAAAAACCTCTCTAGAGAATTGAATGTGCCAAATTATTTCCAAACGTTCCTTTTCTGAGTTCACCAAGTCCAGTAGGCCTTTCTTTGTATGTACTACAGAGTAACCTTTGACCCTACTTTCCCTTGCTATATATATATATATATATATATATATATATATATATATTATTTTTTTCCCCCCTGTTCACGAGTAGCTTTCGGAAACAAGTCTCCATAGTTAAACAAACCACTATCATTTGCTGCTGGGTAAACTCATTCTATAGCTTCAACAAATGCTGCTTTCTTCAGTTTGTATAATTCGTAGTTCAGTACTAAACATTAATTTCCATAATTTCTCATTTTGTACAAACCTTTGATTCTGAGGTCTTACGCAAGGGCTCTTAATTCCTTAAGTTTTATTTTCTTTAACCTTCAATTTTTTTTTTTCATTTGGCTCATCTAAGGACCACGCACCAATTTCAGTGCCTCCTCTTTGTTGTTTTTCTTTTTCCTTTAGTATTCTTTCATCATTTCACTACATATCCTTTTTCTGTCCTGGGGCCATTTTTACACTGTCTTTTTCTCCCTCTTGCCTTGCAATCCTTCAATTTTTTACGCTTCCCTCTTGAAAATCTTTCTCTTTCATCTTTCTCACTCATGTTGTTTCTTTCAATATCTTTCCTAACTTCTTGAGTCCAGGCTATTGTTGACTTCTTGTCCCAAAGATATCTAAAAACCTGTTTGGTTAAACCTGTTGCTGTTCATTCTGTGTAAGTGTCCAAAAAATTGCCTCTTTTGTAGTGTTCCATTTATGTTTTCAATGCTACGATAAACTTCTTCATTGCTTCTGTATTTTTTGGTGCCCAACTATTTTTCGAATTTCTTTCTAGGACTTCAGTTTTGTATAATTCGTAGTTCAGTACTAAACATTAATTTCCATAAAGAAACTCTGGTTTTTCTACTGTGATGTAGTGCTGCATCTTCAAATGTTTAGAGAGGCACCTTTTGTTGCAGATATTCCTTGTTATTTCACAAGTGCTCTCCATTTTATGTACTCCCTTCTAAAACAAATTTTTCTAAGCCATTTTCTTGAATAATTACTCGCAAATATTTAAATTTATTTACCATCTTTATCTGGCCAATATCTGTTGCTAGGGATTCGAGAGCATTTTTTATATTTGTCATAAATTTTATTTTTCTAAGATATTCAACCTACTTTGTTGGATATTTCTTGTAAGACTGATTTGTATTCCAGCATTTGTTAGATTTTCAGAGAGAATGGCAAAATCATTCGCAAATGCTAAACAGTGAATTTCAGTACCTTTGTTTTTAGTTCCCAGTCTGACTGGTGATAGCTTCTGCTCTTTCAGTTTTTGTTTGCACACTCTTACTATTTTCTCAAGTGCACAGTTAAGAGGAGTGGAAACAAGCCATTACCTTGCCTTCCACTTGTTTTTATGTCGAATGCCTTCGATATATCATCCCGAAACTTTACTTTTGATGTGGTGTTCTCGAGCGTTTGAACGAGTAAGGTTTGCTAATTTAGGTTTGATGCCAAATTCTCTGATCCCCCCAGGGGGTCCACAACTCTTTTGTGGACTCATGCATAGCGAGCACGGGACCCCGAGCTAATGTGGCCCTCCTTCCCTTCCGGGCTGCATACCTTCCCTTTCCGCATCCTTCCCCCCCCCCTCATCTTC
Organism: Schistocerca piceifrons; assembly: GCF_021461385.2. Taxonomy (NCBI): domain Eukaryota; kingdom Metazoa; phylum Arthropoda; class Insecta; order Orthoptera; family Acrididae; genus Schistocerca; species Schistocerca piceifrons. The sequence continues at coordinate 171,719,209 of NC_060148.1, read as the reverse complement.
GCCCCCCCCTCACCTCTGGCTCTTTCCTTCCCTTTCTCCCCCTCTGGGAGTATGGTTTGTGCCTACGTCCGGAGACAGACACTCGAAACTGTTCCAAATTCCTTGCTTTCTACACTTGCAAGTCTTCGTCCTTCCTCTGTCCTTCTCTTTTCCTTCCCTCTTCTCTTTGCCCTTTTCTCCGCTGCGGCGTTTGAGACCCCTCTTCTTTCCTTTCCCTTTCTCTTTTTTCCTCCCTGTGCGTGTCTGAAAGCCGACCCACGCACTTCCATGCGTAGCCGGTGACGGGGTAACGCGTAATTCCCCGCCCCGGGTAGACAGGTAGGAACGTACGTACCCCCTGGTAACGGCCAGGCCCAGGGAGGGGTGATTACCCGAGCTGATACCTTCCGAAAGTGCCGATTGGTCCCTCCGTCCGTTTGTCGGGAGGTGTGACCTGAGGTGTGAACAATCATCTAAGGCGGGAGTGCCCTCAGAGAGGGCCCCCACAAGGGAGAAGCGCGCCATCGGAGACGCCGGTAATCATGGGGGATTCTTCCGCAATGGTTTCCTCACCTTCCACTATGTCTGCTCACAAACGTAAGTTCACTGAGTCTCAGCCACAGACAGTTCTTCCATCGTTGCCACAGTTCGTTGTTGTTTCTCGGTCTGACGAAGGTCACGACTTCTCCACGGTCAACCCTTTCATTATTCAGAAAGGTGTCGACGCAATTGCAGGTCCTGTAAAGTCTTGTTCCAGATTACGGAATGGCACCCTGTTGTTAGAAACAGTCAGTGCCCTCCAGGCACAAAAATTGCTGCGTACTTCTCTGCTCCACACCTTCTCTGTCCGTGTGGAATCGCACCGTACCTTAAATTCCTCGCGTGGAGTCGTTTATACACGCTCCCTCGATGGATTGTCTGACGAAGAAATTCAGCACTACCTGTCTGACCAGGGCGTAACGGCTGTTCATAGTGTTATGAAAAGGGTTGACACGAACATCATTCCAACCCGCACTGTCTTCTTGACATTTGACAAAGTTCAACTCCCATCGAAAATCAAAGCAGGCTATGAGATAATTTCCGTTCGCCCTTACGTCCCAAACCCTACGCGTCAGCGGTTCAATCACACCAGCCAGTCCTGTTCCAATCCGGCCAAATGTGTTACGTGTGTTAAGGATGCCCATGAGGGTGCTTGTCCACCTCCATCCCCTCGCTGCATCAACTGTATGGGTGACCACGCTGCTTCCTCTCGAGATTGCCCCGTTTTTAAGGACAAAAAGCTCATCCAGGAAATACGAGTGAAGGGAAAGGTGTCGACCTTTGCTGCTCGAAAATTATTCGCCAGTCGACAGCCCACCGTGCCTCAGACAGGAAAATACAGCACTGTCTTTACTTCTCCTCAGCCAACAAAGGAGGCGGCCACGCAGACATGCGACCTCACCTTTAGTGCCACGGTCGTCAGATCGGCCAGCGGAAAGATCGCCCGTTCAACCTCACCACTTTCGCCTGCCCACTCTATGGCTCACCCTTCGTCGGGTTCTGCTAAATCTCGAGCCCAAAAGTCAGACAACAAGTCTTCTAAAAAAGAGCATACTCGTGAAGAGTTTTTACAAAGAAACCCAGTTCCTCTCCTTCTCCGCCAAGGCGTGTCCCATCTACAGCACCACCTGGCGGAAATCGCCCTCGGCCGTCTTCTGTGTCGCCGAGGCGCACTGCTGGTGGCCAGTCAACCGGCCGATCGCTGGTGGCAGGAGCTGCTCCTGACCAACCTATGGATCAGGATCTTCTGCCTTCAGCTGAATGCCATTCCATGCTGTCGGTCGCAAGCTCTGAGCAGTCGTTGAGTTGACAGCAAATTTGGTCACATTCCTCCATTTTCTGTTCACCCTATGTCCATTATCCACTGGAATATCCGCGACATTCGAGCCAATCGGGATGAATTGTCGATCCTCTTACGATCCTACTCGCCGGTCATCTTCTGTCTTCAGGAAACAAAGCTGCGTCCCCATGACCGCTTTGTTCTCCCTCTTTTTCAGTCCGTCCGATATGACCTCCCCTCTGTTGAAGGCACTCCAGCCCATGGAGGACTCATGATTCTTCTCCATGATACTCTCCATTATCACCCAAACCCCTTAAACAGTTCCTTCCAAGCTGTCGCCGTCCGTCTTTCCCTTTCTGGATACACGTTCTCTCTTTGTACTGTATACATTCCATCGTCCACACCAATGGCACGAGCTGATCTCCTTCATCTTCTTGATCAGCTTCCACCCCCCTATTTGCTGGTTGGGGACTTCAATGCCCACCACCCGCTTTGGGGATCTCCACATCCTTGTCCACGTGGCTCCCTATTGCTAGACGTCTTCCACCAAGCGGATCTAGTTTGCCTCAACACTGGGGTCCCCACATTTTTGTCTGCCTCCACGACAAATTTATCTCATTTGGACCTTGCGGTCGGTACTGTTCCGCTAGCTCGGCGCTTCGAGTGGTTCGCCCTTGATGATACAAACTCGAGTGACCACTTTCCATGTGTCCTTAGACTGCAGCCTCAACTGCCATATATGCGCCTGCGACGCTGGAAGTTTGCCCAAGCCGATTGGACACTTTTTTCGTCTCTAGCGACATTCGATGACCGTCGCTTTCCCAGCGTCGACGATGAGGTCACACATATTACCGACGTTATTCTTACAGCTGCGGAACGTTCAATACCACGCACCTCCGAATTGCCCCGGCGCCCCCCAGTTCCTTGATGGAACGAGGCATGCCGTGACGCAATACGTGAGCGGCGACGTGCTCTTTGCATTTTCCGTCACCATCCTACTTTGGCCAACTGTATCCGCTATAAGCAGCTCCGTGCGCGATGCCGTCGCGTCATCCGCGATAGCAAGAAGGCAAGCTGGAAATTCTTTATTAGCTCATTTAACACCTTCACTTCCTCCTCTTGGTCCCTCCGTCTGTTTCTCGGGAGGTGTGACCTGAGGTGTAAACATTCACCTAAGGCGGGAGTGCCCTCTGAGAGGGTCCCCACAAGGAAGGAGCGCGCCATCGGAGACGCTGGCAATCATGGGGGATTCCTCCGCAATGGATTCTACTCCATCTCTTTCGACTTCGACCCAAAAACGGAAACGTGACCAGCCAACAGTGACAAAAGTACTACCGCCTGTCCCACAGTTCCTCGTAGTTTCTCGATCTGAGGACGGAAAGGATTTTTCCTCTGTCAACCCTTTCGTTATTCAGAAGGGCGTAGATGCCATAGCCGGATCTGTCAAATCTTGTACCAGGTTGCGTAACGGCACCTTATTACTAGAAACTGAGAGTGCCTTTCAGGCACAAAAACTGCTTCGGGCCACCCTCCTGTACACGTTCCCTGTCCGGGTGGAGGCCCACCGAACTTTGAATTCGTCTCGTGGTGTAGTCTATACTAGCTCCCTCGACGGATTGACTGACGAGGAGCTTCAATCATTCCTCGCTGAGCAGGGCGTGACGGCTGTCCATAGGGTCATGAAAAAGGTCAACAATGACCTTGTACCGACCCGGACAATTTTCTTGACCTTCGATAGTGTTAAGCTGCCACCGCGCATCAGGGCGGGCTACGAGGTTATTTCTGTTCGCCCCTATGTCCCGACACCTACGCGCTGCTACCAGTGTCAGCGTTTCAACCACACTCGACAGTCTTGTTCCAATGCGGCTAAATGTGTCACTTTTGGCAGGGATGCCCATGAGGGTGACTGTCCACCTCCGTCTCCTCGCTGTGTGAACTGTCAGGGTGACCATGCCGCATCCTCCCGCCACTGTCCTGTCTATAAGGAAGAAGGCTGTATCCAAGAAATTCGAGTCAAAGAGAAAGTGTCCACCTCGGCTGCTCGCAAGCTATTGGCTAGTAGGAAGCCCACGCTGCTCCCAGCGGGGAAATACAGTACTGTCCTCGCATCTCCTCGGACTACCCGGGAGGTAGCAACCCAGACATGCGATCTGACCTTCAGCACCACGGTCGTCCGTTCGGCCAGTGCTAAGATCGCGCGGTCGACGTCTCCTCTTCCTCCCATCACCCCACAGACACGAGCACCTTCCTCAGCTTCTGCTAAGACGAAGACATCGAAGTCAGATGCACGGGCCTTCAAGAAGGAACCATCCCGTGCAGACTTCCTCCGTACCTCGACCTCCCAGCCTTCGACAGGTACTTCCACTACACGTCCTTCCAAAAAGGCGCATAGGAAGCACAGTTCTCCTTCTCCGCCACGGCGCATTTCTTCTCCTGCGCCACCCAGCGGTTGCCGCCCCAGGCCGTCATCCGTTTCGCCTGGCCGCACCGCTGGTAGCCGTACATCTGGCCGTTCACTGGCGGAGGAAGCTCCCCCTCCCGGCCATCCTCCCGAGATGGCCGATGACCCTATAGACCCAATGGACGATGACTGTCCGCCTACTGATAGCGGCGGCAGTGCTCGCTCGAAGCCAGGCCCTAAGCGGCCTTCGAGGTGACCACTTCTCTCATCTTCCTTTTCTTACGATGGCACTTATTCACTGGAATATTCGCAGCATTCGCTCCAACCGAGAGGACTTGAAGTTGCTGCTCCGCTTGCACCGTCCGCTCGTCGTAGCCCTCCAGGAAACGAAGCTACGCCCATGCGATCAAATTGCCTTGGCACACTACACCTCTGTGCGTTTTGACCTACCCCCTGTGGTAGGTATCCCAGCTCATGGAGGGGTTATGTTGCTGGTCCGGGATGATATTTACTACGATCCCATCACGTTGCACACCGGCCTGCAGGCAGTTGCCATCCGCATTACTCTTCCCACTTTTACGTTTTCCTTTTGTACCGTTTACACTCCATCGTCATCTGCCGTTACCAGGGCAGACGTGATGCAACTTATTGCGCAGCTACCTGCACCATTTTTGTTAACTGGAGACTTCAATGCCCACCATCCCCTTTGGGGCTCTCCAGCATCCTGCCCGAGGGGCTCCTTGTTAGCAGACCTTTTCAACCAGCTCGATCTTGTCTGCCTCAATACTGGCGCCCCTACTTTTCTTTCAGACACATCTCACACCTATTCCCATTTAGACCTCTCTATATGTACTCCCCAACTTGCACGCCGGTTTGAGTGGTATGCACTGTCTGATACATATTCGAGCGACCACTTCCCGTGTGTTATCCATCTCCTGCAGCATACCCCCTCTCCGTGCTTCTCTAATTGGACCATCTCCAAGGCAGACTGGGGGCTCTTCTCTTCCAGGGCGACCTTTCAGGATCAAACCTTTACAAGCTGCGATCGTCAGGTCGCACACCTCACGGAAGTCATTCTCGCTGCTGCTGAATATTCCATCCCTCACCCTCCTTCTTCTCCACGTCGCGTACCGGTCCCCTGGTGGACCGCAGCATGTAGAGACGCTTTACGTGCTCGTCGACGTGCTTTACGCACATTTAAACGCCACCCTACAGTGGCGAATTGTGTCAATTATAAACGATTACGTGCTCAGTGTCGTCGTATTATCAAAGAAAGCAAGAAAGCCAGCTGGGCTGCTTTCACAAGCACCTTCAACAGTTTTACTCCTTCTTCTGTTGTCTGGGGTAGCCTGCGCCGGCTATCTGGCACTAAGGTCCACTCACCAGTTTCTGGCTTGAAGGTCGCGAATGACGTCCTTGTGACCCCTGAGGCTGTTTCCAATGCCTTCGGCCGCTTTTTCGCAGAGGTTTCGAGCTCCGCTCATTACCACCCTGCCTTCCTCCCCCGCAAACAGGCAGAGGAGGCTAGGCCACCTAACTTCCGCTCCTCGAATTGTGAAAGTTATAATGCCCCATTCACCATGCGGGAACTCGAAAACGCACTTGGCCGATCACGGTTCTCCGCTCCAGGGCCAGATTCTATTCATATTCAGATGCTGAAGAACCTTTCTCCTGCGGGTAAAGGTTTTCTTCTTCGTACATACAATCGCATCTGGATTGAGGGACATGTTCCCGCATGCTGGCGCGAGTCTATTGTTGTCCCGATTCCTAAGCCGGGGAAGGACAAGCACTTGCCTTCCAGTTATCGACCTATCTCGCTTACCAGCTGTGTCTGTAAAGTGATGGAGCGAATGGTTAACTCTTGATTGGTTTGGCTGCTCGAGTCTCGACGCCTACTTACCAATGTACAATGTGGATTTCGTAGGCGCCGCTCTGCTGTTGACCATCTGGTTACCCTGTCGACCTTCATTATGAATAACTTCTTGCGGAAGCGCCCGACCGCGGCTGTGTTCTTTGATTTGGAGAAGGCTTACGACACCTGTTGGAGGGCGGGCATTCTCCGCACCATGCATACATGGGGCCTTCGCGGTCGCCTCCCTCTTTTTATTCGTTCCTTTTTAATGGATCGACAGTTCAGGGTACGTGTGAGTTCTGTCCTGTCCGACACCTTTCGCCAGGAGAATGGGGTGCCACAGGGCTCAGTTTTGAGCGTCGCTCTCTTCGCCATCGCGATCAATCCAATAACGGATTGCCTCCCAGCTGATGTATCAGGCTCCCTTTTCGTGGACGATTTTACCATCTATTGCAGCGCGCAGTGTACACGTGTCCTGGAGAGCTGTCTTCAGCGTTGTCTTGACCGTCTTTACTCCTGGAGTGTCGCCAATGGCTTCCGTTTTTCAGCCGAGAAGACGGTCTGTATTAACTTCTGGCGCTACAAAGAGTTTCTCCCACCGTCCTTACGACTCGGTCCCGTTGCTCTCCCAATCGTGGAGACAACCAAATTTTTAGGCCTTACATTTGACAGGAAACTTAGCTGGTCTCCACATGTGTCATATTTGGCCGCCCGTTGTACCCGTTCTTTAAATGTCCTCCGTGTTCTCAGTGGTCTGTCGTGGGGAGCGGATCGAACCGTACTACTTCGTCTATATCGGTCGATCGTCCGCTCCAAGCTGGATTATGGGAGCTTCGTATACTCCTCTGCACGGCCGTCCATCTTACGCCGCCTCAACTCCATACAACATCGGGGTTTACGACTTGCGATCGGAGCATTTTATACCAGTCCCGTAGAGAGTCTTCATGCTGACGCTGGCGAATTGCCACTCACCTACCGGCGCGATATACTGCTTTGTCGGTATGCCTGTCGGCTACTGTCAATGCCCGACCATCCGTCTTATCGTTCTTTTTTTGACGACTCTCTTGACCGTCAATACGGGTTGTCTGTCTCTGCCCTGCTACCCCCTGGAGTTCGCTTTCGTCGCCTCCTTCAACACCTTAATTTTTCACTACCTGCAACCTTTCGAGTGGGCGAGAGCCGCACGCCACCTTGGCTCCAGGCTCAGGTCCGCGTTCACCTTGACCTCAGCTCGCTCCCAAAAGAGGTCACCCCCGGTTCAGTCTACCACTCCCGTTTTTTGGAACTTCGTTCGAAGTTCATCGACATGACTTTCATTTATACAGATGGCTCTAGGACCAATGACGGGGTCGGGTGTTCCTTTATTGTCGAGGCACAAAGTTTCTAATACCGGCTCCATGGCCATTTATCGGTCTTCACAGCTGAGCTCTTTGCCCTCTACCAGGCTGTTCTTTACATCTGCCGCCACCGATATTCTGCTTATGTCATCTGCTCAGATTCCCTGAGCGCCATCCAGAGCCTCAGTGATCCGTACCCGGTTCACCCTTTCGTACACCGGATCCAACGCTCTCTTCAGCAGCTGGTGGACGTCGGTTCTCCAGTTAGCTTTATGTGGGTTCCTGGCCATGTCGGTATCCCTGGAAACGAAGCTGCAGATGCCGCGGCCAAGGCTGCGGTCCTCCAGCCTCGGACAGCTTCTTGTTGCGTCCCTTCGTCCGATTTTAGCAGGGTGATTTGTCGGCGCATCTTCTCTCTGTGGCATGCCGATTGGGCTGCACTTACCGACAACAAGCTTCGGGCCTTAAAACCTCTTCCCGTGGCTTGGACGTCCTCCTCACGCCCTTCTCGGCGGGAGGAGGTCGTTTTAGCCCGGTTAAGAATTGGACACTGCCGGTTCAGCCATCGCCATCTGCTGACGGCTGCGCCGGCGCCGTTCTGCCCATGTGGGCACTTGCTGACGGTTAGACACATTTTAATGTCCTGTCCAGATCTTAACACACTGCGCCTCGATCTTAACCTGCCAAATACTTTCGATGCCATTTTAGCGGATGACCCACGAGCAGCTGCTCGTGTTCTTCGTTTTATCAATTTGACAAACCTCGCTAAGGACATTTGATGATGCTGTTTTTTAATCCTATGCCTGTCAGTCTGTCTTTTATCGTGTTTTCCCTTTTAGTTGTTGTGGTCAACTTGTGCCTCGCGGTGCATTCTTAGAGTAGTCAGGGCGCTAATGACCATTGAAGTTGTGCGCCCTAAAACCACAAAAAAAAAAAAAAAAAAAAAAAACTATTACTTGGCTAAATAAATAATTATTGTTATTCTGCCAATGCAAATGCGTGTGTAAATACTTTTATTTTAATAAAATTCAAATTTGAGTTGTATTACTTAGAATATCATAATATTTCTTTTTCCCATTTAAATTTCGTTCGCCCGAGCTTTTGACAGTTCGAGGTGGTTCCGGTCCCGTTTACCTCAAACTATCGAGACTCTACTGTGTGTCTTGCACTTTCTGCATTAAATCCTTGGCTGTTTACCTTCATGCTTTGGTCTTAAACGCAAGTTGCACACATTTCCTTTATCTTTTTCGCAGAAGTATTTGTCCTTGTGATTGCAGGATTCGTCACACGTCTTGCAATAGACATTCTGCCTAAAAGACTCTTCATATTTTTGATGCCACTGTGGTGGTCATTATTTAAGCACAAATAGTGTTGCCCCCTTTTCGCCGCCAGAGGAATGGATAACCCTGTTAAAATTAACAGCGGAAAAAACTTTAATCTGAACATTCAAGAAAAGCTGCTGCATCGTCGATATCGTCCAGACTGAAATCTTCTTCACAGTTCTTCGAGTCTCGCTCACAACTCTTTCGCTAATTCTTCCTGCGGAGCTCTCCCTTTCCTAGTCTAGAGAATGTCATTATCTGTCAGTTCCTCGCACAAGTGTGTTTCTAGTGATCATTGCTCGAGGACCGCACAGGCTATTGTTGTTGGTTATTTTGTTTATACTTCTCGTGCCAATTATATCTTTAGTAATATTTACTATTTTTGTTTCCCTTTGAACCTTTACCTCGACCTATTTCGTAGACCTCAAAGTAAAATTTGGTGTTGTTTGTGTTTACATTTTCATTGGATCATTGGATGTTATTATTATTTCAATCTGATCAATAGCTGTGAAGCATTGACTTTTAAATTCCTTTTCGATGAAATTGCATGATTAAAATCATTTTCAGCAACTATTTTCATTTTGTCGCCTTACTTGCAATCGGGCAATGTTCTTACTGCATTTATAGCTGCGTGTATAGCCTTTCTGACAGCTTTCATTTGTTACACGGGATTACCTTTCTTTGAGTCTTTCTCACTCATGTTGTTTCTTTCCATATCTTTCGTAGCTGTCCACCAAACGTTATTTCTTTAACAATACTGAAGTGAACAGTTCTTTTTTGAGCAGAAACATTTGGCCTACTTTTCCTGTTTTTGTGGAGCCGCGCTGTTATTTTTCTTCAAAAACCTCTCTAGAGAATTGAATGTGCCAAATTATTTCCAAACGTTCCTTTTCTGAGTTCACCAAGTCCAGTAGGCCTTTCTTTGTATGTACTACAGAGTAACCTTTGACCCTACTTTCCCTTGCTATATATATATATATATATATATATATATATATTATTTTTTTCCCCCCTGTTCACGAGTAGCTTTCGGAAACAAGTCTCCATAGTTAAACAAACCACTATCATTTGCTGCTGGGTAAACTCATTCTATAGCTTCAACAAATGCTGCTTTCTTCAGTTTGTATAATTCGTAGTTCAGTACTAAACATTAATTTCCATAATTTCTCATTTTGTACAAACCTTTGATTCTGAGGTCTTACGCAAGGGCTCTTAATTCCTTAAGTTTTATTTTCTTTAACCTTCAATTTTTTTTTTTCATTTGGCTCATCTAAGGACCACGCACCAATTTCAGTGCCTCCTCTTTGTTGTTTTTCTTTTTCCTTTAGTATTCTTTCATCATTTCACTACATATCCTTTTTCTGTCCTGGGGCCATTTTTACACTGTCTTTTTCTCCCTCTTGCCTTGCAATCCTTCAATTTTTTACGCTTCCCTCTTGAAAATCTTTCTCTTTCATCTTTCTCACTCATGTTGTTTCTTTCAATATCTTTCCTAACTTCTTGAGTCCAGGCTATTGTTGACTTCTTGTCCCAAAGATATCTAAAAACCTGTTTGGTTAAACCTGTTGCTGTTCATTCTGTGTAAGTGTCCAAAAAATTGCCTCTTTTGTAGTGTTCCATTTATGTTTTCAATGCTACGATAAACTTCTTCATTGCTTCTGTATTTTTTGGTGCCCAACTATTTTTCGAATTTCTTTCTAGGACTTCAGTTTTGTATAATTCGTAGTTCAGTACTAAACATTAATTTCCATAAAGAAACTCTGGTTTTTCTACTGTGATGTAGTGCTGCATCTTCAAATGTTTAGAGAGGCACCTTTTGTTGCAGATATTCCTTGTTATTTCACAAGTGCTCTCCATTTTATGTACTCCCTTCTAAAACAAATTTTTCTAAGCCATTTTCTTGAATAATTACTCGCAAATATTTAAATTTATTTACCATCTTTATCTGGCCAATATCTGTTGCTAGGGATTCGAGAGCATTTTTTATATTTGTCATAAATTTTATTTTTCTAAGATATTCAACCTACTTTGTTGGATATTTCTTGTAAGACTGATTTGTATTCCAGCATTTGTTAGATTTTCAGAGAGAATGGCAAAATCATTCGCAAATGCTAAACAGTGAATTTCAGTACCTTTGTTTTTAGTTCCCAGTCTGACTGGTGATAGCTTCTGCTCTTTCAGTTTTTGTTTGCACACTCTTACTATTTTCTCAAGTGCACAGTTAAGAGGAGTGGAAACAAGCCATTACCTTGCCTTCCACTTGTTTTTATGTCGAATGCCTTCGATATATCATCCCGAAACTTTACTTTTGATGTGGTGTTCTCGAGCGTTTGAACGAGTAAGGTTTGCTAATTTAGGTTTGATGCCAAATTCTCTGATCCCCCCAGGGGGTCCACAACTCTTTTGTGGACTCGTGCATAGCGAGCACGGGACCCCGAGCTAATGTGGCCCTCCTTCCCTTCCGGGCTGCATACCTTCCCTTTCCGCATCCTTCCCCCCCCCCCCCCTCATCTTCGCCCCCCCCCTCACCTCTGGCTCTTTCCTTCCCTTTCTCCCCCTCTGGGAGTATGGTTTGTGCCTACGTCCGGAGACAGACACTCGAAACTGTTCCAAATTCCTTGCTTTCTACACTTGCAAGTCTTCGTCCTTCCTCTGTCCTTCTCTTTTCCTTCCCTCTTCTCTTTGCCCTTTTCTCCGCTGCGGCGTTTGAGACCCCTCTTCTTTCCTTTCCCTTTCTCTTTTTTCCTCCCTGTGCGTGTCTGAAAGCCGACCCACGCACTTCCATGCGTAGCCGGTGACGGGGTAACGCGTAATTCCCCGCCTCGGGTAGACAGGTAGGAACGTACGTACCCCCTGGTAACGGCCAGGCCCAGGGAGGGGTGATTACCCGAGCTGATACCTTCCGAAAGTGCCGATTGGTCCCTCCGTCCGTTTGTCGGGAGGTGTGACCTGAGGTGTGAACAATCATCTAAGGCGGGAGTGCCCTCAGAGAGGGCCCCCACAAGGGAGAAGCGCGCCATCGGAGACGCCGGTAATCATGGGGGATTCTTCCGCAATGGTTTCCTCACCTTCCACTATGTCTGCTCACAAACGTAAGTTCACTGAGTCTCAGCCACAGACAGTTCTTCCATCGTTGCCACAGTTCGTTGTTGTTTCTCGGTCTGACGAAGGTCACGACTTCTCCACGGTCAACCCTTTCATTATTCAGAAAGGTGTCGACGCAATTGCAGGTCCTGTAAAGTCTTGTTCCAGATTACGGAATGGCACCCTGTTGTTAGAAACAGTCAGTGCCCTCCAGGCACAAAAATTGCTGCGTACTTCTCTGCTCCACACCTTCTCTGTCCGTGTGGAATCGCACCGTACCTTAAATTCCTCGCGTGGAGTCGTTTATACACGCTCCCTCGATGGATTGTCTGACGAAGAAATTCAGCACTACCTGTCTGACCAGGGCGTAACGGCTGTTCATAGTGTTATGAAAAGGGTTGACACGAACATCATTCCAACCCGCACTGTCTTCTTGACATATGACAAAGTTCAACTCCCATCGAAAATCAAAGCAGGCTATGAGATAATTTCCGTTCGCCCTTACGTCCCAAACCCTACGCGTCAGCGGTTCAATCACACCAGCCAGTCCTGTTCCAATCCGGCCAAATGTGTTACGTGTGTTAAGGATGCCCATGAGGGTGCTTGTCCACCTCCATCCCCTCGCTGCATCAACTGTATGGGTGACCACGCTGCTTCCTCTCGAGATTGCCCCGTTTTTAAGGACAAAAAGCTCATCCAGGAAATACGAGTGAAGGGAAAGGTGTCGACCTTTGCTGCTCGAAAATTATTCGCCAGTCGACAGCCCACCGTGCCTCAGACAGGAAAATACAGCACTGTCTTTACTTCTCCTCAGCCAACAAAGGAGGCGGCCACGCAGACATGCGACCTCACCTTTAGTGCCACGGTCGTCAGATCGGCCAGCGGAAAGATCGCCCGTTCAACCTCACCACTTTCGCCTGCCCACTCTATGGCTCACCCTTCGTCGGGTTCTGCTAAATCTCGAGCCCAAAAGTCAGACAACAAGTCTTCTAAAAAAGAGCATACTCGTGAAGAGTTTTTACAAAGAAACCCAGTTCCTCTCCTTCTCCGCCAAGGCGTGTCCCATCTACAGCACCACCTGGCGGAAATCGCCCTCGGCCGTCTTCTGTGTCGCCGAGGCGCACTGCTGGTGGCCAGTCAACCGGCCGATCGCTGGTGGCAGGAGCTGCTCCTGACCAACCTATGGATCAGGATCTTCTGCCTTCAGCTGAATGCCATTCCATGCTGTCGGTCGCAAGCTCTGAGCAGTCGTTGAGTTGACAGCAAATTTGGTCACATTCCTCCATTTTCTGTTCACCCTATGTCCATTATCCACTGGAATATCCGCGACATTCGAGCCAATCGGGATGAATTGTCGATCCTCTTACGATCCTACTCGCCGGTCATCTTCTGTCTTCAGGAAACAAAGCTGCGTCCCCATGACCGCTTTGTTCTCCCTCTTTTTCAGTCCGTCCGATATGACCTCCCCTCTGTTGAAGGCACTCCAGCCCATGGAGGACTCATGATTCTTCTCCATGATACTCTCCATTATCACCCAAACCCCTTAAACAGTTCCTTCCAAGCTGTCGCCGTCCGTCTTTCCCTTTCTGGATACACGTTCTCTCTTTGTACTGTATACATTCCATCGTCCACACCAATGGCACGAGCTGATCTCCTTCATCTTCTTGATCAGCTTCCACCCCCCTATTTGCTGGTTGGGGACTTCAATGCCCACCACCCGCTTTGGGGATCTCCACATCCTTGTCCACGTGGCTCCCTATTGCTAGACGTCTTCCACCAAGCGGATCTAGTTTGCCTCAACACTGGGGTCCCCACATTTTTGTCTGCCTCCACGACAAATTTATCTCATTTGGACCTTGCGGTCGGTACTGTTCCGCTAGCTCGGCGCTTCGAGTGGTTCGCCCTTGATGATACAAACTCGAGTGACCACTTTCCATGTGTCCTTAGACTGCAGCCTCAACTGCCATATATGCGCCTGCGACGCTGGAAGTTTGCCCAAGCCGATTGGACACTTTTTTCGTCTCTAGCGACATTCGATGACCGTCGCTTTCCCAGCGTCGACGATGAGGTCACACATATTACCGACGTTATTCTTACAGCTGCGGAACGTTCAATACCACGCACCTCCGAATTGCCCCGGCGCCCCCCAGTTCCTTGATGGAACGAGGCATGCCATGACGCAATACGTGAGCGGCGACGTGCTCTTCGCATTTTCCGTCACCATCCTACTTTGGCCAACTGTATCCGCTATAAGCAGCTCCGTGCGCGATGCCGTCGCGTCATCCGCGATAGCAAGAAGGCAAGCTGGAAATTCTTTATTAGCTCATTTAACACCTTCACTTCCTCCTCTTGGTCCCTCCGTCTGTTTCTCGGGAGGTGTGACCTGAGGTGTAAACATTCACCTAAGGCGGGAGTGCCCTCTGAGAGGGTCCCCACAAGGAAGGAGCGCGCCATCGGAGACGCTGGCAATCATGGGGGATTCCTCCGCAATGGATTCTACTCCATCTCTTTCGACTTCGACCCAAAAACGGAAACGTGACCAGCCAACAGTGACAAAAGTACTACCGCCTGTCCCACAGTTCCTCGTAGTTTCTCGATCTGAGGACGGAAAGGATTTTTCCTCTGTCAACCCTTTCGTTATTCAGAAGGGCGTAGATGCCATAGCCGGATCTGTCAAATCTTGTACCAGGTTGCGTAACGGCACCTTATTACTAGAAACTGAGAGTGCCTTTCAGGCACAAAAACTGCTTCGGGCCACCCTCCTGTACACGTTCCCTGTCCGGGTGGAGGCCCACCGAACTTTGAATTCGTCTCGTGGTGTAGTCTATACTAGCTCCCTCGACGGATTGACTGACGAGGAGCTTCAATCATTCCTCGCTGAGCAGGGCGTGACGGCTGTCCATAGGGTCATGAAAAAGGTCAACAATGACCTTGTACCGACCCGGACAATTTTCTTGACCTTCGATAGTGTTAAGCTGCCACCGCGCATCAGGGCGGGCTACGAGGTTATTTCTGTTCGCCCCTATGTCCCGACACCTACGCGCTGCTACCAGTGTCAGCGTTTCAACCACACTCGACAGTCTTGTTCCAATGCGGCTAAATGTGTCACTTTTGGCAGGGATGCCCATGAGGGTGATTGTCCACCTCCGTCTCCTCGCTGTGTGAACTGTCAGGGTGACCATGCCGCATCCTCCCGCCACTGTCCTGTCTATAAGGAAGAAGGCTGTATCCAAGAAATTCGAGTCAAAGAGAAAGTGTCCACCTCGGCTGCTCGCAAGCTATTGGCTAGTAGGAAGCCCACGCTGCTCCCAGCGGGGAAATACAGTACTGTCCTCGCATCTCCTCGGACTACCCGGGAGGTAGCAACCCAGACATGCGATCTGACCTTCAGCACCACGGTCGTCCGTTCGGCCAGTGCTAAGATCGCGCGGTCGACGTCTCCTCTTCCTCCCATCACCCCACAGACACGAGCACCTTCCTCAGCTTCTGCTAAGACGAAGACATCGAAGTCAGATGCACGGGCCTTCAAGAAGGAACCATCCCGTGCAGACTTCCTCCGTACCTTGACCTCCCAGCCTTCGACAGGTACTTCCACTACACGTCCTTCCAAAAAGGCGCATAGGAAGCACAGTTCTCCTTCTCCGCCACGGCGCATTTCTTCTCCTGCGCCACCCAGCGGTTGCCGCCCCAGGCCGTCATCCGTTTCGCCTGGCCGCACCGCTGGTAGCCGTACATCTGGCCGTTCACTGGCGGAGGAAGCTCCCCCTCCCGGCCATCCTCCCGAGATGGCCGATGACCCTATAGACCCAATGGACGATGACTGTCCGCCTACTGATAGCGGCGGCAGTGCTCGCTCGAAGCCAGGCCCTAAGCGGCCTTCGAGGTGACCACTTCTCTCATCTTCCTTTTCTTACGATGGCACTTATTCACTGGAATATTCGCAGCATTCGCTCCAACCGAGAGGACTTGAAGTTGCTGCTCCGCTTGCACCGTCCGCTCGTCGTAGCCCTCCAGGAAACGAAGCTACGCCCATGCGATCAAATTGCCTTGGCACACTACACCTCTGTGCGTTTTCACCTACCCCCTGTGGTAGGTATCCCAGCTCATGGAGGGGTTATGTTGCTGGTCCGGGATGATATTTACTACGATCCCATCACGTTGCACACCGGCCTGCAGGCAGTTGCCATCCGCATTACTCTTCCCACTTTTACGTTTTCCTTTTGTACCGTTTACACTCCATCGTCATCTGCCGTTACCAGGGCAGACGTGATGCAACTTATTGCGCAGCTACCTGCACCATTTTTGTTAACTGGAGACTTCAATGCCCACCATCCCCTTTGGGGCTCTCCAGCATCCTGCCCGAGGGGCTCCTTGTTAGCAGACCTTTTCAACCAGCTCGATCTTGTCTGCCTCAATACTGGCGCCCCTACTTTTCTTTCAGACACATCTCACACCTATTCCCATTTAGACCTCTCTATATGTACTCCCCAACTTGCACGCCGGTTTGAGTGGTATGCACTGTCTGATACATATTCGAGCGACCACTTCCCGTGTGTTATCCATCTCCTGCAGCATACCCCCTCTCCGTGCTTCTCTAATTGGACCATCTCCAAGGCAGACTGGGGGCTCTTCTCTTCCAGGGCGACCTTTCAGGATCAAACCTTTACAAGCTGCGATCGTCAGGTCGCACACCTCACGGAAGTCATTCTCGCTGCTGCTGAATATTCCATCCCTCACCCTCCTTCTTCTCCACGTCGCGTACCGGTCCCCTGGTGGACCGCAGCATGTAGAGACGCTTTACGTGCTCGTCGACGTGCTTTACGCACATTTAAACGCCACCCTACAGTGGCGAATTGTGTCAATTATAAACGATTACGTGCTCAGTGTCGTCGTATTATCAAAGAAAGCAAGAAAGCCAGCTGGGCTGCTTTCACAAGCACCTTCAACAGTTTTACTCCTTCTTCTGTTGTCTGGGGTAGCCTGCGCCGGCTATCTGGCACTAAGGTCCACTCACCAGTTTCTGGCTTGAAGGTCGCGAATGACGTCCTTGTGACCCCTGAGGCTGTTTCCAATGCCTTCGGCCGCTTTTTCGCAGAGGTTTCGAGCTCCGCTCATTACCACCCTGCCTTCCTCCCCCGCAAACAGGCAGAGGAGGCTAGGCCACCTAACTTCCGCTCCTCGAATTGTGAAAGTTATAATGCCCCATTCACCATGCGGGAACTCGAAAACGCACTTGGCCGATCACGGTTCTCCGCTCCAGGGCCAGATTCTATTCATATTCAGATGCTGAAGAACCTTTCTCCTGCGGGTAAAGGTTTTCTTCTTCGTACATACAATCGCATCTGGATTGAGGGACATGTTCCCGCATGCTGGCGCGAGTCTATTGTTGTCCCGATTCCTAAGCCGGGGAAGGACAAGCACTTGCCTTCCAGTTATCGACCTATCTCGCTTACCAGCTGTGTCTGTAAAGTGATGGAGCGAATGGTTAACTCTTGATTGGTTTGGCTGCTCGAGTCTCGACGCCTACTTACCAATGTACAATGTGGATTTCGTAGGCGCCGCTCTGCTGTTGACCATCTGGTTACCCTGTCGACCTTCATTATGAATAACTTCTTGCGGAAGCGCCCGACCGCGGCTGTGTTCTTTGATTTGGAGAAGGCTTACGACACCTGTTGGAGGGCGGGCATTCTCCGCACCATGCATACATGGGGCCTTCGCGGTCGCCTCCCTCTTTTTATTCGTTCCTTTTTAATGGATCGACAGTTCAGGGTATGTGTGAGTTCTGTCCTGTCCGACACCTTTCGCCAGGAGAATGGGGTGCCACAGGGCTCAGTTTTGAGCGTCGCTCTCTTCGCCATCGCGATCAATCCAATAACGGATTGCCTCCCAGCTGATGTATCAGGCTCCCTTTTCGTGGACGATTTTACCATCTATTGCAGCGCGCAGTGTACACGTGTCCTGGAGAGCTGTCTTCAGCGTTGTCTTGACCGTCTTTACTCCTGGAGTGTCGCCAATGGCTTCCGTTTTTCAGCCGAGAAGACGGTCTGTATTAACTTCTGGCGCTACAAAGAGTTTCTCCCACCGTCCTTACGACTCGGTCCCGTTGCTCTCCCAATCGTGGAGACAACCAAATTTTTAGGCCTTACATTTGACAGGAAACTTAGCTGGTCTCCACATGTGTCATATTTGGCCGCCCGTTGTACCCGTTCTTTAAATGTCCTCCGTGTTCTCAGTGGTCTGTCGTGGGGAGCGGATCGAACCGTACTACTTCGTCTATATCGGTCGATCGTCCGCTCCAAGCTGGATTATGGGAGCTTCGTATACTCCTCTGCACGGCCGTCCATCTTACGCCGCCTCAACTCCATACAACATCGGGGTTTACGACTTGCGATCGGAGCATTTTATACCAGTCCCGTAGAGAGTCTTCATGCTGACGCTGGCGAATTGCCACTCACCTACCGGCGCGATATACTGCTTTGTCGGTATGCCTGTCGGCTACTGTCAATGCCCGACCATCCGTCTTATCGTTCTTTTTTTGACGACTCTCTTGACCGTCAATACGGGTTGTCTGTCTCTGCCCTGCTACCCCCTGGAGTTCGCTTTCGTCGCCTCCTTCAACACCTTAATTTTTCACTACCTGCAACCTTTCGAGTGGGCGAGAGCCGCACGCCACCTTGGCTCCAGGCTCAGGTCCGCGTTCACCTTGACCTCAGCTCGCTCCCAAAAGAGGTCACCCCCGGTTCAGTCTACCACTCCCGTTTTTTGGAACTTCGTTCGAAGTTCATCGACATGACTTTCATTTATACAGATGGCTCTAGGACCAATGACGGGGTCGGGTGTTCCTTTATTGTCGAGGCACAAAGTTTCTAATACCGGCTCCATGGCCATTTATCGGTCTTCACAGCTGAGCTCTTTGCCCTCTACCAGGCTGTTCTTTACATCTGCCGCCACCGATATTCTGCTTATGTCATCTGCTCAGATTCCCTGAGCGCCATCCAGAGCCTCAGTGATCCGTACCCGGTTCACCCTTTCGTACACCGGATCCAACGCTCTCTTCAGCAGCTGGTGGACGTCGGTTCTCCAGTTAGCTTTATGTGGGTTCCTGGCCATGTCGGTATCCCTGGAAACGAAGCTGCAGATGCCGCGGCCAAGGCTGCGGTCCTCCAGCCTCGGACAGCTTCTTGTTGCGTCCCTTCGTCCGATTTTAGCAGGGTGATTTGTCGGCGCATCTTCTCTCTGTGGCATGCCGATTGGGCTGCACTTACCGACAACAAGCTTCGGGCCTTAAAACCTCTTCCCGTGGCTTGGACGTCCTCCTCACGCCCTTCTCGGCGGGAGGAGGTCGTTTTAGCCCGGTTAAGAATTGGACACTGCCGGTTCAGCCATCGCCATCTGCTGACGGCTGCGCCGGCGCCGTTCTGCCCATGTGGGCACTTGCTGACGGTTAGACACATTTTAATGTCCTGTCCAGATCTTAACACACTGCGCCTCGATCTTAACCTGCCAAATACTTTCGATGCCATTTTAGCGGATGACCCACGAGCAGCTGCTCGTGTTCTTCGTTTTATCAATTTGACAAACCTCGCTAAGGACATTTGATGATGCTGTTTTTTAATCCTATGCCTGTCAGTCTGTCTTTTATCGTGTTTTCCCTTTTAGTTGTTGTGGTCAACTTGTGCCTCGCGGTGCATTCTTAGAGTAGTCAGGGCGCTAATGACCATTGAAGTTGTGCGCCCTAAAACCACAAAAAAAAAAAAAAAAAAAAAAAAAACTATTACTTGGCTAAATAAATAATTATTGTTATTCTGCCAATGCAAATGCGTGTGTAAATACTTTTATTTTAATAAAATTCAAATTTGAGTTGTATTACTTAGAATATCATAATATTTCTTTTTCCCATTTAAATTTCGTTCGCCCGAGCTTTTGACAGTTCGAGGTGGTTCCGGTCCCGTTTACCTCAAACTATCGAGACTCTACTGTGTGTCTTGCACTTTCTGCATTAAATCCTTGGCTGTTTACCTTCATGCTTTGGTCTTAAACGCAAGTTGCACACATTTCCTTTATCTTTTTCGCAGAAGTATTTGTCCTTGTGATTGCAGGATTCGTCACACGTCTTGCAATAGACATTCTGCCTAAAAGACTCTTCATATTTTTGATGCCACTGTGGTGGTCATTATTTAAGCACAAATAGTGTTGCCCCCTTTTCGCCGCCAGAGGAATGGATAACCCTGTTAAAATTAACAGCGGAAAAAACTTTAATCTGAACATTCAAGAAAAGCTGCTGCATCGTCGATATCGTCCAGACTGAAATCTTCTTCACAGTTCTTCGAGTCTCGCTCACAACTCTTTCGCTAATTCTTCCTGCGGAGCTCTCCCTTTCCTAGTCTAGAGAATGTCATTATCTGTCAGTTCCTCGCACAAGTGTGTTTCTAGTGATCATTGCTCGAGGACCGCACAGGCTATTGTTGTTGGTTATTTTGTTTATACTTCTCGTGCCAATTATATCTTTAGTAATATTTACTATTTTTGTTTCCCTTTGAACCTTTACCTCGACCTATTTCGTAGACCTCAAAGTAAAATTTGGTGTTGTTTGTGTTTACATTTTCATTGGATCATTGGATGTTATTATTATTTCAATCTGATCAATAGCTGTGAAGCATTGACTTTTAAATTCCTTTTCGATGAAATTGCATGATTAAAATCATTTTCAGCAACTATTTTCATTTTGTCGCCTTACTTGCAATCGGGCAATGTTCTTACTGCATTTATAGCTGCGTGTATAGCCTTTCTGACAGCTTTCATTTGTTACACGGGATTACCTTTCTTTGAGTCTTTCTCACTCATGTTGTTTCTTTCCATATCTTTCGTAGCTGTCCACCAAACGTTATTTCTTTAACAATACTGAAGTGAACAGTTCTTTTTTGAGCAGAAACATTTGGCCTACTTTTCCTGTTTTTGTGGAGCCGCGCTGTTATTTTTCTTCAAAAACCTCTCTAGAGAATTGAATGTGCCAAATTATTTCCAAACGTTCCTTTTCTGAGTTCACCAAGTCCAGTAGGCCTTTCTTTGTATGTACTACAGAGTAACCTTTGACCCTACTTTCCCTTGCTATATATATATATATATATATATATATATATATATTATTTTTTTCCCCCCTGTTCACGAGTAGCTTTCGGAAACAAGTCTCCATAGTTAAACAAACCACTATCATTTGCTGCTGGGTAAACTCATTCTATAGCTTCAACAAATGCTGCTTTCTTCAGTTTGTATAATTCGTAGTTCAGTACTAAACATTAATTTCCATAATTTCTCATTTTGTACAAACCTTTGATTCTGAGGTCTTACGCAAGGGCTCTTAATTCCTTAAGTTTTATTTTCTTTAACCTTCAATTTTTTTTTTTCATTTGGCTCATCTAAGGACCACGCACCAATTTCAGTGCCTCCTCTTTGTTGTTTTTCTTTTTCCTTTAGTATTCTTTCATCATTTCACTACATATCCTTTTTCTGTCCTGGGGCCATTTTTACACTGTCTTTTTCTCCCTCTTGCCTTGCAATCCTTCAATTTTTTACGCTTCCCTCTTGAAAATCTTTCTCTTTCATCTTTCTCACTCATGTTGTTTCTTTCAATATCTTTCCTAACTTCTTGAGTCCAGGCTATTGTTGACTTCTTGTCCCAAAGATATCTAAAAACCTGTTTGGTTAAACCTGTTGCTGTTCATTCTGTGTAAGTGTCCAAAAAATTGCCTCTTTTGTAGTGTTCCATTTATGTTTTCAATGCTACGATAAACTTCTTCATTGCTTCTGTATTTTTTGGTGCCCAACTATTTTTCGAATTTCTTTCTAGGACTTCAGTTTTGTATAATTCGTAGTTCAGTACTAAACATTAATTTCCATAAAGAAACTCTGGTTTTTCTACTGTGATGTAGTGCTGCATCTTCAAATGTTTAGAGAGGCACCTTTTGTTGCAGATATTCCTTGTTATTTCACAAGTGCTCTCCATTTTATGTACTCCCTTCTAAAACAAATTTTTCTAAGCCATTTTCTTGAATAATTACTCGCAAATATTTAAATTTATTTACCATCTTTATCTGGCCAATATCTGTTGCTAGGGATTCGAGAGCATTTTTTATATTTGTCATAAATTTTATTTTTCTAAGATATTCAACCTACTTTGTTGGATATTTCTTGTAAGACTGATTTGTATTCCAGCATTTGTTAGATTTTCAGAGAGAATGGCAAAATCATTCGCAAATGCTAAACAGTGAATTTCAGTACCTTTGTTTTTAGTTCCCAGTCTGACTGGTGATAGCTTCTGCTCTTTCAGTTTTTGTTTGCACACTCTTACTATTTTCTCAAGTGCACAGTTAAGAGGAGTGGAAACAAGCCATTACCTTGCCTTCCACTTGTTTTTATGTCGAATGCCTTCGATATATCATCCCGAAACTTTACTTTTGATGTGGTGTTCTCGAGCGTTTGAACGAGTAAGGTTTGCTAATTTAGGTTTGATGCCAAATTCTCTGATCCCCCCAGGGGGTCCACAACTCTTTTGTGGACTCGTGCATAGCGAGCACGGGACCCCGAGCTAATGTGGCCCTCCTTCCCTTCCGGGCTGCATACCTTCCCTTTCCACATCCTTCCCCCCCCCCCCCTCATCTTCGCCCCCCCCTCACCTCTGGCTCTTTCCTTCCCTTTCTCCCCCTCTGGGAGTATGGTTTGTGCCTACGTCCGGAGACAGACACTCGAAACTGTTCCAAATTCCTTGCTTTCTACACTTGCAAGTCTTCGTCCTTCCTCTGTCCTTCTCTTTTCCTTCCCTCTTCTCTTTGCCCTTTTCTCCGCTGCGGCGTTTGAGACCCCTCTTCTTTCCTTTCCCTTTCTCTTTTTTCCTCCCTGTGCGTGTCTGAAAGCCGACCCACGCACTTCCATGCGTAGCCGGTGACGGGGTAACGCGTAATTCCCCGCCCCGGGTAGACAGGTAGGAACGTACGTACCCCCTGGTAACGGCCAGGCCCAGGGAGGGGTGATTACCCGAGCTGATACCTTCCGAAAGTGCCGATTGGTCCCTCCGTCCGTTTGTCGGGAGGTGTGACCTGAGGTGTGAACAATCATCTAAGGCGGGAGTGCCCTCAGAGAGGGCCCCCACAAGGGAGAAGCGCGCCATCGGAGACGCCGGTAATCATGGGGGATTCTTCCGCAATGGTTTCCTCACCTTCCACTATGTCTGCTCACAAACGTAAGTTCACTGAGTCTCAGCCACAGACAGTTCTTCCATCGTTGCCACAGTTCGTTGTTGTTTCTCGGTCTGACGAAGGTCACGACTTCTCCACGGTCAACCCTTTCATTATTCAGAAAGGTGTCGACGCAATTGCAGGTCCTGTAAAGTCTTGTTCCAGATTACGGAATGGCACCTTGTTGTTAGAAACAGTCAGTGCCCTCCAGGCACAAAAATTGCTGCGTACTTCTCTGCTCCACACCTTCTCTGTCCGTGTGGAATCGCACCGTACCTTAAATTCCTCGCGTGGAGTCGTTTATACACGCTCCCTCGATGGATTGTCTGACGAAGAAATTCAGCACTACCTGTCTGACCAGGGCGTAACGGCTGTTCATAGTGTTATGAAAAGGGTTGACACGAACATCATTCCAACCCGCACTGTCTTCTTGACATTTGACAAAGTTCAACTCCCATCGAAAATCAAAGCAGGCTATGAGATAATTTCCGTTCGCCCTTACGTCCCAAACCCTACGCGTCAGCGGTTCAATCACACCAGCCAGTCCTGTTCCAATCCGGCCAAATGTGTTACGTGTGTTAAGGATGCCCATGAGGGTGCTTGTCCACCTCCATCCCCTCGCTGCATCAACTGTATGGGTGACCACGCTGCTTCCTCTCGAGATTGCCCCGTTTTTAAGGACAAAAAGCTCATCCAGGAAATACGAGTGAAGGGAAAGGTGTCGACCTTTGCTGCTCGAAAATTATTCGCCAGTCGACAGCCCACCGTGCCTCAGACAGGAAAATACAGCACTGTCTTTACTTCTCCTCAGCCAACAAAGGAGGCGGCCACGCAGACATGCGACCTCACCTTTAGTGCCACGGTCGTCAGATCGGCCAGCGGAAAGATCGCCCGTTCAACCTCACCACTTTCGCCTGCCCACTCTATGGCTCACCCTTCGTCGGGTTCTGCTAAATCTCGAGCCCAAAAGTCAGACAACAAGTCTTCTAAAAAAGAGCATACTCGTGAAGAGTTTTTACAAAGAAACCCAGTTCCTCTCCTTCTCCGCCAAGGCGTGTCCCATCTACAGCACCACCTGGCGGAAATCGCCCTCGGCCGTCTTCTGTGTCGCCGAGGCGCACTGCTGGTGGCCAGTCAACCGGCCGATCGCTGGTGGCAGGAGCTGCTCCTGACCAACCTATGGATCAGGATCTTCTGCCTTCAGCTGAATGCCATTCCATGCTGTCGGTCGCAAGCTCTGAGCAGTCGTTGAGTTGACAGCAAATTTGGTCACATTCCTCCATTTTCTGTTCACCCTATGTCCATTATCCACTGGAATATCCGCGACATTCGAGCCAATCGGGATGAATTGTCGATCCTCTTACGATCCTACTCGCCGGTCATCTTCTGTCTTCAGGAAACAAAGCTGCGTCCCCATGACCGCTTTGTTCTCCCTCTTTTTCAGTCCGTCCGATATGACCTCCCCTCTGTTGAAGGCACTCCAGCCCATGGAGGACTCATGATTCTTCTCCATGATACTCTCCATTATCACCCAAACCCCTTAAACAGTTCCTTCCAAGCTGTCGCCGTCCGTCTTTCCCTTTCTGGATACACGTTCTCTCTTTGTACTGTATACATTCCATCGTCCACACCAATGGCACGAGCTGATCTCCTTCATCTTCTTGATCAGCTTCCACCCCCCTATTTGCTGGTTGGGGACTTCAATGCCCACCACCCGCTTTGGGGATCTCCACATCCTTGTCCACGTGGCTCCCTATTGCTAGACGTCTTCCACCAAGCGGATCTAGTTTGCCTCAACACTGGGGTCCCCACATTTTTGTCTGCCTCCACGACAAATTTATCTCATTTGGACCTTGCGGTCGGTACTGTTCCGCTAGCTCGGCGCTTCGAGTGGTTCGCCCTTGATGATACAAACTCGAGTGACCACTTTCCATGTGTCCTTAGACTGCAGCCTCAACTGCCATATATGCGCCTGCGACGCTGGAAGTTTGCCCAAGCCGATTGGACACTTTTTTCGTCTCTAGCGACATTCGATGACCGTCGCTTTCCCAGCGTCGACGATGAGGTCACACATATTACCGACGTTATTCTTACAGCTGCGGAACGTTCAATACCACGCACCTCCGAATTGCCCCGGCGCCCCCCAGTTCCTTGATGGAACGAGGCATGCCGTGACGCAATACGTGAGCGGCGACGTGCTCTTCGCATTTTCCGTCACCATCCTACTTTGGCCAACTGTATCCGCTATAAGCAGCTCCGTGCGCGATGCCGTCGCGTCATCCGCGATAGCAAGAAGGCAAGCTGGAAATTCTTTATTAGCTCATTTAACACCTTCACTTCCTCCTCTTGGTCCCTCCGTCTGTTTCTCGGGAGGTGTGACCTGAGGTGTAAACATTCACCTAAGGCGGGAGTGCCCTCTGAGAGGGTCCCCACAAGGAAGGAGCGCGCCATCGGAGACGCTGGCAATCATGGGGGATTCCTCCGCAATGGATTCTACTCCATCTCTTTCGACTTCGACCCAAAAACGGAAACGTGACCAGCCAACAGTGACAAAAGTACTACCGCCTGTCCCACAGTTCCTCGTAGTTTCTCGATCTGAGGACGGAAAGGATTTTTCCTCTGTCAACCCTTTCGTTATTCAGAAGGGCGTAGATGCCATAGCCGGATCTGTCAAATCTTGTACCAGGTTGCGTAACGGCACCTTATTACTAGAAACTGAGAGTGCCTTTCAGGCACAAAAACTGCTTCGGGCCACCCTCCTGTACACGTTCCCTGTCCGGGTGGAGGCCCACCGAACTTTGAATTCGTCTCGTGGTGTAGTCTATACTAGCTCCCTCGACGGATTGACTGACGAGGAGCTTCAATCATTCCTCGCTGAGCAGGGCGTGACGGCTGTCCATAGGGTCATGAAAAAGGTCAACAATGACCTTGTACCGACCCGGACAATTTTCTTGACCTTCGATAGTGTTAAGCTGCCACCGCGCATCAGGGCGGGCTACGAGGTTATTTCTGTTCGCCCCTATGTCCCGACACCTACGCGCTGCTACCAGTGTCAGCGTTTCAACCACACTCGACAGTCTTGTTCCAATGCGGCTAAATGTGTCACTTTTGGCAGGGATGCCCATGAGGGTGATTGTCCACCTCCGTCTCCTCGCTGTGTGAACTGTCAGGGTGACCATGCCGCATCCTCCCGCGACTGTC
This sequence comes from Schistocerca piceifrons, assembly GCF_021461385.2. Classification (NCBI taxonomy): domain Eukaryota; kingdom Metazoa; phylum Arthropoda; class Insecta; order Orthoptera; family Acrididae; genus Schistocerca; species Schistocerca piceifrons. The sequence goes on along the minus strand of NC_060148.1, from coordinate 171,692,983 downwards.
CTGTCTATAAGGAAGAACGCTGTATCCAATAAATTCGAGTCAAAGAGAAAGTGTCCACCTCGGCTGCTCGCAAGCTATTGGCTAGTAGGAAGCCCACGCTGCTCCCAGCGGGGAAATACAGTACTGTCCTCGCCTCTCCTCGGACTACCCGGGAGGTAGCAACCCAGACATGCGATCTGACCTTCAGCACCACGGTCGTCCGTTCGGCCAGTGCTAAGATCGCGCGGTCGACGTCTCCACTTCCTCCCATCACCCCACAGACACGAGCACCTTCCTCAGCTTCTGCTAAGACGAAGACATCGAAGTCAGATGCACGGGCCTTCAAGAAGGAACCATCCCGTGCAGACTTCCTCCGTACCTCGACCTCCCAGCCTTCGACCGGTACTTCCACTACCCATCCTTCCAAAAAGGCGCATAGGAAGCACAGTTCTCCTTCTCCGCCACGGCGCATTTCTTCTCCTGCGCCACCCAGCGGTTGCCGCCCCAGGCCGTCATCCGTTTCGCCTGGCCGCACCGCTGGTAGCCGTACATCTGGCCGTTCACTGGCGGAGGAAGCTCCCCCTCCCGGCCATCCTCCCGAGATAGCCGATGACCCTATAGACCCAATGGACGATGACTGTCCGCCTACTGATAGCGGCGGCAGTGCTCGCTCGAAGCCAGGCCCTAAGCGGCCTTCGAGGTGACCACTTCTCTCATCTTCCTTTTCTTACGATGGCACTTATTCACTGGAATATTCGCAGCATTCGCTCCAACCGAGAGGACTTGAAGTTGCTGCTCCGCTTGCACCGTCCGCTCGTCGTAGCCCTCCAGGAAACGAAGCTACGCCCATGCGATCAAATTGCCTTGCCACACTACACCTCTGTGCGTTTTGACCTACCCCCTGTGGTAGGTATCCCAGCTCATGGAGGGGTTATGTTGCTGGTCCGGGATGATATTTACTACGATCCCATCACGTTGCACACCGGCCTGCAGGCAGTTGCCATCCGCATTACTCTCCCCACTTTTACGTTTTCCTTTTGTACCGTTTACACTCCATCGTCATCTGCCGTTACCAGGGCAGACGTGATGCAACTTATTGCGCAGCTACCTGCACCATTTTTGTTAACTGGAGACTTCAATGCCCACCATCCCCTTTGGGGCTCTCCAGCATCCTGCCCGAGGGGCTCCTTGTTAGCAGACCTTTTCAACCAGCTCGATCTTGTCTGCCTCAATACTGGCGCCCCTACTTTTCTTTCGGACACATCTCACACCTATTCCCATTTAGACCTCTCTATATGTACTCCCCAACTTGCACGCCGGTTTGAGTGGTATGCACTTTCTGATACATATTCGAGCGACCACTTCCCGTGTGTTATCCATCTCCTGCAGCATACCCCCTCTCCGTGCTTCTCTAATTGGACCATCTCCAAGGCAGACTGGGGGCTCTTCTCTTCCAGGGCGACCTTTCAGGATCAAACCTTTACAAGCTGCGATCGTCAGGTCGCACACCTCATGGAAGTCATTCTCGCTGCTGCTGAATATTCCATCCCTCACCCTCCTTCTCCACGTCGCGTACCGGTCCCCTGGTGGACCGCAGCATGTAGAGACGCTTTACGTGCTCGTCGACGTGCTTTGCGCACATTTAAACGCCACCCTACAGTGGCGAATTGTGTCAATTATAAACGATTACGTGCTCAGTGTCGTCGTATTATCAAAGAAAGCCAGCTGGGCTGCTTTCACAAGCACCTTCAACAGTTTTACTCCTTCTTATGTTGTCTGGGGTAGCCTGCGCCGGCTATCTGGCACTAAGGTCCACTCACCAGTTTCTGGCTTGAAGGTCGCGAATGACGTCCTTGTGACCCCTGAGGCTATCTCCAATGCCTTCAGCCGCTTTTTCGCAGAGGTTTCGAGCTCCGCTCATTACCACCCTGCCTTCCTCCCCCGCAAACAGGCAGAGGAGGCTAGGCCACCTAACTTCCGCTCCTCGAATTGTGAAAGTTATAATGCCCCATTCACCATGCGGGAACTCGAAAACGCACTTGGCCGATCACGGTCCTCCGCTCCAGGGCCAGATTCTATTCATATTCAGATGCTGAAGAACCTTTCTCCTGCGGGTAAAGGTTTTCTTCTTCGTACATACAATCGCATCTGGATTGAGGGACATGTTCCCGCATGCTGGCGCGAGTCTATTGTTGTCCCGATTCCTAAGCCGGGGAAGGACAAGCACTTGCCTTCCAGTTATCGACCTATCTCGCTTACCAGCTGTGTCTGTAAAGTGATGGAGCGAATGGTTAACTCTCGATTGGTTTGGCTGCTCGAGTCTCTACGCCTACTTACCAATGTACAATGTGGATTTCGTAGGCGCCGCTCTGCTGTTGACCATCTGGTTACCTTGTCGACCTTCATTATGAATAACTTCTTGCGGAAGCGCCCGACCGCGGCTGTGTTCTTTGATTTGGAGAAGGCTTACGACACCTGTTGGAGGGCGGGCATTCTCCGCACCATGCATACATGGGGCCTTCGCGGTCGCCTCCCTCTTTTTATTCGTTCCTTTTTAATGGATCGACAGTTCAGGGTACGTGTGAGTTCTGTCCTGTCCGACACCTTTCGCCAGGAGAATGGGGTGCCACAGGGCTCAGTTTTGAGCGTCGCTCTCTTCGCCATCGCGATCAATCCAATAACGGATTGCCTCCCAGCTGATGTATCAGGCTCCCTTTTCGTGGACGATTTTACCATCTATTGCAGCGCGCAGTGTACACGTGTCCTGGAGAGCTGTCTTCAGCGTTGTCTTGACCGTCTTTACTCCTGGAGTGTCGCCAATGGCTTCCGTTTTTCAGCCGAGAAGACGGTCTGTATTAACTTCTGGCGCTACAAAGAGTTTCTCCCACCGTCCTTACGACTCGGTCCCGTTGCTCTCCCAATCGTGGAGACAACCAAATTTTTAGGCCTTACATTTGACAGGAAACTTAGCTGGTCTCCACATGTGTCATATTTGGCCGCCCGTTGTACCCGTTCTTTAAATATCCTCCGTGTTCTCAGTGGTCTGTCGTGGGGAGCGGATCGAACCGTACTACTTCGTCTATATTGGTCGATCGTCCGCTCCAAGCTGGATTATGGGAGCTTCGTATACTCCTCTGCACGGCCATCCATCTTACGCCGCCTCAACTCCATACAACATCGGGGTTTACGACTTGCGATCGGAGCATTTTATACCAGTCCCGTAGAGAGTCTTCATGCTGACGCTGGCGAATTGCCACTCACCTACCGGCGCGATATAGTGCTTTGTCGGTATGCCTGTCGGCTACTGTCAATGCCCGACCATCCGTCTTATCGTTCTTTTTTTGACGACTCTCTTGACCGTCAATACGGGTTGTCTGTCTCTGCCCTGCTACCCCCTGGAGTTCGCTTTCGTCGCCTCCTTCAACACCTTAATTTTTCACTACCTGCAACCTTTCGAGTGGGCGAGAGCCGCACGCCACCTTGGCTCCAGGCTCAGGTCCGCGTTCACCTTGACCTCAGCTCGCTCCCAAAAGAGGTCACCCCCGGTTCAGTCTACCACTCCCGTTTTTTGGAACTTCGTTCGAAGTTCATCGACATGACTTTCATTTATACAGATGGCTCTAGGACCAATGACGGGGTCGGGTGTTCCTTTATTGTCGAGGCACAAAGTTTCAAATACCGGCTCCATGGCCATTGTTCGGTCTTCACAGCTGAGCTCTTTGCCCTCTACCAGGCTGTTCTTTACATCTGCCGCCACCGACATTCTGCTTATGTCATCTGCTCAGATTCCCTGAGCGCCATCCAGAGCCTCAGTGATCCGTACCCGGTTCACCCTTTCGTACACCGGATCCAACGCTCTCTTCAGCAGCTGGTGGACGTCGGTTCTCCAGTTAGCTTTATGTGGGTTCCTGGCCATGTCGGTATCCCTGGAAACGAAGCTGCAGATGCCGCGGCCAAGGCTGCGGTCCTCCAGTCTCGGACAGCTTCTTGTTGCGTCCCTTCGTCCGATTTTAGCAGGGTGATTTGTCGGCGCATCTTATCTCTGTGGCATGCCGATTGGGCTGCACTTACCGACAACAAGCTTCGGGCCTTAAAACCTCTTCCCGTGGCTTGGACGTCCTCCTCACGCCCTTCTCGGCGGGAGGAGGTCGTTTTAGCCCGGTTAAGAATTGGACACTGCCGGTTCAGCCATCGCCATCTGCTGACGGCTGCGCCGGCGCCGTTCTGCCTATGTGGGCACTTGCTGACGGTTAGACACATTTTAATGTCCTGTCCAGATCTTAACACACTGCGCCTCGATCTTAACCTGCCAAATACTTTCGATGCCATTTTAGCGGATGACCCACGAGCAGCTGCTCGTGTTCTTCGTTTTATCAATTTGACAAACCTCGCTAAGGACATTTGATGATGCTGTTTTTTAATCCTATGCCTGTCAGTCTGTCTTTTATCGTGTTTTCCCTTTTAGTTGTTGTGGTCAACTTGTGCCTCGCGGTGCATTCTTAGAGTAGTCAGGGCGCTAATGACCATTGAAGTTGTGCGCCCTAAAACCACAAAAAAAAAAAAAAAAAAAAAAAAAAAAAAAAAAAAAAAAAAAAAAAATTCCTCCTCGGAAGTTTGGAGTCGGCTTCGACGGTTCTCAGACGCGCCTAGTTTCTTCCCGGTCTCTGGGCTCATTGTCGTGCATGATACCTTAGTGGACCCCGTCGCAATTTCTAACTCATTGGGTCAGCACTTTGCTGAGATTTAGAGCTCTTCAAATTACCCACCAGCGTTTCTCCCGAAGAAACGTGCAGCGGAAGTGCGACATCTTGCTTTCTTCTCTCAATATCACGAAAGCTACAATACTGTTTTCTCCATGCGGGAACTCCAACATGCCCTCTCTTCTTCTCGCTCCTCTGCCCGAGGACCGGATGGTATCCATGTCCAAATGTTGCTGCATTTATCAACCCATAGTCTGCGATGTATGAAACAGGCGAAATACCCTCCGACTTCAAGAAGAATATAATAATTCCAATCCCAAAGTAAGCAGGTGTTGACAAACGTGAAAATTACCGAACTATCAGTTTAATAAGCCACAGCTGCAAAATACTAACACGAATTCTTTACAGACGAATGGAAAAACTAGTAGAAGCTGACCTCGGGGAAGATCAGTTTGGATTCCGTAGAAATGTTGGAACACGTGAGGCGATACTGACCTTACGACTTATCTTAGAAGAAAGATTAAGGAAAGGCAAACCTACGTTTCTAGCATTTGTAGACTTAGAGAAAGCTTTTGACAATGTTGACTGGAATACTCTCTTTCAAATTCTAAAGGTGGCAGGGGTAAAATACAGGGAGCGAAAGGCTATTTACAATTTGTACAGAAACCAGATGGCAGTTATAAGAGCCGAGGGACATGAAAGGGAAGCAGTGGTTAGGAAGGGAGTAAGACAGGGTTGTAGACTCTCCCCGATGTTATTCAATCTGTATATTGAGCAAGCAGTAAAGGAAACAAAAGAAAAATTCGGAGTAGGTATTAAAATCCATGGAGAAGAAATAAAAACTTTGAGGTTCGCCGATGACGTACTTCTGTCAGACACAGCAAAGGACTTGGAAGAGCAGTTAAACGGAATGGATGGTGTCTTGAAGGGAGGATATAAGATGAACATCAACAAAAGCAAAACGAGGATAATGGAATGTAGTCGAATTAAGTCGGGTGATGTTGAGGGTATTAGATTAGGAAATGAGACACTTAAAGTAGTAAAGGAGTTTTGCTATTTGGGGAGCAAAATAACTGATGATGGTCGAGGTAGAGAGGATATAAAATGTAGACTGGCAATGGCAAGGAAAGCGTTTCTGAAGAAGAGAAATTTGTTAACATCGAGTATAGATTTAAGTGTCAGGAAGTCTTTTCTGAAAGTATTTGTATGGAGTGTAGCCATGTATGGAAGTGAAACATGGACGGTAAATAGTTTGGACAAGAAGAGAATAGAAGCTTTCGAAATGTGGTGCTACAGAAGAATGCTGAAGATTAGATGGGTAGATCACATAACTAATGAGGAGGTACTGAATAGGATTGGGGAGAAGAGGAGTTTGTGGCACAACTTGACCAGAAGAAGGGATCGGTTGGTTGGACATGTTCTGAGGCATCAAGGGATCACCAATTTAGTATTGGAGGGCAGCGTGGAGGGTAAAAATCGTAGTGGGAAACCAAGAGATGTATACACTAAGCAGATTCAGAAGGATGTAGGTTGCAGTAGGTACTGGGAGATGAAGAAGCTTGCAAAGGATAGAGTATCATGGAGAGCTGCATCAAACCAGTCTCAGGACTGAAGACCACACCAACCAACCAGTCTGCGTTACCTCCTTCACCTTTATAATCGAAGTTGGACGGACAGTACTTTTCCCAGACGATGGCGGGAAGCTATCGTCGTTCCCGTTCCGAAACCTGGAAAGGACAAACATCTCCCCTCTAGCTATCGCCCCATTTCTCTCTCGAGTAGTGTCTGTAAGGTTTTGGAGCGTATGGTGAATTACCGTTTAGCTTGGTGGCTGGAATCCCGCAGTCTTTTAACACCTGCCCAATGCGGATTCCGAAAGCATCGTTCTGCAGTTGACCATCTTGTTGCTCTCTCCACTTACATCATGAACAATTTTCTCCGGAAACGCCAAACGGTAGCAATATTTTTTGATCTGGAGAGAGCATACGATACCTGTTGGGAGGACAGGCATACTCCGCACACTGTTGTCTTGGGGCTTTCGAGGCCGGCTGCCCCTTTCTCTTCGCGAATTTATGGCAGGGCGCACATTTAGGGTGCGGGTGAACACTACTCTCTCCCGTACCTTCTCCCAAGGAAACGGGGTACCCCAGGGCTCCGTGCTGAGTGTTGTACTGTTTGCCATCGCCATAAATCCAATTATGGATTGTCTCCTTCCTGATGTCTCGGGCTCCCTCTTTGTGGACGATTTTGCGATCTACTACAGCTCTCAACGGACAAGCCTTCTTGAACGTCTTCAAGGATGTCTCGATCTCTTCCACTCTTGGAGCATCGAAACCGGCTTCCGTTTTTCTCCCAGTAAGACCGTTTGTGTTAATTTTTGGCGACGAAAGGAGTTTCTTCCACCCTCCTTACATCTAGGACCTGTCAACCTTCCGTTTTCAGATGTCGCTAAATTCTTGGGTCTTATGTTTGACAGAAAACTGTGCTGGTCCTCCCACGTTTCCTATCTTTCGGCTCGCTGTCTGCGATCCCTCAACACCCTCTGTGTCCTGAATGTTACCTCCTGGTGAGCGGACCGAGTGGTCCTTCTCCGCCTCTATCGCGCCTTAGTGCACTCGAAATTGGACTATGGAAGCATAGTCTACTCCTCTGCTCGGCCGTCTATTCTTCGGCGTCTCGACTCTATCCACCACCGTGGATTACGTTTAGTGTCTGGAGCCTTTTACACCAGCCCTGTGGAAAGCCTTTATGCTGAGACTGCTGAACCTCTGCTGTCCAATCGGCGAGCAGTCCTTCTGAGTCGTTATGCTAGCCATCTGTCTTCTATGCCTGCTAATCCAGCCCATGACATTTTTTTCGACGCCTCCTTTGATGTAGGGTATGCAGGCCGCCCCTCCTCCATACTACCACCGGGAGTCCACTTCCGTTAACTGCTCCATTCTTTCCTTCCGCTTTCCTAAAAACTTCTTGACAACTTGGGGTACAGCACCACCATGGCTCCGTCCCCGGATCTGCCTGCTCAGAGACCTTTGTCGATTTCCCAAGGATGGTACCCCTTCACTTGTTTATCGTCGGGTATTTGCTGCCCTATGTGCACAAATGACGGACGCCACATTTATTTACACCGACGGCTCGAAAACATCGTTAGATGTAGGGAGTGCCTATATTGTTGGCGACACCCCAAATCACTTTCGGCTTCCCGACCAGTGTTCGGTTTATACTGCGGAGCTTTACGCTGTTCTCCAGGCTGTCCACTACATCCGCCGCCATCAGCGACTACAGTACGTAATCTGCTCAGATTCTCTCAGCTCTCTCCTCAGTCTCCAAGCTCTTTACCCTGTGCACCCTCTGGTCCACCGGATTCAGGACTGTCTGCGCTTGCTCCACCTGGGGGGGCGTCTCGGTGGCGTTCCTCTGGCTCCCGGGACACGCTGGTATCTGTGGGAATGAGGCGGCCGATATAGTGGCCAAGGCTGCAGTCTCTCTTCCTCGGCCAGCTATTCAGTCGATTCCCTTCACCGATCTACGGAGCGTTTTATGTCGCAGAGTTGTTCATTTATGGCACGCGCATTGGTCGACACTTCCCCATAATAAATTGCGGGACGTGAAAGCTCTTCCTTGTGCTTGGACCTCTTCCTGCCGAACGCGTCGTCGGGAGGAGATAATTTTAACTAGACTTCGGATAGGGCACTGTCTTTTTAGCCATCGACATCTTTTAAGCAGCGATCCTCCCCCACTCTGTCCCCACTGCTCTCAGCTGTGGACGGTAAGACACCTTTTAATTGAATGCCCCTATTTTAATCCGTTACGCTCCCGTCTACAGCTAACGCCTGATATATCGTCGATTTTAGCAGACGACACGCGCTCAGCCGACCGCGTTCTCCAGTTTATTAGCGCCAGTGAAATGACGTCAGTCATTTGAAGCTTTTTTTGGGGACAACCAACCCCTTTCTGTAGTGGATTTTTAAGCCTTCCTTCTGCTTTTAGTTTCTCAAATTTTATGACTTTCGTTCCCATTGCTGCTGGTTTCCATTTCCGGCTTTTTATTGTTTCCTAAGTCACGGACCGGGCGCTAATGACCATAGCAGTTTTGCGCCCCAAATCCAAACAAAAAAAAAAAAAAAAATTCTGTGTTCACTTTATCAAGTGTTTCCCTATCAACCGAGTCAAATGCATTTTTAAAATATAGAAATGTTACAACTATATCTTTGGACTTTGTAAATCTGTGATGAATTACGGACTGTAGGTTGAAAATGTGTTCTGAGCAAAATCTGCACTTTCTAAAACCACTGTAATACTCTACCAAATGGTTACCAAGTGTTGCTCCTTCCATGTTTAATAGTATTGTTGAGAATTTTCTTACACAATATATATTTTTTTAATCCGTGTTTCTGCTAATTCAGTTTTCGTAACACTGTTTGTGCGCACGAACCGCTGCGAAGCATTCCCTATTGTAATCTGTGGCACACTAAGAGAAGCAGGATGTGGCAGCGTTGTCAGCAGCTGCTCTCTTCCGTCAACAGATGTCGCCGAGGTTTCCGCCGTGTAGATTACTGCAGTACGTGTTTTGCTTTACTCGTTACGGAAATACAGATGGGACGGTCATGCCAGCTGAAAATTAGAGAGAACTGAAGTTTGCGTTTGGTCTCTTCAGACGAGCTGCACCTATCTGGCAAAAACCTTACATTTCGTGCGAGAAATAAGGTGACTGTAGGTGCTTTCAGAAAGTGCTTCATTGCCGCACCAACCGTATGTACAAGTTGCAAATGCTTGACCTCGCTCCCTGGTCTGCCTCAGGCTAGCGAGTCGCCACTGTTCCTGTGTTCTGCCGCCTCAGTTAAAGACGGGCGACAGATGCAAGAAGGAGCAGCTCCCATCATGTCGCGGATTATCGAGAGAGAGAGAGAGAGAGAAAACGCTGGAAGGTGGAAGATGAGAAAAAATCCCTCCAGGGTTTCCTTCAGGTGGCACCGAAGGTTCTGAAATTTTTTCAACAATTTTAACAGATCTGGACCCATTAAAAAATTATGCTAACAACTTAGCCTCACGGAGATATTTGATATCGTTAACCAGTTCGTCTCGGGTGTAGTCATCATCATCGATATTGAAATAGTTCACGTGGTAGTCGGTGCTCAAGTTTTCCTTCATTCTTTGGTTCAGATTTATCGAATTTGGATTGTACTCGAGCCTCGGCATTTCTTCTCTATTTGGGTGTCTGACTGTGATGCTTTTGCAAATTTCTTCTCTACACTCTGATGACACGGTAAGTGTAATCGCAGTAATCGTCAAATAATTTCGAGAGTAGGAACATGTTTCAAATTTTCATTTTTAGGGACAAGATGAGGTAGTAATTGATGTAAATTTTGAACGTGCTCTTCACCAAACCGTGTTTTCTAAGGGCAGACGTACACGGAAGACTTACTGTCACGCAACCATTTCGTCTTTGTTGCTTTATTGTTGCTTCTGCTTTCGAGAGCTCGCACGAGATGAGCAACTGTTTCCTGACAGGGATTGTTTTGAGACTGCAGTGGTTTGTGCTGTTATCATTCGACAAAGGACAAAACGGGAAAGGAATTACTGGATTCGCCAACTTAAGTCTGAAAGACTAAATGAAGGGAAAGTCACTTTAATATTTCAACAGCTAAGATGTTACCCAGAGAAATCCTTCAGTTCCGCACGAGTGTAACGTCACGTGACAAGCTAGTCGCGGTTCTGGGGCCTGCCATCGCCTACCGAAATACAAATGCGCGCCTCCTACCGAAATACAAATGCGACAGGTGATTCCACCCGAAGAGAGGCTCAGTGTTACGTTACGGTAGGTTGCATGAAATTACACATTTTTATTTAGCTTGATATTTATTAATTCCAGCAATCCAGTTAGTAACAGGAATCATTACATTTTGTATAAAAGATGTCCAAAGCAACTGATGGAAATGGCAGAAAATGAATGCAGGTATAAACACTGTTGCATGTAGTGACATCGTACATAGTTTCTGATCCATGTGGAGGCCCAGAAAAATTTGTCGGGTATGAGTTTACACTGTCTCAATCATGAGGAGTAGTAAGGATGGTTTAGGAGCTGTTTCCGGCAGTAGGTTAATTGTCAGACGTAGATGTTCCAGTAAACACACATGCAGGGGTGAAGAAGCTAGAACACCGAACGCCACGACTGAAACCGTCACATGTGTCATTTGGTACACACGTGATCTGTAAAAGTCTCATTACCTGAAGAACCTCAATTTGTGCATCAATCATTTGGTGTGTGGGTATTGGTTTCAGCGTAGCTACAAGAGACAATGCAAATTGTGTTGCAGGGTCTTCCATTGATGAAGCAGTTTCTTTCTTCTCTTGAAGTATATCGAGTAAAGTTTCTTCCTAACTTCTTCTTTGGATTGTAGAAGGTATGTGGAGATAGAACAATGGGTGGCCTTTGAAGGTTCGTGGTCTTTGAAGGTTCTGTTTCCTCAGGTTCCTCATTGCTTATTACTGTGTCAGCATTTCCACTTGCATCACGTAGTTCTACGGTTGGTAGAAGAAACAAGTTGATTTGTACTTTCACGCTTACCGTGGCTGCTTGTCCCGACTTGGCAAATTTTTGCTCACACAATTCTCTTGCAGAGCATGTCCTTCGATTTTTCCGTCTTTGTTGTACCAGTGTTCCTAGGAAACAGACAATAAATTGAAATGTTTGACATTGTTGTAGATGTTAATTTATTTTCGTGAAATATAAATGAAAACTATTATTCAGTTACATAACTTTTCAGGTATGCAGCGACTGGATCAAGTTTAAATGATCTTCCATACAAGTACTTTATTTGTGCTAGCACAGTCTGCAAAATAGTGAAAGCAACATCCACTGAAATATGAAATGTTTTGCTATGTGTGGTTATGCCAGAGAAATGTGAGGAAGAGTTGTTGGCTGAACAGTTCTATAAAAAAACCATTTCTGCAACAAGATACAGGTGGAAAACGTATTCGAATAATACAACTTCAAAGTTCTGGCTCGGATTTTTTTTAATTATAAAAAAATCTCTCCTGTGGTATTGATGGCATGGGTCGATGCTGAATACCAATTTGTTGGTTCGCCCTTCTGTCGGCGGCCGGAGCAACTGAAAAGTTGTCTCTGGGGAGTCGCTGTGTGTGTGTGCGCTCTTACATATGATTGTACAGACTCTGTGCAAAAGGCGAGACAGTTGCACGACAAAAGTCCTCCCTTGGGCGCCCGCCCTAATGGAAAGCAAGACTTCGTCAAACACCCAATCACTAAATTTAACAGTGAGAGGCATTGTTGAGTTTAGCACTAACATGTAGTCCGGTTTCATTGACAAAATTTGCCGCTTACAGCTACAGTACAATTTTTTTTTACTGTGAGGTATCTTTTTCTCTAACATTATCTTTCAAGGCGTGTCTAGAATTTGCATACTCGAGAACATAACATACATCACATACATTGTTGGCCTCGAACCAGAGAGCATTCTGTTCATCTAATCCTATAATCTCGCCAGTGGGTTATAAGACTTGGCTACTAAGGACGACATTTGTACAAAATTACAAATGCTAGCACGTAAATACAATAAATTGATATAAAACATACCTAGAGCTCGTATGCGAGTGTAAGATTCTTTCAGCAGATAGATACAACAATGTGCCGAATTGCGAGGACTATGAAATGCTGAAAGGCACACTTAAGATGTGATGTCTTGTTTCTTTCGTGACATAATGTAAGATCCTTAGTTCCACACGTAGGAACATGAGGGCCTCCTGCGTCATCGTAGCTGCGCAAGCGCGCTGACTCCTTCCACCTGGCGCTCTCTGTCAGCTGCTGAAACGAACCTCATATTTCTAACAGGTCGCGGGAAAATATTGAGAATGGTGGTTTCAAAAACGTACAGCGTAAATTTCCTTTTACGCAAGATGAACTATGTGCGAGAACGTACAATGAATTTATTGAATCACAGAGCGTTTGACTCTCATTTAAAAATCAACTCTTCGGTGACGAGCTATTTAGAGGAATTTAGAGTCCAGAAGATGAGACATTTGGGTCGTTACTAAAAGTTTTACAATCACGTTAGTGTGACGTGTATTAAAGTGTAAAACGCGCACAGATCATCAATATTGTATGTGCAGCCTTAGCTTCTCTTTCAGCTTATTAATCTTTGAGACCAATATTGTATGTGAACGCTGTGTTTATTAATTTAAACCATGAGCTTTTATTATTTGTGTCTTGGCGCTACTTAAGAGTGATGTTGCTATTGGCTGACTATATCGCGTGTCCTGTGCTGTCAATACCTGCCGAGATCACGTGACATGAGCTATGGCTGGCTTACAAAAGCTCTTCGCAATCTCGATTTCAATGCATCGGAAAGTAACATGCGGTGTTTGAGGGAATCCGAATGTATACCTCCATAATAGGAACATATGCACGACATCAAAGGTCTTGCAAAACGTTTTTTTTTCTTTCCGCGCTGAATTTAGTTTCCTAAAGTGCTGGGAATTCTACGTCGGTACAACAATCAAAGAAGTGATGAGTTTTACAGTGGGGAGGAAGAGTATATTGTCGCTTAACACGGAAAAAGTGTATTTTGACCCGGGAGAAAGTCTATTTTTAACCGAGAAGCCGAGGAAAAATGCGTGAATTTTTTTCCTTGTCCATGTACACGCCCTGTTAGGTTGTTGATGTACAGAACATGTAATGATAAGTCGATAGTTCTACAACTCTACAACCAGCAGTATATTTATAATGTGCAGCTGCTATTTTTATACGCAGGAGTGTCTGGATATTTTGTCCACCGACACACATTTTTTTCAAGATGTCGAGAGTCGGTATCAACATTTTAGTAAATATCGATCTATTGGATGCCACATTATTAAAAATACCCTGATGTAGCGCCGACTGCCGTTCCGCAGCCGAAGTCTGTCAATTGCGGCCGTGCGGCCATTAGAGAAGACGGCGGCAGCCCTTGCAGGCGAGTCAGCCGAGTACAGGGGGCAGCCCGGCCGACGCTAGGCCCTTCCTGCAGCTCGCGTGCGCCACGCCGCAGCCGCCTGCGTGTGCAGACACGGCTGTCGGCTCAGTCTAACATTCGACCTGGTCTCTCTTTGAAGGCACGCGTTTGCTTCCTGACGGTGAAACACCTGGTCTCAAGTCGAAATTAGAAACTAGTCGCAATTGTACGTAGACGGAATACACTTTATTTAAATACTTGGAGCACATACTGAAATGTGTTCGACAGTCGCCGACAGGCGGTAGGGGGCGTCGCTTGTGAGGGTCGCCTGCCCTGGCCGCCCTCTGCCCTGGACGCGGTACAGTGTGTCCGTCAAGTCGTGCGCCCTCTCCGCTCCACAGTGCTGTCCCGGCGACCCAGTCTGGCCACACAGCCTGGCGCCGCTCACTCCCAGCTCAGCGACTGCCCTGTCCACAAAAACACGACATTATGGAGTAAATTGCACTAACGCGGGAACAGGAATCAAATGTCAGCGTTCCCGTATCTCTCAGAAATATAAAAGCGGATTCCTGTTTGTCTGAATGCGTGTTCGTCTGCAACTTCATCCACAATTGGCGCATACATTCCGTCCGATACGGTTTTTAAACAACACATAGTGCAGCTGTACTGGAGAATTTAAGCCTTTCCTTTGATGCAGTCCGCTTAAACGCAACAATTCTTGCTACACGAGTAGTGCTCAAAAGTAACGGCGAACTCGCCATTTTGCTTTTTTTATAACTGAGATTCGCACGACTTTTTTGTCGTTGTGATGGTAAACGTGCGGGAAAAGTATGTGTACATCAGGAAAATGGGATATTTTGTCTGTTGTCACATCTTGGAAAAGTTATTGGTGTGTTAGTAGAATTGGCGATTATTTGTTTAATGTAAAATCGGATTATCGCGTTTGTATTAAATTTGGCTGTGCGAACGGAGTCAAATTCATCAACCTTTAGAGACATTACATTTTGCTTTTCGCGAATCTACTATCAATACGGGAAGTGTTTACGACTGGTGTAAATATTTCTTCGATGTCAACGGTTTGGTGCAGCACAAATTCCTGTCACACAGTGAAACGGTCAGCAAGCAGTAAAACCTACAAGCTCAACGCCAGCGGCATGACGCAATCCGAAAAAAGAAAAACCTCTATAGTCTGGGAGACGAGTCTTTGGTACTGACAGCTCGGTAGCGTCTTTCCGTTGCCTAGCGACCGCAGGCAGGCAGCCAGAGACTGAGCGGGTAGCAAGGGCCACGTTGCCGCCCTGAAACCCAGTCGCGCTCGCTCATGAAACTCACCAGTGTCTCTCGCGTGCAGGCGGTGCGGTCGTTCGTCGTTTGTCTGAAGTTGAATTCGCAGTTTATTTCGTTTTTGTTGTTTCTAGTGTTTCTTTGTTTATGTTTCGTTGTAAACAATGTCTAGTGCGGCGGGTAGCACCAGCCCAACACAAGAAGTGAAACGGAGGAAGAAAAGTGTGCTACACACCCAGGCCCGTGAATTCGTGTGCTCTGTGAGGCATTACTTTGAGAAAGAAAAGGACAAAGGTGGGCCCTTAATTCCTGTTGTTCAGGTTGTGAAGAGAACTGCAGCAGCATTGAAAATAAGTAAGAACACTGTTGTAAAGATAGGGAAAGAACAGTATAGTGTAGATTGTGACGAGAGTGGCACAACAAAGCTGCACACACCAGGAAAGAAGCGACAGAGAAATAAGCAGGTGACAGCTTTGGACGATTTTCAGAAAGACGCTATTCGTCGTCATATATACAGCTATTATAAGAGAAGGGAACATCCCACTCTATCTAAATTACTGGTGTCGCTTCAGAAAGACGATCTTTTTAAAGGGAGCAAATTTTCATTGCGTACAGTGTTGAAAGACATAGGCTTCAGCTATTCACTGTTTAACGGACTCAAAATATTAATGGAAAGGACAGATGTAGTTGCATGGCGGTGCAGATTTCTGCGTAGGATCATGGGTGTGGAATTCGAAAGTGGTTAGATGAAACTTGGGTCAATGCCAGCCATTCTTTACGTAGAGGCTGGAATGATGGAACGCCCGAGGGGATAATGGCAGTGCCTGTTGGCAAAGGAGGGCGTATTATTGTCTTACATGCAGGAACATCGAAAGGTTTTGTGCCAAACTGCTTGAAAATGTTTCGGTCAAAAAAGACAGGAGATTACCATGAAGAAATGAACAGTGTAGTATTTCAAGAGTGGTTCGAGACATCGCTTATGACGAATCTGACAAGTCCATCAGTGATTGTTATGGACAATGCGCCTTATCATTCCGTTGTTAACGATAAGGCACCAACCTTGGCAACAAAAAAAAGACGATATCATTCAGTGGTTGAACCGGCGAAAAGTACATTTCAGAGACGATTTAAGGAAGGCGAAACTGCTCGAAATTGTGGCACAAAAGAAACCCCAATTTCCAACATATGTAATTGACGAGATTGCTAAAAGGCACAGGTATGAAATCGTTCGGCTTCCTCCATACCACTGTCACTTCAATGCAATTGAAGGAGTGTGGGCGCAGATAAAAAATTACATTGCTGCTAACAATAAAAAATTCACGATCTCTGAAGTGGAAACTCTCCTTCCAGCAGCTATCAATAAAGTGACAAACGAGACGTGGGCTAAAATTGTAAACAGCACTGCAAGTGCCATCAGAGAGGCGGCCAAAACCGAAGGGGTTGTGGAAGAATGCATCGAAAATTTAATTATACATCTGGGAGAGAGCAGTGATAGTTGGAGTAGTGCTGAGGAAGACAATGTCAAATCAGATTCTGACAGTGATGTGAGTGGTGTTTTTCCATTACAGTAACTACAACGTACTCAGGAATGTAAGGAGGGAGTTTGCTATCGATCTACAACCAGATCATCATATTGTGAGTACTTCCTTCAGGTTATAGCTCTTAATACACTGACCAATTATTTTGTAACTTGTAGTAGAACAAATTAATAATGCTAATACTTAACAATGGAAACCAAAACTGCTAATGTTCAACAACTTGCGAAAATAGTTTTCATTTCAGTTGTGAAGTTTAACAAATAACTTTATTATGTTTCAGCATCTTAGATACTTGTACTAAATAGCTCTTATCAGTTTTCGAGTTAATATATTTCAAGCATCAACTTTAAATAAATTCACGCGTACCAATACGACTTGTATTTTGTCTCGCTTTTATTTCTGCTGCTAAAGAATGCGTGTAGCAGACAGGGCGCCGCGTGCTGTGAGCCACGTTCGGCAACAGCGCCGTCTGCCCGCCGGAACTGTCACTACCAATCACTCGTCTCGCGGACTATAGATTTGTGGCGGAACAGTTGATGATTTCTGCACTGCGATAACGCATCTGCTTAGAATTCGTTGCGTGTTCGTGAGTGTTTGGCTACAAACGATACTGTGGTGACGCCCTTGGCTGTACGATCACCCGATGTGAAATTTTGTTCCTAAAAATTACGACCAACCGTAAAGGGCTGTCTTTTTCATACACAGATGAGATTTGAAGTGCACCGCTGAGAGAACTACAGGGTATCATAACAAAACTTGCAGAATTGTTTGACACAGCGGAACAAACACTGGAATAAATGTATTCACGTATAGTGGAAAATATTTTGATGAAGACAACATTGGTATACAGTATACATAAACCCAGCAATGGATCCAATATTCACCGCTCTCGCTTTCACTAATATTGTCCGTGTGGCGACCTACGTTTTGTTAACAGACGAGGAAGTTGTATTTCTGTACTTACACATCTGATTACTTGCCTGTGTTTTCTTCTCGAGTCTCGGAAGGGATTGCTCCACACACAAGTAACCGTTAGAGGTGTGTTTCTCTTAAGCTCAAAGATTGGTTACCAACAGGATGCTGAGGTCACAGGAGGTGACTCCTCAGAGTGAATTAGGAGAAAAAGTTAAAACAGCTGGTAATGAGATGCAGTGCACCAATTTTTAACGGGAAGCGGCAGCAGATTTCGATAATGGGATACTGGTATGTGTCTGTCATACGCTGGTTGATCTGTATCCTAGAGGGAAGATTTCTAGATTTGTAACTCGTGGCTGGGCGGAAGTGTATTGAGGGCTGCTCGCAGTTTGGCGTCTGTGACGATTTCTTTCATTCGGTGTGTGTGTGTGTGTGTGTGTGTGTGTGTGTGTGTGTGTGTGTGTAGTAGAGTGAGAGAGTGTCGATGTTTTTTGCAGGAGCCTCTCTCAACAGGAGAGAGGGAGGAGGCTGATACAGGCGGCCAGGCAGGGCGCGGCGGAGCAGCTGCGCGAGTTGCTGGCGGCGGGGGCGGGCGTGGGGGCGAGGGAGTCTAGCATCAAGCGGACCGCCCTGCACGTGGCAGCACGCGGGGGTCACGTGGCGGCGGCCAGCTGCCTCGTCGGCGCCGGCGCGGAGGTCGACGCCAGGGACAGCTGTGAGCAGTGGACGCCCCTGCACTGGGCTGCATACAATGGCCACGCTGGTGTGGTGCGGCTGCTGGTCGGCGCCTCTGCTGACCCCAACACCAGGGCTCTGTGGGGGCGGACGCCGCTGCACTGGGCGGCACTGTGGGGCCACTCAGAGGCGGCGGCTGAGCTCCTGCTGGCGGGGGCGGACAGGGGGGCCCAGGATGGCAACGGCAGGACCCCCCTGGACCTCGCCAGGCAGAACAGAAAGCAGGAGCTGGTGGATATGCTGAGACAAGGCTGACGTACGGCATTCAGGAAGCACAATCAGTTACATCATATCTGTTGGTCTTTCAAATAAAGAACACAAAAATGAATCCTTTGTTCATTTATTTGTACACACCATTTTGTGCTGTGTATGACAACTCTGGTAACACTGTGACAACTGCAACGACAAGAGATACCTGTAAACTAACGTGAGGAGCCCTTCTTTTGACGATTTAGTCTGTAAAATACTACACGATCAGTTTTTGCAAAAGCTCAAAACAACAACTCAAACACTCCAGTATTAACAAACACCACTTGTCTTCCTCATGGTGTACAACATATGCAAGCAACTTACAAGAACACAGCCGACATCTATCATGACCGCCTGCATTTCAAAACTTCACCAATCAAACTCTTTTAAAGACACGAATGGCGCAATATTGTTGGTTGTCTACCACATCATGCAGCTGCATTAACGTTAGTTGTTCGAACCAGTCCACTGCATTACCCCATTACTGGAAACTACATGCTGGCAGCAAGTGTGGTGCTATGTTACACCAGCATAAACTGCACCATACTCAAATTACTGGCACACAAGTCGTTCAGTCAGAATGTGTCATCAGTTCCGATCTCACGCCGAGTGTACCTGCGTATCTGCAGTTCGCAAATACTTGCCGCCTTTAATTGCAACCGCACATTGGTAGCAAGAGTTACACCACATACTTGGCAACACTGCACACGGAATGAGTCACACATCAGGCAGATTCGTAGAGGTCACGCTATGACGAAAAGTAAAATAAATAAAATTCTCTACTTTAGCCCACAAATCGAGTAACTGCTTCCAACTGCTGGTGAGATTCTAATGAGAGACTTGCTGTTACGTTAATTCAAATGTAGACGTGACTGTCGATATAAATTATACAGTTTGCCACACTGTCGCCATCTGTATATGAGCGTGTCATTATTTCGTAACTTTTGTCACCTGAGTCTGCGACGGAACGAGTAGTGGGGATGTCAAAAACAAAACGCACTACGACAACTAACTTTCAAAAGATGTTTCCTGTGACAACAGTGCTACACTGAAGCGAATCGCTGGTGGCTACACAGAGGGAAGAGATACATGTCCAGTGTGCACAGAAGAGGTTTGTATAAAGTGTCAAGCGATGTGAAAGACTCCTAAAATGTTGATGTCGAAAATGAACTGGCTGGATTGAGTGTGTGAGGTTCCTTTCCCTATCGACACCAACTTATTTTTCCAGGTTTCAGGTTTCAATGTGACGCTGCAGCTAAGGGAACAGTGCAGAATAAAGCGGCGGTGGCGAGCGAGAAGGCGTTCCCCGCGCATGCGCCGGCTACGGATTCGCCACGCGGCGTGATGGTGAGTGGCTGGAGTGAGGCTCGTGAGCCAGCCGTGGGGCCGCGAGAGAGAGTCGCGCCCGCCAGCTTCCAGTACTCGGCTGCGAGACGGACCTGGAACTTCCCCTCAGTCAGCATCGGCCGCCAGGGCCCACCTGTGGCGCAGCAGGCGGTCACGTGTGTAACCGCTACACGGCGAAACAAACAACTTACACCCACACATTCACACCAGGCTATGATCGGAATCAGAAAACACACAAAATTTTCTGAATCTCGCCGTCCGAAAGAGAAACGCCACACATGGCTTCACAATATTCGGGAAACCGACAGCCACGAAGCATCGCCATTCACAAACTGTCGAGTCACCCGGTGGCGCACAAGCTTCAGATTCTGACTGTACAGACTGAACAGAACATCCGTAAGCAAACACCATCACACAAAGCAGCTACACACAATAACATATACCTGAGGAAAATAGTGGCAAGTCTCATATGATCAAGAAATTAAACCAGCAAATTAGTAGAGATAAAAGGAACACACACAGGGAGAGGGAGGGAGAGGGAGGGAGAGAGAGAGAGAGAGAGAGAGAGAGAGAGAGAGAGAGAGAGAGAGAGATAGTGTAAACAAAAGTCAAATTCGTCGCCAAATACTCTCGACAACAAATGAACGCCAATGGTGTTAGCAAATACAACAATGTGTGTGTGTGTGTGTGTGTGTGTGTGTGTGTGTGTGTGTGTGTAGTGCCCTCAGAACGCAAAAGAAGAATGTCGCAACAAAACCTGACTAATAACAAATATGTAAGCAAAATATTTTTATACGCCAAAATCAAGTCGTTTAATAATCAAGAGATGTGTTAACTTGCTGATAAATTTCACATTTCCAGCGTTTGGTTTGCAGATGCCAAGCAATCATTGCAGGACACCATACAGATAGTCGTGCAGAACTGTGTAATGTGAAAATTTCGGTAAGGAGAAAAGTGAACAAAAACTTTCTTTATGCCTCACTGTGTTAGATCAATTAAAACATAAAATACGTTCACTTTCTACAGCTTACAATAACCAGATCTCACTCTGGATGGCACAGGGGTGCCGAAACATGTTTGGGTAACAAGAGAAATTAGTGTTTCAGCATAAACGGGAACCTGTTTTCAATAATATATGTATATATTCGCCGTTGACTGTAAAAGTTATTTTCGCAACTGCAGTGTCGCCTTTTGGCTCTGATAAAGATTTCATCTCGGCACATGCCAAACTTTAAACTCCTCCGACACACACACACACACACACACACACAAACACACACACACACACAAACACACACACACACACACACACACACACACACACACACACACGTCCCGATTTTTGTAACTTCATGTGGTGAACCGTTTCGCCTATTTAAATGCTGACTGTTTTACTGCATTCTTTAATAAATGTACTCTGATGGTGTCTTGGAATACATTGCAAATGGTTTAGCTACTCTCACCACCAAATTAGACACACAGATCGCCTGCTTGCATATAAATAGCTATCCTTTCTGCTGCAAGAACTGCCCAAGTGGCCATATCAGCGAGAGACGTACGAAGAACAATCAGGAGGGATTGCAGTGCGTCGGCTCATTAACATCGTACAGGAAATAGTTAAGTGTAGTAGTCTCGGGTGGGAAGTTACGGTGTGTTTATTGCTTTCTTCGCAGTCGTGGCTACATTCAGAAACATGTACGGAGATTTCGTACGAAATGGGGGTCTTGCGCGTAAAAAAGCGTTCGGAAGAGAAGGAGTAAATATTTGTACAAAGAACGGGTGTTGAAAAATTACAGGCTGTATACGACCCAGGACAATCGGAAATCTGGGAAGAACCCGGGAATTTTTCATTGTTTTAGTTTTCAGATAAATTTTTGTAATTTTGGCTGCCAGGAACTGATTTTCTGGCAAAGAATGCTACTGTATCCCGCTACTGGAAAATAATACTGCAGCAATGAAACAAAAACGAGAGGAAAAAATAAATCTTTAGTTGCAAAGGAAATGCGCCATTTACAACAAGAAAATACAGCTAAAAATATGTCAAAGGCGTTAGAGCGAATACGACGTGATACTTCGTAACAATACACTCCTTTCTGTGAGCGTGACGTCACAGCTGCTTACGTCAGGTTCATCTGGGAAGTCGCCAGCGGGCTGATGCGCATGCGCAGTTGACTCGCCTGCGAGCAGTACCTTCCCCCGCCCACCGCTGCTCGGACTGCTCCGGCTAGTGGTGGGCAGGAAATGGCGTATCTGTTAGAAATCACAGTGATTGAGAGGTCACAGATATCACAATAACAACTTTACAAAATCTAACTTCGATTTCAGTCGCAGTTAGCAGTCGCAAGTAGCATTTCACATTCAACGCCGTGAGCCATTTGTTGGCCGAATTCCGTACTGCTTTCTGCGATTTCAGTGACAAGTCGCGGCTAGAAGTCGCAAGTAGCAGCTAAAAAGCGCAGATAACAGTGCCATCTGTTGGCCAACGTTCGTAATACGCTCATCTCTGCGAGACACTATCGAGTCCAACTGCGATTTCCGTGACAAGTCGCAACTGAGAGTCGCAAGTAGCAACTAAAACGCGCAGTTAACAGTGCCATCTGTTGGCCAACGTACGTACTACGCTCATCTCTGCGACACGCTATCGAGTCCAACTGCGATTTCCGTGACAAGTCGCAACTGAGAGTCGCAAGTAGCAACTAAGAAGCGCGGTTAACATTCTTCTCCTAGTGCCATCTGTTGACCGACGTACATACTTCGTTATGAGAGCCTTGTGCCTCACGAGATCGATGTGCTGTGTGTGCATATGAAGGGCTTATTTCAATAGTGGTACAAGTCCATTTTTGTTCATTTTGAGATGTCCGCAGCTCGTGCTCTTGCGGTAGCGTTCTCGCTTCCCGCGCACGGGGTCCCGGGTTCGATTCCCGGTGGGGTCAGAGATTTTCTCTGCCTCGTGATGACTGGGTGTTACATCATTTCATCCCCATCGACACGCAAGTCGCCGAAGTGGCGTCAACTCGGAAGACTTCCACCAGGCGAACGGTCTACCCGACGGGAGGCCCTAGCCACACGGCATTTCCATTTCATTTTGAGATACAGAGTCGTAAAGTTAAATGAGCAACTGAAAAATGTGCAGTTGAGATACCAGAAATATTCAAGCATATGGCTTCTTGCTAGAGATGAACCTTTATTTATGTTTGTTTGGATCATTAATTTCAGAAGCATTATAGACAGAAAAGTGGAGGTAATGGACTTGTACCACTATTGAAGTAAGCCCTTCATATCATATGACGACATGCACATTCAGCACCAGTTATGGTTGGTCAAACACAGCTGTGACTCTGAATGTATTATATTAATAAGAAGCAACATTGCCTTTTTCTCCTGAAAATATCAAGTAATGTAACAAATGTGTTTGATTCTGCTTCCGATATGACAGTTTTGCTTAATACTCCACATGCCTACAGCACTTTGCAATGTTAACATAGCAGAACTCAGACATCTGTATAAGTGTAGTGAAATGAAAACAGTATTATTGAGTCATATGAATGCCCCACTTTTGTTCCGACACAGTTCAAAATTCGGGATAACAGTTTTACACCTGATGTTCTACATGGCAACTTCACACACAAGAACTTTTTGCCGTAACTACTACCACCTACATAAGTAAGCTTTTCCTGTGTTACTTTCAAGTAATGCACTTAAGCTATTCCTGATTTAACTGGAAGATGTGCTCCCTGCCGCCGTTGGATAAGCAGCTGCAGAAGCAAGTCGTATACTCCTAGCTCACTCAGTTGTTACATAGTTTAAATCTTAATTTCTTTGCGTGTTTTTGGTACTTGCTTTGTTTAATTCATAAATTACAGGCGTATTATAGTATTTGACCCTCCCAGGGGACACCGCCTTATAGTAGGCACCTTCAGTGCCGGGCGGGAGGGTTTGCGTGCTTCGGTGAAGTCGAGAGCTATACCGGTGGTAGCATAGCTACTGGCAGGGTCTCCCAAGCCGGACTGGTCTCGACAGAGGAGCCAGACAAAGTGTGTCCCACAACATAGGGCAGGGAGGGCTCTAGAGGCGTAGTGAAGCCAGCTTCCCTAGAGGAGTAAACCTCATACAAATCCTGGTCCCCCAGGTTGGGGGTTGGGCATGGGGCTAATAACCCCATACTGTAAAAAAAGAATATTATGGAAATTCAACAGAAGCCTCGGAAACTGGATGGAAAACATGTATCACGACCCCGGCAAAGGAAACGGATAAAGGATCTAACAGTAGCATCGTGGAATGTGAGGACAATGCTTCAGCCTGGAAAAATGAAAGAAATAGCCAATGAAATTTTAAAATTCAAATATGATATTGTAGGGCTACAGGAAATAAGATGGCAGGGGAATGGGCAGATAGATAAACCTGAGTACTCATTGGTATATAGTGGACCAGAAGAAAGAACAGGCCAACTTGGATCAGGGTTTATAATAACTAGGGAAGTTAGGAAAAGCCTTCTAGAATTTGAACCTATAAATGAAAGGATGTGCAGACAAAGACTAAAAGGTAAATTTAGGAATATATCAATAGTTAATGCACATGCACCAACAGAGGAAAAAGAGGATATAATTAAAGAACAGTTCTACGAAGACTTGGAAAAAGTATGCTGTGCAGTACCTAAATATGACCTGATGCTAGTAATAGGAGATTTTAATGCAAAAATAGGGAGGAATGAACATCCGTATGGAGTTTCTGGAAAATATTCACTACATGAAGAAAACAATGAGAATGGAGACTTACTATGCCAATTCGCAGCAAGGAATAATATGATTATTAAAAGTACCTGCTTTCCACATAAAAGGATCCATCTCGGTACTTGGAAGTCTGCAGCCAATGGAGTAGTCAATCAGATTGACCATATTTTAGTGATTGCACGCCACTCCACGTCAGTTACGGATGTATGGAGCTGCAGAGGACCAAACTGTGATTCAGACCACTTTTTGATAAAATCAGTCTTGAGAGAGAAACTGTCACTAATAAAGGGCAACAGAATGGGGAAGATGATGAAATGGAATACAGACAAACTGAACATCCCTGATGAAGTAAAAAAATACCAAGTAACACTAAGCAGAAAGTTGAGCAATGAAGAGACCACAGTAGGAGTAGATGAAAGGTGGAACAGGTTTGAAAAAGCCATTAAGGATGCTGCAGAGGAAATAATAGGCATAAGAAGGAACAGAAGAACCCAGGAGTGGTTTGATGAAGACTGCAGGTCAGCAATAGAGGAAAAGAACAGGGCAAGAACAAAAGTGCTACAGAGAGAAACCAGAAATAATGTGGAACAATATAGAGAATTAAGGAGAAGAGCTAACAGACTGTGCAAGAGAAAGAAAAGAGAATGGAATAAGAAGAAATTTCAAGAACTAGAAGAACTAAAGGAACAGAGTGAAATAAGAAAGTTCTATCATGCCATAGGCAAAATGAAGAATAGATTCCAACCAAAAACAACGGCCTGCTCCAGTAAAGATGGGAAAATGATAAGGGAGGAAGAACAGATAGTGGGAAGATGGTCAGAGTATTTCAAAGATACACTAAGCACCAGCCTAGAAGATGAAGAGACCTCTGCACAGGAGGGAAGAGTGGAGCTGGAAGTAGACAGTGAAACCAATGAGGCAAGAAAGCCAACACTACAAGAGGTCTCCCAGGCTGTGCACAAGTCAAAAAACAATCGAGCCCCTGGGGAAGACAGTATAATTGCTGAATTAATAAAAACTGGTGGTGAGGCTGTAATAAAGGAACTGCACACACTAATATCAGATATATGGGAAACAGAAACTATGCCAGATAATTGGAAAATTGGAATAATAGTCCCCATTTATAAGAAAGGGGACAGAACAGCATGTGAAAACTATAGAGGTGTAACACTCCTAAGTACAGCTTATAAGATCTTCACAAGTATATTAAACGAAAGGATACAGAAGTGTGCAGAAGGCATACTAGGGGAATATCAGTGTGGCTTTCGACCAGGCAGAGGAACAACTGATCAAATATTTGTGATAAGGCAAATGATGGAAAAGTTCTATGAATATGATATAGATCTGCATTTCTTATTCATCGATTTCAAACAAGCCTTTGATAGCATAAATCGGCAAGAACTATACAGAGTACTGAAAGAAGTTGGAATATGTGCTAAATTAATAAGACTAATCAGAATGACAATGACAGAGACAAGAGCAAAAGTAAAGGTCGTTAGCAGAACAAGTGATAGCTTTGACTTTAATAAAGGTGTGAAGCAAGGGGATAGTCTCTCCACTGTCCTATTCAACATAGCCCTGCATAGTGCAGTAAATAAAATCAACAAAAGAGGCACCATAATTATGAAAACTAGCCAGATATGTGCATACGCTGATGACATTGCTTTAGTAGTAAGAAATACCAATACACTCCTAGAAACATACCGGGCAATGGAAACAGAAGCCTTAAAAATTGGCCTCATAGTAAATGAAAACAAAACAAAATATATGGTAATGTCACAATCTGAGGCCAGAAGAACCCCTAAAAACCTAAACATCAATGGGAAATGCTTCAATGGAGTGTCCTCTTTTAATTACTTGGGAGCCCTAATAACAAATAACAGTATTGGAAAGGCTGTAAGAGAAAGAATACAAGCAGGAAACAGAGCTTACTTTGCAAATATGCAGTTTTTCAAAAATAGCCTTGTTACAAGAAAAACTAAACTGCTAATATATAATTCCCTAGTCCGCCCAGTTATCACATACGGCTCAGAGGTATGGACGTTGACAGAACACGATAAAAATGCTCTAAGAAGCATTGAGCGGAAAATACTACGCAAAATCTATGGGCCAATAAGGGAAGAAGAAGGCTGGAGAATACGCTACAATGCCGAATTACAAGAGTTAATACAAGGCAGGGACATAGTAAAATTTGTGAAATCACAGCGAATACGATGGCTAGGACACTTGGAGAGAATGGCAGAGGATAGAATTCCAAAGAAAATGATGAAAGGTATGATCCATCCAGTTAGGCGAAAAGGGAGACCTAGAAGAAGATGGATCGATGAGGTAATAATGGATATCACCAATATGGGAGTCCAGGGGTGGAAAAGAGCAGCAAATAACCGAGAAGTGTGGAGGAAGATTGTTGAAGAAGCCAAGGCTCACCAAGGGCTGTAGAGCTACTGAAGAAGAAGATTATAGTATTTGAGAGTGTAGCATCGCGTTTTAGTACCTGAATAGTGTAAATTCGCGTAGTCTCCTTCCGCCGCCAAGCAGTGTCAGCAGTGCGCAAGTAGCAGCATTACTGCATTTACTAGGCAATCTTGTATTTTAATAACCGTTTAAATTTTGTGTCGATTTGTTTGCGCTCTCTGTAGATTAGTTCAGACGTTCTTTGCACAACAGTTTTCAGCATGTATAGGGACTGCAACTGCTGTGTTTGGATGCAGGCTGAGTTGGCATCCCTTCGCTCCCAGCTTCAGGCAGTGTTGGCTTCGGTCACACAGCTTGAGGCTGTTGCCAATGGGCATCACTGTGGGTGTCCAAATGGCGGTTTGTCGGGGACGGCCAGCTCGTCCCATGCATCCCCTGATCGGACTAAGACTGTGGTTGTCCGGGATACTGCCCGCATTGAGGCTGATCCCTCACCTGTGGTAGAGTGGGAGGTCGTCTCAAGGTGTGGCAGGGGGCGAAAGACATTCCGGAGGGCTGAACGGAAGGCCTCTCCAGTTTGTCTGACGAACCGGTTTCAGGCTCTGTCTCAGGCTGATACTGATCTTCGGCCTGACATGGCTGCTTGTCCTGTTCCAGAGGTTGCAGTCGCAGAGGGTGGGCTTACTGGTAGTTGGGAGCTCCAACGTCAGGCGCGTAATGGGGCCCCTTAGGGAAATGGCAGCAAGAGAGGGGTAGAAAACCAATGTGCACACCGTGTGCATACCAGGGGGAGTCATTCCAGATGTGGAAAGGGTCCTTCCGGATGCCATGAAGGGTATAGGGTGCACCCATCTGCAGGTGGTCGCTCATGTCGGCACCAATGATGTGTGTCGCTATGGATCGGAGGAAATCCTCTCTGGCTTCCAGCGGCTATCTGATTTGGTGAAGACTGCCAGTCTCGCTAGCGGGATGAAAGCAGAGCTCACCATCTGCAGCATCGTCGACAGGACTGACTGCGGACCTTTGGTACAGAGCCGAGTGGAGGGTCTGAGAGGCTGAGACGGTTCTGCGACCGTGTGGGCTGCAGATTCCTCGACTTGCTCCATAGGGTGGTGGGGTTTCGGGTTCCGCTGGAAAGGTCAGGAGTCCACTACACGCAACAAGCGGCTACACGGGTAGCAGGGGTTGTGTGGCGTGGGCTGGGCGGTTTTTTAGGTTAGATGGCCTTGGGCAAGTACAGAAAGGGCAACAGTCTCAACGGGTGCGGAGCAAAGTCAGGACATGCGGGGACCAAGCAGCAATCGGTATTGTAATTGTCAACTGTCGAAGCTACGTTGGTAAAGTACCAGAACTTCAAGCGCTGATAGAAAGCACCGAAGCTGAAATCGTTATAGGTACAGAAAGCTGGCTTAAGCCAGAGATAAATTCTGCCGAAATTTTTACAAAGGTACAGACGGTGTTTAGAAAGGATGGATTGCATGCAACCGGTGGTGGAGTGTTCGTCGCTGTTAGTAGTAGTTTATCCTGTAGTGAAGTAGAAGTGGATAGTTCCTGTGAATTATTATGGGTGGAGGTTACACTCAACAACCGAACTAGGTTAATAATTGGCTCCTTTTACCGACCTCCCGACTCAGCAGCATTAGTGGCAGAACAACTGAGAGAAAATTTGGAATACATTTCACATAAATTTTCTCAGCACGTTATAGTCTTAGGTGGAGATTTCAATTTACCAGATATAGACTGGGACACTCAGATGTTTAGGACGGGTGGTAGGGACAGAGCATCGAGTGACATTATACTGAGTGCACTATCCGAAAATTACCTCGAGCAATTAAACAGAGAACCGACTCGTGGAGATAACATCTTGGACCTACTGATAACAAACAGACCCGAACTTTTCGACTCTGTATGTACAGAACAGGGAATCAGTGATCATAAAGCCGTTGCAGCATCCCTGAATATGGAAGTTAATAGGAGTATAAAAAAAGGGAGGAAGGTTTATCTGCTTAGCAAGAGTAATAGAAGGCAGATTTCAGACTACCTAACAGATCAAAACGAAAATTTCTGTTCCGACACTGACAATGTTGAGTGTTTATGGAAAAAGTTCAAGGCAATCGTAAAATGCGTTTTAGACAGGTACGTGCCGAGTAAAACTGTGAGGGACGGGAAAAACCCACCGTGGTACAACAACAAAGTTAGGAAACTACTGCGAAAGCAAAGAGAGCTCCACTCCAAGTTTAAACGCAGCAAAAACCTCTCAGACAAACAGAAGCTAAACGATGTCAAAGTTAGCGTAAGGAGGGCTATGCGTGAAGCGTTCAGTGAATTCGAAAGTGAAATTCTATGTACCGACTTGACAGAAAATCCTAGGAAGTTCTGGTCTTACGTTAAATCAGTAAGTGGCTCGAAACAGCATATCCAGACACTACGGGATGATGATGGCATTGAAACAGAGGATGACACGCGTAAAGCTGAAATACTAAACACCTTTTTCCAAAGCTGTTTCACAGAGGAAGACCGCACTGCAGTTCCTTCTCTAAATCCTCGCACAAACGAAAAAATGGCTGACATCGAAATAAGTGTCCAAGCAATAGAAAAACAACTGGAATCACTCAATAGAGGAAAGTCCACTGGACCTGACGAGATACCAATTCGATTCTACACAGAGTACGCGAAAGAACTTGCCCCCCTTCTAACAGCCGTGTACCGCAAGTCTCTAGAGGAACGGAAGGTTCCAAATGATTGGAAAAGAGCACAGATAGTCCCAGTCTTCAAGAAGGGTCGTCGAGCAGATGCGCAAAACTATAGCCCTATATCTCTGACGTCGATCTCTTGTAGAATTTTAGAACATGTTTTTTGCTCGAGTATCATGTCGTTTTTGGAAACCCAGAATCTACTATGTAGGAATCAACATGGATTCCGGAAACAGCGATCGTGTGAGACCCAACTCGCTTTATTTGTTCATGAGACCCAGAAAATATTAGATACAGGCTCCCAGGTAGATGCTATTTTTCTTGACTTCTGGAAGGCGTTCGATACAGTTCCGCACTGTCGCCTGATAAACAAAGTAAGAGCCTACGGAATATCAGACCAGCTGTGTGGCTGGATTGAAGAGTTTTTAGCAAACAGAACACAGCATGTTGTTATCAATGGAGAGACGTCTACAGACGTTAAGGTAACCTCTGGCGTGCCACAGGGGAGTGTTATGGGACCACTGCTTTTCACAATATATATAAATGACCTAGTAGATAGTGTCGGAAATTCCATGCGGCTTTTCGCAGAGGATGCTGTAGTATACAGAGAAGTTGCAGCATTAGAAAATTGTAGCGAAATGCAGGAAGATCTGCAGCGGATAGGCACTTGGTGCAGGGAGTGGCAACTGACCCTTAACATAGACAAATGTAATGTATTGCGAATACATAGAAAGAAGGATCCTTTATTGTATGATTATATGATAGCGGAACAAACACTGGTAGCAGTTACTTCTGTAAAATATCTGGGAGTATGTGTGCGGAACGATTTGAAGTGGAATGATCATATAAAATTAATTGTTGGTAAGGCGGGTACCAGGTTGAGATTCATTGGGAGAGTGCTTAGGAAATGTAGGCCATCAACAAAGGAGGTGGCTTACAAAACACTCTTTCGATCTATACTTGAGTATTGCTCATCAGTGTGGGATCCGTACCAGATCGGTCTGGCGGAGGAGATTGAGAAGAGCGGCGCGTTTCGTCACAGGCTTATTTGGTAACCGTGATAGCGTTACGGAGATGTTTAATAAACTCAAGTGGCAGACTCTGCAAGAGAGGCGCTCTGCATCGCGGTGTAGCTTGCTCGCCAGGTTTCGAGAGGGTGCGTTTCTGGATGAGGTATCGAATATATTGCTTCCCCCTACTTATACCTCCCGAGGAGATCACGAATGTAAAATTAGAGAGATTAGAGCGCGAACGGAGGCTTTCAGACAGTCGTTCTTCCCGCGAACCATACGCGACGGGGACAGGAAAGAGAGGTAATGACAGTGGCACGTAAAGTGCCCTCCGCCACACACCGTTGGGTGGCTTGCGGAGTATAAATGTAGATGTAAATGTAGATGTAGATGTACTTCCCACTTTCATATCAACAGCCTCAAAATGCATATTGTAGACTTTGGGATATGTTACAGGCCAGTGTCGTACCAAGATTGTGGAGAAGGGGGGGGGGGAATGTCATTCTCCAACTAGTGTTTACCAGTAAATAAGTGGCGGAAAATTACGGGTATAGGACGGCTTATGAGATTTTCATTATTCACTCATTGTATTTAACATTTATTATTCCTTTAAAATCGCACAACTTCAATAAAACACAGTTTAATCACTCATCTGCACACTTATTTCACAATTATGTCACTTTTAAACTGCAAAATCTTCTAAGAGCTGTCTTGAATCTTCACGAGTCTCTCTCAACAGCCTTGATATGGATAGATACGTACAGCAACCAGAACTGTGTCTGCAAAATCACAAGGATTATTAAACAATTTTTGCTGTCACTAATTACAAGCAATATAATTGACAGAGTAGATTGCTAATATTTGCTCTAATGAAAGCCACTCAATGGGGTATATTTCACATTTGCAAGAACGATCTCACTGAAGTAATCAAGTCCATCGAAACACTTAGAAACTAACCTCTCGTCTGACGAAAACGGTCTGAAGACGCAGTGGCAATTTCTCCAGATCTGTTGACAATGATATTTTGAGTTGTCACTTTACTGAGTGACTGAAATGTAGTTCGGGTACCTGTGTACATAACAATATGTTAGAATTCATTTTATAAACACTGTTACGCTACTGTATGGCTACTTACATATTAATTACACTATTAATATTTTCACAGTTGTTTCTTTAATACAAAATTAAAGCTAACAGAAGAACAAACGTAAGACGTACTTACCAATGACAGGTTTGTTGAGATGCAATTTTCGGTGTGGACAGATGTAACTTTTTCATATGGTGGTAAGTAGCAGAAATCGCGGGAGTCGCGGAAGTAGCAGAAAGCGCAGAAATAGCAGTGGCGGAGGGATACACGACCTAGGTTCCTTAACTGCGACAAATCACAGTTAAGAATAACAGATACTGAAAAGTAGCGTTCACAGAAATCACTGATATCGGAAAATCGCAGTTTAGCCCATCACTAGCTCCGGCCGTTAGCTGTATCGCGCGCCCTGGCTGCCGCATTCGCGCATGCGCAGAGTTATCAGAGTTGCAGTGAAGGGGGGGGGGGGTAGTGTCCACGTGACCCGTGTTTGCGTTCAGTGATTTCGCTGCTTCCTCTTCATATTCAGCTCCCACATCAAATGAACACACAACGCATTTCTGTGGCCGGGAGCTATGAAGCGTATTAAAATGCATTCACATATTTATTGAAGGCAAAAATATATTATTAGTTTCAGTTTTCTGGATTTCATTTCAAAGTTTTTGGCAGTGAAGCATTAATCCCTCTGCAGAACGATGAAGTTATCGTCAGTTTGCTAAAGAAATTTACCTGAGGCAGTCAATTTATTTGAAACGAAGTGTTTCGTTCCACAGCTGTTCGTTGAATGTAAAGGGCACGTTTTCATGTTCTGCCATGAAGAGAAAAAAAAAATGCTACAGTACTGCTACTCAAAGAAAACTTACGTCCCAAAAACCACACCGAAAAGCTTAATGTCAGGTGGGACCTACTTAATTGTGAATCTGCATGAAACAGTGTGCACTTCAGACCGAAGTATTCACGTTAGTATAGTTTACGAAATTCTGATGCACTCCGAGTATCCTCTGACGGCCTGTTTCTTTTATGGCGTAATGTAACACCTCTTTGTGCTTTATACACACAAACACGCGGCCTTCCTACGTCATTGCAGCTGCGCACACGCAGTAATGCCTGTTTTCTGGCGCGCTCTGGCGACTGCTAAGCCGAAGATGTTTGTGACAGTCTCGGGATAGTATTGCGAATGGTGGTTTGAAAAGTGTTACTTTCAAAGTAAATATTCTTCTACGCAGGATGAATTATGTTACGTGTGAGAAAGTGGGCTGAATTCCTTAAGTCACAGAGCGTTTGACTCTCGTTTAAAACTAAACACTTTCAGGACCAACTGCGTAGAAGAATTTCGACGTAGAAGACCAGACATTTACATTATTTTAAATTTA
Organism: Schistocerca piceifrons; assembly: GCF_021461385.2. Lineage (NCBI taxonomy): Eukaryota > Metazoa > Arthropoda > Insecta > Orthoptera > Acrididae > Schistocerca > Schistocerca piceifrons. Next base: position 171,659,986 of record NC_060148.1, on the reverse strand, counting down.
GTGCGACATTTGTCTGAAGTACCTTGAGTATAACACACGCAATAAAGATCAATATTAGATGTGAAAGCTTAGCTTCCTTTGTAGCTTATTAATGTTAGAGACCAACATTGTATGTGAAAGCTTGGCTTTTCTTGTTGCTACACTACATATTTTAATGTAAACCCCTAACTTTTCCTATTTGTGTGTTCGCGCTACATAGGTGATTGCTATTGGCTTAATACAGCGCATGTCCTATGCTCTGAATGTCTGCTGTCATCGGCTGGCCAAGTCAGGTGCCATGACATCGCAATCTCGATTTCAAAGCAACGGAAACTAGGGTGCCGTGTTTGGTGCAATTCAAATTTATAGTTTCGCAATACGAAAATATGCAGCGTAGGCCTATATGTTGCTGCAAATGAAAGGCCGTGCAAAAACTTCTCTCACCGTTCCATTTTTTCCAGGAAGTTCCACGTCAGTGTATAAACCGTAAACCATTCAAAGGATTGATAAGTTTTACAGTTCCGAGGGAAAATTTAATGGAAACCTACCGTCACTTAGCACGGAAAAAGTGTATTTTCACCCGGGGAAAAGTATATTTTTACACCCTGAATTACCAGTAAAAGAATCAACCAAAAAACAGGTGAGAATCCTGGAGGCCAAGAAGCAGCAAATACACTTTCCCACAACGTAAGTAAGACATCGGGTAAAAATTATTCTCTGTATCAGGAACCTGACTTGGGCACGCTCTGCCCCCAAAATATCGGGTAAATGACTCTAAAAGCTGACTGATATTGTCGAGTTGGTTCCACTAGCGATGGGAACGACAGGAATTACCGAGAATAAGTACCATTTATTTCATTTACCACTATTATTCATGTGCAACAGGTGTATTTACCGGTTTTCGCTACTTGCAGAAGACTCCAAAGCTTGGAAGGCTTCGCCGTAAAACACGTAACGTGGTAATTGATGTACTCGATGTTCCCGGTCTGCGACTCGTAATTTTTACATTAGAGGGTGCTGTGGCGTGGCTGGAGGATGCGATATCTTTCATTTCGATAACTCTGCTCAGATGCCGGCAGACGAACCCGTTAAATACTTCGGAGCAGACTGCGAATAACGTAAACAATAAACATAGGTGACTGGACGATTAGTCGGAAAACAGACTGCGCGCTCCTAAACAGAAAGGTGGCAGCTGAAGGGCGTGTTGCACGATGCCACGGAAGTAGCAACAGGCGCGTGGTAACATTCTTTCTGAGAGTGTGGCTCATTTCCAGTGTAAGAGGGGCCGTGCAGATCCTGATCCGCTCATTCCAAATCTACATCTACATGATTACTCTGCAATTCACACTTTGGTTCCTGGCGGAGGGTTGATCGAACCACCTTTAAGCTACTCCCCTACCGTTCCACTCTCGAACAGTTGCGGGAGAAACAAACACTTACATCTCCACGTGTGAGCTCTGACTTGTCTTAATTCATTATGAAGATCATTTCTACCTTTGTAGGTGGGCGCCAAAAAAATATTATCGTACTCTGAGGAGAATGCTGGCGATTGAAGTTGCATGGGAAGGTCCTGCCGTAGCAAGAAACGGCTTCGCTTTGACGGCTGTCATGTTAATTCCTGTATCATATCCGCAGCGCTGTCTCACCCATTTCGCGGTAATACAAGACGACCTGCCCTCTTTGAACTTTTTCGATCGCTTCCGTGAATCCTGTCTGAGGCGGGTCCCACACTGCACAGCAGTACTCGAGAAGAGGACGTACAAGTGTAGTGTAGGCGGTCTCTTTAGTGTACCTGTCACGTTTTCTACTTCTTCTGTCAGTAAATCGTAGTCTCTAGCTTGCTTTCTGCACAACATTATCCATGTCATCGTTGCAATTTAAGGTTTTAACAACTTTAATCCCTAAGTATTTAGCTGAATTTATATCCCTCACATTTTTGTGATTTATCGTCTTAGTGGTTTCTTTGTCGTGCTCATGTGGACGACTTCACACTTTCCATGATTTATAGTCGATTACCACTTCTTGCACCATTCGGATATCTTGTCTAAATCATTTTGCAATTCGTTTTGGTCATCTGATGACATTACATGACGGTAAGTGGCAGCACCAGCTAGACACTATCTAAGAACACTGTTCAGATTGTCTCGTAAGTGGTGTATGGAGATCAGCAACAGCAGAGGGCCTCTTGCTTTGGGCAACACCAGGCGTTACCTCTGTTTTACTCGATGACCATCCGTCGGTTACTACCAACTGTGACTTTTCTAACGAGAAATCACGAATCCAGTCACACAACTCCACAGGTGCGCTATTTAACTAGAAGGGACGGTGTTAGAAGCGATATGGAAACCTAAAAACTATGGAATCAATTGACGTCCCTTGTCAATGACACACATTAGTTCGTGGGAATAAAGAGCTAGTTTTGTTTCACAAGAGCGTTGTTTTCTGATTCCGTGCTGGCTGTTTCTCAGTAAATCTTCGAGGTGGTTCATAGTGTTCGAGTGCAGTATATGTTCCAAAACACTGCTGCATGGTTGTCGTGACGTCACCAAAGTCTGTCATGGAGAGAGCACTTCCGCTATCTGTACTTACTGGTACAACGTCGGAAAAGACCTGCAGAAATACTCAGTAAGGCTTTCAAAAGAGTTTTCTCTATGTGGTGCACGGCAGCAAAATATTTTCGTATTGCGATCAGAAAGCCGGTGACCGAAATTTCGGATAACATCTCGTCGCAGGGAAAAGCGCCACTGTTTTGATCTCTGCCACCCCACCTGCGGTATCGTATCCGTGACACTCCCCCCACTAATTTCGCGATGGTGAAGGAGAACTCTGAAAATGACCAGTTGTTGCTCGAGACAGTCTGGAGATGGTTATTACAACGTTTACAATCTCCCTGCCTCGCGGTTACACAAGAATATGTCAGTAGGATCGCAAAAGATTGGAGGGAAACTTCACAGCGGTCTAAAACGGCGTGTCAAGATTCCAGAAGCACTACGGCTGGTCCCGTGTAGCGAAATGACGACGAGAAGAACGCATCAGATTCGCATAACGCACAAGACGGGGTCCTCAAACAAAACTTATTTTCTGATCTGAGGGGAAAACGAACAATTTCCGAAACAGGTATTGCGAGCTACGTAAATGAACAAGTAGTTTGGAATGCACACTAGCACACAACCAAACCGACAGCGGAAACTGCTGTAATGAAACGAACCGTTAAAAGTTCACCGCCTCAGGCCTTGCTGTCTTGTGCATAAAAAGCCACACACATGTGGTATCTGACTACCAAGTAGCAAATTTAAAGCATTTGGAGAAGACGGTAGGAAGGCGAATGAGGTGTGAAAAAGTTGCATTGGTGAGGCATTTGATTTTTTAAAACGGGTTCCTTCAAACCACGCACTCGGTGTAGGACGTATCGTGAACAGAAAGTACTAGGAAGACAAGGGACGTGTGAAACAGTTTATCTTTTCAGAGCCTAAGCTGTTTTGCGCTTAAAAGGATGCGTCGGTGTGATATTTAGCCGGCTGTTGAGGCTGAGTGGTTCTAGGCGCTCTAGTTCGGAGACGCGCGACTGCTGTGGTCGCAGGTTCGATTCCTGCATCGGCCATGGTTGTATGTGATGTCCTTAGGTTAGTTAGTGTTAAGTAGTTCTAAGTTCTAGGAGACTGATGACGTCAGATGTTAAGTCCCATAGTGCTCAGAGCCATTTGAACCACATCAATGCAAATAAACGTGCAGTTTTGAGAATTTTTGGAAGCTATCATTGTATTTTGCCTAATCTACGAACAATTTGTAGACAATCGACGTTTGTGATATATTTACTGTAGCAGATTTACTAACTAACATCTAGTTTTCCTTTCAAGAGCATTAGCCCTATGTATTACCTGCATTTATCATAAATTAACTGTGTTTTTTTTTGTTGAGTTTGCTAACAACTGTAATTAACCGCAAAACGGTTTGGGAAACCAGTAGTTTTTGCCATAGGTTTTTGTGTTCCTTAACAGAAATCGCGTAATTGCCTAAATTCTTACAGGGGATTAGCAACTTTATTAAGAGATAATCAGAGCACTTAATTCGAAGTTATTTTCTCGCTGTCTTATGATACATGTTCTCAGACGTGGAATGATTTGGTTGACGTTCGCAACCAGCTGGAAATCATCCTGACTATTGCCAAACAAATGGCAGCTGCTGCGAACCGGTGTGCTGGAAGAGCTTCCTGAGAGTGGTGTACCTGTGACACTTGTGCCAGAGATTCCTCGAGTACTGTCCTCTCCTGTGGAGCCCGTCTCCCCTGCAGAAAGTACGGGTCCTGCCACGACTCACCCACCTGACTGCGAGTGGTGTGTCAGTGGCAGACCCGGGCACCGTGTACAGGGTGGAAGGGGACCAGGGAGGACTCGGGGTGTCTTACCGACCCCCCTCACCGACAAGTCTGAGGCACTGTCTCTCACTGAAACTGAAACTGAAACGGGTGCAGTGGGACTCATTTTTCATGTTTTTGGGAAATTGTTGTGTCTGGTGTCAGGAGGAGGCAAACGCAAAAGGGCAGGGGTCTATGAACTGTTAGCGGTTCCAATGTACAGCAAATGGTGGAATCCCTGAGGGAGGTGGCAGCGAGGGTCAGGAAAGAACACCGGGTGCACTCAGTGGGTATGCCTGGGGCCTCATTCAGCATGTTGAGGAGGCTATTCCGGCAGCCGTTGAGGGAACGGGCTGCAACCGACTGCCGTTGGAACAAGTGATGCCTGTCGTCTGTAGTCATTCCAGTGACAGGTTGAGAAGACCAGCCTCGCACGCAGAGTCTCGACGAAGCTCACAGTTTGCAGCATTGTCCCAAGAAGCCATCGTGGCCCTTCGCTTCTGAGTGGAGTGGGAGAACCGGACCAGAAACTCTGAAGGTTCTGTGACAAGCTGGGCTGTGCCTTTCTGGACTTACGGCACAGGTTTGAGAACTGTGGGGTCCCCCTAAGCAGGTCAGGTCTGTGCTACGTATCAGAGGCTGCTACTCAGGTAACTGACTGTCTGTGGGGTGGACATAAGGGTTCTTCAGACTAGGTGACTCTCCATCCAATCCAGATAACAATAGCTGTTGGAAACCCAGAAGTATAAGTGTAAGATCGAAAGAAATGACTCCCGCAGGTGAGAATATTAAAATGCTAATGTTAAACTGCCAAAGCATTCGCATTTAAAGTGCAGAGTTTGAAGCGTTGCTGAAAAGCAATGAAGATCACGCAATACGATGTACAGAAAGCTGCTTGAAACCTGAAATTGATAACAGTGAGAATGTTGGGGACAATTTAAATGTATATCGAAAGGATATGCATATGGGAAATAGAGGGGGTGAATTCAGATTCACTGTGGAAGAAATCAAAGTTGCATGGCAGATTGATTGGCCAAGATTCAGTATCAGGGGTAGGCAAACTTTCGGCACAGGTCAGGAGCATGTAGAGGAACTCTGGCTCAAGTGTAAAAGAATACTTGACCATGCACTGGATAGATATGTACCCAGTAGAGCAGTCCATAATGTGAGGAAACCTTCGGGGTATATAGCCACTATAAAGAAACTTCTAAAGAAACAGAGCTAGAGAAATGATGAACGACACATGTCTGGCTGTCAAAAGAGCAATGAGCGATGCCTTGAGTGACTACCGTAGCAGAATATTGTCAAGTGACATTTCACAGAACCCAAAGAAATTCTGGTCGTATGTAAAGGCTGTTAGTGACATCAAGCTAGTGTCGAGTCCCTAGTGATTGAGACAGGAATTGAAATTGAGGGAAGCAAACCAAAGGCTGAAATGCTTAACTCCATTTCCAAATGTAGCTTTACAAAGTAAAACACAATTGCCCAATTTAAGCCTTGTACCACTGAGAAGATGAATGAAATAGACATTAGTGTTAGTGGTGCTGAGAAACAGATGAAATCGTTAAAACTAAACAAAGCTCCAGGCTGCTGTGGAATCCTTGTCAGGATCCATACTGAATCTGCAGCTCAGTTAGACCCTCTTTTAACTATAATCTATTGTAGGTCCCTTGAATAAAAAACCCTCTCCATTTCTTGCAGAAATGCATGGGTCACACCCATCTACAGGAAGGGTAGTAAAAGTGATGCACCTAAACTACTGTCCAATATCCTTGACATCAACTTGTTGCAGACTCTTAGAGCGTGTTCTGAATCAAACACAATGAGGCACCTCGAACAGAACGACCTCGTCAGTGCCAACCAGCACAGATTTTGAAAATATCGACCATGTGAAACCCAACTTGCACTTTTCTCACATGACATAATGAAAACTTTGGATCGAGGCAGCAAGGTAGTTGCAGTATTTCTTGATTTCTGAAAAGCATTTGATTCAGTATCATATATACATTTGTTGTCGCAAGTGCAATGATATGAGGTATCAAGTGAAATTGGTGACTGTATTGAGGACTTTTTGGTAGGAATGACATAGCATGTTATTCTGGATGGAGAGTCATTGTCAGATGTAGAAGTGACTTGAGGTGTGACGGAGGGTAGAAGAGAAACACTACTTGTACAGCACGTCCTTATCTAACTGCAGCCCAGCCTTATGAGTTCGCTTCCACAGTTACGTCCCATCACGTATTTACAGAACTAGGGTAACCGCCACTGCACTAAACTTCTCTAACACTCTATTTTTAAGTAAAATACATGTACATAGTATACTACTCCCCCATCTCAGATGCGGGGTTTGCCCCACTTTAGCTGATATACATGTGTTTTGGGACCCTTGCTCTATATTAATGACCTTGCAGACAGTATTAATAGTAACCTCAGGGTTTTTGCAGATGATGCAGTTATGTATAATAAATCTATCTGAAAGAAGCTACATAAATATTCAGTCATACCTCGGTAAGATTTCGACGTGGTGCAGAGATTGGCAGCTTGCTTTAAATCTTCAGTATTTGTAAAATAGTGCACTTGACAAACTGAGAAAATGTAGTACGGCATGACTGTAGTATCAGAGACTAACTGTTGGAATCGGCTGACTCATACAGATACATGGATATAAGACTGTAGGGATAAGAAATGGAACTATCACTTAGGCCCAGTCGTGGGTGAAGCAGGTGGTGAACTTTGGTTTTTTGTTAGAACACTGGGGAAGTGCAGTCAACATACGAAGGAGACTGCTTACAAATCATTCGTGCATCTGGCTCTAGAATACTGCTCAAGTGTGTGGGATCCATAGCAGGTAAGACTGACATTGGATATTGGAAGAATACTGAGAAGGGTAGCAGGAATGCTCACTGGCTTTTTTAATCCTAGTGAGAGAGTCACAGATACTGAAGGAAGTGAGCTGGAAGACTCTTCAAGGTTGAGGAACTGTCCAGAGAAAGTCTATTACCAGTAACAAAGTTTCAAGCGCCGACATTAAAAGATTGCTCTAAGAATACACTACAGTCCCCTATGTACCGCTCACATAGCAATTGCAAGGATAAGATTAGAATAATTATTGCACACACAGAGGCACTCGAGCAATCATTCTGCCCGCGCTCCGCATGTGAATGGAACAGGAAGAAACCCTAATATCTGGTACAATGGGATGTACCCTCTGCCATGTACCTCGCAGTGGTTTCTGGGGTATAGATACAGGTGCCCCTGTAGTTAGTTCAGTAAAACAGCTTGGACCAAACCCAGTTCACATCCGAAGCTAAGTACTGAACTTTTCTCTTTCCCACATTGTTCTTGTACCCCTATATTCACAAGGTGAATAATGTAGTGACGTAATTAATTTTGTTGGGGTAGTGAGGTTAAACTCCTCAGTTATATTACATAGCGGCTGTTTGTCTGCTGTTGGTAGCTTAATATTGACTTGATTACAGTGGTATTACTCAGATAAAACAGAAGGGTCATTCAGCAAGCAATGCAACATTTTTTTTCTCGAAACATCCATCACGTTGTTCCACAGCTCCTTGGCTATAAACCCCCCTACTTCAGTGTGGCCTCTGTTCAGCTCTGCTGCCTGGCACCACATCAGTGTGGGAGCCGGCACGCCTCCACACTGCCTCTCCACTGGCCCGTGCCTCGGCCAACTTGGAGTCCCAGAATGCTGCGGCCGTGACGTTGCCAACTCAGAGTACTGTTTTAAACTACCTCTTTGAAGTAAGTAGATGTCGTGTGGTGCCGCTCCACACAGGGCCATTCTGTTCCAGGCTCAAAGTGGTGAAGCCACGTTACATCTCCTGCGGTAACCTTCTACGAGATATCATCACCGTCAGCCTCGTAACAAGCGAGCAGTTTGGTGCAGATGTTTCTTCTTTCCTCTCTGTGTGCTCTTCTGTGAGGCTTTGAAGAATCCAGCGACACAAACCCAGTGGACAAGTGAGTCATCACTGCCAACAGAGACGTCAAGTTGAGCACTGAGTTGCTCGGCTGTTTGTTGTTCATCAATCGCCTCAGACAAGTGGGCCCACACGTTGCAGCACTGCGGGTCTCCCAGCCGTGTGCAGACAGCCAGCTCGTGGGAGACCAGCCAGGTGTCTCACGGAACAGAGGCTGGCTCCTCCTTGCCCTTCCGATGGCAGGCGATTTGCCCAGTGACTTGCGTGCTTCCATTAACTCTCCTGTGCCCGTACATGTTTCATAAATGCCTGTGAATATTTGTGGTGGTGTGGTTTTCTGCCAAAAGAACTTAAAAGTAACTGCTGTTTGCTTGGAATGCACCTCGGTTGCAGATACCATTTTGAAGACTGGGGATAACACTTCCATGGACCGAAAGCTACTGGGAATATATGGTATGACACGGGAGTCAACAAAATGTGGCCAATTAGCTACTTGCAGTCTAATAGGGAAAACCCCGATTAGGACCGTCCACATCTAGGATGGTCTGCTAGAGCGTCCAACTCTTATTATGTCTAAGCCAGCCGAGTTCTAAACTGATTGAAACAATATTTTTTCCTGTCACTCTTTTTACAAGGATATATCCTTAGAAAATCCCATTGTTCATCAGGGAAAACAAAATTTCCGTGTATCATTTGGCATATCTTCTCATAAGAGGGTAAGATGACAACTGCTGGTCCTTTGTGCCAACTGCATTCATTGAAGTGTTGTGTTGTGTGATTGCTTCAGGCTTCTGGATTGGACGGACAAAATTACAGTTTCAGGATCAATGTTTCACTCTGCAGTGGAGGGTCCACCGATACAGAAACTCTGTGCTGGATCAAGACTCAGACTCAGGAATTTTTGCCTTTCACATTAAAGTGCTCTACCAAATCTACCATATCACTACACATTCTACTGCAGAGTGAAAAATTAATTCTGGAAACATCCCTCAGGCTGTGACCTGGCCATGTCGGCGCAATATCCTTTCCTCCAGGACTTCAAGTCTCCGCAAGTTTCACAGGAGAGTAGGAGGCGAGGAATTGTAAGAAGTTAAGGGTGTGGGGACGGACCGTGGGTCGTGTTCGGATAACTCGGATGGCAGGCGGCAGGGCACTTGCTCACAAAAGGCACAGCTCCCGAGTTCGAGTCTCGGTCCGGCACAAAGTTTTAATCTTCCAGCTAGTTTCAAAATTACAATTTCTCTGAACCGAGATTTATGAGGCAAGGAAACTACATTGCATTACTTTTTGAAAGCGTCTCGATTTAACCCGCTTCAGTAACTGCTGCTTGCTGTGTACCTAACAGAAAGAGTGCCTGGTGAGGTGTCCTTTTAATTTAATTCTGAACTGCCACAGATTCCCAATTTTTTGCTGTGTTAGACAGGAGCTTGTTGAAAATCTTCCAACCAGAGACATATCTTCACTCTAGACCCTAAAAATGGAAGCTAATCCTACATGAAAATTACTTTTATCTCTCATCCTGTGACAGTGTGTATCACAATCAGCAGAAGCCAATTTTTATCATCGGCAATAAAAACTGTTAACCCGCTTGCTTATACAGCCGGCTCGCAGCCGGTCACAGATTTCGAGTCTGTTACTACACAGCCAACTGTGAGCGCGGCTAACAGCTGCTGGTATCCCGACTTCTGGGCATTCCTTCTTCTCTGCTAATGGATGGTATGACATGTTACACACAAATGGAAAGCTCAGAAATCGAACTATTTAGTGGTGTACAACACATTTAATTTCTTTTAATATTTTTCAAGTTATAAGCAATCCTTACCAGGGTTTCTCACCAGCTGTTTAGTAGCGAGCAATGCCGTACAGTAATAAGTTCTTTTTTCAGTTGAGGAAATCTAAAATCTGTTGAATAAAAGTGGCAGTGATGCTAATCCGAGTGACATTTCTCACAGCTCCAATAACGGAGGCAGTGAGAGACACAAAACTGAAAGGACACTGATGTTGCAGCAACAGTTGCGAGTGTTGCTGAAATAATAGAAGGTAGAAAAATGAAAGTGAGAAATAAATAAGGATAACCGTCCAACATTTCATTTTCTGCTTCTAGTGGCATCAATTCGAGAGTTCAAAGATAACTGCCTCAACAACAAACCCCCTTAGATATGTACAGAAAAATAGATCATGTGTCTTTCGAGGAGGATGTAGCGGTAGAAACAGATATGCAACAGACTGTTATAAACAAGGTCCTACTTTGAACTCAAACAGTGCTTGGTTTTCTACTACATCTGATGAAATTCAAACATATTTTGCTGTATGTTTTCTTATGACAGAAGTAAAGGAGCCAACACTTCAGTCAGCTGGTACACAAAAAAATCAATTCATACTCCTTTCTTTTCTGATGTCATGATTTATAGAAGAATCTTACATATTTCTAGTTCTTCATTTTGCAGATAATGAAAATGCGAACCGTGCAAATCATCTGGACAAGTTGCACAGTCTTATTGACCATCTCAAACAAAACTTCCAAAGTGTTTATTATCCTGAAGAAGCTATTATAAATGATGAAAGCCTCATGAAATTCAGAGGTAGACTCTGCTACATCCAATTCAATGCCCCAAAAAAGACACATTTTCGAATAGAGTTCTTCAAAATTTGTGAGTCAAATAGTGGTTAGCATTCCACAATTGATGTTTATACGTGAAAAAAACCTGAGTCAAGCAACAAAGATATCTCAACTGGTCAAGCTGTTGCATTATGGACCTCGTTCAACTGTATTTGGACAATGGTCAGACAGTACACGTTGACAACTGGTACATTTTCCTGTCTTTATTTGTGAGTTTCACTGAAAGAGGCACAAACACCATAGGAACAGATAGATCCACAATGCAAAATATGCCAGACCAGTTCCAAAAATATAAACTAAAAAAAGGAGAGACTTGTATTATATTCACACAAGCTCATAGCTCTGAAGCAGATGAATAAAAAAGAAGGGAATATTCTGTCTACTATCTATGTAGATGTCAGTGTGACAGAAACAGGAGAACCTGATGGGAAAACCAAAACTCCAGTCGAGAAGACCCGAGAAATTATGTAATACAGTAGTCCAATGAATGCAGTTGACACACAGGACTGGCAGTTGTCATCTTTCCTTCGTATGAGAAAATATGCCGGAAGATACAAGGAAATTTTCTTTTACCTGATGAAAAAGTTGGATTTTCAGTTAATATATCCTAGTAAACAAAGTGACAGGGAAAAGAAAGATTGTTTCAATTAGTTCAGTTAGCTGGCTGGCACATAACAGAGCTGGACTCTATAGCAGACTACCTTAGATGTGGATGGCCCAACATGGAGATTCCCCTATAAGACTGCAAGTATCAAATTGGGCTCATTTGGTTTAGTTTATCCCCTCCCAATCCCATCAAGAAAACACCCTCCAAAAATTGTGTAGTGTCTAAAGCAAGGAAGAAGATAAGTGACATGGTATGTGTGTAAGAAATATCTAATGCTTCTGGGCATACCACATCAACAAAAACTTCTAAATCAGTATTATCTTCACTCCTCATCGCTTCAGTAAATAGTAAGGTAAGATTTATAAAGAATTCCTATCAAAAAATTGTATAATATTAGGAAAAGAGTGTAACAAAGATCCCCTCAAGTCCGAGGTCACAAAAGGCGAATGATGTTTATGGCATTGGATGGCGCACGTATTGTCTACTGTGCAACCACAATATTGGCTGTCATTGGCAACAGGGGGGGCAGGACCAGAGGTATCAATTATACACCACAGCTCGAGGCTACGGAGCGTAGTCGAACTGCTTAGTCGACGAGTAACTCACAACAGTGCAACAGTGCTAGGGGTGTTGATACAAAGCAGAGCAATGGCAACGATAAACGAAGGAAACATTGCATTGTATAAAAAAAAAAACAACAACAACAACAGATGCTGAAGTTGACAGTTCATCAGAAAGGAACCCAATGAACTTCGTAGAGTGAGAAAGAAGATGTCGGTGACATATTATCATTTCTGCAAGTCAGTGGAGTGTGTGGTGTCCCATATGCTCTACTATGTGGGCCATGTATGTGAGGCGTTGAGTGATGACGATACGTGCTCAGTGAGTGAAAGTAATGTGGAAACAGGCGTCTGGCCGTGTAGTTCATCAATCTTGCCAGGCGGGGAGCCACACAGCCTGCATCCGGTGAGACATAGTGAAGGACAATTGTTGTCCGAGGAGCGGGTACTAAACATGATCATGACACAGGAAACAGTCCGAAGCACAGTAAGAAACAATTAGGAACAGTTTTCGAATGAGACTGCAGCAATATGACCGTGTAGTGTGTAAAAAAAAAATAAAACTACGGATATTCGAAGGAGGACAAGGTGCACTTGCTGCGAAAACTGGCATTTGCGCATTTCGGGAATGTTCGATATAGGTTACCGGATGTGCGCGACAATGACCTGCTACGTTACGCGTGCCATACTTAGTGTGACATACAGCTTACAGCCACTCTGAAGGAAGCAGCGCATGGCTGCAAACAGTTATACAGAACTGCGATACGTAAGATAACCAAATTTCGAGCAAAACGTCAACTTGACAGCGCACACCACCAGTGGAATCGGCTCAAAAATTGGTAGATGAGGTAAGTTTATCTCTTCATTCAGTAAGGAAATTGTTTCCAACTGTGACCAGTCGGGATTTGAAGAGGATATGCATATTAAAGGAACCTAGGGTTACCAAGAGACTTGTATCAAGATCTGCCGACTCCAGTGCCACAATGTATTCGGATGCAATGATGTGGTCTGTTAATCTGGACGGTAAATTGCCTGGGAAGCCATTTGTTGTGCTGTGAGACGTCAGAGGTGCTCTGCTCCCTACGATTCTCTCTGCTATGCGTGATCTTGCAAGGGCAGCGGGGAGTTTTTACACCACAGCAGTGAGAGAGTGGGAAAACGAGTGGAAGAGAACAACTAGTGTGGTGTGAGCACAGCTCCTGGGCAAGGCATGGTCAAAGTACCTTGCTCTGCCCGATTCCTGCTCTACGTATAAAAATCGTACACCCTTATAGCAAACTATCGCCATGAAAAGTGTGTGACATCGCAGTTCACACGATCTAGACCCACTGGAGGAATGTTTGTTGTTTTCCGTGCCTATTACACGTATTATCGCACTATCTGCAGCTATGCCTTAAAAGATGGCGAGTTCCATGATAAAATCTACAACAGACTGTTTTGCATTTGGTTGCATGAAACCTCATTCCATCAGTTGTCATCACCCTGTTACACTAATATCACTTTATATACATTTCTTAAGAGTAGATTTGTAGCTGAACGTCCTGCAAGGTTCGGAACTTCCCTGGAGGTCGCCTTCAATCTTGATGTTGTGAACATTTGTGATCAACGTGGTGCGCCATTTTCCATTCGGTGTTCATGTTGTGAGTTGACGGTTTGTTCAGAACATAAATCAGATGTTGACGATGTCCATTTTGTGAAGTGCGATTCGTACATCCCATAGAAGTTTGATTCCTCCACCTCCTGGACACTTGTGTTCTGTCAACCTGCTCATGCACATGGTAAATCATTAGCAGCTAATATTTTTCCTGTCGTAATTGTTAACACAACACTTTCAAATGAACCTTTATGAAGAATGAACCTGTGAGTTCGCATTCAAGGGGTTACTTGTAATATAAGATATGCTGATTTTTCTAAATGTAAATGCTAAAAATAGCTCGGCTGTGGGGATAATATTAGTAAGTGAACGGTTTAAGAAGTAATTTTATTGGCAAGTGGCTGTAGAGTTCCAAGACTGTCACAAACTTTTCAACAACATCTCCTCACTTCTGCTGAACAACCACTTGATTTAGGAATGGAACACAGCCCTAGAAGATAATTTCGTATGACAAAAAAGAGCCAAAAAATGCAGAATAACACAACACTCTTACCTTTAGGTCAACACAACCAGAGATTCGTCTAAGGGCATAAAATGCTGAACTGCGCTTGTGCACCAGTTTTTCCATGTGTTGACTCCATTTCAACCTGTTATCCAGCTGGACACCCAGGGAACTTGCAGCAGGGAGCTTCAAAAAATGGTTCAAATGGCTCTGAGGACTATGCGACTTAACTTCTGAGGTCATCAGTCGCGTAGAACTTAGAACTAATTAATCCTAACTACCCTAAGGACATCACACACATCCATGCCCGAGGCAGGATTCGAACCTGCGACCGTAGCGGTCGCTCGGCTCCAGACTGTAGTGCCTAGAACCGCACGGCCACTCCGGCCAGCGCAGGGAGCTTCATTTGGTGCATGACACGAATGCCTACCTGTGGCGCTAAAAGGACATTACTGCTTCTTTGATACTGGACGATGCACTGAGACGACTAAACTCACGGGACGCCTGCTAACAGTGTGTCAGACCTCCTCCTGGCTGGCGGGTGCGGCAGCTCGACGTGGCGTGGACTCGGCAAGTTGTCGGAAGTCCACTGCAGGAACACTGAACCGTGCTGGATGGCAATAGAATTCCATAACAGCGAAAGCGTTGCAGGTGTACAGTGTTTTAGCCGAACTGCCCTCTCGATTATGTCCCATAGATGTTTGACAGGCTTCATACTGGGTGACCTGGGAGGCCAGATCATTCACTCAAATTGTTCATAATGTGCTCCAAACCAAATGCAAACGACTGTGGCTCGGTGACACGACACATTGTCATCCACAGAAATTCTGTCATTGTTCGGGAACAAGAGGTCCACGAATGGCTGCAAATTGTCTCCAAGCGGCCGAATGTAACCATTTCCAGTCAATGATTGGTTCAGTTGGACCAGACGACCGATTCCATTCCACATAGACATAGCCCACACCATTATGCCGCTTCCACCAGCTCTCAAAGTGCATTGTTGACAACTTGGGTCCGTGGCTTTGTGGGGTGTGTTCTACACTTGAACCCTGCCATCAGCTCGTATCAACCGAAACTGGGACTCATCTGACCAGGCCGTGGTCGTCCAGCCGTCCAGAGTCCAACCGACACAGGCACGAGCCCCAGGGAGGCACTGCAGGCGACGCCGTTCTGTCAGCAAAGCCAGTCGTGTCGGTCACCTGCTGCCGTAGCCCATTGACACGAAATTCCGCCACACTGCTGTAACGGATATATTCTTCGTGTGTCCCACATTGATTCCTGCAGTTACTTCAAACAGCGTTGCTTGTCTGTTAGCACTGGCGACTCTACACAAACACAGTTGCTCTCGGTCATTAAGTGAAGGCTGTTGACTATTTCATTGTCTGTGGTGAAACGTATTGCCTGAAATCTGGTATTCTCAGCACTCTTGACACTATAGATCTAGAAATATTGAATTCCCTAACGATTTCCAAAATGAAATGTCTCCACAATCAAAGCCTGTTAATTCCCTCATGTGGGCACAATCGTGCCAGAATCACTTTAGTACAAATGACAGCTCATCCGCTTCATACCATGTGTGTTTGAGTGTGTATGTATGTGTGTGTGTGTGTGGGGGGGGGGGGGGGTATTAGCATCATCTGTGTGTGTCGTGTCACTATCCCACAACTTTTGACACGTCAGTCCATGAACCTTTGTGATGTTAAGGCTTAGACTGTTATCTGACGACCTATTCAGTGTACTGATCCGTGACTGGCAGTACCCAAGATCGACTGACAACGGCAAGGGATCGTACTGTACCAACGTCTCTGTGCCGTTACTGCAGAGTATCCTTAGGCCACCAGTCGACCACCACACCTTTAATTAGGTACAGTTTCTTATTTTTAAGTAGATGTTAAGACTGCAGAACGCTTTCTAATTGCAAAAGATTCCAGTTGGAGACGAGCCCCTGATGACGACAAGAATCTAGCCCGCGCCGCAATCACACTGGCAATGAATTAATCGGACACGAAATCAGCCTCAGTACAGTTGATATTGCAGCCACCTCAACCGCTGACCATGCAAACAGCCTGTCTGCCAAATAATGGGAACTACAAATAATCAGTTAACAATATTCACACACCAATGATTACTGAAGTTAAGCAGTAGTGAATAAATGGGCGTATTTAATGAATCACTCTCGTTGTCTGCGATACTGATCTCGTCAGAGCAACAAATTACTTTAATTTCAGTACCTGATTATCTTGCGTGATGAAAAATGCGACATGCAACCAGCAATTGTTATCTTTCGCAACGAGCTTTTCACAACGCAGTACGTACTCTCTGACATAAACTCGGAACTATTTTATTACCTTTACTAAAATACCAATCTGCCTACCGTCTTGAAATGATTATTCTGTTTATGGACACTTCCATCACTTCTGTTAGGAATTAAAACATTTTTAATTCACCCTTAAATATTTTTCCAACTCGACGCAGCGATAATATGTAAGTGATGAGACTTCGCATGCGTCACAGAATAACGAATCTTTGTTAGTAGCAAAATCTTTGGCCTTTCCGTGAATAATTCAATTACTTCAATTAAACTTATTCGTCATTTAGAAAACTTTTTCCCTTAATTGAAATCTTTTCTTTAATATTGTGAAGATCTACTATCAGTAGATTATTTATAATTTCATTCGTTCAAGAACCTTTTACCAAGCACATTTAAGAACACCACAGAATACGTGATATAGACTCCACTGTATCAATATCTCTGAATTACACTCTTTTATACTTCCGAAAATGATATAGATATATTCACACTAGATACGAATTAATTAGACTGGAAGGTTTCCTTTAACCCCAATAAAATTTGATTTATTTTCCTTCTAGGTATCTCAATACACCTTGGTTATCATCAGTGAACGAGTGCCAGCAAATATATTATCATTCCCCACAATACGGACACAAGAAATAAAAAAAAATCAAACAAAAATCCTAAATGTCACCGCCACTTTTCAGCTAACCCTAAGTTACAACTTGAAAGCAAATCTTGACCTCTTCAGGCATTGGCCACACGCGACCCGCTAAGTTCCCTAACACTTAAATTGGCCACTCGTCACCTTGATGATTCGCCGGCCGCGGTGGTCTAGCGGTTCTAGGCGCGCAGTCCGGAACCGCGCGGCTGCTACGGTCGCAGGTTCGAATCCTGCCTCGGGCATGGATGTGTGTGGTATCCTCAGGTTAGTTAGGTTTAAGTAGTTCTAAGTTCTAGGGGACTGATGACCACAGATGTTAAGTCCCATAGTGCTCAGAGCCATTTGAACCATTCTTGAACCTTGATGATTCAAGTTTTGGTTTAGCTACGTGTAGCTCGTTAAATGGTTCCTTCAATTCACTATCGCTTGTCTACTCAGTGATACGTGCACACCATCACCGTATAGTGAAACAGTTTGTCGTTCTATGAGCCAATTCGCTGTCTGCTGCAAGCTAGTGGTCTTGAAAATACAGCTACCAACACGTGTTCGAGGCTTTCCCTTCTCGATACACACACGCACAATACCCAAACCACCTCAATAAAAACGACAAGCAACCCAATTACCTCCGGGCGCTTCGTGACCACTCAACGTACAATGCAGACGTGATATTGGTCACACCGATTCCACAAAACTCAGCACCTAACAAATCAATCTCCCAATTAAACCGGGCTCACGTGGGACTCACCCCAGTAAAGTTTACGAAAGAAACTGTTCCCACAACTACAATCAACAAAATTCCGTGCACTCTCCCAAGACTTGGGTGTCAGCTGAGTAGACTCACTACACGACGCAGTGGAACGCTATAAGATCAGACCTGATATACACCACTACCAACACTTGGTCGGGGAGAGGTCTATCTGGGAACTAACTAACCCTTTATGTTGTACAATAGGAACCATTTAGCGCCGGCCGTTGTGGCCGAGCGGTTCTAGGCGCTACAGTCTGGAACCGCACAACCGCTACGGTCGCAGGTTCGAATCCTGCCTCCGGCATGGATGTGTGTGATGTCCTTAGGATAGTTAGGTTTAAGTAGTTCTAAGTTCTAGGGGACTGATGACCTCAGAAGTTAAGTCCCATAGTGCTCAGAGCCATGTTTTTGAACCATTTAAAACGAACAAACACACAACTGCACGCCAACTTTTAACAATTAAAGTAATAATCATCGATGCTGTCGATTCTTCGCAATAGCGGCCGGCTGTTGCGCGTCGCTCAGGCGGCATCTGTGGACGCAGCGAGGGCGATATGGTATATCGCTGCAGTCGCGCATGCTCGCCACCTGCTACTCCGTAGACGCCCTCATATCATCTAGGACACAACGTGATTTTGGTTTCACCACACCACACACGTATATTATGGTGACCACCAGGAGGCTCAGCACCAGTAAGGGCGAACGTACCCCATGCGATTTGACACAGCACGTCAGCCACCATCTGAGTTGTGGCTGCTAGGGCTGTGTTTGGACCCTCGATTAGTATACTCGTGTTATCAGCCAACATTCTAGTTTTAGAAGTGCCATTTCAAGTGATTGGCAGATCATTTATGTAGGTTAGAAACAAAGGGTAGGTCCAGTTGAACTACTGCGGCACTCCACATGTTATGTTCCTCCATTCTGAGATTGTTAGGTTAGTGCACAAGTTTGTAGTATTTTTGTTTGGCATGTTGGTATTCCAGTTCCTGTGGTTTTTTTATATATTGTCATTTGTACTTTACTGTTGCTACTTGGGTTTATGCATTGACATTTTGTCATTTTAAGTTAGTGAGTGGAGCTGTGGACACTAGAAAGTGAAGTGCCAAGTGGAGAAATAGGGACATTTCCGACATATTCTCCTGTCCGAGTTCTACAGAGGGAGTGACATCAGCAGAGGCAGTAACAAACTTTAGCGCGGTGTATGGGGATAGTGCCATTGGACAGAGCACGGCAAGGAAGTGGTTTCTCATTTCAATGACGTCGTTTTGACATTAATGTCTCTCCATATTCAGGAAGACGTTTGGGGTTTGATGAAGATCATTTACATGCTTTAATTGACATTGATCCGTTTCAGTGTACACGAGAACTAGTAGATTTAATGAACTGTGCTCATTCGAATATCGTGTGACGTTTGCGTGAAATGGGGAACGTTCAAAAATTAGATGTTCGGGTACTGCACGCTATAAGGCAACATCACAAAAATCAGTGTGCTGCTTGCTCCTAATCAGTTGGCTTGTGATCAACACCGACCATTCCTATTGTGTATCATTACTGGTGACGAGGTATGGTGCCTTTGTGATAACATACAGAAAAGGAAGGAAATGGTTGCGCACATCCACGGTGTTATGCATCTGGTGGAACAGTGATGGTGTGGTGTACCATGAACCGATTTCCCATGGTGTAACCATCACTGTTGACATTCATTGTCAACAACTGAGATGTCTTGCTGACACAATTGAAGCACAACAACCAGAAAGACTGCACGAACTGAAGCTCCTCACCCACATTCTGCTAAACTGACAAAAAACACTGTATGGGAATTGAGTTGGGAAGTTGTTCCGTACTCGCCTTGTTGTTGTTGTTATGGTGGTCTTCAGTCCTGAGACTGGTTTGATGCAGCTCTCCATGCTAATCTATCCTGTGCAAGCTCCTTCATCTCCCAGTACCTACTGCAACCTACATCCTTCTGAATCTGCTTAATGTATTCATCTCTTGGTCTACCTCTACGATTTTTACCCTCCATATCACTCACCTTATCAACCTGATATTGCGCCCACAAACTTTCACCTTTCTGGTCCCTATTGAACAACCTTCATGGAACTTCCGTTTTCAGATTAGAATGTGCTCCGACTTTGGCTCAACAAGTTCTTCGCCTCAGGACCGTGTGATTTTTACAGTATCAGAATCAAAGAAGCTACTACAGCATTGGCTAACTGTTATAAACAGTGAAGAGGGATATATTATTGATAATTATTTTTATCTGTTATATTTATTAAACTTATGGAAAAGTGCTGCCAACTTATGCACAAAACTAATATTTTGTGCCTGAGATGGAGTCTGCTTATCCCTGCAACTGAGATACCATTAATGACATGCCACTTTAGTTAGCAGTGTAGAATTTTGTGATCCACAGAGTCAAAAGCTTTGGCAAGGCCACAGAATATATCAACAGGATACATTTTTGCTTGAATTGCTCTATGGCACTGGCATTGCTTTCTCTGTGGAGAATCCTTTATGAAAGCAAAATTGAGAAGCAGTTAACAACTTCTGCTCACTTCAGTGAGTCAGTATTCCATCATAGGCAACTTTCTCAAACACTTTTGAAAGGACTGGAGGGATCAATATGTCTGTAATTAAAGGTGGTTTGCTTATCTCCTGTTTTATACATGGGTGTCATTACGGCATATTTAAGTTGTCTGGAAATGTACCTCAAGTCATGCAGTGATCACAAAGATAACTTAAGGCCTGCCAACCCAAAGTTTGGTACAGATTTATTGATGACATCTTCATGATCTGGACTCACAGTGAAGAAAAACTCCAGAATTTCCTCTCCAACCTCAACTCCTTTGGTTCCATTAGATTCACCTGGTCCTACTCCAAATCCCAAGTCACTTTCCTTGACGTTGACCTCCATCTGTCCAATGGCCAGCTTCACACATCCGTCCACATCAAACCCACCAACTAGCAACAGTACCTCCATTATGACAGCTGCCACCCATTCCATATCAAACGGTCCCTTCCCTACAACCTAGGTCTTCGTGGCAAATGAATCTGTTCCAGTCGTGAATCCCTGAACCATTACACCAACAACCTGACAACAGCTTTCGCATCCCGCAACTACCCTCCCGACCTGGTACAGAAGCAAATAACCAGAGCCACTTCCTCATCCCCTCAAACCCAGAACCTCCCACAGAAGAACCCCAAAAGTGCCCCACTTGTGACAGGATACTTTCCTGGACTGGATCAGACTCTAAATGTGGCTCTCCAGCAGGGATACGAATTCCTCAAATCCTGCCCTGAAATGAGATCCATCCTTCATGAAATCCACCCCACTCCACCAATAGTGTTTTTCCGCCGTCCACCTAACCTTCGTAACCTGTTAGTTCATCCCTATGAAATCCCAAACCACATTCCCTACCCTCTGGCTCCTATCCTTGTAACCACCCCTGGTGTAAAACCTGTCCCATGCACCCTCCCACCACCACCTACTCCAGTCCTGTAACCCGGAAGGTGTACATGATCAAAGGCAGAGCCACGTGTGAAAGCACCCACATGATTTACCAACTGACCTGCCTACACTGTGAAGCTTTCTATGTGGGAATGACCAGCAACAAACTGTCCATTAGCGTGAACGGACACAGGCAGACAGTGTTTGTTGGTAATGAGGATCACCCTGTGGCTAAACATGCCTTGGTGCACGGCCAGCACATCTTGGCACAGTGTTACACCGTCCGGGTTATCTGGATACTTCCCACTAACACCAACCTGTCAGAACTCCGGAGATGGGAACTTGCCCTTCAATATATCCTCTCTTCCCGTTACCCGCCAGGTCTCAACCTCCGCTAATTTCAAGTTGCCACTGCTCATACCTCACCTGTCATTCAACAACATCTTTGCCTCTGCACTTCCGCCTCGACTGACATCTCTGCCCAAACTCTTTGCCTTTACATATGTCTGCTTGTGTCTGTATACGTGCAGATGGATATGTGTGTGTGTGTGATTGTATACCTGTCCTTTTTTCCCCCTAAGGTAAGTCTTTCCACTCCCGGGATTGGAATGACTCCTTACCCGCTCCCTTGAAACACACATCCTTTCATCTTTCCCTCTCGTTCCCTTTTTCCTGATGAAGCAACTGTGGGTTGCGAAAACTTGAATTTTGTGTGTGTGTTTGTTTTTGTTAGTGTCTCTATCAACATACGAATGCTTTCGTTTGGTAAGTTACATCGTCTTTGTTTTTAGATATACAATGATTACTTAACAATGATTCAAAGTCTGCATAAGATTTTGATATTCTAGTAGAAATACCATTATGGTTCTCATTCTGTTGTGTGTAGTTTGTGGCATACGCTGTGTTCTAGTATGTAATGATATTTTTTTAAATTGTCTACATTGTTCATATTTTTCACCAAGTAAAGTGAGCAAGACATTTTATGGTCCTGTTGCTTAGTATGGTTTCTCTGGGCCTAGAACTGAGGGAATCCATAACATCATTTTCCAAAAGACTTAAACCTCCAATGTAAATGATTATCTCATTGAAGATAAGAAGACAAGATCAATATTAAAAGTTCAAGGACATGTTCCGAACATTTTCAACCACCAGATTACAAACAGGAGATGCAGAATATGATGTTGGGTCTAGCATGTCAAATGCAGTTCCGTGCCAGAAATCTCCAGCTGTGGAAATAGCCTTTGTGCTGCAGGTTCTGACGACACAGAAGACTACATAACACACAGGTAATGCCACAGTGTGGGTAGAGCAGCGCACACTGCAAGTTGTGTCTACCAAGGAAGCCAACCTGTAGAAGTCATTTCACAAAGAAATTCCTCGTGATTTGACAGATATAAACAAAGAGAAAAAAAAGTGATATTTGAAGAAATGGCTGTAGTGAAGAAAACAAAAAAAATGCAATCATGAAGTACTTAAAACTGTGGGGTAGCTTTCAAAACACCTGTTCTTGATAGTAAGGAGACAAACTATACTGTCTCAGCATTTCATCCAAGGACAAACACAGCATCTGCTGAAGAAAGACAAGAAGAAGAACAAAAATTTGTAAAGTGGAATTCAAATGTTACTGCAGATGCCATCACTTTGAGAGCTTTGTCTTCAGAAGCATGTGCTTATTTGAGGAAGAAGAACTGTACTTCACCCTGCCATTCAGTATTCCAAAAATGAGCAAAGCAAGTTAAGTGTCAAGCAGGCATTTTAAAAGTATGTATTAGGTATCACTAAAGCTAAGTCAACAATATTTACATCATTTAAAGCTTTAATGAAATGAGATTGGGAGTCATGTAAGTTAAGATTAAACTGATGTGATACTAAGATAACACAAGAATGTTCTAGTAACCATGATAAATTTTATTTTGAAAGTGATATGGTAGCAAAAAGTTAAGAATTGTGCATGCAACATGGTGTATTCTCCAATAGAATGTGCTTTTTTAACCCTATTGTCAATAAAAAGGACCTTTCTTATTTAGCATTCCATACTTGCTGATATTATTAACAACTTATTTTATAGACAGCAGAGTCACCATGCCTGACAACACTCTGTTTATGAACAGTTCAATAAAAGATCTTCCGCAACACCAGACAAGTGTTACCGTACCATTCGCCACACTGCCTCCACACCCGTATTTGGCTATTATCTGTCCCCTAAATGGATTGGGATGCTTCACTAAACAGTGCATTTTGCCAGTCCATGGCAGTCCACACCATTCTGGCTCAGCACCTACTACATACCGTAAGCTGGTGTGAGTGTCGATGGATGTGCACACCAGAATGGTTGCAAAGATATTTTCACACCACACTGCTGAAGCTGTGCAATATATCGAGCATATAAGAGCTTCACAGAATTGATAAATCATGTTTTTGGTGTGTTGAACTGAAATACACACTAGATGGAAACCACATTTTAGAAGTGGTTATGGTTTCAACCTCTGAAGTCAAGAAAAATCTATGAAAACATTTGTGAAAATTTGTTCAAATATGCAAGTTGGAGAAAGAATCTGTCCTCCTCCTCTACCATTTCAGAAAAGGTTTATTATTTAAGTAAATGGACTTTTCAAACTTTTCACATATGTCGACAATGTTGATGCAACATGTATTCTCACTGCCAGACTGAATGAAGAGTTTTCTGGGATTTGTGGTCTTGGCATACTCTATGATGGTGGAAAACACAATCCACCCTCTAATGCTGACTTGCTAACCCTTAGTCTCCTATGTTTTCCTATGTATAATGCAGTATCTGTGCTACTGTGTTCTTCATTCCCTCACACATGTTAATAATTGTTCCTATTTTCTGTATAGTTATTTAACAAGAATTTACTTGTTAATGTAATTTTCAAAACTTTGTTCATGTATGATGTGAATATATTAAAATTTAATGTATAAAACTGGTCCACACATGGGGTATGTAGGTTTATATAGATGTAAATGCTGGAGGAGAAGTCCATCTAACATTTCAGTAATCGTGCCTTGGATGCGATTTATGTTGGCTATTAGGTCATGACATTTTTTGGTTTACTCTGAACCACAAAATTCCAGCACAAAGAAAATAATTTATAGAGCCATCTTACATCTAGAGTCACAATTGTACACTCAGGAATGTTGAAAATTGAACACCTGCAGAGAGGAAAGGTGTAAACATGAAATTTTACAAATAAGAACAGTGAGATCAGATAAAAAAAATTGTCAGATTTTGGTACCAATGTGCATGCTCACATACCCTGCTGTAGCACCGGAATCGAACAGGGACCCAACTTGAAACAGCACGTTGTGGACGAGTTGTGTACGGGACGATCACATCCCGACTTGAGGAGAATGCCAGAAGGTGCAGAACGCCAGGTAGATGTGTCAGACAAAATTTCTCACTGTTGTTTGGCCAATCTGAGAGGGGCACAATCATGTGCAAGAAAACTGCAGTCCTGTCGACACGCCGTCTGCTCGCCATATCGACCGTTCGGAGACTCCCGTCGGACAGTGTCGGGAGCAGTGGACACGAGACGGTACCGACTTGCGACGTAGCGGGTTTGGAGTGGCCAGGAAGGTGACGAGGCGAGAGGGTCAGGGGATCAAGAGGTGAGTGACGGGGGATCCTACAGTGGCTCACTCCACAATAGAAGCATATGTGCGAGTGACATTTGTTCCACATACCATTTCCAGATGCGTAAATGCACATTTACAATCCGAGCACCCTTGTCGTACACTGCCACTAACACTGAGATATTGGCAGCTCAATCTATAGTGGTGCCAAGCACAAACAATGTGAACTGCCACAGATTAGCAGAACGCAGTGTTTATTGATGAATCCTGATTCGTTTAAGGGACAGTTAATAACCGCATATGGGTTGTGTAGGCAGCCTGGTGAACGGTGCAGTTCCACCCACACTGTCATGTGCCACACAGCCCACACACCTAGTGTAACGATCTGGTTGATGGGCCTCGGCCTACGATAGCCAGTCCCCTCTAATTGCAATACATGGAATCTTAATGTGCCAGCGTAATTTTGATGGCATCTTTTGAGCCCGTGTGGGACCTTTTTACATGATCTACCAGGAGCACCTTTCCGGCAAGATAATGCTATGCCACATATGGATCAAATTGCTCGAAGCTTCCTACATCACGTTCTGGCTCTCGCGTAGCTGGCATGGTACCTGGAGTTGTCTCTTATAGAGCCTGTGCGGACTAGCTGAAGCACCAGATGCCACCGTGTCACTCTACACGCGATTTGGAGATGGCTCTTCCATTTATGGGCCAATCTATATCAGGACAACATCGGATGTCTAGTCAGCTTAATGCTGGACCACGGTTGGTCAAGTATTGCAGCAAAAGGTAGTCCAATGCACTGTATTTGTCAACTTGCACTCACTGTATTTGTCAACTTGTCTCGATTTTGGGGTGAAGATCTCTCAGGTGTATCACTATTTCATTTTGATCTGATGTTCCCCTTTTGGTGTACTGTTCTCAGTGTTCACGAGTGTGTATGACGAGTTCGTACTATTGCCACAAAACATTGCCACAGACACTGCTTTAGCTACAAATAAAGTTTAGTATTGTATTTATTTGCATGGGCCACTAAGTCACTTAAAGTACAAATAATAATTAACTCAATTTGAACTTTATGTTAAAACACTAATTTATTCCTAAGTCACTCACTAGGACAGGTTCCTATTTCTAGTGCTAAAATAAATCCGAGTGTCCGATTTCTAATGAGCTACAGAATCGTTGTTGTTTTCATGGAGCTATGATTTTCTCATGCGTACAATTAATCTTTGTATGAAATGGTACACACACACAAAATAGAACTGGTAAAGATACAATGAAAACCATTCCCATTAAATTTAATGGCAAAATCTCTGAGCAAATAGAAAAATGTTTTAAAAAGTCTGATGTCAGATGTGGCTGTCAGGATAACAACACCCTAAAACTGCGAATAAAACATGAACTGAAAGGGAAGTATGACAAATTTGATGGCTCTGGAGTATACAGCATAGACCGCAGTAACTGTGACAAATATCATATCGGTCAAATAGGCCGCTGTTTTAAATTAAGGTGGAAAGGACACTCACACCCACAGAACAAAACTTCTTTGGGACAGCATTTAACTGAAACTGGTCGTTCCTTAGGGAGCATTGAGAATTGTATGCATAGTCTCTCCAAAAACAAATGGCTCTGAGCACTATGGGACTTAACACCTAAGGTCATCAGTCCCCTAGGACTTGGAACTACTTAAACCTAACTAACCTAAGAACATCACACACATCCATGCCCGAGGCAGGATTCGAACCTGCGACCGTAGCAGTCACGCGGTTCTGGACTGAAGCGCCTAGAACCGCAAGGCCACCGTGGCTGGCTAGTGTCTCCAGAGTGGAGAATAGCTGTGCTCTTAATTTGTTAGAGAGGCTTGAAATTTATAAATCAAAAAAGAAAGAACCAACAATACTGCTTAGGTGGCAGAGTAACTTTAGGCCCAATGCCTACTTTGCTTTGGTTGACAATGTTTTACCTTAATCACTTTTTTTCCTTTATTTTGATTTCATTCCCCTGCCCCATATGGGCAGGGGAGGGCTGTCAGTGGCACAATCCACCACTCTTCAGCCAAGTGCCATGACAACCAATACGAGAATAAAATGTTACATATAAGGCAATAAAAAAGGGGGACATAAAACAGAGTAAGGGGAGATAATGGAGGTAAAAATACACTGATGTGGAGACGTTCATGGGTGGACTATTAAAAAAGTCAACATAAAGTTAAAAAACACAGTTGGCGATTCTTAAAACACAAAGAAGCCACTGAAAGCACATGCACAGGTTAAAAGTCGGCCACAGTATTGAAAACTCTCTAGAACGACACACTTTAAACCCACTTGGAATATACAAGATGAAGAGTTAAAGTGCCGGGTGGGACCTGCCAAGGGAGAGGCCAGAGAGGATGGAAAAGGAGGGGAGAGCAAGGTGCAACAGGGGAGGGGGTGGAATGAAAAGAGTAGGGGCGTCAGTGGGTACACCAAGAGGCAGGAGACACGTGGGGTGGGAGATGAAGAGGGAAGACAAGGCAGGAAGGAGTGCAGAGACACTGCAGGGGAGCAGAAGAGAGGGAGGGGGAGTACGAGAGGAAAGCCGCTCAGGAGAAGGGAAGGGGAGGAGAGGAAGCCCTGAGGAGGAGGCAGGAAGATGGGGTTAGAGTTGGTAGGAAGGGTAGATGTCAGGGCAAACCTCATCAGCCGGGAGGACCTTAAGCACTGCAGACCTCTGTTATATATAGTTTTTTGATAGTTTCACCTAGTATTGAGTGCCTCACATATTTACTCCATTTTTGTACGTTTTACACATGACTCTAGTATTTTGTTGTTCCTTCTCTATTCATTTCATATACTGCATCAGCTAGATAGTGTTGGTCATACAGTGTTACAGAATTTTATCATTCTTCGCTTGCAACAGAGTGCCGCAGGGTAGGAGGGGTCATCTGGCAGTCACGTTCCTCCAACCAATTATCGCCTATGCGCAATTCTGGCTTTAGCGCTAACAGAGGGTGCTGATTATGTCCAGCACTATGTTTTCTTTCATTGTGGCTTCTTTAGCGACTTGTTTTATAGTTTTTTTGATATTATTACATGCACAATCAAACATGTTTATTATCTAGAATGTTTATGCCAACTACTCTCTCTTAACTCTTCCTCTTTTTAACAATCTGACTTTTGTCATGTTCTATTTAATTGCTTCTTATTACTGTATTGCATCTTATCCACTCCCGGGATTGGAATGACTCCTTACCCTCTCCCTTAAAACCCACATCCTTTCGTCTTTCCCTCTCCTTCCCTCTTTCCTGACGAAGCAACAGTTTCTTGTGAAAACTTGAATTTCGTGTGTATGTTTGCGTTTGTTTGTGTGTCTATCGACCTGCCAGCACTTTCGTTCGGTAAGTCACATCATCTTTGTTTTTAGATATATATATATATTAGATGATGCTGGTGCTGATTTTGCATTTAACATTTGACAATGCCACTATGGCTGCGGTACCTACATTAGGACTTTGTTTTTATGAAACTTCATTCTTAAAGTGCACAAACGCATATATAAGTCAGTATTACTTTTCATTGTGGTCTATTTATTGTTTTTAAGCTGTAGACAATCTGCCAGTGTATTTATGTTTTTTCCCATTTTTAGCTGCAGATCTGATGATGTCATTATAGACCGAAGCTGGTAATCTGTTAACAAAAAGTTTGAGACCATAGACGGAAATTAAAGGAAACTTATTGTAAAAGAATAATTGCAAGAAAAAGGCCTAAATACATTAATCAGGTTTTGTTCTAATCAAAAGCATTGCTCAGTACTGAAGTAATTGACTGGAATGGTAGCAATCAGAAACATTTATAGATCTAAAGGCAATCACAACTATCCTGTACTTTACAGGTTTGTACTAAACTCAGTTAACATGCAGTGCCGTTTCTGGAACCCACTTAATGTTGACCAGGTAGATTGACAATTTGTATAGTGAAAGTATTTATGAAGTGTAGTGGTCATTCTAAAGATATTTGTGCTCTTA
The DNA here is from genome assembly GCF_021461385.2 of Schistocerca piceifrons. Taxonomy (NCBI): domain Eukaryota; kingdom Metazoa; phylum Arthropoda; class Insecta; order Orthoptera; family Acrididae; genus Schistocerca; species Schistocerca piceifrons. Next base: position 171,631,085 of record NC_060148.1, on the reverse strand, counting down.
TAAACATAACTGGCTACAGCTTAACAAGACACTGACAGATTCAACATAATGCAGATACTTATATTTTCCACTCAAAAACATTTAGTAATCATACTGGTTAGCACAATAATTTGATGATCATTTCTCTGTTACCATCTTGCAACTGTGAAGTGTTAGAGCCACCTCATGTCCAATTTAACTGTGCTTTTCCCTTAGTAAGTAGCACCGTGTAATGAAAATTATCGTACAAACAGTGGAAATTCCAGGTTGGAATATCAGCAATACAAGGAAAGGGATAGGTTGGTACTCACTGTGAGAATGACATGTTGAGTTGCAGATAGGCACAACAAAAACTCTGTTATGATGTAGCTTTCAGTCAAAGCCTTCTCAGAAAAGTAAACAAAACACACACACATTCTCGACACGAGCAAGCACACCTTCTCACACACACATGGCTGCCACCTCCAGTAGCTCAGACTAGAGTGTATTCTGACCCAAACTGCCAGAGATGGCAGTCATGTGTGTGTGTGAGGAGGTGTGCTTGCTTGCCTTCAAAACCAAATTGTAACAGTCTTTCCATTGCGCCTGCCTGGAATTCATTGTGCCAACTTTTTGGTGACTGGAAATCTATTTTTTTTGTTATATTATTGAACATTATCTTTCTTGCTTTAGAACAGACAGTGTGTGCTAATGAGAGATAGTTTGTTGTCAAGACATTTTAGTTTCATTTTTTTGTGTTGCTCATGAATAATGACTTTTTTGTTTGGAAATTATTCTGATTGACACAGCTCCTGTTTCATTTTATAGCTTGAATAACATTGATTTGACCCCCATTGACTTAACTGCTGCCCACTGCCAAATCTTAATCTTTCAGGTAATGAAACATAATCCAATTCATTCACATTAATATATGCCACAGTCACATTATTCCTTTCAAGGGAGTAACATTAACGGGGATTTACTATTGTGGTAATAACCAGTAGTGTTATAGTATCTGTGGGCCATTGACCACCTGGTCTCTCCATTTAATTTTTGGTCTGCCTAAAGGTCTCTGTCATCTGGGTTTCTTCTCTGATACTTCTCCCACTTTTAATCCCCCTCTCTTCCCTTGTCTAAGCTTCTGGAACAGTATCTGGTTCGTTTTATTCCATCTCATCGCCTGACTCCTGTTTTTATGTTGGAAGCCCTAAAATATTCTTCCATTTTCACTGCCCCTTTTGAGCCTTCCAGAGTAACTTCTACAAGATTTGTAATCTCCTTTGAAATTTCAAATTTCTGCATTTGTTCCCACAGCTTCTCTCTATTCTTGCTATCAGCAAACAATATTGCCATTGTTTATTGTGTTCCTAATACTTTCCTATGGATTCTTTTGCTCTAAATATCTGATCAGCAGTGGATCAATCCTCTCCAAGGCCCACTTGTTTCTCGTGTGTTACCTCTTTTAAATATGGTTGCAGTCTTTTCTGGAGAATCTTAAGGAACACTTTGTTTTAGTAACGAGATGCATCTATAACATGTCCATTCTTGTTTACATCCCTTTTTATAGACTGGTACTATGACCCTTTCTTTCAACTGAGCTGGCATTCTTTCTTCGTTTCAAATGTTGGTCACAAGTTTATGTATTTGTTACACAAGTGGTTCTCCTCCCTTCTGAAGCAGTACATCTGTTATCTGATCTCTCTGGAGCTTGGTTGTTTCTAATATTTTCACTGCATCTGCTGTCTCTTCCATTGAAGTTGTGGATCCAAATGATCTACATTCTGATATTTATGTTCTCAATCCATTCCTATACTTCCAGCTTTGACATTTAAAATGTTCTCAAAGGGGGACTACTTCTTCCAAAGCTCCATGTCTGTAGTACTTGGCAATACTGTATTGCCGTTTTTATTTTTAATGTCATACATTCATGGTATATATCTGTTTCTGCTCCCCATGAACCATGGACCTTGGCATTGGAGGGAAGCTTGTGTGCCTCAGCAATACAGATAGCCATACTGTAGGTGCAACTGCAATGGGGGGGATATCTGTTGGGAGGTCAGACTGTTCCTAAACAGGGGCAGCAGCCTTTTCAGTAATTACAGGGGCAACAGTGTGGATGATTGACTGATATGGCTGTGCAACATCAACAAAAACAGCCTTGCTGTGCTGGTACTGCGAATGGCTGAAAGCAAGGGGAAACTACAGCCATAATTTTTCCTGAGGGCATGCAGCTACACTATATTGTTAAATGATGGGAATTAGTGAAGGTAGATGACAGGAGGAACAAGACAGTAACAGGTAACTACAGGGTTATAAATAAAAATCAAATAGAGGTAATGCAGGAGTATATTTAACGATGAACAAAAAAATAGGAGCACAAGTAAGCTACTAGAATCAGCATAGTGAACGCATTATTGTAGCCAAGATCAACACAAAGCCCATGCCAACCACAGTATTACAAGTTTATAAGCCAACTAGCTCCGCAGATGATGAAGAGATTGAAGAAATGTACGATGAGATAAAAGAGATTATTCAGATAGTGAGGGGAGACAAAAATTAAATAGTCATGGTGGACTGGAATTCGATAGTAGGAAAAGGAAGAGAAGGAAATGTAGTAGGTGAATACGGACTGGATGGGGGTGTAAGAAATGAAAGAGAAAGCTGCCTGGTAGAATTTTTTGCAGAGCATAACTTAATCATAGCTAACACTTGGTTTAAGAATCTTGAAAGAACGTTGTTTACGTGCAAGAGGCCTGAAGACACTGGAAGGTGTCAGATAGATTATCTAATGGTAAGACAGAGATTTTGGAACCAGGACTTAAATTGTAAGACATTTCCAGGGGCAGATGTGGACTGACCACAATTTATTGGTTATGAACTGTGATTAAAACTAAAAAAAGTGCACAAAGGTAGGTATTTAAGGAGATGGGACCTGGATAAACTGAAAGAACCAGAGGTTGTCGAGTGTTTCAGAGAGAGCATTAGGGAATGACTGGCATGAACAGGAGAAAGAAATACAGTAGAAGAAGAATGGGTTGCTTTGAGAGATGAAACAGTGAAGACTGCGGAGGATCAAGTAGGTAAAAAGGTAAGTGTAATAACTTCAAGTTGAACAAATATATTTCAAGCAAGGCACAATACATGAAAGTCACAGATCAAGTAAACAGAGTAAGACGTGTGTACACTTTAACAGTCAAATCATAGCTGAGTCCTAGTCTAGCGGCTGCTGGCTGGCTGGCCGCTCAGGTTGCGCTGCTGCTGCATGGCTGGCAGACAACGCCGCATGTAGAGGACGCGCGTATCTGTGCGGCGGCGCTTTGAAAGATCAGCGAGTCACAACAGTAAGGGCTAGTAGAAATCCTTGGGTAACAGAAGAGATATTGAAGTTAACTGATGAAAGAAAAAAATATAAAAATGCAGTAAATGAAAGAGGTGAAAAGGATTACAAATGTCTCAAAAATGAGATTGACAGGAAGTACAAAAGGGCTAAGTGGGGATGGCTAGAAGGCAAATGCAAGGGTGTAGAGGCATATATCACAAGAGGGTGAGATAGATACTGCCTACAGAGACATTAAAGGATCTTTGGAGAAAAGAGCTGTTCGAGCTATGTATGGTGTAAGTTCGAAAATCTCTTGTCGACCCCTATTCAATAGTCTGGGAATTTTGACATTGCCCTCACAGTATGTATTTTCTTTGATGTCGTTTGTTGTTAGCAATATTAGCCTATTCCCAAGAGTTAGCAGCTTTCACTCAGTTAATACTAGGCAGAAATCAAATCTGCATGTGGAATGCACTTCCTTGACTCTTGTGCAGAAAGGAGTGCAGTATTCTTCTGCATCCATTTTCAATAAGCTACCACAAGAACTCAAAAATCTTAGCAGTAGCCCAAACATTTTTAAGTCTAAACTGAAGAGTTTCCTCATGGCTCACTCCTTCTATTCTGTCGAGGAGCTCCTGGAAGAGCTAAAAAATTAAGCAAATTCCAGTGTTACATTCTTGATTTTCTTTATTTAAACTAACGACTTGTCACCTGAATATGTTTCTTATATTTCATTTTATCTGTTTCTACAATCGTGTTATAATTTCATGTATTGACTCGTTCCATGACCATGGAGACTTCTCCTTAATGTGGTCCCACGGAACAATAAATAAGTAAATAAATAAATAAATAAAAAAAAAAAAAAGAGAACCACCTAAATGAATATCAAGAGGTCAGATGGAAGACCAGTCCTAAGCAAAAAAGGGAAAGCAGAAAGGTGGAAAGAGTATATAGAGAGTCTATACGAGGGCGATTCATTTGAGGGCAATATTATGGAAATGGAAGAGGACATAGGTGAAGATGAAATGGGGGATATGACACTGCATGATGAATTTGTCAGAGCATTGAAAGACCTAAGTCAAAACAAGGCCCTGGTAATGGACAAGATTCCATTAGAACTACTGATAGCCTCATGAGGGCCAGCCAAAAATAAACTCTACCATCTGATGAGCAAGATGTATGAGACAGCGAAATACCCTCAAACTTTAAGAAGAAAAAAATAATTCCAATCCCAATAAGAGCAGGTGTTGGGAGGTGTGAAAACTATTGAACTACCTTTTTAATAAGTCACAACTACAAAATATGGTCACACATTCTTTACAGACGAAAGGAAAAACTGGTAGAAGCTGACCTTGGGGAAGATCAATTTGCATTCCGTAGAAATGCTGGAACATGCGAGGCAATATTGACCATATGACTTATCTTTAAATGTAGATTAAGGAAACTCAAACCTGCATTTCTATTATTTGTTGACTTAGAGAAAGCTTTTGATAATCTTGACTGGAATAGTCTCTTTCAAATTCTGAAGGTGGCAGAGGTAAAATACAGGGAGCAAAGTCCTATTTACAATTTCTACAGAAACCAGATTGGAGTTATAAGGGTTGAGGTGCATGAAAGGGAAGCAGTGAAGGAGAATGGAGTGAGACAGTATATTCTGTATATTCAATGTGTATACTGATGAAGCAGTAAAGGAAACAAAAGAAAAATTTGGAGTAGGAATTAAAATCCATGGAGAAACAATAAAAACTTAGAGGTTTGCCGATGACATTGTAATTCTGTCAGAGACAGCAAAGGACTTGGAGGAGCAGTTAAACAGCATGGACAGTGTCTTGAAAGGAGTGTATAAGATAAACATAGACAAGAATAAAACAAAGATAATGGAATGTAATTGAATGAAATCAGATGATGTTGAGGGGATTACATTAGGAAGTGAGGCAAAGTAGTAGATGAGTTTTGCTATTTGTGGAGCAAAATAACTGATGATGGTCAAAGTAAAGAGGGTATAAAATATAGAGTGGCTATGGGAAGTAAAGTGTTTCTGAAGAAGAGAAACTTGTTAATATCAAGTATAGACTTAAATGTCAGGAAGTCTTTTCTGAAAGTATTTGTGTGAAGTGTATCCATGTATGGAAATGAAACATGGATGATAAATACTGTAGCAAGAAGAGAATAGAAGCTTTCAAAATGTCATGCTACAGGAGAATACTGAATATACTAAATAAACCACTCTTTAGACATGGACACTCCCTGTGATTTCATGGAACTTCCTTTTTCAGGTTAAAATGTGCTCCGAATATGGCTCAACAAGTTCTTCGCCTCAGGACTGTGTGATTTTTATAGTAGCAGAATCAAAAAGTTACTCCAGCATTGGCAGACTGTTGTAAACAGTGAAGAAGGATATATTATTGATAATTATTTATATCTCTTGTATTTATTAAAGTTATGGAAAAGTGCTGTGAACTTATGCACAAAACTAATATTTTGTGCTGAGATGCAGTTTGTTCATCCCTGCTACAGAGATATCATTAATGACACGCCACTTTAGTTTGCAATGTACGATTTTGTGATCTACAGAGCCAAAAGCTTTGGCAATGTCACCGAATATATCAACAGGATACGTTTTTGCTTGTATAGCTCTATGGCACTGGCATTGCTTTCTATATGGAGAATTCTTTATGAAAGCAAAATTGAGAAGCAGTTAACAGCTTCTGCTTCTGCTTCTGTCATAGGCCACTTTCTCAAACACTTTTGAAAAGACTGGAGGGATCAATATGTCTGTAATTAAAGGTGGTTTGCTTATCTCCTGTTTTATATGTGGGTGTCATTACAGCATATTTAAGTTGTCAGGAAACGTACCTCAAGTCATGCAGTGATCACAAAGACAACTTAACAATGAGTCAAAGTGTGCATAAGATTTTGATATTCTAGTAGAAACACGATTAAGGTTCTCATTCTGTTATGTGTAGTTTGTGGCCTATGCTGTATTCTAGTACGTAGTGATATTTTTTTAATTGTCTATGCTGTTCATATTTTTCATCAAGGAAAGTGTGCAAGACAACATTTTATGGTGCTGTTGCTTAGTATGGTTTCTCCGGGCCTAGAACTGAGGGAATCCATAACGTCACTTACCAAAAAAAACTTAAACCTCCACTGTAAATGATTATCTCATCGAAGATAAGAAGACAACATCAATATTAAAAGTTCAAGGACATGTTCGGAAGATTTTCACCCACCAGATTACAAACAGATGATGCAGAATATGATGTTGGGTCTAGCATGTCAAATGCAGTTCCGTGCCAGAAATCTGCAGCTGCCGTGGAAATAGCCTTCGTGCTGCAGGTTCTGACAACACAGAAGACTACATAACACACAGGTAATGCCAGAGTGTGGTTAGAGCAGTGCACACTGGAAGTTGTGTCTACCAAGGAAGCCAAACTGTAGGAGTCATTTCACAAAGGAATTCCTCCTGATTTGGAAGTTACAAACAAAGAGAAAAGAAATTAATACTTGAAGAAATGGCTGTAGTGAAGAAAACAAAATAAATGCATTCATGAAGTACTTAAAACAGTGGGGTAGCTTTCAAAACACCTGTTCTTAATAGTAAGGAGACAAAGTATACTGTCTCAGCATTTCAACCAAGTACAAACACAGCATCTGCTGAAGAAAAAGAAGAAGCAGAAGAAGAAGAAGAACAAAAATTTGTAATCTGGAATTCAAATATTACTGCAGATGCCATCAGTTTGAGAGCTTTGTCTCCAGAAGCATGTGATTATTCGAGGAAGAAGAACTGTACTTCACCCTGCCATTCAGTATTCCAAAAATGAGCAAAGCAGGTTAAGTGTTAAGCAGGCATTTTAAACGTATGTATTAGGTATCACTAAAGCTAAGTCAACAATATTTACATCATTTAAAGCCACGGCTATCGTAAGCTTTAATGAAATGAGATTGAGAGTCATGTAAGTTAAGATGAAACTGATGTGATACTTGGATAACACAAGAATGTTCAGATAACCATGATAAAGTTAATGTAGCAAAAAGTTCATAATTGTGAAAGCAACTTGGCGTATTCTGCCCTAGGATGTGTTTTTGGTCCCAATTGACAATAAAAAGGACCTTTCTTTTTCAGCATACCACATTTGCTGAAATTATTACCAACTTATTTTATTGACAAAAGGATCACCATGCCTGACAGCACCATATTTATGAAGAGTTTAATAAAAGATCTTCCACAACACCAGACAAGTGTTACTGTACCATTCACCAGTCTGCCTCCAACCCATATGTGGCCATTATCTGTCCCCTAAATTTATCGGGATTCGTCACTAAACACCGCATTTTGCCAGTCTGTAGAAGTCCACACCATTCTGGCTCAGCACCTACTACATATTGTCAGCTCATGTCACTGTCAGTGGATGGGCACACCAGAATGGTTGCACAGACATTTTCACACCACACTGCTCAAGCTGTGCAGTACATCGAGCATAAGGATCACAACAGAGCTTCACAGAACAGATAAATCGTGTTTCTGGTGTGTTGAACTGAGATACACACTAGATGGAAAGCACATTTTGTTTCAACATCTGAAGTCAAGAAAAATCTCTGAAAACATCTGTGAAAATTTGTTCAAATATGCAAGTTGGAGAAAGAATCTGTCCTCCTCCCCTACCATTTCAGAAAATTTTTATTATTTAAGTAAATGGACTTTCCAAACTTTGAACATATGTAAAAAGATGCCGATGCAACATGTATCCTGACTGTCTGTCTGAATGAAGAGTCTGCTGGGATTTGTGGTCTTGGTATATTCTACGACAGTAAAAAACATAATCCACCTTCTGATGCTGACTGGCTTACTATTTGTCTCCTGGCCCCACAAACGAGACAGTTTTTGGCCCATCTAATGGTGCCCTCGGCATCTTCTTTCCTTACGGCAAGTAATGTAACACTTACGTTCGATACCAGCATTATTTGCTTCATGTAACTTCAATGTTTTCCTATGTATAATGCAGTATCTGTGTTACTGTGTTCTTCATTCCATTGCACATGTAAATAATTGTTTTTATTTTCTGTATAGTTATCTAACAATAATTTTTTTGTTAATGTAATTTTCAAAACTTTATTCACGTGTAATGTGAATATATGAAAATTTTATGTATAAAACTGGTTCATGCATAGGTACATAGGTTTATGTGGATGTAAATGCTGGGAGTGGCTTCGTAACATGTATTGGTTTACTCTGGATGATAAGATTTCTGCACAAAGAAAACAATTTACAGAGCCATCTTACATCTACCGCCATACACTCAGGCACATTGAAAATGGTGCAGCCACAGGGAGGAAAGGTATAATCGTGAAATTTTGCAAATAAGTACAGTGAGATCCAATAAATGAATGGTCCAAGTTTGGTACCAATGTGCGTGCCCACAGACCCTGCATTGGCACCAGAATTGGGCTGGGATCCAATTTAAACAGCACATAGTGGACGAGTCCTACACATGACGATTACATTCCAACTCGAGGAGAACATAAGTAGCCGCAGAATGCCAGTTAGACGTGTCAGATGACATTTCTCACAGTTCTTCAGCCAGTTTAACAGGGGCACAAACAGCCGCACGAAAACTGTGGGGCTGGTTGACACGCCATTTGCCTATCAGGTCAATCATTTGGAGAGTCCCTTCAGACAGTGTTGGTCGCAGTGGATACGAGATGGTACCCACATGCGACGTACCGAGTCTGGAGTGGCTGGAAGGACGAGGTGAGAGGGTCAGAGGACCGTGCAGTGAGCGATTGGGGATTTTACGGTGGCTCACTTCACGACAGAAGCAGATGTCTGAGTGACATTTGTTCCACACACCTTTTCCAGACACAGTTTGAATGTGCATTTGTAATCCGGGTACCTGTGTCATGCACTGACATTAACACAGAGACATCAGTGGCTCAGTCTATAGAGGTGCTGAGTGAGAATGATGTGGACTGTCACAGATTGGCCTTGGGAGAGCCAGTCATGACAAAACTCTACCATCTGGTGAGCAAGATGTATGAGACAGGCGAAATACCCTCAGACTTAAAGAATAATATAATAATTCCAATCCCAAAGAAAGCAGGTGTTGACAGATGTGAAAATTACCGAACTATCAGTTTAATAAGTCACAGCTGCAAAATACTAACGCGAATTCTTTACAGACGAATGGAAAAACTGGTAGAAGCGGACCTCGGGGAAGATCAGTTTGGATTCCGTAGAAATGTTGGAGCACGTGAGGCAATACTGACCTTACGACTTATCTTAGAAGAAAGATTAAGGAAAGGCAAACCTACGTTTCTAGCATTTGTAGACTTAGAGAAAGCTTTTGACAATGTTAACTGGAATACTCTCTTTCAAATTCTGAAGGTGGCAGGGGTAAAATACAGGGAGCGAAAGGCTATTTACAATTTGTACAGAAACCAGATGGCAGTTATAAGAGTCGAGGGGCATGAAAGGAAGGGAAGCAGTGGTTGGGAAAGGAGTGAGACAGGGTTGTAGCCTCTCCCCGATGTTATTCAATCTGTATATTGAGCAAGCAGTAAAGGAAACAAAAGAAAAATTCGGAGTAGGTATTAAAATTCATGGAGAAGAAGTAAAAACTTTGAGGTTCGCCGATGACATTGTAATTCTGTCAGAGACAGCAAAGGACTTGGAAGAGCAGTTGAATGGAATGGACAGTGTCTTGAAAGGAGGATATAAGATGAACATCAACAAAAGCAAAATGAGGATAATGGAATGTAGTCAAATTAAGGCGGGTGATGCTGAGGGAATTAGATTAGGAAATGAGATACTTAAAGTGGTAAAGGAGTTTTGCAATTTAGGGAGTAAAATAACTGATGATGGTCGAAGTAGAGAGGATATAAAATGTAGACTGGCAATGGCAAGGAAAGCGTTTCTCAAGAAGAGAAATTTGTTAATATCGAGTATAGATTTAAGTGTCAGGAAGTCGTTTCTGAAAGTATTTGTATGGAGTATAGCCATGTATGGAAGTGAAACATGGACGATAACTAGTTTGGACAAGAAGAGAATAGAAGCTTTCGAAATGTGGTGCTACAGAAGAATGCTGAAGATAAGGTGGGTACATCACGTAACTAATGAGGAGGTATTGAATAGGATTGGAGAGAAGTTTGTGGCACAACTTGACTAGAAGAATGGATCGGTTGGTAGGACATGTTTTGAGGCATCAAGGGATCACAAATTTAGCATTGGAGGGCAGTGTGGAGGGTAAAAATCGTAGAGGGAAACCAAGAGATGAAAACACTAAGCAGATTAAGAAGGATGTAGGTTGCAGTAGGTACTGGGAGATGAAGAAGCTTGCACAGGATAGAGTAGCATAGAGAGCTGCATCAAACCAGTCTCAGGACTGAAGACCACAACAACAACAACAACAAGTCCAGGGGACTGATGACCTCAGATGTTAACTCCCATAGTGCTTAGAGTCATTTTAACTGTTATTTGTGCATGCATCTTTACTATGAATTGTACTAAATTCAGTTAACAGACAGTACTGTCTCTTGAACCCACTTAATGTTGAGCCAGTAGATTGTCAATTTGTACAGTGAAAGTAGTTATGAGGTGTAGTGGTTATTCTAAAGATACTTGTGTTCTTGTAAACGTAACTGGCTACAACTCAGCAAATACTTATGTCTTTCACCTGAAAACATTTAAAAAATCATACTGGTTAGCATAACAGTTTGATGATCATTTCTGTCTTACCGTCTTGCAATTGCGAAGTATTAGGGCCACCTCACGTCCAATTTAACTGTGGTTTTCCCTTAGTAAGAAGTATCATCTAATGAAAATTATCGTACAAACAATGGAAACTCCAGGTTGGAATATCAACAATATAAAGAAAAAGATTGGTTGCTAATCATTGTGAAGATGACATGCTGAGTTGCAGGTAGGCACAACAAAAGCACTGTTATGATTTAGCTTTCAGCCAAAGCCTTCTTCAGAAAAGAAAACAAAACACACACATTCATGGACTCAAGCAAGCACACCTCACACTCTCGTGACTGCCGTCTCCAGCAGCTTACAGTAGAATGTTTTCTGGCCCTACCTGCCACAGTTTTCTTTTTTTAGTCTTTCCGTTGTGCCTGTCTGCAACTCATTATGTTTACTTTTCAGTGAGTAGCAATCTATTTTTTTCCTTATATTGTTGAACATTATCTTTCTTGCTTTAGAACAGACAGTGTGTTCCAAGGAGAGATAGTTCGTTGCCAAGACATTTTAGTTTCATTTTTTTTATGTTGCTCATGAATAATGACTTATTTGTTAGATAGTGCTATTGATTTTTATCCAATTTACAAAACAGTTTCCAATTTAAAGTCATTCAAGACAATTTTCTTGATTAACAGTATATTTACCTGGAATCATTTGCCTAATTTCATTAGGAACTATTTTGATTGACACAACTACAGTTTCATTTTACAGGTTGAATAACTTTGGTTTAAGCCCCCCTTGACTTAAATCCTACTCCCTGTTAAAACTTAATCTTTCAGGTAATGAAACATAATCCAATTCCTTCCCATTAGTATATGCCACAGCCAAATTCTTAATTTCTTTCGAGGGAATAACATTGATGGGGATTTACTGGTGTCGTAGTAACCAGCAGTGTTATACCATCTGAGGACCATTGACCACCTGGGCTCTCCATCTAATTTTTGGTCTGCCTAAAGGTATTTGTCCTCTGGGTTTCTTCTCTGATACTTCCACTTTTAATCCCTCTCTCTTCTTGTCTAAGCTTCTGCAACAGTATCTGGTTCATTATTTTCCTTCCTGATCTTTTTCCTTTGCTTTTCTCCTCCCTCTCAAATCGGTCCATATATCTTCTGCAAGACTATTTTCAAAATCCTATATCTTTCTTACAGTGTACTTTTGCATTCTCCACATTTCTGCCCCACACAGCAATGCTGGTCTGGCTTCATTTTTATATATTCTTATTTTTTTTATTTCTCTTGGTGGAAAAACTTGAATGGCAGTAATTTGTTGAGTGAATATGATCTCTGGCTGCTGATTTGATTCTCACTTCCATTTCTTGTTTCTAGTCATTTATGTTGTTGACTACCCCTACAAATGTTTAAACTTTTTTACTTCTTCAGACATGTGGTCATCAATCTGGAGCATTTCTATTTTTTGTCTTGTAATTTCTTTACACCCTGAAGAATTTGGCTTACTTGTCATTTACATCTAATCCAACATCCCTTAACTTTTTACGTAGCCTTCTTGTCAGTGTTTCTGGGTCATTTAGGTTTTCAGCAATAAGGCTACATAATCTGCAAAGGCCAGTAGATACATTTTCATTCCTTTGCCCATTTCTCATATGTTTTGTTTTCTGCATCCACTGATTCCTGTATTGTTATGTTGAAGAAGAATGGTAATATTCCAGTTCATTGCCTGACTCCTGTTTCTAATATCGAAAGCTGTAAAATCTAAAATATTCTTCCATTTTCATTGTTTCCTTTGAGCCTCCCAGTGAACTTCTACAAGACTTGTAATCTTTGATATTTAAAATTTCTGCAAGTGTTCCCACAGCTTTTCTCTATTAGTGCTATCATAGGCTTTCTTAAAATCAGCAAACAATATTGCCATTGTTTATTGTGTTCATAATATTTTCATATGGACTCTTTTGCTATAAATATCGGATCAGTGGTGGACTGATCCTCTCTAAGTCCCACTTGTTTTTCATCTGCTACCTCTTTTCAATATGGTTGCAGTCTTTTCTGGAGAATCTTGAGGAACACTTTTTAAGCTGTGCTAATTAATAAGATGCATCTATAATGTGTCCATTTTTGTTTATTGCCCTTTTTATGGAGTGGTACTATGACCCCTCCTTTCAACTGAGCTGGCATTCTTTCTTCATTTCAAATGTTGGTTACAAGTTTGTGTATATGCTTCGCAAGTGAATCTCCTCCCTTCTGAAGCAATACACCTATTATCTTATCTCTCTCTGGAGCTTGGTTGTTTCTAATATTTTCATTGCATCTAATGTCTCCTCCATTGTAGCTGTGGATCTAAGGAATCGACATTCTGGTATGTATGTTGTTGATTTATTACTGTACTTCCAGCTTCAACATTTAAAATGTCCTCAAAGTAGGCCTACTTCTTCCAAAGTTCCACATCAGCTGTACTTGGGAAAACTGTGTTACTATTTTTATCTTTAATGCCATACATTCATGTTATATATCTGTTCCTGCCCCCCATGAACCATGGACCTGACCATTGGTGGGGAGGATTGTGTGCCTCAGCGATACTGATAGCCGTACCATAGGTACAACCACCATGTAGGGGTATCTGTTGAGAGGTCAGACAAACATGTGGTTCCTGAAGACGGGCAGCAGTTTTTCAGTAGTTGCAGGGGAAACAGTCTGGATGATTGACTGATCTGCCATTGTAACATCAACCAAAACAGCCATGCTGTGCTGGTACTGTGAACAGCTGAAAGCAAGGAGAAACTACAGCCATAATTATTCCCAAGGGCATGCAGCTTTACTGTATGATGGTGTCCTCTTTGGAGGAGGTAAAATAGTCCCCCATTTGGATCTCTGGGTGAGAAATACTCAGGAGGATGTCATCAGGAGAAAGAAAACTCACATTCTATGGATCGGAGTGTGGAATGTCAGATCCCTTAAATGGGCAGGTATATTAGAAAATTTAATAAGGGAAATGGATAGGTTACAGTGATATAGAGTGGGAATTAGTGAAGTTAGGTGACAGGAGGATGAAGACTTTTGGTCACATAAATACAGGGTTATAAATACAAAATCAAATAGGGGTAATGCAGGAGCAGATTTAATAACGAAGAAAAAAATAGGACTGTGTGTAAGTTACTACGAACAGCATAGTGAATGCGTTATTGTAGGCAAGATAGATATGAAGCCCACACCTACCACAGTAGTACAAGTTTATATGCCAACTAGCTCTGTTGATGACGAAGAGATTGAAGAAATATATGATGGCATAAGAGAAATTATTCAGATAGTGAGAGGAGTCGAAAATTTAATACTCATGGGGGAATGGCATTCGATAGTAGCAAAAGTAGTAGGTATAGACTGGGACAGGAGGCGGGGGGGGGGGGGGGGGGGGGCGTTAGGAATGAAAGAGGAAGCTGCCTGGTAGAATTTTGTGCAGAGCATAACTTAATCATAGCTAACACTTGGTTTAAGAATCTTGAAAGAAGGTTGTGTACATGGACGAGGCCTAGAGACACTGGAAGCTTTCAGATAGGTTATATAATGGCAAGACAGAGATTTAGGAACCACGTTTTAAACTATAGGACATTTCCAGGGGTAGATATGGACTGACCACAATTTATTGGTTATGAACTGTAGATTAAAACTGAAGAAACTGCAAAAAGGTGGGAATTTAACGAGATGGGACATGGATAACCTGAAAGAACCAGAGGTTGGAGAGAGTTTCAGGGAGAGCATTGGAACTATTGACAAGAACAGGGCAGAGAAATACAGTAGAAGAAAGATGGGTAGCTTCGAGAGAAGAGGTAGTGAAGGCTGCAGAGGATCAAGTAGGTAAGAAGGTGAGGGCTAGTAGAAATCCTTGGATAACAGAAATTGAAGTTAATTGAGGAAAGAAGAAAATATAAAAATGCAGTAAATGAAGCAGGTAAAAACGAATACAAACGTCTCAAAAATGGGATCGACTGGAAGTGCCAAATGGCTAAGCTGGGGTGGCTAAAGGACAAATGCAAGGATGTAGAAATATGTATCACTAGGGGCTGAGATAGATACTGCCTGCAGACAAAATAAACAGACTTTCCGAGAAAAGAGAACCGCCTGTATAAATATCAAGAGCTCAGATGGAAAACCAGTCCTAAGCAAAGAATGGAAAGCTGAAAGGTGAAAATAGTATATAGAGGGTCTATACAAGGGTGATGTACTTGAGGAGAGTATTATGGAAATTGAAGAGGACATAGGTGAAGATGAAATGGGGGATATGACACTGCATGAAGAATTTGTCAGAGCACTGAAAGACTTAAGTCAAAATAAGACCCTGGGAATAGCCAACGGTCCGTTAGAACTACTGATAGCCTTGGGAGAGCCATCTCTGACAAAATTCTACCATCTGGTGAGCAAGATGAAATCCCACAGATTTGCAGAAGATTATAGTAATTCCAATCCCAATAAGAGCAGGTGTTGACAGGTGTGAAATTACTGAACTATCAGTTTAATAGATCACAACTGCAAAATACTGTCTTGAATTCTGTACAGACGAATGGAAAAACTGGTAGAAGCTGACCTCGGGGAAGATCGGTTTGGATTCCGTAGAAATGTTGGACCACCTGAGGCAATACTGACCCTACCTATGATTATATCAATTGTACACTTAGAGATAGCTTTTGACAATGTTGACTGGAGTACTCTCTTTCAAATTCTGAAGGTGACAGGGGTAAAATACAGGGAGCAAAAGTCTATTTACAATTTACACAGGAACCCGATGGCAGCAATAAGAGTCGAGGGACATGAAAGGGAGGCAGTGGTTGAGATTTGAGTGAGACAGTATTGAAGCCTATACCTGATGTTATTTAGTCTGTATATTGAGCAAATGCTGAAGGAAACAAAGGAAAAATTTGGAGTAGGAATTAAAATCTATGGAGAAGAAACAAAAACTGAGGTTTGCTGATGACAATGTAATTCTATCAGAGACAGCAAAGCACTTGGAAGAGCAGTTAAATGGAATAGACAGTGTTTTGAAAGGAGGATATAAGATGAACATCAACAAGAGTAAAACAAGGATAATGGAATGTAGTCGAATTAAATTAGGTGATGCTGAGGGAACTAAAGTAGGAAATGAGACACTTAAAGTAGTAGACAAGTTTTGCTATTTTGGGAGCAAAATAACTGACAATAGTCAAAGTAGAGAGGGTATAAAATGTAGACCTGCTATGACAAGGAAAGTGTTTCTGAAGAAGAGGAATTTATTAACATCTAGATTTAAATGTCAGGAAGTCATTTGTGAAAGTATTTGTATGGAGTGTAGCCATGTATGAAAATTAAACATGGATGATAAATAGTGTGGACAAGAAGAGCTTTTGAAATGTGGTGCTACAGAAGAATGCTGAAGATTAGATGGGTAGATCATGTAACTAACAGGGCGGGACTGAATGGACTTGGGGAGAAGAGGAATTTGTGGCACAACTTAACTAGAAGAAGGAATCTATTGATAGGACACAATCTGAGCATCGAGGGTGAAAATCATAGAGAGGGACCAAGAGATGAATAAGCTAAAAAGATTGAGAAGGATGTAGGTTGCAGTAGTTACTCGAAGATGAAGAAGCTTGCACAGGATAGAGTAACATGGAGAGCTGCATCAAACCAGTCTCTGGACTGAAGACGACAACAACAACATCAACAACAACAGGTTTCTGAAGAACTTAAATTGACCTGTAAAACTGTCTTGCAATGTGTGCAGCTTTATCCACGTCTGCTGACTGGCACTGTGAAAAATATACTCCTGACCCTTGGTGCTTCCATTGCATAAAAAGCAGTGGGAGAAATTGAGAATTTTATTTCAAGTGAATTTTGGAAAAGGAAATGATTTGGTGATGATAGTTCAGATGAAGAATACTTGCTGAATCAGTAAGATCACAATCCTGAAGCAAGGTTTGTCCAAGATGTTACTCATAATGCCTCAAAACACCTACAATGATGCAGCACACTCAACTTCTAAAACACTGAAATTGTATTAG
The DNA here is from genome assembly GCF_021461385.2 of Schistocerca piceifrons. Lineage (NCBI taxonomy): Eukaryota > Metazoa > Arthropoda > Insecta > Orthoptera > Acrididae > Schistocerca > Schistocerca piceifrons. The sequence goes on along the minus strand of NC_060148.1, from coordinate 171,614,087 downwards.
GAATTACAGCAGGGATGTGTCGCATTGATGCAAAATTAGCAACAAAACAGGACTCGATCAGTGTACTACTGACAAACAGACTTACTTTTGTCACCAGAGGGATTTGCTATAGTCTCAGAGCTATAAATTATTTTTGCTTCTTTTTGTGCAGAAAATACTTCACATTGTGAATGCATGATGGCAGCCTTAGCAACTTACATACAACAAAGATTTTGGAAAATCAAGAAGAAAATAATTTTTATGCATGTCAGAATGAAAACATTCAACTACATTAGATTTTTGGATAAATTAGCCGAATGCAGTGTTATGAAGTGTGCTTAGATAAAAGAAATCTCTGGACTGTGCCATCTACGAGGGTCACTCCAATAGAAATGCACACAATTTTTGAAAAAATACAGTTTTCATTCTGCATGTGTGAAAGTTTTACAGTGTGTAGATACATCCCTCCTCCTTGTTTTCAAACTTTGTTCAACCTGTTCCTGTGAGTGGCGCCATCACAGACACTATAATGTGTTTCTACATGTGGAACTTGTGCCCTTCCCCACTAAATATTCCTTGGGCCAGAAATGAGACTGCTAGCAAACTTTCACTCTATGCTGCCTTACACCATTAGCCTCCGAGACAATTCAACTAAGATCAGAAGGATTTACTGTACAAAACTATGCATAGTTCTCTTTCAGAGAATCTTCAGGAAACTAGAGATTATTAGATTTATTGTTTGTGTAAGTCCACTCATTTGTTTTCTAATCTTTGTGCTTAACAGTAATGGCAAATGTAGGATGAATCATGCAATTCACAACCAGAATGCTGCTACGTCTGGGTAATTTCCATGTCAATTATGCATTCATATTTGGGTTTCACAATGGAAGTTTTTATACTCATGCAGATGCCACATGCTGCTAACAGAAACTGTAAGAGCAAGGTGGGACCATCTTACCATTTTTATGGCACTTTGGATGCCAATTTGATTTTTCCTTTTCTGATTTTATCAATAACACATACACAATATTTACAGGAAATTTCTTGTTTTAATCAATTCAATGGACTGGCACAATGCCATTTGAATAGCTTGTTGTACTTGTGCTTAAATAATTATGAAACACAAAAATTTTTGTCTAGCATTACGCTAACACCATCACAACATGCTCCAGTTGTCATTCAAATACCTTAAAGAGAAACCATACTTAAGAGAGAAGTTTTAGAAGTTCAGGGTCTATTCCTTCTGCCTATCTTTTCTGAAGTTCAGGGAATTATGTACATTGTCACATATTGGAATTCTTTGATATTGTGAACAGAACTTCCTCCTCAGTTTCTGCAGTGCAGTCTCTGCATAGCAAACTGTGGAGCCAGCAGTGCTTTTCCCATTTGGAGACTATTTTCAATTTGCAAATCTACAAGGTTTTGGAAGACCAAACATGGTTAAAACTTTAGCTACAAAATATGCTGTGTGAAACATTTCTTGTACTTTTAAAAATTCTGTTCAGCTACAAGGTCCTTTACAACATTCTTTTTTCTTTGTCTGCATGCAGTTAAATGGACTTTGGAATTCCTATGTTTACGAATTTAATCAGTTGCGTCAACTGAGCTTGTTTACTTCCACAGATTGGACCAACTAAAACACACTACTCTTTAGAGATGGACACTTCCTAAGATTTACTCATTGTTACATTCTGCATGTCTTTCCACACTGAACACTCCAGCTTGTCTTCTTTGCACACCCACACACATTTTGTCAGAAATTATGTGTGTACTGTTGTTCAAACGAATGGGATATGCAGATATTTTGAGACTCTAAATATCAAGGAATTACTTCATATGATTAGCTTGTATCTTCAACACCACCTGTTTGGGTGGTACAGTTTGTATATGGTGGAAGTGAACTGTTACCAGTTTCACATTCTTTGAACTGTGTCATCAGTTTTCTGCAGCTGAGACTAATTCACTGAAATCATATGCTATACTGTTTCATACTGAAAAATGACACCTTTCAATCATGAGGACATTTTATACACTTATCACTTAAAAAGTAATACATCAGGACTGAAAACATGGAAGTCACACACAGAATCACAGAAGTAAACAGATCTGTTTGCTTCAGAAACTACCTTTTTACTAACAAGAAAATTGAAACAATACTCATTCCATCCTTCCATGCTGTGACTAATGATTAAAGCTGTTAATCAGACTGTAAATACGCAAATGGAAGACACAATGACTAAAAATAAATAGCTCGACTACTTACTGCAAAATGTCATTGTAGATGACTAACACCTGACATTTAATGTTCCCTAGTTAAGGATGTAATATCAGCATACAGAAGCAGGAAATGTTTTTATTTTACTGATGTCTTCTTATAGCTTAAATATCAGGTAAGAGTGAAGTTAGATTACAGTATTAAAGAATGCAACATCAGTGTCAGGAAGCTCTAAGAAGTGAGTTGTCATGAATTTTCATCGATCATATTACTAACTGGAGCTTGTGCAGTATTCATTCCATTCATTTGCTTGAACACTGTTCCATAAATCCCATCATAAAAGAGAGGCTTATATTTTCCCTCTCTTTCATATTAAGATGTTTTGATTTTAATGTAAAATGTGGTCAGGATTGTTGGGGAAAAACATAAAGGATATTTATTACAATGTTGGCATCACATACACTCTGCATGCTCACAAATTTGGTTTACATTTATGCTTGAAAATTATCAATATTTAAAGTATTTATAATGTTAATTTTAGAGTGAATCCAATATTTAATATCTAATTAAATATTTTGCAATTGCTGCTTGTGCCCCATTACAACAAAAGAAAGCCAGATAGGCAATCTTCTACAGACTTCACTTTAAATAATTTTTCACTTAAATATTTCCACAGAGAGGGAGAGATTTTGAATAGGAACAGAAGAAATACACTTTTGACCATATATTACAAAAAGAAAATACGTACGTCAAATACCTAGCATGTCACAACAGCTAAGTGACTTAATTCTTAAACAGCAGGGCCAAAAGTAGTAGTCAGTCTTTGAACAAATTCCTTTTCTAATTTTAATGAAATTTGATAATAAAATACATTTTGTTTACATTTTTAACACAAGTATCATTGAGTTGCAGGTTTTATAGATACTTGTTGTATCAGCTATGGTTTTCATCACAGAAGTACAGTTTTGTCCTTTCTTTATACTGGACATTTACACATGTGGTATATGTTTAGCTTCATTTTTATGGGGCTTTCCAGGAGAAGTTGCAGCATTCAGCAAGTGTGCAAAGTGTAGTGGCCACTAACAGGCAAAAGCCATGAGCCCAGGCAGTTTTTTTAAATACATTAAACACAAAGTGATGATTCTAAGGATAACTTTAAAAATTAACAGTGGACTTTGATATAACAACTTGTCTGAGACTTTTAGCAAATGTTTGAATGCATTTATGAAACTACACAGGACACTATCATCTGTCTACATACTGGAAAAGTGGAAACTACTCTGTGTTGAATATTACAGGTAAGAGGAATTTACATGCATAAGTTTCAGTGTTCTGGAAAATCATACAAAAAGATCCTAGTAAGATAATTTCTTAAACTTCATGGATACTGCAGAATGTTTCTGCTTCATGTTGTAATATCGCTAACTTTTCACATTTTGTAGTTCTTGTTGTTAATCTTGAAATGTTTTTAGTTACTTGAGAGGTATGTTCACCATCCAGTGGCTTATCACAAGTTCACTTTCATTCATCAGTGCTTTAATCCTAAGACTGGATTGTGTAGAGTACTTTTCAGCTAAAATACCACAGGTCAGCACTTCACATAATCTGAGATGCTTAACATGGATTTTAAAGTCTTAACACAGGCATTATAAGGCTTAGATAGATTGCATAGTGAATACCAGCTAAAAACTCTCTGAACACTAAATATTTACTATTTCATTCTAGGGCACTGACAAATTACATGAAGAAACAGATTGTATGTAAGTTCATTGTTAGGTCCCAACTCTGATAGATTTGTATATTGACAACTGTGTGGTGACTTATGCTTTCTGCATGACCCTTATTTATAGGTGCAAGAATTACAAAAACTATAAATATGCTGCAAAATACTCATCTACTACATTTTAGCTATTAAATAGAAGATAACAAACTTAGAGGGTCCAAGATACTGTAGGTAAAGAAGTTTAACTCTGAACTGTACAACTAAGAAATGGCAAAATTGTAGGTACTGTTTTATGGGAGAACAGTGTGCACGATTCTGAAAATCAACCAGAAAGTTAAGAGAAAGTACGTTTTAAACTTGGTTAGTTAAATAGAAGTATGCATTTAATAAACAGAAAAACAAAGCCTCCAAAACTATTTTAATGGATTGTGGAATAACTGCATTTTAGTATTTGAACACTGTAGATAAAAATTATGACTATATAGCTTTTGGGAAAAGCGATTATTGACCATAGGAAAATGACTGCTTTTCAATCCACTATAAGAATCTAAAAACAAGAAATCTAGCAACATGGAAAATTTTTCACAGTAAATCAAAAATAATTTAAATTCAAATTTAGCATTATCAGTAGTTTGAAAATGTAACTGTGAATAAATTTTAGCAGATGTTCAAGTGAGATGAGTAAAAATGAAGTAGAGGGAAGAGTTCAACAGCTTGCAGAAAACACTATAAAACCCCAAGTTTCTGTGCAACAATGCACTGCTTTCTGGTGTTTTTTGTAGATTAGTATTTTCTCAGTACCTCGGAAAAGACATTGCTGTATTCCATAATATAGGCCAATCATGAGGTCAATAGAAGTCATTGAACAATTTAAGGAAATGCCAGGTGCTCAAATGAAGGAAGCAGAGAAAGTTATTTCAGAAGAGCATTTCAAAAACATTTCACTGGTTTCTAGAAGATTATCATGCAAAATGACTTCCTAAATTAACAGGAAACAATTTTGTCAGAGCATTAGAGACAATGAAGCAAAGGCTAATTTAAAATGAAAAAATTCAAATCCTATGTGAAAAATATCAATATTTTGTACATTAAGAAATGGCCCTGTGACATTGCAAGCCCACTGCTAGAAGGGCAAGAACGTTAAGAAATTTTGAGAACTTTCAAATGTAACCAAAGTTGTGGTGATATACTCCCTGTAGTACATCAGAGAAAGTCTTCCATACAGTTTTGACAGCACTGTGTAATTAACTTTTTTGCAATCTACTCTGATGTTTATTTCAGTTGTGGGACCTCTGCTACATATATGGAATTACAAAAATTACATCAAAGTAAGGATGAGAACAGGCATCCCAAGGATAGGCAATACTAAAAGGCGAATCTACATGTGCAGCAGTGAGTGATACTTCAAGTAACAGGATCTTTAGGCACATCCTATTTTTCTTAGGAACACAGCACTGCAGTTAATGTACTAAGTTAACATTAGTAAATGGTGCAGGTCTGAGCACAGCTTTCTGTGTATGAAGGGTCCAAGTTCCCTGGTGTCAGCAAACTTGTGCTCGCTGAATGTTGGCCCTTGAGAAGTCTTAAGACAGATGAACCACAGTCCCAGAGCCTGATACTACCTGTTGTCACATGGAAAGTGCACTCAAACCTTCCCAGCCACTGCAACACATATGACTTACATGACATCAATTTAAGCATATCTTAAGTCCCTGTCCACTACTGACATTTTACAAATGTGCAAGTAAATAGTTCTTTCACAGTTATACCCACACTGAAGTCTAGGAGAAGGATTTTTGGCTTTATTGCAATGTGGGTTATTTCACTGTTTCAGTTATGAACCCAACACATTTACACTGAGGCGATACAGTAACATTCTTTAGGAATGCCATGAGTGTGAGTGTTTCAGTTCTTAGAGAAAGGGCAACTGACAGATGCTTATAGATACTCCTGTAGCAGGACCACATGATAAAACCCCTACTCCATTTGGATAAACCTGCCTTTGTTTCAGGCAGTGTCAAACAACTCACGTGCCAGACATGGGAGAGCAAACAACTGCTCAGTTGCTTGAGCAGTGATAGGAGTTGTCAATGAAATGTATTTGTAATATGTCATCTGAACCAGTACTGAGATTAACAATGCAAGTGACATTAAATATTTGAAAATTTAAGGATACTGAAATGTGTTTTAATTACCTGAGAGCAGCAAGTTGCAGCCTGCAGTGCTTTGCTGGCATAATGTACAAAATCTGTGCATAGTGTTATTTTCTGACAAATGTGTGACCTACTGCAGTTCACACAGAATGATTGATGTTTTTGTACCCAAGGACGACCTTCATTATGTGAAAGGGTCAGAAAGGAACTCACCTCATATTATATGGACCAAGATGTCACTATACTTTGACTTTTTAAGTCTACATTAAGAAAACATTTTTTCGTATATGGTGGAAACACCTCAGGTCAAAGACAAGGGAGCCATGGGTCACCATTACAGCAGCACACCTCACTATTCATGTACAAGAGTTTCTGCATGCAACAATTTTAAGGCCAATGGATTGTCTCTCCAGCTGCATTAAAATGAACACCATATGCCCAGACATTGCCATATCAAACATCTCATTATGAGGAACAGTTAAGTTCTACTCAGTCCAACATTAAGGCAAGACTAAGAATCACATCACAGTGTACGACTTTCAGAGTAACAGATTTTCTCCAACCTTGTCAAGCATAACAATGAGAGACACAGGTATCTAAAGCACTGGATATACAGCACTGGATATACAGCATTTTTATCTAACCATTGCAGTATACAGTATACTTTTTTTTTTGGACATGGAATAGTATTAACACACACTGCTTTCCCTGTATCTTGCAACTGGTCCTGTCCCTTAAATGACTGCTTATGAATACTTGAAAAGCATTCTACGATATTGCTCAAATATGTAGAGCCCATACTAAAGAGCACTAGCAGGATATTAACATAACACAAATAAGGGCAGCAGGAACAGTTACACGTTTACTTTCATCACCCAAGAGCATCTCAATGATGCTGAAAAACTGGCAGAACCTTAAGAAACCAGCTATCCCACAAACACTGTTTAAGAAATTTCAGGAATGAGTGCTGACAAATTGAAGAATGCATCACAGTCCTGTATGTATTTCTCCAATGATGGCCACAAGAACTGGATTATTTATTACAATATGTGCAGAGATGCTTATATAATCATCCATCCAAACACTGCATGAAAATGCTACAGGAAGTAGTCAAAGTTGTGCAGTGGGGCATACCCTGCATTTATTAGCAGTGGTTTTCAGACTATGGACATAAATGTGCCTGAAGTTCAGTCACAAAAACACCTAAAAATTATTAAAATCATGTAGCCTCACTGCACAAAATTACAGTGAAGATATACTCAGTTTTACACAGCAGAAGAAGGGGAGAAAACAGTCTTGGCTGTGATGCTGAAATTACTGTTTCTTTATTCATCAGTGACTCATGGCTTGCATAATTCCAGGCATTTTCAGATTGGCTGATGTTGATAAGCAAATTGAAGGTATCTATGATACGAAATCAACAAAAATAAATTTTCTTCATGGGCATGTTTCATTGATATCTATAACGTAACACGTATCAAAAAACCTGAAGATGCTTTGATTTAGGCAAAACACACATCACTTATGAATAAATTACCAGTAATTTCAATATTGCAACCACAACTCTTCTCATTCTAGACACTGGTTACTGTATCTGAATGCCAGAGAGAGTGGAAAACCTTTTGCACCTCCAGAATGGTTTTGTCAGTAATATATGCATCTAAAATAACAGCTTAGCTATTATTACCAATTCCTTATGCTACACCCTTACACACTTCCAGCACTTTATATTTTACTTTAATGCAGAGCACTGCATGAGTTGTTCTACTTGGCATTCAACAGTTATGACTTTTCTACAAGGTCTGTTCAACAAAGACCTTCTTTCCTGTTGCTTCCTTGACACTTTGCTGTCTGTATCATGAATTGGAAAGAGCAGATGTTTATTTATAGGTAGCAGCACACACTCAACAGTAAGTTGGTAGTAATGCTCTATTTTGTGGGCACTTTGCATTTCACACCTCAAACAGTGGAGGTAATGGAAGAGGAGCAACATGGGGAAATAAAATTCTGTGTTTTTTAAAACGGCACAGCCACCAACACATACACAAAGCTGCAGTAAGCTTACGGTGAAGGTGCACTACTTTGAGCGACAAGTTTTAAATAGATGAAGGACTTAAAGAAGGCCACCTTGTCTGTCTTAAACAAGGTGAGCTTTGTGTTTTGGCTTCTACAGTGACTGAAGTCAACATCACCAGCATGCTGCAACTGTCCATAAGGATCAGCAGGTAACATTATGTAACCTCAAAGCAGAATTAAAAATTTCATATGGCAGTGTCTTCAAACTTATGCTGGATCATATCCCTATGACCCATGCTTGTACCTGTTGGGCGTCATGTCTTCAAACAAAATGCTGTGTCAGTAGCGACAAGCCATGAGGTGCTGCACTTCTTTGCTGATGGAGGGGATGTGTGTTTGGAATCTAATATCACTGGTGACGAGTCACGGTTCGGATGCATCATTACGATCTTTAAGGGAAATGAGCCAGCACAGTGAGGAAACCACTCAGTTTTCCAACTCCAAAAGATAACTGAAAGTTATTCCATCTGCAGGGAAGTCCTGGAATGATTTACCAGCATGCAGGTCCATCACACTACTCTTACAGCAGCATAATGCACGTCACTATTGGCTGAACTGGTGAAGCACACAGCAAGGAAAGACCAGAAGTTTCTCAGACTCGATGACAACTTCATAACAATGTGCAGCCTTACATCACAAATCAAGTCTTGCAGTTTCTGGTTCAGTTCAACATTAGCTGTGTGCTGCATCCACATTATAGCCCCAGTCTTGCACCCTGTGATTTTCTTTTCAATTACTTTCACTAAAGGCAAAACTTTGAGGCTTTTTATTTGAGGACTGTAAGCAGTGCTCATGAAGTGGAACAGTGTAGTGCACTGTCACCTCTCCTCTTCTTTGTGGTTTTTGACAACAGTGACCTAGGTGGCAGAAGAAACAGGAGAAGACAAGACAATAGGAATACTGTTTAGGCAAATGCAATACTGTTTGTAGTTGGCTATGATCTGGGTAAACAGGATATTCACGAACATCTGCATGCTTGGGAAGAAACAGTAGTAGATGAAGTTTATTGTAAACAAATGTGAGATTCTGCTTCCAACTAGAAAGATAGACCAACTAGTAGAATAAGGATAGGAGGAACAACTGAAGGTGGAAAGTATGAAGTACTTGGAAGTGTGACAGGGGAAAATGGAAGAAGTGAGCCATCAGTGAATGTGGCAGACAGGCTGAGGAATTCTTGCTAAGTGTTAAAAACCTGGTTTGGAGCATGGATGTCCCACAGAACCAAAGAAGTGATGTAAGGAAGTCACTACCATTTGAAACATGGCAATGAAGGAAAGATGTTAGCAGATTACAGGTGTGTGAAATGAAGTTTCTCAGACACAGGACAGCAGTAACAAGAAGAGACGATAAGGAATGGAAATGTAAGGGAAATAGTATAAAGGAACACTTGCAGAGCAGGATAAAAACAACAGGGCTACAATGACACCAAGGCTATGATGGTATGCGCACTTAAACAGAATGGAAAACAAGAGTGTTCCAAGAAGAGACATGAAATGGAGATGTGAAAGAAACAAAAAAGAGGAAAACCAAGGGATAGATGGCTGAAAAATGTGAAGCAGTGCTGAAAACAAGAGACAAGACTGGACCAGAGTGAACACAGGCAGTGAGGAAAGAGGACTATATGATGAGGCTTATGTTCCAAACAGACCCAGCCTGGGGCTGGAAAACGTTCAAGATAAGCAAATTGTGGTAGGCAGTTCACACAGCTCTGGTGGATATTATAATGGCATTTAACAGGACCCACTCTTTCTGCTCAAGCAAATCACCTATCTCACACCAAAAAGATAAATTAGGCTCACTAATGATTCTTATGTGATCAGCATAGCACACAACAGAGCTGCAATAGCACAACAAGTGTGCTGGAACAGCAGTACAAGCAATTAGTTAAGGTCTTCATCCTTAATAAATGCCTAGAATAATTCACATCTGGAAGAGATTCCACATTATTGTGCAGAGCTAATACATGATGCCAGCAACTTCGCAGTTAATAAAACCTGTTTTACACAGACGACTTTCCACTCAAAATTGACTACTTGATTCGAGTGTGCGCATCGAGGGTCTGCGTGTAAATCAGGAGCCAACCACGACTCGAGCGGATCAGTGACGTCAACGATCACCTACATCTGCATCTACATTTATACTCCGCAAAACCACCAAACGGTGTGTGGCGGAGGGCACTTTACGTGCCACTGTCATTACCCCCCTGTCCTGTTTCAGTTGTGTATGGTTCGCAGGAAGAACGACTGCCAGAAAGCCCCCGTGTGCATTCGAATCTCTCTAATTTTAAATTCGTGATCTCCTTGGGAGGTATAAGTAGGGGGAAGCAATATATTCGATACCTCATCGAGAAATGCACCCTCTCGAAACCTGGACAGCAAGCTACACCATGATGCAGAGCACCTCTCTTGCAGAGTCTGCCACTTGAGTTTGCTAAACATCTTCATTATGCTATCATGCTTACCAAATAACCCTGTGACAAAAAGCGCCGCTCTTCTTTGGATCTTCTCTATCTCCTCCGTCAACCCGATCTGGTACGGATCCCACACTGATGAGCAATACTCAAGTATAGGTTGAACGAGTGTTTTGTAAGCCACCTCCTTTGTTGATGGACTACATTTTCTAAGGACTCTCCCAATAAATCTCAACCTGGCACCTGCCTTACCAACAATTGATTTTATATGATCATTCCACTTCAAATTGTTCTGTACGCATACTCCCAGATATTTTACAGAAGTAACTGCTACCAGTGTTTGTTCTGCTATCTTATAATCATACAATAAAGGATCCTTCTATCTATGTATTCACAATAGATTACATTTGTCTATGTTAAGGGTCAGTTGCCACTCCCTGCACCAAGTGCCTTTCTGCTGCAGATCTTCTTGCATTTCGCTGCAATTTTCTAATGCTGTAACTTCTCTGTATACTGCAGCATCATCCGCGAAAAGCCACATGGAACTTCTGACACTATCTACTAGATCATTTATATATATTGTGAAAAGTAATGGTCCCACAACACTCCCCTGTGGTTACTTTACTCTTCATTGAGAACAACATGCTGTGTTCTGTTTGCTGAAAACTCTTCAATCCAGCCACACAGCTGGTCAGATATTCTATAGGGTCTTACTTTGTTGATTAGGCAATAGTGCAGAACTGTATCGAACACCTTCAAAAGTCAAGGAAACTTGCATCTACCTGGGAGCCTGTATCTAATATTTTCTATGCCGAGTGCGGAGTTCTAAAATTCATAGAATGCGGAATACTGTGCATGTGCAGAAGCCATAGGCATGCCATATTTGTTTACGGTTGTGGATTTACAGCAAAAGACAGACAGAAAATTTTTGAGCACAATTCTCATAGTGAGTATTCATTGTCACTTGTTAGTAAATGTTGCCCTTTTTTGGTATTGTCACAGTATATATGTATATAAATTATTTGTATTTTATAATTTTGTGTTATTTTTTAGAAATGAAATGGGCAAAGAATTCCATCACTGCCCTGATTTCTGCATATCAGGACAAAAACGTTCTAATAGATGCAGAACATTCGCTGTACCACAACAAGATAAACTTGTAACTTCTGTAACATTCTTTGTGGTCCTTGTATCTTTATACTACTTATAGGTGCAAGTAGATACATAAACGTGTAGAGAAGTATTATCGACAAATCTTGTATTTTTTCTAGAATGCAAGGAAAGAGTGTTTGGAACATGAAGCAACAAAAGTGGCCGAAGTCTTGCAAGGCATTACCGCCAATGACTGCAAGGCCAAATTCTCAACTTTGTGGTCTCACTATGGCGCTGAACTGGAGAAAACAGGTCAGAGCGAGAGCATTGGCTCATCCAGTGCCGTATACAGGCCAAGAGTCTGGTAGTTTGATCTTTTACATTTCCTGAAAGACTTCATTACACCACGCGAAAGCCGGTGTAACATTCTGAACAGTGTTGTAAGTATTTTTAGTTAACTTTTTATTCTCATATATAGCAGTTTGTAACAGTGCTTTCTATTGACAAAGTTAAGTTTGTTAATGCTGTTGGTGCTGCCCTGAAATGAACAAAAAGATTTTAGTGAATTTTAAATAAAATATTGAGCATAGTTTTGAGATAAGCTATTAAATGTAGGAAGAAGAGATAGCTCAAATTGCATGTATTATCAGTAAAGAAAAATGTAGTTAACGTTTACTGAGTAACTGAATATATTAATTACTTGAAGTAGTAACTCCAGAGGCGTTCAGTGAATGTAGGATAGCTGGCTGTTATAGAACATTAGCTCTATTTACTATGTGTATTTGTCCACTGCATCTATAACAGCAGTAACTGCTGAAGATATATCTTGCCAGATTCACTGAACTTGTGCACTACTTTTTGCAGAATTAATTTCTTAAAATGCTTCATGAATGAAACATGTATTTTACATCTAACTTTACAATTCATACTCAGCTTGTACATTTAAATGAACCATACAGGAATAGAAAATTGAACACTGTGCAATAAAAGTGCATATATTTATGGACTGAGTAGAAGCATGACTGCGTGTGTTTTTTTAATGTAGTTTATATCACAGGTAGATTTATATCACAGGTAGATTTCTCAGTGAGTTTAGCAGCGTAATCTGCATTGGCACTGTAAACAAGTGTTTTCTTGTGTGGTGGTTTATGCTGAGCATGGTGTTACTTTAATGATCAGCTTCTTTACCAGTTAAATATATGTTAAAGAGTTGAATTGTTTGGCAAATAGAAATGCTTGGCAGAGAAAGTATGTTAAGTTCTGTGAAAATAAATTTAATTTCCTTATTTAATTCCATTCATTCTGGAGGTTTTATTCTGTATTTAAAAGTATTCACCTTGCTGGAGAGTTTCCTCAGTATATTACATTTTAATTTAGGCACAAGTGAGTGTAACATGCTGAGTGCTCATAACTGTTTAGACTGTGGTACAAGATTTTTCAGTTCTTAAGACATGACAGCCACTACTTAACTTACCATTAACATACCCACTATTCCACATCACCTTTACTTCAGTTGTTGAGCTATTTATGTGATCATCATTGTTCATTCCTTCGGCAGGTCTTCTCTATTTATTTAGAACCTACATTAATGCGTGATTCATAGCAAGCATGCAGTGAAGCCTTTGTGGTATTTACACATTTTGTGGACATTACTCTCATTGTGGCTGTAGGTTCTTATCCCTGCTGTCATCTATGTGTGATTGCTAGCATTGCTTTTCCTTTGTACAGTTTTCAAAGGTGATGAGATACATTCTCTATGAAAAAGAAATTTTTTCTTGGTAACCTGTTTTATAAGTTACTGTTTATTGTTCTCTACAAAGTTATCTGGTAGGAGCTAACATATATATATAATAGAGGGAAACATTCCACATGGGAAAAATATATCTAAAAACAAAGATGATGTGACTTACCACACGAAAGCGCTGGCAGGTTGATAGACACACAAACACAAACATACACACAAAATTCGTATATATATATATATATATATATATATATATATATATATATATATATATATATAAACAAAGATGAGGTGACTTATCGAATGAAAGTGCTGGCAGGTCGACAGACACACAAACAAACACAAACATACACACAACATTCTAGCTATATATATATATATATATATATATATATATATATATATATATATATATATATATATATATATATATATATATATATATATATATATATATATATATATATGTCTAAAAAGAAAGATGATGAAACTTACCAAACAAAAGCGCTGGCAGGTCGATAGACACACAAACAAACACAAACATACACACAAAATTCTAGCTTTCGCAACCAATGGTTGCCTCGTCAGGAAAGAGGGAAGGAGAAGGAAAGACAAAAGGATATGGGTTTTAAGGGAGAGGGTAAGGAGTCATTCCAATCCCGGGAGCGGAAAGACTTACCTTAGGGGGAAAAAAGGACAGGTATACACTCGCACACACACACATATCCATCCACACATACACAGACACAAGCAGACATTTGTAAAGGCAAAGAGTTTGGGCAGAGATGTCAGTCGGGGCAGATGTACAGAGGCAAAGATGAAGTTGAAAGACAGGTGAGGTATGAGCGGCGGCAAATTGAAATTAGAAATTAGCGGAGATTGAGGCCTGGCGGATAGCGAGAAGAAAGGATATGCTGAAGGGCAAGTTCCCATCTCCGGAGTTCTGACAGGTTGGTGTTAGTGGGAAGTATCCAGATAACCCGGACGGTGTAACACTGTGCCAAGATGTGCTGGCCGTGCACCAAGGCATGTTTAGCCACAGGGTGATCCTCATTACCAACAAACACTGTCTGCCTGTGTCCATTCATGCGAATGGACAGTTTGTTGCTGGTCATTCCCACATAGAACGCTTCACAGTGTAGGCAGGTCATATATAGATTGAGGGATGAGTCTCTGAGATGTTGAAAGAAGCCAAGGCTTTAACATGTTATTTAATCAAATGAAAAGTCAGATTGTCATAAAATATTATAGTATTTCAATGCTGATATTAACTGAATTGAAACCTTTCTGTGAAGATACTCCATGGAGTAAAAGAACTTGCCACATAATACATCTTTAATTTATGAATGTACCTAGAGTAAATAAGACACCCAGTAGTTGGAGTGGGCTTAGTGTGGCTGCTTTGCATGTATATGTAAACCAGTCACGTAATACAGTTTTGTACACATCTCTTCAGTGGGGCAGGTACCTCCCCCACTCTAAAAGAAATGGTCTTCACAAAGGGAAGTCACATTCTGTCCCAACACACAAAATGATGTGACACATTAATATAAGCCTGAAGAAAAGCAAGATGTGATAGATACAGCAAGTTTTGCCCATAATGATTAGTTGTAAAATCTCAAAATTATTTTGCCATTCACCAAAGAATTTATCAGTTGCTATCCTTCCTCCTTCCCAGCCTAGATCCTGGATATACTCTACTTTAGTTTACTTAGCAATTCCACTACATTACTGTCCAGAGATTTTTCTACTGGCACTGTACTCATACTTAGCATTATTTTTAAAAACAGAGAAATATTGGTGACAAAGGGGTAGTGTTTTAGTGCTAATTCCCATCATCTCCCTTCTTCCCCTCCACCCCCCACTCCCCATTTACATGATTTCTTGGTTGTGTTGGCATACTGATGTGTAACATAGCCTGAGTTCTGGTTTAGATTATGTGGTGTCAGTTTCATTCAAAGTTTGGGGAGAAGACATTTGTGAATGCAAACAAAATGTGTGGTAAGAGATTGGTTTGCAGTGTAGCCCAATGCCTAATGCACCACATGTGACTTTCTTTTTAACCTGCAACATGTTAATGTAATTACCCTGGGCTTTCTTCCAGCAACTAGGCAGTTCTCTGTTGGGTCGGTGGTGATGGGAGGAGAGTATTCTGGTATGTTATGGTTAAATAGTATGGGGGTGTCTCTCAGCTGCAAAGCCCACTTATAATCTGACAGGGAATCCACAGGGTCTTCTCCAATGTTAGCAGTTTTGGATGACTCAGTGCCACCAACATCAATGTCATTGTCACTTAGCTCTGAAGTGGTGTGGAAAGTAAAAATGTGGAAGTACTCATGGATCTTCTTCTTTGGAAGGAAAATACTACATTCCAGTTGTTTCTGTGATGTTACAATCATTTAGGGACAATGAAGAAGATGTATCTATTTGGAGTAAGGGACCCTTTTCCAGAAATGACAGTCAGAAGTTATAAGTGGAAACCACTCTGATGCCTTTGACAATGACACTTTTCTACTGTAAGGTTTTTGCTTCCCATATTTTGGGAGTAAGTAGTATGGATCAAGACAAGAAAAAAATTGTCTGGTAAAGATGGGTCCTGAAACACTTACTTTAGGTGATCACTTAGTGAGTATAAGAGATGTTTCATAGTAGCAAATATGAATAAGTGTTTATATAGCTCTTAAGGTGTGCACTTTCAAATGGATGCATACTGGATTTTTTTTTATTTGGTTTGTACTACCTCCTCCCAGAAGTACAGAAAGCAAAGAGATTACGATACAAGAGTTTCTCTGTCAGAGGTATGAGAACAATTTTCGCATTTGACTTACAGCTTTGCTCTTTTTTGACTAGGGCCTCTTACCTCAAAATGATACATTTTCCTCCCTCCATCATGTATCAAAGTTGGTAACATCATTACAGACTCTCCCTGTAATACTTTTATTTCATTGTTCAAGCAGACTGTACTGATACTGGTGCAGTGAATGTTGTGTACCAAGTGTAGTCAAAATTATGAATGCTCTCTCACAATGCAAGACCAAAGTAATAAGAAAAAGTATGCAATCGGATATACCATTTCTTCCACCTGTAACTATTAATAGACAATGATGGTCAATGGTGTTCAGTTTTTGTTCTGGTTCTTTACTGGATATGCAGTTTGACACATCACTGGCCAGTTACATAGTACTTAACCACTTAATTGGTCTCCAGCTTAAATGAAATTTACCTCATTATAGTTACATAATTATTTTTTTACTTCTTGGCTGTATTTCACTCATTACTTATTTTCCAAAGAACTGCTTCAATTACAATAATATGACACCCCTACAATTACTTTTTACTAACCACAGGACATTCAACATTTGAAATAATTTTATATGTCTTAGCTGTAAATGGTGTAGAGAAAGCTCACAGTTCGGTGGACTGGGCAGTATAATATTTATGTTGACTGCTTACAAAAACAGCTTACTCTTGATGAGTTTTGCTTAATGACACCTTCATTAATGTGTAGCCGGACCAGATAGCAGCTTAACATCACTCACTGTGGATAGTACAAAACTAGAGCAGAACTATGTTGAGTAATTGTTCATGGCATGAAGACTTAATTTCAGTAAATTTTTGGGTAACATTTGTGATAAAAGTGGTTGTTCAGATGGATAATAATATATGATATTGTCAATACATAGTGACCAAATGTGTTATCAATAAGGCTCATCAATTTGGAAATTCTCTTTTGAAATATGTGGCCTTGTGATCCATTTAGTGTAGAAATGAATTCCAGTTTGCTATAATTAAACATTTAATGAAAAAACTGCAGAATAAAACTCATCAGTATTTATGTAGTCAGTTCTGTTGATTAGCCTCCTTGTAATTCATCAGTCATGTTTCATTAAATGTCAGATTATTAGATCTGCATGGAATGATTTCAGTTACATGTTGATAAAATACAGGGTGATTCAAAAAGAATACCACAATTTTAAAAATGTGTATTTAATGAAAGAGATACAGAGAAACTCTTGTATCGTAATCTCTTTGCTTTCTGTACTTCTGGGAGGAGGTAGTACAAACCAAATAAAAAAAAAATCCAGTATGCATCCATTTGAAAGTGCACACCTTAAGAGCTATATAAACACTTATTCATATTTGCTACTATGAAACATCTCTTATACTCACTAAGTGATCACCTAAAGTAAGTGTTTCAGGACCCATCTTTACCAGACAATAATATAACCTTCTGTTATACATCATTACAAAGAGTATTTAAAAAGATTTTTTTTCACTCAAAAACAAGTTCAGAGATGTTCAATATGGCCCCCTCCAGACACTCGAGCAATATCAACCCGATACTCCAACTCGTTCCACACTCTCTGTAGCATATCAGGTGTAACAGTTTGGATAGCTGCTGTTATTTCTCGTTTCAAATCATCAATGGTGGCTGGGAGAGGTGGCCAAAACACCATATCCTTAACATACCCCCATAAGAAAAAATCGCAGGGGGTAAGATCAGGGCTTCTTGGAGGCCAGTGATGAAGTGCTCTGTCACGGGCTGCCTGGCGACCGATCCATCACCTCGGGTAGTTGACGTTCAGGTAGTTATGGACAATAAGTGCCAATGTGGTGGTGCTCCATCCTGCTGAAATATGAATTGTTGTGCTTCTTGTTCAAGCTGAGGGAACAGCCAATTCTCTAACATCTCCAGATACTGTAGTCCAGTTACAGTAGCACCTTCGAAGAAAAAGGGAGCAAAAACTTTATTGGCTGAAATGGCACAGAAAACGTTCACCTTAGGCAAGTCACGTTCATACTGAGTTGTTTCCCGTTAGTGTGGAAAGTTGCTTCATCACTAAACACAATCTTTGAAACGAAAGATTCATCTACATTTGAGCAAGGATAAAATCACAGAAATCGATTCTTTTAATCTTATCAGCTGCAGACAGTGCTTGAACCAATTTCAGACGATAAGGTTTCATAACTAACCTTTTCGTAGGACTCTCCATACAGTTGATTGTGGAATTTGCAGCTCTCTGCTAGCTCTGCGAGTCGATTTTCCTGGGCTGCGAACAAATGCTTGCTGGATGTGTGCTACATTTTCATCACTCGTTCTTGGCCGTCCAGAACTTTTCCCTTTGCACAAACACCCATTCTCTGTAAACTGTTTATACCAACGTTTAATACACCACCTATCAGGAGGTTTAACACCATACTTCGTTCGAAATGCACGCTGAACAACTGTCGTCGATTCACTTCTGCCGTACTCAATAACACAAAAAGCTTTCTGTTGAGCGGTCGCCATCTTAGCATCAACTGACACTGACACCTAGTCAACAGCACCTCAAGCAAACAAATGTACAACTAAATGAAACTTTATAGCTCCCTTAATTCGCCGACAGATAGTGCTTAGCTCTGCCTTTTGTCGTTGCAGAGTTTTAAATTCCTAAAGTTGTGGTATTCTTTTTGAATCACCCTGTATTATATACAACACTGTGTCATATAGTTATTGGTTTTTCCTCTCTGCAGCCATGCTCAAAGCAACCTGATGCTAATACACAACTAAAATGAGGGAATTTTACAGGTGCCTCACAACTCTGGTACAGAAATCCCGAGGACTAGGAAGGTGCCTGACAACTTAGTGCTAGAAATCAACAGGACTGAGATCATAAATTTTTATGATGAGAGTAGTAATGTAAGTCAGGTAAATCACATTTTTCCTTTTCATTGTGCAGTAAGTAATAATTGATATACTGAAACATTTTTTTTCCCTTAGATCGATAGCCCACCATGTACATCAAATACTGAAGGCCCAGATATCACAACTGATGTAAGTAAAAGACTCGCTTGAGGTAATGTTCATAACCTTCTACACAAATAAGTTCATTCCAGCCTGCAAATACAGAGATTAAATCTTAACCTCCCAGCATTACTTTTATTGATAACAGTAGCCATTAATGAAATTAAACTAACAAACAGTCCTCTTGAACACTAATGCCATTTTTCATTACAGAACCTGTATGTGGTGGTAGTTAATGACAGTGCTGATTTTGAGGTGCCTAGTACTCCAGTGGTTTGTAGTGCATATTCCACTACACCAAAAATTTGGAAGATGAGAAAGAGTGATAGTAATCCCTTACTAAATACAGTACTGGAGAACTTGAACCCAAAAATAACCAAAAAGGCATTAGACCCATCTTCACATGATGCTTTGGAACATTTCATTGTTGAAGAGTTGTCCAGAATAAGAAATCCAACGATTGTGAGAGACACAAAACATGTTGTTGTAATTGTTGTGGCCTTCAGTCCTGAGACTGGTTTGATGCAACTCTCCATGCTACTCTATCCTGTGCAAGCTTCTTAATCTCCCAGTACCTACTGCAGCCTACATCCCTCTGAATATGCTTAGTGTATTCATCTCTTGGGCTCCCTCTATGATTTTTACCCTCCACGCTGCCCTCCAGTACCAAATTGGTGATCCCTTGATGCCTCAGAACATGTCTTACCAACCGATCCCTTCTTCTAGTGAAGCTGTGCCACAAACTCCTCTTCTCCCCAATTCTATTCAATACCTCCTCGTTAGTTACATGATCTACCCATCTAATCTTCAGCATTCTTCTGTAGAACCACATTTCGAAAGCTTCTATTCTCTTCTTGTCTAAACTATTTATTGTCCATGTTTCACGTCCATACATGGCTACACTCCATACAAATACTTTCAGAAACGACTTCCTCACACTTAAATCAATACTCAATGTTAACAAATTTCTCTTCTTCAGAAACACTTTCCTTGCCATTGCCAGTCTACATTTTATATCCTCTCTACCTCGACCATCATCAGTTATTTTGCTCCCCAAATAGAAAAACTCCTTTACTACTTTAAGTGTCTCATTTCCTAATCTAATTCCCTTAGAATCAACCGATTTTAATTCAACTACATTCCAATATCCTCGTTTTACTTTTGTTGATGTTCATCTTATACCCTCCTTTCAAGACACTGTCCATCCCATTCAACTGCTCTTCCAAGTCCTTTGCTGTCTCTGACAATGTCATCGGCGAACCTCAAAGTTTTTAATTCTTCTCCATGGATTTTAATACCTACTCCAAATTTTTCTTTTGTTTCCTTTACTGCTTGCTCAATATACAGATTGAATAACATCAGGGAGAGGCTACAACTCTGTCTCACTCCCTTCCAAACCACTGCTTCCCTTTCATGTCCCTCGACTCATAACTGCCATCTGGTTTCTGTACAAATTGTAAATAGCCTTTCACTCCCTGTATTTTACCCCTGCCACCTCCAGAATTTGAAAGAGAGTATTCCAGTCAACATTGTCAAAAGCTTTCTCTAAGTCTACAAATGCTAAAAACATAGGTTTGGCTTTCCTTAATCTTTCTTCTAAGATAATCATAGGGTCAGTATTGCCTCACGTGTTCCAACATTTCTACGGAATCCAAACTGATCTTCCCCGAGGTCGGATTCTACCAGTTTTTCCATTCATCTGTAAAGAATTCACGTTAGTATTTTGCAGCTGTGACTTATTAAACTGATAGTTCGGTAATTTTCACATCTGTCAACACCTGCTTTCTTTGGGATTGGAATTACTATATTCTTCTTGAAGTCTGAGGGAAATTCGCCTGTCTCATACATCTTGCTCACCAGATGGTAGAGTTTTGTTAGGACTGGCTCTCCCAAGGCTGTCAGTAATTGTTATGGAATGTTGTCTACTCCGGGGGCCTTGTTTCGACTCAGGTCATTCAGTGCTCTGTCAAATTCTTCACGCAGTATCATATCTCCCATTTCATCTTCATCTACCTCCTCTTCCATTTCTGTAATATTGTCCTCAAGAACATCGCCCATGTATAGACCCTCTATATACACCTTCCACCTTTATGCTTTCCCTTCTTTGCTTAGAAATGGGTTTCCATCTGAGCTCTTGATATTCATGCAAGTTGTTCTCTTTCCTCCAAAGGTCTCTTTAATTTTCCTGTAGGCAGTATCTATCTTACCCCTAGTGAGATAAGCCTCTACATCCTTAAATTTATCCTCAATTCAGTATCTCTTCTGTTACCCAAGGATTTATACTAGCCCTCGTCTTTTTACCTACTTGATCTTCTGCTGTCTTCACTATTTCATTCCTCAAAGCTACCCATTCTTCTTCTACTGTATTTCTTTCCCCCATTCCTGTCAACTGTTCCCTTATGCTCTCCCTGCTGTCTTCACTATTTCATTCCTCAAATCTACCCATTCTTCTTCTACTGTATTTTTTTCCCCCATTCCTGTCAACTGTTCCCTTATGCTCTCCCTGAAACTCTGTACAACCTCTGGTGTAGTCAGTTTATCCAGGTCCCATCTCCTTAAATTCCCTCCTTCTTGCAGTTTCTTCAGTTTTAATCTACAGTTCATAACCAATAGATTGTGGTCAGAGTCCACATCTGCCCCTGGAAATGTCTTACAATTTAAAACCTGGTTCCTAAATCTCTGTCTTACCATTATATAATAAATCTGAAGCCTTTTAGTATCTCCAGGGTTCTTCCATGTATACAACCTTCTTTCATGATTCTTGAACCAAGTGTTAGCTATGATTAAGTTATGCTCTGTGCAAAATTCTACCAGACGGCTGCCTCTTCCATTTCTTAGTCCCAATCCATATTCACTTACTACATTTCTTTCTCTTCCTTTTCCTACTGTCAAATTCCAGTCACCCATGACTATTAAATTTTCATCTCCCTTCACTACCCAAATAATTTCTTTTATCTCATCATACATTTCATCAATTTCTACATCATCTGCAGAGCTTGTTGGCATATAAACTTGTACTACTGTAGTAGGCGTGGGCTTTGTGTCTATCTCGGCCACAATAATGCATTCACTATGCTGTTTGTAGTAGCTTACGTGCACTCCTATTTTTTTTATTCATTATTAAACCTATTCCTGCATTACCCCTATTTGATTTTGTATTTATAACCCTGTATTCACCTGACCAAAAGTCTTGTTCCTCCTGCCACCGAACTTCACTAATTCCCACTATATCTAACTTTAACCTATCCATTTCCCTTTTTAAATTCTCTAACCTACCTGGCTGATTAAGGAATCTGACATTCCGCGCTCCAATCCGTAGTACACGTTTTCTCAGGAATCACAAGTTTGTCTGGTCTCTCAACAGATACCCCTCCATTGTGGTTGCAACTACGGTACGGCTATCTCTATCGTTAAGGCACGCAAGCCTCCCCACCAATGGCAAGGTCCATGGTTCATGGAGGATGGGGGGGGGCTACAAAACATAAGATACTAAAAATTATAAGGGAAGCTCAAATAATGGATGATAATTATTGATTTGTATGCATTTAGTGTTTATTAATTTGAAAATACATTAACATTCGAAAATTGAAGTTCTTAATTGACTCCCATTGCCAAGGGACAAAACCAGTCGTATTAAAATATTCACAGTATTCACAGACTTCCTTTGCTTCCCTTACAGTTCTGTTTCCATTCTGTTGGTGTATGCTACCCCACAAAACACCAGCATGTCATGACCATTCCTCCATTGTACAAGACTCAATGTTCTCCACGTCTCTGGTTGACATATATGTGCTGTCTCCTTCATCAATCTAAAAAATTATGTAAAATGCAAAGTGTTTCTGTAATTAATTCCACTTCGCCTACAGCAAGTTTAATAGTTTTCAGTAATATTAGGAAAAGGTTGCTCAGAATACCAAAGGCATTTTCAACGACTTGTCCTGCCCTTGATAATCTGTAATTGAAAACATTTTTGTGAGTTTCATTTTTACAGTCTTTATAGGGCTTCATGACGTATGACTGTAGTCTGAAAGCGTCATCTGCCACAACAACCTATGGAACAGATATGTTGCTGTTTTTTAGCACTTTTCCTTGTGGAACTTGAAATCAATTTTTCCTTAGTGCAGAGCTTATTTTACATTGCTTAAAGACTCCTCCATCACTTACTCACCCATTGTACCCAATGTCAATCAGAGAAAACCAATACTTAGCATCAATGACTGCTAGTAATACAATGCTATTAAATTTTTTTTAATTATAATAAAGTGAGCCAGCTGATCTCGGTGCAGGAAATGCAACGTGTTTCCCATCCATTGCACCTGCAAATAAAACAAAGATCTTAGCAACAGAGATGATTTGCGATTTTTGTTTAAGTAGATTTTATTTGGAGAGAGTTATAATAAACTACACAAAATGTAAATTCCTTGATTAAGTAACATACCTAAGCAATTTTGGAACTGCCACAGTACGTCGAACATGTCAGCAATCAGCTGCCATTCTCTTTCTGTTGTTGGAGCCTACGGAATGATGACAGCAGTGAAACATTGATGACATTGTTTCCACAGTAATGATGGAGGATAATGGTTTTGGTGGGATGATACTTCAACTAAAGCTTCTAACAACCCTACCACAACAAAGGTCAAAATTTAATGATTGTGGTGTTGCTCACGCTGCTAAATACTGCATTTTCGGGCAACAACAAAGTTATTATGTGGCAGGTGTCATTAGAGCACAGTTAATAATGTCATTTCATGTAACAATGAATAAACTAGGCACTCATCTTTTCATGTTTCCCATGCTGGTCTCATTGTACAATCATGGCTCAATCATCGAAAATCTAGGTGGTGATGATTCCAAGCTTGGATGCAAAGAGGCCTAGGTTTTATTCTGCTATATTCAAAAGTTTTGTAGATGCGCTTCAAAAACCATTCTTGAAGATTAAACCTTTCAAAGTTAGCACAATGGTGATGTAAAAAAATAATCAACACTCCGAATTTAAGTTACACTTCTTTTTTATTGCTTTTGTTGCGATTGCACGTAACACACAAAACATCACTTCGCAATACAAAACATACTTGAAAACATCTTCCTCACTTTTAAAGTTCACATTTTATAAACTGGCTACAATATGTGTCTTTCCAACATGACGTCCAAGACTTGACTTTCTCAAGGTCCGACTCTAACTCACTAACAATCACTTACGCGGCCAAAAATCAGAGTTACGAGTACGTCAAAGATCATAGTGACTAAAGAAAGAATACACATAAGAATAATATCATTGCAATATAAACATATTGATGTATCACAAATGAAATCAAATCTGAATGTTGTCTGAGAAATATGTTAAGTAGTTAACAGAAACATAATAGAATATCGCTGGTATCGAGACGTTGAGTTGAGGTGCCATAATAGTTAAGTAATTCAAGTACCCACCCCCCCCCCCACCCCCCCTAGCCCCCTCCCACAATTCCATGCACAAGCTGCATGGGATTGGGTGTCCTAAACAGCATGATAGCAAGGAAGTAAGTTACAGTAATCATTATATAAAATAATAGTATCTTTGAAACAGTACATAGAGATTACTGATCCTCATGGTATAATATTAAAGAAATGTAATGTAATAGATTAAAAATTGCTTTAGCCATATCTTTTCCAACTTGCAAAATTTACTAAATTTTACAACGGGCCTCCCTTCACTCTCTTTACAACAGTACACATAACTATCAAAGTGTAATCTGTTAATCTGTAACATATTGTATGCAAAGAGAAACTCATGAAATTTTTGAATCTTAGTTATAACTATGTACATGAGCACTGAATATGTCTCCTGGCAATATAATAAGAAAAGTATTAAAATTTTTTTAAACAAGATTCCAATTGTTATTTTCAGTCAATCATTTATATATACCTCACTGTCTATTTCACCACTGTAGTTCCTGTTCTCCTAGTTACATTTTTCCTCTAATAGCAGGTCCATAGGTATTCCCTTT
Source organism: Schistocerca piceifrons (assembly GCF_021461385.2). Taxonomy (NCBI): domain Eukaryota; kingdom Metazoa; phylum Arthropoda; class Insecta; order Orthoptera; family Acrididae; genus Schistocerca; species Schistocerca piceifrons. Next base: position 171,588,923 of record NC_060148.1, on the reverse strand, counting down.
ACATAGTTCCTCTTAGCTGGCGGGTTCTTTATCTACACAGGTAGTTGACCTGAAATTATTACATAGGCTTTACTCTTTAGTTCAGTATAAGTTCCTACACAAATATTCAGTGTTATATTGTCTCACCAAGAATGATCAAACACTAGTAGAATGACATGAAAGAAACAATATGAAAGATTATAATAGTCTAACAATTATGATTCATATTCAATGAAAATTCTATATATTACAACGCACATTAAATTTCTCATTTTCTAACATTACTTTAAAAAAAAATCTTGTTTATGACATGTCATTAGCAAGCTTTTATTATCCACAGACCTTCAACATTCTGATGTGAAAGTAATTAGAATTTTTACTCTACTATAATACGGTATGACAGTGTATAAATAAATTTGGAAATTAATTTCAAAGTTATTCAACCAGATACAGTTTACTACATTACCATGGAAATTTGTGACAAAGAAAAGTATTACCAGACAGCATTTAAGAAAACAATTGCTTGTTGATCTGTATTGAAGAGCATGAGGACATGGTACAATTAAGACACTGCAACAAGGGAGGAGCGATAACTCAAAGCATGTGGATGGTAAAGAAAGATAGAAATAGGTACTACTGGAGAGTTCAACTTAGGCCCCTCTCATCAGCAGAAGAAGAAAAATAGAATAGAATTAGTGACAGGCAGTAGGATAAGAAATAAAAGGGGAGGGCTCAAAAAATATAACTGAGAGCAGAATATCAACAGCCGCCCACCAATATAAAGTACAACGCAGACATGGCAGAACGGATGACTGTGATAATCCCCCTACAGTAGCTTAAGAAACACATCACTGATATATATTGTCTATCCTAATATTCACCCCCCCCCCCCCCCCCCAATACAGATCCAATCTAACTGTAGCATAAAAACCTAGAATATGACATGTACAAAGGAAGAAAAGTGCTCAGGGCTACACTGAGTCTTACAAAAACAGAAGTAATATTATCAAAACGACAAAAGTAGAGGTTGGATTTTACAACAAGCATCCTCTTAATTTCATCAACATAATATGTAAAATATCAAAAGGTATCACACTAATCCTAAACATGTTATATAAAAAGACAAAATTAAGAAAAATGACAATTGTTAGTATCTGTGTGTTGCCTCCATAGGCAGACAGAATGGTTCACCAATAATACACAAAAGATTGATTTTTAATTCCACAGTGTGGATAGTCCTCAATTTCATACATCCCAACTGTCAAGTGGGCAAATAAGCAAGCATAGCCTGTCCATAATATTCCAATTTCAGTCTTTTCCAACATATAGGCTCAGAAAATACAATAACAGCAACAAAATGTTTTCATCATAAATGACATCAGCACATGTAGAAAATAGTAGTAAGCACAAAATATGAATGTCAAAATGTTCACCAAAGTATCTAATAACTAACATGAGTAAACTACAACTAAAATAGCACATGTCCTACCACACAAAGAAAATAAAATGCAGAAGCAACCAATAGATTATTTTCTTACATCTAGCCATATATCCAATGAATAGTATGTATATTACATGTCATCAAAATAGAAATTACATTGAGTAAACTTCAGTACCATATATAGTTTCCATATCATATGATAGGAAACAAATATCATAAACAATATAAAATGTGAAAAATTTTCCTTGTATCCCAGGTTATTGAGATTCACAAATTTCATTCTATGTATCAGACTTATAAGGTTTCAATTCAGTTACATTCCTCAAACCAAATAATTTCCTCGAGTCTGAATAGATCAATCTGCAAGCATTTGGGTGAGGATTTTCTTTCACCTCAAATGGTCCTACATAAATGTCAAAAAATTTCTTTAATTCTGAAGTCATAAGTTTAGATTTTTCTTTCATTTTAACCAAAACCAAATCACCAATATTAAAGTGTGAAAACCTGCCTTTTGCATCGTGTCTTCTCTTTCTGTAATCTGCTTGTTTTTTCATGGTGTCTTTTACAATTTGCTCTCTCTCCTGAGGTGACAAAATTTGACAAACTGGAAAGTCTATGTGTTCAGTAATACAGCTAGTAGGTCTTGTGTTAAACGTAATTTTGAATGGTGAAAAGCCAGTGGATGTATGTTGCAAACTGTTCATTATGTCTTTGAAATCATTTACATGTTCAATCACTACAATGTGTTCTGCACAACCTCCCTATCTCTCATGTATCCTGCTGCTGGATTACTTGATGGGTGATAAACTGAGATCAAAATATTTTTTATGTTTGCATTTTCAACAAAATCTTTCCATACTTTTGATGTAAATTGTGAGCCATTGTCTGACAAGATTGCTTGGGGAGTACCTAGCTTATTGAAATAATCACTGGTTATTTGAGATGTAATCTGTTTACTTGTGGCTTTTCTGGATGGATACAGTTTGATGAATTTTGAGAATATGTCAACAATCACAAATATAAAACTGTTACCTCCTTTTGACTTGGGGAGGGATCCGTAAATGTCGCAAGCTGTCAGCTCTAAATTTTTGCTGGGCAAAATATTTTGCATCATCCCTCTGCATGTTTGATTATTCACCTTTACTTTTTAGCATCAGTCACAGGCTGCTAATTTTTTCTTCCTCTTCTGGCAATCTTATAAAAATAGACGTTTTCCTGAATCTTTTGTATGCATTTGACAGAACCACAATGTCCAAAGCTCTCATGTATATACTTAACTAATGTGTCTATGTGCTGCTCAGGCCAACATAATTTCCAATCATCCAAATCAGGTCTTAATCTTCCGAACAGAATCCCTTTGTGTACCTTATAATAATCATCTACCTTTTGCTTAACTCCCAAATAACTTTTTACCAGTTTCCAATTTTCGTCATGATTTTGGTGTCTCCTAATGTCATTACAAATTTTTAAAATTTCTCCTTCCTCTTTTATCCCCTTAAAATACCTAATTTGGAAAATTTTGTCATCATTGCCTGTTTCATTATCAAAATTTAGCCTAATAGGTGACCTAGAAAGTACATCAGCAATAACATTTTCCTTCCCCTTAATATATTTAATTTCATAATCGAATTGTTGTAAGAATAATGCTCATCTGGTGATTCTACTATGATAAAGCCTAAAGTCCTGTAAGTAACTTAGTGCTTTGTAGTTAGAGTAAACAATTACTTTGTGTCCGAGAAGATAATTTTTAAATTTGCTGAAAACCAAATGTATAGCCAAAAGTTCTTTTTCAGTCACAGTGTAAGTCTCTTCATACTTTTGTAATACTCTACTAGCAAATGCAATGGAATGGTGCTCAATATGATCTCTTATGACTTTTTCCTGAAATAAGTGTGCTCCTAATCCTGTATCACTGCTGTCAGTCATCAAACAGAAGGGTAAAGACTTGTCAGGCCTATATAGAATTCTGCTCTGTGAAAGTTGTTTCTTTATCTCATCAAATGCTTTTTGACGATCAGATGACCAATCCCAGACAGTATTTTTCTTTAATAGATCACATAAACAAGAAGTGTTCATAGATTGAGTACTGACATACTTTCTGTAAAATCCAGCAACACCAAAATAAGATTTTAATAGTTTTTTATTTTTAGGAACAGGAAAATTCTCTATAGCTTCAATTTTTTCTCTGTCAGGTTCAATCCCCTTTTCCAAAATAATGTGTCCCAAAAATTCAGTTCACTTACTCCAAATTTACATTTTTCTAACTTTAAGGTCATACCCCCTTCCCTTATTTTTGTACACACCTGTGTTGGCAATTCAAAATGTTCTTCCCATGTTTTTCCAGAAATCAAAATATCATCTACATATACAGTAAGTTTAGGCAATAGCTCATCCCCGAAAATGAGATCTAATGCTCTAATGAACTCGGCAACAGAAACAGTTAGTCCAAATGGGACAACACAGTAATGATAACTTTTTCCCCCATACAAAAATGCAGTGTATTTTCTAGCATTTATTTCTAAAGAAATTTGGTGAAAGCCTGAAGTTAAGTCTAAGCTGCTCATGCATTTCACACATTCAAATTTATGTAGCAGTTTATCTATGTTTTCTGGATGATCATTTTCTCTTTTCAAAAATTTGTTAAGGTGCCTACAATCAAGTACAAGTCTAACACCATCTCCATGTTTGGAAACCAACACCAAAGGATTATAATAAATCACTGTTACTTCTTTCAATCATACACCATGCTTCCATTTTTTTGTTTCTCACTCTCTACTTCTTTTCTTTTTGCAAAAGGAATACTATAAGGCTTGAGGAAAAAAGGTTCATGATTGTTAAGGTGTAAAGTGACTCTTCCAGGTTTTCCATTGAAAACATCTTGAAATTCCCATGATATATTTTCCAACTGTCTCTTTTGATCACTGTCCAAATTAATTGCTTTCTCTACTTTGCTTTTAACTAGGTTTTCATAATTCTGACCAGAAAAATTTAGCTCAGGCTTGTTATCATAACAATACAAATTCTCTTCATAGTCTATGATTTTCCTGACATGATTGCAGCTTTCTCCACAGTGTATAATAAACAACTGTGTACACACAATAATATTGCTTTTGGGTTCACACACAATTAACTTCATCTCACTCCAGCTAAATGCAGCACTTACCTTTAACACCCAGTCCATGCCAAACAATATGTTCTTTTCTAAACTAGGAATACCAAGACAACCCTGCTCAAATTTTACATCTTCTATTTCAAACGATAAAAATACTTGACTTTTGATGACTTTACTGTGTTTGCCTGTAGCTCGTCTTATCTTTACTCCCATCACAGGGGCCTCAACAAAGTCAACACTGTCTTTAATTTAATTTCTAAATTTTTCTGAAATAGGACTCCCTGTATCAATGAGACATTTACCCTCCCAATTGTTTACTTTAGCCTTATTGTATGGGCACCCTAATTCACATTCTTCTACTTTTTCTTTTAATGGTTCATGTAACAGGTCATTTTCAATTTCTCTAAAATTACCCTCATTATTTTCCTGATCAGTTTTAACAGCTTCACACACACATTGACACTTTCATTATTATCATCTATGGATACAACAAGTTGAGCATACAACAGATATTCATTACATTTTACACTTTGCCACCAGTGAGGATATAACCTTATACAAATTTTAGCTACATAGTTCCACAACTATTCCCTATCTGTTTTGTAATTGCAACTGTTCCATAATATTTTTAAAAAAATTTTCACCTTTTCCTTCAGAGCTTGTATGTGGGTTTAAATACTTCATACTATTAGCTGGCACAACATTACAGTCCTCTGCTACATTAGATTGGTTACACTGACTCAACTTTACCTGTTCTTCAGATGCATGAGTGTCCACTTCCTCATTACTAACCACACTTACCTCATCACAATGCTCACAATTATCAACTCCATTATCACATAGCTTCACTACTTCACTTGAAATAATCTTGAAGAATACTTGATACTCACCCACAGCATTAATCTCACCATTACTTACCTCCGTACAACTCTCAACAACATCATTAGCTTCCATATTTTCATCAAAATCAAAACTTACCTCATCGTGCATCCTATACACAGTCAAATTAAGTTCCATATCTCTCTCTTCACATAACTTTTCAATTTCATTAAATAACTCATTCAAATCAGAGCTCTAATGTTTGTCAGATACTTCAGAATTACATAGATTTTCATTCTCTACTCAATTATAAAATTCTGGCACAGTTCCAATATCCTCATCTGGCTTGTTCTCAGAAGTAGTTACCTTATTGCTTTCAACATCATTATTTTCTCTTATTGTATCCCAAAATTTCTGATCAAGATTTAAAGTATTAATTTGGTGTTGAACATGAATGTCTGTTATTTGTGGTGTGTATTTGTTTTGTCTTCCATTGGTTTTATTATAATAATAAGTTACATTTCTCCTTCTTCCTCTGTCTGTAAATTCCCAGTTGTTATTGTAGGTCCTATTGTGATTAAATTTTATCTCCCCAAAACAGCAGACCCTCATTGAGGCAGTCCGTAGTTTTTCTGCCTGTTTACTCTGTTTGATCTTCAATTTTGTTCTCCCCTGTTTCTGTCATCCCATCTGTTTCTATTTCCAAAATTTCTATTTCTATCTCTGTCTCTGTCATTACCCTATTGTTTCCCCTGTGTTGTTCATATCTATTGTCTCTGTATTCTCTCCTCTCCGCATACCTGTTTGAATACCATCCCCCCCCCCCCCCCCCCCTGTTGGTGTTCACCATTGACAAAATTTAGCAATTCCCTCTTTCTAATGCCCTATCCAATTTATCCACATATTTTAACAATTCTTCCGCAGAATCATCAGACCCATGAACTAAATCCCATTGCAATTTTTTAGGTAGCCTTCTTTTCAGCGCATCTATTTGTGTCATTTCATCAAAAGGTATGTATTAATTTTCTCAATTGATCTTTACAAAAAGCTTTCATGGTGCCCACTCTTCCTCTGAAAATAGGTCAATTTAAAAATTCAGATTTAATTCTCCCCTGTTCAGATTCTGACCAAAATTTGTTTAAGAAGCTTTTCTCAAAATTTGCAAAGGTTTCCCACAGATCGAAATTTTGGTTAGCCCAGGATAGGGCCTCCTCTTCAGGAAATTTTTTGACAAATTTAATTTTTGAATTATCAAATATTCCTGGCACAAAATTGTCCTTGCATGGTGCAAAAAGTCAACTGGGTGCAAATTATCACAAGGAAAACTTTTCACTAACAGGTTCGACCATGCTGGTCCATGACTGTACAAATTCTTGTTAACAACGTATTCTTCAACTTGATTTATTTTAGTTTTTAATGTGTCTAATTTATTGGTAAGATTTGATTCTAAACTGTCAACCTTTTTCTCAACACTACTGACTGCATTAACACTGTTTACTTTCACGTCATTTAATTTTTCATCTAGTGATTCATTTTCATTTTGAAGTTCCAGAATTTCCCTAGCTCTGTTACTATTTTCAGCAATGAATTCATTTTCAAAAACAATTACTTTTTTCCCACATTGTCTACCCTCGATTCTATCACCTTTAAGTTACATTCCAGTGTATTTTTGACCTCAGTTAACTCAGTTTTTATTGCATTTAATTGCTTATTCAAATTCTCCCCTAACCTATCGTCAATTTCAGCCCTCATTTCAGACTTTAAATTATTTATGTTTTCATTCTTCTTACTCAGAAGCTGCATAATTAATTATAACCTATCAATTTTTGGACCCCCCCCCCCCCCCCCACCTACTATTTCTTCCCCTGCATTAATTTTATCCATTATTAACTGTTAACAGAAAATGATCCACTAGAAATGACAATACCAAATTACAAAATTGGTTAGAATTTTTACTTAACTTATAGCTGAAGTCTTCTCCATCGGAATCCAGTCGTAGTGTTTATTTTAAATCCTTTGTCTTCCAATTGTTTTTTGCGTCCATTTTTCGTCCTGTGGTTGTCTCCTTTCGATTGTCAGGTTTTTGTCAATATTTTTCATAACAGATTCACTATGTACTCTTCCTTAAACACATCTACAGTTAATTTTTGATTATTTGGTGCTGCCTATCCCGGCAAGGGCACCCACATTCTAACAACCCTACCACAACAAAGGTCAAAATTTAATGATTGTGGTGTTGCTCACGCTGCTAAATACTGAATTTTCGGGCAACAACAAAGTTACTATGTGGCAGGTGTCATTAGAGCACAGTTAATAGTCATTTCATGTAATAATGAATAAACTAGGCACTCATCTTTTCGTGTTTCCCACGCTGGTCTCGTTGTAAAATCATGGCTCAATCATCGAAAATCTAGGTGGTGATGATTCCAAGCTTGGATGCAAAGAGGCCTAGGTTTTATTCTGCTATATTCAAAAGGTTTGTAGATGCGCTTCACAAACCATTCTTGAAGATTAAACCTTTCAAAATTAGCACAATGGTGATATAAAAAAATAATCAGCACTCCGAATTTAAGTTACACTTCTTTTTTATTGCGATAGCACATAACACACAAAACATCACTTCACAATATAAAACATACTTGAAAACATCTTCCTCACTGTTAAAGTTCACATTTTATAAACTGGCTACAATATGCGTCTTTCCAACATGACGTCCAAGACTTGACTTTCTCCAGAACGGACTCTAACACACTAGCACTCCCTTACGCGCCCAAAAATCAGAGTTATGAGTACGTCAAAGTTCATAGCGACAAAAGAAAGAATACACATAAGAATAATATCATTGCAATATAAACATATTGATGTATCACAAATGAAATCAAATCTGAATGTTGTCTGAGAAATATGTTAAGTAGTTAACAGAAACACAGTAGAATATCGCTGGTATCGAGAGGTTGAGTTGAGCTGCCATAATGGTTACGTAATTCAAGTGATTTTACCCTATTAATGGACAAAACTTTGTTGGTATTGAAACAAGTATATAGTTGCACACAGTTAAAAGCAGATCATAACTTCACAGAATACAGTGCATATGATATAAATGCACATCCACAAATAAATTAGATATACCTTTAGAATTGTGATACAACAATCAACAACGAAATACAAGCAGTTTCGAAATGTGTGACAGACACAGCTACCAAACTGCACAGCAGACAGCACTAATCCATGTGATTTTGCCTGCCGATGGTATAAACGAAAACGACCACTCAAAAAAACTGTATCCGAGTACCGCCAGGGGCGCTGCAGTAGACACACTCGCCCGAGTAGATGAGCGACACTAGAAAGTCGATCGTGCGAAAGGGCTTTAATAGTGAGCCATTTCAGACTCAGTTCTGTGAAAGACTTTCTATCCTCTGGGGAGTTTTTTGGTCAAAACTGTTGTACAAACTTAACCCATGTAACCCATGTAACTTACCACAACCACGGTCAACATTTTATTATCCTCAACACTGATAATCACATGAGCTGCAGAAACTTCAATTTGAGAGAAACTTAGCTTTACTCTGGCAGTTGTTGATTAATCAGATTCCCTATGCAAATAATTTACTGCAATCAATTTTACTAACTTTTGAAAGGAACATTTGATAACTGTCAAAATTATTGAATCTGGAAGAAGAGTTTACTTTAACTCTCAGCCAAATGTACCAACCATTTTTGTGTGCCTTGGTAAATGTAAAAATCAATGTCTTTGTATTCTGTTGATTTGTCATCCGCTGTCATTATCAAATTTCGCTATATGGTACCATATACCTTTCAAAGTCTCAAACATCTGCGATGCACACACAGACTGAAGTGACAAATGAAAATTTGTAGAGAGGCCAAGATTTGAGCCTAGTTCTCGTCACTGCCTCACTATGCAGATGCACTACCACTACACCATCCTTGCACAGTGTCTTTGCAGGCCTGAACAGACTATCTTAGCCCGCTCCCTCAATCCAGTTTTCTATTCACACCTCGTCCAATGCTGAGGTACTATTACAATACATTTGGAGAGCCTGTGCAATGTTGGTCAAGTTTGTGGGGAATACCATGTGGGCTGGGGTGTGAACAGGAATTTCAATTGAGGAGGCATGCTAGGATAGTCTGCAGTTGTTCAAAGCCACTGCACCAGTGTGGTGTAGTGGTTGGTTCATCCGCCTAGCGAGTGGCAGATGTGGGTACAAATTTTCATTTGTCACTCCTGTCTGCACATATAAATCGATATTTATGTTTCCAACACTGAATTTTAAGTATTTTGAACAGTTCATTTTCCAAAAGGAGTAACAGTTAAGAAATCTTTAACAATACACTTATAACTGTGCCCCAATGCAGTAATTCAGTTTTGATCTTAAAGAGCTTAATGTTGAGTGCTCACTATGTACTCCAAGTTTTGTAATGACTTGTCAATACAAATCAGGTTCCTGTGACCCATGACTTGTTGCCCATATCCATATTATTAATTTTTATGTACACTTAACTTTAATCAAATGTAAGTGGTTTCAGTAGTGTTCCATTTTACGACTGGTAACTTTATTTCTTTGTATAATTGAAGTTTCATTTAACTGCAGTTTCTTTAATAACTAATTCAACTATTCAAAATTTTTTGTAATTGTGAATGTTTCCATTCATTAGGATAAAATCCACTTGTGGAGAAGTGTAGAACAAATCTTCACATTTCAGTTTGTTTTCTTTGGAATCTGTGCCTTTCTGATAACTAGGTAAGCTTAGTCACAGGCAATTTCAAAATAAACTGAAGGATGTGGGTGGATTACAATGACACTCAATACTGACTCCATACCATTCAACAGCAGTCAAAGTTCCAAATTTATTATCCTGTCTTGCACTGAATTTTGACTATGCTAAGGCTTTCTACAGGGTTATGTGAACTAGGCTGTGGGAAATGTCCTGAAGTACAGTTTTCTCACTACACCCAGTGAAGTTTGTACAATGGTTATTGAAATACACCTCCATTTCCTTTGCCACTGCCAATCTAAGCCGATCGAGCTCCTTTTTACTGACGACAGGAAAAAGACTTTGCTGAGACCTATGCAGTGAGGGCTGATGGATCACAACATGCTGGCAACCTAATCTATGAAGCAGAGGCAATTTCATAGCCTAGAATATAATTTTCATGCAGTTGCCTGGCAAGCTTCCCATAGTTATTACACTGACTCTGATATTTTGGATATTTTCAGTTTTGCACTAAAATGTAATGTAATGGAAAAAGGAAAATCGTGCTGAAAATTATGTTTTTTTACAAAAATTATAGGAGCAACTGGAAACTTTCATTTTTACCACATCGTGGTCATCTTCGGTCAGTCAATAGATGAAAAGTGAGGACTTATGCCTACAAAACCTACACAGTAAGCATGTACTTAAGAAAATCCTACCCTAAAGCACATGGTGAAGCAGTTTATTTTGCTTATAATGTTGGTAAAAGCCTAGAAAATTAAAACACTGGCAGAATTAAATCCCTCTTCTAGCAGTTCTATATCAACAAAAAAATCTAAATTGAAGGTAATGTAAATAAACTTAAATCAAGCAATGCTGTCAAGTTTATTTCTTAATCTAGTCTATGTACTGCTAGAGTTATTTGGGCAGTGGGTATGGCCAAAGCAAAGAGAACAAAGCACAGACTGCCAATAGATGGAGAAGTTTCTCTGAAAAACTTGTGGCAAAATCAAAAATTTAAGTGTTAGGAACTCCTTCTGAAGGAATTTATTTGGAGTGTAGCATTTTGTGCTAGGAAAACACTGACAGTGCAGAGAAGAATAGAACACTTTTGAAATACAGTCTCACAGATAAATGCTAATGATTAGATTGCTATATCTGATACCTTAGGAAGTATCTATATGGGTAAAGGAGAAACCAAAGACACAGTGAGGCATGCAACTGCTCTGCAGACAATATTCCAGTGCAAACCATAATGACTGAAAGAATTACAACAGCACTTAGAAACTGTACCAAAAGTGTTAAAGCATGCGACAAAACTACTTAAATATGCAAACCAATGAAATTAATGCTTATATATAAAAATTAAAAATCTGGCACAATTTGCTTTCAGCTATGTCCTCTTGGTCTATGTTTTACCTGCCTTTGTCTACATGTATCTGTCTTTTAGGATAACATTTTTTACTTTGGTAACTGCATCGTCTGATTATATTTTCTTTGCTCCAGGAAAATTGCATGTCACTGCACTGTCTGAAAAAAATCCTTAAAAAATTTCCAATCAAATTAAGTGGAAATATCATGGTCTCTAATTTAGGTGGTTAGAAAGTCTGGCAGCAGTATTGAACCTGCCTAGTTGGTTATTGGCTAAACTTTTTAGATGTTGTACCATGTAACAAAATTACTGCTAACAGCAAGTTGTTACTAGCATTTTTGTACATCTGATGTGTTTATGCTAGTTGCATGAACTGTGTTTCACGTTTGTGTGAGGTTAATTCCTGACCAAGAGTATGTTAAAAGTACATGATTAATACAACATTAATATACATCATACTCATCATCCAGAAGTCAACAGTTGATGCACATGTTTTGGGTCAGTTTACTGTGATGAGTGGACAAAATACAAAATTTTCTTCCCCAACTCACTGCAAACTGCATATATAATCCAGTGTTTATTGTTGTGAAAATCTTACTTTAGAAGAAAATTTAAACTGTCATGTTCTTAGTATAAGACTAAATTGTCTTCAAAATTCATAAAAAATAGAAACAAGCACTAGTTCAATGTAAAAAGCCAAGTAAAGAAACAATCCATTTTCCCCTGATATCAATAATGCTTAATGTGTTGTTGTTACACATTAATTTACTTTTCAGCTAGTTACAGGTTTAAATGTGAGTACAAGGTAAAGCAAGTATGTCTGCACAAGATTCTTACCTGTAATAATAGAATTGTGTTATAGTGATTACCGTTAAAATACGAGAAACAAAATGACAGCAGCTGTACCACTGCCTTTTTGTTTCATGGAAATGAGTCCATTTTCTCACTGCCATAGCAGAAGGATGCATTGTGCATATTTTGACACACTACTGCATCATCTACATCTATGTGATTACTCTGCTATTCACAATAAAGTGCCTGGCAGATGGATCAATGAACCGCCTTCAAGCTGTCTCTCTACCGTTCCACTCTCGTACAGCACACGGGAAAAATGAGCACAGAAATTTTTCTGTTTGAGTCCTGATTTCTCTTATTTTATTGTGATGATCATTTCTCCTTATATAGGTGGATGCCAACAGAATGTTTTTGCAATCAGAGGAGAAAACTGGTGATTGAAATTTCATGAGAAGATCCCGTCACATCAAAGAACACCTTTGTTTTAATGATTGCCACTCCAATTCACATATCATGTCTGTGACACTGTCTCCCCTATTTTGCAATTATACAAAATGAGCTGCCATTCTTTCTATTTTTTCGATGTCATCCATCAGTCCCACCTGATGCGGATCCCACACCGCACAGCAATACTACAGAATAGGATGGACAAGCGTGGTGTAAGCAGTCCCTTTAGTAGACCTGTTGCACCTTCTAAGTGTTCTGCCAAAGAATCACAGTCTTTGCTTTGCTCTACCCATGTATTATCTGTGTGATGGTTCCAATTTAGCTTATTTGTAATTGTAATCCCTAAGTATTTAGTTGCATTTACAGCCTTCAGATTTGTGTGACTTATCAAATAATTGAAATTTAGGTGACTTCTTTTAGTACTCATGTGAATAACTTCACACTTTTCCTTTTTCGGGGTCAATTGCCACGTTTTCACCATACAGGTATCTTATCTAAATCATTTTGTAAGTGGTTTTGATCATCTGATGACTTTACAAGATGGTAAATGACAGCATCATCTGAAAACAATCTAAGATGGCTACTCAGATTGTCTCCTATGTCGTTAGTATGGATCAGGAACAATAAATGGCCTATAACACTTCCCTGGGGAACACCGGATATTACTTCTGTTTTACTCGATGACTTTCCATCTGTTACTAGGAATTGTGACCTTTCTGACAGGAAATCATGACTTCAGTCACACAACTGAGACAATACTCTATAGGCACACAGTTTGGTTAGAAGATGCTTGTGAGGAACGGTGTCAAAAGCCTTCTGGAAATCTAAAAATATGTAATCAATTTGACATCCCCTGTTGACAGCACTTATTACTTCATGAGTATAAAGAGCTAGTTGTGTTTCACAAGAATGATATTTTCTGAAACCATGCTGACTATGTGTCAATAAATTGTTTTCTTCGTGGTACTTCATAATGTTCGAATACAGTATATGTTCCAAAACCATACTGCAACTCGACATTAGTGATATAGGCCTGTAATTCAGCAGATAACTCCTAATCATATTCTGATCTGATGCTTTACTGCTGAATAAATAGGTGTGTCCATATAAATACCACTAACAAATTTGTATGAGTCAAATTTCACTTAATTTTCCTGTTTTAGAAAATATTTACTGATCAGTCTAGCAGTTGCCAGAACAAAGTGATATAATAAGGGGATGGTGTTTGAAGATATGTTGCTGTCTTCAAGACAGGGAAGGAAGTTACAGGGAAAAAAAGGTAAAGAAAGATTAATTAGATATAATAGAACTGAACCACACAGTCTTTTACTGTATATGGAAAATAGGTAATGGACGAACACCCCTCCCCCCTCTCCCCACCATCTCAACAGTTACTGACAATCTGAAATTTTTCACTGTGTTCATTATACTTTAATTTGTTTGTCTTGAGTTTCCACATACATACATACATACATACTCCACAAGTACCATACACTGCATGGCAGAGAGTACCCTGTATCAATACCACTGCTTTCCTGTTCCACTTGCAAACAGAATGAGGGGGGAAATAATTGTCGATATGCCCCATATCAGCCCTAATTTCTATTATCTTCATTGTCCTTACACAGAATTTTTGCTGGGGCTGTAGAATCGTTCTGTAGCCAGCTTTTAACTTCTTTGATTGGGGGAGGATCCAAGCACCCTAGCAGCACTCAAGAATAGGTCATATGAGCGCATGCAGTCACTTACCTAAAATTCTCCAATTATGTGGGTTTCAGACACCTGCAAGTGTTTGAGTCTCTGTATGACTGCACATCAAAAGTAGTTGCTACTGTGCCAAGAAGGGTTTATCAGTGTCCATCACCTTTCATGGTACTGCACAATTCTTTTACCTATTAACTAGGTCACAACTGGAATGCAGCAATGTAACCAACAAGTAAGACCTGCAGGTTGTTTTACTTCACTACAGCTACTGAATTTCATGCACTTTCGAATGTATACATTCACATATTGCTTCATGTCCTTAAGGAGGCTGTAGTTTAGAATCTGTGGGGGCAATATCAGTTTGCTTGTCAGTATTTTCCCAAAATCCTCTGCATCACTGAGCATCTCATCAACAGACATCCAACAGAGAAAGAAGAAAACTAGCAGATCTGTCTGCCACACTGCTCCGGACGGCGGGCGCCTCTCCGCTGTGGACGCTCGCCCAGCAGACGTACGGCCCGTTGTGAGCTACTCCTGCATTGTGCTGCTGCCCGTCTGCCATCAACTTTTACACCTCGTTCCACATGAGGTACACCCGAACTTCTGTCTTTGTTGACAAAAGCTAGACAGCTTCCCCTTCTGCACAACAGCAAGAAGTAGTACAATTATTTCTCAAAGTAATGCAACAATAAAGTATACAGAGCATACTGTCATCTTACTGCTGGTTAGATAAACTGTGCCACAGATCCTATTCAGCATACCATATTTACATGAATAATCTGCACATTTTTCCTGAATTCAAGGACAAAAACTGGGGTGTGTGGAGGTAATTGTAACAAGATTGGTACTGCTCCTCCAACAATAGATCCTGTTTATTGTAGCACTGCAGCTTCAGTCTGACATGTCAGGTGCACATTAAAAGAACACAATAACACTGGAAACTGTGTGAAGAAAGTACAATAGGAGTGAGGGTCGTATTCACGACTGGTGAAAGGACTCCTATTATGGCTGCACGGTTACTAGTGAAATGTGCCTACTCTAGCACCGGCTTCAGCCATAGAACTAGCCATCTCTGGTTTCAAAACTAGTCAGAGCTGACTATCGAGATATTTGAATTGAAACTGATGAGAGAAGCTGAAGGAGTTGCACTGTGAACATTTCTGTGCTTGGTAACACAGATCAAATGCCAGTCCATTCTGAGATGCCACTCTACAAGGAACAGGGAAGTGAAATCCAGCATCATGATATGAACTGGTGGCAATGAGAATCAAAGATGAACAGTGATGTGTGTAACTGGTGATGGATGAAAGCTACCACCTTACATTATATTTTGAAGGAAAACTACTCCAAAAATTTCAGTGAATGGCATACTGGTGAGAGCAAAACTGGAGTGGATGGAAATGACTGTGGTTGACAGGGTGACCCGTGTTTGGCAACATCACTCTGAAGTTACTGAATTCGTGGAACTTGTTTGGCCTGGACAGATTTCACAGACTTCAGCAGAGAAAGTCCTAGATAACTTATGAAAAGTGAAAACTGACTACCATTAAACCTGGAGGCCCAACAAATTCCTGTAACCTCTATATTTTTGTGGTAATGAGTCATTCAAAGCTGCACTTAAAAAGCTCTATGCATAATGGATGGCAGATGAAAACAACAAGTTCACACCAAGTAGAAAATCAGGCAGCCAGATTTGTAAGTGGCAGAAAATTGCATGGGACTCCACATTCCAGAAGCACTGGTGGAAAAAATCTTTAAAATTTATCACATATTAATGAGATGGAACTGAGAACTATGCCATATGGGAAGATGGTGACAATGATTCTTCCACTACTGATTAAGAATAGAAACTTGTTAGAATAATTTTCTGTAAATAAAACTAATTAAAGCTGATATCTCTTTCCTCCCTTAAAGTTATGGTGCAGATTGGATGCCTCATTATGTAAATATGCACTATTTTAATTTTCATGTAATGCTGGCCCATATAAGCTGCAATTTTCCCCCAAAATTTGTCCACAAAGAGTTTATATTTGTGATTCTTGTATATTTTTGCATAGAAAACTGGTCCTCATTTCTTAGAAATGGTGTAAAAATGTGGACAGTATCTGGAAATTGTACATGATGTAAAGATGGAATCATATTTGACATTACAGTTTGATACTGACTAATCTAATCAGTCAGTTATTTCACATGACAAGGGAGGTACAGCTTTTCTGCAACTAGATGGTTAAATTTGGTCTTAACCAGTGGGCTGCAAGATCAGAAGAAAATCAGTGGACCTTTAAATTCAGCATAGTTATGCAAATTTGAAACTTGAAGTTAATTGCTACATTTCTAACACAGAAGCCGACAGAATGGTTTTGAGAAATCCAGTGTGTTCAGATTTGATTCACTGAGCTATAAACAGCTGTTTTGCCACTGAAATGCAACACAAGGGAGAAAGTTTGGACAGATCTTTAGTTCAAGCTACAGGCAATTTCTTTGCATAACATAGAGAGAAAATACTTATTTCTTGACAAGCTAATCAAGCCTTGGAAATTGTTTGGACATCCACAGTCATAATCCACATGAAAGTACTGGTTGGCAGCTTAAGCTTTTGTGTAACAGAATATGTACCTCAATCTTTGGTCTGCCATGAGATTTTACTAACTTACTGTTCACTTAATCCAAATTCGTCACGAACAGTCACCATATGAACCAGACAGGTGAGGTGATTGAATGTGCAGTCTTTTGGGAGATTCCAAGCAATACCATCATGTACTATGAAGGGACATGTACCTGATTAACTGTGTACAGAGAACCAGAGACTACAGTGATGTCAGTTACTACAGGGGAAAGAGAGCAACATCTTATGTTATGAGGATGTGTATAACAATTCTCAAACATAACTTCATTAAGCAGTCAGTGGCTTAAAGTAAAAGACAGGATGAGAACATAACTGACTGGCTAGCAACTGTTTGGTGCACTGTTCAGTAAGAGGGTGATGCGTGGCCAAGTACAAATACTTTGACACAGAACTTAGGCCTGCAGATAATCAGAGTTGTTGCAGAGAAGTTAGTTTAACATCTCAAGAAACACTCCAAGTTATTTAGAAATTGATCAAGCATTCACTTCATCTCACAAGGCTACAAACTGTCAGCCAGCCTTATGTACAAAGAGTGAAGTGCAAGTTTCTGTTGAGTAAAGATGTCGGGAACACCTTTCTGCAGCTGCGGATTTTCCTCTCTGCTAGAATAAGATCAGTTGCATGCAAACTGCCAGTGACAGGGTGTGTCACAGGTGCTCATCCGATTATGATTATTCTGTTTAAAAACAACAAAAAGCTGAGCAGCAATACTACATCAAGTTTTGCAGAAAACTTGGCAACAGCCAAGTAAGAACCAATCTGAAGTACAAATATGGTTCTGATGACAATACCACAAGCAACTCTCGCATAAAGGTGTGGCACAACTGCTTCAGAGATGGCCAAAAATCACAGGACAGAAGCACATTATGGCAAATAGTGAACTGAAGGGAATGACACTGAGTAAGTGTGAGCTATGGTCCCAAAGTTCATTGTGTCATTGTACAAGATCTTGTGACCAAGACAGGAGTAAGCACTATATTTAGATGAATAAGTGTCACCTGAACTTATTCATCTAAATGAAATAAAATCGTCATAACTTCTGAACTGCACGATTGGCTGCAGGGCACGATGGGAATTAGTAAGCACCTTGTTGTTTGGTTTAGCAATGGTGCCCACTTTCATTTGACAGGTTCATCAGTAGGTGATATTGGTGCATTTGGGGGACTGAAAATTCTCATTTTGGGATCAATATGTCTCTTCACCCTCAATGGGTGACTGTGTGGTGTGCAATGTCCAGTCACAGAATAATTGATGTGATATTCCTTGATGGCACAGTGACTACGGAATGGTATGTGAAGGTTTTGGAAGACGATTTCATCACCGTTATCCAAAGTGACACTTATATCGACAGGATGTGGTTAGTGCCTGATGGAGCTCCACCCCATCGAAGCAGGAGAGAGTTTGATGTCCTGGAGGAGCACTTTGGGGACCGCTTTCTGGCTCTGGGGTACCCAGAGACCACTGCCACAGCCCTCAATTGGATGTCGTATTCTCTGGACCTGAACACATTCCAGTGAAAATACATTATAAATTCATGTAGGACATGCTATTGTATTTAAATACAGTACTCAGCAGTCATCATTGTGAATATATGAACTCATTTACTCTACCTATATGAATGGATGCCTCTTCATTTTCTGTAAACAATGTCATATATGTAATATATTTTGTCCATGTTATACTAGATAGAATATATTACAGAAGACTAAATGGGCTTAAAACAGAGTTAATTTTGTATTTACACTCCTGGAAATGGAAAAAAGAACACATTGACACCGGTGTGTCAGACCCACCATACTTGCTCCGGACACTGCGAGAGGGCTGTACAAGCAACGATCACACGCACGGCACAGCGGACACACCAGGAACTGCGGTGTTGGCCATTGAATGGCGCTAGCTGCGCAGCATTTGTGCACCGCCGCCGTCAGTGTCAGCCAGTTTGCCGTGGCATACGGAGCTCCATCGCAGTCTTTAACACTGGTAGCATGCTGCGACAGCGTGGACGTGAACCGTATGTGCAGTTGACGGACTTTGAGCGAGGGCGTATAGTGGGCATGCGGGAGGCCGGGTGGACGTACCGCCGAATTGCTCAACACGTGGGGCGTGAGGTCTCCATAGTACATCGATGTTGTCGCCAGTGGTTGGTGGAAGGTGCACGTGCCCGTCGACCTGGGACCGGACCGCAGCGACGCACGGATGCATGCCAACACCGTAGGATCCTACGCAGTGCCGTAGGGGACTGCACCGCCACTTCCCAGCAAATTAGGGACACTGTTGCTCCTGGGGTATTGGCGAGGACCATTCGCAACCGTCTCCATGAAGCTGGGCTACGGTCCCGCACACCGTTAGGCCGTCTTCCGCTCACGCCCCAACATCGTGCAGCCCGCCTCCAGTGGTGTCGCGACAGGCGTGAATGGAGGGACGAATGGAGACGTGTCGTCTTCAGCGATGAGAGTCGCTTCTGCCTTGGTGCCAATGATGGTCGTATGCGTGTTTGGCGCCGTGCAGGTGAGCACCACAATCAGGACTGCATACGACCGAGGCACACAGGGCCAACACCCGGCATCATGGTGTGGGGAGCGATCTCCTACACTGGCCGTACACCACTGGTGATCGTCGAGGGGACACTGAATAGTGCACGGTACATCCAAACCGTCATCGAACCCATCGTTCTACCATTCCTAGACCGGCAAGGGAACTTGCTGTTCCAACAGGACAATGCACGTCCGCATGTATCCCGTGCCACCCAACGTGCTCTAGAAGGTGTAAGTCAACTACGCTGGCCAGCAAGATCTCCGGATCTGTCCCCCATTGAGCATGTTTGGGACTGGATGAAGCGTCGTCTCACGCGGTCTGCACGTCCAGCACGAACGCTGGTCCAACTGAGGCGCCAGGTGGAAATGGCATGGCAAGCCTTTCCACAGGACTACATCCAGCATCTCTACGATCGTCTCCATGGGAGAATAGCAGCCTGCATTGCTGCGAAAGGTGGATATACACTGTACTAATGCCGACATTGTGCATGCTCTGTTGCCTGTGTCTATGTGCCTGTGGTTCTGTCAGTGTGATCATGTGATGTATCTGACCCCAGGAATGTGTCAATAAAGTTTCCCCTTCCTGGGACAATGAATTCACGGTGTTCTTATTTCAATTTCCAGGAGTGTATATGTCTGATATCTTCCAAGGCATTAATTTTTTAACACAGACAAAATTACCTGTATTCTTCACTTATTTATAAGTAGTGGGCTGGTACTGATAGTGTTAAACCTAATATACTCGGAACAAATATGATGCTGTACTATTTTCTGGGACATTCTCTTTGTTGCCATCAATATGAGTATGGTGTTTAGTGCAAGCAGGAATGAGTTCCTCCAAACAACTGATACACACTAAATAAAATGCCTAGGAATACATGTCCAATATTCATGAAAGAGTAACGGGGCATATTTCGCAAGAAATTTGTTGCTAGCAATTTGCTTTCATTTGCCATCCATACCCACTAGAGTTCATGCACATTCTTCACATTGGTGATAAAAGGAAATTTGTTTATGTCTTCCATATTCTCAGTGAGCACTGTCAACAGACTTTTACTACAATTGAGTTTCATTGATGAAGAAGCTCTTCATATTCAAGTCAGATTAACCAGAATAATATGCACATATTGAGATGCAGAATGCTCTGGGAGTCAGTGAACATAAAAAACTTAAATTGTTATGCTTTGTAGCATTTCTTAAAGAAAGAGTAACGGTCCTTCTGTATTAGTGTAGCATTCTGAAATATTGCAGATGTGGCTTAATGGCTGCGGAATAACGTGATCCACTTGTAACCACTGAGACTGTAACATAACAGAGGGCAGTGTTGCATGATAATACATATCATAGCTGTGGCTATGTACTGTGGAAAATTTTGGAGAGAAAAGTCATTTAGACAAAATAACTGTCAAGATAAGACATCCACAATCAAACAATTCTACTTTAATCCACATAATATTTAACTGTCTTTTGAATGAGAAGTTAGCAATCAGCATTAAAAACAAAAAATAGCATTTGAATAATACAATGTTGAATTGGAAGCTGTAAAAATAATAAGACTTTTGATTAGTATATGTAGATTCCAAGGATGTGATCTAAAAAGAAAGTGTATTTTATTACAATTATGGACTGAAGAAATTTTAAATTTTGTGATAAATGATTTTAATGAATATGATTTAAATGATATATCTAAAAACAAAAATGATGTGACTTACCAAATGAAAGTGCTAGAAGGTCAACAGACACAGGAACAAACACAAAAATACACACAAAATTCTAGCTTTTGCAACCAATGGTTGCTTCATCAGGAAAGAGGGAAGGAGAGGGAAAGATGAAAGGATGTGGGTTTTAAGGGAGTGGGTAAGGAGTCATTCCAATCCCGGGAGCGGAAAGATATCCATCTGCACATACACAGACGCAAGCAGACATTTGTAAATGCAAAGAGTTCGGGCAGAGATGTCAGTCGAGGCGGAAGTACAGAGGCAAAGATGTTGAAACATAGGTGAGGTATGAGCGGCAGCAACTTGAAATTAGCTTAGGTTGAGGCCTGGAGGATAACGAGAGGAGAGGATATACTGAAGGGCAAGTTCCCATCTCCGGAGTTCTGACAGGTAAAATGGTCCCTTCCCTACAGCCTAGGTCTTCGTGGCAAACGAATCTGCTCCAGTCCAGAATCCCTGAACCATTACACCAACAACCTGACAACAGCTTTCGCATCCCGCAACTACCCTCCCGACCTGGTACAGAAGCAAATAACCAGAGCCACTTCCTCATCCCCTCAAACCCAGAACCTCCCACAGACGAACCACAAAAGTGCCCCACTTGTGATAGGATACTTTCCAGGACTGGATCAGTCTCTGAATGTGGCTCTCCAGCAGGGATACGACTTCCTCAAATCCTGCCCTGAAATGAGATCCATCCTTCATGAAATCCTCCCCACTCCACCAAGAGTGTCTTTCCGCCGTCCACCTAACCTTCGTAACCTGTTAGTTCATCCCTATGAAATCCCCAAACCACCTTCCCTACCCTCTGGCTCCTACCCTTGTAACCGCCCCCGCTGTAAAACCTGTCCCATGCACCCTCCCACCACCACCTACTCCAGTCCTGTAACCCGGAAGGTGTACACGATCAATGGCAGAGCCACATGTGAAAGCACCCACGTGATTTACCAACTGACCTGCCTACACTGTGAAGCTTTCTATGTGGGAATGACCAGCAACAAACTGTCCATTTGCATGAATGGACACAGGCAGACAGTGTTTGTTGATAATGAGGATCACCCTGTGGCTAAACATGCCTTGGTGCACGGCCAGCACATCTTGGCACAGTGTTACACCGTCCGGGTTATTTGGATACTTCCCACTAACACCAACCTGTCAGAACTCCGGAGATGGGAACTTGCCCTTCAGTATATCCTCTCCTCTCGTTATCTGCCAGGCCTCAACCTCCGCTAATTTCAAGTTGCCGCCGCTCATACCTCGCCTGTCATTCAACAACATCTTTGCCTCTGCACTTCCGCCTCGACTGACATCTCTGCCCAAACTCTTTGCCTTTTCAAATGTCTGCTTGTGTCTGTATACGTGCAGATGGATATGTGTGTGTGTGTGATTGTATACCTGTCCTTTTTTCCCCCTAAGGTAAGTCTTTCCACTCCCGGGATTGGAATGACTCCTTACCCTCTCCCTTAAAACCCACATCCTTTCATGTTTCCCTCTCCTTCCCTCTTTCCTGACGAAGCAACCGTTGGTTGCGAAAGCTAGAATTTTGTGTGTATGTTTGTGTTTGTTTGTGTGTCTGTCGACCTGCCAGCACTTTCATTTGGTAAGTCACATCATTTTTGTTTTTAGATATATTTTTCCTACGTGGAATGTTTCCCTATACTATATTGATTTAAATGATAAATATAAACGATGATTTGTGAGCAAATGCAGTTGGCTGCAGATGAAGTTTTGACTAGGATAGTAGTCATGTGACTAACAGAGCTGAGAACATGCAGGGATGTTCTCGTAGTCTTTTGCTGACGGATGCCCATATGGTAATGTCATTTATGTGGCAAAGTGATGCTTATGTATGTTAACTGAGTATGGCATTCTGGAAGTATGTTTTGAGGATAGTACAGAAATACCAGCAGCTGGTTGTCTTTTGAGCACTACATGATGTCCTTTATTTTTGGATTCGCATATATCTATTTTGCCTTCAAACTGCTTTCCATCCACCGGTAGACACACAACCAATTCAATTTGTAGTTGGAATAATACTGTATTGATGAATCACTGAATGTGACCTGCTTTTCAATCAAGTGTTTTCTATAGTGTTAATGTGTTTGTTCTCATAATTCACTAACAGATTCATTGGCCACTTGATGTGATGTACCCATTAGGGTGTAAACTACGGCTGTTCATAAAATGTCAGTATCAAAACAGCAATATAAACTGCCATAATTTTTATTTTATACTATACTAGCTGACCCGGCGAACTTCGTACCGCCTAACAGTCAATGAATGTCGTGTTACCTTTTAGCTGAACTAATTTAGGCTTTGATGAACGTAATACAATGATACAAAATAATATTAATATAGATAGAAATATAAAAGTATTTTATTTTGATGAATGATGATGAATACATACAGAATGAGAATAAAAATTAAAAAAATAGTAATAATTAAGTATTTCAAACACATGTCAGAAAAAAATCATTGAAAACTATGTTGTGCAGGTTGGGATACACTCTGATTAATTCATTAATCGAATTTTCATTCAAGCACCTTGTGGTAAATGACATTCTTTGTTTTTTGGTCATGCGCAAGAACAAATAATGTGGATGGTTTGCCGACACCTGAGCATGCCACGTACAATTGACCATGAGAAAAACACGCATTTTCTAGATTGAGGCCACAAATAGTCAAGGATTGGCCCTGTGATTTGTTGATCGTCATGGCAGTGAGTACTGTTTGTATAAAGCGTTTATTTTGCATTTTGTTTACGACCTTCCACTAAGGAAGGGATTCTATTTGTGTTTATCTGCTCTGCATAGTAACTAACAGTTCTTGATAAAACTTTACGTAGTTTTCGTGTTAGATTTCTTAGTGTTTTCTTGATCGTTTAGAACAGAAAGCGCCCTAAAACCGTCTTTTGTTTGTTTCGCGGCCGTTAGCCACTAGTCACTTGAATCAGCAGTTGTCTTGTGACAGCCAGAGCGAGAGCACCAGCAGCAGCGAGTACTGTTTGTATAAAGCGTTTTTGTACTTATTTGCTGCGCTTAGCTTTTAAATAGTTTTTCTGGGAAAACCTAGCGTAGTTTTCGCGTCTCGTATTTCAGTGAGTGTTTCTTGATTATCAGAGTAGCTCATCAGAAGATTATCTTGGGAATTTGTCACCGTATAGAGTAGGGTAAACATAGTCATGTGTAGGGACTGTGGTTGTTGTGAGCGGACGCAAGGAGAATTGGCCACTCTTCGGGGGCAGGTGGAGGCTTTGTCTGTTAGGCTCATCGAGCTCGAGGCGCAGGCGTCGGCTCGTAGTGGCGTTGTGGCAACTGTGGTGAGACCTATGCCTACTTCGGTGGCCTTGGAATCACATGGAACCCCTGATGTCGCTGCGTCTTCCGGCAGTGAGCATCTTACCGGTCAGCCATCACTCCAGGGTGAATGGCGGACAGTGGTGGGCTCGCGCGTGCCTGGCCGAAAGGCGAAGGTGGGATCTGGCCGCGTGGCAGCTGCCTTACCCCTTTCCAACAGGTACGGGGTGCTTCCTAGTGGTGATGACATCGTTTCCGAGCCACCACAGGATGCCTCGCCTGTTGGGCCAGTGGCCGATTCTCCGGCAAGGTCCCGACAGTCACAGAGGGCGGGCCTATTAGTTATAGGGAGCTCCAACGTTAGGCGGGCTATGGAGCCCCTCAGGAAAATAGCGGGTAGGTCGGGGAAGAATGCCAGTGTGCACTCGGTGTGCTTGCCGGGGGGTCTCGTCCGTAATGTGGAGGAGGCCCTTCCGGCAGCTATTGAACGCACTGGGTGTGACCGGCTGCAGATAGTAGCACATGTCGGAACGAATGATGCCTGCCGCTTGGGTTCTGAGGCCATCCTTGGTTCCTTCCGGCGGCTGGCTGATTTGGTGAAGACAACCAGCATCGCACGCGGAGTGCAAGCTGAGCTTAATATCTGCAGCATAGTGCCCAGAGTCGATCGCGGTCCTCTGGTTTGGAGCCGTGTGGAGGGTCTAAACCAGAGGCTCAGACGACTCTGCGACTATAATGGTTGCAAATTCATCGACCTCCGTTATTGGGTGGAGAACTGTAGGGCCCCCCTAGACAGGTCAGGCGTGCACTACACACCGGAAGCAGCTACTAGGGTAGCAGAGTACGTGTGGCGTGCACACGGGGGTTTTTTAGGTTAGAGGGACCCCCCCTTGGGCGAAACGATAAAATACCTGACGGCTTACCAGAGAGGACATTATCATCGTTGATAAAGAACGTCCGTCCTCAGAGACCAAAAACAGGAAAAGTTAACGTAATATTGGTAAACTGCAGGAGTATCCAGGGCAAGGTTCCTGAATTAGTATCTCTTATTGAAGGAAATAGTGCGCATATAGTATTAGGAACGGAAAGTTGGTTAAAACCGGAAGTGAACAGTAACGAAATCCTAGACACAGAATGGAATATATACCGCAAGGATAGGATAAACGCCAATGGTGGAGGAGTATTTATAGCAGTAAAGAATTCAATAATATCCAGTGAAGTTATTAGCGAATGCGAATGTGAAATAATCTGGGTTAAGTTAAGTATCAAAGGTGGGTCAGATATGATAGTCGGATGCTTCTATAGACCACCTGCATCAGCAACCGTAGTAGTTGAGCGCCTCAGAGAGAACCTGCAGAACGTCGTGAAGAAGTTTCGTGATCATACTATTGTAATAGGGGGAGACTTCAATCTACCAGGTATAGAATGGGATAGTCACACAATCAGAACTGGAGCCAGGGACAGAGACTCTTGTGACATTATCCTGACTGCCTTGTCCGAGAATTACTTCGAGCAGATAGTTAGAGAACCAACTCGTGAAGCTAACGTTTTAGACCTCATAGCAACAAATAGACCGGAACTTTTCGACTCCGTGAATGTAGAAGAGGGTATCAGTGATCATAAGTCAGTGGTTGCATCAATGACTACAAGTGTAATAAGAAATGCCAAGAAAGGAAGGAAAATATATTTGCTTAACAAGAGTGATAGGGCACAAATCGCAGAATATCTGAGTGACCACCATCAAACGTTCATTTCTGAGGAAGAGGATGTGGAACAAAAATGGAAAAAATTCAGAAACATCGTCCAGTACGCCTTAGATAAGTTCGTACCGACTAAGGTCCAAAGCGAGGGGAAAGATCCACTGTGGTATAACAATCATGTACGAAAGGTACTACGGAAACAAAGAAAGCTTCATCATAGGTTTAAGAGTAGTCGAATCATAGCTGATAAGGAAAAGCTGAACGAAGCGAAAAAGAGCGTAAAGAGAGCAATGAGAGAAGCATTCAACGAATTCGAAAATAAAACATTGGCAAACAATCTAAACAAGAACCCTAAAAAGTTTTGGTCATCTGTAAAATCGGTAAGCGGATCTAAATCCCCTATTCAGTCACTCGTTGACCACGATGGCACCGAAACAGAGGACGACCGAAGAAAGGCAGAAATACTGAATTCAGTGTTCCGAAACTGTTTCACTGCGGAAAATCGTAACACGGTCCCTGACTTCAGCCGTCGCACGGACGCCAAAATGGAAAATATTGAAATAAACGATATCGGAATTGAAAAACAACTGCTATCACTTAGTAGCGGAAAAGCATCCGGACCAGACGAGATACCCTTAAGATTCTACAGTGATTATGCTAAAGAACTTGCCCCCTTTCTATCAGCAATTTATCGTAGATCGCTGGAAGAACGTAAAGTACCTAGCGACTGGAAGAAAGCGCAGGTCGTTCCCATTTTCAAGAAGGGTCATAAATCAGATGCGAATAATTATAGGCCTATTTCGCTTACGTCAATCTGTTGTAGAATAATGGAACATGTTTTGTGTTCTCGTATTATGACGTTCTTAGATAATACAAATCTCCTTCATCATAACCAACATGGATTCCGCAAACAGAGATCATGTGAAACTCAGCTCGCCCTATTTGCCCAAGAAATTCACAGTGCCGTAGACACTGGCGAGCAGATTGATGCCGTATTCCTGGACTTCAGGAAGGCATTTGATACAGTTCCGCACTTACGTTTAGTGAAAAAAATACGAGCTTACGGAATATCGGACCAGGTTTGTGATTGGATTCAGGATTTCCTAGAAGAAAGAACACAACATGTCATTCTTAACGGTTCAAAATCTGCAGATGTAGAGGTAATTTCGGGAGTACCGCAGGGAAGCGTGATAGGACCTTTATTGTTTACAATATACATAAATGACTTAGTTGACAACATCGGTAGCTCCGTGAGGCTATTTGCAGATGACACGGTTGTCTACAAGAAAGTAGCAACATCAGAAGACTCGTACGTACTCCAGGAGGACCTGCAGAGGATTAATGCATGGTGCGACAGCTGGCAGCTTTCCCTAAACGTAGATAAATGTAATATAATGCGCATACATAGGGGCAGAAATCCATTCCAGTACGATTGTGCCATAGGTGGTAAATCATTGGAAGCGGTAACGACCGTAAAATACTTAGGAGTTACTATCCGGAGCGATCTGAAGTGGAATGATCACATAAAACAAATAGTGGGAAAAGCAGGCGCCAGGTTGAGATTCATAGGAAGAATTCTAAGAAAATGTGACTCATCGACGAAAGAAGTAGCTTACAAAACGCTTGTTCGTCCGATTCTTGAGTATTGCTCATCAGTATGGGACCCTTACCAGGTTGGATTAATAGAAGAGATAGACATGATCCAGCGAAAAGCAGCGCGATTCGTCATGGGGACATTTAGTCAGCGCGAGAGCGTTACGGAGATGCTGAACAAGCTCCAGTGGCGGACACTTCAAGAAAGGCGTTACGCAATACGGAGAGGTTTATTATCGAAATTACGAGAGAGCACATTCCGGGAAGAGATGGGCAACATATTACTGCCGCCCACATATATCTCGCGTAATGATCACAACGAAAAGATCCGAGAAATTAGAGCAAATACGGAGACTTACAAGCAGTCGTTCTTCCCACGCACAATTCGTGAATGGAACAGGGAAGGGGGGATCAGATAGTGGTACAATAAGTACCCTCCGCCACACACCGTAAGGTGGCTCGCGGAGTATAGATGTAGATGTAGATGTTTAAACTCAAAGGGCATATCTGTTGGGATCATCGGAATCCTTGGAATAAGAACTTCCTCATCTTTAAATTTTCCTTTAAGTATCGACGTGTGAATCACATTGCTCATCAGTTTTCTTATCACCAAACGCGTTCCATTGCACAGTTTTGGTTGGTTTAAATTTCTAAGCATGATGACTACCGAGCCAACCTTCAGTTGTAAATTGTGCGGCTGTAAACCAGGCACATCCAAGGAGTTCAAAAATTCAGTTGGTTAATTAGTGGCTTCTTCTTCGTTTGTTACACAGTTGATAGATTTGAATGAATACAGAGTACCTACGATTTGATTTAGAATTATAAAATTGAGGTCATCTACACCTTTATTTTTAGCCGCCAAAATTGCTCGCTCACTTAACCATTTAGAATTTTTGTGGTTAGCAATGATATCCGGAAATACTTTGTTGATAAGCTCGTCTTTTGATGAGACAAAATTGCAAAAATTTGGAGGAAATGAAATCAAACCGTTCGATTCGTCAACAGGAACATGGCCATTACCGATAGTCAGCAATTGCTTCGAGAAATCATCAGCAGATAGATCGTTCAACAATGCAACTCTCATATTTACAGACAGTTGAAGTTGGCTTACATATCGCCACAGACTTGATGCTTTGGGGCAAGCGTTTATTTCGTCAGCAGCAGTAGATCTTGGAATTACTGGTAGTGTTTGTCGGAAATCACCAGATAATAAAATCATTGAAGCACCAAAACATCTCGAGTCATTGCGCAGCTCTTTTAATGTTCGGTCTAGTGCTTCCAATGCGCGTTTGTGCGCCATTGTGCATTCGTCCCATATGATGATTTTTGATGCTACTAAAACTTTGGCCATTGCGGAGTGTTTCGAAATGTTACATGTCGGTTGTTCAGTAGTTTGAAGGTTTAATGGCAATTTTAACGCTGAGTGAGCCATACGGCATTCATCTAACAATGTGGCCGCTATTCCAGAAGAAGCAATTGCTACCGCAATTTTGGATCTCACACGTACAGTGGCCAAAATCAATGACATGAGGAATGTCTTCCCAGTTCCACCGGGGGCATCCAAAAAAAATAAGCCACCATTTCCATCATCAATTGCATTAATCAGTGTATCATAGACTTCCTTCTGCTTAGGATTCAACAGTGGTACATTCGTTTGAACTGATTGGATTAGTTCATGTGGATCATATTCATGTTCACGTTCCAATTCTCTATTAAATGCGTCATTCACTCCGCGATCTGGCGCTGGCATTCCTAACCTAACTAACTAACTGCCGCACATGAGGTAACACATATCTTCGATCAAGAGCAAAGTCTGGTTATGCATCTCCTCATTCGCCTCAAGATCGGGATTTCTTGAGCTGACACGAATTCGATTTAAAATGTCTTCTGACATGTTATCTTTGTATTTGTTCCACAGGTCACGTGGGTTCGATGGGAAGCATGTCGAAATGGTGATAGCAAATAATGTGCGTATCTGACTTGGAGATGCAGAAATAATTGCTTCAGCGATTGTCGTGTCCCAATGAGTATCGTTTTCAAGCAAATTCAGCTCTTGACATGCTGCACGAAATGTGGGGCACACTATACCATTAACAGTTCGTAGTGATTCAAATGATGTTGGCCCTCGAACATGTACCAGCAACGAGCGCAAATAGAAACATTCATCATTCTTCGGATGAACTGTGTAAATACGACCAAGAGCATCAGCAGAACGCATATCTGGATGACCAGGAACTGCATCGCCTTGCTTCCGACGTTGAAATTTCTTCGATGTAGCGTTCCAAGAGTAATAATGTGGCATTTCCGAGTAAAGCAACGTTCGTGCGAACGGATCGTTTTGACAAATCGCAAAGAAACTGGTCAGTGTTGTCGCTGGAGATATTTCGGCACGTTGAGCAGCATTCGACGCGGTGAAATATACTCTCTGACCGTTCTCTAGATGCACCCCCAAATGTACAACAGTGGGATAACGTTCGTGACTAGGGAATGAGAATATACGCCAAATTGCTTCATTGCAGTTCACATACCCACCAACTTGATAGCGCGTGATTTCATCGTTGATATTGGATGTTTGGATACCAAAAACCGCCATGTCGCTCCCTTTCGTGACATATTTGCAAATGTATTTAATAGATTTGACCGAATTGCAATACTCAACATTACAATGTGCCTTGAATGTTTTGGAAAGAAATGGCGAATATGGAACAATCCAACTGTTGTCAACTATGAAATCGTTTCCTTTCACTTTAGTTGTGATAGTTCTACCATTATCATTGGGCGATCGACGCCGATACAATGGATAACCATCGTTGCCTGTAATGGTCTCTGCCGTGAATTTTCGCGGATACCGTTTGGAACACTTGCCGTCGACCATGCACGGTGATTGGCGGTTGATAGTGCCACATGGTCCATGAATCATATTCGTGATTACAACATCATGTAGGTCTGGATCGGTTTCAGGAGCAGGAATCTCCGCACATATGATGTCATCTATTTGATCTGGCCGAATTCTGTCTACTAACCAAATTAGAATGTGAGCATGTGGTAGGCCTCATTTTTGCCATTCGACTGAATACATCCAGCATCGAGTAATCCCAAAGACGTGTTGCTTAACAATGTAATTTATTAGTGACCGAATTTTTTGCTTGAAAACCTGTGCGGTGATGTCGTGTCGATCACTTGATGTTTGTCCGGGAAGCAGCAATTGAATAATTTCCATCCATTTCAGATTACATGTAAATGTAATGAATAGATCTGGCCGACCATAATGAAGAACATATGTCATTGCATCTTGCGCATATTCATGCATATGACGCGGGCTACCTGTGTATGTCGCTGGTAAAATAGTCAATCGACCAACATTTTCTGAATCTCCTGTGCTTATTGCATCGCGTAAATGAATATACTCTTCCGAACGCAATTTAGCTTGATTCAACCAGATGAAAGTCAGGTGCTCCGTTTCGATTTTAACGTACATGTCAACGCAGTATTGTTGAAGCAGTTGACGAAATCACAACAAATAATTGTCAGAATTTTCACGAATCATCAAACGATATGCGTAATAATTCATCGAACTAACCTTCTTGGTAGTTTCCTCACCTGAAACAAATACAGTAAAAACTGTATTTCAGAGCCCCTAATAGGTTAACGACTCTTACAGCCACTCTCTACTAAATTAGGAGTGACAACTTTTTTTGTGTACCAAAAGCAAACAGAATAAAATGTATATCAAGTTAAAATGAAAACAATGATATTGATCTTACCATTCAATGGATTAATCATTTCGATATTAAAGTGATATCCATCGTCTCCTTGCCAAAACATCAGCGGGTATTGTAACGCGTCATATGAACGGTGTGTTTCATATATTCTTTGTAGTTGCCCAGTATTGTGTCGTGTAAACACAATATCACGTGTTTCCAAGTTTTCACCAACAATCAGGATTGCCACTTCATCGATTGTTGGATGATTAAATGTGCGTTCATGTGTTCCAGCTGGTCTTTTATCTGCTCTGATTACAACTTTATAGTCATCACTTGGCATGCGCTCTAAAGCAGTCTTGAACAGCCTGACAAATGCATGATGTTCATGAAGCATTTGCTGCAAATCTTGGAGAATTGCTCTTTTCATAGCTGTGTTGATCCCTTGACACCGGTCAAGTTGTTCTTCCATATTGCCCATGAAGTATATTTGCAAGAATTTGTGCTGTGCACCTTCAATAGGTTGCAATGATCCAATACGATGGCAAATCTGGCCTTGAATCTGTAAATTCAAAGCCATAGTTATAGTTAGATTTACGAACACTTTTTTTTTCAAATAATAACATACCATTTTTATTTTAGAGACAAATACAGAAATCTAACGAACTACATTCCAAATTTTTTTTACAATCATAGAAAATAAAGTTTTTAACGTAAATTAACTTAAATGTCGGATTATATCCGTGTTCTTCGATAATTTCCGCCTCAAATGAAGTCATTTGGAAACAGACATTGTATTTTTGAGTGTTCGCTAGAAAATGTTGTGATTCTAGTGTTTCGCCATAAAGCAGGGAACGCAATGGCTCTGGTGGCGGGATCACTAATGGCAATGTCACTTTACCACTAAGGCAGCACAAACCAGGCGCTTCACCAGCAAACTTCAATGCGCCACAATGCTGGCAAACAACGTCCATTGGACCAATGCAAACTAAACAATGCAGGCTGTAGTCGATGGTGCAATCATATCGAAACGCTGCTCGATTCAAATCAATACTTGAACCATTTCTTCTTGCACTTCGAAGATTATTCCACTGTTCATCTGTACGATAAGCTCGACGATTTCTCGTTTCTAATCTAGCCGTTTCACGGGCTGCCTCTCTTTGCTCTTGTGTTTGAGAAGCACGAATTAAGGCCCTTCTTTGCTCCATCCTAACGCGGCGCTCTTCTCGGGCAATTTCTCGTTCTTCGTCAGATAATTGACTCGCGATATTCCGTTGCCTAATTGCATTACGGCTCCGCTGGGAAAGATTAGATCTTCTAGGACGCGGCATTTTTATTAATAGTAATACTGAATATGCACTCGCACAAAACCACATAAAACATTCGAGACATAGACAATAGCTTATCAAGAATAATCATAGACAACCTATGAAAAGACATTTACACTTTTGTTAAACTGTAGAATAAATCTTTAATTAATTTAATAAATAATTTACACAAATTAATGTCTAAAACAAACAAATATAACAGTACCTACCTGAACTTTCGAGACATTTTACACAAAATAAATTTCTGAACGCACACATAAATAGTTGTTACAGTATTTGACAGGATTGTACAACAAATGTTTGACATGTAATAAACAAATGAGTATTTACTGAAATGATTAAGTATTCATTACACATTTCTGAACGCACGCGTAATATTTTTCAATCTTTAAAAAAAAAAAAATACACATAATAGTTTATTCACCCATTTTAAATAGTTTATGAATGCATGCATAAATGTCAATCATTACTTACAGATTTTTACAAAAAAATTTGACAGCTCCGAAACTAAAGAACTTTTAGGGAAAATAACGCATTTTTCAAGTATTCGTCAATTTTTCATTATTTTTAAGATGTATTCTGCTATTCGGGGCGGAGACAAATCCAACAAATCAAAAACCATGAAAATTTTTATTCGTCAATTTTTGATTATTTTTAAGATGTATTCTGCTATTCGGGGCGGAGACAAATCCAACAAATCAAAAACCATGAAAATTGGTTCAGCAGATCTCGAATTATAAGTGTTGCAACAAACCCGACTTTGTTTTATATATATAGATTTTTTCACAATTTTTCAGAAAATATTTGAACTTACTCATTTGAAATTGTATTAGGACATGATTTTATTTACTTTCACTGTGTTAAGGAGTCTTATTACTTTCTGAGCTTTCATCACGCCCAGTCTTTCTCTTTGAGTGTATGAAACAAGTATATGTGGCACTAAAGAAGAACTCCAACTGCACTGGGGGTGGCAATGTGAATGGAATAACCAGATTTCCAGTGTTAAGAAACAGTTGCTGAAAATGACGAACGAAAATCTAAATGACAAGATCGATCGTTGCAGTAGGCGGAGATGTGCAAGGCGAAATGCAGATGTAATCTGCACTACCAACAGAAACTCCAACGAGATTCACCAGGCAATTCTGACACTACAACTACTAAGTCGCTGGCATTTGCAGAAATGAAAAAAAAGAGGGAAGTTGACATGAAGTGTTCCAAGGCCCCAACTAGAAATACTGATAGAAGCAGGAAACATTTAGATAGTTACGGGCAGAACCATCCTCTGTGCGCATTCTGGTTTCCCATATGTGTAGACTGGGTGTACAAAATGTCAACTCAGGATACTGACAAGGCAGAATGAAGTGGATGTCTTCACCAGCTTTGGAAGGCCACTTACGGTTCGGGATCACAACTTGGTGGTGCCTCTGATGTCAAAGGGTGAGGACATGTGTGATAATGTATATGCCACAACAGCTGAATGTAGGAGAACTGCCACTCAGTAATATATCAGTACAAAAATACGTATGATCTATTCCACAGGTGAGGTCATCTGCTCACCCACAGTTGTACAGTGGAAAGACTGTAGATATAATGCAGTAGAGTTATTGCACATGTGACCATTTTAGTAGCCGGAATACACTGCAGCTCTCTTTGAGTATCCATCCCTGTTATATGTGAAGTCCACTGTCAAGTGGACATGTCACAGTCTAGAGGCACTCCGACACATCTCTAGGGTAAAAGTTGATACACATATCAGCAGGGTGACAGTTTGTGGAGTGGAACACGTCATACCAAAACCCTTGTTTGTGGAACTCCAACAGGACCCTGAGAGAATGGCCTAGACAATTATCATCCAATGTCTTCAGATGTGGCAGCATCTTGTGTGGTAAGTTGGAAGAATGTATTGATTCCTCTTGAGGTCCCATTAAATTAATTGAAATCATGACTACAGCAGCAAATACTTAAGTTGAAATATCAAAAGTGTGACATAGGTAAAGTCCATGAAATGGTAGACTGAGCATTTGTAATGCAATTGCAAAATAAAAAAACTTAATGTTTGCCATTTTTCCAAACTGTTTTTATCAATAAATGTAGACTGTTAAAACATGAGATCTTTTTTAAAACATTCCTTAGTGTAAAGCTTATCTGCAATGGTTGAATGCTTGCCTGTGTTTGTATCAACTGCTCAGTGCCCAACAGTGCAGTGAATGGATATCTCCACTTGTATGTAGAAGCTGTGGCTTAGCTGCAGCAAAGTGGTAATTTGTGAGGTTGTCATCTGTGATACATGTAATTCTTATACAGTTGGACACGGCAAGTTTTTCAAGATGGGATGGTTTTTTTCCGCAAGCAGCAGTACCTGTATTGGGTTTGTATAACCTACATTAATCAGTGACCCAGTTTGGAGTAATGCAGAGCACCACAGAGAAAATGCTTGTACCATGACAATGCTGAATGTCATGGTACAACAGAAGTAGTCTAGGGAGCTGTCTAAAAATGTCGCATGTCAAATGTATGATAAACTGTACATAGGAGTCATGTTTCCCTGTTACTAAATGTCTAATTACAGTAAGTGATTGTACACTGAATAGTGCAAGCACCTGTCAAAAGACATATGTTTTTCTTCAGAGTGAACTGAAATTTCTGAAAATTTTAAGATTTAAGTGCAAGCAGAACTGTAGGGGTGGTTAAGTGTTGAGCTGCACTGACATTGTCCACAAAAGATTTTAGTTAACAGTCACAACAGTTTAGAATTGCAAGGTAACAACAAAGTCACATCTGAACACATTGCAGCCTATACTGATCACCTGTGCAGACATCCTAAATAGCCAGGACCACCTTACAGAAGTGGCTGATAAGTTGGCAGTGAAAGTAGGCTATTGTCAATAATTTAGTCCTCACCAAAACTAAGCTTGAACACTTTAATAGCACTCATCTGAAATATTGTTCATGGCCTGTTTGGGTCTCTATTACTGCAGTTTTATACAGAAATAGGTAGCTACTTACCACACCTGATAACAGTTATACAGTTGCAGCTCAAGTGCAGTAACCAAACACCAACAGTTTGCAATGCTTGGTGTGTGGAAAATAAGCAATCAACATAAATTGAAACAGATTTCTGTGTGCATTCTGTGCAAGTTTTAATATATTTTGTTACTCGACATTTTCATTACAATTCAGTGTTAAAGTTTGATTCATTCATTAACTTCTGCAGTGAATTTGGGTGAGGATAATCTGTTTCAGCCATTACGTAATCATTGTATGAACTTAACTGAAAAAAATTACTTCTAGAATTTTAATCTTTTTTTTTTTTTTGTTATGATTTTTGGGCACAAAACTGCAATGGTCATTAGCGCCCGAAATTTTAATCTGTTCTAGACCAACACACATAGGTTTAACTATTATGAGCTCACTATATTTTATTTTATTACTTTTATATTATATTTTATTACTTTTGGTGATTATTCAGTGTGATAAACATTGTGATATATTAAAATTTGCACAGAATGCACACAGAAATCTGTTTTGATTTATGTTCATTGCTTATTTTCCACACACCAAGCATTGCAAACTGTTGGTGATTGGTTACTGCACTTGAACTGCAACTCATAACTATCTCTTTCAGCATGTGTGATGGTCATGGCAGTGAAGGGATTTTGCAAATGACATAATGCTTTAAAAATATGGCCATGTTGGATTTAATTGTTTTAAAATAATAACAAGGACCAATTAAATTTTAAATTGCAGAAAATTTTGCTAAATACAAATGTAGAGAAATAAACAAACACTGTTTCTCCATTTGAAATGTGTATCCCCATTTACATGAATGAGCACCATATTGAAAATCTAAGTAAATTTCATTATATTTAATGTTAACACACTAATAGTGCTGTATGCCCTACTATACAGAAAAATTAAGCTAACTAAATTGTGCACTCCAATTCTGGAATCTCACATTAGTTACCACAGAATCTACAAAGATACCTGGCAGCCCCTCAGAATTTTAAGTTCAATTAATATGGAAGACAGTTTCAGCAAAAATAAAATGCATTACTTGAAAGTCTAATGAGTCTTATCACAGTTCACTTCATGGAAGAAAGTGCATCTTGTCCACCTCTCCTCCAACAGGGAAGCCTACCTCTGATTTATATTCAGTTTCCAGCTTTGAGGGAGCACTTATTATTTTTTCCATTGGTTGTGACATGGAACATCCAGAAACAGATGAATCAGTAATGCTCTGTAAAATATGAGAAAGCCACTAGCCAAATGACAACTCACAGTAAGATTTTTCACTTAATGTTTGTTAATTTATTTTTGCACCCTTGAAAATTTCTCAGTGTTATCACTTGCACAGCTATGAAATACCAATTACCACAGTATTCACAAAAAATAGCTAATGCTGAATTAGTCTCAGGAAGTCTGATTCACTGCTGCTGTTGTTGTTGTTGTTGTTGTGGTTTTCAGTCCTGAGACTGGTTTGATGCAGCTCTCCACGTTACTCTATCCTGTGCAAGCTTCTTCATCTCCCAGTACTTACTGCAGCCTGCATCCTTCTGAATTTGCTTAGTGTATTCATGTCTTGGTCTCCCTCTACGATTTTTACCCTCCATGTTGCCCTCCAATGCTAAATTTGTGATCCCTTGATGCCTCAGAACATGTGCTACCAACCGGTCCCTTCTTCTTGTCAAGTTGTGCCACAAACTCCTCTTCTATCCAATTCTATTCAATACCTCCTAATTAGGTATCTGATTCACATCTTCAGATATTTTACAATTTCACAGTG
The DNA here is from genome assembly GCF_021461385.2 of Schistocerca piceifrons. NCBI lineage: Eukaryota > Metazoa > Arthropoda > Insecta > Orthoptera > Acrididae > Schistocerca > Schistocerca piceifrons. The sequence goes on along the minus strand of NC_060148.1, from coordinate 171,551,262 downwards.
TTCTACATATCAAAACACTTTGTATCACAAAAACAACTGATAAAATGTTTTCTATAAAAGGAAACGCAGTCCATATTCAGCTTAGCAGTCTGATCACAGTATTTCAAAAATAGTTATTTACATATAGTAAACATATGAAAATATAAACTTCATAGCCTATTTTAGTTCATTGTACCTTTGTTCAAAACAAGGAAATGGACTCTCTAATACTTTGCTTTCTTCACTTGAGCACTGTCACTTGGTTGAAGTACAGAGAAGATTGCAGAGAAAATAAAGTTCCTAGAAGAAGTATCCTGGATTTGCTCAAGTTTAGGATGGCCTTTGCACAGGCACTGAAAGCAACACATGAGAGAAGGGGAAACCATGCAGAAAGTTACAATCATGAAAAATGAACAACTCAAGAAGAAAAAAATTAAAATTTACACTCCATCGCCGGCCGCGGTGGTCTAGCGGTTCTAGGCACTCAGTCCGGAACCGCGCGACTGCTACGGTCGCAGGTTCAAATCCTGCCTCGGGCATGGATGTGTGTGATGTCCTTAGGTTAGTTAGGTTTAAGTAGTTCTAAGTTCTAGGGGACTGATGACCACAGATGTTAAGTCCCATAGTGCTCAGAGCCATTTGAACCATTTTTTACACTCTATCAGCAAAACCAATTGTAGATAAGTGTTGTGATAGTTATGACAATTGATCCACAGTGAATGTTGTATCTTCACCAAGATCTTGCAGGTACGAACACTGAAAAAGGAGGACCCAGACATGCTGCATCAAGTGACCATTTAAGAGTGGAATGGTAGAGAAGTAGCACGAAAATGCTTCGATGAACCCTCTGCCAGGAACTGAAGTGTGAATTACAGAGTAACCATGTAGATATAGATGTAGATGTAGCAAAATAAATAAAAGCACTTCTTGAACAGCACAGTACATTTTATTTGGACTGGGATAAAACCTAACTAGCACAATTGTGCTACTGACATTTTGAAAAAACAATCATCCCGAGAATTTCAATATTTTTACCTGATTCCACAGGTCATAATGCATGGGACGTGGCATATTTCAGATAGAGGTGGAAAGGGATAATGCAGACAATTCTTCCACCTCTTTATGGAAAAGAAGGATTAAGATACACTCCTGGAAATTGAAATAAGAACACCGTGAATTCATTGTCCCAGGAAGGGGAAACTTTATTGACACATTCCTGGGGTCAGATACATCACATGATCACACTGACAGAACCACAGGCACATAGACACAGGCAACAGAGCATGCACAATGTCGGCACTAGTGCAGTGTATATCCACCTTTCGCAGCAATGCAGGCTGCTATTCTCCCATGGAGACGATCGTAGAGATGCTGGATGTAGTCCTGTGGAACGGCTTGCCATGCCATTTCCACCTGGCGCCTCAGTTGGACAAGCGTTCGTGCTGGACGTGCAGACCGCGTGAGACGACGCTTCATCCAGTCCCAAACATGCTCAATGGGGGACAGATCCGGAGATCTTGCTGGCCAGGGTAGTTGACTTACACCTTCTAGAGCACGTTGGGTGGCACGGGATACATGCGGACGTGCATTGTCCTGTTGGAACAGCAAGTTCCCTTGCCGGTCTAGGAATGGTAGAACGATGGGTTCGATGACGGTTTGGATGTACCGTGCACTATTCAGTGTCCCCTCGACGATCACCAGTGGTGTACGGCCAGTGTAGGAGATCGCTCCCCACACCATGATGCCGGGTGTTGGCCCTGTGTGCCTCGGTCGTATGCAGTCCTGATTGTGGTGCTCACCTGCACGGCGCCAAACACGCATACGACCATCATTGGCACCAAGGCAGAAGCGACTCTCATCGCTGAAGACGACACGTCTCCATTCGTCCCTCCATTCACGCCTGTCGCGACACCACTGGAGGCGGGCTGCACGATGTTGGGGCGTGAGCAGAAGACGGCCTAACGGTGTGCGGGACCGTAGCCCAGCTTCATGGAGACGGTTGCGAATGGTCCTCGCCGATACCCCAGGAGCAACAGTGTCCCTAATTTGCTGGGAAGTGGCGGTGCGGTCCCCTACGGCACTGCGTAGGATCCTACGGTCTTGGCGTGCATCCGTGCGTCGCTGCGGTCCGGTCCAAGGTCAACGGGCACGTGCACCTTCCGCCGACCACTGGCGACAACATCGATGTACTGTGGAGACCTCACACCCCACGTGTTGAGCAATTCGGCGGTACGTCCACCCGGCCTCCCGCATGCCCACTATACGCCCTCGCTCAAAGTCCGTCAACTGCACATACGGTTCACGTCCACACTGTCGCGGCATGCTACCAGTGTTAAAGACTGCGATGGAGCTCTGTATGCCACGGCAAACTGGCTGACACTGACGGCGGCGGTGCACAAATGCTGCGCAGCTAGCGCCATTCGACGGCCAACACCGCGGTTCCTGGTGTGTCCGCTGTGCCGTGCGTGTGATCATTGCTTGTACAGCCCTCTCGCAGTGTCCGGAGCAAGTATGGTGGGTCTGACACACCGGTGTCAATGTGTTCTTTTTTCCATTTCCAGGAGTGTAGTTTTTCATCACATTTAACCAGCAGACCACTTTGTGTGCCTGCAGTCCAACTTGTTGGATGTGACCAGCTGCCTCTTGTACATGTGACACACAGCAGCTGGCAGGCACCCCACCACCAGCACGGTGACAAGTGATATCACCGCAGGGGAGGTGTCCACCCCCTCAGACTCTCTGCTCACACAGTCAGCAACTGTACTGGTTTTCCAACAACCCACAATTCCCAGGAGGCCTTTTCACCCTGTAAATGCTCAAAGTTTTCAGTGATGAACCATTTCAGCTAATAAATTTCTTTACAGGTGAGGCATCAGCAGGACTGGTAATACTTAGAAGCTAAATATTAAGTAGTGCCAGGCAATATCAAGAAGTGGAAGTAATCTAGAAACTCTTCCCAAAAACTGGAGGGAATCTAGAACATGTCCTAGGGCTGACAACACAGTGGAACCAGCAGTGGTTGTGTTTTGCCTGCACCTGGTACTCTCAATGTGAGCCAGCCTACATAGGGGACCAGTAGGACTTGTTCTCTGATGTATTATTCCAGCACTGTAGTTACTATCAATGTGCTGTCAAACACACATATCAGCTCTGACTGCTTCACACTGTTGTAGACTACTGTGTCTGGGGAGTGTCCACTACAGAAACCTTACCTCGTTCTTGCAGGAGATGTTTTCACCTGCTATCTGCAGCTCGGCACATGAGCACTTGGCACTTCGAGGAGTGATTATGCATATGTGGGAGTAGCGCAAGTCACAATGGCAGTTAGCATTTATATATTCTATGTTTCCATTGGTACATTACATATTTTAGAATTTCAGGGTACAATTCTTAAACTATATGAATTAAATTGTCATGACTTGTGAACAGTTTGCATTAGGACTTTCAAACTGCACGGTTGATCACAAGGCACAATGGGAATTAGTTCACACATAGGCATGCACCTTGTTGACATTTGCACATGAAAATGTCACGGTACTGCGTGCCTGATTGTATAGCTCTTGTGAAGGCCTATTATGTGAGCAATAACAGCTCAACAGCAGCTCAAAGGAAGTTTGCATCTAAGTTCAGCTCTAAATAACCAGTCCAGGTATGGCAACAATCAAGAATTTGAATCACAAGTTTGTGAGATGAGGTTGTGTTTGTGATGACAGTATTGGCAATGTCGATCATCCAAAGAGAGACAACAGGAGGAAATCAACTGACAGGGACTGTAACAAATTGTTGTTCAATATCTGCATCTCCTCCCATACAAAATTCAAACCCATCAGCAATTAAGCCCCAGGGCCATGGAACAGGTGTTGAGTTTTGCAAACACTCTTGTCCACAGAATCGATGAACAGGACTTTGATGTTAGTATAGTTTGGTATACTGGTGAAGCCCACATTCATTTTGATGCGTTCAGGGGACCAAGAATCCGAATTTCGTGATCGAGAAGTCTCTTCACCCTCAACATGTTACTGTGACCTGTGCAATGTCCAGTCACAGAATAACATCTGTGATATTCATTGATGGCATGGCGGCTGCCGAATGGTACATGAAGGTTTCAAAAAACGATTTCATCCCCATTATCCCAGGTGACCCTGATTTCCACAAGACGTTTCTCACACATGGCAGAGCTCGACCCCATTGATGCATGAGAGGGTTTGATGCCCGGGAGGAGCACTTTGAGAACTGCATTCGAGCTCTGGGGTATCCAGAGGCCACTAGCATGGTTCTCAATTGGCCACCATGTAATCCTTTTTGTGGGGCTACATTATAGACATGGTGTACAGCAATAGCCCCAAAACAACTGCTGAGATGAAAACAGCTGTTCAGGTGGTCATTGACATCTGCAATGTTCCGACACTTCGGTACATCGGGCAGAATTTCGCTACTCATCTGTCCCACATCATTGCCAATGATGGCAAGGATATCTAATGTGTCATAACCTAAATCCAAATATCTGTAGTGACATTTACATGTTGAATAAAAATTAATTTACCTTTTTTTTCATATAATTCAATAAATGCCACCATCTTCTTTTTGTTCTATAGATCCAAGGATGGAGAACATGTGAAGCAGGAACACAATACATTTACAGAAATAGAGAAATGCTGTTGTTTCTTCTAAGTATCTTAAAGTGCAAAAAATCAGGTGGAATGGCTGTATTTGTTTTATTACCACTCAGATATTTCTTTTCTGTTCCATATACAAAAATAATTAGTACTATGTTGGTCAAATAATGAAAATTGCTTCTGATTTAGTTTGTATTTGACTGAGTGTATTAGAAAACAAAACAGCTACTTCAAAGAAGCCACTGCTGTTACTGCTGCTGCTGCTCTTACAGTTGCTGTCCAGCCCATCAATCAAAGTGTTGGGAAAAAACTAATAGTTATCCAAGTTACACCATCTGCTTCACATAAACTCTCCACTTACAAAATGTTCCCAAGTCTAAGTATTACAGTAAATAAGATGTTAACAAGGTATTTATTTTGTTTCTGAATCTTCAATTGCTCCTTGATATCTACCAGGAACCTGTTACAAACTTTTGCATCAGAATGTAAATTATATTCAAAATCCCAGATAGAGATGCATGTTGTATATGCAAATTCATTTGGGTCTCGTATTGTGGTTATGAATTTCACAGCCCATCTTAAATTCACTCACAGTTTCAGAGATAACACGTCCGTGCAATTCACAAGCTGTTTAGAAGCCACCCGTGTCAGCTCTCTGGTGCACTCTGCTGAGCCACTTAAGAAACAGTACTATTTATGTGACCACATAGGACTGCTCGGCCTATTCTGTAACCTGTATTACTAATGTCCAGTCAATGTGTTCAGTGCTACACACAATCTGTACATTTTATCTTATGTGTTGGTCTATAAAGTACTAAGTTCCACAAATTGTGTGTGTTCTTAATATAACAAACTCGGCAACAAGTGAGGGTTACGTTTCTTCCATGTACGAATGCCAGTGCTGAGTCACCTGACAAACATCTCAATGGAAGAAATATTTGCACACATCACTGCCCAGCAGCACACTTTCACAGAACAGCAGGCTCTCGCCACTGCTCTCAAGTGGCATCTGCTTGTTTGCAACAGGTTACTCTCCCGTCAGTGAAACTGTTGCCCATTCTGGCATATGACGAAACACCTGAAGACTGGGACTCATACGAGACACTGTTTTTACAGCATTTCTAGGTTTATCATCAGGGCAATACTAACGTGTACAGAGCTTTCTTTTCTGGTTTTCACTGCACGGTCATCAATCATGCCAACTTGAACTTTTGCAACAACTGGCGGGCTTATTTGATAAAACGTGTCAACTTCTCTCAACATGTTACTGTGACAGAACACTGTCAGTGTGATGCATGTAGAAATTTTACCATTGTGAGGAACACCCAAACCAATACTACAAAGCCTGGGCTGTGGAATTACACAGCACAGTTTGAGCAATTGTCATAAATTTGTCACTAGTACCCATCCACTCATTACATGGTGCACAATAGTTGTTTCCGTCAGAAAGGGAAGACTCTGAAAACACATTTCATGTGAGAATTTGACACTTACAGATGTGTTCAGTACAGCACAGCCCTGTGAAGTGTGTGTGGTGGGGGGGGGGGGGGGGGGGGAGGGTGGAAGGTCACATTTTGTCACATTTTTGTACATCAAGAAATGGCTCTAGGATATTGCAAGCCCACTGCTAGAAGTGCAAGAAAATTAGGAATGTTTGTAAATATTCAAATGTTAAATGTTACCAACGGTTTTAGACATTCTGCACACCGTGGAGGGAACATTCCTGAAAACCTAAAACCAGTTTGTTTGTGGTGATGTACTCCCTGTAGTTTATCAGAGAAAGAGCCTTCCATACAGTTTTGACAACACTGCATAATTAACTTTTTTGCAATCTGCTCTGATGTTTATTTCAGTTGTGGGATCTCTGCTACATATGGGGAACCCCAAAAATTACATCAAAGTAGGGATGTAAACAAGCATACTGAGGATAACCAATACTAAAAGGCTAATCTACATGTGCAGCAGTGATAGATACTTCACATCATGGGATATTTTGGAGAGTCCTATTTTTGTTAGGAACACAGCATTGCAGACAAGGTACTGAATTAACACTAATAAGTGGTGCAGGTCTGATGACAGCAGGAAACACACATTCTGTCAGCTTTCTGTGTGTGAAGGGTCCAAGTTACCAGGTATTAGCAAACTTGTGCTCAGTGAATGTAAGCCTTTGGGAAACCTTAAAACAGATGAACCACAGTCCCAGAGTCTGATACTACTGGTTCTTTACCATAGTCATCCACCTGTTGTCACATGGAAAGTGCACTCAAACCTTCCCAGCTGCTGCAACACACCCGGCTTACATGTAATCAATTTAAGCATATCTTAAGCCCCTGTCCCCTCCTGACATTTCACAAATATGCCAATAAATAGCTCTTTCATAGCTATACCCACACTGAAGACTAGGAGAAGCATTTTTGGCTTTACTGCAGTGTGGGTTATTTCACTGTTTCAGCTATGAAGCCAACACATTTACACAGAGCCAGTACAGTTACGTTGTTTAGGAGTCATTAGTGCCATGTGTGTGGGTGATCAAGCAGCTACAGAAAGGGCAGATGGAGATAAATGCCTGTAGATACTACTTTAGCAGGACCACATGAAAGTACCCCTACTTGATTTGGATAAACTTGGGTTAGTTTCAGGCAGTGTCAGACAGATGATGTGGTTGACATGGGAAAGGAAACATATGCTACTGTTGCCCTACCAACTGAGCAGTTACCAAAGAAATCTACTCACAATATGTCAGCTGGAACAGTAATGAGGTCAAAAATACAAATGACAAAATATTTGAAAAATCTAAGCATAATGAGATGTGTTTTAGTTGCCTGAGGGCAGCAAGTTGCAGCCTGCAGTGCTTTGTAGGCTTAATGTACAAATTCCATGCATTGCTACATAGTGTTATTTTCTGACAAATGTGTGACCTACTGCAGTTCACATAGGAGGAATGTTGTTTTCTGGCCTAACGACAACCTTCAGGATGTGAAAGAGTCAGAAAAGAACTCACTTCACATGATATGGACCAAGATGTCAACATACTTTGACTTTTGAAGTCTACATAAGGGAAATTTTTATTCAGATATGCTATAAACTTTATTGACTTCTCAGGCCAATGACACAGAAGCCATGACCCACAATTACAACAGCACTGTTCACTATTCAGGTACAAGAATTTCTGCATGCAGAAATTTTGAGGCCAATGGATTGACTCTTCAGCCACATTAAAATGGGCACCATAAGCCAAAGACCTTGCCACATCAAACATCTCATTGTGGGGAACAATTAAGTTCTATCTAGTCCAACATTAGTGCTAGACTAAGATTCACATCAAAGTGTACAACTTTCAGAGTAACATATTTTCTCCAACCTCATCAAGCATGACAGGGAGATGCACCGGTATCTAAAGCACAGCTGTGGGCGTACAGTTCCACTGGATATACAGCATTTTTATCTAACCATTGCAATATACAGTATACTATCAACTTAGTGGTACAGAGATTTATGACACCAACTAAGTATCCAGTGCTTCATCAGTACACACTAAAACTGCTCATGCAATCAAATTAACTTATGAAATGAAAATTAAAACTTCAGCTGCCATCTCTTTTGCATCTTTTTTATACAACTAGCTCTCATGTTCCATTACACAATCTTCAGGCCCCTTGACCAATGTAAATTGGGAGGAGTCCAATCCTGTTTGCAGTCACAACAGGAGCCAATATTAAATAATCCATGTGTGTTAATCTCTGTCTCCTAAGTGACTGCTCATAAATACTTGAGAAACGTTCTTCAATATTGTTCAAATGTGTGGGATCAGTACTAAACACCACTAGCAGGACATTAACGTAACACAAAGAAGGTCAGCATGAACAGTTACAGATTTATTTTTATCATCCAAGAGCATTCAAAAGATGCTGAAAAACTGTCAGGATCTTGAGATACCAGCTATCCCACAAAGCACTGCTTTAGAAATTTCAAGAGTAAGGAGTGACAAATTTAAGAAAATATTACAGTCATATACATATTTCATCAGTGGTGACCATGAGAACTGGATTATTTATTACAATATGTACAGAAGTGCTTAAGTAATCATCCATCCCAACACTGCATCAAAATACTACAGGAGGTAGCCAAAGTAACACAATGGGACATACTTTCTACCCTGCATTTATTAAAAGAAGTTTGCAGACCATGGGTGTAAATGTGAATGAAGTTCAGTTACAGGAAACACCTACAAATTATTAAAACCTTTTAGCATCACTGCAGAATATTTACAGTGAAGATATGCTCAGCTTTACACCTGTAGAATCAGGATAAGAAAGCAGTCTTGGCTGTGATGAAATTACTGGTAGTTTATTCATCAATGAATCACATCTTGCATAATTCAAGGCCTCTTCAGGTTGGCTGATGTTGATAAGCAAGTTGACGGTATCTGTAATAAAACATCTACAAAAATAAATTTCCTTCATGGGGATATTTTATTGATATCCACAACTTAACACATATCAGGAAATCTGAAGATGTCTTGAATTAGACAAAACACACATGACTGATGAATAAATAATCAGTTATTTCGACATTGCATCGAAGAATATTCTCATTCTATATACTGGTTGCTACAATGGAATGCCATAAATAGTGGAAAACCTTTTGCACTTGTAGAATAGTTTTGTCATTAATTTATGCAAGCCAAATTAACAGTTTAGCTATTATTACCATTATTTACCATCAGAGGTAAAACTTCCTACAGTGTTCTTCCCCATATCTGCCATGAAGACTCTGTCCAGGCTACTGTCATACCAAAGAGACACTAGGACCCTGACACTTGCTCCAGCACATGGACCTGCTCTCCAGATCTGCCCATCAGGATCTTGACCATGTCCACATGTCAAGATGAACTGAATGCCATGAACATGTCCCTGCAGCAAACACCGGCAAGTGCTATGTGCAGCATTCTCACCAAAGCTGGTGGACTATACAGAACATTTAAAAAGTACAAATCACTTATGGCAGTCTGCTTGAATCTTTTCAAACATTGCCTGCCAAATCATTTGGCTTCTACAGTATTTTGAAATACACCAAAAGAGAGTGCTGAATAATACAATACAATAACAAGTACTGAGTAATGATGTTGCTTATATCTTATTGGATTGTGCTGATTTAGTACAAACAAAAATGCTGGAAAAGGAAACACTGAACCAACCAATGCCCTGTCCTCTTTATCAGCTTCAAAATGGTAGACATTAACTTCTCATGGAATTTCAATACACATAAAGTAGGCACTATGAGAATTTTAATTAAGCTCATGACCTAAAAATTTTCTTCATGAAGTTCTAACCAAATTGCCACCTATAAATATGAAGGACACCTTGGCCCAAGCTACAGATTTGTCACCAACACCTCCAATTCACAAAATACAGGGGGAAAACTATTATCAGGTATCTGTCCAGTTTCTGTTTATGGGGACAAAACCACATAACCCAAATCAGGTAATGGGTTAAAGCTGAAGTTTAGTATCATGTTCAATCTACACAAGAACAGTTCTGCAACCCTATGTTCACAAAACGTTGCTTGCAACATTTATTGTCAAACCCAATGAAAGTGAAAAGAGAGTTCCTGTTACTACATCCTTATAGAATTCCAGCACTTTATATTTTCCGTTAATGCAGAGTGCTACATCAGTTATCCTATTTGCCATATAACAGTTATGGCTTTCTACAAGGGCTGATCAACAGAGAAATTCTTTTCTGTTCCTTCTGTGACACTTTGCTATCTGTACTACAAATTGGAAAGAGCAGGTTTTTATGTATAATGGTCATAGGTGGCAAGACACACTTAACATAGGTTGGTGCTAATGCTCTATCTTGTGGACAGTCTTTGCATTTCACACACACCAAACAGTGGTGGTAATGGAAGGGGAGCAGTATGAGGCACTAAAATTCTGTGTTTGTTTAAACCGTACAGCCCTCAACATGTACACAAAGCTGCAGTAAGCTTACAGTCAAGATGCACTACTTTGTGCAACAATTTTTAAGTAATTCAAGGACTTGAAGAAGGCCAACTTGTCTGTGTTAAACAAGGGGGGCTTTGTGTTTTGGCTTGTGCTGTGACTGAAATCAACAAACCTTAAGGATCAGCAGGTAACATTATGTAACTTCAAACCAGTATTGAAAATTTCACATGGCATTGTCTTTACAGTTACGCAAGATAATATCCCTATGACCTATGCTTGTACCTGTTGGATGTCATGTCTACCAAACAAAATGCTGTGGCAGTAGAGACAGGCCATGAGGTGCTGTATCTCTGTGCTGATGGAGGAGATGTGTGTCTGGAACCTAATATTGCCAGTGACTAGTCATGGATCAGATGCATCATTACAATCTTTAAGGGAAATGAGCCAGCACAGTGAGAAAATTGCTCAGTTCTTCCAACAGCGAAAGATAGCTGAATGTTGTTCCATCTGCAGGGAAGTTCTGGAATGATCTACCAGCATGCAGTTCCCTCGCACCACTGTTACAGCAGCATATTCCCCATCAGTATTGCCTGAACTGATGGAGGACAGTGCAAGGAAAGCCCAGAAGTTTCTCAGACTGGATGACAACTTCATGACAATGTGTGCCCTGATGTCACAAATCAAGTCTTGCAGTTTCTGGTGCTGCATCCACTTATAGCCCCAATGTTCCACCCTATGATTTTCTTTCTAATTCCTATTGCTGAAGGCAAAACTTTGGGGCTTTTGATTTGAGAACATGAATCAGTTCTCAAGAAGTGAGCTGTGCTCAAAAAGTGAGTATTCTCAAGGACCTGACAAAAGAAATGACCTGCACTGTGTGTTCAGAGATTCTATATAAAGTGCATTTTATATGGAGAGGCATACTTTGAAAAAGATGCTAATGCTGAAATTGCGTAATAAAGATCTGTGAACAAAACTAGTCTCCATCTGTTAACCCGCCCTCTTAATTCATGTGATGTGGAGTGATTCACAAGACAAACCAATGTAGTTGATACCATCTGACATGACACGTGACCACACACATTTCTGAAGTAGGGACATTCGTGAATGAGCAGTACTCGTGTGTTGGTCTCCAGCAGTGTACTGCTAACCTAAGTTCATAATTTTGTGTCAGATCAGGACCGTACACAGAAATTTACACATCTTACTTTAATCAAACAGAAGTCATCAAATTATTTTAACACCAACTGCCAGATGAGAGCACAACATCTCTACACCTTCAGCTGAGTGTTAGGTTTTGTTTTCATTTGTTCTACACAAGCAAACAAAAGCATTGTTATTTTAGTGTGTACTACACACCAAGTGCCACTTATTCAGCACAGTAAGGGGGTAAACCGGCATAGTAAAGCCACAGTCCCAGTTCTTAAGAATTGCACAAACCCCAGAGATAAGAATACAGCCAACAAAAAATCCATCACACACACCAGGGGTCAGCTGCAGAACAAAATGAGCCTCTGCGGTTTTAAATTGAGAGTGTCATTGCGAGGCATATAAGTTCAGATGGACATTAATAGCAGACTAGTAAGTTAGGCCATTAAAGCACTTCTGATTGAGGGCACTAACATTGTCACAGCAAGCACATAAAATTCATTAACAACTTTAATGCTGTGAGTGTCCTTTCCCAAAAAGAAATGTCCTGGCAATAATACAAATCCTTTTCGTTCATACTTCTGTCATAACTAGTAACCAAAAGAATGCAAATCATTAATAGTGTAGCATTATTTAGGGGAAAGCTTTATAATGGTGAGTGAGCAACATCTAAGTTACATTGAGAGGACACTTTAGAAAGTACGTTGGGTAAAGTGGAAAATTCACACCAGGCTGAATTAATGTCAACTTTGAGGAACATTTGGGACCTCTAGACTGGTAGCTTCTATAGCAGCCTGTTTACTACACTGCCATCATAAAACCACTCCCTGAAACCATTCTAAATTTATGAACTTGTAGAAAATTGAAAACGTCACAAAACGCCTCTGAATATCTGAGAACATATATTTGTATGCTCTATAAACAGGAGGAAATGAAAGTGTTCTGGTTCTTCAATGGTAGATCCTTTTAAGTCATAATTCAAAGTGGCAAAGTAGTAATCAACCTGCTGCCCAAGTCAATGACAAGATTTTGTTACTGCCAGATAACAAAACAAAAATTCACTCAAGGTAAGCATAAAGTTATGAACGTCTGACCAGAAACTGCCTTCAAGGAGACAAAATCGGAACTGCCCGTAGCCATGTATACAAACACATACTATCCAAGTGAAGGTTTGTTTTGGCCAACAATTTATGTGTTTAGTCACGTTCATGTTTACAAGTAGACAAAGCAAACTGCCTTGGGGACAGGCTCTTTATACTGAGCCTGGATTATCCTTACAGCTGATACATACACCTGATCTGGGATGAAGTCTACACTCAGTGATGAGTCGGCCTCCATGCTTCTCAACAGCACAACCGCTGTCTTCATATTCCTGCTTATTGTGAGCTCAGAATCGCTCCAGTACACATTGTAACCATACGGATCTGCAAATGTCACTTGTTAGTCAGAAGAAATTGCCGTTTACCTACAACAACACAGTTAAACAGTCCACCCCACTCACCATATGACAAGCTCGTAATTGTCCCAATTCCTTTCTCAAGAAGTGGTCTAATTACATTAGTAGACACTGCCATCCAGAACAATTTCTTTTCTTCACTCTCACAAATTATCAGCATGTCTAGAAACAGTAATATTAAGGTTAAATTTTTTACACTCACTTTCATTATTTTTGTTGTAGGTTAACAGAAAAGGTTCAGATATTTCTTGCAACACAAATTCAATGAGGAACCTGTTTTGGCACCTGCTTAGTTGAATTTAAGTAGGGTCCATGTTGCGAAAGAGACCCAAAAGAGACCCAATAATCAACAGAACTGACAAGGCCCACTAACAATGAGCATGTATACTTCACTTTGAAAACTCTGAACTTTTTAACACTTTATCAGGCTAAATCTGGGCATCTCTGGTACAAAATTTTAAGAACTACCATAAGATTAAATGAATAAAACAACTTCTGAATCTGAAGTCTAATTATTACCAACCACACTTACTAATCACATCTATGGATTGAAAACTAGCAGCATGAATCATAACTGACCACGCAAGATACTAAGGCTTCTTTTACACTGATTTTAGGAACAGTATAGTGAACCCTGTTATCACATGACAAGATGTTAGTATGGAAATTGTGATTTTGTGTCAAAGAAAGAGTCACCAGTGATGTCTGAAGTCTTGCATTCATTCCATGTTAACATCTCTTGAAAATGTTTACTTTTGCAATATATGACATTAATGGGAAACGTCAAAATTTGTGAACTACTTCAGAATGCCAATCTTACATGGCAAAGTTATTTTCACAAAGCTCCTCCCAATAACATTTTAGTGTTATTGTATTAGTCCTTATTTCCTAAAAGTTAATAAGTGGACATCCTGCAATAGCCTCTTCAGGGATCTTTAGATTCTTACTCTTAAATACCAATACAAATTCTGTAATGTTATATGGTTAACAAGTGGCTTAGGAATGAACTCATCAATTCACAACCACAGGGTTATAATTCTGGAATGGTTAGGTAGAATGCTTGCACCAATGTCATTTTAAATAACTGAGTAATCATACTCAATGACACATAGGACTTGTTAGGATGAATTTGTTATGTATTTAATAATATTGTGTATTTGTTTTATGTTCTTTTATTTTGAACATTCTTCAGGGACATTATGGAGCACTACACAAGACTGCTACCTGATGTGCTTACATCATCACGAGTGTCTCCAGGTGTGTTTTGCCATGGAGTTCCTCCCATGTGAAGTTCCATGTTATGAACAAAGAGATTCTGAGATGCTAGACACTGAAGCAGCAAGAGACATTAATCAGGCTTTGTCCTATTGCATGCTTGCTATTCAATTTGAAAAGGCTGTCTTAACTCTTGCTACCAAGTCCCATGGTCAAGACAGTTAATTGAAATCCTCCTAAGAGGGGAGAAGCAATTCCCATACAATCTCTGCACTCCAAGCTAGAATTGGTAGGGGAGTTTTCTAATTCAGAGCATAAGAGTAGAAGGTCCCCAGAAGATATTGGACAAAATTACCATATATTCAGAAGAACTGGAAAGAATACTTTATTAGCTATTACTCCACAAGGTAATCAAAATTTGGACTAGAGGACAGTGTTCTGTCCAAAGCTGATTTCCACTGAAAAATACCACTAGCACAAGGGCACTGCTGAGATGACAAGCAGCAGAGTTTTTCATTTTCAGTGTAGCTGCTTTTCTCCTTATCCCTGAATATATGAACAACATGTCTAATTGATTGCTAATATGTTTCATGGACTTAGCCTATAGTGGCCACTTTTGATTTAAAGTATGTGAGATGTTCTATAAATCCCACCATGAAGCAGCATCTCCAAGAAGATTGAGTAATTTGAATGAAAAGTCATCTGAGATTTCAGTATTAGGATTTCAAGTGGACCATAAGAAGTGGCTGCAACTGGCCTCAATTTATCAACTAAAGTTGTGGTCCATAAATCTTTATCCTTGACACTAGATCATCCAACTTTCATTCAAGTCAGTAAAGTGGAATACAATGCCATTACATATTGAGTTAATTCAATTAAGAGCAACTCTTTAGTTCTAATTCATTATTAGCATTATCAGACAAATTATCTATGTGCAAGAAATTTTTAAGTTAGAAAATGTTTGAACCATGTTTACTTTAACTCCCACTGTAATTCTGAAGTTTGAGTTAAACAGAATGGACAGTCTCTTGGAAACAAGTTGTAAGATAGACATCAAATAAAGTGAACGTGGCATAACTGAGTAATTGAATTAAGTGTTTCTGAGGGAATTTATAAATGAGACACTGGAAATTGTGGATGATACTTTTTTCTATTTTGGAAGAAAAATGACTGCCTCTAGTAGAGAATACATAAATCAGGGTCATAGTAATGAGATGTTAATTTCTGAAATGGTAATCTTAACAAAATTAAGAGTTATGAAATCTTTTCTGAAAGTATTTGGAGTGTAGCCCTATGTAGTACATAACCAAAAGATTGGAGGAGGAGAATGGGAGCTTTTGAAATGTAGTGCTGTAGGAGGTCTAACAAGGGGAGTCCAAGGTGTTCAGATCACAGATTTACTTCATACTGCACACATTTACTTGATTACTTTATTACTATATCTTCGTCGTTTACCAGCCATGGCTGGACAGACTGCGTCACAAATACAATGTTTATCAACTAACATTTGTACAACAACATATACAAAATTTATATTACAAATAAAAGAAAATATTTATGTAGTGCACAAAAACACATAGAACATAGAGGGAATGAAATATATCTAAACAGGAAAGTAAAACTTCATAGCAGCAAATGAAAATACAATAAAGCAAAATGTTTACAAGTCCATGTAGATCACACACACACATATTCATTTTGGCAAAATATGTACTTTAAGAAAAACACAAAATTAAATGTGCAGTTAACATAAAAAGAAGATTAAATTTAGGCAAAATTATATATAAAACATAACAACATTTATTATTTTGACCATTCACTAGAACCACTGTTGAAAAACTCTTCCAAGGAATATAGTGGATGTTGTTTCAAGTCCTGAGCAATTTTTTTCCAAAATAATTCAGGTGGCAGGGATTTCACTTCTGGAGGCAGGTGACTGTACATTTTTAGGGCTACTGTTGGAAAGCTGTCTTGTGTACTTGATAGGCGACACCTTGGCACTTCAATGTTCCTCTTACAGTGAGTGTCATGATTATGTATTTCTTGTCGTATGCTAAAATTCCTTAGATTTTCTTTATATCAATGAGGCAGAAAAACAAATACTGGCTAAAAACAGTTCATTATGCCTAGCCTGGTGAAAATAGGCTCACAGTGGTCCAGTCTTTTGCTAGAGGATATGATCCTGATGGCTTTTTTTTTTTGTAATAGCAACACATCTTTGCTGCCTGAGGAGTGTCCCCACAACAACAGTCCATAGCTAATGTGGCTGTGGAAGAGTGCATGGTAGACTATTGTGAGAAACTGGTGAGTTATTACCCTCTTCAGCTTCCTCAGGAGGTATATCACATGAGAAAGTTTGTTGCATACATATGCAGTGTGATCATTCATGGAGAGTTTGCTGTCAATCTCTAAGACCAGTAGTCTGACAGTCTCCACGTTTTCGTGGTCTTCAATGTTGCTTAGACTGCATATCAAATGTTGGGTTTTTTCTTCATTGATCTTCATTTTGTATATTACGAACCATTCTTTTATTTCTTCAAACATCAAATTTGATGCATCAAGAGCTTCTGCAGCTGTATGTCCTTTGGCAATAAGGGTAGTGTCATCTGCAGACTGCAACATTTGACTATTAGGCTCATATCATTTACATATATGAGGAATAGGAGAGGTCCTAAGACTGATCCTTGGGGCACTCCGTGTTGCAGTTTGTGTTCAAGAGAAGTTGCTTAGTGCACTGATACTACCTGCTTTCGGTTTTCCAAATATGATTGGAGTGTTGATAGAACAACACCTCCTACACCATAGCATCTTAACTTGGCTATTAGTGTTGTGTGTGAGATGCAGTCAAAGGCTTTGCTGAGGTCATAGAGTGTCAGTGCCACACTCTCTCTCTCTTCAAAACTCTGTTGAATTGTTTTTAATAAGTCCAGTGTGGCTGTCACTGTTGATCTCCCTTTGTGGAATCCATGCTGTGTCTTTTGGAATAAGTTGTTTTCCTCAAAGTAATTCAGTACCTGGCGGTGCATCACAGACTCAGTAACTTTGGCTAGTACTAGCACCACTGAGTTTGGTCTGAAGCTGGACACCTCACATGAATCCCCCTTCTTATATATTGGTACTGTGCATGCCAGTTTAAGGAAGTCTGGGAAGACACCAAAAGATAGACATTTGTTTATTGCTATGGCTAGTAGCTGAGCTAATTCTGTAATAATTTTCTTTAGCAGTGTGCAGGACATGCCGTAGATGTCTACACTTTCTGAGTTTTTGTAGGAGCTCACAATTTTTATCATGTCTTCAGGGCGTACTTCTTTCCATTTTTGAATACTGCAACTGTCTGCATTTCTTATGTTTGCAGTCGGATCTAGGTCAGAGTGTGGAATTTCACTCACTGTCTTTTCCACTATTCTGACAAAATATTCATTGACGTCATCTGGGCTACATGAATTTAAGCAGGAGGTAGTCTTCTTTCTGTTTTCATTTACAAGGTTCCAGGCAGCTTTACAAGGATTTTGGGCCTCTTTAATGTATGTATCATTATATTTCTTTTTTGCTTCCTCTACTGCCTTCCTATAAGCTTTTTTGGCTTTTAGGTAGTTGCGGTGATGTAATTCTTTAGCTGGAATGTATAAAGCTGATTTCATTCGGTCCTTGCACATTGTTACAATACACTTCAATTTCTTGTGTCCAAGCAGTAAGGTGTACTGAGTCATTTTCAGTGACACTGCAAGAGACGTTTTCCACGTCAGTGATGTACCAGTGCACTGCCACCGAGCACAACCTCCGTAGTCTGAGTCATTGGACAGTCCCAGACATGTTTTCTGTTTATGTTTTTTCAACACTAATCATTTTGAACACATTATGTTCAAAAGGTAATATGACAAAGTTATATTACATTTTACTGAATTTTCAATGTTATTCAGTTGTTTACTGATTTTTGTTATTAGAACAAATGGTATATGACATTTCTTTAGACAAGTTAAGAGTTCAAACTTTTTTTATTGGTTGACAAAAGAGAAATGGCTTTTCTTAAAGATACTACAAAAAATACATTCAGTTGTGCATCACTAATTTTTGCCATTGATTTGTGAAAATATTGCATTATGCATGTTTTTATCATTTGTCAGAAGAGAAATTTTTCAAAATTTCAATAAGCTTTTTCTTCTTATAAACTTCGAATATTCCCTGCGCATGTGGGAAAATTACATTCATTCGGTGAGTAACTGCTGTTATGTTTTTCATGTCTGTATTAAAAAGATAACAAGGGCACATCTGACAATTAATCTTTCATTACTGTCATATTCTAAGATATTGTAAGACTGTATTTTTGAGTGGAATTATTTACACCTTTATTTATCAATGTTTGACTGGTTTTCCAAGCTGGTCCATCCTTGAAACTTGTGTTTGCAGATTGTATTCAGGTGCAAAGCAGTTCTTAGTACCTTACCATCAATAGAGGTGTAAGATTTCAGAAATTGCAACAGGCACACATTTTCAAAATATTCTTGTCTACTTGTTGATAGTTAATATTTGGTGTGATAAAAATTAGCAAATGACCAAATAAAATTGGATGTTCAGTAGCATGTTTATGCAAATACACGTGTCATTATATCTTTCAAAAGTTGTATGTATGACATAATATGACTAATGTTGGAAAAGTAGAAACTGCAAGTCAGACTTCATCCATCCACCTACTGATTGCAGAACTTTAATATTAACCACACAACCACCACCAGCTGATACTCATCGTCACCATGCACTGTACATCACAGTCACACAAAACTTCTCTTGCAATATTCTTAAAATCTCCTACATAGTACACATTACTACTTTCAAATTATGTTGTCCCAATGGACTAATAGAAGAGTACAAAATCTGAAGAGAATCTGACCTGAATGTTGTGGCTTCTCCCTGTAGAAAGGGCATTTTACATACTTGTCCTATTATTCATACTTACAGGATTTGACATTCAGTGTGTGGATACCAGCTTAGTAATCCAGTGGGACACCACTTAAATACAGCAAAAGTCTACCTCAAGTCTTTTGAGTGCTGTTAAGTATAAAAAATTTCATTTTAGTTAAATTTGTTAAGCATTTAATTCCATAATACTGCTTTAGGATATTGATATCCACACCTTATCTTTTAATAACTTTAAGTATGAAGAGAAGCTAAGAAGGGACTCCATAAGGTTCCCTTGTAAGATTAGATAAGAAGATTGAGATGATCTGTATCAAAGTCACAGCTGCAGTAAACTGGTTCCGGGAAGACAAGCAGTAGCAGCCCTGCAGAGCTGGAGTCTTTTAGAGCAGACTCGTGTGGAGAGCAGCATCAGGTGCTGACATACGTGTGGTGACACCAGCCAGGCGCGCCACTGCAAGAGACTACTTGCCATCCACGGAGCTGCAGATGACTTCGTCAACACGGCGGACAGTCCTGGCCAGAACGACGGACTGGGTCTACCGGTCCAGCAGCAGGTGCTCCACCTGGATTGTGTGGTTCCAGCCACTGCCACCACCACTTCCTTCTACAGAACAGCTGGAACTTTTATCAGCTGTTGTACGCACCAGTAGAACACAGTGCCTTGTTCACATTGTAGTAATCACATCCATACATGAACGCAATGTCCCGACTCACTGCCCAGACCGAACCACTAAGGACAAACTTTAAATTTGAATAGGATGTTTATCTTTTACAGTGGGCATCTAAGAAGGGTTGCTTTGAAGTTCCACCCCTAAGAAGATGGTATAGGAATGAAAGACTTTTGAAAATATGTACTCTTCAGGTAGTTTTCAAGATGACCTACGCAAATTTGTGATTCGTTCCTGAGTCAGAAATTAAGAATGTGTGTTCCAGCATTTTTCAAAATGTAAAATCTGTAATAGTGCAATAGTGGCTGAAAGTTTTTACATAGTCAGTAACTAGTAAAATGTTTTTAAATCTCTGTCTATGGACAGTGGTATTTGACCATAACAAATAACAAATACATGTAAACCCTGAACGAGTTAAATAGAGGATGAGAATTTAAGAAAATATTTATGAATTTGAAGAGGGTAGTTGCTACTCACCATATAGCAGATATGCCAATTTCCAAATAGGCTCAACAAAAAGACTGTCTTTTTGTCATGCCTATCTGCAACTTAACATCTCCACTAAATGGCAAGTAGCAACTATCTTTTTCATAATGTTTCATTCCATCCTGGATTTTCCTTAGTAAGAAAGTATTATACTGAACAACTTTTTAAGTTAAACCTATGGAAAATTTTATTTCACGTCTCAGATATAAGAAAATCTGTGCTGGGGACTGACGTTTCTATGGAAATATATCTACAAGAATGCAAAGGGCGTCACTAACAACAACTAACTATTGACTCCTGCTACCAGAATCTTTAGGTCAGAAGTACACTGAGAAAATACTATGCTTCCATGGCTTTTATCAGTGTGGCAAGAATAGAAAGTGTTTAAATTTGTGAACAAAAGTACGATTAAGAAAAAACAAAATCTGTGCAGACCCTACCATATACCTAAGTGAAGCAGCACACACTAAGCCAGTTTAAATACAAGCTTAAAGCTGTCAGTCGTATCACTGCAATTTAAAATTGCAGTTTCAACTACAATACAAATTTTCTTCTAACTCTTTTGTATCTGACCTCAGCATGAGTGCTGATCAAAACCAAGTTCCCTGTCTACAGGGCAGTTTTTAGGGACCAGCACACAGCATACAAATATCACTGCAGCCAGCATGTATACAATGTTTCTCCACCTGGAAACAATAAAGTTCTCAGTTACAGGTCACACTTCATGAAACATTTGGGCAGTCCTCCGATCAGGTTACATTTCCTAAATTGCAGAAACTACCTGAGGTAATTAAACAACATTTTCAGTAAGGTAAATGTCTCTGAACGTTGTTCACACAATGAGAAGCATGCTAAATATGCTTGTCAAAGAACGAGACTATCGCTTGCTTCAAATTCTTTTAATAAATTTAACATCTTGCTGCAATACATTTTATTTTTATTTTGAGATGCATTCCACCTTTTGCATCAAAACCACCATCAATTCATTTTTAATTTTATGGGACTATCTTTTAAATAAAGCCCACTTGTGAAAAGTGAACATCATGCAATCACTGTAGTGCAAATACATGTCTACTCCCAGCATGCTTTGAACACATTTAGACACCATTTGCAGCTGTTTCATTATTGTGCCAAGTTTTAGAAGTTTATAACATCTACAAAAATTGAGTCACTCATCAAGTGTGGGACATGATCTTTAATATGGTTGAGTACTTGTCAGCTGTGGAAATTTGCCCTGGCTAACCAACTCTGATTTCTCAAGATTTGGTTTGTGATGGGAGCGAACCTTAAGAGAACCAACAGTTCACAGTCTCAATGTTGTAAACCAAATTTCCAGAAGTTTCAAAGCCAGTTTTGTATAACATGGTTTCAGGGGAACTGAATTTCAGAAAATTCAGTTCTTGGAGGTTTCTAAGAGCAAAAAGATTTGGCTGTACTTTGTTGCTTTTAACGTTATACAAAATCAGGAATGAGATGAAGTTTTTGGACCTCATTGTTATGTAAAACAGACAAAAGTCAGTGGAATGGTAGTGTACATTGTTTCCAACCAGAGAAAGCCACACAATTTCAGCATAAAGATCAAGGAAACACGCTTGGGACAGGAAACAGTCACTAGATTTTGTGCCCAGACAAAGATTGTGATGCATATCTTGCAAAAAACACTGTGTGTTTGTTTGTGTGTATGTGTGTGTGTGTGTGTGTGTGTGTGTGTGTGTGTGTGTGTGTGTGTGTGTGTGGATAACCCCCCCATGAACCATGGACCTTGCCGTTGGTGGGGAGGCTTGCGTGCCTCAGCGATACAGATAGCCGTACCATAGGTGCAACCACAACGGAGGGGTATCTGTTGAGAGGCCAGACAAACGTGTAGTTCCTGAAGAGGGGCAGCAGCCTTTTCAGTAGTTGCAGGGGCAACAGTCTGGATGATTGACTGATCTGGCCTTGTAACACTAACCAAAACGGCCTTGCTGTGCTGGTACTGCGAACGGCTGAAAGCAAGGGGAAACTACAGCCGTAATTTTTCCCGAGGGCATGCAGCTTTACTGTATGATTACATGATGATGGCGTCCTCTTGGGTAAAATATTCCGGAGGTAAAATAGTCCCCCATTCGGATCTCCGGGCGGGGACTACTCAAGAGGATGTCGTTATCAGGAGAAAGAAAACTGGCGTTCTACGGATCGGAGCGTGGAATGTCAGATCCCTTAATCGGGCAGGTAGGTTAGAAAATTTAAAAAGGGAAATGGATAGGTTGAAGTTAGATATAGTGGGAATTAGTGAAGTTCGGTGGCAGGAGGAACAAGACTTCTGGTCAGGTGACTACAGGGTTATAAACACAAAATCAAATAGGGGTAATGCAGGAGTAGGTTTAATAATGAATAGGAAAATAGGAATGCGGGTAAGCTACTACAAACAGCATAGTGAACGCATTATTGTGGCCAAGATAGATACGAAGCCCACGCCTACTACAGTAGTACAAGTTTATATGCCAACTATCTCTGCAGATGACGAAGAAATTGAAGAAATGTATGATGAAATAAAAGAAATTATTCAGATTGTGAAGGGAGATGAAAATTTAATAGTCATGGGTGACTGGAATTCGAGTGTAGGAAAAGGGAGAGAAGGAAACATAGTAGGTGAATATGGATTGGGGGACAGAAATGAAAGAGGAAGCCGCCTGGTCGAATTTTGCACAGAGCACAACATAATCATAACTAACACTTGGTTTAAGAATCATGAAAGAAGATTGTATACATGGAAGAACCCTGGAGATACTAAAAGGTATCAGATAGATTATATAATGGTAAGACAGAGATTTAGGAACCAGGTTTTAAATTGTAAGACATTTCCAGGGGCAGATGTGGACTCTGACCACAATCTATTGGTTATGACCTGTAGATTAAAACTGAAGAAACTGCAAAAAGGTGGGAATTTAAGGAGATGGGACCTGGATAAACTAAAAGAACCAGAGGTTGTACAGAGATTCAGGGAGAGCATAAGGGAGCAATTGACAGGAATGGGGGAAATAAATACAGTAGAAGAAGAATGGGTAGCTTTGAGGGATGAAGTAGTGAAGGCAGCAGAGGATCAAGTAGGTAAAAAGACGAGGGCTAGTAGAAATCCTTGGGTAACAGAAGAAATATTGAATTTAATTGATGAAAGGAGAAAATATAAAAATGCAGTAAGTGAAACAGGCAAAAAGGAATACAAACGTCTCAAAAATGAGGTCGACAGGAAGTGCAAAATGGCTAAGCAGGGATGGCTAGAGGACAAATGTAAGGATGTAGAGGCCTATCTCACTAGGGGTAAGATAGATACCGCCTACAGGAAAATTAAAGAGACCTTTGGAGATAAGAGAACGACTTGTATGAATATCAAGAGCTCAGATGGAAACCCAGTTCTAAGCAAAGAAGGGAAAGCAGAAAGGTGGAAGGAGTATATAGAGGTGCTATACAAAGGCGATGTACTTGAGGACAATATTATGGAAATGGAAGAGGATGTAGATGAAGATGAAATGGGAGATATGATACTGCGTGAAGAGTTTGACAGAGCACTGAAAGACCTGAGTCGAAACAAGGCCCCCGGAGTAGACAATATTCCATTGGAACTACTGACGGCCGTGGGAGAGCCAGTCCTGACAAAACTCTACCATCTGGTGAGCAAGATGTATGAAACAGGCGAAATACCCTCAGACTTCAAGAAGAATATAATAATTCCAATCCCAAAGAAAGCAGGTGTCGACAGATGTGAAAATTACCGAACTATCAGCTTAATAAGTCACAGCTGCAAAATACTAACACGAATTCTTTACAGATGAATGGAAAAACTAGTAGAAGCCAACCTCGGGGAAGATCAGTTTGGATTCCGTAGAAACACTGGAACACGTGAGGCAATACTGACCTTACGACTTATCTTAGAAGAAAGATTAAGGAAAGGCAAACCTACGTTTCTAGCATTTGTAGACTTAGAGAAAGCTTTTGACAATGTTGACTGGAATACTCTCTTTCAAATTCTAAAGGTGGCAGGGGTAAAATACAGGGAGCGAAAGGCTATTTACAATTTGTACAGAAACCAGATGGCAGTTATAAGAGTCGAGGGACATGAAAGGGAAGCAGTGGTTGGGAAGGGAGTAAGACAGGGTTGTAGCCTCTCCCCGATGTTGTTCAATCTGTATATTGAGCAAGCAGTAAAGGAAACAAAAGAAAAATTCGGAGTAGGTATTAAAATTCATGGAGAAGAAATAAAAACTTTGAGGTTCGCCGATGACATTGTAATTCTGTCAGAGACAGCAAAGGACTTGGAAGAGCAGTTGAATGGAATGGACAGTGTCTTGAAAGGTGGATATAAGATGAACATCAACAAAAGCAAAACAAGGATAATGGAATGTAGTCTAATTAAGTCGGGTGATGCTGAGGGAATTAGATTAGGAAATGAGGCACTTAAAGTAGTAAAGGAGTTTTGCTATTTGGGGAGCAAAATAACTGATGATGGTCGAAGTAGAGAGGATATAAAATGGTATTAGATGTCCCACTTTCCTGTTTTGCTTTAGCCAACCAATGACATTTGTGAGTTATGACAGGTAATAGAAAGTAGCCAACTTTTGAGAGGTGTTTTATGGTCTGTGCAGGTCAGAGCTTTACCAATGCCATACAATCAGCTTCTATCTGCTGGATGGAGTTGTCTGATCTTCAGTGCTGAGGGGGGAAGGACAGGGAAATAATGACCTCCACATTGCCAAAGAAATGATCACCACAAAACAAATGTTTGTATTTGTGCAAATTATCTTTAGGACTCTGATGGACGTATACTTTGAGTGGAATGCATGCAGACGTAGTCCGCTATCTAAGCTTGTATATTATAGGCAATATGTTGAGTTCAAACTATCTGCAAGTTATTCCAGTAACTAAATCTCTCAGTGCTTTACAACACAAAAGGAGAAGTCCACTGAGAAGAGCTAATAGTCAAAGGGGCACTGATTAGCAGGACCCTTTTAGCAATATGGTCATTGATACAACAAAAATTCTACAGATTGACGAATTTTTTACTCATCACCAAAATAAGTTAAGTAGTAAGATACACTTTGGCTTCTGCCAATAACTTACCGATGGATGGAGGGAGGGTGGTAGACCTTTATTCCATAAATTTGGATTTTGTGTGAGCACATGACTACTCTGTAGTTCTCCCCTGCAAACTTGCAACACTAGGCAATCTGCCAGTCTTCCCCATCCAACCAGTACAGGGTGTTCTCGAAGACTGCAATCAAGAATGGGTTTTTTACAGCTGTTTCCGGAATTACCTCTTTTAAAGCCAGCAGTATGCAGTTCCCATAGACCAAACTTGTAACAATACTTCATGCTTTGCATCATGATGCAAACAGATGTGGAAGGCAGTATTTTTAACTATCTTATGTGTGAATAGAAATTTCCCTCCACATTGGGAACATATCATCTCTTAATTAACAGTGGTCACTCATTTCAGAGTACTGCTTGGGTAAATGTATCTCTTTAAGTCAAATATCCATTTCAGTTTCACATTATTCCTGTGTATACTCATCTATGATACTACTGGGAGATATGTGGCCAAAATACATGAGGGGGCTAAGAGTTATCACCTCTACATTTTTAAAACCAACTGCACCGTCTGAGCATACCAACCAGTTACATTAAGAGACATTGGTGACATCTTATTATCATGTCATCTGGTACCAGTCCCAGCATAGTGGCAACAACAATTTGATTTTCAGTATTTCATGCAATGTAATGCTTAACTGTAAAATTTAAAATGCCATCACAATCTGTTCATTACGAGCCACAATCTTATATTTAAGTAACATAGATGTTTTACAATTAGAAACTGTCTTGAGGCCATTGAATTGCCACTGCAAAAATACCTGGACTTCTTTCATTCTGAACTTGAGAAAACGTACTTAATGGTTTCCAACAAAGCTCACACACAATTTCAAAATTTTTTTTCATTGACATCCATTTTGCTGTCTGTAATAGAAAAAATACAAGCTATACATCCTCAGAGAAAGCATAAATTTTAAATACCACATATTATGCTAATTATCGTTTACAAAAATCAAGGGACAGTTAATGTTAGGATTGACAAATGTTTTAAAATAACCTTTCCACATTACAATTGCAGCACCCAATGTTATATCCTAGCCAGTAATGCCAACCGAGCCCGCTGCCAAAAGGTTGGCAGCATCAAAGTCCGGACGCCGTCCGCATAAGCAGCGCCAGCGAGACAGGAAATCGCCGCAAGTCTGCGCGCGCCACTGCTGGCTTCTGGGTTCCTAAGCGCTGGAGTCGCGAGCGCTAGGACAGTTCTGTATTCGCCGCTCAGTTGGATTCTCGCTACCGAATTGTGTACTTGCTAGTCAGTCGTGTGTTCACCGCAGCAGAGTTGTTGTTTGTCGTCAGCCGACGCTGACCTAGCCGCTCCGACTCGAACTAGACAGATCTCTGTAGACACGGAGTTCACTATTGTGTTTCTGTATCTTCGTTAATAAAGATAAGTACCGACTTTTATTTAATCCGAGTGTTTGCGTTTTCATCTTTCTGTTCACTGTTCCAGCGGACCGGTCGGCCCGCTATTAAAAGTGCGGCGGTGACTTCGTAAGCCGTTTCTACAGCGAATTGTTTGTCGCTACGAACGCCGCCACAAAACTTTTTATGATACAAAGAAATCTCTATCGCTCGGTTTTGCGTTGATAACACTGCTACAAATATTTTTGCCTGAAACACAAGTGTGAAATACTATAACTAGATAAGCCGGATTTATTTCTCCGCGAATTCTCCGCCTCCTACAGTCGACAGGGCTTTCTCACTGCCCCAGCGACTGACTGTTGCCGCAGGCGCGACGAAACGTCGGCAGCTTATAAAGGCCGGTCGCCACCACAGCTCGGCTGGAGGCAGCGGCAGCGGCGAGCTTCTCCGCGGCTGCCGGGACGGGCGTTCTCACCTGGAAGCGGCCGGCGCTGAGCCACGGGGCGGGACCCACCGAAGCGGCCGGCGCCTCTCGTTAACTGAGCATCCAACCTACACGAAGGAAAGGCGAACTCCGATCAAGACATGGCAATTTTTTTATTCTCACTACTGTGTTCCCTTCCACACACTTTATTATTCGTGTTTTCTTGTTCCACCAGAAACAGACACCATGACCACCGTCCCTGATTGTCCGCTGTCTCCTTTAGAAAAGCGGCCACCCCAGAACACAAACTTAATGTTACTTTAATAACAGCTTTCAGTATCCGAAATCGCAGTACCTTAACGCAGTTTGCTATAATGATAGTACATTACGTGTTTATCTGATAGTCGTTTATTTATGAGTAAAAATGCCTGACAGTTGATCCTCAGTATTTGCTATGTTGAGATCATGTATTTTAACCACTCTGCGAGTGTCAGCTATTGAAACTACCAATGGAGTAGTGTCACATCACTCAGCTCCATCACTAAACTGCCATTCACATTATCACTACCAGGAGAGACACGACGTTAAAGCTAACACTACAGTCACACAAGTTTCCGTGCGTGCCTACACCACAGGTGATGAGCAGATTGAAAGAATGGACGATAAAAGACATCACTCATATAGTTAAGCGAGACAAAGTTTTAAAATGTGACGAGAGACTGGAATACGGTAGCTGGTATAGGAAGAGAAAATAAAAAGAAACTGTAGGCTTGGGGGAAGGGATGAAAGGCGAAGCCACCTCATAGAATTTTGCACACACGATAACGTAATCGTCGCCAACGCTTCGCTCAAGAATCATGATAGAATAATACATATTTGGAACAGAGTTTGCGAAACCAGATTTGAAACTGTAATGATAACTAAAGTGGCAGTAAACGGTAGCAGATAAAGGACGTGGAACCTGAATTACTTGAGACGCAGAGTTTGTCGATAATCTTAAAGGTACCTTAAGGCAACGACTGACTGAAACAGGGGAAGGAATCCATTACAATACGAACGGATATTTTTGAGAGGAGTAGTGACGAATGCAGCAGAGGATGTAAATCGGAAAAAAGTCCAGTAGAAATCCTTGGAAACAACATGATATGTTTCATGTAATTGACAGGAGAAAGTATAAAAACGCAGCAAATTAATTAGGCCACGCGGAAGAGAGATGTCTAAAAATGACGTTGACAGGGAGTCCAAAATGGCAACAACGATTTTGCACTTGGAAAACTGAAGTGTCGACATTAAATAAGAAACAAAAAAGAAAATCTTGCTCAAAGGAGAAGCAACTATCAAGTCCTCATTTGAAGGTGGAAGGAATATCTAGAGAGGAGAGGGGGAGGGGCTATACAAACTAACATGACCACAACGTTAGATTCCTGTGAAATGTCTGAACACGAGAGACAATACAGTTCCTACCACTCAGCTAAGTACACAGACTGAAGAAAGGAAAACCGACTGCATATCGGCAAACGCCGTAGTTAAGGCAGGAGGCTCATTGTCATTTACCTTGTTTGTGATTTAAATCCAATTTCTATTAACGTGTGGTGTAGTATAGCAAAGAAAATTTCCAGCTCTGTCTGGTCCCTTAGGTTTCTCCGTTCGTAGTTGCTATGTCTCATATCCGTCCGTGATCGAACATGATCACGACACAAATAAATTAAGTGGCAATGTGAACTCTGTTGTTAATCTTGAGAACGCTACGCCTCCTGCAAACGATTTCAGATGACGTATAAAGTACTTAAGTTTTTGAAAAGTCTTTGCTTTTTCTGGCAAGAAGTGGTGCAAAACTCACAACAGATTTCTGAATCTTCACGAGACAATAATAATTTAATGTAAATATAAATACATTTTAAAAAATTCACCACACTTGGCACCCGAAGAAGGACTCTACTGAAATCACGAAAATCAGTCCTTTTGTGTTTGCTGCTAATACAGATAGATGTATTTAACAGTAGATTTATTTTTCATGTGCATGCTACGCGCTTAAAAAAATTGTGGAGGAAAATTTCAGAGAGGAAAGACGAGCCGACGGCGGAAAACAGAAATTTTACATCCAGTTGCCAACTTTCAAGACATCAAACGTAAGTTACGAAAAAATTTTCATATGCAGTTGAGACGCTTCTGTAGTACAGTTGTCTTTCCAGCTACATTACCATTCTTCCTTTTATTTCCATCTGCACATTTGAAAAATCAGCTTAAAATTCTTTTTTAGTCAAAATTTAGTAGGATTTGCAACGTAGTCTAAATCTCATTGTTGAGTCTTGATTTCAATGTGTAAATATGACGTCGTGTTACATGTAAAATGCTAGCGCTGTTTGCTAATTCAGTTGTTTAGTGTGCCCGTCTTCCATCTTGTCTTCGCCGCTTCAGTTCACAGGCGTTTCTTAGGCGAATGCAACTCCGATACTTGACAGACAGCACGTGACCTGACGTCACAAGCAAAGGACAGACGAGCCGCGTTGCAGACCACGTGTAGCTGACGTAGTACTGTTGACAAACAGACACCGCGAGATGGAGGAGGGTAAACAGAAATGAATCCCGACAGCAGGTGGCAGTGACGATATGAACAGCACTCAATATTCGCTGCGCTCACGTGCTATTAGCATGCGAGTGGAGGCGGAGGCTAACGCCGGTGACATGATTGACACACACCAAACAATTCAAACGATTCCCGCGGGTAGCAACCCGACTGTGGATACGAATGGAATGCTCCTTCAGATCCACAGTTGGATGACAAATAATGATAGGGAAAAGGAACAACTGCGGTTAGAAAGGGAACGAAAAGCAAGAGAGAGAGTGCTGAAAGAGAGGAAGAAAACAAAAAGAACTAATGGGAGCTTTTACCTATTTAAATAAACAATTTGATGTGGTAAATGAAAAATTTGAAGTGATAAAAACTGAAATGACTGCCGAATTGAAAACTTATCTGAATAACCAATTGTGTGAGGTCAAGTCGGAAATAAGTGGGCAAATCGAAGCAGTAAAAAATGGTTCAAATGGCTCTGAGCACTATGGGACTTGACATCTCAGGTCATCAGTCTCCTAGAACTTAGAACAACTTAAACCTAACTAACCTAAGGACATCACACATCCATGCCCGTGGCAGGATTCGAACCTGCGACCGTAGCAGTCGCGCGGTTCTGGACTGAGCGCCTAGACAGTTGGACAGACAAGCAAAGAATAGTTTGTGACGGGTATATAACAGGAAATGCCGACTTATGGGGAACGGAAATGACAGGTAAGTGCAGGACCTATAATGAATTCGAGCGGATGTTTCTGAACAAATTTTGGAGTGACGGCGTTCAGCAGCGCTTAAGAAAAGAAGTGTTCAATGCGGAAATGTTGAATTCGAAACACGGCAGTCTCAGAAGATATTTCGAAAAATATTTAGCAAAAATTAAATTCTGGGTCTCGCCAATTACAAATAAAGACGCGATCAAGATTTTGATAACTAAATTGCCCATCTCTATAAGGGAGAAATTAGTTAACGTTTCCGAGAACGATACCGAGGCACTTGTTTCCATATTGGACTCATTGGATGTGATTCGCGAAGACGCGGTAGCAAATGTTGGTGGCGCTCCGAGTGGAGTGGGCAGGCGGAACAGTGGAGGTTGCGCGGCCAACAATGGCAGTGAGGGAAGAGCGCGCGGAAGCGACGCTCACTGCCGACCGTCCGGCGGCTGCAGAAACCAACAGGTGTCGACCGGAGGGTAATAATAAACAGCGGTGCAGCCCAGTGGGTAGCACACAACGGCCACAGTACGGAAACTCGGCACACAATTATCCACAAAATCAGTGACGAAACAAACCACCACAGAAGGAAATTATCAGTCTTCAACAGGACGCGCGAGTGGAAATCAAATAAATGGCGTGGGACAAGTGCAGGACGACAACATTTTGCTAGTGATGACAACACAATACACTATATAGGCCAGAATACATTTCGACCTCCGACAAATATTATTTTTTCCGATCTCTCAAGTGATTATGCAAGAAGTCCGGAGCCGAAACGGCAAAAGACTGCACGAATCTATTATGCGTAAAGTGGATCGAACACGGGACAAGAACCTTGTCCACTTCCTTCGTGCCACAATCACAACACCAACAAGAAACAGAGGAGACGTTAAGGGCGATATCCGATAGGGAGAACCACCACAATCAGGAAAACTAGAAACAGCATTTTTTAACATCAACAAGAAGCTGGTACAAAAACAGGCAGGCGTTGATTTCACTGACAACGGATACAAATTCCTTGTAAGAAAGGATTTGACAAAAAGGTAAATAAGGTTATTGAATACAGAGGTGAGAGAATCCTACTAAGGACTCACTTTAAACCATCGTAAGTGGCAGCGCGTTTACGAAGGCCCATACGTTGTTGTCAGGAAGCCGCACACAGGAAGTTACTTGCTAGCCGACACCATTAAAGGTCTGTTCCACCATAGTGACCTAAGAAAATTGCACAGTGGTAACACAAGAAAGAAATTTGCAGGTGTTTGTAGTACGAGGCAATTTCAAAGCACCATCAGAGAACAAGGTAAGTCGTCGACGTCGAATGATAACTCAAGAAAAACGACAAGCCAGCAGCTCGTACGTCTGGAGGCCATCGTGCAGTGCTGAGTGTGTGAGGAAAGTTTGTACCGATCTGTTAACTGAATACAGGTAAAGGAACATGGCAAAGAGAGAACTTAGTACTAGTTTTAAGTTAGTATGTAAGTATATGATGCATGCTCGTGTGGTAATCAGACCCCGGTATGTATAAATCAAAAGGAAGGACTGGACAGTGCTGTTCTCTCAGGTTTTATAATAAAGGATTTATTTCTTGTTGAGAAACTAAAGTCTCTCGGAGTACAAGTTGTACTCCTGTGTAAAATAAAGGGTCATAGCTTTTCGTGACTAGAATTAAAGAATAACAGAGGATATCGTAATGAGAGTGACACATTACCTAAAAAAAGGAGAGTAAATTATAATATGCTAAAGAACATGAGTAAGATCCGATGCTTAGAAGAAGTAATGTATGTGGAAAACTTCATTAGGAACAAAGTTTTAAAGTCTATGGCAGATAAGTTATGCTGACGCAAATTCGAAGGTGTAACAAGTAAAAGAAGGGGTAGAGATAACGCTAATTTATAGGTTCCATGGAAATATTATACTTAGGAAACGCCAGCCGCAAGACTAAATGTAGCGATTAATAACAGGAGTCCGCAGACTACAGGGTCAAGTAACCAAGTAAACAATTGGTCAAACAAGCACATGCATAGAGGCGTGTAAATGAATGAATTATGTTTTCTAAGTGAATGACACGCAAAAAGCAATTGCAGCAGCATAAGTGCTCGCATTTAAATGTTTCTTGTTTAGCATGATAATTTTTATAATGTCCAGATTATTTAAATGCTGATTTGTGTGTTCCTTTATAAAATCTTATCCATAATACCGACCCCTGATAATCCTTCAAACATCATATTCCAAGGATCACGTCGTAGAGATTTACTTATACTGTCTGAGCAAAGCAACTCACATGAAAAGCGTGTAGCTTCGCGACGAGATGAGTTAAATTTTGCTTGTTGAAGCGACCTAGAGTCGAGCCATTGTTTGGCATGCAATTGAGTTTGTGGTCTTTGTAACGCGCGGTTAGTTAGTCATCGCCCGTATATTTTGAAGCGAATAGCATTCAGCATGGAAAAGGAGGCAGTCTCCATGTCTGGAGGCTGTCCTCAATTTAAATAACGCAGTAAACACAATTAAATGGACATGTAAATGAAAAGAGTGATATAAAGAGGAGTGTTCTCAAAGAGGAAGACAATTAGTTTGTCTTTGAGACAATTAAAAATGTAATAAGAATTTGACAGTAAAGAGTAAATGAAACTGGTAACTGAGTTTACAAGAGGAGACTGAAGAATAGTCTTAAGTGGAAGACGCAAATTTTAACTGGTAAGCAAGAGGGAGCCGTAAGAAAATGATCGACAGCAGTTCTGTACCGGACGTGATCATTAGATTAAGAATATATATATAAGCAAACTATTTAAATATTATTACTCAATGTATGTTGTTATCCTTCTGTGAAACTGTTATTTTTGCAAAGAGAAAGTGAGATAAAGGACGAGGTTTAGTTCACGAACGCCTTTCAAGGTGAAAGTGAAAATTTGTGCGTCGAAAAGCGAGTCTGTGTGACGACTCTTTATACCACACCTTGTGTGTGTTTGTTTTATTTTTAACGTGTGCAACGGCCAGTGAATAAGTATCGTTCGCCATGCAGCCCTCGCAAGCCAGCAAAATAACTTCTCCTCACTCACCTGTGAGTCCTTCACGGACAGCTGACGAGTGGTACGACTAGATGACTTCGTCCAGGCTTCGTCGGCGAAGCAACAGCAGCGACCCTCAAACAACGTGCTTTAAACGCAGCACGTTATTGGCGGACAACACAACACACGACCAATCTAAGATTGCGCGCGCAATTCTGGCCGGTGTTGGTCTGTCAACATTGCCGCGCGGCGGCGCATGACGAAGTAATGGATACTTGAAACTTTACAGAGCTCGTACGGAAAGATATAGGTGCTCATTCTTTCCGCGCGCTATAAGATATTGGAATAATAGAGAATTGTGAAGGTGGTTGGATGAACCCTCTGCCAGGCACTTAAATGTGATTTGCAGAGTATCCATGTAGATGCAGATGAGGATGTAATGGCTGGGTCCGCGTGGCTCGCTCCGGCAATAACTGAGACTTCATACTACTTTGAAGGACATTGTTCTCTATGTACATAGAAAACATAATATTTTAGAGACTGAAAGAGAACGATTTGTATTAAGCAAAGAATAAAATGGTCACGACTAGAATAAACTTCGGTCACGGTCAGAACGAGGTTATTTGCCGTAACCGCTGTCATAAACAAGAGCAGAAGTCAGTGCGAAATTAAAGAAAGAAAGAAATGATCCTTACGCATCACGAACCCATTGTAATTAAACCGATAATTTTAAGTAATACAAATGCAGAGAATTCTCTATTTATGTTCCAGATTCCATGACTTGACGGAGAATGGCAGATTCCATTCAGTGAAGTGGTACAAAAGGGACTCCCATAGTGAGCGGTTCTTGACAAACAATTCGACGGCACAGCGTGATCCACGAATCAATGTACAATGTGTGTAAAATAAGAAAGAATATTACGATGAAATGAACACGAGCCTATCGAGCTTGTAGAGACATTGAAAATTTGGAAAACGTGTGAAAGAATAATGCAAATGTCATGTCAGTTTCATAGTTTGTAAGCATTTTAGTATTATACAGGTACTTCTACGTATATGTATTTTTTTGTCTGCGGCAGTACCTGTAATGTCCACTTAATGTATATAGCTCTTTGTTGTGAGTACTGATACTTTCCATGTTGACGTAGATGTTAAGAAACCCTGTGACCAAAACACAGATGCAGATGGACTGCACAGAGACAGTTTTTACTAATGATCTTAACAATGAATATTTTCTCTGTTATGGTAACTTTAGGAAACGTCAAGTCTATCCCACTATATGAGTACTCAATTTCAGCAATGGACGTGTATTTAATGTCACTAATATTACGAGTGACATGAGGACGGAAGCAATACCTCCTGTATTCCTCTCCTCCTCATGGGAGGCGGTGTAATATTAGTATCTGTTTCAACAGCTTAAATAAACTTACATTCGATAATCTAACCATGCAGGCTCTTAAAAAACCATACAATTTGTGTAAAATTTTCTTAGATCGTCGCTGAGCAGCGACAACCAGATATTTCAAAGAATACCTCTCGCGCCACAGCGCAGAATACCAATTGTTCATAAATTGTATCGATAGAGATCTTTCGTGTTTCTTATTTTTTGACAGCTGAAGAATTGTAATCCTCGTCTGTTACCACAGTCCTGAAATATTTTTTAAAGACGGAGGACGCGTATATGGCGTGGTCCACAATCACTAATTAGTTGTTATAAAATATTACTATTGTGCAGTGCTATGTAAGAATATGTGTGCAGCTAAGATGAAATGCCGAAAATGCTAAAGGACTTTATTTAAAGAAACAGCCAGCAAGATATAAAATTGAAATGTACCGAGTCTATTGTTAGCAATACTGACTAAAGTAATTAGATTGGTTATTGTGCTCTCAAATGCTGTAGTGCCTGCTTAGTACTTAAAGTATTTCTATGCTATCCATCTCCTATTAATGACAACAAAAATCACTGTTTCTATAGTTTTCATACAGCTACCAGGGACTGACCGCATGTCGGCAAAACAGCGTAGTTAAGGCAGGAGGCTCATTGTCATTTACCTTGTTTGTGATTTAAATCCAATTTCTTTTAACGTGTGGTGTAGTATAGGAAAGAATTTCCAGCTCTGTCTGGTCCCTTAGGTTTCTCTGTTCGTAGTTGCTATCTCTCGTATCCGCTTGTGGTCGAACATGATCACGACACAAGTAAATTAAGTGGCAATGCGAACTCTGTTGTTAATCTTGAGAACGATTTCAGGTGACACATAAACTATCACATACAGTACTTAAGTTTTTGAAAAGTCTTTGCTCTTACCGCCAAGAAGTGGTGCAAAACTGACAACAGATTTCTAAATCTTCACAAGAGAATAATAATTTAACGAAAATGTAAATACATTAAAAATAGCACCACAAGTTGTAGAAAGTTGAATGTGAATGTAATATCTGCGAGAGCGTAGAAGAGAGTTTTCGTTTTCAGCTGATTCGAGTTTTGGTTTCAATATTTTGTGGAGGGGTTCATGTAAGAATAAGGACAAAGGGGTTGGGTGCTAATATTCTGCTAATAATCATGCTTTGAAATGTTTTTCCTGCTATTTTATCTGTTACTGTAAGCAGGGAGTTTACTCTTACATGAACTCCTCCACAAAACATTTAAACCAAAACTGAAATCAGCAGAACACCAAATATTTCAACCACTCTCTGACAACTATTGTATTCACTTTCAACTTTCTGTAACTCTCATACAAAACAGAAATAAACAAACATTAGTTTCCAGCATGTAATTCGTTAGGTTTGCAAGCTGTAATAAGCAAACCAAACAGGAAGAGACATGAAGTGAACACACAGTTACGATTTTAAATGACAGTTTTCGGTGAAATGTCTGCAGCTAGTTCAAAATGGTTCAAATGGCTCTGAGCACTATGGGACTTAACATCTGAGGTCATCAGTTCCCTAGAAGAGAACAAGTTAAACCTAACTAACCT
The DNA here is from genome assembly GCF_021461385.2 of Schistocerca piceifrons. Classification (NCBI taxonomy): domain Eukaryota; kingdom Metazoa; phylum Arthropoda; class Insecta; order Orthoptera; family Acrididae; genus Schistocerca; species Schistocerca piceifrons. The sequence goes on along the minus strand of NC_060148.1, from coordinate 171,514,660 downwards.
AAGGACATCACACACATCCATGCCCGAGGCAGGATTCGAACCTGTGACCGTAGCGGTCGCGCGGTTCCGGGCTGAAGCGCCTAGAACCGCTCGGCCAGAAAGGTCGGCTCTACAGCTAGTGACAGACGAAAAGCGAGCGAACGTCAGAACGAGGCGTCCAGGTGAGAGCAAACGCAGGTGTCTGTCAACAACTCTATTAGCTGTAAGTAATCACTTATTCACGTAAAAAAAAAAAAAGATGTGAACTGTTTTATAATCTGCAAGTATCACATATCAAAACGAAATTGAATCGTTCTAGATTCCACCGAAGTTGCCTTGAAGTAAAAGACGAAACGCGTCTTGAACAAATAAAGTATACTGCAGCAAGAAAAAAAGCGTTTGTTACTTGCGAAAGGAAATAATAATCAATAGCTGTAGACACTTAGCAAATTACATCTTTTGACATACCATCAAATTAGTTTCGGCTTAACTTCTGTAGGTCCATACAGCATATTGTAAATATTAACGTGTCCCATTTCATTATAATTCACAGTCCACATGCTATTAAATGACGTTTAAAAAAATTCATCAATCCATTCTGAAAAAACTGTAGTTACTTTCACATCTCGGTAGATAAATAGATTTTGGATATTTATCATGCGACAAAGTACATGACGCTTTATAAGTACACATTTGCAAAAAAAAAAAAAAAAAAAAAAAAAAACACACGTTTCGATTTCTTGTGCCGTTTACGAAATCTGGGCCTGATACACCTCGAACCCGTCCGCCGACATATCGTTCAGTATGTCGAGAATGGTGATAGCAATCGTTCCGCCTGCTCGACTTTAAAAACATCGATATGTTGACTAAATTTCACACGCATTAATGTATTAACTAAAATGGACTATATGCAAAGTCCACGCAATGCGTTTTTACCTCTGCACGCTCATTAAAATTTGGTGCAATCGTTTACGTAAATGCGATACAGTAAGTAACCACAACGAATAACGGAAAGAAATCCAGTCCTCTATCGAGAGAAGATATCAGTCTGTAAGATGCTGGAGAATCAAATTTGTTCACCCAGTAGTTTCCTTGGAATGGGATTATAAGTATTTCGGTAATTTCCGAGAATGTTTGTCTATCGATGCCGCAGTGTGCAAACGATATACATCGCATGTGCGAATCTAAATCGATCACGCGACTGTGGTGGCGGGCGTTATGATAAATTGTTTGTGAGGTGTTGGGAAAACCCAAACGATTTATGACGGTAGTGAGTGGGGTGTCCGGTATTGTAGACGCTTCTTCTGCCTCACGTGGAAGAATCTAATTCCATGCTTATACAATGTAGAAAATTGTTTGAATTTTTGTCGGAAATGTGACACTCTACCCGTATTTTGGCCTGACATGGCAACTCTACCCAGGTTAGGCAAAAAGGGAATGCTTCCCGAAGCATACACATCAAATGGACTTTCTCATGACGACAACGTCGTCGACGAGTGAGGTCAGTCGTTTTCTTTGTAATTACAACTATTGTAGTAACGCTCTTTTGTCGTTGCTGTAGTGACCACTACAAACATCCTCATAACGCCCGCCAGCATAGTCGCGTGATCGATTTAGAATCGCACCCTCGGTGCCTATCGTTTGCACCCTGCGGCTTCGATAGGCAAACATTGGTGGAAACTACCAGCATTTCACAGCTGCCGCCTCGCCCGCGACACCGATTCGCCGAAAGTTCGTATTCGTGTAGCCGGGGGTCCTGTAGCTGACGTCACGCTCAGCGCGTTCTGTGATTGGCGGCGCGGACCTGCAGCGCGGCAGTTGTTCCACGTGGGCAAACCGCGACGCGCAGCCGGCGTTTCCATGGCAACCGATTCCCTGCCTCTCGGCGGCCCTAGTGGGAACCGGCCGTAACTCTCTCGCGAGTAATGGCGGCTTTCTGACGTAAATGAAAACGGATTTTTTTTTAATTTTAAATCTGCCCACAGCAGAACGACGCGTCGCCTGCCAATTACGAGATGTGTATCCATTCCCACATGTGAATCACACTGCTAGTCGCTGGCCAGTTGTACCATTTTAGTGCATCCGAACACTACTGTTTGGCACTCCACACATTCGTGGGTGGCCTTCCGTCACAGCCGGCTCCAGCTCATGCTACCCTAAACTTCTGAGGAGGAGGAGGAGATTGTGCGAGAAAATCTTCCAGAAAACGCGTATAGAATCTGTCAAAAAATACCATCAAAACATTTTTATACGCGCCAGTTAACGCGTGTGATACTGTTTTACTAGGCTCACCTGGATGACACGCGTTGCGTGGCAAGAGGTGTAACTATTTACACTCCACGGTTACGAAGATTTGTAACGGCTAGAGAGATTCATCTCGAGTTGTACGACACTCTCTGGTGCAGCGTGCAGGCGGATTTGAAATCGCAGCCGCCTGTCTCTCTGACTATGCAGGCTTGTCCTTTGTAACACCCCACCTGTCGCGTGTCTGGATTTTGCGTGTGCTCGCCCCTGGCAAACAACTTGCAGAGAAATCGGGAGTGGAAATGTACGCAAGAATGGATAGAGCTAGATTTAAATGTCGCCCTGTCACCACTAATTAATCTGCGGTGATAGTGTTGACGATAAATCACACCTACTTTTAATTCAAAACATGAACCATAACCGACAGTTATTACACAGAAATAAAATAAAGCAAAAGGGTGAATTCACGATCAAATTGAGGAAAGTAAATGCTCTACTGAATCACTATAAATGTATTATGAATTTCAGACCAATGCTGAATAAAAGAAATAAAAATAAAAATGAACCATTTACAAAATACCCTCCTAGCTGGGATTGGCAGTGAGCTGTGTCAAAATCAGTACAAAACGCGACCTCTTACAAATTGGCTGACCAAATAACATCGACAGAAAACGTAAAATAAAAAGGATCACTACTCGCCAAAGTATCGTGAAACCTGAGTGGGAGCAGCAGTTGCACGCAGTCCAGCTGTTTAGCGCTACTCCTAACGCAGGCCGAAGCGGGAGCGACCTCACGGTACAGCCGCTGCTGCTGCCATATGCGGCGGGCGACGGCGCGGCCGTGGAGTCGCAAGCTACGCTCCCGCGATACTTGGACAACAGACAGGTGTCCGCCAGGTTCTCGAATTGCGACAGTCTCTCCCTCGGCAGAGAGCTGGCACGGCTGACGTCCTCTCAGAACGAAAGCCGGAGCCAGAAGGCCCCTACAGATCGCTGCCAGCCTCTGAACCAGAGGCGCACCCGCTTCCCCGGGGCCGACACGCGGCTGGCCGCACTGCACGGATCCCCAGCCCGTTCCGCTGCCGCCGGCGGCAAATTCTGCGGCCAACTCTGAAGTGGTGCCTTCGGGAAAAAAATCCGGAAAATTCGTTGTTGCCCGCAGCTGTGGATCTTCCCAGGTCGCTTGGCCGGAGTTTCCTCGTCAGATGCATTCAGGCAAAATCACACAGTTACAAAATCGCGCGATTCTCCCTGTATTACTGGCATGCTGGCCAATGCGTTTCCACAGATATTTCATTCACCGTAATCCAGAGTATTACTCCAACAAACAACAACTACTCATCTACAAAGCGATTGCGTCGCCGTCAGTCGTTTTTATTGACCTCAAGTGCTCGCAAAGTGACTACAGTCACGTTAAATGGACTCGTGTAAGGGGGCAAGACCGTTGCCGCCTTACACCTTAACAGTTATTTTATTTCACCTTCTTTCATGCTAATAGGCTTTGGCTTTCCGTCCTCGCCCACAAGAACAGATATCGATGTACGAGTGTTCTGTTTTACTTCATAAAGATACGTGATTCGGGCAGAATCGGCGATGTGAAAAGACTTAATCGGTTGGCGGCTGGTGTTGCAGAAGACGTTTAACTGCGGAAGGAGCTACGGAGGACGCAGTGTAGCCGTTGGCCGACAGATGGCAGTACGCGTCTTGCAGTCCTAAGCAGTCATAAAGCAGCAAGATGTTAGGAATGATTAAACAGTTCACAAAAGAATAATACATCTATTGCACACGATTCTGCCACACAACCAAGAAGGAAATTGTATATAGTAATGAAAATAGGGCTTCTGGTAGCTTTCTGTACACATTTATAAATACAGAACGGAGAAGAAATGTGAAGTGTAAAAGTACATTTTTCGTCTCTCTTCCCGTTGTGGAAAAGGAATGATATGTCAATATTCGCTTTTATTAAGCTTAAGAGAACATCAAACGTACTTTAACAGTCCTACTTGTGGCTAGGAAATGTGTTTTTCGTAAACCGATCTCCGAGTACCGCTTCTGATTCGTGACGTAAACTCTTTCACATCCGTTCTCGATACGCAGTTTTAGATGCCGGATTTCCTTCTGTATTTTAAAAGTAAAAAGTCGATACCACACCATTCCGTCGTTTTTCTATTTTGAAGCGCGTTCGATTTTATCAATGAACAAGTACTGAACTGGAATGCGGTTAGCACTCTTGTCACGTTACGTCAGGCTTGTGTAACGGTACTCGCTCCGGCAGCACTGCTTAAGTTCTTCCATTTTCTCACATACGTTACACATACATCAGTCTATGACTTCCACACGCGTCGTCGTCTTGTAGGATGTTTCGGTGGGTTCTGTCTCACTTTTGTCTCACTAGCTCACTCACTCCGCTCGCTATTTCGCCAAAATTTAGCCACAACCTACCGAAACAAATTACTACACCATCATTTTGAGGTCTAATTCACTCAATTTCTCATCTTGGTGCTCGTAAGGTGAACTACAGTAAATGACTCGGTGAACGTAAGAAAAAAAGTGCAAAACACTTCCTATGGAACGCTTTCCACTTAGTCCTCCACTGAGCTTCAGGCCTCTGCCTTCTGTACGTCAGCGCATCACGGAAGCAATCCGTCACCACATTACAGATAAATATCGTAAGACATATGAAAATTTCAATAGCGGTGAAATGCCGCTACTAAAAAATCGACTATTTTTGTAGTAGTAAATGGGTAGGTTGAGCGCACTCTTAGACAATTTCCGTGTATAATTCTGCCAGCAACAACGCACACGAAAAATGAAAATTCAAGAAAGACTTTCGAAGGGCCCCGAAACGTCCGCCGCAGAAGTAGGAAAAAGTTTCACATATTGAATTCCAGATCATGAAATTGATTGCCTTTAATTGTAAGCCTCTTCATCCCCTTATATCTCATTTTCATCTGTTCAGCTTCAAAATATTGAAAGTCCCAGTTAGTAATTAATTTAGCATATCTGTCTGGCAAAATAATTTTAAAGTCATTATTAAGCTCTACACAAGTTCGTTCTCTGTATCTACTGTTTAAAACGTTCACATCCAGTAACGTTATACATAACGCCTACCTGTAGCTCACTTAGTTTTTTAATCTCTTTCGTGCTGCTTGCATTGTTGAGCATTTGATGAGAGTCTCCATTTACGCAGAAAATTTTTCAATACAGAATATCTTTGTATGTTACAAATGGACTCAGACAACGACAACAACGACACTGTTGAAGAGCTAGCAAACAGACCTGAAGAAGACGATCATGAAGATGACAATACTTTTACTGTTGAAGAGCTAGCAGAAATTATATGCAACAGACCTGAATTATGGTAATTTTTTGAATCAGAAGATGAATTCGATGATAATGAATATGTTGACTATACTGATTATGAAGAAGGTGACAGTAATGCGTCCAGTCTCAGACTGCGTAGTGTCCGTACGTCAGTGTATCTGCTCGATTTTCCAGGACATGTCTTCTGTTGCCATGTGGGCTTAGCGCCTTCTTGTTTATTTCAACTGAGTAGATTTTGTGTCTTTCACTTCGAATCATGGTAATCCTTCTCTTCCAAGCTGATTCTATTTTTGACTACACATTTCTTGACTCGTTTAGACTTTTTCTATATTTTATTTCATCATAAGCGTACATCTTCGCCCTTAGGCCACAGAACTCTTCCATTACTTTTCCATTGCACTCATCCTTCATTTTTACTAAAACTTTCTTGTTTACTTGTGGAATACCATAAATATTATCTGCTGGATAATCACTCGTATCAAAGTAATCAATCATCGATTTTATGCCCTCGTAGAAGTCTTCAGTCTGAATGTTGTATATGTAGCTGTCCATGTCTTGGTAGCACAGCTCAATATTTTCGCAACACTTTGGCTTCATTGTGCTGTAGTGAAAGTCATACATCAGTTCTTTAGACAGATCGAGTATGGTCATTGCAACATAGGCTTATTAAATGTGGCCGGCCGAAGTGGCCGTGCGGTTAAAGGCGCTGCAGTCTGGAACTGCAAGACCGCTACGGTCGCAGGTTCGAATCCTGCTTCGGGCATGGATGTGTGTGATGTCCTTAGGTTAGTTAGGTTTAAGTAGTTCTAAGTTCTAGGGGACTAATGACCACAGATGTTGAGTCCCTTAGTGCTCAGAGCCATTTTATTAAATGTGATAGAAGCAAGATTTTCATTAAATATAGTTCTGCATTTAAAGTTTAGCTCTGCTGTAAGTTTATCACATTTTTCTCCATCTGATACTAATTTTGTGTCTACTCTGTTTCTTATGTTTTCCATCGTCTTGGCAAAGACCGAGTTATTCATCAGCTTACAGAAGTCTTTCTCGGAGTCGTTTGTAGCCTCGGTCCTCATCTGTGTATTCAGATTTTCATACTCTGTGTATTTTTGTGAGTTTCATTCCCAGAGAGAGGCACTGTTTGAGATTTCTATAGTGAGCCACATATTTCTGTTTGTCATTCAATGTAGTCAACAATATGCTTTCTTTAGTTCCACGAAAAATTTTATTTTCAGGAGCGAGTGGTAAATCTTCATGTAAATCGTGCAGCTCCTTCGGATATTCAAGATCTACTTGGAATGTGTTTCCCTCTTGAGAAGTGTTTGACATCTCGCTTATTTGTGCAGAATCAAAGATTTCTGGATCATCCCATTCGAATTCCCCATAAGATAGATATTGACTCATAGCCCATACAGACTGTTTGCGTCCAAATATGTCAGATAATGTGATGTCTTGTCAGCATCAAAGTCCTTCATATACTTGTCGTTCGCCTCGACATATCTTTTGCAACACTGTTATGTTCCTCTTCGTATGCCCTTTTCGGCCATCAAAATCATGCCATAGTCATGTAGCAAGTCAAGCGGCTGCTGGGTCGTTTCCAGCATAGCATCCCATGACACACCAGGAGCTGTAAAATACCAAGATGGATCCAAATCGTAGGCTGTCATACAAGCTTTCCTGAAATTCTACAAGACATCAGCCAGTAACAGCACACCAGTTTTCACATACAGATCATGATATACGCCAAGATTTTTCATGCCAAATTTTCCCCAGACCATTTTTGCATGTTTGAATCTTCATCACATATTTCACAGTCGTTCAATTTGTTGTAAAGCTCTTCTTTTGGTGGTAGTTATGTTTCTTCAAATTTCTTCCAAGAGTCCGTGTAATCGTATGGCTATACACCTTTTCTGATCGCTCAGTTCTTCTGGGAAGGATCTGTCTGATGTTTTTCAGCTGTTGTGTAGTCAAATTCGATGAAAGTTTGTGAAGTGACAAAGCCATAAATTGAAATGGGTCAGTAAATCTCATCTTCAAATTAGCTGTTCTCTTCCCAAAACCGATGTGTGTGTCCTAATTGTTGGGTATTAAATCTATCTTTTTCTTATCATACCCAAGTTCTTTCACAAACAGATGCGAATCGTACCCAGACAAGTTATGCAAATAAATCGGTACAAACTTCGGATGTGTCAGCTGAAGATTGCGACTGTTGCACAATGGACCAAAGTATTTTCCAGTCAAATGATCATGACGACGGACCTTTTTTATTTTTTCTCGTGTAGTGGCATGCGCACAGTGTACAAGCTGTAGATTCTACATCTACGTCTACATACATACTCCGCAATCCACCATACCGTGCGTGGCGGAGGGCACCTCGTACGACAACTAGCATCTTCTCTCCCTGTTCCACTCCCAAACAGAACGAGGGAAAAATGACTGCCTATATGCCTCTGTACGAGACCTAATCCCTCTTATCTTATCTTTGTGGTCTTTCCGCGAAATATAAGTTGGTGGCAGTAACATTGTACTGCAGTCAGCCTCAAATGCTGGTTCTCTACGTTTCCTCAGTAGCGATTCACGAAAAGAACGCCTCCTTTCCTCTGGAGACTCCCACCCGAGTTCCTGAAGCATTTCCGTAACATTCGCGTGAGGATCAAACCTACCAGTAACAAATGTAGCAGCCCGCCTCTGAATTGCTTCTATGTCCTCCCTCAATCCGATCTGATAGGGATCCCAAACGCTCGAGCAATACTCAAGAATAGGTCGTATTAGTGTTTTATAAGCGGTCTCCTTTACAGATGAACCACATCTTCCCAAAATTCTACCAATGAACCGAAGACGACTATCCGCCTTCCCCACAACTGCTATTACATGCTTGTCCCACTTCATATCGCCCTACAATGTTACGCCCAAATATTTAATCGACGTGACTGTGTCTTCTTCGTTCTTCAGCAGACAATGTACTCATTTCTTCAGCTTCACAGTAAATTCTTCCAATCTCTTCGACCTCTTGCTTCTCGCATTCCGTAAACTTTTTATGGCAGTTCGGCCCTCTGTACACGACGGGGTCTTTATAGTGTCCATTCACGTATCTGGTGTAGTAGCAGAATCCACATGGTTCATGTTTTTGATATTTCACCGTATACGAACTTTCCAGATTTGGCTGGCAAATATCCATCTTCAACAGTAAACTTCCAAAATCGGCATAAATTACGAATGGGACTTCCTCTGTATTTCGATAATTTTTAAAACTAACGTATGACCCTTTCTTCGCCATTTCCACTTTTAATGGCTTGTTAACTAAACAATTTGATGTGTGTTCATCCAACCTCTGCTTGCTGTTGAAGTGAAGCAAGCACATCTGACGAATAAATTCTGCTTCTTCATGTTTATTCATTTGACACGAGACAAGCCGAGATAGATTCTGTATGTAACAATAGTGTGAATTACTTCCTTCCTTGAAATGGAGGAGATTTACATGTTTCTCTCTCTTACTTTTCGTAATTTTCAGTGGGTTCACTTGATAGTTGTCATCAAACGAATAGACCTTGACGGATACGTCGATTCTGCTCGCGATTTCCGGAATATGACCAACCAGTACAGGAAACTGAACATTCTCAAGCTTCTGATCCACATCAAGTCCAACACTTTTATATTTGGTTACTATTTCTGAATTTTTATCTACAGGATACAGCGCAGATTTTATAGCCCACAGAAAACAATCCTGATCATTATTTTTTACGTTGATGCAAGCTTTTTTTATTTTTTATTTTATCTGGTAACTCGATGTAGGATGATCCTCCCAATGGAAGACATCTGTTAATTCCTAACTAAAGTCCAATAATTCTGTTTAGTGACCATCCCGATCCGCGAACTTGAATATTATCCACTTTTGACAAGACATTTCGTCTAGCCAGCATAAATTTTTTAGCTAGCTCGCCTTCATTTGTAACCCTATAGTTTTCTGTATGTAACTTAAATTCCATAACATTTCTGTATGCTTGCATCTGGTACTCACAAAAAAGTTTAAAATTAACTTTCAATCCGCGGTGTATTCTAAGATTATGCTTGACAAATCGCATGATTTTCGATCTCACTGCGGCCAAGAAATGACCAGGCTCAATTGTGTTGATGTTGTTCACTAAATTTATGGCTTGCAGCCTGTTCGCAAACGCCGTATCAACGACGTAGTCTCTAACCGTGTTCCTGTCTCTCGGTTTCTCAAATAAATTCGTATAGAAGGGGAACAATTTTTCTTCGTTAGTACAGACGTTAGTCTCGAAAATCTCATCATCGCTTCCAATTTTAGAAAAAGGTAATCGCTTCCAAAGATTGATCTACCGGTCTGGCTGGCGCGTCTGCTGTCGTCGATGTCTAATAATAAAGCTAATTAGATCGGCTTTATTTAATTTCTTATACCCACTTAAATTATTCCTCTTACAGTAATAACGAAGTTGAACGACTGTGAGGTTCTCCATTTGACCTCTCCAAAAATCGTAAAGTTGAGCAACTCTTAATGGGTGGTCTTCAGACCGCCTCTCCATTTGGCTGCCTTTTAAAGGAAATAAGAAACAATAGACGTGCAGACTCAATTCTTATTTTGCCTTTTATTTTTCATATTTTCTAATATACATTTTTTTACATCTACTATCATGTTTATCTTTATGTGAAGGATTTCTGCAGAAACAACTTAAATCTTTAATTTCTTGACAACCAATACACGCTGCAGCTGCTTCAACAGATGCTTTATCTGTTTCCATCGACAACAATACTTTCGAACGTTCTGCACTCGCAGTTCGCCGTAAATGCTCTTAAAAGTTATATTTAGCAATGTTTTTTCCACATACACAAGGAATTCGGTTTTCATTGTAACTTTTTACATGAAATTTATTTGAACACTGTCTACACATTGGTCAATAACCACCTTTCGTGTATTTCTGTGTACGATAATTATCAGTCGATTGCTCAGTACTGCAGTGTTTACACAGTTTGGTGCGACTGTCAGAGCATTCTTCAGCGGCACCAGTCTTAGGACTGCGTCCAGGCTTAGAACTGTATTCAGAGTGCGTCTGCGCTTCCATCTGTGTAGGAAAAAATTCATTAGAAGAAAGAAAAATTTTATAATTTCTGCACTGTATTTTTCAGAATATTTATTTCCTGAGGAACCAATTCCCTACATTCAACGCCAAACAAAAACAGATGAGTTGCGCCAGCTCTGACAACTTTTATTGTGAATTGATTATATTCGTAGAAAGTATCATCCATGAAAAAAGACAATAACCCATTAATCTTCCTATATGCAGAAGTAATTTTAGTCGGCAATCTAGGAAATTCTCTATCTATAACTCCTGGCGATTTATATGTAAAACTACACTCATCTAATTCCGCGTAGAAAAGTTCATTAAAAAATAAAAATGTTCTTCCTGAATAAGTGTTGACCACACCATTTAATAGAAAGTTTGTTCGTAATCCTGTATTAGATATTTATTTTGGATACCCTGGATTTAATTGTAATGTGTATAAATTCATCATATATGTCGTATTGCCAACTAATGGCACAACTTCGCTACTTGGTCATTGATATATTATGTCAATTTTTTGCATATATTGGGGTAAGAATGTTAACCAACTGCTTACCAGTTGTGGCTTGTTATCACTTATTGAAACCCAGTTCTTGTGAAAAGTATATAGAACCCTGTTTACAAAAAGTAAGTGATGCCTTTTTCATTTGACATAATGACTCAAATCGTTCATTTGGTATAGAAGGCTGTGTTGATGGTGGCTGAGCCGGTATCGTTGGCTGTGTTATTCCATACAAACTTTGGACAGCATCAATACCATCTTGAAATAATTACATGTGGGACCCATTATAGTATGGATACATTATTGATTCATAAACATCTGAATGATACGAGTGGCCAGTTTCGTGAACTAAGACTTCAGATAAATTTGTCAGATGCTTTGGTGTATTTTTGTTAATTTCTGAGTACCATTACTCATCATCGTCCATGTGTATTTCTATCGGATCATTCTTTTTATTTGGAAAAAATTCATCGCCTAACACATTTCCTTTTCCGTGCAGATCCTTTGGGCAACGATGACCATATATTTTATTTTTATGTAGCCGTCTTTTATTTGAAATTTAAATATCGCTGTTGTTATTGCTGAGGTGAATTTTAATATCAGTGTATTTTTCCCATACATGGAATGCTTTCTCTGTTCTTTCTAGCACTTTATTTGTTCCTGCTTTATAGAACCACCTTATATTCTTCTTATTCCGTTTATACATAGTAGTTCTAGAACTACCAAATGAATCTTCTACACCGCATCTAGGTTTCTTCATGAAATTTAATGTTTCCTCACTTAACTCGCGAGTTTTCTCGAGACTGTTAGTTCGAATAACATTAATGATTCTCTTAACACAGCGTCAGCTGAAGCAGCCCTAAGCCCCTGCCCATCTGGACTGTCCAAGCATCCATAATGAGATAAATACTCAACTGCTCTGCTCTTCTCACCTGGCTGCAGGCCGAAGCCTGGCGCAGTCCAGAAAGGCGGCTTCAGCTGCTATTTTCACAAACAGCAATAGCAGACTGCGTCTGGGCCTCATTTAGAAAACTTTCTTTTCCACTGGTTAATTACTTAACCGCTGAAAAGGGTGTTTTAGTCGAACGACATTTTATGCTTCATTCACTGTGGAATTTCAGAATCCGCGGTCCTGGACTCTGGAAAATTGAGAAGACATTCCGCACTTTACTCATTATGGAATTTCAGGGTGTATGTTCGTACACCGTACAAAATTAAAAAGAATTTCGTGCTTTATTCAGAGCCTGCGCTCCCACAACCTGCAAAATTAAAAGAGTTTCACGCTTTATTCGTTATGGAATTCCAGGGGTCAAAGATTTGTCCCCTCCAGATATAGCTAAATCTTGACGAAAGACGATGTCCGATTCATTTATGAATGCAGAGATTATATCTTCATCATCACCAGGGTAACATACAGATAGGAAGAATGAAAGCGCCAGTTTCCTCATTCGTACTGTTCGGTACAGTTTACTTGCAAAAAAGTGTACGAAAATTTAAAGGGAGACCGCCAGTCCTCCTTAAGGGTAGCAAAGCGACAGCGACAGCTAAAGCAGTCTTGCTTGGACTACGTCCAGGTTGGAAAGATATCCTGTCAGCAGTTTCGAATTCATTCGAGAGAAGAAGTATGGTTTGCGCTTGGGAACATGGTTTAATGACATACGACGCAGTCAAAGCCTGCTTCAGCTGCCGCCGGGTGTCTCTGTTTGAAGAGAAGAATGTTCTCACCACGAACGACATTCTAGCATTTTTGTATGGAAAGCCAGCAGTGGAAAATTCCCACGCGTGGAATTCTGACACAATTTAAAGTCGCCTGCAGTCTTAAGACAATTTCGATAGCGGTGAAATGGCGCTACCACACCAAATTTACCAGCGTGTACTTCTTCATGCATAAAAAAGAAGTTGAAAATTTTAATAAATTATTACAAATCTATAAAAAAATATTCATTTTAATGGCAGCTTCTAACGCAGTTGTCGCAAGTGCAGAATCGGCTGTCCTGAACATTTCCGAATTCATTCATATTTTCGGATGAATCCAGGTTGTGTTTACAGCATTGTGATGGTCGCATTCGTGTTTGGCGACATCGCGGCGAACGCACTTTGGAAGCGTGTATTCATCATCGCCATACTGGCGTATCACCCGGCGTGATGGTATGGGGTGCCATTGGTTACACGTCTCGGTCACCTCTTTTTCGCGTTACGGGACTTTGAACAGTGGACGTTACATTTCAGGTGTGTTACGACCCGTGGCTCTACCCCTCATTCGATCCCTGCGAAACCCTACATTTCAGCAGGATAATGCACGACCGCATGTTGCAGGTCCTGTACGGGCCTTTCTGGATAGAGAAAATGTTCGACTGCTGCCCTGGCCAGCACATTCTCCAGATCTCTCACCAATTGAAAACGTCTGGTCAATGGTGGCCGAGCAACTGGCTCGTCACAATACGCCAGTCACTACTCTTGATGAACTGTGGTATCGTGTTGAAGCTGCATGGGCAGCTGTAGCTATACACGCCATCCAAGCTCTGACTCAATGCCCAGGCGTATCACGGCCGTCATTACGGCCAGAGGTGGTTGTTTTGGGTACCGATTTCTCGGGATCTATGCACCCAAATTGCGTGAAAATGTAATCACATGTCAGTTCTAGCATAATATATTTGTCTATTGAATACCTCTTTATCATTTGCTTTTCTTCTTGGTGTAGCAATTTTAATGGCCAGTAGTGTAATTTGAAATTCTCAGGTTTCGGATTTCTTTCCTTTACTTGTACAGTAAATCCTTGCTTGTCTGCATATTTCATGATTCTAGACCAACGGGAAGTAGGCTGTAGCTAGGTATCAAGGTAACTGGCCGTGTCGTTTGACTGTACTGACTTAGAAGCTTCACTGTTTTACATAGTCAAGGGGCCACACACCTCAGTACTTGTTACATCTGTCCCTTCTCGAGAGAAAGAGATGTGAACAGGCCGTCAGGCAAACAACGAAGTCATCCTATGAAGCGTTCCGTTTTTAACGATTGAGATACAGAACCACAAAAAGGGGCTGAATCAGCCACAAATACAGTCTCTGATGAGGAGCTCTGTTCAGTTTTATTGATTTCATCTGTTTCTCAGCACCACTGAGACTAATATCCACATCACATATCTCTGCAGTGGTGTGGGCGTGAAACAGCGCTTCATCTGTAAAGGGACATCTGAGAACAGAGTTAGGCATCTGTGCTTTTCCTTTGCTACTTTCAGTTTCAGTTCGCGTCTTGTCCGTGTGAATGTGGTGCCTTTACATACGACCAAAATTTCCTCGGGTTTTGTGGAACGTCATTTGTCAGTATTCTACTGCGGAACCCATCTAAGGCTTCATGCACGGAGGTCGCGCACACCACCGGTGTAATGGTCTGGCAGCTGGCAGCGAGAAGCAGCAGTCCTGGGTTGGAGTCCGGCTGATAAACAAATTTTGAACTATCTCCAGACATACAGTCAGACGTAGTTCGGCACATCTGGCCGCTTCTCCATCATCTCTACGTGTCATTCCACGTTGATTAACTTACCATCCATTCTCTACGTTGACATTTTTTCAGCCAACATAATTCAACTGGTACAAGCGTCTATGAGAGCGTGATGCAAAGTAAGGTCTCTAAAAATTTTTAATGTAAAAACTCTTAAAGCTTTTTAAATAAAAACAAACTGTAGTAATATTCTACATGTTTATTCCTCATACCAACGACATTGCCGCAGTGGTAGCACTAATTCCCAGCCTCATAACTGAAGTGGTCGGGCTTGGCTAGCACTTGGATGGGTGACCGTCCGGCGCTGTTGGCAAGCGGGCCGCACTCAGCCCGTGAGAGGTCGGCTGAGGAGCTGCTTGGCTGAGAGGCAGCGGCTCTGGTCGAGAAAACTGGCAACGGCCGGGAGAGACAGCTGCGCTGACCACATGGCCCTCCGTATCCGCACGCAGTGACGCCTGTCCACTAAAGGATGACACGGCGGTGGGTCGGTACCGTTAAGCCTTCCTAGGCTTGTTCGGAAAGTCGTGTCTGGATGTCTGCATACCCAACAAAGTCACAGTGGCAATTTCTCCAAACAAGAGAGCAGTTCGTTGATGCCGTCATACTAAAATGTTTGAATTTGTTGACGGCGCCACAACCTATGCTTGCATCGCTCCATCACTATCAAAGTCAAGTCCTCGGAGGTGTTCTTTAAGTTCCAGAAACACTCCCAACTCTCTCGCACGTTCTGAACTTTGACACCGCCTTTTCCTTCACTACTAGCACGAACAACCCAACGTCGCACGTTTATGATGTCGACACAGTTACTATCCTACGCAGTTTTCATTCTTCTACGGATTTCAATTGGAGGCACGTGTTCTGCAGTTAGAAACTTGATGACATCACGCTGTTTATCGCTCGCTGACGCTGACATGTTAGACACCGCCGTGCTTCGCGCTCACAGATCGGAGCCCTCTAGCGGCAGAGTGTTCCAAGTTACGTCAGCGAAGTGGGGAAGTCGACCGAGTTACGTGCTTGGCATTTAATACCTCACCGGTATTCAGAACAGGGTAGAAAATTGGGAGCCATTGCTCTCCAGCACGCCCTGTTACGTTTGCATCCTTCTCTCTCTCTTGTGGGGTTCTTCTATCTGTCACCGCATGGCACAAATCTATCGGCATCGATTTCTGTTTTCCCATGCCTTCTCGTACGGGGGAAGATAGCGCTGTGGTCAGCACAATGGGCTCGCATTCGGGAGGACGACGGTTCAAATCTGGGCCCCGGCTTTTCCGCGATTTCCCTAAATCGCCCCAGGCAAATGTCGGGTTAGTTCCTCTGCAAGGGTGCGGCCGATTTCCTTCCCCATCCATGAAACAATCTGAGCTTGTACTCCGTCTCCAATGACCTCGATGTCGACGGGACGTTGGAACCTAATCTTAATGCCTTTTCTCCGTTCCTCGTCTTCTCCTGTCTCTCTCTTTCTCGTGGCCTCATTTACCCCATCTAATCAGGTAATCTTCGGTCCTCTTAGCCTTCTCCTTCTTACCTGCGGACAGTGCATGAGATTTTCTTCGGCCGTTTGTATTCCAGTTGACGCATTCTCCGCAACTCCTACGTCGCTAGCTTCCGTTCTCGGCGCCCCCTGTCCACTTGGATTTTCCGCATTACAGATGAGTGCTGCAGGTTGCATCACAGCGCCTGCAGCAACTACTGTACAGCAGCTTTGTTGAAACCGCCACAGAGACTTTCAAAGGGAACGATGTCAACATCGTGGATGACTTTTAATATCTAGGAAAGGTGATGATGGAAAATGCCAGGATTGGGGAATAAGGTAGCAAAAGGGTGCAACAGGGCAATGCATTTTACCAGTCTGGGGAAGAGAGTTGCCAATGAGGTTAAAGGAAGTTCTGTACAAGATAACAGACATTTTAACATACGCTTCTGAGACCTGGGTATTGACGAGAAGAGAGGGCAGTACACTACAAGCTAGTGAAATGAAGTTCCAAAGAAGTGTATCAGGCAAAAAGACAAGACACCTGGGGACATGAAGCATGTTAGGATGGAAATTCGTGTAGAAAATCTGGATGAGAAAATTGAGAAGAACAGATTGAAGTGTCTCGGAAATGTAAAGAGGGTGGAAGATGGAAGAATACCAAAACGAATGACAGAGGCTACGTTTGAGGGTAAGAAGGCAAGAGAGAGAGCTATAGCAAGATGGACTGACTCGATAAAGGCCAGTTTAAGATCAAGGAATGTGGACTGGAACAAAACACTTACAGACGAAGAATGGTGGCTGTGACGGGGCAAATTGGAGAAGTACATAAATGTCCAAACGCAGCCTGGTGCTGGATAAACGGAAAACAGAAACGACGACTAGCGTGCTTCAAGCGTACAACAGCGAAAGGGAAAGAGAGAAGTGCAAAGTAATGACTGCTGTCTCGCCAACGGAAGAGAACCCAAATCACTCCGTTAAACAACAGGGGTGCGGCAAGCAAGCGCGTCTACAGAAATATATCCACGATGGTGCAAGATTCCAACAGTGATATTTTTGTCCAACTGGTACACCTGCTTAATATCGTGTAGGGCCCCCGCGAGCGCGCAGAAGTGCCGCTACACGACGTGGCGTGAATTCGTCTAACGTCTGAAGTTGTGCTGGAGGGAATTGAGACCATGAATCGTCCAGGACTGTCCATAAATCCGTAAGAGTACGACGGTGTGGAGATCTCTTCTGGACAGCACATTACAACACATCCCAGATATGCTCAATAATGTTCATGTCTGGCGAGTCTGAAAGCCAGCGGAAGTGTTTAAACTCAGAAGAGTGTTCCTGGAGCCACTCCGTAGCAATTCTGGACGTGTGGGGTGTCGCATTGTCCTGCTGGAATTGCCCAGGTCCGCCGGAATGCACAATGGACACGAATGCATGCGGGTGATCAGACAGGATGCTTACGTACTTGTCACCTGTCAGACTTCTATCTAGACATATCAGGGGTCCCATATCACTCTAACTGCACGCGCCACACACCGTTACAGAGCCTCCACCAGCTTGAACAGTCCCCTGCTGATATGCAGGGTCGATGGATTCAAGAGGTGTCTCCATACCCGTAAATATCCATCCGCTCTATAAAATTTGAAACGAGACTCGTCCGACCATGAAACGTTTTTCCAGTCAACAGTCCAATGTTGGTGTTGACGGACCCAGGCGAGGCGTAAAGCTTTGTGTCGTGCATTCACCAAGGGTACACGAGTAGGCCTTCGGCTCCGAAAGCCCATATCGATGATGCTTCCTTCAATGGTTCGCACGCTGACAGTTGTTGATGGCCCAACATTGAAATCTGCAGCAATTTGCGGCAGGGCTACACTTCTGTCACGTTAAACGATTCTCTTCGCTCGTCGTTGGTCCCGTTCCTGCAGGATCTTTTTCCGGCCGCAGTGATGTCGGAGATTTGATGTTTTACCGGACTCCTGATACTGACGGTACACTCGTAAAAAGGTCGTACGGGAAAATCCCCAGTTCATCGCTACTAGGGAGAATTGGGGATCGCTCGTGCACCTTCTATTACACCGCGTTCAAACGTACTTAAATCGTGATAATGTGCGATTGTATCAGCAGTAACCGATCTAACGACTGCGCCAGACACTTGTTGTCTTATATCGCCGTTGCCAACCCAAGCACCGTATTCTGCCTGTTTACATATCTCTGTATTTGAATACGCATGCCTATACCAGTTTCCTGGCGCTTCAGTGTATAATGCGATGTTTGCTTTGTTATCGTTGCCATTGCTCTGCTTCGTATCAACACCACTAGCAGTGTGACGGACGAAGTGGCCTAGCGGTTCTAGGCGCTACAATCAGGAACCACGCGAGCGCTACGGTCGCAGGTTCGAATCCTGCCTCGGGCATGGATGTGCGTGCTGTCCTTAGGTTAGTTAGGTTTAAGTAGTTCTAAGTTCTAGGGGACTGATGACCTCAGAAGTTAAGTCCCATAGTGCTCAGAGCCATTTGAACCATTGGTTGAACCACATGCAGAAAGAATGTGAAACCTCCTAACGGCCGCGTGGGAGAGTGAAGGGTATGATCTCCCTTGAACAATCTTCTGCCACTGGGTTATATGGAGTGAGCTGTGGATGAATAGCGGCGAAACATTTATTAATTCAAAACACAGATCTGATAAATAAGCGAATGTTTTAAAATCAGGTTTATCTGGACAGGAATCAATTAAAAACGTACAACTGGATAGCGAAGTGATTTTAGGAAACGAGGTTCTCCCGCCGAAAGAAAACAGTATTGAATTTGTACGAATGTCCTACTCCAACCAACTTCGATGGTGGCTTCTCAGACGGGGTCTGTCCACAGGATATAAGGTTCTGTGCTTAATTTCCGTATGGGTCGTTATAACAGATCACGTAAAGCTATATCTCTGGTCGTGTAAAAAATAACAAATATTAGCAGTCATCAAACGACAGCTGCATTTCTTATCGTACCAATTTCCACCTGTGCCTATTACACTACTGGCGATTAAAATTGCTACACCACGAAGATGACGTGCTACAGACGCGCAATTTAACCGACAGGAAGAAGATGCTGAGATATGCAAATGATAAGCTTTTCGGAGCATTCACACAAGGTTGGCGCCGGTGGCGACACCTCAACGTGCTGACATGACGACAGTTTCCAACATATTTCTCATACACAAACAGCAGTTGACCGGCGCTGCCTGGTGAAACGTGGTTGTGAAGCCTCGTGTAAGGAGGAGAAATACGTTACGACTTTGATAAAGGTGGGATTGTAGCCTATCGCGATTGCGGTTAATCGTATCGCGACATTGCTGCTCGAGTTGGTCGACATCCAATGACTGTTAGCAGAATATGGAATCTGTGGGTTCAGGAGGGTAATACGGAACGCCGTGCTGGATCCCAGCGGCCTCGTATCACTAGCAGTCGAGATGACAGGCATCTTATCCGCACGGCTGTAACGGATCGTGCAGCCACGTCTCGATCCCTGAGTCAATAGATGTGAACGTTTGCAAGACAACAGCCATCTGCACGAACAGTTCGACGACGTTTGCAGCAGCACGGACCATCAGCTCGGAGACCGTGGCTGCGGTTACCCTTGACGCTGAATCAGAGACAGGAGCGCCTGCGAACCTGGGTGCACGAATGACAAAACGTAATTTTTTCGGATGAATCCAGGTTCTGTTTACAGCATCGTGATGGTCGCATCCGTGTTTGGCGACATCGCAGTGAACGCACATTGGAAGCGTGTATTCGTCATCGGCATACTGGCGTATCTCCCGGCGTGATGGTGTGGGGTGCCATTGGTTATACGTCTCGGTCACCTCTTGTTCACATTGACGGCACTTTGAACAGTGGACGTTACATTTCAGATGTGTTACGACCCGTGGCTCTACCCTTCATTCGATCCCTACATTTCAGCAGTATAATGCACGACCGCATGTTGCAGGTCCTGTACGGGCCTTTCTGGATACAGAAAATGTTGGACTGCTGCCCTGGCCAGATCTCTCACCAATTGAAAACGTCTGGTCAATGGTGACCGAGTAACTGGCTCATCACAATACGCCAGTCACTACTCTTGATGAACTGTGGTATCGTCTCGAAGCTGCATGGGCGGCTGTACCTGTACACGCCATCCAAGCTCTGTTTGACTCAATGCCCAGGCGTATCAAGGCCGTTATTACGGTCAGAGGTGGTTGTTCTGGGTACTGATTTCTCAGGATGTATGCACCCAGATTACGTCCAAATGTAATAACATATCAGTTCTAGTATAATATATTTGTCCAATGAATACCCTTCTATCATCTGCATTTCTTCTTGGTGTAGCAATTTTAATGACCAGTAGTGTATATCTAATGGAGTTGACACATACCGTCACTCGTTGACCATTCTGGTATGGAAGTAGAAGAGAAAAAAAGTAGAGCTCAAGTTTAAAAAAAAAATAAAAAAAAAACATTCACGCAGGAAGACTGTATGAACATGCCGTCCTTTGGCAGCCGCACAGACTGTCCTATAGCAGTAGCCATCCCTGGCGTGGAGATGGATACCGAAACAGTGGAAAACAATTGAGTCGCTACGTCCGGATAGGATCCCAGTTTTGGTTTTCAAGGCACTGGCCCCTTACTTACCTCGCATTTATCGCGAATCTTTCGCCCAGCGCATTGTCCCAAGCGAATTGAAAAAAGAAAAAAGAGCAGGTGACTCCTGCGTATGACGATAAAGGAACCGATTCACAAAATTACTCCCCAGTACCCTTAGCATTGGGTAGCTGCAAAATTTTAGAACATTTTCCCAATTAAAATACAAAAATTCCTTGAAGTAGTAAAGCTTCTGTCCACAAATGAGCACGGTTTTAGAAAGCATCGCCCGTGCCAGACTCGGCCTGCCCTTTTCTGACACGAGATGCGGCGAACCACGGACGAGGTACGACGGGCTGATTCTGTACTTTTAGATTTCCGGAAAGCGTTTGCCACGGTGCTCCTCTGCAGGTTGTTAACCGAGACACGTGACTGGCTTCAAGACTTCTTAAGTGACAGACCCCAGTTCAACAGAGACAAGAGAATCGACAAGTGTGCTCCAAGGAAGTGTGACAGGACGGCTGTTATTATCTGTATACGCTGAAGCGCCAAAGAAACTGGTACAGGCGTACGTATTCAAATACAAGGATATGTAAACAGGCAGAATACGGCGCTGCGGTCGGCAACGCCTATACAGGGGGGTCCATGGATCGTGACTGGGCCAAATATCTCACGAAATAAGCGTCAAACGAAAAAACTACAAAGAACGAAACTTGTCTATCTTGAAGGGGGAAACCAGATGGCGCAATGGTTGGCCCGCTAGATGTCGCTGTCATGGGTCAAACGGATATCAACTGCCTTTATTTAAACAGGAACCCCCATTTTTATTACATATTCGTGTAGTACGTATAAGAATATGAATGTTTTACTTGGACCACTTTTTTCGCTTTGTGATAGATGGCGCTGTAATAGTCACAAACATATGGCTCACAGTTTTAGACGAACAGTTGGTAACAGGTAGGTTTTTTAAAATTAAAATGCAGAACGTAGGTACTTTTGAACATTTTATTTCGGTTGTTCCAAAGTGATACATGTACCTTTGTGATCTCATCATTTCTGAGAACGCATGCTGTTACAGCGCGATTACCTGTAAATACCACATTAATGCAATAAATGCTCAAAATATTGTCCGTCAACCTCAATGCATTTGGCAATACGTGTAACGACATTCCTGTCAACAGCGAGTAGTTCGCCTTCCGTAATGTTCGCACATCCACTGACAATGCGCTGACGCATGTTGTCAGGCGTTGTCGGTGGATCACGATAGCAAATATCCTTCAACTTTCCCCACAGAAAGAAATCCGGGGACGTCAGATCCGGTGAAGGTGCGGGCCATGGTATGGTGCTTCGACGACCTGTCATGAAATATATTGAGAGGCACCCACATGCCTTGCTCATACTGTGGCATTAAGCAGTCAGGCCTGCAAGATGAGTGGTCTGC
This sequence comes from Schistocerca piceifrons, assembly GCF_021461385.2. Lineage (NCBI taxonomy): Eukaryota > Metazoa > Arthropoda > Insecta > Orthoptera > Acrididae > Schistocerca > Schistocerca piceifrons. The sequence goes on along the minus strand of NC_060148.1, from coordinate 171,492,525 downwards.
CAAGCGAGTGGATTCATTCTTATCTATCGAGTAACATGAACTCTAGTACTCACACTTAAGTGACAAGTTATCCTCCTATATGATTAATACGCAACGGAAACACGCATCTGACTATCAGTAATTTACAGAACTCTGACTGTACACTACGCACTGGCAATACCACATTTTCTTTTTGTCTTTTATTTAACGGCTTTTGTCAACACGTGGCCACCGCACTGAATATGAATGGCGCACACATTATAAATTCGGGACATCATGACAACATACAATTCGAAGGAAAAGTCCACCAATCTTTTTCTTTTCACTATCTTATTTATTCCGATAAATTCTATAACCTAAGCACACAAATTCTATAACCTACAACCATAACACATGAGAAATTCCGCCCAGTGGGCATGGCTTTACATTGGTGAATCTCTATATTATGGTCTCGTAATTATTTAACGCTACAGTGCGCTTTCTGGATAGGATGGTGGATCTTTTATTATATCTCACACTTCGACTCTCACAATCATCATCACGAAACTTTCCTCCAGATCGAGCGATACAGAAGGAACAAGCATAACCCACTAATCTTTTGAAACTACCTTGCTACTCTCCCATGCAAACCACACATACCCAAATTACATGACATACATCACACTGCAATAAGAAATATAAAACACTAAATAGTCACAACACTATCACTTTCAGCTTTCCCACTTCAATTAATATTTATCCCAGTTTCACACGACACTGCCCCACTTTTCTACTTTCCTACTATGAACTCTGGAGATATATGCACGTCTTCCTGTGCAATGCAAGCCAAGTGGCGTTGCTGGATAGACGGCCGACTCACCTTGCTTCTCTCTCAGAGTTTGAATCTAGCGTCACACGGAATTATATCACGCAAGGTAATATTAAGAACGTATTCATCACACACGCGAGTCCTCAACTGATACCATGGACGAGTACTTCTCTTTATCTTTTGTCTCATACACAGTTTGAGACTCACACAGTACTCACCACGTGGAGGTACTCGTCTCTAATTTCAAGTCCTGCACACGCCATTTCTTAAATATTTCAACTTATGGTACACACGCTATTTCTTAAATATTTCAACTTATTGTACACACGCTAGTAATTCAGCTTAACTTAAGCACACGGAAGTATTTCAACTTATTGCTACACGTGGTTTCATTGTGACCGTTGGTCACTTCCGAAGATTACTACAATCCCTTTAATATTACCTGCCTGACATTTTAATTCTCCCCACAAATAGTTCCTGAAATAGAGAAATTATTATTTCAAACTACTCTTAAATATTCCACATGCATACCATGTCTCCACTCTTTCGTCATTACGGAGCACAACTAAAACAGGTCTTAACAGCCCAAGATCCAGCGGCAGAGTGCTGAAACATGGTCGTTCTTTAGGTCATCTCGCACCTCTGTCGAGGTGGGGGAAGCACCTTGCTACCATATTGGTCAGCCACATTTCAGGTGCTCAAAGCTCAGGTAAATTTCATCTCTTTGGTCCCACCAAAGGTGGTCAAAGGATCGACTCAAAGATGATCATATATTCACATTCACTATCTGCGGTTAGCAGACGACCATACATTCATTCATTTCACAGATCTCACCAAACTGGATGTAGGGATTTACTTTGTGAGAGTGCACATGTGATCAATTAAATAAATAAATTGTCATTCGCTCCCACACTGGTATCCGGCTTTGCTGTATTAATTGAAATTCAGTTATTTTACAAAAAAAAATGTGTTGTTCTGACAAAAATAATGAAGTATGTTGTACCTATTTTCAATGTCGGGCGGTACTTTACCCTTTCAATATATATGCTGTTCAATACCGCTTCAACCGCACGCGAGCTATGTGCCGTACATCCATCGTGTTGGAAGTACATCGCCATTCTGTCAGGCAGTGAAACATCTTGTAGTAACAATGGTAGAACATTACGTTGGAAATCAGCATACATTGCACCATTTAGATTGCCACCGATAAAATGGGGGCCAGTTATCCTTCCTCCCATAATGCCGCACCATACATTAACCAGCCAAGGTCGCTGATGTTCCACTTGTCGCAGCCATCGTGGATTTTCCGTTGCCCAATAGTGCATATTATGCTGGTTTACGTTACCGCTGTTGGCGAATGACGCTTCGTCGCTAAATATAACAAGTGCAAAAAATGTGTCATCGTCCCGTAATTTCTCTTGTGACCCGTGGCAGAACTCTACACGACGTTCAAAGTCGTCGCCATGCTGTTCCTAGTCCATAGAAATATGGTACGGGTGCAATCGATGTTGATGTAGCATTCTCAACACCGACGTTTTTGAGGTTCCCGATTCTCGCGCAATTTGTCTACTACTAATGTGAGGATTAGCTGCGCTAGAAGCTAAAACACCTACTTGGGCATCATCATTTGTTGCAGGTCGTGGTTGACGTTGACATGTGGCTGAACACTTCCTGTTTCCTTAAATATCGTAGGTAACTGGCGAACAGTCTGGACACTTGGATGATGTCGTCCAGGATACCGAGCAGCGTACATAGCACACGCCCGTTGGGCATTTTGATCACAATACCCATACATCAACACGGTATCGGCCTTTTCCGCAATTGGTAAACGGGCCATTTTAACACGGGTAATGTATCACGAAGCAAATACCGTTCGCACTGGCGGAATGTTACGTGGTACCGCGCACTTATACGTTTGTGACTATTACAGTGCCATCTATCACAAAGCGAAGAAAGTGGTCCAACTAAAACATTCATATTTCTTTACGTACTACACGAATATGTAATAAAAATGGGGGTTCCTGTTTTAAAAAAAACGCAGTTGATATCCGTTTGACCTGTGGCAGCGCCAACTAGCGGGCCAACTATAGCGCCATCTGGTTTCATCCTTCAAGCTGGACGAGTTTCGTTGTTTGTAGTTTTTTCGCTTGACGCTTATTTCGTGAGATATTTGGCCCGGTCACGATCAATGAACCACACTGTATGGAGCGAAAAGTAATGGTCCTGTAACATTCTCCTTGGGCACGCCCAAAGTCATTTTCACATGTGAACATTCCTGTCGGTTGAGAATGTCCTGGTGAGTTACGTTTGCTAGAAACTCTGCAGTGCAGTCACACAGTTGGTCTGATTCCCCACTGGCTGGTATTTTGTTATTCAGGCAGTGGGGAACTGTAATTTAGGGGTTTCGGAAGCGAAGCAATATGGCATTAACCTGGATGCATGTATCTACTGCGCTCTGTGTGTCATGGAGGACCTGCGATAGTTAGTTTTCACACGATCGTTGTTTGCACAGCCCGTGGAGTCTCTGTTTATTAAGATATTTCTCTGCTCACGGCATGTCGGTCATTCACATAGTGCTGGCGCAACGGTTTGACAACTTCCATCGACAAGCAGGCGTTGTGGGATTGAGTTTTGGCGTTACACAAACTTTGAATTCGCTCCAGATATTTAATCTCATGTACATTCATCACAAGTGGCCGCTGTTCCGTTCTCCCTCCATGTCATTCTACGTTGATTAACACATCAGCCATGCTCATCGTTCATTTCATTGTAGCGAATCTAATTCGACTTGTAGGGGCCACTATATTTGAGTTCCACACCCTCTCCTATCGTGCTGCTACCGCTGTCACCGTACCCCACAAATCTGCTGCCATCGGTTTCTGTCTTCCCAGGGTTCCTCGAACGGAGCGAGGCGCGCAGTTGTCAGCACACTGGACTCGCATTCGAGAGGATGACAGGTCGAATCCCCGTCGAATCCGACGTTAAACTGTAACCTTCCTTCCTTTCCTTCCTCTCCAGTTTCTGTTTCTCTCGTGACTTTTTTTTTACCCCCTCTAACCAGGTAATCTTCGGTATTCTTCATCTCATTCTTCCCTGTGGAAGGTACATTAGGCTCTACAATGCGGAATCTTACTCCAGTTGGTGGATTTCTCGTCAACTTGGTACGTCGCTTGCCTGCGTGCACGGACCAGCCTGTCTGGTTGGATTTCCCGCCGAACACCTTCGCTCTGCAGGTTGCATCGTAGCCCCTGCAGCTGCCTCTTGCGCACTTGCTAATGCAATCAAGTCGTCTTCTTCTTTTTCCTTTCTTCCTTACTATCCCTTCATTACCCCTCAGTGTACACTGAGATTATCTCTCCATCTTTTCCAATATTTATTTTACCAGCTGATGATTGATTTCTTACGATTCAAGTCAATAACGCAGTAAGAAACTTTCGATACCAATTGGATATAAATAATTCTGTTAATACACATATTCATAAAAAATTTGTTGTTTCGTATTTAAATATGCACAATATACATATCTGATGACGCTTTGGCCCACATCTGATCCTTATTCAAGCAGTTATTGCGCTTGGCATTGGGTGATAGAGTTGTTGAATGTCCTATTGACGGATATCGTTCCCAATTCTGTCCATCAGACTGTCAAAATCTCGAGACTGCCCACAGTGCTCCATACATTTACAATTCTGAACGGGACCGGCGACCTTGCTGGCAGGGTAGGGCTCGGCAAACACGGAGACGAGCGGCAGGCACTGTCGCCGGCTGCGGCCGAGCGTTATCTTGCTGGAGTGTGAGCCCAGAATGGCCTGCCGCGAGGGGAGACAAGACGAGGCGCAGAATGTCGCCGAGGTACCGCCGTGCTGTGAGGGTGCTGCGGATGAGAACCAAAGCGGTCCTGGTGCCACACGCAGTGGCCCCCCAGGCTGCTGGCTGTCGGCTCACACGGGGGGCGACCGTAAGGCTGGTCCCCCGCCGCCGTCCTGGCTGTCTCCAGACACGCCTTCGCCGGTCTCAGTGCGAAGCGGGACTCATCACTCCAGACAATTCCACTCCAGCCGACGAGATTCTGGGCAGAAGACGAGTTTGGAGATATCCTGGGCAGCTGTGGGACACCGGCCTGACTTCACTCGCTGTACGTCCTGGAGTGATGGGCTGCAATTCACCGAATAACTGCTCGAATACTTCTTAAAGGTGTAAAAAATCAGCTCGTAGTATAAGCCAGCGTTCATAACTCGAAAACCACTTGAAGCTATTGTGTTAGTTATTTTTTTGCATTTTGGAAGAGAATGAAAACTTACCTTGTAGCTTAACCTAACTCATACTGTATGTTACGTTTTTTTGTTTGTTTTTGGAAAGAAATGATTGTATATTTACCATTCTGGCCCTCGCACTGAGCAGAATGCGGTAAGGTAACTTTTTGTGAAATCAGTTGCAAAACGTTGAATTTATTAGGAATATCATCTTAAAGCTAGGACATGATGATCTTTAAGGCACAATTTGCAATATAGAAAATGTATTATTCGAAAAAATCCTTAACAATCAGAAAACATTTTACTGTCATTTTCAAAAACAAACAGTTATTTTTAATGCTTCATATTTACTTACTATTAGTGTCAACTTTATTCAATCTCAGCACTCGTGCAGCAGATGTATTTTCTGGCTTGCCCAAAAGACAGTGTAAGATGCCGATGTAACACCCCACCCGTTGCTTGTCCAATTTTTGCGTGTGTTCACCCCCTGACAAAAAACTTGCAGAGAAATTAGGAGTGGAACTGTAGGCAAAAATGGATAACGCTAGATTTAAATGTGGCCCTGTCACCCCTGATTAATCTGCGGTGGTAGTGTTGACGATAAATCACACCTGCTTTTACTTCGAAACAGGAACGATCACGAAGACTTAGGGTGTTCAATGACATCAAACACACAGACAAAAATAAAATAAAGCAAAATGGTGAATTGAGGATAAACTAATGATAGTAAAGGCTATACTGAATCACAATAATTTTATTATAACCTTAAGATCAATGCTGCATAAAACACAATGAACAATTTACAAATTATCCTCCTGACTGGCATTGGAAGTGAACTGTGTTAAAATTGGTCCAAAATGCGATCTCTTGTAACTTGGCCGACCGACTGACATCGACACAATACGTAAAATACGAAGAACCACTACAACCCAAAGTACCGTGAAATCTCTGTGGAAACAGCAATTGCACGTGATCCAACTATTTAACGTTACTCCTAACACTCGTTAAATGGACTCATGTAAGGTGCAAAACCGTTGCCACCTTACACCGCGTAACAAATTCCTTAATGCAGTCCTGTCCAGGTAGTTTCTTTCTACAATATTTATCAGTCTTGTTGATTAAGTGAGACTATCTGGAAAAAATAGGTGAAAAATATGTAGTCCGAAATCAAACTGCATCAAAAACTGAGTGGCTATGACGGGACACTATACAGTTCTGTCCCGTCCAATTCCCCAACCACGAGCACATTTCACGTTAACAACTTTCACGATGCGTCACAACTGACGGATCTAAAAGTATTGTACAACTAGTGTATAGCGAATGGCATGTGCTGTAAGACTGGATGTCATTCCAGGGGGAACACTTAACAGCTAACGGCTTACCTCGCGCTGAAATTCGCCAAAGTTTATGAGAACACAATGACAGCCGTTCGGTTACCAGTCACCCTCCAGAGCACGTCAAAGTGTCTGTGGCGGCTTCCTGTGCTCGGGACGCCTCGCGGTGTCCTGCCGGAGCTCCTCTGCTGGCAGCAAGTGCGGCGCCTCGACGTGGCACGGACTCAGCACGCCGTCTGGAGCCACCTGCAGAAATATTGGGCCGCGACGCCTCTGTAGCCGCCCGTAGCTGCGGAAGTGGTCCCGATGCAGGATTTTCTGCACCAACTGACCCGTCGATTGTGTCCGATAAATGCGCGATCGGTCGCATGTCGAGGAGTCTGCTGGACCGTCTAGATTGTTCTTCAAACCAATCGCGAAATTCGGAGAGCTTATGTCGCAACAACATTCAGACAACTTTGGCTCTTCAGTGTATATGTAGAGTTGATTGTGATGGAAATTTGCGCGCAGTTGTTATTATCCGATAGTTAGGGATTGCAACTAAAGTGTTTCATTTATGAAGGCTCAGAGTAATGTAAATTATTACAGCCGGAAAACGACACACTTCTCTAAATATTTCAATCGTATAGACTTCACACTGTGAACAGACACATGTTTCTGTGTCTAATATTTCAACTCTTAAAACGCTGCAGTGGCTGTAAGGGCTCCTGTAATTCCTTTTCAACGCAGATTAACTCAGTTGCCTTCGATCAGTGCTCAGAAACATGGATCAGACCTAGGGCTAATGCCCATAGAACGTCAACCAACGATTTGACTGCAGGCGGTAGAAGCCTCTTACTCAGCGGTCAACAACTACAGTTTGTGTTGTGTAGCTGAACTTCGTCTCCAGCTGTGGAGTACATCTTCAAAGATGGTAGTTACTTCTGTGAAGGCTCGACACACAGTATTCATTCGAGCACGGCGTAAAGGACCGCAATATTTTAATAACTGTGAGAGCAGGTCGAGTCTTGAGAGTTCACTGTCCCCCGCGTGTGTTGCGGTGACGCAGACCTCCACCTAAGCAGTGAGAGCTGGAGCGCGTTCTGTGCAGGCAGCAGTGGTCGTCCAGAAACATGTCACACTGTGGCGCCGTAACCAGTACGTCCGCACTGTCCAGTGTCCAGTCTGGAGCGAGCAGCCTGGAACGTGCCGGGACGCCGTCCACTGTCCAGTCCGGAGCGTCCAGCGTCCAGTCAGGGGAGAGCCAATGGGAGCAGTGTCCGGTCTGTGGCACACTGCAGACGGGGCAGTTGTCACTGGAGACGTATTCCAGTCGGCGTAACCCGGTCTGGAGCGCGCCAGCCCGCTGACCACTGTCCAGCTGCCCCGACCCGTTCTCCAGGATCGGCACGTGCTGCTCTGGAGCCACTCCGAGGCGCGGGGCGGAGGGTGGTGTACGCGCCAGGAAGCAGTGCAGAGCAGACACGGCGGGCTAACCGAGGGCGTCCGCGGCCAGGGGTCCGGCCTGCGCGCAGCGCTGCTGGAGCGGCCCGGCACTGCTCTGTGCGGGCGCCGCCCACCACGTCTCTCCGTCACCTAACGCGGTTCACGCTGCAAAATAAAGTCCTGCTGTCTGTCTCACCCGTGTAGCGTTCGTTTTTTTTTCTTTCGTTTCTTTATTTCTCTCTATAGCAGCCTTCTCATCAGTCAAGCTGTTTCCATACCAAACATCATGCGAATCGGTTCAGCCGTATAGTCACCAAAACGTAGCAGACTCTTGGGTTTAATAATATTGGCGTGGGAGAAAGGATTAAGGATGTTGAGGAGTCTATTATGGTGGTTCATAAGTTCGCAGCGTTTTTGTTGTGCATGTTGTTATTCAGCTTGCTATGGATCAATTTATCGACTGTCATTCTTTATTTGTAGTTCACTGTTGCAATTTCAGTTTACCTTTTGTGTCACTTTGTCATAGTGAGTGGCGCCGTGGACGCTAGGAAATGGAGTGCCGAGTGAAGAAATCTCAACTTTCCGAGATATCTTCCGCTTGAGTTCAGTAGAGTGGTGGCACCAGCAGAGGCAGCCACAAACATTTGCACCGTATATGAGGATAATAATGGCAGAAAGGCTAAAGAAAAATCAAGACACGTTCATAGGATTTGTCGACCTGGAAAAAGCGTTCGACAGTATAAAATGGTGCAAGCTGTTCGAGATTCTGAAAAAAGTAGGACTAAGTTATAGCGAGAGACGGGTCATACACAATATGTACAACAACCAAGAGTGGACGATCAAGAACGAAGTGCTCGTATTAAGAAGGGTGTAAGACAAGGCTGTAGCCTTTCGCCCCTACTCTTCAATCTGTACATCGAGGAAGCAATGATGGAAATAAAAAAAAGGTTGAGGAGTGGAATTAAAATACAAGGTGAAAGGATATCAATGATAAGATTCGCTGATGACATTACTATCCTGAGTGAAAGTGAAGAAGAATTAAATGAACTGCTGAACGGAATGAACAGTCTAATGAGTACACAGAATGGTTTGAGAGTAAATCGGAGAAAGACGAAGGTAATGAGAAGTAGTAGAAATGAGAACAGCGAGAAACTTAACATCAGGATCGATGGTCACGAAGTCAATGAAGTTAAAGAATTCTACTACCTAGGCAGTAAAATAACCAATGACGGACGGAGCAAGGAGGACATCAAAAGCGACTCGCTATGGCAAAAAAGGCATTTCTGGCCAAGAGAAGTCTACTAATATCAAATACCGGCCTTAATTTGAGGAAGAAATTTCTGAGGATGTACGTCTGGAGTACAGCATTGTATGGTAGTGAAACATGGACTGTGGGAAAACCGGAACAGAAGAGAATCGAAGCATTTGAGATGTGGTGCTATAGACGAATGTTGAAAATTAGGTGGACTGATAAGTTAAGGAATGAGGAGGTTCTACGCAGAATCGGAGAGGAAAGGAATATGTGGAAAACACTGATAAGGAGAAGGGACAGGATGATAGGACATCTGCTAAGACATGAGGAAATGACTTCCATGGGACTAGAGGGAGCTGTAGAGGGCAAAAACTGTAGAGGAAGACAGAGATTGGAATACGCCAAGCAAATAATTGAGGACGTAGGTTGCAAGTGCTACTCTGAGATGAAGAGGTTAGCACAGGAAAGGAATTCGTGGCAGGCCGCATCAAACCAGTCAGCAGACTGATTGGGAAAAAAAAAAAAAAAAAATTGAGGATAATGCGCCAGGGCAGACCAGGGCAACAAAAAGGTTTTCTCCTTTTAAGGAAGGCCGTTTTGTCATTAGTGGCTCCCCACGAGCAGGAAGACTTTCGTGTCTGATGAAAATCGTTAAAACGCATTAATCCATCGTGATCCGCTTCATTGTACTCGAGAACTCGCACGTGTGATGAACTGTCACGATTCGACCATCGTGCGACATTTACGTGCAATAGGGAAGGTACAAAAATCGGGTATAGGCGTACGGCATACTCTAAGCCAAAATCACAAAAATCAGCAGGTGACCATATGCACATCTATGCTAGCTCGTTATCAATTGGCTCGTGAACAACACCGACCATTCCTATCCCTTAACGTTACTGGTGACGAGAAATGGTGTCTTTATGCTGTTGTCTCTGTGTTCTTCAGTCCAGACACTGGGTTGATGCAGTCCTCCATGCTACTCTATCCTGAGCAAGCTTCTTCATCTCCATGTAACTATTGGAATAATCCTTCTGAATCTGCTTCGTCTATTCATCTCTTGGTCTCCCTCTACGATTTTTACCCTCCACGCTGACCTCTAGTGCTAAATTGGTGATCACTTGATGTCTCAGAACTTGTACGACCAACTGATCCCTTCTTCTAGTCAAGTTGTGCCACAAACTCCTCTTCTCCCCAATTCTATTCAGTACCACCTCATTAGTTACGAGATCTACCCATATAATCTTCAGCATTCTTCTGTAACACCACATCTTGGAAAGTTTCTATTCTCTTCTTGCCTACACTAGTTATCGTCCATATTTCAGATCCAGACATGGCTACACTCCATACAAATATTTTCGGAAACGACTTCCTGACACTTAAATCTATACTCGATGTTAACAAATTTCTCTGTTTCAAAAAGGCTTCCCTTGCCATTGCCAGTCGTTATGCTAACAGAAGGAAGAAAAAAAAAAGGAATGGTTGAACCCATGCAAAATGCAGAACTCTCCGTACAAAGACAAAAGATGATGTCATGCATCTGGTGGGACAAGGACAGTGGGGTGTACTACGAATTGCTTCGGCGAGCTGTATCCATGAGTGTTGACATTTATTGTCAACAAATGAGACGTCTTGCAGACGCAATCCAGAAACAATTACCAGGAAGACAGCGTGAAGTGATGCCACTTCAGGATAACGCCCGCCCACATTGTGCTCGACTGAAAAAAGAAGACTATAGAGGAGTTGGGTTGGGAAGTTATTCTGGACCCCCCATATTCACTTGATCCAGCGCCGTCAAATTTTCACCTCTTCCGCAGTCTAAGGTAGAGCCTTCCGGATGAAAATGCACTCCGATCATGGCTCGGTGAGTTCATCGACTCTAAACGACGTAACTCCTAGTCGAGGGTTATGAAAGTCACCCCAGCTTTAGCAGAATTATAAACACTGAAGAGGAATATATTATTGAGCACTGAAACCTCTCTAAAGCATATCTGTATCGTTTATTAAACATATACAAAAGTACTGTGAACTTATGCACCAAACCAAAGTAACCATTAAATTCATTGCATTGAATCGCATGAAATAGAACATACCAACCAATAAATGCATTGCCAGAAATACGATAGTTCAAAAGTCAAAAAGTAAATAGCTTTGACAAAGTAAATATTTTGCCTAATTCACGTAATATTCTCCAAATCAAAAAATATGTCGCAGGAAACAGCTTTGAAAGTTGGCTGTGTTCTTCCTCGTGGTTAAGGCTACCTCCATACCAAATTTCATCGTAATCCTTTCATGGGGTGAATGTGGAACGGTGACAGAAGGAGTCACTTTCCCATTTATAAGTATGGATGAAGAGTGAACAAAATATTAGAAAGGTGAAAAAGAAGCAAAAAGGATTTCTTTTGCTCGTCCACTAAACAGAAACAGTCCGTATTCTTTTATCAACAGATAAAGACGTTTGAATCGTAAGACAAATAGTCAAACCGATACCAACCACCAATCTGAAGGAATATTTAAATCGTATATTGTTCGTTTACCATTGTCGCTTTCGTAATGAGCCCTCATCTTTAGGATGGTTTTTAGCGTGCTGCCTGTCTGCGGCATACGCCTGAAAATGCGGCAGACCCGCCGAGCTGATTAGTCTGGCCGGTAGCATACCAACAGCGGCTTCTCTGTTGGCCCTTTATTCTACTGGATGCACGAGAGGTGTGAGGAATACTTGAAACTTCAGACAATTTAAATCAAATCCCTAAAGTGGTAGATACAGCAGTTCCCTAACAATATCCGATAACAACATAAAGGTTTTCTGGGTATGGTACGGGGTCATAATGTATAAAACTACTGCTCCTGGAGAAAAGCCAACGTTTCGGCCACGGATGCAGCGGCCTTCTTCTGGGTCTTGGCCGAAACGTTGGTTTTTCTCCAGCAGCAGTAGTTTTATACATTATGTCGCGATACCATACACAGAAAACTTTTAAGTTGACTGACTCTGGCCGCTGAAGCCTACGCTATTATAATATCCGATAACATTCGAGACTTGTGAAAACACATCTAAGTGCCTCAATGAACATTTCTCGCTTACCGACTCTTCATACAATTTCATTTATCAGTCACAGAATCTATCCTCCCATCTTCAATCCGACTCACAGACCCATGTATCACCATCTCTCTCTATATCCGCATTTTTTCCTTAGTTCGCCACGAATTTCTCTCCTGTGCCAAACTCTTCATCTCACCATCTCAGAGTAGCACCCTTCATCCTTAGTTATTTGTTGGATGTATTCCATCCAGTCTCGTGTCTTCCTCTACAGTTTTTACCTTCCACAGCTCCCACTACCACCAAGAAAGGTATTCCCTGATGTCTTTCCATGCATCCCATCAGCCTATCCCTTCACCTTGTCAGTTTTTCCATATGTTCCTCTCTTCGCCTATTCTGCAGAGACCCTCCTCATTCCCTACCTTATCGGTCCATCTAATTTTCAACATTCTTCAGTAGCACCCCATCTCCAACGCTTCGATTCTCATCTTTTCCGGTTTTGCCGCGGTCCATGGTGCACCACCAAACAACGCTGTGCTCCAGACGTGCGTGTGATGGACACAACTGGGAATAACCCATTGAAAAATACGCACAAAAGGGTCTGATACGCACAAAAGAGTCTGATCAAATATATTTGGCTCATAGGATATTTGCAGTAACGATGGGAACTGCAGAAATGAATGACAGTTCATGCCATGGTCAGGACATGAATCAGAGTCTCCTTGCTTACTAATCAGGAGCGCTCGCCACCGCACTACCGCAGCAATACAGCTAACATAGCTGCATGGACTGCCCAAGTCGAATGCCCTCCCCAACACAAACTTCCGTTCACATCCTCAGCTCGTTTTTCCGTTCTTAGGTCATCACTATCCCCAAGGTTCTCTGGCACTAGAATAGCACCCCAGCATTTACCTCAGCTGTAGGTGATCTGCATATCCTGTAATTAAATTTTCGTCCAGACATTTCAGTCTCATCTTTATGTATGATAATGATGGAAGCTGAAAAAATGAATTAAAATTCATGCCACAGCCAGGACTTGCACATACGAAGTGCATTCAAGTTCTAAGGCCTCCGATTTTTTTCTCCGGACTGGAAAGAGATAGAAACATGCGCATTGTTTTAAAATGAGGCCGCGTTCATTGTCAATACGTCCCAGAGATGGCAGCACCGTACGGCAGATGGAATTTTACCGCCAGCGGCGAGAATGAGAACTGTTTTAAATACTTAAAATGGCGACGTTTTCCTTACTTGAACAGCGTGCAATCGTTCGTTTTCTGAATTTGCGTGGTGTGAAACCAATTGAAATTCATCGGCAGTTGAAGGAGACATGTGGTAATGGAGTTATGGATGTGTCGAAAGTGCGTTCGTGGGTTCGACAGTTTAATGAAGGCAGAACATCGTGTGACAACAAACCGAAACAACCTCGGGCTCGCACAAGCCGGTCTGACGACATGATCGAGAAAGTGGAGAGAATTGTTTTGGGGGATCGCCGCATGACTGTTGAACAGATCGCCTCCAGAGTTGGCATTTCTGTGGGTTCTGTGCACACAATCCTGCATGACGACCTGAAAATTCGAAAAGTGTCATCCAGGTGGGTGCCACGAATGCTGACGGACGACCACACGGCTGCCCGTGTGGCACGTTGCCGAGCAATGTTGACGCACAACGACAACACGAATGGGACTTTCTTTTCGTCGGTTGTGACAATGGATGAGACGTGGATGCCATTTTTCAATCCAGAAATAAAGCGCCAGTCAGCTCAATGGAAGCACACAGATTCACCACCACCAAAAAAATTTCGGGTAACCGCCAGTGCTCAAAAAATGATGGTGTCCATGTTCTGGGACAGCGAGGGCGTAATCCTTACCCATTGCGTTCCAAAGGGCACTACGGTAACAGGTGCATCCTACAAAAATGTTTTGAAGAACAAATTCCTTCCTGCACTGCAACAAAAACGTCGGGGAAGGGCTGCGCGTGTGCTGTTTCATGAAGACACCGCACCCGCACATCGAGCTAACGTTACGCAACAGTTTCTTCGTTATAACAACTTTGAAGTGATTCCTCATGCTCCCTACTCACCTGACCTGGCTCCTAGTGACTTTTGGCTTTTTCCAACAACGAAAGACACTCTCCGTGGCCGCACATTCACCAGCGGTGCTGCTATTGCCTCAGCGATTTTCCAGTGGTCAAAACAGACTCCTAAAGAAGCCTTCGTCGCTGCCATGGAATCGTGGCGTCAGCGTTGTGAAAAATGTGTACGTCTGCAGGGCGATTACGTCGAGAAGTAACGCCAGTTTCATCGATTTCGGGTGAGTAGTTAGTTAGAAAAAAAATCGGAAGCCTTAGAACTTGAATGGACCTCGTAAATCTCCTTCCTAACTAGATAAGAATGCTAGCAATTACACCACCACTGCACTACCGCGAAGTGTCGTCTAATGGCTACCATTTCTGTCTAATAAACGAGGAGACCTGGGTTCAAGTCCTGACCGTGGCATAAATTTTAATTCATTTCTTCTGCTTTTATTATTACGGTAGATAAAGATGAGACTCAAATTTCATGAGGAAACTTGAATTATAAGATCATAGGATCCATGGTTTGTCCATGGGTGGCCGCTGTGCCATCTCACTGGGGCCTCTTCTTCAGCGAGTCATTCCCAGATGTGTCCACGACTAAATAACAGTGCACTGCGTGTAGCGGCACTATGGCCTATGTATGTAGATGATGTAAGGATGGGAATTTTGCTCGTCGGTTTTCGTCCCGAAATTGTTCTTCGCAGTGCCATTAGAGATCCTTATCACTGACATATTTTCACTGTGATTTCTCACTTCTAAATATTTCCTTGTACTTACTCAATTGACGCTTTCACATGTAAAGTTGAATAGTAGGCGGGAATGATTACGGCAGTGCCTTCACAAGGTCAGCGCTTTTGTCTTTCACTTGTTCGCTTACTATTCGCTTGTTTCAGAAGTTATCAGTGTCTTGGAGCGATTGATTCCTTCGTTTAGATGTAGATAATCTGTGCACTCCAGGATGCGATAAAATCTTAGTATACAGTGACAAAAATATTAGTAAGTAGTAGTAATCTGTCATCTCACAGAAGTACCTCGCTGTAACACTTCGTAACGATATGGAATGGAACGGTGCCGTACCCCCAGTCGTAGACAAAGTAGACTTTGCACTGTAGGTAGGGTATTGGAAAATGCAGTCACTGCTTACGAAAGACTGGTGCAGCGCGTCGTAGAATACTGGTGGACTGTGTGTTGTGTTGGACCCGTACCAAGCAGGACCCACAGAGGATATGGAACGTATACAGAGAAGGGCAGCACCGATGGTGACAAGTTTATTTGACCTGTGACGGTGTTTTGAACCGTAAAATTACTACTGGTTCAGTAAAGGTTATTAATCACAATTAATACACAAAATGTAAAGTGGAAGTAGGTGCCAAGGAATAAATGGTGAAATTACACACAATATTCAGTAACACTCTTTATTCAAATTGATGCAAGACTTTACGATATTTTTAAAAATACCAACAATCATTTAACGAATAAGTTACAATTTACGATAGGAAAGGACTTTTCAATTATTAAATTATTATAAAAAAAATTCACGCCAGTAAAAGGCAAGTCAGGCAAGTAATTTAACGTATACAATGTGACGCTGTATAATATTTTAAGCTCAGCTAAATTACAGCTGAATTTCACTCCATTAATAAATGAATACAATTTGAGTATATGACTTCACTTTTGGGCAGACAAATTTCCCATTTGGTTACAACAGCCGTAGGTACTGCCGCCCACAACAGCCTCACTCAGGCTCATTAAATGGCGCAGAATCTAACTTGTCTGCAACATATAAAGACAATCCTGTTTACAAAAGTTCTCAAAATAGAAAACCCAAAGTGCATGAGTCATGCACACGGGGGGAGGGTGATGAGAGGGGCGGACGTCCCCCCCCCAGTTAATAACATTAACATTTCCAAAATACATAAAAAAACAAATTTTACAAATTTCTGCCAGTAAACTTACGGCAAACACAGTCGCTCGTAAGGTAGGACTTGCGAACTTTTACAACATTCAAGGCAGCAATTCCTACCCGTAATGAAATGGCAAACTTTTGCATGGCAAGAAAACACACTAATGACCAACTACCTGTATAATACTCATAAGCACGTTGAGTAAATGCTTTAAAAGGTATTGAATTGAAAACAAACCCCACACAACAGTTTTTGCTGACTAGAAACAATATAAAAAATCCACTACGGCGTACATTAACAACTTTGCTTGATTACAGCCAAATATACATAAACACAAATTTACGTAAGTTACAGCTTCCAGACGAGCAGGAATTCGTTATGCAGTTGACTAGTTGTTACCACGAGGCAAAAGGAATTTTTCTTGTTTCTTAGAGTACCTTTTACACGTGAGTCTAGTAATACTATTTATGGCAGGCGAGAGAATGGATCAGGTCTTAGAGCCTTGCATTTTAAACAGTACAGCCATTGGTGCCTTAGACTTTCACAGACATGGCAGGGGCTAACAGTCGAATAAACCCGTAGGTAAGCTGTGAGGGGAAAGAAGCAATCCGAACCACACATTTACTCCGACTCACCTTCCTGCAGCTGGGCAGACGAGAACGAATGGCCGGAAACCCCCAAAATATACGTCTGGTATAATTAACAAGAATAAGTAAATTGAATTCAGTTAAACTTCATAAAATCTGTTAACAATCAGTACTCAACTTGTGGTGCGTTACGACTGCCAGGACTGAACCACCGCAGCACTCTACTCCAAATGCTCTGCCGAGCCGCCCGCTGCCAGCCGTTTCAGCGGACGCAGGAAGGCGCGCCTATTTTCAGAACCTCCTCGCCGGGCGACAGCATACGGCCGAACTGCAGAGTATTCCCCTCGCGGACCCACGCTCAGGAAGATTCGTTTCACGACGAGCAGTTAACGCCCCATACCACGGAGCTTAAGCTTTCGCTGATGCCGCGGTCCGCGCGCTTTTCAAAGCTGACTTCACTACGGCTCAGGTATCACAGAGATACTGACGACAGACGCCCGAATATAGACGTACTCTGTCTACAAAGGTTCGAGGAGCAGCTGTTAAGTGATGACTCTGGGAGCACGCTACAAAGCGCTACCTGCCGCCCCCATACAGACTGTGAAGACGGTGTCAGACTAAACAGAACCCTCGTAGCAGCCCTCAAACAGACATTTTCCCGCCGCTGAATACATGAGAGGCACGGGAAGGAGATCTAACGACTGCTACAGTGGAACGTATCCGCACCGTGCACTTAGCAGTCGCTTCCAACGTTTTGGACCTAGATGTAGATTCAGTGAGTAGCGATCGGGCTACATACGTTGCTGTGAACTTTCTTTGAAGACAGCCCTAGGTACTCGGCTGCTCCGTGACCTTTCATACGGGTAACAGGTAACAACAGTACGAATTTCGGCTTTTTTGTAAAGTAAATTTTGATACACACATAATATGTGACCTATCTTGAGAAATATCTGCCTAACATGTTAACACGAGGTGTGGCTAGAAAGTAACCGAACAGCCTGAAATCCTTGCCGAGGGAGTATTTACGATTTGCGGTTGGCAGAAGTGCTTGCGCAGTACCTCTTTTCTAACCAGGTCCTTTTGAAATCTGTAACGAGTTTAAATGTTGGTGGCGATTTTTGAAATGTGCGGCTTTCCGGAGCAACGGTGCAAAGTAAAATTTTGCGCGGAACTGGGGAAAACTTTTGCAGAAATGTTTCAACTTTTGAAACACGCTCACGGACACAGTGCTGTGGGTGGTACTGGGCCAACAATGCCTTCCACCTGACCTGGTGACCCACACGTTCAGAAGAACGTGAAACACTCAGCCGTGTGTAGTACGCAGGCGTTTTGCCACGTTCACGTGACAGAAACGAGAAAAGAGTTCCGCAAGAATAGACCAGAGATGTGGCGAGGCGACACAGGGCGGCCACACACCCAGCCCTGCCAGCCCGTCAGCTTTGTGCCCAGGATCAGACGACTGTCCCCCAACGGCGCCTCCACCCGGCACAGCTGCCTCCTTGCGATTTCTTCGTATTTCTGAAATTAAAATCAGTCCTGAAGGGGCACCGGTTTCAGAACACTGATGGCATCGAAGCAAATTCGTCACAGACCTTGAAGGCCTTTTTACATGAAGCTGCACAGCGATTGCTTCGCGAGATGGAAACACCGCTGAGGAAAGTGTGTTAAGGGAGGCTTTGGAGGTAAAAAGATAATAATCCAGAACGAAATTTAAAATAATAAATTTCGTTTGTCTTGGGAACGTAATTCGCGTGGTACGTGTAGAAGTTAGTGAAGATGCTCACCTGGACGTCTAATAGTCAGACAGCGCAGTAAGCACAATTTTGAGGGAAACGCTACGGTTTGCCAGTCAGATGGGGCACAGAGGCGTTCAGACGGAGCAGTCGCTCTGCCACGCCCCCTGCTGCCAGCACCAAGTCTCGGCTCGCGCCGCCTCGCCTCTCAGGTTTGACCTGCCCTCCTGACCCCTCCGTAAGGGTCAGTGTGACCACTCCTTCCGTAGGGCGGGCGCAGTAGCTACGATGTCGGTCTAAAAAGACGACCCGTCGTTTTGCGAGCCCTCCAGGGGCGTACGAGTACGGCCCTGGCCTTTCATACTCCCTTTGGGGTAGCGCGGCCGAGGTCAGCACGACCAACGGCTTGCACAGAGCGTTCATCTTCTCCCCAGAGCCACCGACCTTTCCTGGACAATACACCAAAACGGGTGCTTCCGACGTGTCGCATGCGGTATTCAGCTGAGGTCACCACCACGGACTTCACGTCGAGAACTGCATTGTCACTGTGTCACAAATTACGTCCGTCACTGTGAAGGCGGTTCGATGCACCCTCTGCCAGGCACTTGAATGCGATTTGCTCAGTATCCATGTAGATAGGGATGTAGATGTAAATGTCATTCATGAAGGGACTGTAGTTCACGAGGCGATAGCAGTTGCTGCTGATTCTAGGATTGACGAAAACAGTCTGAACTCTGATTCCCAGCTAACAGGTACATTTAGCCTTTCGTTCCAATTTACTGATGTCTCCAACGCGGCCAGCATCGGGTACAATCTCGTCTAGGAGAGATTTGTGAGTGGAGAAGGAAATAGTTCTAGGAGGTTGCAGGGGAATTCTACAGACCAGAAGTCCGACAAATCTGATATTGTTCTTAAAAAGGAAAGAAGAATCGCATGGAAATGCCAGGCAGCTTGTTACCAGTTCATAACGACTTATCCACACAAGTTCATCGAACTAGCTTGCAAGATGTCGAAACTTGCATACTAAAGAAGCGTTTTGATTACTCGTCAATCCCCTGATGGGAGAGGTGGTACACCGGCAGATTTGTCGAAATGATTAACAGCCACGAGATCTGAGTAGACTGGAGCAGAGGCAGGGGCAGCACGGAGCCGCTGGCTAGCTGGCTTCAGCCCGCCCGCCGTTTGAAATACAAACCGTTGCATTTCTACGAATTCAGGACTGAGACAACAGCAGTTACATTAGAGTCGATGCAGAGCAGCACTTTCCCGAACTGTGGGGTGCACGGCTGGCAGTAAGAGCAGTAGCCAAGCGCAAGGATGTACACCCGCATACGGCGAGAACGGCTGCGCTATTGAAGGCCGCGATGCGACTCCAACCGAGAACTACGGACTACTCGGGCCGAGAGGACTTCCCTCGCCAGTTTTTAAACAGAGGACACTGCCCCTGTACGTGCCTCCGCCGGCACACAGAGACGCCTGGGCCGACCTAAACAGGGCGAAAGCTGGGGGGCTTACTTCTAACCAGTAAGGGCCCGTAATGAAGGAGAGCAGGCTGAAGTTTAAGAGATTCGTCAGGAACAACGTATATAGAAAGGAGGGGGGATAAGGAAGAGTTAAGGAATGACGAGATACGCTTGAAGTTCTCTAAGGGATAGCTCAGTAGTCAGAACAAATGATGAGGAGCGTGCATCTCTAAAATGGGCAATCACAGAAGATGGAAAGGGAAACATATGTACAAAGAAGGGAACTGCGAAGAAACAATGGGTAACAGAAGAAATACTCCAGTTGGTAGATGAAAGAAGAAAGTACAAAAATGTTCAGGGGAATTCAGGAATACAGAAATGCAAGTTGCCGAGCATTGAAATAAGTTGGAAGTGCCGGGAAGCTAAGACGAAATGGCTGTAGGAAAAATGTGAAGACATCGAAAAAGAATTGATCAGCATATAGGAAAGTCAAAACAACCTTTGAGCCGTGGTAAAATTTGCTGTTTTGACGAGCGCGCCGCAGCGTGTAGTGTGAAGCAGTCGCCCTCCGTTCCTGGCGGTGGCGCCGCTGTGGGGAAAGGGGAAAGGCTGCCTGTTCACGTGCATTTAAGGGGCGCTATGAGCTCGCCAGTCGGTCAGTCTGGGTCTGTCCCTCGTCCCCAGCTTGTTGGTCTGTCTCTCGTGCGCATTTGTTAGGCAGTTTCTGTCTGTTTGTCTGTCTGTCGGTCTGTCGTACGTTAATAGCTGCCTCTGTCATGTTTGTCGGAGTCGCTGTTAACGAATTTATTGCTTAAGGTGTAAAGCCCGAATTCCTGAAATATGTTTTTATCTTGCCTATAGTCTTGAGAGGCGGTATATGTGTAATGTAGAGCATGTTTGTACATTTTGTGTAAGACTGCATTTCATGGGTGCACGAATGGCAAAACGTCATTTTTTCGGATGAATCCAGGTTCGTCATAGCCATACTGGCGTATCACCCGGCGGGATGGTATGGGGTGCCATTGGTTACATGTCTCTTTCACCTCTTGTTCACACAGACGGCACTTTGAACAGTGGACGTTACATTTCAGATGTGTTACGACCCATGGCTCTAACCTTCATTCGATCCCTGCAAAACCCTACATTTCAGCAGGATAATGCACGACCACATGTTGCAGGTCCTGTAGGGGCCTTTCTGGATACAGAAAATGTTCGACTGCTGCCCTGGCCAGCACATTCTCCAGATCTCTCACCAATTGAAAACGTCTGGTCAATGGTGGCCGAGCAACTGGCTCGTCACTATACGACAGTCACTACTCTTGATGAACTGTGGTATCGTGTTGAAGCTGCGTGGGCAGCTGAACCTGTACACGATCCAAGCTCTGTTTGACTCAGTGCCCAGGCGTATCAAGACCGTTATTACGGCCAGAGGTGGTTGTTCTGGGTACTGATTTCTCAGGATCTATGCACCCAAACTGTGTGAAAATGTAATCACATGTCAGTTCTAGTATAATATATTTGTCCAATGAATACCCGTTTATCATCTGCATTTCTTCTTCGTGTAGCAATTGTAATGGCCAGTGGTGTAGATTCACCCTCGAATCTCGGCTTGCTGGCCATACAACTAAATCCACCAACAATGTGAATGTAAGCCGTGCAAGCCTGCACACTACGGTCAAGAATTTCAGATGAATTAACTTCTTGGAGGAAATAACGGCCCGTCCGCACCTGTGGAGTTCATGTACAGAGAGGGCAGTTACTCCTATGAAGCTTCGACACGCACTCTTGCTCCCCGATATTCGTGCAGTCGCGGCATAGCAGCGTGGAACCCTCACACTGAACGAGTGGTCGCCACGGCACGAGCCAGGGACCACCGTCTCTGCCTGCAGTACTGTTTGTGGCGCTGTAAGGCAGGACTCGACCTAAGCAACGAGGACTGGAACGTGTCCCGTGGAGGGAGCTGTGGTCGCCTGGAAATAGGTCACACTGTCCAGCGTGGAGCGTGCCACTGTAGCTGGCACGGTGTCTGGAACACGTCCACACTGACCAGTGACCAGTCTGGAGCGCGCTGAGACACCCAGTACGCAGCCTGGAATGTGCCACCAGACTGACCACTGTCCAGTCTGGAGCGTGCCACACTGACCACTGTCCAGTCTGGAGAGCCACTGCGACAGTATCCAGTTTGTGGCCCACTGCAGACGGGACAGTGGCTACTAAGGACGTGTTCCAGTCAGTGTAGTCCAGCCTGGAGTGCGCCAGCCCGCTGACCACTGTCCAGTTGCCTTAACCTGTTCTCCAGGGTCGGCACGTGCTGCACTGGAACCACGCCGAGGCGTGGGGCGGTGGGTGCTTGGCCGCTCGGAAGCAGCGCAGAGCAGACGCGGTGGGTCATCCGAGGGCGTCCGCTGCCGAGCGGTGAGTGCGGAAAGACGAATGCAGGGGGCCAGCCTGTGTGGTGCGCTCCTGGAGTAGCGAAGCACTGTGCAATGTCAGCGTTATGCAACAAATTTAACGATGTTTAAATATGACTTACGTTCGCTAACGTAAAAAAATGTTCACTTCTCAATTTCACCCGTACGAGGGTCAATTTTTTTTTCTTTGTTCTCGTTTCTTTCTGAAAGGGGTTCCTAACCTTTCAAGCTATCTCCATACCAAATTTTATAGTAATCGGTTCAACCGTTTGATTGTGAAAAGCTATTTTCGCATTTATAAGTGTCGATGAAGAGCGGACAGAATACGATAAAGGCCAGAAAGAAGTGAATAGATCTTCTTTCTTGGTCAGTCCACCAAATAGAAATTGTTCGTAGTTCTTTTATCAATAGATGGAACTTTCGGGGCACCGTGTATGGATTGCAAGACACGTAGCCGTAGTGATACCAAACTCGCATTTCAAGATATATCTAAATCTTTTGTTGTTCGTTTGCCATTGTCACTTTCCTAAAAAGGTCTATCTTTAGGAAGGACTTGAACTTCCTGGCTGTGTGCGGAATACGCCAGAGAGTGCGGCAAACCAGGCAAGCAGTACAATCTGGAGGGTTGCATACTTACAGGGACTATTCTGTTCACTCTTTGGAGTCTTTGATGTACGAAAGGAGCGAGGACCAATTACACCGAGCACAAACCCTGCAGCTATTCAGGAAATTTAAATCTAACACCTAAGGTGCTAGATACCGCCGATGCCTAACAATTATAACAAGACATGCAATGGTGTCAATGAACGTTTCTCACTTACAGACAGTATCTAGCAATTTCTTTTGTCAACCGCAGGATGAGGAAACTTTTGCTATCATCATATGAGTATCACCACTCACTATATCCCGCCTTTTTTTATTTTCGTTTTATTTTACTTTATTTTTTAACCTCTTCACCTACCAATAGAACCTTATGTCCATTATCTTCTGGATATATTCCGGATTCTGTCAGGTCGCAGAGCCTCTAAAATAAGAGCAAGATCTTGTTTCAACAGACGAGGATTCTGGTTTCGAACTATCGGGACCCTGTGATCAGAGAAGCTGTTGAAATCAGACTGTGTGAAAGCAACTTCGGTAGGGACACTATCTATGCACTTGGGAACTCACGGAAGCGTGCAGTTGACAGGGGAGAAAAAAAGGCAGAGGAGTACTGCTCGCCTGACGCAACGGATGGAGCTGCAGGCAACGCTAGACAGAGAGCGGAAGCAAAGTCTACGGCTGTAGAGCGCGCCACCTCTGTTTGCGCCGCCATGACGACGACGGAATCCCGCCAATCGGATGCCGTTGTGGGGATGTAAAAGTGAGCACCGTGCAGGCTCACGACAGTCAGTTTTAGTCCCTGACGAAAATCACGGAGGATACCATCGAAGGCTTATAATTTTGTCAGAATCTGACGTGGCAAGTGGACCGAGAAATGTATAATAGTGAAATTACAAGTAATGAATTTCGTTTTTTTTTTTCTGAACGGACTTAGTACGGTTTGTGTAGAAGTCAGTGAAGATGGTTGACAGAATACCTAATCGTTAAATTGTGCAGTATACAAAATTTTGAGGGAAACACTAAAATTTTCTGGTTCCAACTAGCACAGGGGGGTTTGAACAGAGCGGTTGCTGTCCCCCTGGCCAGCCCCGCCAGCCCTGGCACAGAGACCTGACCTGCCCTGACCTGACCTGACCTGACCTGGCCTGACCTCACCTGACCTGACCTGCCCACCACCTCCTCCCACAGGGCCGGACGCAGCAGTCAAACGGCCGGTCAACAGCGGCGGCCCGACGTCTTGTGAGTCCTGTCTGGAGACGTGAAGCGCGGCACTGCAGGACAGCCTCTCAGACTGCCTCTGACGCCGGGCTCTCCAGACCCACCCACCGTCCCTGGACAGCTCAGGGTGACGGCTGTTTCTGGCACGTGGCAAGCGGTGCTCAAGTAAGCTCACCACCATACAGCTCACGCTGAGAACTGCATCGTCGCTATGTTACAAACTACTTCCTTCATCCACGAAGGGACAGCGTTTCACGAAATAGTTGTAGTTGCTGCTGTGTTCTGACGAACGAACGTCGCGATACTGATTCTAGGATTGGTGAAAACAGCCTGACTTCTGAAACTTCCTGGCAGATTAAAACTGTCTGCTGGAACGGGACTCGAACTTGGGACCTTTGCCTTTCGCGGGCAAGTGCTCTAGCGACTGAGCTACCCAAGTACGATTCACGACTCGTCCTCAAAAGTTCAGTTCTGCCAATATCTCGCTTCCTACCTTCCGAGGCGAGCACTTGCCCCCGAAAGCCAAAGGTCTGGAGTTAGAGTCTCGATCCGGCACACAGCTTTAATCTGCCAGGAAGTTTCATATCGGCGCATACTCCCCAGCAGAGATAAAATCTCACTCTGGAAGTCTGACATCCGATTCCCAATGAACAGGTACATTTAGCCTTACCTGCTAATTTACCGATGTCTCAAATGCGGCCAGCATCGTCCACCATCTCGTCTGGGGGAGGTTAGTGGTTGCTGAAGGAAATAGTTCGAGGAGGCTACAGGGGAATTCTCCAGACTGGAATCCGACAAATTTGATAAAGAGACTTGCGTATTCCCTCCAAAAAGAAAAAAAAATGAAAAATCGAGATAGCGTATTACCACTTAATGACGACTTGCCTATACAGAGCTGATCGATCTAGTCGAGGAGGCCTTGTTGCAGGATGAGACAAAAAAAACTAGTACTTTCAACATAAAGGAGCTTTGTGATAGCTCGTCCAGCCTCTGATCAGGAAATAACACACCGAGAGATTCGTCAAACCCGTTAATAGCCGAGAGCGGATTGTAGCTCAGGCTAGCTTCAGCGCGCGCACAGGTTTAGATGCAAACTGTTGCATTTCTTCGATCTCACGACCGAAATAATCGCCGCTGCATCATGATGAATGCGGAACAGCACTAACCCGAACTGTGAGGTGCGTGGCTGCTGCCGACAACAGTAAGTACGGCCGAGGACTTAACAAACAGCGGCAGCAGCCGCGCCGCTCAAGATGAGGGACCGACTGCAGTGGAGAGCTGCAGGCGACTGAGCACAGAGGGGCGCCGTGGAGCTCCCGTGGCCGACGTGGGCAGGGCTGCAGCCGGGGTGTGCTGTGTGCAGCGCGGCCCAGCCGCACTCTGCAGGGGCTGGCGTTGCTGCAGGGGCGGCAGTCCTGCCAGAGGACGAGGGGGGCGCCACGAAGCCGCGGCGAGCAGTTCAGAACGACGGCTCGACCTGCTTTTGTGTCTAGTCAGCATGTTGGGAACTATTACGGATAATTAAACCGAGGCTCGGAGAATTCCTCCCTCCCCAGGAGACAACAGTGCCCTCATTAGGCTTGCCTCGGTCATCTCTAAACGTGGAGGTGGGGGAGATTATTTTGATACCATTTAATTAGCGATTAATTTCATCAACATTCGGAATGTTATTCGGAGCGATCCACTACATTCACGAAGTCTGTTCCAAAAATTCCGGAATTTTTTCCACAACATTTCTCTACGTTTACCTTCTACTCCTTCGAAGTACTCTCCTCCAGAACTAGTACACCACTCTCAACACCGTTCCCACTCTCGGGAGCAGTCTCGGTACGCGAATTTTGTTTTATCCCGTTTACCGTTGCAAATCTTCTTCCTTTTGACGGGGTTTTCAAATTTGGAAATAAAAAATGTGCGCAGCGGACAGGTCTGGAGAATACGGAGCATGAGGCAGCAAAGCGATTTCGTCATTGTGCGGAAGTCTCGCGCCAACAGGGATGGACGTGCGGGTCGCTATCGCGAACGAATTGCCTCACTACACTTCAGCCCATTTCCTTCCCACATTTTTCTCTGGCTTTGCAACACACCCCGACTAGCAGCTTTTCCCTGTGGTACGAATTCGTGATGAACTAATCATTCAAAGTCAAAGAAAGCTGTCAGCATGGCTTTGACATTTGACCTGACGTGACGAGGAGATAAAGAAAGAGTGGAATGTGAAAGAGTGCAACAGTGAGAGGGGGAAGAGGAGAGGGATAGAGGGCAATAGGTGATGAACAGAGGAAATGGACAGAGAACGGGAACAGGAGATGGACAGAGTGAGAAGAGTGGAGAAGAGAGTAGAGGAGGAGGACAGAGAGAGATGCAGGAGGAGATGAACAGAGTGAGGAGGAAGTCTGGAATAAATACGTACCCGAGCAATGCCGCGTACTCAGCTACTGGACTCGTATAAAAGTCCTAGTAGAGGACGTACATAGTTCCATGAGGCTTTTTGCGGGCGATGTTGTTCTAACAAAGAAGTTGTGATGCTAGAAAATTGTAGCAAAGCGGAGGATCGACGCTTGTGCAGGAATTGGGAGCTGACCCTCATCATAAATGGATGTAACGTACTGAGGCAATCCGACTGATACGTTTGACGTTTTCAATCGTCCATACAGGTAAGGTACAAGAATCCGAGTGTAGAAAGCCACCCGGTCGGACTCATCAAACAGCATTCAACAGTTTGATTTACTGACAACAATTTCACATGCAATACACATCTGTACTTTGAGCATAGAAATAAACAATGTCAACCCATATTTTGTTCTAGTTGTGGCCTTCAGTTCAAAGACCGGTTCGATGCAGCTCTCCACGCAACTCTATCCTCTGCATCTCCGAATAACTGCTGCGCCCTGCATCCTTCATCTCTTAGTCTCCCTCTACGAATTTTACCCTCCCACCTCCCTCCAGTGCTAAACTGCTGCTCCCTCCATATCTCAGAATGTGTCCTACCAACCGAGCCCTTCTTTTCGTCAAGTTGTGCCACAAACTTCTTGTCTCCCCAGTTCTGTTCAGTACCTCCTGATTAGTTACATGATCCTCGTTTCAAGCCAATGCCCATTCCGTTTAACTACTCCTCAAAGTCCTTTGCTGTCTCTGAGAGAATTATAATGTCATCGGGAAACCTCAAGTTTTTATTTCTTTTCCCTGATCTTTAATTCCTACTCCAAATTTCTTTTCTTTCCTTTATTGCTTCTTCAATGTACAGGTTGAATAACGTAGGGGACAGCCTACAACCCTGTCTCTCTTCCTTCTCAACCACTGCTTCGCTTTCATACCCCTCAACTCTCATAACTGCCGTCTGGTATTTGTACAAATTGTAAAGGGCCTCTCGCTCCCTATATTTTACCCCTGCTAACTTCAGAATAATAAAAGAATCATAAAAGAAGGTTGTATACATGGAAGAAGTCTGGAGATACTGGAAGGGGTCAGACAGATTATATAATGGTAAGACAGAGATTTAGGAACCAGGTTTTAAATTGTAAGACATTTCCAGGGGCAGATGTGGACTCTGACCACAATCTATTGGTTATGAACTGTAGATTAAAACTGAAGAAACTGCAAAAAGATGGGAATTTAAGGAGATGGGACCTGGATAAACTGAAAGAACGAGAGGTTGTAGAGAGTTTCAGGGAGGTTGTAGAGAGTTTCAGGCAGAGTATTAGGGAACGATTGACAAGAATGGGGGAAAAAATACAGTAGAAGAAGAATGGGTAGCTTTGAGAGATGAAATAGTGAAAACAGCAGAGGATCAAGTAGGTAAAAAGACGAGGGCTAATAGAAGTCCTTGGGTAACAGAAGAGATATTGAATTTAATTGATAAAAGGAGAAAATACAAAAATGCAGTAAATGAAGCAGGCAAAAAGTAATACAAACGACTCAAAAATGAGATCGAGAGGAAGTGCAAAATGGCTAACCAGGGTTGGCTAGAGGAGAAATGTAAAGATGTAGAAGCATGAATCACTAGGGGTAAGATAGATACGGCCTACAGGAAAATTAAAGAGACCTTTGGAGAAAAAAGAACCACTTGCATGAATATCAAGAGCTCAGGCGGAAACCCAGTTCTAAGCAAAGAAGGGAAAGCAGAAAGGTGGAAGGAGTATACAGAGGGTCTATACAAGGGCGATGTTTTTGAAGACAATATTATGGAAATGGAAGAGGATGTAGATGAAGATGAAATGGGAGATATGATACTGCGTGAAGAGTTTGACAGAGCACTGAAAGACCTGAGTCAAAACAAGGCCCCGGGAGTAGACAACATTCCATTAGAACTGCTGATAGCCTTGGGAGAGCCAGTCCTGACAAAACTCTACCATCTGGTGAGCAAGATGTATCAGACAGGCGAAATATCCACAGACTTCAAGAAGAATATAATAATTCCAATCCAAAAGAAAGTAGGTGTTGACAGATGTGAAAAATACCGAATTATCATTTTAATAAGTCACGGCTGCCAAATACTAACACGAATTCTTTACAGACGAATGGAAAAACTGGTAGAAGACGACCTCGGGGAAGATCAGTTTGGATTCCGTAGAAATGTTGGAACACGTGAGGCAATACTGACCTTACGACTTATCTTAGAAGAAAGATTAAGGAAAGTCAAATCTACGTTTCTAACTTTTGTAGACTTAGAGAAAGCTTTTGACAATGTTCATTGGAATACTCTCGCTCCCTGTATTTTACCCCCACCACCTTCAGAATTTAAAAGAAAGGCTACTCACAATTTACACAGAAACCAGATGGCAGTTATACGAATCGAGGGACATGAAAGAGAAACAGTGGTTAGGAAGGGAGTGAGACAGGGTTTTAGCGTATCCGCAATGTTATTCAATCTGTATATTTAGCAAGCACTAAATGAAACAAAAGAAAAGTTCGGAGTAGGAATTAAAATCCATGGAGAAGAAATAAAAACTCTGAGGTTCGCTGATGACATTGTAATTCCGTCAGAGACAGCAAAGGACTTGGAAGAGCAGTTGAACGGAATGGACAGTGTCTCGAAAGAAGGATATAAGATGAACATCAACAAAAGCAAAACGAGGATAATGGAATGTAGTCGAATTAAATCGGATGGTGCTGCGGGAATTAGATTAGGAAACGAGACGCTTAAAGTAGTACATGAGTTTTGCTATATGGGGAGCAAAATAACTCATGATGGTCAACGCAGAGAGGATATAAAATGTAGACTGGCAATGGCAAGGAAAGTGTTTCTGAAGAAGTGAAATTTGTTAACATCGAGTATAGATTTAAGTGTCTGGAAGTCGTTTCTGAAAGTATTTGTATGGAGTGTAGCCATGTATGGAAGTGAAACGTGGACGATAAATAGTTTAGACAAGAAGAGAATAGAAGCTTTCGAAATGTGGTGCTACAGAAGAATGCTGAAGATTAGATGGGTAGATCACGTAACTAACGAGGAGGTATTGAATAGAATTGGGGAGAAGAGAAATTTGTGGCACAACTTGACCAGAAGAAGGGATCTGTTCTGAGGCATCAAGGGATCACCAATTTAGTATTGGAGGGCAGCGTGGAGGGTAAAAATCGTATAGGGAGACCAAGAGACGAATACACTAAGCAGATTCGGAAGGATGTAGGTTGCAGTAGATACTGGGAGATGAAGAAGCTTCCACAGGATAGAGTAGCATGGAGAGCTGCATCAAACCAGTCTCAGGACTGAAGACCACAACAACAACAACTACTTCAGAATTTCAGTGAGAGTATACTAGTCAACATTGCTCAAATGCTACAAACGTAGGTTTCCCTTTTCTTAACCTACTTTCTAAGATAAGTTGTAGGGTCAGTATTGCCGCGCGTGTTGCTGCGTTTCTTTGGAATCTGAACTGATCATCCCCTTTCGCCTGCTTCATTTGTTGCATTTTTATATTTTCTTCTTTCATCATTTAAGTTCAATATCTCTTGTACTCTCTGAGCATTTCTACTAGGTCTTGTTTTTTTTTATACCTATTGATCTTCACTATTTCATCTCTCAAAGCTACCTATTCTTCTTCTACTGTATTCCTTTTCCCTGTTCTAGTCAACTGTTGGGTGATGATTCCCCTGAAACTCTCAGCAACTTCTGGTTCTTTCAGTTTATCCAGGTCCCATCTCCTAAATTTCCTACCGCTTTCCAATTTCTTTGGTTACAATTTACAGTTAAAAACCAATAAGTTGTGACCAGAGACCTTATCTGCCCCTGCATATGTCTTAGAACTTAAAATATGGTTCCTAAATCTCTGATTTACCATTACATAATCAGTCTGAAACCTTTTGGTGTCTCCAGGTCTCTTCCACGTATACAGATTCTTTTATGATTGTTAAACCTATTGTTTGGTATGATTAAATTATGCTCTGTGAAAAATTCTACAAGATGGCTTCCCCAGTCCCTATTCACCTACTATTTTAACTTCTTTTACTACTATCGAATTCCAGTCCCCCCACGATTATTAAATTTTCGTCTCTGTTAACTATCTGCATAACTTCCTCATCATATATTTATTGAGTCTCTTCATGATTTGCAGAGCTAGTTGGCATATAAATTTGTGCTACTGCGATGGGCGTGGGCTTCGTGTCTATCTTGGTTACATAATGCATTCACCATACTGTTTGTAGTAGCTTACGTGCATCCCTATTCTAATATCCATTATTACACCTAGTCCTGCGTCAGCCCTATTGGATTTTGTATTTAGAAACCTGTATTCACCTGACTAGAAGTTCTGTTCCTCCCACCATCGAACTTCACTAATTACCACTATACCTAACTTATACCGACGCATTTCCCTTTTTAAAATTGCTAACCTGCCTTTCCGGTTAAGGGACCTAGCATTCCACGTTCCGATCCGTAGAACGCCGGAGGGTTCTGTTTCTCCTGATGACAACATCCTCCTGAGTAGCCTCCTCTTGGAGATCTGAATGGGCGAGTATTTCACCTCTGGAATATTTTACCGAAGAGAACGCCATCATCATTTAGCCATATTGTAGAGCTGCATGACCTCGAGAAAAGTTACAGCTGTAGTTTCCTCTTGCTTTCAGCTGTTCACAGTACGAGCACAGCAAGGCCGTTTTGGTTAGTGTTACAATGCCAGATCAGTCAATCATCCAGTCTGATGCCCCTGCAGCTACTGAAAAGGTTGCTGCCCCTTTTCAGGAACCACACGTTTGTCTGGCCTCTCAACAGATACCCCTCCGTTGTGGTTGCACCTACGGTACGGCTATCTGTATCGCTGAGGCACGCAAGGCTCCCCACCAATGGTAAGGTGCATGGTTTATGGGGGGAGGGGCTGATATTTTATAATTGAAATTCAAGAGAGTAATGGCTGACGGCCTTTAAAATTTTACCACCAACAAAATCCCAGCTATAAAGGCACATTTTAAACAACGACTGACATCTTTTACACGTTCAGGGGTTAGGAAAAGAGGATTTCGAGCAGCAGCGAGAGGCTCTTAAAACCCCATTTACCCAAAAGAGAAGGGAACACTAGTTGCTTAAGCAACTTTAGCATGGCTGGTGGCCACAAATGGTTACAGGGAAAGATAGTTCGTTTAATTAAGGAATTTGAATTGGGCAAAAGACCCATGAAAATTGACTGGTAAGAAAAGTAATCGTCACGTATTACTGAATCACTAGACGTTAATTGAGCGAGGTTTGGTATGCCGCTCTATGCAATTTTCAAGAGAACACTGCACGGCCATTGGCATGTATAACTTTAATTAAACCCGTCAACATTTTTCTGAACTCTACAACATCTGACAATTTAAATACAACCATGCCATCAAAAAAATCTGACAGCCTTCTATTACTGGGTCATCAGAGATGACCTGTACATAACAATTTCAGTTTAGAATAATTTCTTATACAAGCAAACTGTTAACAGGTGGCAAAGAAAACTGTTTCTCGGCAAGTTGTTTACAGCACCAGCGCCTGACGGCTGCGTCATATCCGGGAACAGCAGCGGGTGCAAAATCCACTGGTCCACACAGGTCCCTTGCCAGCTTAACTTAGCAAACACAAATAACAGCTCAGAATTCTACAACGAATGTAACCATGATAAAAACATACGCCATGGCGTGGAAAAACACTCATGCGTGTATCAAAAGGTGCAATCATGTGACAATTTACTGCACATGAACTTGCAAGTAGCTAACTTGTTAATAAACTCCACACAGCTGACTGTGGAATGGTAAATCCTTAAAAAAGAAATGCGGGACTTTGGCTGCTCACACTAAAGCCCGAACGTGACAGGACGTATGCCTACAACTTTGTGTTCACAGTAGATATACACTGAGGAGCCAAAGAAACCGGCACACCTGAGTAATATCGTGAGGGGCCCGCGCGAGCATGCAGAAGGATTCGACTAATATGTCAAGTAGTGCTGGAGCGAACTGACACCATGAATCCTGCAGGGCTCCACATAAATCTGTAAGAGTAACAGGGGGTGGAGATCTCTGCTGAATAGCACGTTGCACGGCATCCCAGGTATGCTCAGTGATGGTAATGTGAGTGTGGAGGCCAACGGTAGTGTTTAAACTCGGAAGAGTGTTCCTGGAGCCACTCTGCAGCAATTCTGGATATGTGGGGTGTCGCACTGTCCTGCTGGAATTGCCCAATTCCGTCGGAATGCGTAGTGGACACGAATGGATGCAAGTGATCAGACAGGATGCTTATATAAGTGTCGCCTGTCAGAGTCGTATCTAGACATATCAGGGGTCCAATATTGCTCCAACTGGACACGGCCCACACCATTAGAGAACCTCTGCCAGCTTGAACAGTCCCTCTCTGATATGCAGGGTCAATGGATTCATGGGGCTGTCTCCATACCAGCAGACATCCATCTGCTTCATACAATTTGAAACGTCTCGTCCAACCAGGCGATATGTTTTTAGTAATCAACAGTCCAATGTCGATGTTGACGGGCCCAGACGAGGTGTAAAGCTTTGAGTCATGCTGTCGTCAGCATACGCAAGTGGGCCTTTGGCTCCGAAAGCCCGTATCCATGGTGTTTTGTTGAATTGTTCTCACACTGACACTTCTTGATGATCCAGCATTGAAATCTGCAGCAATTTGTGGAGGGATTGCACTTCTGTCACTTTGAATGATTCTCTTTAGTCGTCTTCAGTCCCAATCTTGCAGGATCTTTTTCTCACCACAGTGATGTTGGACATTTGATGTTTTACTGGATTCCTGATATTCAAGGTACACTCGTGAAATGGTCATACCAGTTCATCGCTATCTCGGAGATGCTGTGTCCCATCTGTCGTGTGCCGACTATAACACCACGTTCAAACTCACTTGAATCTTGATAACCTGCCATTGTAGCAGTAGTAACTGATCTAACAGGTGTGCCAGACACTTGTTCTCTTATATAGGCATTGCCAACCACAGCGCCGTATTCTGCCTGTTTACGTATCTTTGTATTTGAATACGCATGCCTATACCAGTTTCTTTGGGGGTTCAGTGTTTTTAAATCCACACACTGGTGCATTAGCTGTACAGAAATTAACACATAATTCCCCAAGGCAATGGCACAGATTAAACAGTGCAATTCATTATAACAGTTGGAGAATAACTTCATATTCATATTTATTTGCCTTTAAACATCTTACATGTAATGGTTGTCATATAGTAACAAAAGTTACAGATACATTGTATACATCTATATACACATATACCTGACAAGACAAGGTTTTTGGTCGATATGGAACCCTAGTGGTTTTACAGATTTGTTTTCATGTTTGGAGGCATTCAAATTAAATACAATACTTCTGTCTTATTATTTATCTGTAATGAATTTGCCTTAAACCAGCTGGTGCCTCTGTCCTTTGCTATTGTTACATTATTCTGTAATTCATCCAAGTTGTTTCCCTGAGTAATTAGCATTGTATCATCTGCATACAGTGCCTTGCCACAAGGTAATGAAGAAGGCAAACCATTTATGTAGACTACAAAAAGAAAAGGTCCAAGTATGCAGCCCTGTGGTACTCCTTTGATAACTGGCAAGAAACTAGATCTTTCTTCATGTATAGCCACTGTTTGTTTTTATTGCATAAGTAAGATTGTAATAGCTGGAGAGCACTCTGCCCTATTCTGTGATACTGTAGCTTTGTTATAATAGTATTGTGGGATACAGCATCGAATGCTTTCTTAAGGTCCAACAGTCTCACAATAATTACAGATTTATTCTCAAAGGAGTCATATACTTTAGTGACAATGCTCTCTGCTGCCCTCACAGTTGAGAAACCAGTTCTGAACCCATACTGTGTGGAACATAGCAGTTTATTCACTTCAAAATACTGGCTCATTTCCTGGTGGATATAGTGTTATATTATTTTTGAAATTATGGGAACTAGTGAGAGCGGTCAGTAATTGTCAAGTAAATCTTTCTTACCTTTCTTGTACAAAGATATGATAACAGAAATTTTTAAACATATTACCCTTGTTAAGGGGATTATTATTTCTTCTCTTATATTTCTTGTAACATAATTAGATAAACCATAATAGTCTTCAGCTGTGGAGTTACTGAGCTTGGCTATTGATTCACTGACCTGTCTAGGAGTTACTAATGCTCATTGAAATTTATCGCTCAGCTGTCTGTGTATTGTAGGTAGCAGTGCTTCTGCCTTCCTCACATCTTCCTCTATCTTAATGTCAGAGACAGGATTGACAAAATGTGCATTTAATATATGTGGAGGAATCTGTATACTGTTTTCTTCCTTTTGGCAGTTTATATCTGTTTTGAATTTATTTGTGGAATTGAGTATGAATGTGTCATTGGCTTTGTATTTTGCTGTCTTCATTTCAGGACTATAGTGTTTTATTGCTAGTTTTCACATACTTTTATCTGCTTCACTATGGTGAGACCTGTCACAATACATGAGCATAACTGTTCACAAATTGTTTAATTGGGGTGTGTACCATTCTTTCATTCTTTTGATTTTCTGGTGGGTGTTATTATTTTGGGTTCTTTGGTACTGTTTAGGGCAGGTTCCTTCAAATATTTTAACTACTACTTCTAGGAATTGAATGGTTGATTCATTAGCTTTCATAGCTTCTGTGATTACTTCATCCCAGCCTATTTGTTTTAACCTGGATTTTAAACAGGAGAGCTTTTTTTCATTTAATCATCTTATTGCTCTACCTGGCTCATCTGAATAGCATCCTATTGTACTATTTAGTGGAAGTTTAAGCCAAAGCCCATCATTATCTGAAATGCCTAATTTAATTATGATGCTCTGACTTTCATTTATTTGAAAATTACTGATTATGTTGTCAAGACATGCATTCTGTCTCGTGGGTGTATTGTTTATGCAGTACGCGTTAAGTGTTCTTAATGTGTTAAGTAGATAGTTTACAGTTTTGCTTTTAATTCTAATGTCTATATTTACACACATCCAAAAAAATTTTGCATCATCCAGTTCCGAGAGTTCTGGAACCTGTACAGAAAATTGGAATAGAGATCAACATAAACATCATTTCCGCCCTTTGAAAACCACACATCGCATGCTGTACCATCATACAGCGAGACATTCAGAGATGGTGGTACAGATTTCTGTACACACTGGTACCTCCAATACCCAGTAGCACGTCCTCTTGCACTGATGGATGCCTGTATACGTTGTGGTATACTATCCACAAGTTCATCAAGAAACTGTTGGTCCAGGTTTTCCCACTCCTCAATGGCGATTCGGTGTAGATCACACAGCATGGTTGGTGGGTCACGTGGTCCATAAACAGCCCTTTCCAGTTTATCCCAGGCATGTTCGACAGGGTTCATGTCTGGAGAACATGCTGGCCACTCTAGTTGATCTATGTCATTATCCTGAAGGAAATCAGTCATAAGATGTTTATGATGGGGGGCACGAATTGTCGTCCATGAAGATGAATGCCTCGCCAATATGGTGTCAATATGGTTGCCTTATCGGTCGGAGGATGACATTCAAGTATCGTACCGCCATTAGGAAGCCCTCCATGGCACCCAGTGGTGTTCGTCAGCCCTACGTAATGCCACCCCAAAACAGCAGGGAACTTCCACCTTGCTGGACTCACTGGACAGTGTGTCAAAGGCGTTCAGCCTGACCATGTTGCCTATTGTCTGGTTGAAGACATATGCGACACTCATCAGTGACGCCAATCCTGAGCGCTCCATTCAGCATGTTGTTGGGTCTGTCTGTACCATGCTGCATGGTGTCGTGGTTTCAAAGATGTACCTCGCCATGGATGTCAGGAGTGAAGTTGTGCATCATGCAGCCTATCGCACACAGTTTGAGTCCTGGGGCTCCACGAAAAGCATTATTCAACATGCTGGTGGTGCCGTCAGTGTTCCTCCAAGTCATAATCCATAGGTAGCGGTCATCCACTGCAGTAATTGCCCTTGGGCCTGAGCAAGGCATGTCATCGACAGTTCCTGTCTGTTTGTATCTCCTCCATGTGAGAACAACATCGCTTTGGTTCACTCCAAGATGCCTGGACACTTCCCTTGTCGAGAGCCATTCCAAGCACAAAATAAAAATGCGAATGCAATTAAACCACAGTACTGACTGTCTAGGCATGGTTGAATTACAGGCAACGTGAGCCGTATACCTCCTTCCTATTGGAATGACTGGAACTGATCAGCTGACAGACCCCCTCCTTGTAATTCTAACTGCTCATGCATGGTTTTTTACATCTTTGGCCAGGTTTAGTGACATCTCTGAACAGTCAAAGGGACTGTGTCTGTGATACAATATTCACACTCAACGTCTATCTTCAGGAGTTCTGGGAACTGGCGTGATGCAAAACTTTTTTTGATTTGTGTATATCACTGAATATCAAAACTCTGCACTTTTTCTTCTTAAGGAGGAATACTACGAGTTCTTCAATACTCTGTATAAACAAGCCCTCATTTTGATTAGGGGTGTGATACACAGTTACAACTAATATATCAACACTTGGAAACAATACAACTGCTGCTTCAAAATATGTTTCAGTACAGAAACTACTTATATCTATAGCTTCATATATTAATTTCAGTTTCTTACAAATATATATGTCTACAGCACCATGCTTCATTTTAATTTTACAGTACCCTATAGCTAGTTCATAACCATTAGGTGCAGTCAAATCTATTTCTGTATGAGATAGCCAATGTTCATTTACCAAAAGCACAATACAATTAAGTTTTTCTAGTCGATTTTGCAGTTCTGAGAATTTATTTTTCATTGACTGGATATTAACATGCAAAAAGAGTGGACAATTTTCATTGACAGCTGGCACTGACTGTCTGTTTGACACATCTTCCTCATTTCTTAGGCAACTTCTGCTGTTTGTTTTCTTCTGGTTTTCCTCCCTATCATGCATCCAACTAAAAAATCACTCAGATGAGTGGGAGGCACTGTTTTCCATTTGGTTGGCAAGGTGGTCACATTTTCTTTTTCACTGATTCTTATTGTATACACTGTCATTGATGCTGAATCTGCTGACGTACCCTCTAATATTGCTCTTGCTGGAGCTACCGCTGATGCTGTTGTTACAGCTATTGTCGCTGATGTTAGTACTGCAGTTGTTGCTGTTGGAATTTCTGCTCGATCTGCTGGCTGAACTTCTGCTATTGCTGTTGTTAGAGGTGCTGCAGCAGACCTCGCTGCTATCGTTTTTGAAGGCGGTGTTGCTGCCATCCTTGTTGCAGATGGTGCTTCAGCTGCTACTAAATTTTGATCTGATGGTGTTTCAACAGCTGGTGTAGCACTATATTGATTGGCTGGGTAGCACCAATTAAGTGCCAGTTTCTTCTCAGATGTTTTATACTGTTTTTCTGAAACATTATTAGCTATTTGATTGGATACTAGCTGCTTTCCCATCTAGTTTAGATGTAGTCCATGTTCTGTATAAAATCTATGACCAATATTGTTTATGTCAATAATTTGCACGTTTCTGAAACGTTTGCAAATGCTTGTACATTGTTTTTTTGCCACTGTGATTTCACTATTAACACACGACCATTGAGGTAGGTTGTGCCTGTGTGGTAAATAGCAAACTATTACGTTTGTATGGGTAAGGTGGCTCAAGTATCTTTTCAGATTCTGTGTGGCCTTCTTAGTTTCATATTTATTTACATTGTTTGATCCCCCTAACAGAACAACAAAATCATTTTGATTAAGCTTTGCACACTCAGCAGATTGTGTTACCTTCCCTACTTCCGATAGTGGGGCATTTGGCTCAATAAAACAGGTTGCTTTTAGCTGTTTGCACTGATTAAGAATATCCACTAGTTCACACTATATAGTATAGTCAACACTATAATTTTGCTTACATTATTTACGTTTTTTTTTGTTTTCGCATCAAGTTCTCTGATTTGTGTAGGACTATATTTGTTAACTGTAGTACTTTGCTCTTTGAGGCATTAACTTTGTTCTTCATGTGGGTTTTATCTTTTCTCTTCTAATAATAATTCACACTGATGCTTTAAATTACGTATTTCTTGAATTTACACAGACATAATTTCAAATTTGTCGCCTGTGTTGCGAAGTTTTATGCCTAAATTTTCATCACCACATTCTAAACAAATCCAGATTTTTTGTTTGCATTCCTCATCATGTAGCTGTAGTGGTGCACTGACTTACATTTAATGCAGATTACGCTTTTAGTAGGGGACTTTTTCTTGCAGTAGCAGTGTATTGTTATCACCCTTTTTTCCATTTGTCTCTTAATGCTAGACATCCTCAGAAGTTGTGAAGACATTGTTAGATCTTCAAACTCAAAAAAGCTTGCACGGATTTTCAGAAATGTCTTTATAGCCTCTGAGGACGTCCACATCATTAAAAGATGCAGGACCAAGCTTATAAACATGCATTAGACTGCAGCATAATTCCTGTGTAATTGAAATCGTAAAGGATCTATACACATTTGTGTGGAGCACCCAGTATTTTACCAGTAAAAAATGCTCTTAAAATGAAACATATTCATGCAGTATAAACTGCTGTAGCAGCAGTCATTGAATTTAGTACTGCAACATGTCACAATTTTATCTGAATGACATAAACTGGAAGTTGTCTAATGCTTTCAGATTTGTGACATGTGTGAAAAGCACCTGCATTGCCTTCAATATGAGCCTTGTCATTCTTATCCAATTTTGTGGATCTTGTAATTCTGTCAGCATGGTGATAGTAATAACTTGGTCATGGTCTGCTTAGTCTCTTCAAAATTATTTCTACTCACTTCTCATTTCTATACTGAAGACAAAAGTGATAGTTTATTCTGCATGTTCTAAGATAACAAATTGGTAAACTTACACTAAAGTGCCAAACAGTGTTTATTGGCAATTACATTGGGCATGGCAGAAGCCACTTACAATATTGAAATTCCTACTCACAACCTCTGGCCCCCATGTGGGTTTTCTTTATGGTGTGTCTTTCTGACTTGGTACAAATACCTATGCAGTAGGTAATACAGATGGAGATAATTGGCTGAGCACCACCTCCGCTAATTTTATCAGAGGGAGATTCCAGAGTTTAATTTCAGGAGGCAAGTGTAGTGCTGCTAGTACGCACACTAGCTAGGTTTCAGAACAAATATTTCCTTAGTTAGTGAGGGGTGAGAGAGTAGTAAGTGGGGAAGGTCAAATAAAGGGCTCATCAGACCCACCTGTAATCAGTGAAGGAGACAGATGGCGAGAGAGGTGTCAAGAGTAAGAGACGGTACATCACTGTCGTGCCAATCTGTACAGAGGGAAGCACAGTGAGACGTAAAAAATAAGGAAAAGGAGCATCTTCTCAACTAGAATAGTATTCAGTATCTTGTATTATCCTTGCTTACAAACTGCACAATTCAAAGACAAATTGACTTTGTTTGCTTGAGATTGATATGGAAATATAACACAGCTTCTAAGTTTGTCTCCATTTTGATTTCTGATGTGATTTGCAGCTGGATTTCAGCAAAGACTTCCTGTGCTCCAACCACCACTGCATTCCTGAGGCCTGGGAGTGTGATGACAGCAATGACTGTGGGGCCAACAGTGATGGAGTGGACAGAGTTCTGAATTTAAATTTGTTAAATGCCCTCACATTTAAACACAACTGGTATGTAGTAAATGGTGAAGACACACTTCTTGAGATGTTACCTGCTTAAAGTCCCTTTAACATAGAAATATTGTGGCCATGTAATCAGCATCAAACCTACACATGGTTAATTCTTCAATAGTACTTTTGTCAGTATGTGATGTAAAAATAATACTTAATCATGATGGTATTATTTACTATTTTCCGTTTAGACTACAACTTCACACTAGAAAAAGTCAGACTGGCAAATGTTGTCTAGTCTATAAAATAAAAGGAAACATTTATATAGACATTTCCAGTTTTTATCTCTTTGAATAACACAGAGTACTGGCAGTTCAAGAGAGCTCATTGATGTTTGGTGTTCATTAATAGAATGTAAAAGAGTAGTTAATTTATGTATAGGTGTTTAACACTTTCAACTTCGCACTTCAAACAGCAATATTAAGTTTATTTAAAAAATTAAAATTCCATTTTACCTTAGAATGAACAAATTTAATAATTTTAAAATTACGGACAGACAGAATGCCTAGCCAGTACATAGTCTAAATTCCAGGATTCGTGAGTATACATTTAAGTGGGAAATATTGCTGACCTTTTGGAATTCAGCTGTTTCCTCTTCTCGCAGGAAAAGTCAAAAGTTGAAGGTTGTCATCAGTGTCCCCATCTGTCAGCCTGTCACACTTTGCACCCTGAGCGAGCAGACAACATTTCTGAAAACTGAGATGCTTTGTGCCACTAAACATGTTCATTCCCAATACTTGAAATTTCATATCCAAGAGGCAAGTCCTGACAAAGAATTTTGCTTCATTGTAACTTGTTTCCAGTTTTCCTTTTGTATTTGAGACTGCATTTAAAATATTTACTGTTACCATTACAAGGAATGCTCCAAGGAAACTTCAGTTAAAAGCCTAACCACTTAGAAATAATCTGCATCTAGAAAAGCAGTCATTTATACCATTATTTAAAATATTACTGGAAGATTATTGAGATTTTAAACAGCAGTATACATAAAGTAAAACAGCTCAGTTTTTATCTTTTCATTGTGATTACAAATGTTACTACAACAGTGTACTGGGTTTAATTTTACAACATCTTTGAAAAGATTAGTATAAAATAGAAGTATATGGCATCCTTAGTGCAGTGTATGCTGAAAAGTAAAAACGTCAAATGTGCCACTAGTTTCACTTAATGGAAACACATTTAATACTACCCAAATGGTGCTTTCATAAGTAGATAAACTTCAAATGAGTTACATATTTGTAAGTTGAAACATGTGAGTTATTAACCAATGCAGAAGACTAAATATATGATTAAATTAAGATACAGATTAGATGTGTCAACATGCTCATGAAATCTTCAGCAAAATGAGGTTTGTCCTGTATAAAGTGTTGGAACATGTTATGATAAGATTGTAAATTGTCATACTTTATTCATTGCTTTCCAAATTATACAATCCTTAAATGTAAACAAAAAGATAGTCAAGAAAATTGCTTCAGATTTCAAAGGATGGCTCACCCTCTTTAGTCATTCTGATGGTCTTCCAAGAACAACTTCAGCCAATTCTGGGACAGTGCCTTCATGGTAATGGTTAACACTTTTGCCTTAACCCCCCTCCCCCCATCCTCCACTGTTAAACCCAAGGGATTGAAGTTATATGCCCGTTTGACTTCCATTATTCATATTTAGCTGACTAATCTTATTGTAAGATCATCCTTTATTGGTAACAGTTAATGTGTTCAGTAGTCTCATGTGTCACTTTCCTCCAAAAAACTACCATTCATTGGCTGCTAGGTGTTGGGGGTGAGGCAAATAAATGACCAGCGTGGAATCCTTAGAAATGGAGTCATAGCTCTTAAAGAGTTTGGTCTTAAGCTAAAAAATGATCAAACACTATGTATTACTGACAAAAATATCCTAATCGAAAACTATTCAGCCCCTCTCCCCCCATCCACTGTCAGTGTGTGAAACCTTGTTATAAGATAACTATCATTTTATGATCCCTGAAATGCAGGCTACACTAGTGTATAAGAGCTGTTCCCCACCCATTCCCTTGTCTAAAGCTTGGAACACAAAATGCTGCTAAATTTTTAAATTTGTTTACAGTAGACATAATCCACAGTGTAACCACATGGAAAGATTCTCATAAGATCAGTTCATAGCTCAACAGCACAAGTTTAGTATCCTCAGAATTCAAAATAACAAATTTTAATTGTGTAACAAAACTTTTGTGAAGTCTCCTAGCTGGAAAAACAGATTATAAAATATTTCTAGGTGTACATTACTACCAAAATGATGCAGATGCTTGTATTGTCATTGAACTTTTCCACTGATCAAACCGTTCAGTGTGATTTTCTTCACTCCTTACCTTTGCAACTCATTCTGTACATAATTTTTTTCCATATCTGATCCTCACCATCATGAAATGTTCATCTGATACTGTAAACACTGATAGATCTCTGGACTCATCCCCATTACTTATATT
Source organism: Schistocerca piceifrons (assembly GCF_021461385.2). Classification (NCBI taxonomy): domain Eukaryota; kingdom Metazoa; phylum Arthropoda; class Insecta; order Orthoptera; family Acrididae; genus Schistocerca; species Schistocerca piceifrons. The sequence goes on along the minus strand of NC_060148.1, from coordinate 171,449,913 downwards.
CCTTGTAGTGTTAATTGTCCATCTACTAATGTCCCGTTAATCAGACAAGGACATTGAAATGTCCTAGCAGATTAACTGTGTGCTGGACTGAGACAGAAACTTGAGGCCTCTGCCTTTTGCAATGTATTTACCTCCACATCTTTGTCTCAAAATATGTAATTTTGATGTCTGTTGTGGCAATCTACAGTCCTTGATACCATGCTTCCTAAGCAAATATAATTTCATGCATCTCTATTTTAAACATCATTAGCCATTGACAGTATAACAGGCTTAGGATCACTGATTGTTTAGTGTAGCAAGATGGTTCAGTCTCAAATTTGCCAGATCTGAAGTTCAGCCATTGAGTGGCCACTGTTAAAATATTTTAGGTCAAATATTAGAAACGACATTCAGTATACTTGGTGCTTATAGTTAAATTGCAGCCCCTCAGATATCCAGTGTGGATTTCAATTGTTTTATGGTGGTGAAACTGATAAATATATTAATGTTAATGTGGAACAGATTTATGCTGGAAAAATAATTTTTGGTCAGCAGGTGCAAATCTGGTACTGTGAATGCAGGAAAGATAATAGATTTCCATATTTAATGGATTAGGGATGCAATGTAAGCAGAAAATCAAACAAATGAGGACTATCACTTGCACAATTTATTCTGAAGGAGCACCAAAAATGCCAAGACGCTGTAGTGCTGCACTTGGTGGTCAAAATGGAACTTTTTCAAATGAAAATAGGTTCCACATTAACACAATAGCATATCTACCATGTTTTTTGCCCCTGTAATAAAGCCCACACTGGACCTGTGTGAGTAGCCACCCTTTAATTGTAAGCACCCAGTAACTTTAATGAGTACTTCAGATCACCTTTTGACCTACCTTACCATTATGAAAAATTCATCCCTATCACATTTGAGAGAGAAATACCATGTAAATATATAAAGCAAAAAATTTTGCAGTTGTGTGACTTGAGGAAATAAACATGCATAGGAAATATGTAGCATTTCCTCACCAATATTGTCAAGATAAATCTTTTGGTGTTGGTAGGAACTGAATGAAACCAATGCTTACTCCAATCTTGATAACAAGATGTAGTACAATGATACAATGGTCTTCCATGACCATAGCTCACACTTTCTCAGTACCATTAATTTCAGCTTGATTGTCTGACACAGTGTTGTTTGCTGCTGTGATTTTTGGCCATCTTTGAAGCAGTTGTACCACACCTTTTTCAAAAGTTGCTCATGACATTGTCATCAGAACCATACTAGTGCATCAGATTGCTTTGTACTTGGGTGTTGCCGAGGTTTCAGCAGCCGGCCGGAGTGGCCGTGCGGTTCTAGGCGCTACAGTCTGGAACCGAACGACTACTCCGGTCGCAGGTTCGAATCCTGCCTCGGGCATGGATGTGTGTGATGTCCTTAGCTTAGTTAGGTTTAATTAGTTCTAAGTTCTAGGCGACTGATGACCTGAGAAGGTAAGTCGCATAGTGCTCAGAGCCATTTGAACCATTTTGAGGTTTCAGCAAAACGTGATGCAGTATTGCTGCTCAGTGTTGTGTTTCAAAACTTACTGGGACCAGAATCAGATGAGCACTTGTAACAGACCCTGTCACTGGCAGTTTGCATTCAACTGATCATATACTAGCAAGGAGGAGAATCCACAGCTGCAGAGGAGTGTTCCCCACATCTTCATCCAATATATCCTTGCACTTCATGGGTTTATGCAGGGAAGGTTAAATACTTCCACACTTCATACATAAGACTGGCTGACATTATTTAACCTTGCAAGATGAAGTGAATGCTTAATCAATTTCTAAAAGTCACTTGGAATGTTTCTGGAGATGTTAAACTAACTTGGCAACAATAACTTCGAACATCTTCAGAACTGAAGTCTTGTTGTTGTGGTCTTCAGTCTAGAGACTGGTTTGATGCAGCTCTCCATGCTACTCTATCCTGTGCAAGCTTCATCTCCGAGTGACTACTGAAACCTACATTCTTTTGAATCTCTTTAGTGTAATCATGCCTTGGTCTCCCTCTACAATTTCTATGATCCGTGACTCCCTCCTATACTAAACTGAATACTCCTTGATGCCTCAGAACATGTCCTATCAATTGATCCCTTCTTGTAGTCAAGTTGTGCCACAAATTCCTCTTCAGTTCAATTCAGTACCTCCTCATTAGTCATATGATCTACTCTAATCTTCAGCATTCTTCTGTAGCACCACAGTTTGAAAGTTTCTCTTCTCTTCTTGTCTAAACTATTTATCATCCATGTTACACTTCCATACAATTACTTTCAGAAAAGATGTCCTCACACTTAAATGTATACTCAATGTTAACAAATTTCTCTTCAAGACAAATGCATTCCTTGCCATTGTCAGTCTACATTTAATATGCCCTCTACTTTGACCATCAGCTGTTATTTTGCTCTGCAAATAGCAAAACTCCTTTACTACTTCAAGTGTCTCATTTCCTAATCTGATTCCCTCTGTATCACGTGATTCAATTTCAGTACATTCCATTATCATCATGTTGCTTTTATTGATGATCATTTTATATCCTTGTTTCAAGACACTGTCCAGTCCATTCAATTGCTCTTCCACATCCTTTGCTGTCTCTGACAGAATTACAATGTCATCAGCAAACATCAAATAATTTATTTCTTCTCCATGGATTTTAATTCCTACTCAAAATTTTTCTTTTGTTTCCTTTACTGCTTGCTCAGTACACAGACTGAATAACATCAGGGATAGGCTACAATCCCGTCTCACTCCCTTCCCAACCACTGCTTCCCTTTCATGCCCCTTGACTCTTATAGCTGGCATTTGGTTTTTGTACAAATTGTAAATAGCCTTTTGCTCCCTGTATTTGACCCCTGCCACCTTCAGAATTTGAAAGAGAGTATTCCAATCAAATTGTCATAAGCTTTCTCTAAGTCTACAAATGCTAGAAATGTAGGTTTGCCTTTCCTTACTCTATCATCTAAGATAAGTCATAGTGTCAGTATTGCCTCCCGTGTTCCAACATTTCTACAGAATCCAAACTTATTTTCCCTGACGTCATTTTCTACCAGTTTTTCCATTCATCTGTAAAGAATTCATGTTAGTACTTTGCAACTGTGACTGATTAAACTGATAGTTTGGTGATTTTCACACCTGTCAGCACTTGTTGTTGTTGGGATTGGAATTATTAAATTCTTCTTGAAGTCTGAGGGTATTTCGGCTGTCTCATACATCTTGCTTACCAAATAGTAGAGTGTTGTCAGGGCTGGCTCTCCCAAGGCTATCAACATCTCTAATGGAATGTTGTCTATTCCCATGGCCTTGTTTCGACTTAAGACTTTCAGTGCTCTGTCTAATTCTTCACGCAGTATCATATCTCTCATCTCACCTTCATTTACGTCCTCTTCCATTTCAATAAATTTTCCCTGAAGTATATCACCATTGTGTAGACCCTCTATATATTCCTTCCACCTTTCTGCCTTCCCTTCTTTACTTACAATAGAATAGTATAGAATCTTTATTTGCCTTTCAATATGTTTTCTATACAATTGGCATCGTCAGTGTGTTCAATACATTTTTTTTTTTAATTACAGTAATTATTATTGTGCATAATTGTACTGGTTTTCGGTTTTTCATCTGAGGTCTTGGTATTCATAGAGGTGGTGTTTTTAATTTTCCTGTAGGCAGTATCTACCTTACACCTAATTATATAGGCCTCTTATCCTTACATTTGTCCTGTAGCCATCCCTGCTTAGCCATTTTGCACTCCCTTTTAATCTTATTTTTGACATGTTTGTATTCCTTTTTGCCTGCTTCATTTACTGCATTTTTATATTTTCTCCCTTCATCAATGAAATTCAATATCTCTTCTGTTATCAAAGGATTTCTACTAGTCCTCATCCTTTTACCTACTTGATCCTCTACTGCCTTCACTATTTAAAATCTCAAAGCAACATATTCTTTTTCTACTGTATTTCTTTCCCCTGTTCTTGTCAATCATTACCTAATACTCTCTCTGAAACTCTCTACAACCTCTGGTTCTTTCAGTTTATCTAGGTTCCATCTTCTTAAATTCCCAACTTTTTGCAGTTTCTTCAGTTTCTGTCTACAGTTCATAACCAATAGATTGTGGTCAGAGTCCACATCTGCCCCTGGAAATGTCTTAAAATGTAAAATGTGGTTACTAAATCTCTGTCTTACCATTACATAATCTATCTGAAACCTTCAAGTGTCTCCAGGCCTCTCCCACATACTCAACCTTCTTTCATGATTCTTCAACCAGGTGTTACCTGTGATTAAGTTATGGTCTGTGCAAAATACTTCCAGGCAGCATCCTCTTTCATTCCTTACCCTCAGTCCATATTCACCTACTACTTTTCCTTCTCTTCCTTTTCCTGCTATTGAATTCCAGTAACCCATGACTTAAATTATTGTCTCCCTTCACTATCTGAGTAATTTCTTTCATCTCATCACACATTTCTTTAATCTCTTCATCTGTGGAGCTAGTTGGCTTATAAATTTGTACTACTGTAGTAGGCATGGGCTTCATGTCTATCTTAGCCACAATAATGCATTCATTATGCTCTTTGTAGTAGCTTACCCAGACTCCTATTTTTTTATTCATTTTTAAACCTACTCCTGCATTAGCCCTATTTGATTTACTATTTACAGCCCTGTATTCACCACCTAAACAGAAATCTTGTTCCTCCTGCCACCAAACTTTATTATTTTCCACTATATCTTGATTTAACCTATCCATTTTCCTTTTAAAATTTTTTACCCGCCCAATTGATGGATCTGACATTCCACATTCCAATCTGTAGAATGCCAGTTTTCTTTCTCCTGATAATGATGTTGCCCTGAGTAGTCCCCAGAGAGAAATCAGAATGAGGGACTATTTTACTTCTGGAATATTTTAACCAATAGGATGCCATAATCATTTAATGATAAAGTAAAGCTGCATGCCCTTGGTGAAAAATTACGGCTGTAGTTTCCCCTATCTTTCAGCTCTTCACAGTACCAACACAGCACAGCCAGTTTGGTTGATGTTACAAGGCCAGATCAGTCAATCATCAAGACTGTTTCCCTGCAACTTCTGAAAAGGCTGCTGCCCCTCTTCAGGAACCACATGTTTTTCTGGCCTCTCGACAAATACCCCTCCATTGTGATCGCACCTACGGTACAGCTATCTGTATTGCTGAGTCACGCAAGCCTCCCCACCAATGGCAAGCTCCATGGTTCATGGGGAGACTGAAGTCTTATGTCAAGATATTTGTACTTGCCCATGCATCACACCTTTACTGAGCAGTGTACCAAACAGTTGCTAGTCAGTACATTACTATGTTGTCAAACTGTCTTTGCTTGGTCACTGCTCACATGCTGAAATTCTCTGAGAATTGTTATATGCTTCCTATATGCTGCCTATGCAGTGACTAATCACAGTAGTCACAGGTTTTCCACATAAAGTTCATCAGGTACTTCACCCTTTATAGTGTTGCTCAGAATCTCCCAAAAGACTGTAAACTGAATTGTCACCAACCTGGTTTATATGGTGACTTTATGTTGAATTTGGATTACATGAATAGTCTGTTAATAAAATATCATGACAGCTCCATCAATTGAGTTACTTAATCAGTTATGCAAAGTCTTAAGCTGCCAACCAATATTACCATGGTATTATGTCTGTGCTATGTCCAAACAATTTCCAAGACTTGGTTAGTTTGTCAAGAAATAAGTATTTTGTCTCTTTATGGTATGCAAACAAATTAATTGTACCTTGAAGTTAATGATCTTTTCAAGTTTTTTTCCCTTTTGTTGGGATTCAGTGATGAAACAGCTGTTTACAGGTCAGTGATATCAACACTGAATGCATTGGATTTGTCACAACCATTCTGTCAACTTCTGTATTAGATTTAATCTTCACATAACAAATAACCACAAGTTTTAAATTTGCATAACTGTGCTGAATTTGTAACTTCAGTGAATTTCTTGTGATCTTGCCACCCACTGGTTAAGACAGAGTTTCACCATCTATCTCCAGGAAAGGTAGACCTGTCCTCTCATGTGAAATAACTAAATTGATTAGAATAGTCACTATCAAAATGAAAGGTCAACAAAGGCAGTTCCATCTTTACAGCATAAGCAATTTCCATGTACTGTTAGCATCGTTACTCTATTTATGGAGCAAGCACTAGTTTGCCTCAAAAAAACATGCTGGGCCAAGATACAGAACTCCTTTTGTGGACAAATTTTGGTGACAAAGTGCAGCTTATATGGGCCAATAAAATAGAAAACTAGAAATAGGACATACATGCATATAATCTGTGCCATCAAATCTGTGCATCCTAATTTTAAGAGAGGAAAGAGGTATTGGCTTTAATTGCTTTATTTACAGAAAATTACTCTAACAAGTTTCTATTCATAATCACTAGTGGAGGAATCATTGTCACCATGTGTCCATAGTGCATAGTTCTCAGTTCCATCTAGTTAATTTGTGATCATTTCAATTTTTTCCACCAGTACTTGTGGATTATTGAGTCCCAAGCCCATTTTAGCCACTCACAAATCTTGATTTTCCAGTCTGTGTGAACTTGGTGTTTTCATCAGCCATCCATTATGCATATTGCTGTTTAAGTGCAGCTTAGAATGACTGCTTACTGTGAACACGTAGTGGTTGCAGGACAGATGTTACACCTCCAGGGATAATGAATCAGTTTTCACCTTTTGTAACTTATCTTGGACTTCTTCTGTTAAATGTTCACAGAAGCTGTCCAGGACCAACATGTTCCATAAATCCAGTAACATCAGGGTGATGTTGCCAGACATGGGTCACCCAGTTGACCAGAGCCATTGTTGATCCACTCTTTTGGATTTGCTCTCACCAATATGCCTTCCACTGAAATTTTTGGAGTAGTTTTCCTTTAAAATATCATGTAAGGTGGTAGCTTTCATCCATCACCAGTTACACACATTACTGTAAATCTTAGCTCCTTATTGCAACCATTTCCTATCATGATGGTGGATTCCACTTTCCTGTTCAATATTGTAGAGTGGTACCTCAGAACACACTGGCATTTGATCTGTGTTACCAATTTGCAACAATATATAAGAACGTTTGCAGTGCAAATTGATCATCATGTAGTGATTAGAAGTCAGTTTTCCTCATCACCTGACAGCCATAAAGTGACAGTAGTTTTCCTCCAGCAGTCTAATCCATTTTATTGAGTGACAGAGGTAGCACAGTTATTAGCACACTGGACTCACATTCGGGAGGATAAATGTTCAAACCCACATCTGGCCGTCCTGATTTAGGGTTTCAGTGATTTCCCTAAATGCTGGGATGGTGCCTTTGAAAAGGCTGACTTCCTTCCTCATCTTTCCCAACTCCAATGGGACCGATGACCTGGGTGTTTTGTTCCCTCCCCCAAATTGACCAAGCAGCTAACCATTTCATTGATCTGATGCAATCAATATTTCCTATTTGAATTTCATCTTTTCCTTTGATAATGATAGAAGCTGAAGAAATGAAATAAGATTTGTGCCATAGCTGGGACTTGAACCCTGGTCTTCTGCCATATTAGGCAGATGTGCTGACCATTACATCACTAAAGGTGTATGGCTAACACAAGTGCATGGACTACTGTAATCCAGTGCTTCCCTAAAACAAATTTAAATTCACACCTTCACTGGCTATTTAAGAAGGTGAAAATGTGCTGAAGTTGTGAGTAGAAGTTGGTGATAAGAAGGGCATTGTACTAGTGTGGTGAGTGGAGCTGCTAGACGTAATGATGGTGATGTGATGGTCAGCACATCTGCCTAATAAGCAAGAGTCCCTGGTTAGTCCCAGCCGTGGCACAAATAGCTTCATTCCTTCAGCTTTTGTTATCAGCTTCAACGGAAAGAACTTAACAGCCAGGCCTGTACTAAGATAGCTGTATGCTCTGTATATCTTATTGTTGTAATACTTTGAGAAAAAATTGTACTATTTCTTGCTGTTGTGCAGAAGAAGAAGCTGTCTCACTGTTCTCAAAGGCTGGGTGTACTTCGTGCGGAATGAGGAGTAGAACTGGTGGCAGACAGGCAGCAGAATGTGGCAGGAGTGGTTTAAGATGGGCTGTGTGTGTCTACTGGACAAGTGTGCAGTGGAGAGGCGGCCATTGTCCGGAGCAACCTCAACATCTCTGGGGGTAGAGGAGTGTGGGTGGGGGACAGGGGGGAACAGATGTTCATTGAGAGAATCGTAACTGGTGATCAGATGTGGATCTATGGTTATGGTGTTGGGGCAGAGGTTCAACCTTCACAAAAATCAGTCAGGTAAAATGTCAAAGACTTGATAATGGTTTTCTTTGAAGGATTAGTTCATTGTGAACTGTTAATCAGTGGTACTATTGGGACATGTTGTGACAGGTGAGAAAATGTGAGAAAGAAATTGCCTCAAATGTGGAGAGAGAATTCATGGCTTTTGCATCACAATAATGCTCCCACACATTCGTCCCTGTTGCACAAAATGAAATCACTGTGTTGCCTAATTCTCCATACTCCCCGGACCTGGCCACTGCAGACTTTTTATTTCTGAAGTTGAAAACACTGTCAAAAGGACTAAGATTTGCAATGATAGATGAGTTAAAAATCTTTGCATGATATAGTAAGAGTCATACTAGGACTGCTTCTGGAAGTGGAAATGATGTTAGAAGTGGAGTATCAATTGTGTAGGAGTATTTTGAAGGAGACCATGCACAATAAGTATAAGGCAAGCATAAAAATTTTGTGGACCAACTTCTGGAACATTTTGAATAGACCTGGTATACTTATGCAGTGGACTTGTGACTAAGATATTTTGAAATGTGAAGTTACTTCTGTTTGTATGTAGCTATGAAGTCTAACCATGTATTTCACAACAATTTTCTTGTGAACAAAAATAGTGGTCAGTGAATATGTTTATCTTGTGCCACTGGTGAACACTTGTCACTCAACTGACAAACTGTCATCACTATCAGTATCAAATAAAATAACATTATTCTTCACTTTCTCAGCCACTTAATTCAGTGTCCAACTCAGGATCACTATAACCATCTTAAATATTGCTTAAACAATACAGGAGTGTCTGAAAGAGCATGTTTCAAGTATCCAAAGCTGCACACAGTAAAGGTATCTATTGGCAACCACCCCAACTGAAATGAGAACAGCTACACTACAAATAATATAAACCAGACACTCTCTAGCACCCAAACACTCGACTACCAATGCTGAAACAGACATAGCCAGGGTTTTATTTATTTATTTATTTATTATTTTTTTTTTTAAGATCTGTTCTTAAGTTACCCAGCAGTACTTAGGATTTTAAGTTTCTGTCAAATAATAAAAACCAGAACTTGGGGGTTTTGTGTTGAGGGATTAAACTTGCTGAGCTTATTTGAGTTTGGTATAGCTTTGTTACTGATGTCACTGAAGTTGCCAGCATTGGAAATGTCTTGAAGCACAGTTTAATGCCCATAAAACAAAATTCAAACTATGCAAATGATGGCTGTACAGTCTATAATTAACAGGTTTCTGAGCTAACACATCTGAAATTTGTCATTCAGTTGCTATTTAACTGCAAAAATAGTTCATAAAACATTCAGTTTATAAAGCAACATGAATTAGTATCTTAATCAGCTGTACTTTGATTGATTGTATTTAGCCAAACACAATTTTATGGGGATAATAAATGTCAGGTTGATCAAATGATAGAATAACTAAGATGTGGGCATATCATCATGAAATTCTAGTTACAAAACTAATGCTGCTGTTCATTCACACCTCATAAGCTCACTGCACATCCATCCAGCTGATGTCAGGGCCTCAGTGAGACCTCTCCTCTTCATCCTTTGTGTGTTTCAGTTAGCCTCAAATTCCAAGCCAGCGTCCCCCAATACTGTGAGGGTTTGTGGAGTTGAGTAAAATAAGTTAGCATTATTTATCATAGGTCTTGGGTGCTGCAATTGTAATGTGAAAAGGTTATTTTAAAACATTTGTCAATCCTAACATTAACTGTCCCTTGATTTTTGTGAAGGATAATTAGTGTCATGTGTGGTATTTAAAATGTATGCTTTCTCTTAGGATACATAGCTTGTATTTTTTCTATTACAGACTGCAAAATGGGTGTCAATGAAAAAAAAATTTGAGATTGTGTGTGAGCTTTTTTGGAAAGTTCAGGATGAAAGAAGTCCAGGTATTTGTGCAGTGGCAATTCAATGGCTTCAAGACAGTTTCTAATTGTGAAACATCTTTGTTACTTAAATATTTGATTGTACCTCTTAATGAGCAGTTTATGATGGCATTTTAAATTTTACAGTTAAGCATTACATTGCATGAAATATTGAAAATCAAATTCTTGTTGCCACTATGCTGGGACTGGTACCAGATGACATGATAATAAGATGTCACCAATGTCTCTTAATGTAAGTGGTTGGTATGCTCAGACGGTGCAGTTGGTTTTAATAATGTAGAGGTGATAACTCTTAGCCCCCTCATGTATTGTGGCTACATTCGGTGCACATATCCCCCAATAGTATCATAGCTGAGTATACACAGGAATAATGTGAAACTGAAATGGATATTTGACTAGGTAATTTTTGCTGGTGTAAAGAGACTCTGAAATGAGTGACCACTTTTAATTAAGGGACGATAAGTTCCCAGCGTGGAGGGAAATTTCTGTTCACACATAAGTTAGTGAAAAATACTGCCTTCTTCCACATCTGTTTCCATCATGATACAAAGCTTGAAGTATTGTTACAAGTTTGGTCTATGGGAACTGCATACTGCTGGCTTTAAAAGAGGTAATATGGAAACAGCTGTGAAACACCCATTCTCGATTGCAGTCTTTCAGAACACCCTGTACTGGCTGGACTGGGAAGACCAGCAGATTGCCTAGTGTCGCAAGTTTGCAGGGGAGAACTACAGAGTCCTTAAACGGTCACACAAAATCCAAATTTATGGAAAAACATCTACCACCCTCCCTCCATCCATCGGTAAGTCATTGGCAGAAGCCAAAGTGTATCTTACTACTTATCTTATTTTGGTGATGAGTACAAAATTCAATAGTCAATCTGTAGCATTCTTGTAGTTTAATTCTTCAAAGTATTTGCAACATACTTATCAATGACCATATTGCTAAAAGGTTCCTGCTAATCAGTGCCCCTTTAACTGTCTATTAGCTCTTCTCAGTGGACTTCTCCTTAGTTACTGGAATAACATGCAGGTAGTTTGAACTCAACGTATTGCCTATAATATACAAGCCTAGATAGCAGGCTACATCTGCATGCATTCCAGTCAGAGTATATGTCAATCAGAGTCCTTAAAGATAATTTGTTCAAATATAAACATTTGTTTTGTGGAGAACATTTCTTTGGCAACGTGAAGGTCATTATCTCCCTGTCCTTCACTCCCAGCACCAAAGATCAGACAACTCCACCCAGCAGATAGAAGTGTCTGTTTATGGCTCACCTCACTGATAGTATGGGATTGGTAAAACTCTGACCAGCACAGACCATAAAACACCTCTCAAAAGACGGCTGCTTTCTATTACCTATCATAACTCACAAACGTCTTTGGTTGGCTAAAGCAAAACAGGAAAGTAGGACATCTAATACCAGAATGTCATATTTCAATGCAGAAGTCTAGAGCTTCCATGTTTTATGGTCACATCGGATTTCAGATAGTAAACACCAAAGAAAAACAAACAAATACCTTGACTCCAAGAATACACAAAGAAAATGATAATATCAGCTATGAGGACACAACTGTTCCATCAGTTGTCTCAAGAGTTTGACCGTAATTGAAATTAAACCTATTGTACCTTTACAATGTGTATCTTGGTTGCAACTATTGTGGTTCTACATTACATGAGTTAACTGAAACTTCTCCAAACTGAATATTTTTCTCAATTTACTGATAAATGCAGATTGCTGAGTTCAGGATTAACCTTGCCTGGTATTGGGCACTTTATATTTTGCTGGATTATGGCCCTCCTGGAGCTAAACCCATGCAATTACAAAAGCTATTCAAGAGAAACATGGAAGCTTGTGATCTTGCAAGATATGCATCACAATCTTTGTCTGGGCACAAAATCCAGGGACTGTTTCCTGCCCCAAGCATATTTCCTTGATCTTTATGCTGAAATTGTTTGGCTTTCTCTGGTTGGCAACAATGTACACTACCATTCCACTGACTGTTGTCTGTTTTACATAACAATGAGGTCCAAAAACTTCATCTCATTCCTGATTTTGTGTAAAGTTAAAAAGCAACAAAGTACAGCCCAACCTTTTTGCTCTTAGAAACCACCAAGAACTGAATTTTCTGAAATTCATTTCCCCTGAAACCATGTTGTAAAAAACTGGCTTTTAAACCTCTGGAAATTTTGTTTACAACTTTGAGACTGTGAACTGTTGGTCCTCTTAAGGTTCGCTCCCATCATAAACCAAATCTTGAGAAATCAGAGGTGGTTAGCCAGGGCAAATTTCTACAGCTGACAAGTACTCAACTCTATTAAAGATCATATAACACACTTGATGAGTGACCCTATTTGCATAGATGTTATAAACATCTAAAACTTGGCACATTAATGAAACAGTTGCAAATGGTGTCTAAATGTGTTCAAAGTATGCTGGGAGTAGACATGTATCCACACTACAGTGATGTTCACTTTTCACAAGTGGGCTTTATATAAAAGATAGTCCCATAAAAGTAAAAATGAATTGATGGTGGTTTTAATGCAAAAGGTGGAATGAATCTCAAAATAAATAAAAAAAACTATATTGCAGCAAGATGTTAAATTTATTAAAGAATTTGAAGCATACTCAGCATGCTTCTCATTATGTGAACAACATTCAGAGACATTTAACTTACTGAAAATGTTGTTTCTGCAATTTAGGAAATGTAACCTGATCAGAGGACTACCAAAACGTTTCATGAAGTGTGACCTGTACCTGAGAATTTTATTGTTTCCAGGTGGAGAAACCTTGTAAAGATGCTGGCTGCAGTGATATTTGTATGCTGTGTGCTGGCCCCAAAAACTGCCCTGTGGACAAAGAACTTGGTTTTGATCAGCACTCCTGCTGAGGTGAGATACAAAAGAGTTATAAGGCAATTGGTATTGTAGTTGAAACTACAACTTTAAATTGCAGTGGCACCACTAACAGCTTTAAGCTTGCATTTAAACTGGCTTAGTGTGTGCTGCTTCACTTGTGCAGATGGTGCAGTCTGAGCAAGATTTTGTTTTTTCTTAATTGTACTTTTGTTCACAAATTAAAACACTTTCTATTCTTGCCACACTGATAAAAGCGATAGAAGCATAGTATTTTCTCATTGTACTTCTGGCCTAAAGATTTTGGTAGCAGGAGTCAATAGTTTTTGTTGATCATGCCCTTTTCTTGTAGAGATATTTCCATAGAAATTTCAGTCCCCAATACAGATCTGCTTATAGCTGAGATGTGAAATAAAAATTTACATAGGTTTAACTTTAAAAGCTGTTCAGTATAACTACTTTCTTACTATGGAAAATCCAGGATGGAATGTAACATTATGTAAAAGATAGTTACTACCTGCAATGTAGTGGAGATGTTAAGTTGCAGATAGGCATGACAAAAAGACAGTCTTTTTGTTGAGTTTATCTGCAAATTGGCATATCTGCTATATGGTGAGTATCAACTACCCTTTTGAAATTCATAAATATTTTCTTAAATTCTCATCCCTATTTAACTCATTCAGGGTTTACATGTATTTGTTATTTGTTATGGTCAAATACCACCATCCATAGACAGAGATTTAAAAACATTTTAATATTACTAACTATGTAAGAACTTTCAGCCACTACTGCGCTATTACAGATGTTACATTTCGAAAAATGCTGGAACACACATTTCTTAATTTCAGACTCAGTAATGAAACACAAATTTGCGTAGGTCATCTTGAAAACTGCTTGTATAGTGACGTATTTTCGTAAGTCTTTCATTCCTATCCCATCTTCTTAGGGATGGAACTTCAAAGCATCCCTTCTTAGATACCTACTGTGAAAGATAAACATCCTCTTCAAATTTAAAGCTTGTTGTTAATGGTTTGGTCTGGACAGTCAGTCGGGACATTGTGTTCCCTTATGGATGTGATCACTACAGTGTGAACAAGGCACTGTGTTCTACTGGTGCTTACAACAGCTGGTAAAAGTTCCAGCTGTTCTGTAGAAGGAAGTGGTGGTGGCAGTGGCTGGAACCACACAATCCAGGTGGAGCACCTGCTGCTGGACCGGCAGACCCAGTCTGTTGTGCTGACCAGGAGTGTCCGAGGTGTTGACGTAGTCATCTGCAGCTCCGTGGATGGCAAGCAGTCTCTCGCAGTTGTTTAGGTTATGACACATTGTTGATGATGTGGCACGGACGAGTAGCGAAATTCTACCCGATGTACCAAAGTGTCGGAACATAGCAGATGTCAAGGACCACCTGAATAGCTGTTTTCATCTCAGCAATTGTTTTGGGGTTATTGCTGTGCACTGTGTCTTTAACATAGCCCCACAAAAAGGAGTACATGGTGGCCAATTGAGAACCATGCCAGTGGCCTCTGGGTACCCCAGAGCTCGAATGCAGTTCTCAAAGTGCTCCTCCAGGGCATCAAACCCTCTCATTCGTTAATGGGGTCGAGCTCTGCCATGTGTGAAAAACATCTTTACGAAATCAGGGTCACCTGGGATAATGAGGAGGAAATCATTTTTTGAAACCTACATGTACCATTCGGCAGCCACCATGCCGTCAATGAATATCACAGAGATTATTCCGTGACTGGACATTGCACAGGACACAGTCATGCGTTGAGGGTGAAGAGACTTCTTGATCATGAAATGCGGATTCCCAGTCCCCCGAACCTATCCAAATGAATGTGGGCTCCGCCAGTATACCAAACTATACTAACATCAAAGTCCTGTTCGTCGATTCTGTGGACAAGTGTGTTTGCAAATCTCAACAGCTGTTCCATGGCCCTGGGGCTTAATTGCTGATGGGTTTGAATTTTGTATGGGAGGAGATACAGATACTGAACAACAATTTGTTGCAGTCCCTATCAGTTGATTTCCTCCTGTTGTCTCTCTTTGGATGGCCGACATTGCCAATACTGTCATCACAAACATTACCTGTTTTCTCAAACTTGTGAATCAAATTCTTGATTGTTGCCACACTTGGACTGGTTATTTAGAGCTGAACTTAGATGCAAACTTCCTTTGAGCTGCTGTTGGGCTGTTATTGCTCACATAATAGGCCTTCACAAGAGCTATACAGTCAGGCACGCTGTACCGTGACATTTTCATGTGCAAATCTCAACAAGGTGCATGCCTGTGTGTGAACTAATTCCCATTGTGCCTTGTGATCAACCATGCAGTTTGAAAGTCCTAATGCAAACTGTTCACAAGTCGTGAGAATTTAATTCATATAGTTTAAGAATTGTACCCTGAAAATCTAAAATATGTAATGTACCAATACAAACATAGAATATATATATGCTAACTGCCATTGTGACTTGCGCTGCTCCCACATACGCATAATCGCTCCTCGAGGTGCCAAGTGCTCCTGTGCCAAGCTGCACATAGCAGGTGGAAACATCTCCTGCAGGAATGAGGTAAGGTTTCTGTAGTGGACACTCCCCAGACACAGTAGTCTACAACAGTGTGAAGCAGTCAGAGCTGATATGTGTGTTTGACAGGACATTGATAGTAACTACAGTGCTGGAATAATACATCAGAGAACAAGTCCTACTGGTCCCCTATGTAGGCTGGCTCACATTGAGAGTACCAGGTGCAGGCAAAACACAACCACTGCTGGTTCCAGTGTGTTGTCAGCCCTAGGACATGTTCTAGATTCCCTCCAGTTCTTGGGAAGAGTTTCTAGATTTATTCCAGTTCGTGATATTACCTGGCACTACTGAATATTTAGCTTCCAAATATTTCCAGTCCTGCTGATTCCTCATCTCTAAAGAAATTGATTAGCTTTAATGGTTCATCATTGAAAACTTTGAGCATTTACAGGGTGCGAATGCCTCCTGGGAATTGTGGGTGGTTGGAAAACCAGTCCACTTGCTGACTGTGTGAGCACAGAGTCTGAGGGGGTGGACACCTCCCCTGTGGTGATATCACTTGTCACTGTGCTGGTGGTGGGGTGCCTGCCAGCTGCTGTGTGCCACATGTACAAGAGGCAGCTGGTCACATCCAACGACTTGGACTACAGGCACACAAAGTGGTCTGCTGACTAAATGTGATGAAAAACTATCTCAATCCTTTTCCATAAAGAAATGGAAGATTTGTCTGCATTATCCCTTTCCACCCTGAGAGAAAAGTTAGCAAACCTCTATCTGAAATATGCCATGTCCCATGCATTATGACCTGTGTAATCAGGTAAAAATACTGAAATTCTCAGGATGATAGTTTTCTCAAAATGTCAGTAGCACAATCGTGCTAGTTAGGTTTTACCCCAGTCCAAATAAAATGTACTGTGCTGCTAAAGAAGTGCTTTTATTTATTTTTATATGTCTACATGGTTACTCTGCAATTCACACTTCAGTGCCTGGCAGAGGGTTCATCGAACCATTTTCATACTACTGCTCTACCATTCCACTCTCAAATGGCACGTGGGAAAAAGGAACACCTAAATCTTTCTGTTTGAGCTCTGATTTCTCGTATTTTATGATGATGATCCCTACATAGGTGAGTGTCAATAAAATATTTACGCATTCGGAAGAGAAAGTTGGTGATTGAAATTTCGTAAATAGATATTGCCCCAAAGGAAACTGCCTTTGTTTCAATGACTGCCACCCCAACTCTCATATATCAGTGACAGTCTCACCCCTATTGCTTGATAACGCGAAATGAGCAGCCCTTCTTTGCACTTTATCGATGTCCTCTGTCAATGTTACCTGCTAAGGAGCCCACACCATGCAGCAATATTCCTGCAGAGGACAGACAAGTGTAATGTAGGCTGTCTCTTTAGTGGCTTTGGTGCATCTTCTAAGTATTCTGCCAACAAAGTGCAGTCTTCGTTTCACCTTCCCCACAATATTATCTATGTGATCTTTCCAATTTAAGTTGCTTGTAATTGTAATTCCTAGGGATTTAGTCAAATTGACAGATCTTAAATTTGTGCAATTTATCGTGTACCCAGAATTTATCAGATATCTTTTAGTACTCATGTGAATGACCTCCCACTTTTCTATTTTTAGTGCTAATTGCCACTTTTCACACCATACAGAAGTTCTCTCTCGATCATTTTGTAATTGGAATTGATCATCTGATCATTTTACTAGACAGTAAATTACAGTGCCATCTGCAAACAATCTAAGGGGGCTGCTCAGATTATCTCCTAGATCATTTATACAAATCAGAAACAGTGGAGGGCCTATGACACTACCTTGAGGAACAACAGATATCACTTCTGTTCTACTCAATGATTTACTGTCTGTCACTACGAACTGTGACCTCTCTGAGAGGAAATAATGAATCCAGTCACACAACTGAGACAATACTCCATATGCATGCAATTTGATTAATAGTTGCTTGTGAGAAACAGTATCAAAAGCCTCCTCGAAACCTAGGAATATGGAATCAATCTGAGATCCCTTGTCGACAGCACTCATTTCTTCATGGGAATAAAGAGCTGGTTGCATAACAACAATATTTTCTGAATCCGTGTTGGTTATGTATCAATAAGTCATTTTCTTCAAGGTGATTCATAATGTTCGATTACAGTATATGCTCCAAAATCCTACTGCACATTGAGGTCAGTGATATGGGTCTGTTTTTCAATGGGTTACTCCTACGTCCTTTCTTGAATATTGGTGTGACCTGTGCTAATTTCCAGTCTTTCATCAAGTGAGCTCTTCTGGTTTCGAATTCTGGAATATTTACTTTGTTTTCTTTGGTGAAGGAATTACAGAAAACTGTGTTTAGTAACTCCACTTTAGTGGCACCATCATCGGTAACATTTCTATCGCTATTGTACAGTGTCGGTATTGACTGTTTTTTGCCATTCATGTACTTTACATATGACCAGAATCTCTTTGGGTTTTCTACCACATTTACAGACAATATTTCATTGTGGAAACTATTAAAAGAATCTCAGATTGACGTCCACACAAAATTTCGAGCTTCCGTGAAACTTAGCCAGTCTTGGGGATTTTATGTTCTTCTGAATTTGGCATGCTTTTTTCGTTGCTTCTGCAACAGTGTTCTGATGTGTTTTGTGTACCATGGTGGATCAGTCCCATCTCTTATTGACTTATGTGGTATGAATCTATCTACTGCAGTTGATACTGTATCTGAATTTGAGCCATATCTGGAATACACTTACATAATTAGCTTGGAAGGAATGGAGACTCTCTCTTAGGAAGGCATCAAGCGAATTTTTATCTGCTGTTTTAAATAGATTTATTTTGCATTTATTTTTGGTGGTTTTGGTTGATTTGGTTTTGAGCCTCACTGCAATGACCTTGTCTTCACTTGTCCCTGTATACGACATGTCGCTCTCTATTAGATCAGTATTGTTTGGGGGTAAGAGGTCAAGTGTGTTTTTGCAACCATTTACAATTTGTGTGGACTCATGAACTAATTGTTCAAAATAATTCTCAGAAAAAGCATTTAGTACAGTTTCAGAAGATGTTTTCTGTCTACCACCGGCTTTGAAAATGTATTTTTGCCAACAGATTGAGGGTAGATTGAAGTCTCCACCATTTACAACTGCATGAGTGGGGTACTTATTTGTAATGAGATTCAAGTTTTCTTTGAAGCATTCAGCTATTATATCAGCTGAGTCGGGCGGTCGATAGAAGGAGCCAATTATTATTTTCGTATGGCTGTTGAGTATAACCTCTACCCATAATAATTCACAGGAACTATCTATCTCAATTTCACTACAAGATAAACTACTACCTGGAGACACAAACACACCACCACCTACTTTATTTAATCTATCCTTTCTGAACATGGTTTGTGCACTGTAAAAATTTTGGCAGAATTTATCTCCGGCTTTAGCCAGCTTTCTGTTCCTATAACAATTTCAGCTTCCGCGCTTTCTATCAGCGCTTGAAGCTCTGGTACTTTTCCAACACAGCTACAACAATTTATGACTACAATGCTCACTGTTTGCTTGGTTGATTTTTTCCCTGTCCCCTTTGAGACTGGAGCCCTTTTTGATCTTTCCAAAGACTGTGTAACCTAAAAAACCACCCAGTCCACGCCACACAGCCCCTGCTACCTGTGTAGCCACCTCCTGCATGTAGTGGATACCTGGCCTATTTGGCAGAAGGTGAGTTCTGCCTTCATCTCGCTAGCAAGCCTGGCAGTCTTCACCAACTCAGATAGCCACCAGAAACCAGAGAAAATCTCCTCTGATCCATAGCAACACACATTATTAGTACCGACATGAGCCACCACCTGCAGTTGGCTGCACCCTGTACCCTTCATGGCATCCGGAAGGACGCTTTCCACATCTTAGATGACTCCCCCCAGTTTGCACATGGAGTGCACATTGGCTTTCTGTCAAGGACTTTGAGTACAGTAGTATGACAGAAATGATACGGCCATATACATGTTGCATGTAACCTACAGCCCCACTCCCCCCCCCCCACACACACACACACACACATACACACAATAATTTTTAATATGAAGAAAATGAAAGCAGTTTTCTTTCTTGGACATGAACAAATATTGGTCACATGATGCAGCATGCCTGGGTCCTGCTTTTGCAGTGTTCATATCTGCAAGATCTTGGTGAACATCTGTGGATCAATTGTCATAACCATAATAACACTTATCTACAATTGGTTTTACTGATGGAATGTAAATTTTCATTTTTTTCTTTCAAGTTGTTCATTTTTCGTGATTGTCACTTTCTGCACGGTTTCTCTTTCTCTCTGGTTTTGCTATCGGTGCCTGTGCAATGGACATCCTAAACTTGAGCAAATCCAGGATACTTCTTCTAGGAACTTTATTTTCTCTGCAATCTACTCTGTACTTCAGCCAAGTGACAGTGCTCAAGTGAAGAAAGCAAAGTATTAGGGAGTCCATTTCCTTGTTTTGAACAAAGGTACACTGAACTAAACCAGGCTATGAAGTTTACATTTTCATATGTTTACTATATGTAAATAACTATTTTTGAAATACTGTGATCAGACTGCTGAGCTGAATATGGACTGTTTTTCCTTTTATAGAAAACATTTTATCAGTTGTTTTTGTGATACAAAGTGTTTTGATATGTAGAACACTGTGAAATTGTAACATATCTGAAGATGTGAATGAGATAACTAATTAGGAAGTATTGAATAGAATTGGAGAGAAGAGGAGTTTGTGGCACAACTTGACAAGAGGAAGGGACCAGTTGGTAGGACATGTTCTGAGGCATCAAGGGATCACAAATTTAGCATTGGAGGGCAGCGTGGAGGGTAAAAATAGTAGAGGGAGACCAAGACATGAATACACTAAGCAGATTCAGAAGGACGTAGGTTGCAGTAAGTACTGGGAGATGAAGAAGCTTGCACAGGATAGAGTAGCATGGACAGCTGCATCAAACCAGTCTCAGGACTGAAAACCACCACCACAACAACAACAGTGAATCAGACTTCCTGAGACTACTTCAGCATTAGCTATTTTTGTGAATACTGTGGTAATTGGTATTTCATAGCTGTACAGGTGATAACACTGAGAAATTCTCAAGGGTGCAAAAATAAATGAACAAAAATTAAGTGAAAAATCTTACTGTGAGTTGTCATTTGGCTAGTGGCTTTTTCATATTTTACAGAGCATTACTGATTCATCTGTGGCTGGACGTTTCATGTCACAACCAATGGAAAAAGTAATAAGCGCTCCCTCAAAGCTGGAAACAGAATATGAATCAGAGGTAGGCTTCCCTGTTGAAGGAGAGGTGGACAAGATGCACTTTCTTCCATGAAGTGAACTGTGATAAGACTCATTAGACTTTCAAGTAATGCATTTTATTTTTGCTGAAACTGTCTTCCATATTGTTGTTGTTGTTTTCCTGTAGGCTGTATCTATTGCACCCCTACTGAGATAAGCCTCCACATCCTTACATTTGTCCTCCAGCCAACTCTGCTTAGCCATTTTGCACTTCCTGTTGATCTCATGTTTGAGACGTTGGTATTCCTTTTTGCCTGCTTCATTTACTGCATTTTTATATTCTCTCCTTTCATCAATTTAATTCAATATTTCTTCTGTTACCCAAGGATTTCTACTAGCCCTCATCTTTTTACCTACTTGATCCTCTGCTGCCTTCACTATTTCATCCCTCGGAGCTACCCATTCTTCTTCAACTGTATTTCTTTCCCCCATTCCTGTCAATTGTTCCCTTATGCTCTCCCTGAAACTCTGTACAACCTCTGGTTTAGGCAGTTTATCCAGGTCCCATCTCCTTAAATTCCCACCTTTTTGCAGTTTCTTCAGTTTTAATCTACAGTTCATAACCAATAGATTGTGGTCAGAGTCCACATCTGCCACTGGAAATGTCTTACAATTTAAAACCTGGTTCCTAAATCTCTGTCTTACCATTATATAATCTATCTGATACCTTTTAGTATCTCCAGGATTCTTCCATGTATACAACCTCCTTTTATGATTCTTGAACCAAGTGTTAGCTATGATTAAGTTATGCTCTGTGCAAAATTCTACCAGATGGCTTCCTCTTTCATTTTTGCTTGGTGCTTATTGTTATAAGAAAATGAAATCTTAGATGGTGGTGAAAGAATGCATAAGAGCATTCAAAATGCCAAAACTACATAAGTTCTTGACGTTTCTCATTTTCATTGGCAACTCATATAGTTGGCTATTAAAAGGTCCCCTTGGGGTGGTCTGTGTGGTGTTAGCTTTGCAAAATTTCCTGTGACATAAAGATGTCTCCTGATGAACTAAAACAACTGCTTGGTGCTGAAGTACCTCTACAATACAAATTTTTGCACTAATAGATAATAAAAAAATCATTCAAATGGCTCTGAGCACTATAGGACTTAACTTCTGAGGTGATCAGTCCCCTAGAACTTAGAACTACTTAAACCTAACTAACCTAAGGACATCACACACATCCATGCCCGAGGCAGGATTCAAACCTGCAACCGTAGCGGTCGCGCAATTCCAGACTGAAGCACCTAGAACCACTCGGCCACTCCGGCCAGCAATAGAGAATATCCTATATATAAAATATAAATAAAGTATAATCTTAAACATTAAATTATTGGTGCATATCTCCATTTACAGATAAGGATACAGAAAGCTTGGCACTTCTAATGCTTATGGTGAAAAGGTCCCAAATTTAGTTGAACAAAATTGTGTACTCTCACACATTTTCTGAAAGCACACATTTACCATTTGCTGAACAGATAAATGTTCCATCTTTCTTACATGTATTTAGTTCCTGTTATAAGTGAATTTGAAATAAACTATTGATACATAAGATATTTTCACCACCTGCCAATATTGTTTGGACTGTGAACAATTTTCAGTACTTTCAAAACTGCTACAGTAAAACAGCATCAAACCAAATAACTTTAGTCCTAATTTTTGTAGTTCAAATATACTCAATTTTCCAGAATTTTGAAATTCCTTGTCAACATCTTTATCTTCCAGCACATTTATTTATTTTATATATCCAAAAACAAAGATGATGCGACTCACCGAACGAAAGCGCCGGCAGATCGATAGACACACAAACAAACACAAACATACACACGAAATTCCAGCCCTCGCAACCAACGGCTGCCCCACCAAGAAAGTGGGAAAGACGAAAGGATGTGGGTTCCAAGGGAGAGGGCAAGGAGTCACCCCAATCCCGGGAGCGGAGAGACTCACCCTAGGGGGAAAAAAGGACAGGCACACACTCGCACACACACACACACACACACACACACACACACACACACACACACACACATCCATCCGCACATACACAAACACAAGCAGACATTTATTTATTTTATTATCCATCTTTAGGCATTAAAATGCAATTGATGTCATCATTTGTGTACATATACAGTTTACATAAGTAACAGAAATGGTCTAATATATTGTAGATCATTATTGTCTAATAAGGTACAAAAATTTGTTCTTGATGCTGCACAAGGTATTTGCATTATATTTACATGTATAAGTTTAATCTAAGTGAAACTCTATTAGTACCAGTACTTAAGATCATCTTTAGTGCACATTATAAACTCTTCTATTCAATAAAAAGCTTTTTCTCTAAGCCATTTCTTTGTGACACTTTTAAACTCATTCAGTGACACATTATGTGCCTCTATTGGCAACATGTTAAATAGTTTTACTCCCATGTACCTGTAACTATCTTGAGTTTTCTTTAGTCTAGCTACTGGGATGTCAATTTGCTGTTTAAACATGTGTCATGGTGATGGATAGATTGTCGTAGTTTGTGACTGTGTTGGTTTTCTTTTGTGTGTATCAGACAACTTAGTATAAAGAGGGCTGCAACTGTTAGTATTTTTAGATTTTTGAAATATGGTCCACAAGACTCCATGGATGCATCTGACTGCCTTCTTTTGCCAAATGAAAACTTGTTTTGCTCCAGCTGAGTTTCCCCACAACATAGTGGCGTATGTTAAATGGGTGTGGAAAAAGGCATAGTATGCATTGAGTAATAACTTATCACTAACACATGACCTTAGTTTACCTAACAAATATGTCACATGTGCTAACTTAGTACAAATATAATCGGTATGACTCTTCCACGTTAATTTTGAGTCAAGATGGATCCCAAGTAGTTTAGTTGAGACACAATCAATCTTATCACTCTTAACACACAAGCTAAAGAGAATATTTACAGTTTTATCATGATTTATATGCAAGTCATTGAGCTGGAACCACTTGATGGCTGCTCTGAGATGAGCTTCACTTTCCTCATATAATTTTCCTAAATCTTTCCCTGCTCTAACAAAAGTTTTATCATTTGCATAGAGTGTGGATTTACATAACATGGTTCTGGGCAAGTCATTTACATATATTATAAAAAGTAAAGGACCAAATACAGAGGCTTGTGGTACACCCTGCATGATATCCAAGACATTTGACCTCATATTGTTAAAATGCACAATTTGTTTTCTGTTGCTCATATAGGATCTGATCAGAGATAGTTCTGAGCCTCTAATAACATAGCAGTGCAGTTTTCTAATAGTATCCTGTGACTGATAGAGTCAAATGCCTTGCTGAGGTCCACAAAAGTGGCATTAACTGATAATTCTGATTCGAATGATGTCAATATATATGAAACAACATCTTCAACTGCTTTTGCCATAGACCTGAAGCCATACTGAGAGTCACTAAGAATATTATTCACAGACAGATGTTGACTGATTTGGAGCTGTATGCAATATTCCACTACTTTTGATATGATGGGTACAAGGGAGATTGGACAGTAATTATTAGGACAAGACTTGTCACCTTTCTTGTGCAGTGGAGTAACGACTGCCATATTTAAGGATGAAGGGAAACAGCCACTGACAAACATCCGGTTCATAAGAGAACAGAGTGGATGTGCTATTACATCTGCTATTTTTTTTATTACAAAATTGGAGAGACCATAAATGTCTTCTGATTTTGAGTAACTTAATTTTGCTATTGCAGTCTTAATACCTGTTACTTTTATTTCTTTCCATTTAAACACAGGAACCATACCCTCAAAATTTTGTAGAAATGAATTTCTATTATTTGAGATATGGTTGTTGTCACATTTATGGATATGTTCATCTGGTGTGATACAAGCATAACATGAATTACTTTTGTTAGCATCTTTATTTCTACCCAGATGAGTATTGATAACAGTCCAGGCTGCTTTGCATTTATTTTGGGACTTACTAATATAATCATCATTTGCCTTGCAATTGCTTAACCTATTTTCTGCCTTGTATTTGTTCCTCAAACTTATGTAGTTTGCTTTTTTGGCTTCACTATTTTTTGATTTGTCATAGGAAATCATTAACAGAGTTCTGAGCCTTTGTAGGTCAGGTGTGAGCCAGTTATGCACTGATGTGAGACCATGTTTCCTCATAGTTCCCTTATTTTTTCTCATTACTTTAGTGCAGCAAGTTTTAAATGTATCTGACAATGCACTAATGAATAATGTAAATGCCTTCTCGATATGATTACTTTCTAGCAGAATGTAATTCCAATTTGTCATCTTTATTTGTGTTCTGTAGTTATCAATGTTCTCTTCATTCAAAAGCCTAATGTATTTAATTTTATTGGAGATAGATTCTGGCTCTTTTGTTATCAATTTTAACCAAATACCTTTATGGTCTGATAAATAATGAGTATTGAATAGCCCTAGTTCATACCGATTTGTCTCAACATTTGTGATTACATACTCAAGGCAGGCAGACAGTCTTCTTGGGTTTCCATTAATGCAGTGCAAGTCATGTGATCTTAGCATATTCAGAAGATTAAGTTGTTTAGGAGTGTTCTGCCTTATATCAATATTTATGTCACCAAAAATTAAAATCCTATATTTAGGCCACTTATCAAGGTGTAGTATCAGTTTCTGTAAGGCCTGTGCAAATACTTCAACATCATTATTTAATTCGCAATCGATTATGGCATTGTACTTTGCTCCCCTTTGTCCAGGAGTGTGGCTAGTGGTGGTTTTTTGCTCCTAGTCTTATACTGTTTTATGAAAATTATTGTCAAATGTCGCAAAATTCTCTCCAACAAACTTGGTAAAAACATAAGACATAACAGCCTCATGCTTTTAGACAGTTGTCTTCTTGAAGTAAGGATACACAGGATGTTGTCTTTCTGTGCAAGGAGTAGTTTGTCTGGAATTGTCACAGAAAATTAGTCCATTTAACATAGAATGGACGTAGACAAAGTACATTAAATTTCTGATTCTGAATTTAAGGAGCATTTGGAAAGATCTGGTTGTGACTTCCTGCTAATTGTGGAAAATGCACATTCAGAAATGTGGACATTTGGGAATAGTGAGGTCTTAAATGTTGAGTTCCCTTCCTGTGCTCAATTGTTGATATTCTTGCCTTGCACAGTCTTTCTAAGTAAAACTCCATTTATTAAGGATGAAGACCTTAACTAATTACTTGTACTGCTGCTGCAGCACTCTTGTTGTGCTATTGCAGCTCTGTTGTATGCTATGCTGATCACATAAGAATCATAAGTGAGCCTAATTTATCTTTTTGGTATGAGATAGGTGATTTGCTTGAGAAGAAAGAGTGTGTCCTGTTAAATGCCATTAGAATATTCACCAGAGCTGTGTGAGCTGTCTACCACATTTTGCTTATCTTGAACATTTTCCAGCCCCAGGCTGGGTCTGTTTGGAACATAAGCCTCACCATATAGTCCTGTTTCCTCACTGTCTGTGTTCACTCTGGTCCAGTCCTTGTCTCTCATTTTCAGCACTGCTTCACATTTTTCAGCCATCTGTCCCTTGCCTTTCCTCTTTGTTGTTTCTTTCACATCTCCATTTCATGTCTCTTCTTGGAAACCTCTTGTTTTCCATTCAATTTAAGTGCCCATACCATCATAGCCTTGGTGCCATTGTAGCCTTGTTGTTTCTATCCTGCTCTGTAAGCATTCCTTTTTACTATTTTTCTCACATTTCCATTCCATATCATCTCTTCTTCTTACTGCTGTCCTGCTTCTGAGAAACTTCATTTCACACACCTGTAATCTGCTCACATATTTCCTTCATTACCCATGTTTCAGATGGTAGTGACTTCCGTACATCACTTCTTTGGTTTTGTGGGGCATCCTTGCTCCAAACCAGGTTTTTAACACTTAGCAAGAATTCCTCAGCCTGTCTGCCACATTCACTGAAGGCTCACTTCTTCCATTTTCCTCTGCCACACTTCTCAAGTACTTCACACACTCCACTTTCAATTGTTCCTCCTATCCTTATTCTGCTAGTTGGTCTATCTTTCTACTTGGAAGCAGAATCTCACATTTGTTTACAATAAATTTCATCCCCTACTGCTTATTCCCAAGCATGCACATGTTCATGACTATCCTGTTTACCCAGATCATAACCAATACAAACAGTATTGCTTTTGCCTAAACAGTATTCCTTATGTCTTGTCTTCTCCAGTTTCTTCTGCCACCTTGGTCACTGTTGTCAAAAATCACAAAGAAGAGGAGAGGTGACGGTGCACTACACTGTTCCACAAAACTTCTTGCTGGGACCAGCCTGTCCTTTTATTTCCCACTCCCAAACAAGTCAGACTTCCACAGTATCTCTCTTCATGCTTCTGATCAGTTAAACGTTAAGTGAACCATTTAGTAACTATGCTTTGAAAGTCACAAGCTTAAAGCTTCTTCAAAAGATGATGATTTTGTTAATTGTCATGGACACATTACACAAATCATGATGAATGAAATATTGTCATTCATAGTCTAAAATGCCGTCAATGGAATTTTAACATAATCCAAAATGCTGTCAATTTTAAATCCTACATTCAGTGGAGAGTACAACCTGTGACTGGCTTAGAATCTAGTTGCATACACTCATTTTCAATACTTTAAATTTTCTTTTCCAAAGCATTAGTTCATAGGTCAGTTATCTGTCCTACATTTGAGGTGTTCCAGTGTGATGTACGTAAGACTGGAGAGACACCCTGTGATAGTGATGAATTAAATATTTGTAGCTGTAACAGCACAACATGCTTTTAATATGTAGTGTAGTTTTAATCATCTTGTGGGAATTTTTGCTTTTAGGACAGTTGACTACAGTAATCTCACTTGAATAGGCTATAGTGATACTGAATTGATTCAATGTATATTGTATTAAGTGTAGGATATACTGTAATGCTTTATGTTTTGAACTGTGCTGAGCTCCTTGGTTTCCACTAGTAGCTGATTAGAAGCTTGCTAACTGTATGATGATGTAAGCCATGGCGTCTCTATCAGAACAAGATATTTTATTTTTGTGTTTTCTAATTATACCCTCCTCTGTTTAAATTTTATTTTCAGAATTGTTAATCTGAAATGACATGCAAGCCAATGATCATTTGTTCTGCAGGTCAATGTTCTGGTGTGACTGGGGCAACAAACTGAAGATTGCGACAGTTGGTGTGCGCTGGCCCAACGAAATAACTGTAAACACTGGCAACAAGTGTTTGTACTGGGTGGATGTCAAGCTGCAGTCAATAGAATCCATCAACTTGGATGGCAGTGATTGCAGGGCATGTAGGTACATGCATTTGAAAGCAACTGCCGTGAAAAACTTTGTAACTCTTGGTCAAGGATTGATCAGACAACAGATAAATAAGCAAATATAGGTCATGCACTGGGACAAAGAAGCCCCAAATTCATATCTCGGCTACTGTGGTTTAATCCAATCATTACTAAGCTAGGATGTACAGACCACACAAATTCAAAAGCACAGAACTACCTTAACAGAAGTAGAGGATTAAATTTAGACATTTGGTGTGCCTTAGTGCTGAGTAAAACAAATACCAACTATTTCTCACTATAAGATCCATAACACACACTGACAGGATTCTATGATCATAAGTAGTGGCCTGATGTCATTAAGACTGTTGCTTGGATACACAGACAAATAACCCCTTAACATTTTTTTTTTTTTTTTCAAATTGTTCCAAAGAATACTTTCCATTAATGAAAATCATGACTGACATATAAAGACAGCTTTTAAAGTTCAAAATAAGTTATAAAATTTTGAATATTACAAACAATAAACTCTAGGTCTGTTCAAAAAATTTCTAAACTCTCCTAATTTTGCAGCAGTGGTGTGTTGGAGTAAAATGCAGTTGACATCCATGCACACACTTGCTTTTAATGTGTAACTGCCAGAACTTGCATTGTTGTACGTCTGTGAGTTGTTGTTCAATGCCATAATGCTATATTGAGTAGAATGTTGCATTCCACAGTTAGCGAATTTCAAAAAGGCAGTTAGAGGAGCAACACGTGTGTATTAAATTTTGCGTGAAACTCAAGAAAACTTTTATAGAGACGTCAGGTGATGCAGGAAGCCTATGGTGATGAGTACTTAAGCTGTACTCTGTGTTACAAATGGTTCACACAGTTTGAAAATGGCCGGACAGAAGTTAAAGATGATCCTCATTCAGGACTCCCTCTGATGTCCACAGACGATGCTCATATCAGGAATGTCAATGAAACTGTGTCTGCCAATCAAAGACTGACTGTCTGAGAGACTGCAGAAGAATGTAACATATCAGTTGGAGCATGTCATGAAATCTTGACACAGTTTCTTGGAATGCGTCATGTAGCCACCAAGTTCATCCCATGGTTCATGACGAAAGAAAGAGCTTCTCCTTGCAATCTGTGAAGAGCTTTTGGGTCACACAAATGAGAGAGAGAGAGATGTTCATAAAGAGAATCATAACTCATGATGAGATGTGGATCTATGGTTATGACGCTGAGGCTGAGGTTCAACTTTCACATTGAATTGGGAAAGGTTCTCAGAGACCAACAAAAGCTCGTCAGGCCAGGTCAGATGTCAAAGCCATGCTGATAGTTTCCTTTGAAGGATTAGTTCAGGGACAAACTGTCAATTAATTGTACTATCAAGATATGTTGCGACATCTGTGAGAAAATGTGAGAAGGAAATGGCCTCAAATGTGGAGAGAGAATTCATGGCTCTTGCGTCACAATAATGCAACCACACATTCATCCCTGTTGGTGCGTGACTATTCCACAACACAAAATCAGTGTGCTGCCTCATCCTCCATACTCCCCAGACGTGGAAGCCGTGGACTTCTTTTGTTTCTAAAGTTGAAAACTCTGTCAAAAGGATGAAGATTTTGCAGTGATAGATGAGTTAAAAATTTGTAGACAGTACTCTGCACAGTCTAGCAAGTGGTGTGCCAAGACTGCTTCCAGAAGTGGAAATGGTGTTGGAAGCAGTCTACCAATTGTGGAAGAGTATTTCATAGTAGACCATACACAATAACTAAAAGACAAGTGTAGACAAATTTTGTGGAGTAATTTCCAAAATTTTTTTGAACAGACCTCATATATTCATGCACTGGACTTTGACTAATATATCCTGAAACCTGAAGTTATTTTTGGATGTGTGTAGCTATGAAGTCCAACCATGTATTCCACAAAAATTTCTTGTGTACATAAGTGGTGGAGCTGGCTGGAGCACAGTGAATGTATTTATCTTGAAACACTGGTGAGCACCTGTAACTCAACTGACAAACTATCATTGCTTTCAGTAACCAATAAAACAACAATATTCTTCACTTTCTTGGCCACTAAATTCAGTGTCAAGCTCATTAAAGTGGATAGATAAACAATGTACTCACCAAGCGGTGGCAGAACACACACATTAGACAGTTGTGGTTGGCAAGCTTTCGGAGACAGTGGTTCCCTCTTCAGGCAGAAGAGTTGAAGGGAAGGAAGAAGGGTGAAGGAAAAGGACTGGAGAGGTCTAGGAAAAGGGGTAGATTTTGGGAAAGTCATCCAGAACTGCAAGTCAGAGGAGACTTAAAGTACGGAATGAGAAGGCAAGATTGATTGTTGAGGACTGCATCGGACAAGGTTGAAAAATTAGTGCTTAAAGGCGGAAGAAAGGGTAATACACAAGACAGAGATTACTACTAAAACATTGTGTACAAGTTAATAAGAGTGAGAAGCTAAGTGCATTGTATGTAAAGGGGGTGGGAGTGGGCGATGAAAAATAGATGGGAAAGATAATGAAAGATGTAGAAAAATAAAACGGACTGAAGCAGAGAGTAGTTACAGCAAAGAAAAGCTGAGAAATTAACGTAAATTAAAGTCAGGTTGGTGGTGAGAACCAAGGACATGTTGTAGAGCTAGTTGACACCTGTGGAGTTCTGAGAAACTGGTGTCTGAGAGAAGAATCCAGACATATGGAGAAACAGGCACCGATGTCGTGAATGTCATGTTGTAGAGCGTGGTCTGCAACATGATATTGCAAGCTGCCAGTATACACTCTCTGCCTGTGCCCATTCATCCTGATTGATAATTTGGTGGGAGTCATGCCAATGTAGAAGGATGAACAGTGTTTACGTATTAGCTGGTATATGTCAGATGTTTTGCAGGTGGCTTTCCCTTTGATAGTACATGTTTTTCCAGTTACAGGGCTGTCACAGGTGGTGGCAGGAGGGTGCGTAGGGGATCATGACAGGGGTAGGAGCCATAGGGTAGGGACATGGGTGCAGAAGGAGCATAGGGTCTGACAAGAATATTGCGGAGATGGAGAGAGCGATGGAAAGCTATTATACATGCAGTGGGAAAAATGTCTGACAGAATGGATCTCATTTCAGGACACGATTTTAGGAAGTCATGGTCCTGTCAAAGTAGCTGATTAACACATTCCAGACCGGGAGTCACCAATAGTGTGCTCTGAAGCTGTTTTGTGGAGGGATCAGCAGTACCAGGATTGAATGTAATGGGCTGAGAAATTGGCTTTTCAACTAGACTGGTGCTGTAATTATGTGCAGTGAAGGCTGAGGTGAAAATGGTGGTGTATTGCTGTAAAGTGTCTGCGTCTGAACAAATACGTTTGCCTCGGATGCCAAGGCTGTATGGGAGGGAATGTTCAACATGGAATGGATGGCAGCGGTCAAAATGTAAGTACTGTTGTTTGCTGGTAGGTTTAATGTGGACAGAAGTGTGTAGCTGGCCTTCGGTGAGGACGAGATCAACATCAATGAAAGTGGCACATGATTTGGAATAAGACTATGTGAAATTTAACTGGGAGAAGGTATTATGAGACTCCAGGAATTTAAGCAGTTCAGCATCACCATGAGTCCATATGGTAAATATGTCATCAAGTATTCAAACCAAACCAGGAGTCTCAAGACTTATGGATCCCCAGGAAAGCCCCATCCAGCTATTATGTAAACACTGTTCAGTCTTCTACATTGGTATGACTACCACCAAATAATCAATTAGGATAAATGGGCATAGGCAGAGGGTATATACCGACAACTCACAACACCCTCTTCAGACATCAGTTTCTCAGAATTCCGCAGGTGGGAAGTAGCACTACAACATGTCCCTGGCTCTTGCCACCCACCTGACCTTAATTGACATTAATTTCTTCCATCTCAGCTTTTCTTCACTGAAACTACTCTTTGCTTCACTCTGTTCTACATCATTTACTGTCTTTCCCATCTTTTTTCACTGATCCCTCCCACCTCTGTTACACACAATGCACTTAGCTTCTCACTCTTACTAACTCGTGCACAATGATTTAGTAGTAATCTCTGCTTGCATATTACCCTGTCTTCCACCTGTAAGCTCTGAGGTTTTCAGATCCAATGCATTCCCCAACAATCAGTCTTTCCTTCTCATTCCGTATGGAAAGTCTCCCCAACCCACAGTTCTCGGTGACTTTCCTAAAATCTACCCCTTTCCTAGACCCCTCCAGTCCTTTTCCTTCTCCCTTCTCCCTTCTTCCTTCCCCTTCAGCCCTTCTGCCTGAAGAAGGACCCACTGGCTCTGAAGGCTTGCCATTGACAACAGTCTTTTATGAGTGTGTTCTGCCGCTGGTTGATGAGTAGATTTTTTATGTGTCCAATTAAATAATTTTATCAATAATTTAATGTTTCTGTGTAAAACACAGGTTCACTGTTGCCATCCTTTTTTGAAAGCATTGTTTAAACAATACAGGAGAGTCTGAAAGTGTGTGTTTTGAGTATCCAAAACTGCACACAGTAAAGTTATCTATTGGCAACCACCTCAACTGAAACACGCTACAAATGTAGAACCTGACTACCAGTCTTGAAACAGACAAATGCAGGGTTTAATGTTTTAAAGGTCTGTTCTTGAGTTGACTGAGTGTACTCAGGATTTTACATTTCTGTCAGACAATAAAACCCAGAACTCAGGGTTTTATGTTCAGGGGTTAAACTTCCTGAGTTTGTAATGGTTTTTTCATTGAAGCCTCTGGTGTAGAGATGTTATGCTTTCATCTGACAGCTCAAGTATAAATAATTCGATGACTTCTGCCACTTTAAAGTAAGATATGTAAAATTCTGTGTACAGTCCTGACCTGACTCAAAGTTATGAACTTAGGTTAGTGGTACACTGTTGAAGCCCAACACACTAGCACTGCTCATTCACGAATGTCCTTACTTCAGAAGTGTGTGTGTCCAAGTGGCATGTCAACCGGTATCTACTACTTTGGTTTCTACCATGAATCACTCCACATCATGTGATTTAAGAGGGCTGATTAACAGACAGACTAATTTTGTTCACAGATGTTTATTACTCCATTCAAATGGTAGCAACTTTTCCAAAGTACTTCCCTCCTACTGAAATGCACCTTCTATAGCATCTCTGCTAGTGCTCAAACACACACTGCAGACAATTTTTTATCAGGTCCTTGAGAATCCTCACTTCTTAAGCACTGCTCACTTCTTCAGCAATGCTTACAGTCCTCAAATAAAAGGCCTCAAAGTTTTGCCTTTAGTGAAAGGAATTAAAAAGAAAATCACAGAGTGCAAAACTGGGGCTATAATGTGGATGCAGCACACAGGTAATGTTGAACTGAACCAGAAACTGGAAAACTTGATTTGTGATGTGAGGCTGCACATTGTTATGAAGTTGTCATCCAGTCTGAGGAACTTCTGGTCTTTGCTTGCAGTGTGCTTCACCAGTTCAGCCAATACTGACATGCAGTATGCTGCTGTAACAGTAGTGTGAAGGATCTGCATGCCAGTAAATCATTCCAGGACTTCCCTGCAGATGGAAAAACTTTCAGTTATCTTTTGGAGTTGGAAAACTGAGTGGTTTCCTCACTGTGCTGGCTCATTCTCCTTAAAGATCGTAATGATGCATCTGAACTGTGACTCGTCACCAGTGATATTAGATTCCAAACACAGATCCCCTCCATCAGCAAAGAGGTGAAGCACGTCATGGCTTGTTGCTACTGACACAGCATTTTGTTTGAACAGGTACAAGCAGGTACAAGCATGGGTTATAAGGATATGATCCTGCATAATTTTGAGGACACTAACATATGAAATTTTTAATACTGCTTTGAGGTTACATAATGTTACCTGCTGATCCTTATGGACAGTTGCAGCATGCTGGTGATGTTGACTTCAGTCATAGTAGAAGCCAAAACACAAAGCTCACCTTGTTTAACACAGACAAGGTGGCCTTCTTTAAGTGGTTGAATTATTTAAAAATTGTTGCTCAAAGTAGTGCATCTTCACCATAATCTTACTGCAGGTTTGTGTATGTGTTGGTGACTGTAGAGTTTTAAAAAACACAGAATTTTATTGCCCCATACTCCTCCTCTTCCAATACCTCCATGGTTTGAGGTGTGAAATGCATAGTGTCCACAAAATAGAGCATTACTACCAACTTACTGTTGAGTGTGTGCTGCCACCTATATATAAAAATCTGCTCTTTCCAATTCATGGTAGAGACAGCATAGTGTCACAGAAGCAACAGGAAAGAAGGTCTTTGTTGAACAGACCTTGTAGAAAAGTCACAGCTGTTGTATTCCAATTAGAATAACCGATGTAGCACTCTGCATTAAGGGAAAATATAAAGTGCTGGAAGTCTGTAAGGATGTAGCATAAGGAATTATCTTTGCATTTTGATTGGGTTAGGCAGTAAATGTTGCAAGTAACTACCTATTTTGTGAACATGGGGTTGCAGAAGTGCTCTTGCACAGACTGAACATGATACTGAACCTCATCTTTAACCCATTACCTGATTTGGCTTTTTCATCCACACAAAGACAAATTGGACAGATTCCTGATGATATAATTTGCCTCCTCTATTTTGTGGAATGGAGATGGTGGTGACAAAACTGTATTATGTGCCGAGGTCTCCTTCATATTAATAGATGACAAATTGGTTAGAAATTTATGAAGCAAACTGTTAGGTCATGAGCATAATTAAAATTCTTGTGGTGCCTATTTTATGCATATTGGAATTCTGTGAGAAGTTAATGTCCGTCGTTTTGCAGTGGATCAAAGAAGAGACAGTATTGGTTCGTTCAGTGTTTCCTTTCCCAGCATTTTTGTTTGCACTAACGTAGCACAATCCAATAAGATGTAAGCCATGTTATTACTCGGTACTTGTTATTGTATTGTTATTCAGCTGTCTGTTTAGGTATATTTTGTAATACTGTAGAAGCCAAATGATTTGGCAGGTAATGATTGAAAAATGGGAAGCAGACTGCCTTAAATGATTTGTAGGTTATAATGTTCTGTAAAGCTCACTAGATTTGATGAAAATGCTGTACTTACTATAAAATAAGAAATTGACTTTAATAACATGGACTGTCTGGTATTCTGTTACAGGTACGTGTTTGTGGCATTTGGCTCATCTTCACATGTGGACATGGTCAAGATCCTGGTGGACAGTTCTGGACGGCAGGTCCACGTGCTGAGGGATGTGTTGGGGCCCTACGTGTCTCTGTGGTAAGACAGCAGCCTGGACCGAGTCTTTGTGGCAGATATGGGGATGAGCACCATAGGAAGTCTTACCTCTGATGGTAATAATAGCTAAACTGTTATTTTAGATGCATATATTACTGACAAAACTATTCTCCACATGCGAAACTTTTCCACTTGCTATGGCATTCAGATATAGCAACCAGTGTATAGAATGAGAATAGTCTTAGATGCAATGTTGAAATTACTGCTTATTCATTCATCAGTGATTTGTGTTTTGCCTAATTCAAAGTATCTTCAGATTTTCTGATATGTGTTAAGTTATGGATATCACTAAAACATCCCCATGAAGAAAATTTATTTTTGTTGTTTTCGTATCACAGATATCTTCAACTTGCTTATCAACATCAGCCACTCTGAAAATGCCGGGAATTATGCAAGCCATGAGTCATTGATGAATAAGGAAACACTAATTTCAGCATCACAGCCAAGACTGCTATCTCCTCTTGTTCTACTATGTAAAACTGAGCATATCTTCACTGTAAGTTTTGTGCAGTGAGGCTACATGGTTTTAATAATTTTTAGGAGTTTTTGTGACTGAACTTCAGTCACATTTACGTCCATGGTCTGAAAACTGCTGTTAATAAATGCAGGGTAGAAAGAATGTCATATTGTACAACTTTGACTATCTCCTGTAGCATTTTGATGCAGTGTTCAGACGGATGATTACTTAAGCACCGCTGCACATATTGTAATAAATAATCCAGTTACTGTGGCCATCATTGGAGAGATACACAGAGGACTGTGATGCATTCTGCAATTTTTCAGCACTCATCTTTAAAGTTCTTAAGCAGGGTTTTTGGGATAGCTGGTTTCTCAAGGTTCTGATAGTTTTTCAGCATCTTTGAGATGCTCTTGGGTGATAAAAGTAAACCAGTAACTGTTCCTGCTGCCCTTCTTTGTGTTATGTTAATGTCCTGCTAGTGCTGTTTAGTATGGGCCCCACACATTTGAACAATATCGTAGAATGTTTCTCAAGTATTCGTAAGCAGTCGTTTAAGGGACAGGGCCAGTTGCAAGATACAGGGAAAGCAGTGTGTGTTAATACTATTCATGTCCCAAAAAAAAAGTATACTGTGTACTACAATGGTTAGATAAAAAAGCTGTACATCCAGTGGATCCGCATGGGCACAATTATGCTTTAGATACCTGTGTCTCTCACGTCATGCTTGACAAGGCTGGAGAAAATCTGATACCCTGAAAGTTGTACACTTTGACGCCATTCTTAGTCTTGCATTAATGGTGGACTGAGTAGAACTTAATTGTTCCTCATAATGAGATGTTTGATATGGCAAGGTCTGAGCTTATGTTGCCCATTTTATTGCAGCTGGAGAGTCAATCCATTGGCCTCAAAATTGTTGCATGTAGAAACTCTTGTACCTGAACAGTGAGGTGTGCTGCTGTAATGGTGACCCATGGCTCCCTTGTCTTTGACCTGAGGTGTCAACAATGTTTCCACTATATCTGAAAAAATGTTTCCTTAATGTAGACTTAAAAAGGCAAAGTATGGTGGCATCCTGGTCCATATTAATATGAGCCTTTCACATAATGACCCTTTCACATAATGAAGGTCGTCCTTGGGTACAAAAACATCAATCATTCTGTGTGAACTGCAGTAGGTCACACATTTGTCAGAAAATAACACTATGCGCAGATTTTGTACATTATGCCAGCAAAGCACTGCAGGCTGCAACTTGCTGCTCTCAGGTAATTAAAACACATTTCAGTATCCTTAAATTTTCATATATTTAATGTCACTTACATTGTAACCTCAGTACTGGTTCACCTGACATACTACAAATACAATTCATCGACATCTGCTATCACTGCTCAAGCAGCTGAGCAGTTGTTTGCTCTCCCATGTTTGCCACCTGAGTTGTTTGACACTGCCTGAAACAAAAGCAGGTTTATCCAAATGTAGTAGGGGTTTTTTCAAGAGGTCCTGCTAAAGCAGTATCTATAAGCATCTTTCTGTAGGAACTCAAGCACTCACACTCACAGCATTCCTAAAGAATGTTACTGTATCGGCTCAGTAAAAATGTGTTGGGTTCATAACTGAAACAGTGAAATAACCCACATTGCAATAGAGTCAAAAATGCTTCTCCTAGACTTCAGTGTAGGTATACCTGTGAAAGAACTATTTATTTGCACATTTGTTAAATGTCAGGAGGGGACAGGGACTTAACATATGCTTAAATTGATGTTACCTAAGTCATGTGTGTTGCAGTAGCTGGGAAGGTTTGAGTGCACTTTCCATGTGACAACAGGTGGACGGCTGCAGTAAAGAACCAGTAGTATCAGGCTCTGGGACTGTGGTTCATCTGTCTTAAGACTTCTCAAGGGCCTACATTCAGTGAGCACAAGCTTGCTGATACCAGGGAACTTGGACCCTTTGTACATGGAAAGCTGTGCTCACACCTGGACCACTTGTTAATGTTAACTTAGTTCCTTATCTGCAGTGCTGTATTCCTAACAAAATCAGGACATGCGTAAAGATTCTGCAATTTGAAGTATCACTCACTGCTGCGCATGCAGATTAGCCTTTTAGTATAGGATATCAGCATGCCTGTTTTCATCCTTACTTTGATGTAATTTTTGGGGTTCCATACATGCAGTGGAGGTCCCACAACCGAAATAAACATCAAAGTAGATTGCAAAAAAGTTAATTATGCCGTGCTGTCAAAACTGTATGGAAGACTCTTTCTCTGATGTACTACAGGGAGTACATCAACACAACTTTGGTTACATTTGAAAATTCTCAAAAGGTCCTAATGTTCTTGCCCTTCTAACAGTGGGCTTGCAATGTCACAGGGCCATTTCTTAATGTACAAAATATTCATATCTTTCATGTACGATTTGAGTATTTTTGTTTGAAATTAGCCTTTGCTTCGTTGTCTCTAATGCCCTGACAAAATTGTTTCCTGTTAATTTGGGAAGTCATTTTGCTTAATTATCTTCTAGGAACCAGTGAAATGTTTTTGAAATGCTCTTCTGAAATAACTTTCTCTGCTTCCCTTGTTCAAGCACATGGCTTTCTTTAAATTGTTCAATGGCTTCTACTGACCTCATAATTGCCCTGTATGATGGAATGTACACCAATGTCCTTTCAGAGGTACTGAGAAAATACTACTCTCCAAAAACACACGAGAAAGCAGGGCATTGTTGCACAGAAACTTGAGGCTTCATAGTGTTTACTGCACGCTGTTGAACTCTTCTCTCATGCTTCATTTTTACTCATCTCATTTGAACATCTGTTAAAATTTATTCACAGTGACGTTTTCAAACTTCTGATAATGCTACATTTGAATCTAAATTATTTTTAATTTACTATACATCCAAAAGATAAAAAATTTTCCATGTTGCTAGATTTCTTGTTTTCAGATTCTTATAGTGTATTGAAAAGCAATCATTTTCCTATGGTCAATAAACACTTTTCCCAAAAACTATATAGTCATAATTTTTATCTACAGTGTTCAAATACTAAAATCAAGTTATTTTCACAATCCATTAAAATAGGTTTGGAGGCTTCGTTTTTCTGTTTATTAAATGCATACTTCTATTTAACTATCCAAGTTTAAAGCATACTTTCTCTAAACTTTCTGGTCTATTTTCAGAATCAGTATCTTTGGACAACCCATGACCATGGACCTTGCCGCTGGTGGGGAGGCTTGCGTGCCTCAGCGATACAGATGGCCGTACCGTAGGTACAATCACAACGGAGGGTATCTGCTGAGAGGCCAGACAAATGTGTGGTTCATGAAGAGGGGCAACAGCCTTTTCAGTAGTTGCAAGGGCAACAGTCTGGATGATTGACTGATCTGGCCTTGTAACAATAACCAAAACGGCCTTGCTGTGCTGGTACTGCGAACGGCTGAAAGCAAGGGGAAACTACAGCCGTAATTTTTCCCGAGGGCATGCAGCTTTACTGTATGATTCAATGATGATGGCGTCCTCTTGGGTAAAATATTCCGGAGGTAAAATAGTCCCCCATTCGGATCTCCGGGCGGGGACTACTCAAGAGGATGTCGTTATCAGGAGAAAGAAAACTGGCGTTCTACGGATCGGAGCGTGGAATGTCAGGTCCCTTAATAGGGCAGGTAGGTTAGAAAATTTAAAAAGGGAAATAGATAGGTTAAAGTTAGATATAGTGGGAATTAGTGAAGTTCGGTGGCAGGAGGAACAAGACTTCTGGTCAAGTGACTACAGGGTTATAAACACAAAGTCAAATAGGTGTAATGCAGGAGTAGATATAATAATGAATAGGAAAATAGGAACGCGGGTAAGCTACTACAAACAGCATAGTGAACGCATTATTGTGGCCAAGATAGATACGAAGCCCACACCTACTACAGTAGTACAAGTTTATATGCCAACTAGCTCTGCAGATGACGAAGAAATTGAAGAAATGTATGATGAAATAAAAGAAATTATTCAGATTGTGAAGGGAGACGAAAATTTAATAGTCATGGGTGACTGGAATTCGAGTGTAGGAAAAGGGAGAGAAGGAAACATAGTAGGTGAATATGGATTGGGGGACAGAAATGAAAGAGGAAGCCGCCTGGTAGAATTTTGCACAGAGCACAACATAATCATAACTAACACTTGGTTTAAGAATCATGAAAGAAGGTTGTATACATGGAAGAACCCTGGAGATACTAAAAGGTATCAGATAGATTATATAATGGTGAGACAGAGATTTAGGAACCAGGTTTTAAATTGTAAGACATTTCCAGGGGCAGATGTGGACTCTGACCACAATCTATTGGTTATGACCTGTAGATTAAAACTGAAGAAACTGCAAAAAGGTGGGAATTTAAGGAGATGGGACCTGGATAAACTAAAAGAACCAGAGGTTGTACAGAGATTCAGGGAGAGCATAAGGGAGCAATTGACAGGAATGGGGGAAATAAATACAGTAGAAGAAGAATGGGTAGCTTTGAGGGATGAAGTAGTGAAGGCAGCAGAGGATCAAGTAGGTAAAAAGACGAGGGCTAGTAGAAATCCTTGGGTAACAGAAGAAATATTGAATTTAATTGATGAAAGGAGAAAATATAAAAATGCAGTAAGTGAAACAGGCAAAAAGGAATACAAACGTCTCAAAAATGAGATTGACAGGAAGTGCAAAATGGCTAAGCAGGGATGGCTAGAGGACAAATGTAAGGATGTAGAGGCCTATCTCACTAGGGGTAAGATAGATACCGCCTACAGGAAAATTAAAGAGACCTTTGGAGATAAGAGAATGACTTGTATGAATATCAAGAGCTCAGATGGAAACCCAGTTCTAAGCAAAGAAGGGAAAGCAGAAAGGTGGAAGGAGTATATAGAGGGTCTATACAAGGGCGATGTACTTGAGGACAATATAATGGAAATGGAAGAGGATGTAGATGAAGATGAAATGGGAGATATGATACTGCGTGAAGAGTTTGACAGAGCACTGAAAGACCTGAGTCGAAACAAGGCCCCCGGAGTAGACAATATTCCATTGGAACTACTGACGGCCGTGGGAGAGCCAGTCCTGACAAAACTCTACCATCTGGTGAGCAAGATGTATGAAACAGGTGAAATACCCTCAGACTTCAAGAAGAATATAATAATTCCAATCCCAAAGAAAGCAGGTGTAGACAGATCTGAAAATTACCGAACTATCAGCTTAATAAGTCACAGCTGCAAAATACTAACACGAATTCTTTACAGACGAATGGAAAAACTAGTAGAAGCCGACCTCGGGGAAGATCAGTTTGGATTCCGTAGAAACACTGGAACACGTGAGGCAATACTCACCTTACGACTTATCTTAGAAGAAAGATTAAGGAAAGGCAAACCTACGTTTCTAGCATTTGTAGACTTAGAGAAAGCTTTTTACAATGTTGACTGGAATACTCTCTTTCAAATTCTAAAGGTGGCAGGGGTAAAATACAGGGAGCGAAAGGATATTTACAATTTGTACAGAAACCAGACGGCAGTTATAAGAGTCAAGGGACATGAAAGGGAAGCAGTGGTTGGGAAGGGAGTAAGAGAGGGTTGTAGCCTCTCCCCGATGTTGTTCAATCTGTATATTGAGCAAGCAGTAAAGGAAACAAAAGAAAAATTCGGAGTAGGTATTAAAATTCATGGAGAAGAAATAAAAACTTTGAGGTTCGCCGATGACATTGTAATTCTGTCAGAGACAGCAAAGGACTTGGAAGACAGTTGAATGGAATGGACAGTGTCTTGAAAGGAGGATATAAGATGAACATCAACAAAAGCAAAACAAAGATAATGGAATGTAGTCTAATTAAGTCGGGTGATGCTGAGGGAATTAGATTAGGAAATGAGGCACTTAAAGTAGTAAAGGAGTTTTGCTATTTGGGGAGCAAAATAACTGATGATGGTCAAAGTAGAGAGGATATAAAATGTAGGCTGGCAATGGCAAGGAAAGCGTTTCTGAAGAAGAGAAATTTGTTAACATCCAGTATTGATTTAAGTGTCAGGAAGTTATTTCTGAAAGTATTCGTATGGAGTGTAGCCATGTATGGAAGTGAGACATGGAAAATAAATAGTTTGGACAAGAAGAGAATAGAAGCTTTCGAAATGTGGTGCTACAGAAGAATGCTGAAGATAAGGTGGGTAGATCACGTAACTAATGAGGAGGTATTGAATAGGATTGGGGAGAAGAGAAGTTTGTGGCACAACTTGACCAGAAGAAGGGATCGGTTGGTAGGACATGTTCTGAGGCATCAAGGGATCACCAGTTTAGTATTGGAGGGCAGCGTGGAGGGTATAAATCGTAGAGCGAGACCAAGAGATGAATACACTAAGCAGATTCAGAAGGATGTAGGTTGCAGTAGATACTGGGAGATGAAAAAGCTTGCACAGGATAGAGTAGCATGGAGAGCTGCACCAAACCAGTCTCAGGACTGAAGACCACAACAACAACAACAAGACAGAGATTTAGGAACCAGGTTTTAAATTGTAAGACATTTCCAGGGGCAGATGCGGACTCTGACCACAATCTATTGGTTATGAACTGTAGATTAAAACTGAAGAAACTCCAAAAAGGTGGGAACTTAAGGAGATGGGACCTGGATAAACTGAAAGAACCAGAGGTTGTACAGAGTTTCAGGGAGAGCATAAGGGAACAATTGACAGGAATGGGGGAAAGAAATACAGTAGAAGAAGAATGGGTAGCTTTGAGGGATGAAGTAGTGAAGGCAGCAGAGGATCAAGTAGGTAAAAAGACGAGGGCTAGTAGAAATCCTTGGGTAACAGAAGAAATATTGAATTTAATTGATGAAAGAAGAAAATATAAAAATGCAGTAAATGAAGCAGGCAAAAAGGAATACAAATGTCTCAAAAATGAGATCGACAGGAAGTGCAAAATGGCTAAGCAGGGATGGCTAGAGGACAAATGTAAGGATGTAGAGGCTTATCTCACTAGGGGTAAGATAGATACTGCCTACAGGAAAATTAAAGAGACCTTTGGAGATAAGAGAACCACTTGTATGAACATCAAGAGCTCAGATGGAAACCCAGTTCTAAGCAAAGAAGGGAAGGCAGAAAGGTGGAAGCAGTATATAGAGGGTCTATACAAGGGTGATGTACTTGAGGACAATATAATGGAAATGGAAGAGGATGTAGATGAAGATCAAATGGGAGATACGATACTGTGTGAAGAGTATGACAGAGCACTGAAAGACCTGAGTCGAAAGAAGGCCCCTGGAGTAGACAACATTCCATTGGAACTACTGACGGCCTCGGGAGAGCCAGTCCTGACAAAACTCTACCATCTGGTGAGCAAGATGTATGAAACAGGTGAAATACGCTCAGACTTCAAGAAGAATATAATAATTCCAATCCCAAAGAAAGCAGGTGTTGACAGATGTGAGAATTACCGAACAATCAGTTTAATAAGCCACAGCTGCAAAATACTAATACGAATTCTTTACAGACGAATGGAAAAACTAGTAGAAGCCGAGCTCGGGGAAGATCAGTTTGGATTCCGTAGAAACACTGGAACACGTGAGGCAATACTGACCTTACGACTTATCTTAGAAGAAAGATTAAGGAAAGGCAAACCTATGTTTCTAGCATTTGTAGACTTAGAGAAAGCTTTTGACAGTCTTGACTGGAATACTCTCTTTCAAATTCTAAAGGTGGCAGGGGTAAAATACAGGGAGCGAAAGGCTATTTACAATTTGTACAGAAACCAGATGGCAGTTATAAGAGTCGAGGGACATGAAAGGGAAGCAGTGGTTGGGAAGGGAGTAAGACAGGGTTGTAGCCTCTCCCCGATGTTATTCAATCTGTATATTGAGCAAGCAGTAAAGGAAACAAAAGAAAACTTCAGAGTAGGTATTAAA
The DNA here is from genome assembly GCF_021461385.2 of Schistocerca piceifrons. NCBI lineage: Eukaryota > Metazoa > Arthropoda > Insecta > Orthoptera > Acrididae > Schistocerca > Schistocerca piceifrons. Next base: position 171,406,124 of record NC_060148.1, on the reverse strand, counting down.
ATCCATGGAGAAGAAATAAAAACTTTGAGGTTCGCAGATGACATTGTAATTCTGTCAGAGACAGCAAAGGACTTGGAAGAGCAGATGAACGGAATGGATGGTGTCTTGAAGGGAGGATATAAGATGAACATCAACAAAAGCAAAACGAGGATAATGGAATGTAGTCGAATTACGTCAGGTGATGTTGAGGGAATTAGATTAGGAAATGAGACACTTAAAGTAGTAGAGGTGTTTTGCTATTTGGGGAGCAAAATAACTGATGATGGTCGAAGTAGAGAGGATATAAAATGTAGACTGGCAATGGCAAGTAGAGCGTTTCTGAAAAAGAGAAATTTGTTAACATTGAGTATAGATTTCAGTGTCAGGAAGTCGTTTCTGAAAGTATCTGTATGAAGTGTAGCCATGTATGGAAGTGAAACATGGATGGTAAATAGTTTGGACAAGAAGAGAATAGAAGCTTTCGAAATGTGGTGCTACAGAAGAATGCTGAAGATTAGATGGGTAGATCACATAACTAATGAGGAGGTACTGAATAGGATTGAGGAGAAGAGGAGTTTGCTGGCACAACTTGACCAGAAGAAGGGATCAGTTGGTAGGACATGTTCTGAGGCATCAAGGGATCACCAATTTAGTGTTGGAGGGCAGCGTGGAGGGTAAAAATCGTAGGGGGAGACAAAGAGATGAATACACTAAGCAGACTCAGAAGGATGTAGGTTGCAGTAGGTACTGGGAGATGAAGAAGCTTGCACAGGATAGAGTAGCATGGAGAGCTGCATCAAACCAGTCTCAGGACTGAAGACCACAACAACAACAACAACATCATAGACAGCAGCTTCTCGAAACAGGCCATGTCCATCCTCACGAAGGTCCGAAATTCATGCGTATACTTCGAGCCTCAGTTCTTTCGTAAGCAGTGAATTTAATCCCATGCATTTGTCGCTTCTTTTCAACCAGTATCGAACTCACCAACAACATCTGGCTTTCTGTTTCCGTCGCCGTTCTGCCCCAGTCCGAAGATTTACTGTCACTGCCAGGGCAACAGCTGCAAAAACAAGTGGGTCCTCCATGTGCAGAATGCTGTATGAACACATATAGCTGTGTAACCGAGTGTCGTAATGTAAAACTAAGTGTTGAGTCTGTAATTCAGAACAGTAGTAACCTACATAAGAAATTAACAACTACTTGATAAATAATGATACACAGTTTCTTATGAAAGAGGAACCTTGAGTGAGATGAATAATTCGAACAGATGACGTTCCAATATGTGACACGGTCCCCCTCGTGTTTCACGTGGAAGAACGAACGACTCGACAACAGATCACAGTCGTGTTTGCAATTCGCGCGTTACCACTGTCTGCTGCGCATGCGCGCCAGGTATGTCCCGCGTGGATGGCGTAACAGGTCTACGTGAACCAGCATGTAGTTACGGATATGCACGCTTGGGTCACTGGTGCATAGGTCTACGGTTTAGGGGCATAAGTATTCAAAAATGGTTCAAATGGCTCTGAGCACTATGGGACTTAACATCTGAGGTCATCAGTCCCCTAGAACTTAGAACTACTTAAACCTATCTAACCTAAGGACATCGCACACATCCATGCCTGAGGCGGGATTCGAATCTGCGACCGTAGCGATCGCGCGGTGCCAGACTGAAGCGCCTACAACCGCTCGGCCACCACGGCCGGCGGCATAAGTGTAATATTGGCTTTTAGGGTGTGCCCCCAAGGGATTATTACAGGACCGTTACTTTTCACTATATGTATGACGTAGTAGATGATGTCAGAAGTTCCGTCATGCTTCCGCTGCTGCACACGGAGGAGTCGCGGCGGTGGGAAACTGCAGCGGAGTACAGGAGGACCTGCAGGGGGTGCAGGCTTTGGTGCAGGGAGTCGCAGCGGACCCTCGACACGGACAGGCGTAACGTAGTGCGAGTACCTACACAGGGAGACCAGTCACTGTAAGATTACAAAATTACAGAACAACCACTGGACAAATGGTTGCAGCAAGTATCAGCTCTTAACTTCTCGAATTTCCTCGCTGTGGCCGTTTCGCGAGATGTGTGAGGGGGGAGAGGCGGTGTGTAGTGCGACTCTTAGCGGGAAATGCTCTCTCGCAATGTCAGCAGCAGACCTCTCCCTGATGCACAGCGCCTCTCCTGCAGCGTCTGCCGCTCGACTTTGTTGGCCGTCTCTGTGACGCTCTCTCTCGCGCAGACCAAAAGGTCCCGTGACGAAACGCGCCACTCTTCTTTGGACCTCCCCTGTCTCTTCCTCCAGTCCCACCTGGTGAGCGTCCCACACTGACGAACAGCACTCAAGAATCGGTCGCACAAGCGCCTTGTGAGCCACGTGTCTCGTGGATGGTTTGCGTTTCCTTAAGATTCTCCCTACAAATGTGTCTGGCATCCCCTTTTGCTGCTAATTGGTTTCCATCCTCATTCCACATAGGTTCGCTGTGGATAGGTACTCATAGATTTACGACTGTCACAGCAGGGCCACAGAACCACTTGTTCAGAATGTAGTCTGCCACTTTAGTCACACATCCACAGACAGGGATGCCAAGTCTAACTCTACGACAGCAGACAGGGGAATGAACGTTGGAAATGTCGTCTGCCAGAATACGTACACGGGGACGCACACTGATGCTACGAGTGATTTAGATGTGCAAGTCCAGTGCGTCCACCGCACACTTCTCGTAACTTATTTTTAGTGTTTTTTCATTACCTCCCACCTCACAGCTGTTGCCCCAATAAGTTTCTTCTCCGTCGTTCGCGAGCTGTAACGCATGTACCGTAAACACTGCTCAATAGTGGGATGACTACGTACGTTTTAAAGCTCAGCATAACAAGAACCGTAAGATGCTAGGATCCCACCTAATTTTGTTGTATTTCATCAATCACAAAATCAGTAAGACGATTTCTACAGCCAGTCTATTGTTGATATTCATAACAAGATTCCCAGTCACTATTCAGTAGTTCCAAAGGAGAGCAGCGCGTTTCGTCACAGGTTCGTTTAGCTAACGCCAAAGCGCCTCCTTCTGCTGGAAAAGTTATGGCTATGGTATTTCTCGATTCCAAAGGACTCTTGCTTGTGGACATCATGCCAAGTGGAACCACCATAAATTTTGGTGTATATGTGATGACACTGAAGAAACTTCAAGCTCAATTGGGTCGTGTTTGACCACATCGGCAAAAGCGGCATGTTTTGCTGTTGCACGAGAATGCACGGCCACGTCAGACAAAAAACCGTGGAAGCGATCACAAAACTGGGAGGGACAACACTGAAACACCCGCCTTACAGTCCTGACCTGGGTCCATGTGACTATCATCTCTTTGGGAAACTGGAAGGCTCTCTTCCTGGAACAAGGTTTGAAGATGATGACTCCCTCATGCACACTGCCAAACAGTGGCTCCAACAGGTGGGTCCAGAATTTAACTGTGCTGGTATACAGGTGCTGGTTCCAAGCTGGTGCAAGGCAGTTGAGAGGGATGGAAATTATGTGGAGAAAAGAAAATGTTCTTCCTAAAGGATGTATCTACACAGTGTACAACTTTCAAACATGTAGAATAAAAGATGGATATTAAAAAAATGGTGTGCATTTCTTTTGGAGTGACCCCCACATAGCAACTTTGAGTTAAGTTTCCTGTATCAGCATCATAAGTTAACTTTTGTCACTGGCCTCACTATATTATCTCAGTATGTCTGACCTGGAGTAGTGTGCAAAGTATGCACTGTGGCCACATGCTTAAGCAATAACTACGAGTTACAAACAGTACAGTTATGTTTGTGTATTAAAAATGTTGCCGTCAGTGATATTAGTGATTCATGTTTTCCTTTCGAATATTTCAGTTGCTACTTCTTGCAAAACATCTTGTTCCCTGCAAATAACATACTCAAAATTGAACAAAATGAGAGATGTGAGAAATTGTTTTTCTGTCTGCGTTTCTCTCTCAGTGCTGGCTACTGGATCACACGTGTCACTGAGCAGTGAGAGGCCATGAGTGTGAGTGGGCCACATGTTATTAAGTGCACCCCTATAGAACTTGTTACAGTGGTTTAGCCAAGTATATAACATCAGCACATTTCGTAATCAGAAAGCCCTGTCTTCTCAAGGCAAGGCAAGGCAAAGCAAAGCATACACTATCAAAGGGAGAGCCACCTGCGAAACGACACACGTCATATACCAGCTGTTAAGTAAACAATGTCTTCTACATTGGCAAGACTACCACCAAATTATCAATTACGATGAATGGGCGTAGGTGTATACTGGCAACTCACAATATCCTGTTGCAGAGCATGCTCTACTACATGACATTCGTGACCTGGGGACCTGCTTCATCACACACACCATCTGAATTCTTCCTCCAGACACCAGTTTCTCAGACCTCCGCAGATGTCCTTGGTTCTCATCACCTGCCTGGCCTTAATTTATGTTAATTTCTTCTGTCTCAGCATTTGTTCACTGTAACTACTCTTTGCTTCACTCCATTTTGGTTTTCTACATCTTTCGTTGTCTGACCTGTCAATTTTTCACTGCCCTATCCATCTCTGTTATGTACAATGCACTTGGCTTTTTAGTCTTATTAACTCCTGGATGATGATTAAGCAGTAATCTGTCTGCATATTACCCTGTCTTCCATCTTCAAGCTCTCCGGTTTTCGAATCTTGTCCGTTGCAGTCCCCAACAATAAGTATTTCCTTTTCATCCTGTCCAATGTATCTCCCCTAACCTTGGGTACTGGGTGACTTTTCTGAACTATACCCCTTTTATAAACCTCTCCAGTACTTTTCCTTCACCCTTCTCCCTTCCCCTTCAACCCTTCTGCCTGAAGAAGGAGCCACTGGCTCCAAAGGCTTGTAAAAGTAAATCCTTTGTGTGTGTGTGTGTTCCCCTGCCACTGCTTGGTGAGTCAATTTTTTATCTATCTGTTTATACTATAAAGTCTTGTCATCCTGATAAGACTTTCAAACCAACATTTTTCTTTGAAAACCCTAGATTCAAACAAGAACAAAGAACTGTTTAAGTTTGTAGGACTTTGGTTCCACCTTGCCAACTTAAAGAATTGAACATTATTTTTGTTGGTTGAGGTGTATCAATCCTGAAAGAGTTTTTAACCTTATATTTTGATATCAGTATAACATGTGTTAATCAAGAAAGCCACAAGTTTTATTATCACAGCCAAGTGCACTTCCAAACAAAAAGGGGAGACATGAAAATAATTTCTGTGTATCATTTGGACAGCACAGCACTTAAATTAAGCATAATTGGCTCTAATGTATTGGCTCTAATGTATTACTCAGCCAAGACCTGGGCATAGCTGGAACTGGAACACTTACCCTGTGACGACAGTGCCATTAAATTTGTTGGTAAGAGGAAGTCACAACTGACAAAATGTGAATAAAACAAAGTAAAGAAAACAAAATTGAGCAAATATGTTTCTAGGTACCAATTTTTTATGATTAATTGTGCTTCCATTGTGTGCACCATATTTCATTGATAGACCCAGCTGTCTTTCACGTGCTCAGAGTTTTGCTGTTGTGTGCTCTCTGCTTGGACCAGACTGAAGTATTGTTTAGTCTCTCACTTACTTGTAGCTGAGTTACATTCCTGAACTGTACTATACCATTTGATGGATATGTCCTTTTTTTATTTTTTTTAAGAGCTAGCATTGATCCTGTCAACTGCAAATTCAGAATTTCTAACTCTGGAAAATGTTATGGGTGCTGATTGCCATATACCAAGCATTATTTAAATTGATCCCCCTGTCTAGTGTAACAGGTTCCCTGATGTCTTTATTTCAATATATAAACTATGCTGTTCCGGTGACTGTTCCCACCACCATACTAGTTTCATATTTCGTTTCACAATTATATTCGAGGCTCTGCTTGGTGACAGCTGCTTTGCTCTGTTTTAGTCAGTCACTGGTGTTCCTTGCACCTTTCTTTACCTGTTCAGGCAGTCTGCCACAGCTAACAGATGCAACATTCACATGGAATATAATATGCATCCAGATTTTGGAGACCTAGGTCATCAATATTACAAAGGATAGCTTCTACCTTACGAGGAGAACATAGCAAGTGCCACACCCTGATTTCCCAGAAACTTCATTCAGTTTAAGAGTGGTCAAAATAAGCGAACACTTTACTTACCTGTGTAGACACTCTACTGTTTTGAGTAAATGACAGTCAAAGTTTCAGGAACTTTGTGTACCTTTTAGTGCATAAGTAATACATGAAGTGGTGGCAGAGTGGCTAGCATCACAGCTTCACATTTTGTGCCCTGTGTTTGAAACCCCACTAACTTGTATTTTTGTTTTTTATTTGTCTACCCTGACCCACATAAGTTTACTACACAAATATATTCCACTGCATACTGAAACAGCATTGGCCATGTTTGCTGCTGAATAAATTTGAGGAAGGAGAATAAATCAATAAGAAAATTGTTTGAAACTTTTCAGTGAAAATCATGTTGTGTATCTTTACCAAAAATGATTAACAAGTGGATGTTTCTAGAAAAGTGATGATCCATTACACATGGTTTGCAAGTCAATTTATTGCCCATGTGTGAAATCTTCAATCTTAATTCTGTTTCGTAAGTGAAATTCATATGGAGAAATGTCACTGGCAAACCTGCATTCTTGCAATGCTCATGGTATTCAAAATGTGTTTCAAATTTTTCTGTGGTCAGCATCATTCAAGGGAGTGCTCCAAGTCTTTCTGAAGACTAGACACGAGAATAAAACATCTCATTCTTATATTATGAGACTAAAAGGATTGTAACACCTTCAAATACTGTGCAAACATTTAACTGGTTGTTACTGACAGTTATGATAAGTCTTAGTTTGCTACACAGTCATGGTGGCACATCAAGTAGTCCCTCATTCATTATGTCTGAGGAATAAAATTCTGCTAAGGGGTTTACCAATTAAAAGTTAATCTAGGCCTGTGCTACCCCCACAGCAACTAGTTGGGGCCTTATGATTCATTGAACACCCAAGGGCCACTGAGTACCATGTTATAAATTGTGACTATACACATTTTTATCCCTTCAATTATATCACCATCAGCGACAAAATGAAGAAATTGCTTGAGATAAAATGTATGCAGATTTTGCTTTAGAATCTTAATCTGAAATATTCAGTGGGAACTGCAGATCATTGCAAAGTAGGTCCCTGCCACCCACACACAAAAGGGGGCAGATCGAGTGGGGTATTGTTGGATGTTCACTCTTAAACAAACTGGAATTGTAACTTTTTTGATCTAATGTGTAGTTTGAGATATTTCAATGTCATCACTTAAAATGAACACCCTGTATAATAAATGTGTGACGCAAATCCAGTTGAACTTTACAATTAATGTAACTCTTTTACTACTCAAATGGTTATCACATTTGGGAATACCTCATGGAAAAAGAAGAAGTAAAGAAAAAAATCTGTTTTTGATCACAGGGTGGAAAACAGGCTGCAATACTTGCTACTGTGTTACTATTTTGGCTGAGATTAGTGTGCTTTACGACACATAAATTACATCTACAACTGTTTTTTACTCAGCTACTTTCAGGTATCTACACATAGCCAACATTCTTTCCCTTATTTTGCTCTTCTTACACCAAGAAAAGTTTCTGGGAAATATAATTAGGACACTTGCACTTCCTCAATCTCTGTCTCTTCTTTCTCAAGCATTCTTGCCTTTGACTGTATTGCCTGTTCAATAGTTCAGTCTTGTTGGATTTCAGGTGGCCAGTACACAAAACAGCCAAACTCCCAGAAACCTGAAGATAGTTATGCCATCAAAGTATTGTGCACAAAAATCAAAGCAACATCTCTGCCAAATATTAGGTTGTACACTATTAACTCCATTGAGTAAATGAGATTACAGTTTCTATGCAGTTAGAAACAATACAAATCAATAACTCTACAGTTTTTCATAAATACTTACAGGCAAGTGAGAATACAATAAAATTGTTTATATGGTATTTGATCTTTGAATATGCCAGGTAAATGAGTTGTGCAAACAAGATGACAGCTTCAAGAGTAACATCCACCAAAATTTATGTGAAAGTAACCATATTTAAGGGATCCATGATGTGGGAAACTGACCAACTTAATTTACTCATCATTTTTAGTTACATTCCAGAATATGTGAATGTCTATTCTTTGACCTCTGCTTTGCAAGATGGCCAGCCTGGTGCTAAGTGAGTGTATGCAATGGCTGAGCATCATTACAGCACTGTTTTCATTTTACTCTTTGTGATTGGAAATAGGGTAGCACCCATTTCACAAGAATTTCTGCAAGTATGACATCACACTCAACATTGACAACTGCAGGAGCTATGATCTACTCTGTAACTAGGAACAATACAAATTTTATTGTTGTTTCTTTCACTCACAGTAACTTAAACTGTCCTCAGGTTTCTGCCTAGCCCCATACTCTGAATTTACCAAAAATTTATTTCATTATCTGTTTTCAAATCAGATGGAAACATAAATAACATTTAATATTGCAGAACAAACTTCATTACATTCCTAATAAAGTACCAGAATGTGTTAACACTAAGAACAAAATATTTTCATGTAGCAGGAAAATAACCTATGTCAACTGCATAAACTACAACATTATCCATTATGTTAGCACCTCATCATGTGAATTAGTGTCCTGTGTCATGATAGCACCTTTTGGAAGATTAAATTGATGCAATGTTAATGACATTTAGCAGTAATCATGACATGTCAGAAATGTTCAGTGTACTGTTATCTTGAAACAGGGTACTGCAAGTTTTAATACAAGTATGTTCCATGCTTAGCTACCAGTAAGTCATACAATCAATTGTACCAAGGATGGAGTGTTTTTATAACTTATACACATGAATGAAGTCTTGTGAGGCCCATATCTCATGCTAATTAAAGTTTATGGCAGTTCCTGCTGCTGTTAATAGAGGATCTCTGTCATTCTCTCTGTCCAGAGGCCCCAAGTTGCCACGTATTGGAGAACTAGTGTACCTGCCAATGAATATAGACACAACCCCCCCCCCCCCCGCTCAATGTCAATAGCAAATGTTATAAAATCTGTCTATAGATACTTAGCTAACAAAAACATGCTTGATAATAGTAAGTGAGGGAGAACTCATTCCCAGTGAAAGTTTCAATAATTGTGTGTGGGAATGCATGCCTGTAATAGTGTTTGTGGCAAATGTAGGATAAATCTTGCAATTCACAACCATATTACCCAAAATCTGAATAATTTCCATGTGAATTATGCATCCCTTTTTAGGGGTTCATAATGGAAATTTTTATACTTAGGCACACGTCACATGCTGCTAATAGAAATTGTAAGATTAAGGTGAGACAATCTTACCGGTTTTATAGCATTTGTGATGCCAGTTTAATTTTTCCTTTTCAGATTTTGTCAACAACACATGCACATTATTTACAGGAAATTTCTTGTTTTAATCAATTCAATGCACTGGCACAATGCCATTTGAATACCTTTTTGTACTTGTGCTTAAATAGTTATAAAACACTAAAATTTTTATCTAGCATTACACTAACACCATCACTACATGCTCCACTTGTCATTCAAATACCCTGAAGAAAAACCATACTTAGAAATTTTGAAAGTTCGAGGTCTATTGTTTCTGCATATATTTTCTGAAGTTCAGTGAACTACATATATCATCACATACTGGAATTCTTTGATATTGTGAACGGAGCTTGTCTCTCAGTTTCTGCAATGCAGTTACTGTGTAGTAATCTGTTGAGCCAACAATGCTTTGCCCATGTGGAGGCTGTTTTCATTTTGCAAATCTACAAGGTTTTGGAAGACCAAATATGGTTAAGCTGTAGCTACAAAATATACTGTGTGAAACATATCTTGTACTTTTAAAAAATTTCTTTCCCTTGCTCTGCTACAAGGTCCTTTACAACATTCTTTTTTCTTTGTCTGTATGCAATTAAATAAACTTTGGAATTCCTATGTTTATGTATCTTAATCAGTGGTGTTAACTGAGCTTGTTTACTTCCACAGATTGGAACAACCCAAATACACTACTCTTTAGACATGGACACTCTCTATGATTTACTCATTCCTACATTCTACACTTCTTTCCACAATGAGCCACCCATCTTGTCTCCCTTACACACCCACTCATATTTTGTCACAAATTATGTGTGTACTGTTGTTGAAATGAGTGAGATATGTAGATATTTTGAGACTCCAAATATGAAGGAATTACTTCATATGATTAGCCTGTATCTTCAACACCACCTGTTCCGAGTGGTACTGTTTGTATATGGTGCAGGTTTACTGTTACCAGTTACACACCCTTAGAACTGTGCAGTCAGTTTTCTGCAGCTGAGACTCTGGAACTCACTGAAATAATTTGCTATACTGTTTCAAACTGAAAAAATGACACCTTTCAATTATGAGAACATTTTATACACTTATCACTTTAAAATGTAATAATCAGGAGTGGAAACAGGGAAGTTACACACAGAATCACAGAAGTAAATGGAACTGTCTGCTTCTGTGACTACCTCTTTGCTGACAAGAAAATTGAAACAATACCCATCCCATCCTTCCATGTTGTGACTAATGATTAAAGCTGTTAATCACACTGTAAATACACAAATGGAAGACACAATGACTGAAAATAAATAGCTCTACTACTTACTGCAATAAATCATAGTAGATGATTAACATCTGACATTAAATGTTCCATAATTAAGGATGTACTATCAGTGTATGGAAGCAGGAAATGTTTTTATTTTACCAATGCCTTCTTATAGCTTAAATTTCAGATAAGAGTGAAGTTAGATTACAGCATTAAAGAATGCAACACCAGTGCCAGAAAGCACTAAGAAGTGAGTTGTCATGAATTTTCATCAATCATGTTACATACTGGCTCTTGTGCAGTATTCATTCCATTCACTTGCTTGAACACTGTTCCATAAATCCCATCATAAAACAGAGCCTTATATTTTCCCTCTCTTCTTTCATATTAAGATGTTCTGATTTTAATCTAAAATGTGGTCGGGATTGTTGGCGAAAAAAGTAAAGGATATTTATTACAATGTTGGCATCACATATATTCTGCACAGTCACATATACAGTTTACATTTATGCTAATGGTAATCAAGGTTGCTATGGAGGCACAAGTATTAGTAAAAATGGACAGAGTTTTGCTTGTAATGGTTTAATTACATTAACAAAACTTGCCACTCGCTAGAAGATATCAGAAGTAGCCCGAAACTTTTCCTGTTATTACCAATTAAATTAGTTGTTGTGAAGAGAGGCAACCTATGTAGAGTAAAGATTTGTACTCATGAAAAATAAGTTTATTCATAGCAAGATGGCATTTGATGTTAAGCATTTCCGTGACAGAAATAAATTCAATTGTGATCTCACAGACATTGTGAAATAAAACAAAGTCTTGTTCCTTACTGCAGTTAAATATGTCCATGCAAGCCCATAAAAATTCTGATAAAATGAACTTTGCAAATATTAATGCTTGAAAATTATAAATATGCAAAGTATTTATAATGTTAATTTGAGGGTGAATCCAATATTTAATATCTAATTAAATATTTTGTAGTGGCTGATTGTGCACCATTACAACAAAAGCCAGATGGCCAACCTTCTACAGACTACACTTTAAATTATTTTTCACTTAAACGTTTCCCCAGAGAGGAAGAGATTTTGAGTAGGAACAGGAGAAATTCACTTTTAACCATATATTACAAAAGAAAATATGTATGTGAAATACTTAGCATGTCAGAATACCAAAGCGATTTAATTCTTAAACATCACAGACAAAAGTAGTAGTCAGTCTTTGAAACAGCTGCTTTTTTTAATTTTAATGAGATTTGATAATAAAATACATTTTGTTTACATTTTTAACACAAATATCACTGAGTTGCAGGTTTTATAGTTACTTGTTTATTAGCTATGGTTTTCATCACAGAAATACAGGTTTGTGCTTTCTTTACAATGGACATTTAGACATGTGGTATATGTTTAGCTTCATTTTTATAGGGCTTTCCAGGAGAAGTCACACCCTTCAGCAAGTGTGCAAAGTGTAGTAGTCACTAACAGGCAAAAGCCACCATTCCAAGCAGTTTTTTTTATAAATACACTAAACACAAACTGATTAGTCTAAGGATAACTTTAAAAATTAACAGTGGACTTCAAAAAACAACTCATACAGATTCAGATTCAGCAAATATTTGAGCAAATATTTGAAACACTACACAGGACACTATCATCCGTGTACCTACTGGAAAACTCAAAACTACTCTGTGTTAAACATTACAGCTAAGGGGAATTTACATCCTTAAGTTTGTGTTCTGAAAAATATACAAAAAGAGTCTAGTAAGATAATTTCTGAAAATTCATGGGTACTGCAGAATGTTTCTGCTTCATGTTGTAATATTCCTAACTTTTCACATTTTGTAGTTCTTGTTGTCAGTCTTGAAAAGATGTTTGTTCACCATCCAGTGGTGTATTACAAGTTCACTTTCATTCATCAGTGCTCTAATCCTAAGATTGGATTGTGTAGAGTACTTTCCAGATAAAATACCACAGGTCAACACTTCACATAATATGAGAGGCTTAACACAGCTTTTAAAGTGTTAACACAGGCATTATAAGGCGTAGTGAATACCAGCTTCACACTCTCTGAAAACTACATGTTTACAATTTTATTCTGGGGTACTGACGAGTTACATAAAGAAACAGATTGTGCATAAGTTCATTGCTAGGCCCCAACTCTGATAGACTTGTACGTCAACAACTGTGTGATGACTTATGCTTTGTGCATGATCCCTATTTATAGGTGAAAGAATTACAAAAACTATACATACACAAAATACTCATCTATTACATTTTAGCTGTTAATTAGAAGATAGCAAACTTAGAGGGTCCAAAGGTGCTGTTGTTGTTGTGGTCTTCAGTCCTGAGACTGGTTTGATGCAGTTCTCCATGCTACTCTATCCTGTGCAAGCTTCTTCATCTCCCAGTACCTACTGCAACCTACATCCTTCTGAATCTGCTTAGTGTATTCATCTCTTGATCTCCCCCTACGATTTTTACCCTCCACGCTGCCCTCCAGTACTAAATTGGTGATCCCTTGATGCCTCAGAACATGTCCTACCAACCGATCCCTTCTTCTGGTCAAGTTGTGCCACAAACTCCTCTTCTCCTCAATCCTATTCAGTACCTCCTCATTAGTTATGTGATCTACCCATCTAATCTTCAGCATTCTTCTGTAGCACCACATTTCGAAAGCTTCTATTCTCTTCTTGTCCAAACTATTTACTGTCCATGTTTCACTTCCATACATGGCTACACTCCATACAAATACTTTCAGAAATGACTTCCTGACACTTACATCTATACTCGATGTTAACAAATTTCTCTTCTTGAGAAACGCTTTCCTTGCCATTGCCATTCTACATTTTATATCCTCTCTACTTCGACCATCATCAGTTATTTTGCTCCCCAAATAGCAAAACTCCTCTACTACTTTAAGTGTCTCATTTCCTAATCTAATTCCCTCAACATCACCTAACGTAATTTGACTACATTCCATTATCCTCGTTTTGCTTTTGTTGATGTTCATCTTATATCCTCCCTTCAAGACACCGTCCATTCTGTTCAACTGCTCTTCCAAGTCCTTTGCTGCCTCTGACAGAATTACAATGTCATCTGCGAACCTCAAAGTTTTTATTTCCTCTCCATGGATTTTAATACCTACTCTGAATTTTTCTTTTGTTTCCTTTACTGCTTGCTGAATATACAGATTGAATAACATCGGGGAGAGGCTACAACCCTGTCTTACTCCCTTCCCAACCACTGCTTCCCTTTCATGTCCCTCGACTCTTATAACTGCCATCTGGTTTCTGTACAAATTGTAAATAGCCTTTCGCTCCCTGTATTTTACCCCTGCCACCTTTAGAATTTGAAAGAGAGTATTCCAGTCAACATTGTCAAAAGCTTTCTCTAAGTCTACAAATGCTAGAAACATAGGTTTGCCTTTCCTTAATCTTTCTTCTAAGATAAGTCGTAAGGTCAGTATTGCCTCACGTGTTCCAGTATTTCTACTGAATCCAAACTGATCTTCCCCGAGGTCGGCTTCTACTAGTTTTTCCATTCGTCTGTAAAGAATTCGTGTTAGTATTTTGCAGCTGTGGCTTATTAAACTGATTGTTCGGTAATTCTCACATCTGTCAACACCTGCTTTCTTTGGGATTGGAATTATTATATTCTTTTTGAAGTCTGAGGGTATTTCGCCTGTTTCATACATCTTGCTCACCAGATGGTAGAGTTTTGTCAGGACTGGCTCTCCCAAGGCCGTCAGTAGTTCCGATCCGTAGAACGCCAGTTTTCTTTCTCCTGATAACGACATCCTCTTGAGTAGTCCCCGCCCGGAGATCCGAATGGGGGACTATTTTACCTCCGGAACATCATTTAATCATACAGTAAAGCTGCATGCCCTCGGGAAAAATTACGGCCGTAGGTTCCCCTTGCTTTCAGCCGTTCGCAGTACTAGCACAGCAAGGCCGTTTTGGTTATTGTTACAAGGCCAGATCAGTCAATCATCCAGACCGTTGCCCCTGCAACTACTGAAAAGGCTGTAGCCCCTCTTCAGGAACCACATGTTTGTCTGGCCTCTCAGCAGATACCCCTCCATTGTGATTGTACCTATGGTACGGCCATCTGTATCGCTGAGGCACACAAGCCTCCTCACCAGCGGCAAGGTCCATGGTCATGGGGGGTGCAAAGATACTGATTCTGAAAATACACCAGAAAGTTTAGAGAAAGTATGCTTTAAACTTGGATAGGTAAATAGAAGTATGCATTTAATAAACAGAAAAATGAAGCCTCCAAACCTATTTTAATGGATTGTGAAAATAACTTGATTTTAGTATTTGAACACTGTAGATAAAAATTATGACTATATAGTTTTTGGGAAAAGTGTTTATTGACCATAGGAAAATGATTGCTTTTCAATACACTATAAGAATCTGAAAACAAGAAATCTAGCAACATGGAAAATTTTTTATCTTTTGCATGTATAGTAAATTAAAAATAATTTAGATTCAAATGTAGCATTATCAGAAGTTTGAAAACGTCACTGTGAATAAATTTTAACAGATGTTCAAATGAGATGAGTAAAAATGAAGCATGAGAGAAAAGTTCAACAGCGTGCAGAAAACACTATGAAGCCTCAAGTTTCTGTGCAACAATGCCCTGCTTTCTCGTGTTTTTTTGGAGATTAGTATTTTCTCAGTACCTCTGAAAGGACATAGGTGTACATTCCAACATACAGGGCAATTATGAGATCAGTAGAAGCCATTGAACAATTTAAAGAAAGCCATGTGCTTGAACAGGGGAAGCAGAGAAAGTTATTTCAGAAGAGCATTTCAAAAACATTTCACTGGTTTCTAGAAGATATTTAAGCAAAATGACTTCCCAAATTAACAGGAAACAATTTTGTCAGGGCATTAGAGACAATGAAGCAAATGCTAATTTCAAACAAAAATACTCAAATCCTACATGAAAGATATGAATATTTTGTACATTAAGAAATGGCCCTGTGACATTGCAAGCCCACTGCTACACTCCTGGAAATGGAAAAAAGAACACATTGACACCGGTGTGTCAGACCCACCATACTTGCTCCGGGCACTGCGAGAGGGCTGTACAAGCAATGATCACAAGCACGGCACAGCGGACACACCAGGAACCGCGGTGTTGGCCGTCGAATGGCGCTAGCTGCGCAGCATTTGTGCACCGCCGCTGTCAGTGTCAGCCAGTTTGCCGTGGCATACGGAGCTCCGTCGCAGTCTTTAACACTGGTAGCATGCCGCGACAGCGTGGACGTGAACCGTATGTGCAGTTGACGGACTTTGAGCGAGGGCGTATAGTGGGCATGCGGGAGGCCGGGTGGACGTACCGCCGAATTGCTCAACACGTGGGGCGTGAGGTCTCCACAGAACATCGATGTTGTCGCCAGTGGTCGGCGGAAGGTGCACGTGTCCGTCGACCTGGGACCGGATCGCAGCGACGCACGGATGCACGCCAAGACCGTAGGATCCTACGCAGTGCCGTAGGGGACCGCACCGCCACTTCCCAGCAAATTAGGGACACTGTTGCTCCTGGGGTATCAGCGAGGACCATTCGCAACCATCTCCATGAAGCTGGGCTACGGTCCCGCACACCGTTAGGCCGTCTTCCGCTCACGCCCCAACATCGTGCAGCCCGCCTCCAGTGGTGTCGCGACAGGCGTGAATGGAGGGACGAATGGAGACGTGTCGTCTTCAGCGATGAGAGTCGCTTCTGCCTTGGTGCCAATGATGGTCGTATGCGTGTTTGGCGCCACAATCAGGACTGCATACGACCGAGGCACACAGGGCCAACACCCGGCATCATGGTATGGGGAGCGATCTCCTACACTGGCCGTACACCACTGGTGATCGTCGAGGGGACACTGAATAGTGCACGGTACATCCAAACCGTCATCGAACCCATCGTTATACCATTCCTAGACCGGCAAGGGAACTTGCTGTTCCAACAGAACAATGCACGTCCACATGTATGCTGTGCCACCCAACGTGCTCTAGAAGGTGTAAGTCAACTACCCTGGCCAGCAAGATCTCCGGATCTGTCCCTCATTGAGCATGTTTGGGACAGGATGAAGCGTCGTCTCACGTGGTCTGCACGTCCAGCACGAACGCTGGGTCAACTGAGGAGCCAGGTGGAAATGGCATGGCAAGCCGTTCCACAGGACTACATCCAGCATCTCTACGATTGTCTCCATGGGAGAATAGCAGCCTGCATTGCTGCGAAAGGTGGATATACACTGTACTAGTGCCGACATTGTGCATGCTCTGTTGCCTGTGTCTATGTGCCTGTGGTTCTGTCAGTGTGATCATGTGATGTATCTGACCCCAGGAATGTGTCAATAAAGTTTCCCCTTCCTGGGACAATGAATTCACGGTCTTCTTATTTCAATTTCCAGGAGTGTAGAAGGGCCAGAACATTAGGACCTTTTGAGAATTTTCAGATGTAAACAAAGTTGTGTTGATGTACTCCCTGTAGTACATCATAGAAAGAGTCTTCCATACAGTTTTGACAGCACTGCATAATTAACTTTTTTGCAATCTACTTTGATGTTTATTTCAGTTGTGGGACCTCCACTGCATGTATGGAACCCCAAAAATTACATCAAAGTAAGGATGAAAACAGGCATGCCGATATCCTATACTAAAAGGCTAATCTGCATGCGCAGCAGTGAGTGATACTTCAAGTTGCAGAATCTTTATGCATGTCCTGATTTTGTTAGGAATACAGCACTGCAGATAAGGAACTAAGTTAACATTAACAAGTGGTCCAGGTGTGAGCACAGCTTTCCATGTACAAAGGGTCCAAGTTCCCTGGTATCAGCAAGCTTGTGCTCACTGAATGTAGGCCCTTGAGAAACCTTAAGACAGATGAACCACAGTCCCAGAGCCTGATACTACTGGTTCTTTACTGCAGCCGTCCACCTGTTGTCACATGGAAAGTGCACTCAAACCTTCCCAGCTACTGCAACACACATGACTTACGTAACATCAATTTAAGCATATGTTAAGTCCCTGTCCCCTCCTGACATTTAACAAATGAGCAAATAAATAGTTCTTTCACAGGTATACCTACACTGAAGTCTAGGAGAAGCATTTTTGACTCTATTGCAATGTGGGTTATTTCACTGTTTCAGTTATGAACCCAACACATTTATACTGAGCCGATACAGTAACATTCTTTAGGAATGCTGTGAGTGTGAGTGCTTGAGTTCCTACAGAAAGATGCTTATAGATACTGCTTTAGCAGGACCTCATGAAAAAACCCGTACTCCATTTGGATAAACCTGCTTCAAACAACTGCTCAGCTGCTTGAGCAGTGATAGCAGATGTCGATGACATGTATTTGTATGTCAGGTGAACCAGTACTGAGGTTACAATATAAGTGACATTAAATATTTGAAAATTTAAGGATACTGAAATGTGTTTTAATTACCTGAGAGCAGCAAGTTGCAGCCTGCAGTGCTTTGCTGGCATAATGTACAAAATCTGTGCATTGCTCCATAGTGTTATTTTCTGACAAATGTGTGACCTACTGCAGTTCACACAGAATGATTGATGTTTTTGTACCCGAGGACGACCTTCATTATGTGAAAGGGTCAGAAAGGAACTCACCTCATATTAATATGGACCAGGATGCCACCATACTTTGCCTTTTTAAGTCTACATTAAGGAAACATTGTTTCAGATATAGTGGAAAAATTGTTGACACCACAGGTCAAAGACAAGGGAGCCATGGGTCACAATTACAGCAGCACACCTCACTGTTCAGGTACAAGAGTTTCTGCATGCAACAATTTTGAGGCCAATGGATTGACTCTCCAGCTGCAATAAAATGGGCACCATAAGCTCAGACCTTGCCATATCAAACATCTCATTATGAGGAACAATTAAGTTCTACTCAGTCCACCATTAATGCAAGACTAAGAATGGTGTCAAAGTGTACAACTTTCAGGGTATCAGATTTTCTCCAGCCTTGTCAAGCATGACATGAGAGACACAGGTCTCTAAAGCATAATTGTGCCCATGCAGATCCACTGGATATACAGCTTTTTTATCTAACCATTGTAGTACACAGTATACTTTTTTTTGGGACATGAATAGTATTAACACACACTGCTTTCCCTGTATCTTGCAACTGGCCCTGTCCCTTAAATGACTGCTTACGAATACTTGAGAAACATTCTACGATATTGTTCAAATTTGTGGGGCTCATACTAAAGAGCACTAACAGGATATTAACATAACACAAAGAAGGGCAGCAGGAACAGTTACTGGTTAACTTTTATAACCCAAGAGCATCTCAAAGATGCTGAAAAACTATCAGAACCTTGAGAAACCAGCTATCCCAAAAACCCTGCTTAAGAACTTTAAAGATGTGTGCTGACAAATTGAAGAATGCATCACAGTCCTCTGTGTATCTCTCCAATGATGGCCACAATAACTGGATTATTTATTACAATATGTGCAGCGGTGCTTAAGTAATCATCCGTCTGAACACTGCATCAAAATGCTACAGGAGATAGTCAAAGTTGTACAATATGACATTCTTTCTACCCTGCTTTTATTAACAGCAGTTTTCAGACCATGGACGTAAATGTGACTGAAGTTCAGTCACAAAAACTCCTAAAAATTATTAAAACCATGAGGCCTCACTGCACAAAATTTACAGTGAAGATATGCTCAGTTTTACATAGTAGAACAAGAGGAGATAGCAGTCTTGGCTGTGATGCTGAAATTAGTGTTTCTTTATTCATTAATGACTCATGGCTTGCATAATTCCAGGCATTTTCAGAGTGGCTGATGTTGATAAGCAAGTTGAAGATATCTGTGATACGAAAACAACAAAAATAAATTTTCTTCATGGGGATGTTTTATTGATATCCATAACTTAACACATATCAGAAAATCTGAAGATACTTTGAATTAGGCAAAACACAAATCACTGATGAATGAATAAGCAGTAATTTCAACATTGCATCTAAGACTATTCACATTCTATACACTGGTTGCTATATCTGAATGCCATAGCAAGTGGAAAATGTTTCGCATGTGGAGAATAGTTTTGTCAGTAATATATGCATCTAAAATAACAGTTTAGCTATTATTACCATCAGAGGTAAGACTTCCTATGGTGCTCATCCCCATATCTGCCACAAAGACTCGGTCCAGGCTGCTGTCTTACCACAGAGACACGTAGGGCCCCAACACATCCCTCAGCACGTGGACCTGCCGTCCAGAACTGTCCACCAGGATCTTGACCATGTCCACATGTGAAGATGAGCCAAATGCCACAAACACGTACCTGTAGCAGAATACCAGACAGTCCATGTTATTAAAGTCAATTTCTTATTTTATAGTAAGTACAGCATTTTCACCAAATCTAGTGAGCTTTACAGAACATTATAACCTACAAATCATTTAAGGCAATCTGCTTCACATTTTTCAATCATTGCCTGCCAAATCATTTGGCTTCTACAGTATTTCAAAATATACCTAAACAGACAGCTGAATAACAATACAATAACAAGTACCGAGTAATAACATGGCTTACATCTTATTGGATTGTGCTACGTTAGTACAAACAAAAATGCTGGGAAAGGAAACACTGAACCAACCAATACTGTGTCTTCTTTGATCCACTGCAAAATGACGGACATTAACTTCTCACAGAATTCCAATATGCATAAAATAGGCACTACAAGAATTTTAATTATGCTCATGACCTAACAGTTTGCTTCATAAATTTCTAACCAATTTGTCATCTATTAATATGAAGGAGACCTCGGCACATAATACAGTTTTGTCACCACCATCTCCATTCCACAAAATAGAGGAGGCAAATTATATCATCAGGAATCTGTCCAATTTGTCTTTGTGTGGATGAAAAAGCCAAATCAGGTAATGGGTTAAAGATGTGGTTCAGTATCATGTTCAGTCTGTGCAAGAGCACTTCTGCAACCCCATGTTCACAAAATAGGTAGTTACTTGCAACATTTACTGCCTAACCCAATCAAAATGCAAAGATAATTCCTTATGCTACATCCTTACAGACTTCCAGCACTTTATATTTTCCTTTAATGCAGAGTGCTACATCGGTTATTCTAATTGGAATACAACAGCTATGACTTTTCTACAAGGTCTGTACAACAAAGACCTTCTTTCCTGTTGCTTCTGTGACACTTTGCTGTCTCTACCATGAATTGGAAAGAGCAGATTTTTATGTATAGGTGGCAGCACACACTCAACAGTAAGTTGGTAGTAATGCTCTATTTTGTGGACACTATGCATTTCACACCTCAAACCATGGAGGTATTGGAAGAGGAGGAGTATGGGGCAATAAAATTCTGTGTTTTTTAAAACTGTACAGCCACCAACACATACACAAACCTGCGGTAAGTTTATAGTGAAGATGCACTACTTTGAGCAACAATTTTTAAATAATTCAACCACTTAAAGAAGGCCACCTTGTCTGTGTTAAACAAGGTGATCTTTGTGTTTTGGCTTCTACTATGACTGAAGTCAACATCACCAGCATGCTGCAACTGTCCATAAGGATCACCAGGTAACATTATGTAACCTCAAAGCAGTATTAAAAATTTCATATGTCAGTGTCCTCAAAATTATGCAGGATCATATCCTTATAACCCATGCTTGTACCTGCTTGTACCTGTTCAAACGAAATGCTGTGTCAGTAGCAACAAGCCATGACGTGCCGCACCTCTTTGCTGATGGAGGGGATCTGTGTTTGGAATCTAATATCACTGGTGACGAGTCACAGTTCAGATGCATCATTACGATCTTTAAGGAGAATGAGCCAACACAGAGAGGAAACCACTCAGTTTTCCAACTCCAAAAGATAACTGAAAGTTTTTCCATCTGCAGGGAAGTCCTGGAATGATTTACTGGCATGCAGATCCTTCACACTACTGTTACAGCAGCATACTGCATGTCAGTATTGGCTGAACTGGTGAAGCACACTGCAAGCAAAGACCAGAAGTTCCTCAGACTGGATGACAACTTCATAACAATGTGCAGCCTCACATCACAAATCAAGTTTTCCAGTTTCTGGTTCAGTTCAACATTACCTGTGTGCTGCATCCACATTATAGCCCCAGTCTTGCACTCTGTGATTTTCTTTTTAATTCCTTTCACTAAAGACAAAACTTTGAGGCCTTTTATTTGAGGACTGTAAGCATTGCTGAAGAAGTGAGCAGTGCTTAAGAAGTGAGGATTCTCAAGGACCTGATAAAAAATTGTCTGCAGTGTGTGTTTGAGCACTAGCAGAGATGCTATAGAAGGTGCATTTCAGTAGGAGGGAAGTACTTTGGAAAAGTTGCTACCATTTGAATGGAGTAATAAACATCTGTGAACAAAATTAGTCTGTCTGTTAATCAGCCCTCTTAAATCACATGATGTGGAGTGATTCATGGTAGAAACCAAAGTAGTAGATACCGGTTGATATGCCACTTGGACACACACACTTCTGAAGTAAGGACATTCGTGAATGAGCAGTGCTAGTGTGTTGGGCTTCAACAGTGTACCACTAACCTAAGTTCATAACTTTGAGTGAGGTCAGGACTGTACACAGAATTTTACATATCTTACTTTAAAGTGGCAGAAGTCATCGAATTATTTATACTTGAACTGCCAGATGAAAGCATAACATCTCTACACCAGAGGCTTCAATGAAAAAACCATTACAAACTCAGGAAGTTTAACCCCTGAACATAAAACCCTGAGTTCTGGGTTTTATTGTCTGACAGAAATGTAAAATCCTGAGTACACTCAGTCAACTCAAGAACAGACCTTTAAAACATTAAACCCTGCATTTGTCTGTTTCAAGACTGGTAGTCAGGTTCTACATTTGTAGCGTGTTTCAGTTGAGGTGGTTGCCAATAGATTCCTTTACTGTGTGCAGTTTTGGATACTCAAAACACACACTTTCAGACTCTCCTGTATTGTTTAAACAATGCTTTCAAAAAAGGATGGCAACAGTGAACCTGTGTTTTACACAGAAACATTAAATTATTGATAAAATTATTTAATTGGACACACAAAAAATCTACTCATCAACCAGCGGCAGAACACACTCATAAAAGACTGTTGTCAATGCCAAGCTTTCAGAGCCAGTGGGTCCTTCTTCAGGCAGAAGGGTTGATGGGGAAGGAAGAAGGGAGAAGGAAAAGGACTGGAGGGGTCTAGGAAAGGGGTAGATTTTAGGAAAGTCACCGAGAACTGTGGGTTGGGGAGACTTGCCATACGGAATGAGAAGGAAAGACTGATTGTTGGGGAATGCATTGGATCTGGAAACCTCAGAGCTTACAGGTGGAAGACGGAGTAATATGCAAGCAGAGATTACTACCAAATCATTGTGCATGAGTTAGTAAGAGTGAGAAGCTAAGTGCATTGTGTGTAACAGAGGTGGGAGGGATCAGTGAAAAAAGATGGGAAAGACAGTAAATGATGTAGAACAGAGTGAAGCAAAGAGTAGTTTCAGTGAAGAAAAGCTGAGATGGAAGAAATTAATGTCAATTAAGGTCAGGTGGGTGGCAAGAGCCAGGGACATGTTGTAGTGCTACTTCCCACCTGCGGAATTCTGAGAAACTGATGTCTGAAGAGGGTGTTGTGAGTTGTCGGTATATACCCTCTGCCTATGCCCATTTATCCTAATTGATTATTTGGTGGTAGTCATACCAATGTAGAAGACTGAACAGTGTTTACATAATAGCTGGATGGGGCTTTCCTGGGGATCCGTAAGTCTTGAGACTTCTGGTTTGGTTTGAATACTTGATGACATATTTACCATATGGACTCATGGTGATGCTGAACTGCTTAAATTCCTGGAGTCTCATAATACCTTCTCCCAGTTAAATTTCACATAGTCTTATTCCAAATCATGTGCCACTTTCATTGATGTTGATCTCGTCCTCACCGAAGGCCAGCTACACATTTCTGTCCACATTAAATATACCAGCAAACAACAGTACTTACATTTTGACAGCTGCCATCCATTCCATGTTGAACATTCCCTCCCATACAGCCTTGGCATCTGAGGCAAATGTATTTGTTCAGATGCAGACACTTTACAGCAATACACCACCATTTTCACCTCAGCCTTCACTGCACATAATTACAGCACCAGTCTAGTTGAAAAGCCAATTTCTCAGGCCATTACATTCAATCCTGGTACTGCTGATCCCTCCACAAAACAGCTTCAGAGCACACTATTGGTGACTCCCGGTCTGGAATGTGTTAATCAGCTACTTTGACAGGACCATGACTTCCTAAAATCGTGTCCTGAAATGAGATCCATTCTGTCAGACATTTTTCCCTCTGCATCTATAATAGCTTTCCATCGCTCTCTCCATCTCCGCAATATTCTTGTCAGACCCTATGCTCCTTCTGCACCCATGTCCCTACCCTATGGCTCCTACCCCTGTCATGATCCCCTACGCACCCTCCTGCCACCACCTGTAACAGCCCTGTAACTGGCAAAACATGTACTATCAAAGGGAAAGCCACCTGCAAAACATCTGACATATACCAGCTAATACGTAAATACTGTTCATCCTTCTACATTGGCATGACTCCCACCAAATTATCAATCAGGATGAATGGGCACAGCAGAGAGTATATACTGGCAACTTGCAATATCATGTTGCAGACCACGCTCTACAACATGACATTCACGACATCGGTGCCTGTTTCTCCACTTGTCTGGATTCTTCTCTCAGACACCAGTTTCTCAGAACTCCACAGGTGTCAACTAGCTCTACAACATGTCCTTGGTTCTCACCACCAACCTGACTTTAATTTACGTTAATTTCTCAGCTTTTCTTTGCTGTAACTACTCTCTGCTTCAGTCCGTTTTATTTTTCTACATCTTTCATTATCTTTCCCATCTATTTTTCATCGCCCACTCCCACCCCCTTTACATACAATGCACTTTGCTTCTCACTCTTATTAACTTGTACACAATGTTTTAGTAGTAATCTCTGTCTTGTGTATTACCCTTTCTTCCGCCTTTAAGCACTAATTTTTCAACATTGTCCGATGCAGTCCTCAACAATCAATCTTGCCTTCTCATTCCGTACTTTAAGTCTCCTCTGACTTGCAGTTCTGGATGACTTTCCCAAAATCTACCCCTTTTCCTAGACCTCTCCAGTCCTTTTCCTTCACCCTTCTTCCTTCCCTTCAACTCTTCTGCCTGAAGAGGGAACCACTGTCTCCGAAAGCTTGCCAACCACAACTGTCTAATGTGTGTGTTCTGCCACCGCTTGGTGAGTACATTGTTTATCTATCCACTTTAATGAGCTTGACACTGAATTTAGTGGCCAATAAAGTGAAGAATATTGTTGTTTCTTTGGTTACTGAAAGCAATGATAGTTTGTCAGTTGAGTTACAGGTGCTCACCAGTGTTTCAAGATAAATACATTCACTGTGCTCCAGCCAGCTCCACCACTTATGTACACAAGAAATTTTTGTGGAATACATGGTTGGACTTCATAGCTACACACATCCAAAAATAACTTCAGGTTTCAGGATATATTAGTCAAAGTCCAGTGCATGAATATATGAGGTCTGTTCAAAAAAATTTTGCAAATTACTCCACAAAATTTTTCTACACTTGTCTTTTACTTATTGTGTATGGTCTACTATGAAATACTCTTCCACAATTGGTAGACTGCTTCCAACACCATTTCCACTTCTGGAAGCAGTCTTGGCACACCACTTGCTAGACTGTGCAAAGTACTGTCTACAAATTTTTAACTCATCTATCACTGCAAAATCTTCATCCTTTTGACAGAGTTTTCAACTTTAGAAACAAAAGAAGTCCACGGCTTCCACGTCTGCGGAGTATGGAGGATGAGGCAGCACACTGATTTTGTTTTGTGGAATAGTCACGCACCAACAGGGATGAATGTGTGGTTGCATTATTGTGACGCAAGAGCCATGAATTCTCTCTCCACGTTTGAGGCCATTTCCTTCTCACATTTTCTCACAGATGTCGCAACATATCTTGATAGTACAATTAATTGACAGTTTGTCCCTGAACTAATCCTTCAAAGGAAACTATCAGCATGGCTTTGACATCTGACCTGGCCTGATGAGCTTTTGTTGGTCTCTGAGAACCTTTTCCAACTCACTGTGAA
Source organism: Schistocerca piceifrons (assembly GCF_021461385.2). Lineage (NCBI taxonomy): Eukaryota > Metazoa > Arthropoda > Insecta > Orthoptera > Acrididae > Schistocerca > Schistocerca piceifrons. Next base: position 171,380,351 of record NC_060148.1, on the reverse strand, counting down.
AGTTGAACCTCAGCCTCAGCGTCATAACCATAGATCCACATCTCATCATGAGTTATGATTCTCTTAATGAACAGCTCTCTCTCTCTCATTTGTGTGACCCAAAAGCTCTTCACAGATTCCAAGGAGAAGCTCTTTCTTTCGTCATGAACCATGGGATGGACTTGGTGGCTACATGACGCATTCCAAGAAACTGTGTCAGGATTTCATGACATGCTCCAACTGATATGTTACATTCTTCTGCAGTCTCTCAGACAGTCAGTCTTTGATTGGCAGACACAGTTTCATTGACATTCCTGATATGAGCATCATCTGTGGACATCAGAGGGAGTCCTGAATGAGGATCATCTTTAACTTCTGTCCGGCCATTTTCAAACTGTGTGAACCATTTGTAACACAGAGTACAGCTTAAGTACTCATCACCATAGGCTTCCTGCATCACCTGACGTCTCTATAAAAGTTTTCTTGAGTTTCACGCAAAATTTAATACACACGTGTTGCTTCTCTAACTGCCTTTTTGAAATTCGCTAACTGTGGAATGCAACATTCTACTCAATATAGCATTATGGCATTGAACAACAACTCAGACGTACAACAATGCAAGTTCTGGCAGATACACATTAAAAGCAAGTGTGTGCATGGATGTCAACTGCATTTTACTCCAACATACCACTGCTGCAAAATTAGGAGAGTTTAGAAATTTTTTGAACAGACCTAGAGTTTATTGTTTGTAATATTCAAAATTTTATAACTTATTTTGAACTTTAAAAGCTGTCTTTATATGTCAGTCATGATTTTCATTAATGGAAAGTATTCTTTGGAACAATTTGGAAAAAAAAAAAAATGTTAAGGGGTTATTTGTCTGTGTATCCAAGCAACAGTCTTAATGACATCAGGCCACTACTTATGATCATAGAATCCTGTCAGTGTGTGTTATGGATCTTATAGTGAGAAATAGTTGGTATTTGTTTTACTCAGCACTAAGGCGCACCAAATGTCTAAATTTAATCCTCTACTTCTGTTAAGGTAGTTCTGTGCTTTTGAATTTGTGTGGTCTGTACATCCTAGCTTAGTAATGATTGGATTAAACCACAGTATAGGATATTCTCTATTGCTAGCCGGAGTGGCCGAGTGGTTCTAGGTGCTTCAGCCTGGAATTGCGCGACCGCTACGGTTGCAGGTTTGAATCCTGCCTCGGGCATGGATGTGTGTGATGTCCTTAGGTTAGTTAGGTTTAAGTAGTTCTAAGTTCTAGGGGACTGATCACCTCAGAAGTTAAGTCCTATAGTGCTCAGAGCCATTTGAATGATTTTTTTATTCTCTATTAGTGCAAAAATTTGTATTGTAGAGGTACTTCAGCACCAAGCAGTCATTTTAGTTCATCAGGAGACATCTTTATGCCACAGGAAATTTTGCAAAGCTAACACCACACAGACCACCCCAAGGGGACCTTTTAATAGCCAACTATATGAGTTGCCAATGAAAATGAGAAACGTCAAGAACTTATGTAGTTTTGGCATTTTGAATGCTCTTATGCATTCTTTCACCACCATCTAAGATTTCATTTTCTTATAATAATCCTCTTGGCAGGAAAAAATTTGAATGCGGAGGAAGGTTCACATGTGATGTCTAAGTTAAACTGTAGTATCTTGTGGGTCTTATTTAATAGACAGTATAATTATTCCACCTTCATATATAGCTGCTGTATTGCACAGAAGAACTTAATGTGGTCTTCGTATCTAGCTAATACTTAAACATTAAAGTTTCATTGGCTTTCTTTAACCCACTTTTACAAAGGCAATCCTAAGTGAAATTTACATGTTTTATTCTTTATGGACTGTATACCAACATTTAAAGTTCCACTGCATTTTCCATTCCCCAAGAACAAAATTAAGTCTTTACCATCTGCAGAGAAACCAACACAATTGTCAGTTGCTTCAGATTGATCATCTGATGTTTCAACACTTCAGTGTTCCTATATATTCAAGACTTTTTGCTTGCCTCATAGTACTTTATGAAAAATATTTGTCTCAGTTATGATGATGACATGTTGCCCACAACTTTTATTTGTCATTAATAGGAAAGTTACATGCAGACTGGTAGTGCCAATTCTTAGTTAAGGATTATTTTGTGGCAACTGATGCTATAAAATTATTCAAATTCTTCAGTTATCTTATAACTTACAGGAAACTTACTGCATCGTTAAGAGGTAAAATACATAAAGTGAAGCTGATAGGAAGCGATTTTAAAGGAGGAAAGTGTTGTAGCCCACACATTTTAGTCTGTACATGCAAGAAAAACAAAAATATGGAAAAGAAAAATAAAACATTTAAATGATACTTAAATTCCACCAGATGGCAAGTATTTAAAAACAGTGATTGATACTTCCTTGGAAAGAGGCTTTAAGACTAAAAATACAACACTAGAGAGATGAGAGGTTAGCTTCAGATATGAGAAAGGTGTAGTAAAGTTACTGGCAATGTCAGAAATACAGAAGATATAAAATGTAGTTTGTGTACAGCGAGAAAAGCTTTCCTTGGAGTTAAATTTCTTTATCAACACATTATCTTATCTTAGAAAGTAGATTAAGGAAAGCCAAACCTACGTTTGAACATTACCAACACATTTTCTTTCTCGTCCTTCCCTCCTTGTTTTATTCCTTCTTATTATTACTATTTTAACTTTATTTATTTAATTTCCCTATCCACCAGTTACCCACTGTGTACCCTAATCCTGTATCACATTATTTACATTCATTCTGGAACCATGCATTCACTGTAGCCAAACTGCAACCCCACATACTTTTCCTCCGGTCCTGCTTAAACATTGGAATTACCCCTAAAGGACTTACCTTAAAAGTTCCCATCCCTTGGTGCAATCCCTCCTTCCACCAGTCTCTCCCAGACTTCCAGAACCTTCAGTCCTTAGCCCTTACCCAACTTGTCCTGAATCTCTGCACTATTTCGTCTAACCACCACTCCCAATGGCTCCTATCTCTTATCAAAGTCCTCCACCTCTCAGACCCCTGCTTGGAGAACAAACTCAGGAACATCATCCTAGAAGCAAGCTGTAAACTTGAATTCCATACCACACACCACCTGAAAAAACTATCCACAGTGCTAGTGCAACACTTAAGAAGTGGGGTCCCTCTCCCTATCCCTCACAAACACCAACCACAACAGAACCTGCAACAAACCCCCCTCATAGCCAACAAACCTAGCCTGGCCACCCTACTCAATCTCCCAATCCCAGCACATACCCCACACAGGCCAAATCTCAACTATAACCACAGTCAAATGCCTCATATCACCAGTCCCAATTCAGTTCTAAACCTCTCATCCAGATCCCTCTCTCCTCCAGAGATATCTGTTCTATCAAAAGGCTTAACCTTTAGCCCCACATCTAAATTCAACCACACTGCCCTGGTTAAAGATCTTCTCTCATTCACCCAGAACCTCAACTTGACCACCCAAACACAGCCCCCAAATAGTAGACCCAGTGTTGAACCCTGTCTAGAACAACTCCGACTGTCTTCTCAAAGGGATCCTCCTCCCTTCCCCCAAAACCATCCCTTGCAGACATTTCAGGAATTCCTCACATCCAGTGTTTCCTCCCAGTCCTTTTTGAAGAACATTCCGACAATCCCCTAACATCACCCCAGCTGAATCCTGTGCCATTAAGGAGCTGAAAACAGACCACTCTATTGTCATCCTCCCTGCAGATAAAGGCTCCACAGCTGTGGTACTTGACCATGTGGAGTAGGTGGCAGAAGGACTGCGTCAACTCTCCAACACCTGAACCTACAAAGCTGTTACCCAGGATCCCATTCCTCCCATCCAGACTGAGCTGCAGAAAATCCTAAAAATCGAAGGTCCCTTACAAGGCCTCACAACGGCCTTCATAGACCTACTCACTCCACCTGAGTCATGTACCCCTACCTTATACCTATTACCCAAAATCCACAAAGAGAACCATCCTGACCGTCCCATTGTGACAGGCTTCAAAGGCCCAACAGAACGTATCTCAGCTCTGGTAGACCAACACCTCCAACCTATCACCCGCAGACTCCCATCCTACATCAAAGACACAAACCACTTCTACGAATGCCTCAAATCCAATCCCACTCCCCTCCCACCTGAAACCTTTCTTGTCACCATAGATGTTACATCCCTTTACACAAACATCCCACATACCCATGGTCTCTCTGCCCTTGAACACTACCTCTCCCAATGCCCACCCAAAGATCTTCGAAAAACCTCGTTCCTTATCACACTTACCAACTTCATCCTCACCCATAATTACTTCACTTTTGAAGTCCAGACCTCAATGCCCACCCAAAGATCTTCGAAAAACCTCGTTCCTTATCACACTTACCAACTTCATCCTCACCCATAATTACTTCACTTTTGAAGTCCAGACCTACAAACAAATCAGGGGAACGGCCATAGGAATCAGGATGGCTCCATCCTATGCCAACCTCTTCATGGGCCCCATGAAAGAGGCTTTCCTGAAGACCCAACAGCTGCTTTCCCTGGCCTGGTATAGGTTTATAGATGACATCTTTGTGGTCTGGACTCATGGTGAAGAAACACTCCTTAATTTCCTCCATAACCTCAACTCCTCTTCGAATCTGAATTTCTCCTGGTCATTCTCCAAAACCCAAGCCACCTTGCTAGATGTTGACCTTCATCTTGTTGAAGCTCACATCCAGACCTCTGTCCACATCAAATCCACAAACAAACAACAGTGCCTTCACTTTGATAGCTTCCATCCATTCCACATCAAACGCTCCCTTCCCTACAGCCTAGGTATTCGTGGCAAACGTATCTGCTCCAGTGACGAATCTGTCAACAATTACACCAAGAACCTGACCAGTGCTTTCCTCTCCCGCAACTATCCTGCAGACCTTATCCACAAACATATCTCCAGAGCAATACATTCCTCCCAATCCCACAAGAATGTTCCTATCTCCAGACCACACAGAAGCACCCCCTTGTCACCCAACATTATCCTGGCCAGGAATACATCAACAAATTACTCTGCCAGGAATATGACTTTCTCATGTCAAGCCCTGAACAATATTCTCCTCACACAACCCAGAATTGCCTTTCATCACCCCCCCCCCTCCTAACCTCCGTAACATCCTTGTCAAACCCTACAATATTCCCACACCACCTTCTCTACCCAGCGGTTCCTACCCCTGTAACCGACCCCGCTGCAAAACCTGCCCCATGCATCCCCCCACAACCAACTACTCCAGCCTCGCTACTGGTAAAACATACACAATTAAAGGCAGGGCCACATGTGAAACAACACATGTCATTTATCAGCTCACATGCCTGCACTGCCAAGCCTTTTACATAGGTATGACGACAACTAAACTGGCTGAGCGCATGAACGGGTGCAGACGAACTGTCCGCCTAGGAGGTGTCCAATACCTAGTAGTGGAGCATGCCCTCCACCATAATTCTAGGGACCTAGGAACCTGCTACACTGTAAACGCCATTTGGCTTCTCCCACCCAACACCAATCCCTTGGAAATGCGGAGATGGGAACTTGCACTGCAACACATTCTTTCATCCCACCAAACCCCTGGACTGAACCTACATTATCCAACCTCACTCCCATTTACTCTTCAGTCTTCTCCTCTTTCCCTTTCCTCTTTAGCCATTCACACATCTTTTCATCCTACATAGTTGTGTTTATCTTTTACTATATACCTCTTCACTTGTATATGCATCCTCTTTGGTTTGAAGCTGGCACAGTACTTACAGTAGAATATCTATGGCTTCCCTCTGACACCCGTGCCTCCATCTTTGCTACCCTCCCTGTTTACCTTTCTCCTGTTGCTTCATAACCTGGGTTGTGAGTAACTGAATCCACTTTCCCTTCTTCCCCTTCTTTTCCCCTCTCTCCTCCCTGACGAAGGAACAAAGTTCCAAAAGATAGGATAAAAATGTTCTGTTCTGTTTTGTGTATCTATTGTCTGTACTGAGCTGAGGTAAGTACTGGCCAGCCCCTCTATCTCTTTGTTAGTATTTGTTTCAAACCTACGTTTCTAGCATTGGTAAAGTGATTACATGGAAGGATCATACTGAGGCATCAGAGTAATTTGGCACTGGAAGTAAATGTAAGAGCATAATAATAAAAGAGAGACCAAGGTTTGAATACAGTTTAGTATGTTCAAATGGACGTAGCATATAGAGAGATGAAGATGCTTGCATAGTGTGATCTGGAGGCATTTTTTGCCCATCATGACAGGCAGTTAAAAGAGTGTGTCATGTACCTTATTAGGAAGGTTAGGTGCTAAACATCTCATAGTATCCTCACATCCATTGAAGAGATACCTACATATCAGCCTAGCTGTAACGTGACATAGCAAGAGCAGCACTTCCACCCTTACCTATTCCATGTCACAAGAGACATTCCTCTGGGCTTCTGGACATCCTCGTTCATGAGCACAGTGCATTCTGTCCCAGTTTTTGTGCAGACTCCAATGTAGCTCTCCTCACCATTGCTGAAGTAGATGTTGCCCATTATGAGGTCCAATGCCAGGTCTTCTGGTAGACTCAAACCTATAAATTTTGAACCATGTCAATTTACACTTCTCTGTGCCAACTGTGCTAACTCCATAATCCTTATTGAACCCATTAACAGAAAACTGTCCGTGACCCAAATATGAACACCACGTCACAGAGCAAAAGGACATTTTCCCCACTAATAAATCTCTGGTAAAGGTGAAAGGGGTAACAAATGAAAAATTTTTAAAATGACTGGGGATTGACAACCCAAACCTTTGGCTCTTGGCCTACACCCAGTGAAAATCAAAGCCACAGATCCTTTCTCATATATTTCACCAAAACTTAATTTTTCTTTTCGAAACTATACACAAAAATTGGAATCAAAGTGTTCTTCCTTATACTGTAGAAGAAACAGTTTCCTCTAAAGATAACAACAGAACAGTGACACTGATACAGTACTGTTTTGTATTCAGTACTCTTCCACAAATGTAAATGTCTTCATTTGTCAGAAATTAATTTCAGTATTATGATTTCTTGTAAGCAACAATTTTTTTAATTTGCTGTGAAGTAGACACATTGGCTGTGTCAGAGATGTTTCTTTATATCAAGTCTATACTCTAGTCTGGACTGAAGGGAGAGATATTTGACATAAGAGCATGGAATACAGAGTCTGCAGAACAGTAAACTGTGAAAGAGTAGGGGATCAAAATTCCCATTACAAACTTTGAGAACTTTTAGAGGGGATTGAGTATGTAACATTTTGAATAGCAACCCATGTCTGGAAACATGCTGTTTCTGTTGTGCAATAGTTTCATTTCAGATGTCTAGCTCTTCTGTTTCTGGTAGAGGAATTTAATTAGGTGTGATGCAGTATAATTATTAGATAAAAATTCAAAAGGAAACTTAACAAAACATCCATTTATCACTTTAGCACATTTGTATTAACACTTTTTACATTATGTGTTTACATTATTCCGAAACGAAAAAGAACCCAGCATAATGTACTTAAAAGACAGTACCGATGGATTATGACAGCAACTCAATGTTGCGACCACTAATGTTACTGACATTGTACTTCTGAAGCATGTTGTACACTCCATCCCACTAATGTCTCTTCAGTTTCTGGTGCAACAACCAGAACTCATGCCAGTAGATCCTCCTCCTGTCTCTACAGGAGTCAAAAACTTTACATATGACCCCATGCAAAATAGTCCACAGGAATTAAATCTGTCAATTGTGTCAGCTAAGCGGTTGGACCAACTTAGCCCATCCATTTTTCACTATACCATATTGTCTGTTGATGTGTGTGTGAGCTGCATGTCTGAGATGAAGTGGTGCCCATCATGCTGAAACCACATTTCGTGACAGACATTCAGTGATACAGCTTTCAAGAACTGGTCTGACAAGTTTTTAGGAAGATTGAGGTTGCAGGACCATTTCCAATTATCATGAGTTGCACTTCCTTTCACTCAAGCTGTCTTAGAACAGAAACAATATGTTTCCTGACAGGTTGATATTCAAAATATTGTTTATCCACTCCCCCTACAGGTCCTTGAAGTTTGTCACAGGAATTTCTGAACAGCCTGTAGATGCCAACTAGCTGCAAGTGACACAGGGTGGCAGTAAGTATGCCTCCAGCATGGAGACCTAGGGCAGTAACACTTTGTGGATGAGAGAGCCAATACAATTCTGCTGGGTCAGAGAACAATGTTAATTTATTAAGAGGCTTCAACAGAACTTTGAAGGACCAGTACAGTTTGGCCAAAGTATGCCTAGAATAATTCACATCTGGAAGAGATTCCACAGTTAACATTATTATGCTGAGCTAATACATGATGCCAGCAGCTTCACAGTTAATAAAACCTGTTTTACACGGACGACTTTCCGCTGAAAATTGACTACTCGATTCGAGTGTGTGCTTCGAGGGTCTGCGTGTAAATCAGGAGCCAACCACGACTCGAGCGGATCAGTGACGTCAATGATCACCTACATCTGCATCTACGTTTATAATTCACAAACCACCAAACGGTGTGTGGTGGAGGGCACTCGAATCTCTCTAATTTTACATTCGTGATCTCCTCGGGAGGTATAAGTAGGGGGAAGCAATATATTCGATACCTCATCCAGAAATGCACCCTCTCGAAACCTGGACAGCAAGCTACACTGTGATGCAGAACACCTCTCTTGCAGAGTCTGCCACTTGAGTTTGCTAAACATCTCCGTAACGCTATCACACTTACCAAATAATATGATCATTCCACTTCAAATTGTTCTGTACGCATACTCCCAGATATTTTACAGAAGTAACTGCTACCAGTGTTTGTTCCGCTATCTTATAATCATACAATAAAGGATCCTTCTTTCTATGTATTCACAATAGATTACATTTCTCTATGTTAAGGGTCAGTTTCCACTCCCTGCACCAAGTGGCTTTCTGCTGCAGATCTTCCTGCATTCCGCTGCAATTTTCTAATGTTGCAACTTCTCTGTATACTACAGCATCATCTGCGAAAAGTCACATGGAACTTCTGACACTATCTACTAGGTCATTTAGATATATTGTGAAAAGCAATGAGCCCATAACACTCCCCTGTGGCATGCCAGAGATTACTTAGACGTCTGTAGACGTCTCTCCATTGAGAACAACATGCTGTGTTCTGTTTGCTAAATCTCTTCATTACAGCCACACAGCTGTTCTGATATTCTGTAGACTCTTACTCTGTTTATCAGGCGACAGTGCGGAACTGTATCAAACGCCTACCTGGGAGCCTGTATCTAATATTTTCTATGCCGAGTGCGGAGTTCTAAAATTCGGAGAATGCGGAATACTGCGCATGCACAGAAGGCATAGGCGTGCCATATTTGTTTACAGTTGTGGATTTACAGCAAAAGACAGACAGAACATTTTTGAGCACAATTCTCATAGTGAGTATCCATCATCAATTGTTAATAAATGTTGTTCATATTTTGGTATTGTCACAGTATATATGTATATAAATTATTTGTATTTTATAATTTAGTGTTATTTTTTAAAAATGGAATGGACAAAGAATTTCATCACTGCCTTGATTTCTGCATATCAGGGCAAAAACGTTCTAATAGATGCAGAACATTCACTGTACCCCAACAAGGTAAACTTGTAACTTCTGTAACGTTCTTTGTGGTCCTTGTATCTTTATACTACTTATAGGTGCAAGTAGATACATAAACGTGTAGAGAAGTATTATCGACAAATCTTGTATTTTTTCTAGAATGCAAGGAAAGAGTGTTTGGAACATGTAGCAACAAAAGTGGCCAAAGTCTTGCAAGGCATTACCGCTGATGACTACAAGGCCAAATTCTCAACTTTGTGGTCTCACTATGGCGCTGAACTGAAGAAAATACATCAGAACGAGAGCAGTGGCTCATCCAGTGCCGTATACAGGCCAAGAGTCTGGTAGTTTGATGTTTTACATTTCCTGAAAGACTTCATTACACCACGCGAAAGCCGGTGTAACATTCCGAACAGTGTTGTAAGTATTTTTAGTTAACTTTTTATTCTCATACACAGCAGTTTGTAACAGTTCTTTTTATTGACAATGTTAAGTTTGTTAATGCTGTTGGTGCTGCCCTGAAATGAAGAAAAAGATTTTAGTGAATTTTAAATAAAATGTTGAGCATAGTTTTGAGATAAGCTATTAAATGTAGGAAGAAGAGAGAGCTGAAATTGCATGTATTATCAGTAAAGGAAAATGTAGTTAACTTTTACTGAGTAACTGAATATATTATTTGAAGCAGTAACTCCAGAGGCATTCAGTGAATGTAGCATAGCTGGCAGTTATAGAACATTAGCTCTATTTAGTATGTGTATTTGTCCATTGCATCTATAACAGCAGTAACTGCTGCAGATATATCTTGCCAGATTCACTGAACTTGTACACTACTTTTTGCAGAATTAATTTCTTAACATGCTTCATGAATGAAACATGTATTTTACATCTAACTTTACAATTCATACTCAGCTTGTACATTTAAATGACCCATACAGGAACAGAAAATTGAACACTGTGCAATAAAAGTGCATATATTTATGGACTGAGTAGAAGCATGACTGCGTGTGTTTTTTTAATGTAGTTTATATCACAGGTAGATTTCTCAGTGAGTTTAGCAGTGTAATCTGCACTGGCACTGTAAGCAAGTGTTTTCTTGTGTGGTGGTTTATGCTGAGCATGGTGTTACTTTAATGATCAGCTTCTTTACCAGTTAAATATATGTTAAAGAGTTGAAATGTTTGGCAAATAGAAATGCTTGGCAGAGAAAGTATGTCAAGTGCTGTGAAAACAAATTTAATTTCCTTATTTAATTCCATTCATTCTGGAGGTTTTATTCTGTATTTAAAAGTATTCACCTTACTGGATAGTGTCCTAAGAATATTACATTTTAATTTAGGCACAACTGAGTGTAACATTCTAAGTGCTCATAACTGTTTAGACTGTGGTACAAGATTTTTCAGTTCTTAAGACATGACAGCCACTACTTAACTTACCATTAACAAACTCAATATTCCACATCACCTTTACTTCAGTTGTTGAGCTATTTATGTGATTATCATTGTTCATTCCTTCAGCAGGTCTTCTTTATTTATTTAGAACCTACATTAATGCATGATTCATAGCAAGCCTCTCATTGTGGCCGTAGGTTATTATCAGGTGCTATCCTTCCTCCTTCCCAGCCTAGATCCTGGATATACTCTAGATTTAGTTTACTTTGCAATTCCACTACATTACTGTCCAGAGATTTCTCTACTGGCATTGTACTCATACTTAGCATTACTTTTAAAAACAGAGAAATATTGGTGACAAAGGGTTAGTGTTTTAGTGCTAATTCCCCTCATCTCCCTTCTTCCCCTCCACCCCCCACTCCCCATTTACACGATTTCTTGGTTGTGTTGGCATACTGATGTGTAACATAGCCCGAGGTCTGGTTTAGATTATGTGGTGTCAGTTTCATTGAATGTTTGGGGAGCTGACATTTGTGAATGCAAACAAAATGTGTGGTATGCACCACATGTGACTTTCTTTTTAACCTGCAACATGTTAATGTAATACCTCGACCATAACCAACAAGTGTGAAGACTTGTGGGCCACAAATTACCAGGAATAGGAGTCACTATATGGGTGTTCAATGTATCCCCTGAGTGTTACATATCTTTGGTAGTGTGGTGGGATTAAAGTGAATAAAACAATTTGTCTGATAATGTATTTTACTCCATGGGATAGTACCTACACAACGTACCCTGAGCTTTCCTCCAGCAACTAGGCAGTTCTCTGTTGGGTTGGTGGCAATGGTAGGAGAGTATTCTGGTATGTTATGGTTAAATAGTATGGGGGTGTCTCTCAGCTGCAAAGCCCACTTATAATCTGACAGGGAATCCACAGGGTCTTCTCCAATGTTAGCAGTTTTGGATAACTCAGTGCCACCAACATCAATGTCATTGTCACTTAGCTCTGAAGTGGTGTGGAAAGTAAACATGTGGAAGTACTCATGGATCTTCTTCTTTGGAAGGAAAATACTTAGCACTAATTCCAGTTGTTTCTGTGATGTTACATTCATTTAGGGATAATGAAGAAGATGTATCTATTTGGAGTAAGGGACCCTTTTCCAGAAATGACAGTCAGAAGTTATAAGTGGAAACCACTCTGGTGCCTTTGACTATGACACTTTTCTGCTGCAAGGTTTTTGCTTACCATATTTTGGGAGTAAGTAGTATGGATCAAGACAAGAAAAAAATTGTCTGGTAAACATGGGTCCAAAAACACTTACCTTAGGAGCTATGATCAATTAGTCAGTATAAGAGATGTTTCGTAGTAGCAAATATGAATAAGTGTTTATACAGCTCTTGATGTGTGCACTTTCAAGCCCATGCATACTGGATTTTTTTTATTGATTTGGTTTGTACTACCTCCTCCAAGAAATACAGAAAGCAAAGAGATTACAATACAAGAGTTTCTCTGTCAGACGTATGAGAACAATTTTCGCGTATGACTTACAGCTTTGCTGTTTTTCAACTAGGGCTTCTTACCTCAAAATGATACATTTACCTCCCTCCATCATATATCAAAGTTGGTAACATCTTTACAGACTCTCCCTGTAATACTTTTATTTCCTTGTTCAAGCAGACTGTACTGATTAAGGTGCAGTGAATGTTGTGTACCAAGTGTAGTCAAAATTATGAATGCTCTCTCCCAATGCAAGACCAAAGTAATAACAAAAAGTATGCAATTAGATATACCATTTCTTCCACCTTCAACTATTAATACACAATGATGGTCGATGGTGTTCAGTTTTTGTTGTTGTTCTTTTACTGAATATGCAGTTTGACACATCACTGGCCAGTTACATATTACTTAACCACTTAATTGGTCTCCAGCTTAAATGACATTTACTTCATTATATTTACATAATTATTTTTTTACTTATCGGCTGTATTTCACTCATTACTTATTTTCCAAAAAAATTGCCTCAATTACAATAATATGACACCCCTACAATTACTGTTTACTAACCACAGGACACTAAACATTTGAAATAATTTGATATGTCTTAGCTGTAAATGGTGTAGAGAATTCTCACAGTTCTCAGTGGACTAGGCAGTATAATATTCATGTTGACTGCTTACAAAAACAGCTTATTCTTGATGAGTTTTGTTTAGTGAGACCTTCATTAATGTGTAACCAGACCAGATAGCAGCTTAACATCACTCACTGTGGATAGCAGAAAACTAGAGCACAAGTATGTTGAGTAATTGTTCATGGCATGAAGACTTGATTTCAGTAAAATTTTGGGTAACATTTGTGATAAATGTGGTTGTTCGGATGGATAATGATATATGATATTGTCAATACACAGTGACCAAATGTGTTATCAATAAGGCTCATCAATTTGGAAATTCTCTTTTGATATATGTGGCCTTGTGATCCATTTAATGTAGAAATGAATTCCAGTTTGCTACAATTAAATGTTTAATGAAAAAACAGCAGAATAAAACTCTTTAGTATTTATGTAGTCAGTTCAGTTGATTAGCCTCCTTGTAAGTCATCTGTCATGTTTCATTAAATGTCACATTATTTGATCTGCATGGAATAATTTCAGTTATATGTTGATAAAATATTATATACAACATTGGGTCATATAGTTACTGGTTTGTCCTCTCTGCAGCCATGCTCAAAGCAACCTGAGGTCTAATACACAACTAAAATGAGGGAATTTTACAGGTGCCTCACAACTCTGGTACAGAAATCCCGAGGACTAGGAAGATGCCTGACAACTCAGTGATAGAAATCATAATTTTTTATGATGAGAGTAGTAATGTAAGTCAGGTCAATAACATTTTTCCTTTTTATTGTACAGTAAGTAATAATTGATATACTGAAACATTTTTTTCCCTTAGATCGATAGCCCACCATGTACACCAAATAGTGAACGCCCAGATATCACAATTGATGTAAGTAAAAGATTCGCTTGAGGTAATGTTCATAACCTCCTACACAAATAAGTTCATTCCAGCTTGCAAATACAGAGATTAAATCTTAACCTCCCAACGTTACTTTTATTTATAACAGTAGCCGTTAATGAAATTAAACAAACTTAAACAGTCCTCTTGAACACTAATGCCATTTTTCATTACAGAATATGGATGTGGTGGTAGTTAACAACAGTGCTGAATTTGAGGTGCCTAGTACTCCAGTGGTTTCTGGTGCATATTCCACTACACCAAAAGTTCGGAAGATGAGAAAGAGTGATAGTAATCCCTTACTAAATACAGTACTGGAGAACTTAAACTCAAAATTGACCCAAAAGGCATTAGACCCATCTCCACATGATGCTTTGGGACACTTCATTGTTGAAGAGTTGTCCAGAATAAGAAATCCAATGACTGTGAGAGACACAAAACATAAGATACTGAAATTTATCATGGAATCTTAAATAATGAATGATAATTGTTGAATTGTATGCATTTAGTGTTTATTACTTTGAAAATACATTACCATACAAAAATTGAAGTTTTTAATTGACTCCATTGCCAAGGGACAGAAACACTCGTATTAAAATATTCACAGTATTCACAGACTTCCTTTGCTTGCCTCGCAGTTCTGCTGGTGTGTGCTACCCCACAGAGCACCAGCACGCCATGACCCTTCCTCCATCGTACAAGACTCCGTGTTTTCCACGTCTCTGGTTGACATATATGTGCTGTCTGTTTCATCAATCTAAAAAAATATGTAAAATGCAAAGTGTTTCCGTAATTAATTCCACTTTGTCTACAGCAAGTTTAATAGTTGTCAGTAATATTCAGAAAAGGTTGCTCAGAATACCAAAGGCATTTTCAACAACTCGTCTTGCCCTTGATAATCTGTAATTGAAAACATTTTTGTGAGTTTCATTTTTATAGTCTTTATAGGGCTTCATGCTGTATGACTGGAGTCTGAAAGCGTCATCTGCCACAACAACATGTGGAAGAGATATGTTGCTGTTTTTTAGCACTTTTTCTTGTGGAACTTGCAACCAATTTTCCCTTAGTGCAGAGCTTATTTTACATTGCTGAAAGACTCCTCCATCGCTTACTCGCCCATTGCACCCAATGTCAATCAGAGAAAACCAATACTTAGCATCAACGATTGCTAGTAATACAATGCTATTAAATTTTTTGTAATTATAATAAAGTGAGTCAGCTGATCTTGGTGCAGCAATCGCAACATGTTTCCCATCCATTGCACCTGTCAATAAAACAACAGAGATGATTTGTCAATTTTGTTTAAGTAGATTTTATTTGGAGACAGTTATAATAAACTACACAAAATGTAAATTCCTTGATTAAGTAACATACCTAAGCAATTTGGGAACTGCCACAGTTCATCAAACATGTCATCAGTCAGCTGCCACTCTCTTTCTGTTGTCGGAGCCTACAGAATGGTGACAGCAGTGAGATATTGATGACATTGTTTTCACAGTAATGATGGAGGATATTGGTTTTGGTGGGACGATACTTCAACTATAGCTTTAAAGAACACACTTACCTTCAAATATTTATCTTTCAGTACATCTCGAATTGCTGTGCATACTTGCATGATAATATGTGAAATACTCGGCACAAATATTCTGTGCAAGAATGACAAACTCTTGTAACTTTCCCCTGTTGCCAAGAACCTGAGAGTAACAGCAAGCCTGTAAAAAAATTTTTATTCATTCACACATCAAGTTCAATAGATCCAATACTGATTGACTCAAGACATGTACAAGAGGCAGAAGCAATATATGCTGGCTGCTTCTATATTCTATACTAGCAACAAAATGATGACTAGCATCAATCTACTCAGTTATGGTAATTATTTGTAGATTATATAAGTATGTTACAATAAAACACCTTTTTTGAGAAAGACAACTGCTTCATTGCTCAGCTGCTGCTGTATAATACCTCACACAAACCAGTATAAGCTGTCTATATACAGGCAAAGTAAGGTTGCACCCTAATACTAACATTACTGTTATGCAGAAATCACATTCTGGGGTCCCAGTATTCAAGTAGCTTAGAGTGGCTAAAGAAACACTCATTTCCTTTATATTTAAATATATCAAATTTTCAGTCTCCTGCTTGATGTCCACTGGTAACTTGTTAGATGCTACTACATTAGAATGTAAAACTCCTCTCTGTTACCTTTAGTATTGTGGCTGTGAATTACTGAGTTCAAACTAAATACTATTTGGCGTTATTATTATTGGCATGTAAGAATCCCTAGGTCTTTGAAACTTCAGCAAGATGTTAAATTAGCAATTTCCTAATACGCTGTTACTGCACAGTTTGTAAAATGGTTACGTATCCACCATGCTTGTAACATCTCAGTTAATTATCCATCTAATGCCCACAAACTTAACATTTGGAGTCTTATAAACTGAATTCCCTATTAATCACTACTTCTGGTACCTGTTAAGTCATTTTGATATGTTTGTAATTTCATATTAAGGTTAAAGGTAGTGGCTGTGAACCAGCTGTAGGCCTTTATTATTCTGCTGGTTGACTCTAGTATTGATATGTTTGGACATTTTATCAGTACAGTAGCGCCATCAGCAGACATTAGAGATTTTGAAGTCACATGTTTCTTATAAATTGTTTATGTAGACCAGGAACAGGTGTCAGCTAAGCACTAAACTTAGCAGAACAGCATATTAATATTTTCCCACTGTCAATTTATTCTTATTCCCATTTTATTTACTAGCCTCCATTTTCCAGTGTTAATATATGACTGTCAGTATGTGGGGGAGACCACTACTCCCATACCATATTACTTTCCCTAGCAGAATTTTATAATCTACACATTCAAAGGCCTATACAAGATCACAAAAAATGCCTATTAGATTTTTTAGTTAGTTTTACAACAATTTATGAGATTATTGCATCTTCAGTAGAGAAGCCTTTTCAAAAGCCAAATTGAGCTGTTACAGGGTTATCCAGAAGACTTATTTACATTGATGGTTGCAGAATGAATAGTGATATATATACAAATTATATAACGATACTGCAGTTAGGAGTAATCAAATATTAAAGGAACAAATGCAATCTAAATTACCTCTCAAAATCCCGCTGTATACATCAATGTGCAAAGTTGCCTGAATACAGTGAAATCTGGAAAACATAACTGCTACAGGATATAATGCATTTGAATTACAAATAAGTGGCCAAAAATAATACTAACAGTGCTAGATTACTGTGATTTTTCTGTGTAAACCGTAAATAATTTAGCATAAAAGTGCTCTTCAGCAGCTTAATGATGTAGTGGAAGGGCACATAAACATTCCATTTGGTCTTAGTAAAAGTTAATATGTGCAACTGGTATGCATTCAAATACACTTTTCCAGTTATGTTTACAGTGCCACTGATTGTACCCTACCAATGAACGAAACTTTGTTGGTATTCTCAGACTCTAAATGACAACGCACTTGCAGTATTGTTGAAGAAATCACCACAAAGTAAATACAGACAGTACACACACAAAAATTGTAATCCTAACAATATGGTATATTGCAGTACATACAATCTTACCTTCAACTAGGAGAAATTGATTCCTTCATGACGGTGTCTTTGTGACAAATGTTATCACTGATGAACGACAGCAATTTGTCATAACATGACTTGTCCATGCCTACAAAATTGCAGAATTCATTGGGGTCCTCTGGTTCCATTTTGTTCATCGCATGTTGTATATACCCCTCCCTTCTTCACGTCTCTGCAGCCAATGTCGAGCCCAACAACCTCTTTTTCTGCCTCTTCTGTCCTTCTTTTCCACTTCCAGTGCAGCGATTGCTATCATTGCTGTAGCAATTTCTAGCAGATTCCTATCCATTGCTGTGTTTTCAGAACATTGAAACAAGTATGTAGTTGCACACGGTTAAATGCAGATCATAAATTCACAGAATACGGTGCATATGATATAAATGCATGTCCACAAATAAATTAGATATACCTTTAGAACTGAGATACGACACTCAACAACTATTCATGGGTTGTTTAGAGGAAGCCTTCTTAGTTAGCCAGGCCTGCCAACCCAAAGTTTGGTACAGATTAATTGATGACATCTTCATGATCTGGACTCACAGTGAAGAAGAACTCCAGAATTTCCTCTCCAACCTCAACTCCTTTGGTTCCATCAGATTCACCTGGTCTTACTCCAAATCCCATGCCACTTTCCTTGACGTTGACCTCCATCTGTCCAATGGCCAGCTTCACACGTCCGTCCACATCAAACCCACCAACAAGCAACAGTACCCCCATTATGACAGCTGCCACCCATTCCACATCAAACGGTCCCTTCCCTACAGCCTAGGTCTTCATGGCAAATGAATCTGCTCCAGTCCAGAATCCTTGAACCATTACACCAACAACCTGAAAGCAGCTTTCGCATCCCGCAACTACCCTCCCAACCTGGTACAGAAGCAAATAACCAGAGCCACTTCCTCATCTCCTCAAACCCAGAACCTCCCACAGAAGAACCACAAAAGTGCCCCAGTTGTGACAGGATATTTTCCGGGACTGGATCAGACTCTGAATGTGGCTCTCCAGCAGGGATACGACTTCCTCAAATCCTGCCCTGAAATGAGATCCATCCTTCACGAAATCCTCCCCACTCCACCAAGAGTGTCTTTCCGCCATCCACCTAACCTTCGTAACCTCTTAGTTCATCCCTATGAAATCCCCAAACCACCTTCCCTACCCTCTGGCTCCTATCCTTGTAACTGCCCCCAGTGTAAAACCTGGCCCGTGCACCCTCCCAC
This sequence comes from Schistocerca piceifrons, assembly GCF_021461385.2. NCBI lineage: Eukaryota > Metazoa > Arthropoda > Insecta > Orthoptera > Acrididae > Schistocerca > Schistocerca piceifrons. The sequence continues at coordinate 171,361,527 of NC_060148.1, read as the reverse complement.
GACCACCTACTCCAGTCCTGTAACCTGGAAGGTGTACACGATCAAAGGCAGAGCCACATGTGAAAGCACCCATGTGATTTACCAAATGACCTGCCTACACTGTGAAGCTTTCTATGTGGGAATGACCAGCAACAAACTGTCCATTTGCATGAATGGACACAGGCAGACAGTGTTTGTTGGTAATGAGGATCACCCTGTGGCTAAACATGCCTTGGTGCACGGCCAGCACATCGTGGCACAGTGTTACACCGTCCGGGTTATCTGGATACTTCCCACTAACACCAACCTGTCAGAACTCTGGAGATGGGAACTTGCCCTTCAGTATATCCTCTCTTCTCGTTATCCACCAGGCCTCAACCTCCGCTAATTTCAAGTTGCCGCCGCTCATACCTCACCTGTCTTTCAACAACATCTTTGCCTCTTTACTTCCGCCTCGACTGACATCTCTGCCCAAACTCTTTGCCTTTACAAATGTCTGCTTGTGTCTGTGTATGTGCGGATGGATATGTGTGTGTGTGTGCAAGTGTATACCCGTCCTTTTTTCCCCCTAAGGTAAGTCTTTCCGCTCCCGGGATTGGAATGACTCCTTACCCTCTCCCTTAAAACCCACATCCTTTCGTCTTTCCCCCTCCTTCCCTCTTTCCTGATGAAGCAACCATTGGTTGCGAAAGCTAGAATTTTGTGTGTATGTTTGTGTTTGTTTGTGTGTCTATTGACCTGCCAGTGCTTTTGTTTGATAAGTCTCATCATCTTTGTTTTTAGAAATAAATTATTTTGTTAAGTTTTTGAGCTTCCACTGCAAAGTGTATGAATCCTGAATCCTTCCTGGTGTTGCTGACAAAGTTTTATTAATTTATTTGTAATATTATAGACACTGGAAATTAAAATGTCCTATGTTGACTCTCAGGCCAAAGTCGGCCTATTTGACGTCCTACCACCCTTAACATACATCATACTCAGCATCCTGAAGTCAACAGTTGATGCTGCTTCATCACACGTTTTGGGTAACATTACTGCGATGAGTGGACAAGATACAAAATTTTCTTCCCCCAACTCACTGCAAACAGCATATATAATCCAATGTTTACTGTTGTGTAAATCTTACCTTGGGAGAAAATTAAAACTGTCATGTTCTTAGCATAACACTAAATTGTCTACACAATTCATACAAATAGAAACAAGCACTAATTCAATGTAAAAATCCAAGTAGAGGAACAATCCATTTTCCCCTGATATCAACAATGCTTACACATTAATTTACTTTTCAGCTACTCACAGGTTTAAATGTAAGTACAAGGTAAATCAAGTATGTCTGCACAAAATTCTTACCTGTAATAGTAGAATTATGTTATAGTGAGTACCATTAAAATATGAGAAACAAAATGACAGTAGCTGTACCACTGCCTTTTTGTTTCATGGAAATGAGTCCATTGACAATAGCCTACTTTCACCGCCAACTTATCAGCCACTTTTCTAAGGTGGTCCTGGCTATCGAGGATGTCTGCACAGGTGAACAGTATAGGCTCCAGTGTGTTCATATTTGACTTTGTTGTTACCTTGCAATTCTAAACTTATGTGACTGTTAACCACCTTTTCTTGTGGAGAATGTGAGTGCAGCTCAACACTTAACAATTCCTACAGTTCTTCTCGCACTTAATTTCTAAACAGCCTGTAGATGCCAACTAGCTGCAAGTGACACAGGGTGGCAGTAAGTATGCCTCCAGCATGGAGACCTAGAGCAGTAACACTTTGTGGATGAGAGAGCCAATATAATTCTGCTGGGTCACAGAACAATGTTAATTTATTAAGAGGCTTCAACAGAACTTTGAAGTACCAGTATAGTTTGGCCAAAGTATGCCTAGAATAATTCACAACTGGAAGAGCAGCCACAGTTAACATTACTGTGCTGAGCTAATACACGATGCCACGAGCTTCACAGTAATGCTGGGCCATCTCAGACTCAGTTCTGTGAAAGACTTTCTATCCTCTGGGGAGGTTTTTGGACAAAACAGTTGTACATACTTAATGATTCTTCTACAGTTGCTACTGATCCATGTAACTTACCACAACCAGGGTCAACATTCTGTTCTCCTTAACACTGATAATCACATGAGCTCCAGAAACTTCAGTTTGAGAGAAACTTAGCCTTACTCTCTGGCAGTTATGGTAAGTTGAGAAACAATTTCTTGTTTATTAATCAAATTCCCTATGCAAATATTTTACTGCAATCGATTTTACTAACTTTTGTAAGGAACATTTGGTAATTGCCAAAAATATTGAATGTGGAAGAAGAGTTTACTTTAACTCTCAGCCAAACGTACTAACGATTTTTATGTGTCTCGATAAATGTGAATATCAGTGTCTTTGTATTCTAATGATTTGTCATCAGCTGTCATTATCAAATTACACTAATGGTACCTTGACCTTTCAAAGTCTCAAACATCTACGATGCATGCACACAGACTGAAGTGGCAAATGAAAATTTGTAGAGAGGCCAAGATTTGAGCCCAGTTCTCCTCACTGCTTCACTATGCGGATGCACTACCACTACACCATCCTTGCACAGTGTCTTTGGACACCTGCACAAACTATCTTAGCCCGACTCCTTCAATCCAGTTTTCTATTCACACCTTGTCCAATACTGAGATGCTATTCCAATACATTTGGAGAACCTGTGCAATGTTGGTCAAGTTTGGGGGGAATACCATGTGGGCTGAGGTGTGAACAGGAATGTCGATTGAGGAGACATGTGCTAGGGTAGTCTGCAGTTGTGCAAAGCCACTGCACCAGTGTGGTGTAGTGTAGTGGTTGGTGCATCCGCGTAGTGAGCGGCAGGTGTGGGTAAAAATTTTCATTTGTCTGTCCTGTCTGCACATATAGATTGATATCTATGTTTCCAACACTGAATTTTAAGTATTTTGAATGGTTCATTTTCCAAAAGGAATAACAGTTAAGATAACTTTAACAATACACTTATAATTATGCCACAATGCAGTAATTCAGTTTTGATCTCAAAGAGCTTAATCTTGAGTGCTCATTATGTACTCCAATTTTTCTAATGACTTCCTGTGAGCCATGACTTTTTGTCTATACCCATATTACTAATTTTTATGTACACTCAACTTTAATCAAATGTAAGTGGTTTCAGTAGTCATCAATTTTAGGACTGGCAACCTTATTTCTTTGTATAACTGAAGTTTCATTTAACTGCAGTTTCTTTAATAACTAATTCAACTATTCAAAATTTATTTGTAATTATGAGTGTTTCCATTTATTAAGATAGTATCCACTTGTGGAGAAGTGTAGAACTAATCTTCACATTTCAGTTTGTTTTCTTTGGAATCTATGCCTTTCTGATAACTAGGTAAGCTTAATCATAGTCAGTATCAAAGTAAACTGAAGGATGTGGGTGGATTACAAGGTCACTCAATACTGATTCCATACCATTCAACAGCAGTCAAAGTTCCAAATTTATTATCCTGTCTTGCACTGAATTTTGACTATACTAAGGCTTTCTACATGGTTATATGAACTAGGCTGTGGGAAATATCCTGAAGTACGGTTTTCTCACTACACCCAGTGAAGGTTGTATAATGGTTATTCAAATACACCTCCATTCCCTTTCCCACTTCATATGTTTTGACTATAACAACTAAGCTGTTAGTCAATAATCCAGTATTCTAATGACACAGAGAAATGTAAACCAGTGTTTTTAATGTTTTTTGAGCTTACTGCTCTGTCCTGATTTGCTCCAACATTTGGATTATCATTTAAAGGTAACATACACCAAAAATTACCTAAACAATTCAGGACTATTTTCTACAATTTTTAAATCATTAATGCCTGAACAATGAAGCTCAGTTTGGACATGCATTTGGTGAACAAGCAACCCCCTACATCAACTACAAATGTTAAAACAAATTCAAAGGAGATTAATGATTTCTCATTGTTCTAATTCTTAAATGCCCAAGTACTACTGTTACTAATGAAAAAAATATTGCCATTGTTTGAGCAATGATTTAGTAATACCGAAATGAGTATTGCATTGGGCATTGGTGTGATAATGTAACATCAGCAGTTCAATTTGAAAAGTTTTAATGGATTATCCATAAATTGACTAAACAACACCAATAGGTGGAGAAAAAAACTGCAACAGCACTTTAAATTTATTTGTAATACTGTTACTGGTGAGTTTTCACTGTTGCGATCCTGAAAAGAAGTCCATCAGCTGAGCACACATTTTGAACAGAATCTAAGCCTACTGAATTACTGATGACTGACAACAGTAAATAGAGGACTGGTGTCTCACAACATACCGGCAGCCTAATCTATGAAGCAGAGGCAATTTTATAGCCTAGAATATAATTTTCATGCAGTTGCCTGGCAAACTTACCATGGTTATTACACTGACACAGATATTTTGGATATTTTCAGTTTTGCACAAAAATATAATGTAATGGAAAAATGAAAATTCTGATGACGATTTTTTTTCCTTTTTTTTTTTTTTTTTTTTTTTTTTTTTGCAAAATTTATAGGAGAATTTGGAGACTTTCATTTTTACCACATTGTGGTCATCTTTGGTCAGTCAATAGATGAAAAGTGAGGACTGATGCCTACAAAACCTCCACAGCAAACATTTACTTAAGAAAATCCTAACCTAAAGCACATGGTAAAGCAGTTTATTTTGCTTATAATGTTGGCAACAGCCTAGAAAGTTAAAACACTGGCAGTATTAAATCCCTCTACTAGCAGTTCAATATAAAAAAAACTAATTTGAAGGTAATATAAATGAACTTAAAGCAAGCAATGCTGTAGAGTTTATTTCTTAATCTAGTCTATGCACTGCCACAGTTATTTGGTCAGTGGGTATGGCCAAAGCAAAGAGAACAAAGTGCAGACTGCCAATAGCTGTAGAAGTTTCTCTGTAAAACTTGTGGCAAAATCAAAATTTTAAGTGTCAGGATCTCCTGAAGAAATTTATTTGGAGTGTGGAATTTTGTACTAGGGAAACACTGACAGTGCAGAGAAGAATAGAACACTTTTGAAATACAGTCTCACAGAAGAATGCTAATGATTAGTTGGGTATATCTGATAACTTAGGAAGTATCTATATGGGTAAAGGGGAAAGCAAAGACACAGTGAGGCATGTAACTGCTCTTCAGACAATATTCCAGTGCAAACCATAGTGACTGAAAGAATTACAACAGCACCTAGAAACTGTAACAAAAGTGTTAAAGCACGCAACAAAACTGCTTAAACATGCAAATCAAAGTAATTAATGCTTTTATATAAAAATTAAAAATCTGGCACAATTTCAGCTATATCCTCTTGGACTATGTTTTACCTGACTTTGTCTATATGTATCTGTCTTTTCGGATGTTGTTGTTGTTTTGGTCTTCAGTCCTGAGACTGGTTTGATGCAGCTCTCCATGCTACTCTATCCTGTGCAGGCTTCCTCATCTCCCAGTACCTACTGCAGCCTACATCCTTCTGAATCTGCTTAGTGTATTCATCTCTATGTCTCCCTCTATGATTTTTACCCTCCACGCTGCCCTCCAATACTAAATTGGTGATCCCTTGATGCCTCAGAACATGTCCTACCAACCGATCCCTTCTTCTGGTCAAGTTGTGCCACAAACTCCTCTTCTCCTCAATCCTATTCAGTACCTCCTCATTAGTTATGTGATCTGCCCATCTAATCTTCAGCATTCTTCCATAGCACCACATTTCATAAGCTTCTACTCTCTTCTTGTCCAAACTATTTATCGTCCATGTTTCACTTCATACATGGCTGCACTCCATAGAAATACTTTCAGAAACGACTTCCTGTCACTTAAATCTATACTCGATGTTAACAAATTTCTCTTATTCAGAAACGCTTTCCTTGTCATTGCCAGTCTACATTTTATATACTCTCTACTTCAACCATCATCAGTTATTTTGCTCCCCAAATAGCAAAACTCCTCTACTACTTTAAGTGTCTCATTTCCTAATCTAATTCCCTCAACATCACCTGACATAATTCGACTACATTCCATTATCCTCATTTTGCTTTTGTTGATGTTCATCTTATATCCTCCCTTCAAGACACCATCCATTCCGTTCAACTGCTCTTCCAAGTCCTTTGCTGTCTCTGACAGAATTACAATGTCATCTGCGAACCTCAAAGTTTTTATTTCTTCTCCATGGATTTTAATACCTACTCTGAATTTTTCTTTTGTTTCCTTTACTGCTTGCTCAATATACAGATTGAATAACATCGGGGAGAGGCTACAACCCTGTCTTACTCCCTTCCCAACCACTGCTTCCCTTTCATGTCCCTCGACTCTTATAACTGCCATCCGGTTTCTGTACAAATTGTAAATAGCCTTTCGCTCCCTGTATTTTACCCCTGCCACCTTTAGAATTTGAAAGAGAGTATTCCAGTCAACATTGTCAAAAGCTTTCTCTAAGTCTACAAATGCTAGAAACATAGGTTTGCCTTTCCTTAATCTTTCTTCTAAGATAAGTCGTAAGGTCAGTATTGCCTCACGTGTTCCAGTATTTCTACTGAATCCAAACTGATCTTCCCCGAGGTCGGCTTCTACTAGTTTTTCCATTCATCTGTAAAGAATTCGTGTTAGTATTTTGCAGCTGTGGCTTATTAAACTGATTGTCTGGTAATTCTCACATCTGTCAGTACCTGCTTTCTTTGGGATTGGAATTATTATATTCTTTTTGAAGTCTGAGGGTATTTCGCCTGTTTCATACATCCTGCTCACCAGATGGTAGAGTTTTGTCAGGACTGGCTCTCGCAAGGCCGTCAGTAGTTCCGATCCGTAGAACGCCAGTTTTCTTTCTCCTGATAACGACATCCTCTTGAGTAGTCCCCGCCCGGAGATCCGAATGGGGGACTATTTTACCTCCGGAACATCATTTAATCATACAGTAAAGCTGCATGCCCTCGGGAAAAATTACGGCCGTAGGTTCCCCTTGCTTTCAGCCGTTCGCAGTACCAGCACAGCAAGGCCGTTTTGGTTATTGTTACAAGGCCAGATCAGTCAATCATAAAGACTGTTGCCCCTGCAACTACTGAAAAGGCTGTAGCCCCTCTTCAGGAACCACATGTTTGTCTGGCCTCTCAGCAGATACCCCTCCATTGTGATTGTACCTACGGTACGGCCATCTGTATCGCTGAGGCACACAAGCCTCCCCACCAGCGGCAAGGTCCATGGTCATGGGGGGTCCAAAGATACTGATTCTGAAAATACACCAGAAAGTTTAGAGAAAGTATGCTTTAAACTTGGATAGTTAAATAGAAGTATGCATTTAATAAACAGAAAAATGAAGCCTCCAAACCTATTTTAATGGATTGTGAAAATAACTTGATTTTAGTATTTGAACACTGTAGATAAAAATTATAACTATATAGTTTTTGGGAAAAGTGTTTATTGACCATAGGAAAATGATTGCTTTTCAATACACTATAAGAATCTGAAAACAAGAAATCTAGCAACATGGAAAATTTTTTATCTTTTGCATGTATAGTAAATTAAAAATAATTTAGATTCAAATGTAGCATTATCAGAAGTTTGGAAACGTCACTGTGAATAAATTTTAACAGATGTTCAAATGAGATGAGTAAAAATGAAGCATGAGAGAAGAGTTCAACAGCGTGCAGAAAACACTATGAAGCCTCAAGTTTCTGTGCAACAATGCCCTGCTTTCTCATGTTTTTTTGGAGATTAGTATTTTCTCAGTACCTCTGAAAGGACATAGGTGTACATTCCATCATACAGGGCAATTATGAGGTCAGTAGAAGCCATTGAACAATTTAAAGAAAGCCATGTGCTTGAACAAGGGAAGCAGAGAAAGTTATTTCAGAAGAGCATTTCAAAAACATTTCACTGGTTCCTAGAAGATAATTAAGCAAAATGACTTCCCAAATTAACAGGAAACGATTTTGTCAGGGCATTAGAGATAATGAAGCAAAGGCTAATTTCAAACAAAAATACTCAAATCCTACATGAAAGATATGAATATTTTGTACATTAAGAAATGGCCCTGTGACATTGCAAGCCCACTGCTAGAAGGGCAAGAACATTAGGACCTTTTGAGAATTTTCAAATGTAACCAAAGTTGTGTTGATGTACTCCCTGTAGTACATCATAGAAAGAGTCTTCCATACAGTTTTGACAGCACTGCATAATTAACTTTTTTGCAATCTACTTTGATGTTTATTTCAGTTGTGGGACCTCCACTGCATGTATGGAACCCCAAAAATTACATCAAAGTAAGGATGAAAACAGGCATGCTGATATCCTATATTAAAAGGCTAATCTGCATGCACAGCAGTGAGTGATACTTCAAGTTGCAGAATCTTTACACATGTCCTGATTTTGTTAGGAATACAGCACTGCAGATAAGGAACTAAGTTAACATTAACAAGTGGTCCAGGTGTGAGCACATCTTTCCATGTACAAAGGGTCCAAGTTCCCTGGTATCAGCAAGCTTGTGCTCACTGAATGTAGGCCCTTGAGAAACCTTAAGACAGATGAACCACAGTCCCAGAGCCTGATACTACTGGTTCTTTACTGCAGCCGTCCACCTGTTGTCACGTGGAAAGTGCACTCAAACCTTCCCAGCTACTGCAACACACATGACTTACGTAACATCAATTTAAGCATATGTTAAGTCCCTGTCCCCTCCTGACATTTAACAAATGTGCAAATAAATAGTTCTTTCACAGGTATACCTACACTGAAGTCTAGGAGAAGCATTTTTGGCTTTATTGCAATGTGGGTTACTTCACTGTTTCAGTTATGAACCCAACACATTTATACTGAGCCGATACAGTAACATTCTTTAGGAATGCTGTGAGTGTGAGTGCTTGAGTTCCTACAGAAAGATGCTTATAGATACTGCTTTAGCAGGACCTCATGAAAAAACCCGTACTCCATTTGGATAAACCTGCTTTTGTTTCAGGCAGTGTCAAACAACTCACATGGCAGACATGGGAGAGCAAACAACTGCTCAGCTGCTTGAGCAGTGATAGCAGATGTTGATGAAATGTATTTGTAGTATGTCAGCTGAACCAGTACTGAGGTTACAATGTAAGTGACATTAAATATTTGAAAATTTAAGGATACTGAAATGTATTTTAATTACCTGAGAGCAGCAAGTTGCAGCCTGCAGTGCTTTGCTGGCATAATGTACAAAATCTGTGCATTGCTCCATAGTGTTATTTTCTGACAAATGTGTGACCTACTGCAGTTCACACAGAATGATTGATGTTTTTGTACCCAAGGACGACCTTCATTATGTGAAAGGGTCAGAAAGGAACTCACCTCATATTAATATGGACCAGGATGCCACCATACTTTGCCTTTTTAAGTCTACATTAAGGAAACATTTATTCAGATATAGTGGAAACATTGTTGACACCTCAGGTCAAAGACAAGGGAGCCATGGGTCACCATTACAGCAGCACACCTCGCTGTTCAGGTACAAGAGTTTCTGCATGCAACAATTTTGAGGCCAATGGATTGACTCTCCAGCTGCAATAAAATGGGCAACATAAGCTCAGACCTTGCTATATCAAACATCTCATTATGAGGAACAATTAAGTTCTACTCAGTCCAACATTAATGCAAGACTAAGAATGGCGTCAAAGTGTACAACTTTCAGGGTATCAGATTTTCTCCAGCCTTGTCAAGCATGACGTGAGAGACACAGGTATCTAAAGCATAATTGTGCCCATGCAGATCCACTGGATATACAGCATTTTTATCTAACCATTGCAGTATACAGTATACTTTTTTTTTGGGACATGAATAGTATTAACACACACTGCTTTCCCTGTATCTTGAAACTGGCCCTGTCCCTTAAATGACTGCTTACTAATACTTGAGAAACATTGTACGATATTGTTCAAATGTGTGGGGCCCTTACTAAAGAGCACTAGCAGGATATTAACATAACACGAAGAAGGGCAGCAGGAACAGTTACTGGTTTACTTTTATAACCCAAGAGCATCTCAAAGATGCTGAAAAACTATCAGAATCTTGAGAAACCAGCTATCCCAAAAACCCTGCTTAAGAACTTTAAAGAAGAGTGCTGACAAATTGAAGAATGCATCACAGTCCTCTGTGTATCTCTCCAATGATGGCCACAATAACTGGATTATTTATTACAATATGTGCAGCGGTGCTTAAGTAATCATCCGTCTGAACACTGCATCAAAATGCTACAGGAGATAGTCAAAGTTGTACAATATGACATTCTTTCTACCCTGCATTTATTAACAGCAGTTTTCAGACCATGGACGTAAATGTGACTGAAGTTCAGTCACAAAAACTCCTAAAAATTATTAAAATCATGAGGCCTCACTGCACAAAATTTACAGTGAAGATATGCTCAGTTTTACATAGTAGAACAAGAGGAGATAGCAGTCTTGGCTGTGATGCTGAAATTAGCGTTTCTTTATTCATCAATGACTCATGGCTTGCATAATTCCAGGCATTTTCAGAGTGGCTGATGTTGATAAGCAAGTTGAAGATATCTGTGATACGAAAACAACAAAAATAAATTTTCTTCATGGGGATGTTTTATTGATATCCATAACTTAACACATATCAGAAAATCTGAAGATACTTTGAATTAGGCAAAACACAAATCACTGATGAATGAATAAGCAGTAATTTCAACATTGCATCTAAGACTATTCACATTCTATACACTGGTTGCTATATCTGAATGCCATAGCAAGTGGAAAATGTTTCGCATGTGGAGAATAGTTTTGTCAGTAATATATGCATCTAAAATAACAGTTTAGCTATTATTACCATCAGAGGTAAGACTTCCTATGGTGCTCATCCCCATATCTGCCACAAAGACTCGGTCCAGGCTGCTGTCTTACCACAGAGACACGTAGGGCCCCAACACATCCCTCAGCACGTGGACCTGCCGTCCAGAACTGTCCACCAGGATCTTGACCATGTCCACATGTGAAGATGAGCCAAATGCCACAAACACGTACCTGTAGCAGAATACCAGACAGTCCATGTTATTAAAGTCAATTTCTTATTTTATAGTAAGTACAGCATTTTCACCAAATCTAGTGAGCTTTACAGAACATTATAACCTACAAATCATTTAAGGCAGTCTGCTTCACATTTTTCAATCATTGCCTGCCAAATCATTTGGCTTCTACAGTATTTCAAAATATACCTAAACAGACAGCTGAATAACAATACAATAACAAGTACCGAGTAATAACATGGCTTACATCTTATTGGATTGTGCTACGTTAGTACAAACAAAAATGCTGGGAAAGGAAACACTGAACCAACCAATACTGTGTCTTCTTTGATCCACTGCAAAATGACGGACATTAACTTCTCACAGAATTCCAATATGCATAAAATAGGCACCACAAGAATTTTAATTATGCTCATGACCTAACAGTTTGCTTCATAAATTTCTAACCAATTTGTCATCTATTAATATGAAGGAGACCTCGGCACATAATACAGTTTTGTCACCACCATCTCCATTCCACAAAATAGAGGAGGCAAATTATATCATCAGGAATCTGTCCAATTTGTCTTTGTGTGGATGAAAAAGCCAAATCAGGTAATGGGTTAAAGATGTGGTTCAGTATCATGTTCAGTCTGTGCAAGAGCACTTCTGCAACCCCATGTTCACAAAATAGGTAGTTACTTGCAACATTTACTGCCTAACCCAATCAAAATGCAAAGATAATTCCTTATGCTACATGCTTACAGACTTCCAGCACTTTATATTTTCCTTTAATGCAGAGTGCTACATCAGTTATTCTAATTGGAATACAACAGCTATGACTTTTCTACAAGGTCTGTACAACAAAGACCTTCTTTCCTGTTGCTTCTGTGACACTTTGCTGTCTCTACCATGAATTGGAAAGAGCAGATTTTTATGTATAGGTGGCAGCACACACTCAACAGTAAGTTGGTAGTAATGCTCTATTTTGTGGACACTATGCATTTCACACCTCAAACCATGGAGGTATTGGAAGTGGAGGAGTATGGGGCAATAAAATTCTGTGTTTTTTAAAACTGTACAGCCACCAACACATACACAAACCTGCGGTAAGTTTATAGTGAAGATGCACTACTTTGAGCAACAATTTTTAAATAATTCAACCACTTAAAGAAGGCCACCTTGTCTGTGTTAAACAAGGTGATCTTTGTGTTTTGGCTTCTACTATGACTGAAGTCAACATCACCAGCATGCTGCAACTGTCCATAAGGATCACCAGGTAACATTATGTAACCTCAAAGCAGTATTAAAAATTTCATATGTCAGTGTCCTCAAAATTATGCAGGATCATATCCTTATAACCCATGCTTGTACCTGCTTGTACCTGTTCAAACAAAATGCTGTGTCAGTAGCAACAAGCCATGACGTGCCGCACCTCTTTGCTGATGGAGGGGATCTGTGTTTGGAATCTAATATCACTGGTGACGAGTCACAGTTCAGATGCATCATTACGATCTTTAAGGAGAATGAGCCAGCACAGAGAGGAAACCACTCAGTTTTCCAACTCCAAAAGATAACTGAAAGTTTTTCCATCTGCAGGGAAGTCCTGGAATGATTTACTGGCATGCAGATCCTTCACACTACTGTTACAGCAGCATACTGCATGTCAGTATTGGCTGAACTGGTGAAGCACACTGCAAGCAAAGACCAGAAGTTCCTCAGACTGGATGACAACTTCATAACAATGTGCAGCCTCACATCACAAATCAAGTTTTCCAGTTTCTGGTTCAGTTCAACATTACCTGTGTGCTGCATCCACATTATAGCCCCAGTCTTGCACTCTGTGATTTTCTTTTTAATTCCTTTCACTAAAGACAAAACTTTGAGGCCTTTTATTTGAGGACTGTAAGCATTGCTGAAGAAGTGAGCAGTGCTTAAGAAGTGAGGATTCTCAAGGACCTGATAAAAAATTGTCTGCAGTGTGTGTTTGAGCACTAGCAGAGATGCTATAGAAGGTGCATTTCAGTAGGAGGGAAGTACTTTGGAAAAGTTGCTACCATTTGAATGGAGTAATAAACATCTGTGAACAAAATTAGTCTGTCTGTTAATCAGCCCTCTTAAATCACATGATGTGGAGTGATTCATGGTAGAAACCAAAGTAGTAGATACCGGTTGACATGCCACTTGGACACACACACTTCTGAAGTAAGGACATTCGTGAATGAGCAGTGCTAGTGTGTTGGGCTTCAACAGTGTACCACTAACCTAAGTTCATAACTTTGAGTGAGGTCAGGACTGTACTCAGAATTTTACATATCTTACTTTAAAGTGGCAGAAGTCATCGAATTATTTATACTTGAACTGCCAGATGAAAGCATAACATCTCTACACCAGAGGCTTCAATGAAAAAACCATTACAAACTCAAACAAACTCAGGAAGTTTAACCCCTGAACATAAAACCCTGAGTTCTGGGTTTTATTGTCTGACAGAAATGTAAAATCCTGAGTACACTCAGTCAACTCAAGAACAGACCTTTAAAACAGTAAACCCTGCATTTGTCTGTTTCAAGACTGGTAGTCAGGTTCTACATTTGTAGCATGTTTCAGTTGAGGTGGTTGCCAATAGATACCTTTACTGTGTGCAGTTTTGGATACTCAATACATCACTTTCAGACTCTCCTGTATTGTTTAAACAATGCTTTCAAAAAAGGATGGCAACAGTGAACCTGTGTTCTACACAGAAACATTAAATTATTGATAAAATTATTTAATTGGACACATAAAAAATCTACTCATCAACCAGCGGCAGAACACACTCATAAAAGACTGTTGTCAATGGCAAGCTTTCAGAGCCAGTGGGCCCTTCTTCAGGCAGAAGGGTTGAAGGTTAAGGAAGAAGGGAGAAGGAAAAGGACTGGAGGGGTCTAGGAAAGGGGTAGATTTTAGGAAAGTCACCGAGAACTGTGGGTTGGGGAGACTCGCCATACGGAATGAGAAGGAAAGACTGATTGTTGGGGAATGCATTGGATCCGAAAACCTCAGAGCTTACAGGTGGAAGACAGGGTAATATGCAAGCAGAGATTACTACTAAATCATTGTGCATGAGTTAGTAAGAGTGAGAAGCTAAGTGCATTGTGTGTAACAGAGGTGGGAGGGATCAGTGAAAAAAGATGGGAAAGACAGTAAATGATGTAGAACAGAGTGAAGCAAAGAGTAGTTTCAGTGAAGAAAAGCTGAGATGGAAGAAATTAATGTCAATTAAGGTCAGGTGGGTGGCAAGAGCCAGGTACATGTTGTAGTGCTACTTTCCACCTGCGGAATTCTGAGAAACTGATGTCTGAAGAGGGTGTTGTGAGTTGTCGGTATATACCCTCTGCCTATGCCCATTTATCCTAATTGATTGGTGGTAGTCATACCAATGTAGAAGACTGAACAGTTTTTACATAATAGCTGGATGGGGCTTTCCTGGGGATCCGTAAGTCTTGAGACTCCTGGTTTGGTTTGAATACTTGATGACATATTTACCATATGGACTCATGGTGATGCTGAACTGCTTAAATTCCTTATTCCAAATCATGTGCCACTTTCATTGATGTTGATCTCGTCCTCACCGAAGGCCAGCTGCACACTTCTGTGCACATTAAACCTACCAGCAAACAACAGTACTTACATTTTGACAGCTGCCATCCATTCCATGTTGAACATTCCCTCTCATACAGCCTTGGCATCCGAGGCAAATGTATTTGTTCAGATGCAGACACTTTACAGCAATACACCACCATTTTCACCTCAGCCTTCACTGCACATAATTACAGCACCAGTCTAGTTGAAAAGCCAATTTCTCAGGCCATTACATTCAATCCTGGTAGTGCTGATCCCTCCACAAAACAGCTTCAGAGCACACTATTGGTGACTCCTGGTCTGGAATGTGTTAATCAGCTGCTTTGACAGGACCATGACTTCCTAAAATCGTGTCCTGAAATGAGATCCATTCTGTCAGACATTTTTCCCACTGCATCTATAATAGCTTTCCATCGCTCTCTCCATCTCCGCAATATTCTTGTCAGACCCTATGCTCCTTCTGCACCCATGTCCCTACCCTATGTTTCCTACCCCGTTCATGATCCCCTACGCACCCTCCTGCCACCACCTGTAACAGCCCTGTAACTGGCAAAACATGTACTATCAAAGGGAAAGCCACCTGCAAAACATCTGACATATACCAGCTAATACGTAAACACTGTTCATCCTTCTACATTGGCATGACTCCCACCAAATTATCAATCAGGATGAATGGGCACAGGCAGAGAGTATATACTGGCAACTTGCAATATCATGTTGCAGACCACGCTCTACAAAATGACATTCACGACATCGGTGCCTGTTTCTCCACATGTCTGGATTCTTCTCTCAGACACCAGTTTCTCAGAACTCCACAGGTGTCAACTAGCTCTACAACATGTCCTTGGTTCTCACCACCAACATGACTTTAATTTACGTTAATTTCTCAGCTTTTCTTTGCTGTAACTACTCTCTGCTTCAGTCCGTTTTATTTTTCTACATCTTTCATTATCTTTCCCATCTATTTTTCATCGCCCACTCCCACTCCCTTTACATACAATGCACTTATCTTCTCACTCTTATTAACTTGTACACAATGTTTTAGTAGTAATCTCTGTCTTGTGTATTACCGTTTCTTCCGCCTTTAAGCACTAATTTGTCAACCTTGTCCGATGCAGTCCTCAACAATCAATCTTGCCTTCTCATTCCGTACTTTAAGTCTCCTCTGACTTGCAGTTCTGGATGACTTTCCCAAAATCTACCCCTTTTCCTAGACCTCTCCAGTCCTTTTCCTTCACCCTTCTTCCTTCCCTTCAACTCTTCTGCCTGAAGAGGGAACCACTGTCTCCGAAAGCTTGCCAACCACAACTGTCTAATGTGTGTGTTCTGCCACCACTTGGTGAGTACATTGTTTATCTATCCACTTTAATGAGCTTGACACTGAATTTAGTGGCCAAGAAAGTGAAGAATATTGTTGTTTCTTTGGTTACTGAAAGCAATGATAGTTTGTCAGTTGAGTTACAGGTGCTCACCAGTGTTTCAAGATAAATACATTCACTGTGCTCCAGCCAGCTCCACCACTTATGTACACAAGAAATTTTTGTGGAATACATGGTTGGACTTCATAGCTACACACATCCAAAAATAACTTCAGGTTTCAGGATATATTAGTCAAAGTCCAGTGCATGAATATATGAGGTCTGTTCAAAAAAATTTTGCAAATTACTCCACAAAATTTTTCTACACTTGTCTTTTACTTATTGTGTATGGTCCACTATGAAATACTCTTCCACAATTGGTAGACTGCTTCCAACACCATTTCCACTTCTGGAAGCAGTCTTGGCACACCACTTGCTAGACTGTGCTGAGTACCGTCTACAAATTTTTAACTCATCTATCACTGCAAAATCTTCATCCTTTTGACAGAGTTTTCAACTTTAGAAACAAAAGAAGTCCACGGCTTCCACGTCTGGGGAGTATGGAGGATGAGGCAGCACACTGATTTTGTGTTGTGGAATAGTCACGCACCAACAGGGATGAATGTGTGGTTGCATTATTGTGACGCAAGAGCCATGAATTCTCTCTCCACATTTGAGGCCATTTCCTTCTCACATTTTCTCACAGATGTCGCAACATATCTTGATAGTACAATTAATTGACAGTTTGTCCCTGAACTAATCCTTCAAAGGAAACTATCAGCATGGCTTTGACATCTGACCTGGCCTGATGAGCTTTTGTTGGTCTCTGAGAACCTTTCCCAACTCACTGTGAAAGTTGAACCTCAGCCTCAGCGTCATAACCATAGATCCACATCTCATCATGAGTTATGATTCTCTTAATGAACAGCTCTCTCTCTCTCATTTGTGTGACCCAAAAGCTCTTCACAGATTGCAAGGAGAAGCTCTTTCTTTCGTCATGAACCATGGGATGAACTTGGTGGCTACATGACGCATTCCAAGAAACTGTGTCAGGATTTCATGACATGCTCCAACTGATATGTTACATTCTTCTGCAGTCTCTCAGACAGTCAGTCTTTGATTGGCAGACACAGTTTCATTGACATTCCTGATATGAGCATCGTCTGTGGACATCAGAGGGAGTCCTGAATGAGGATCATCTTTAACTTCTGTCCGGCCATTTTCAAACTGTGTGAACCATTTGTAACACAGAGTACAGCTTAAGTACTCATCACCATAGGCTTCCTGCATCACCTGACGTCTCTATAAAAGTTTTCTTGAGTTTCACGCAAAATTTAATACACACGTGTTGCTTCTCTAACTGCCTTTTTGAAATTCGCTAACTGTGGAATGCAACATTCTACTCAATATAGCATTATGGCATTGAACAACAACTCAGACGTACAACAATGCAAGTTCTGGCAGATACACATTAAAAGCAAGTGTGTGCATGGATGTCAACTGCATTTTACTCCAACACACCACTGCTGCAAAATTAGGAGAGTTTAGAAATTTTTTGAACAGACCTAGAGTTTATTGTTTGTAATATTCAAAATTTTATAACTTATTTTGAACTTTAAAAGCTGTCTTTATATGTCAGTCATGATTTTCATTAATGGAAAGTATTCTTTGGAACAATTTGGAAAAAAAAAAAAAAAATGTTAAGGGGTTATTTGTCTGTGTATCCAAGCAACAGTCTTAATGACATCAGGCCACTACTTATGATCATAGAATCCTGTCAGTGTGTGTTATGGATCTTATAGTGAGAAATAGTTGGTATTTGTTTTACTCAGCACTAAGGCACACCAAATGTCTAAATTTAATCCTCTACTTCTGTTAAGGTAGTTCTGTGCTTTTGAATTTGTGTGGTCTGTACATCCTAGCTTAGTAATGATTGGATTAAACCACAGTAGCCGAGATATGAATTTGGGGCTTCTTTGTCCCAGTGCATGACCTATATTTGCTTATTTATCTGTTGTCTGATCAATCCTTGACCAAGAGTTACAAAGTTTTTCACGGCAGTTGCTTTCAAATGCATGTACCTACATGCCCTGCAATCACTGCCATCCAAGTTGATGGATTCTATTGACTGCAGCTTGACATCCACCCAGTACAAACACTTGTTGCCAGTGTTTACAGTTACTTCGTTGGGCCAGCGCACGCCAACTGTCGCAATCTTCAGTTTGTTGCCCCAGTCACAACAGAACATTGACCTGCAGAACAAATGATCATTGGCTTGCATGTCATGTCAGATTAACAATTCTGAAAATAAAATTTAAACACAGGAGGGTATAATTAGAAAACACAAAAATAAAATATCTTGTTCTGATAGAGACGCCATGGCTTACATCATCATACAGTTAGCAAACTTCTAATCATCTCCTAGTGGAAAAGCGTTTCGGCGTGCAAGCTATGAAGTGTAAGGCACCGTGCTCACACCACAATGCATCCCATGGTCTGCTTTAGGTGCAGCCGATCGTGACAACAAGCAACTGCGCCTAAACTCACGGACGCATGGAAGGAGAACACCCCCATTTCAGCACGAGCCTGCGTTATGCGGATCGACTTCTCCCACAGCTGTAAGGTATGCAGCTTCACAAAGACTTTTCTTTCCTGATCGCTCTACAGGATGAATGTTCTTGGTTGACATCGGATCAGATGTCAGCACTCTGCCTGTAAATTTCTTCCCTTCAGACAAACGCACTGAAGAGACCACTTTGAAAGCAGTCAACGATTCAGTCATCCACACATATGGACAGAAAACACTGCCAGTGGACATTGGGCTACCAGAAAAATGCAACTGGACCTTCGTTATGGCCAATATCGACCAACCTATACTGGGTGCTGATTTCCTGCAAAACATGCATTGTCCGTGGATTTACACAAGTCACAACTCGTCCATTCTGCCAATGGATGGGTTATTCTGGGAAATCAAGTACGTCCGACCTCTCATGCATGCCAAAGGGTAGATAACCTCAGTGCACCCATCTGGGAGGACACCATAGCAGTGAAGGAATCTGACCGGCAGATGGCTCAAACGACATCAAAACAGTTGACGACACAACAACAGGCTCCTGCTGTTTCAACCACAAAGTGACACCCAAACCACAACATGGAACAAGAAAGAGCGGGGTGAAGCATGAGATGGTGCAACACATCCGTACAACTCCAGGCCCACCAGTCTCCTCATGTGTTCGCAGGCTTGCACCTGATCACTTGCGGGAAACCAAGGTCATTTTCAACGAGATGCTACAGGAAGGAACTATACAGCCATCCAACATCCCGTGGTCCTCTCCTCTGCATCTCGCCCGTAAAAAGAATGGGTTGTGGCACCCGTGCAGTGATTATCAAACTTTGAACGCCCGAACTGTTCCGGACAGATACCCTGTACCACATATACAGGACTTCACCCATTCACTGGCCGGGGCAACCATATTCAGTGTTTTGGATTGCCGTAAGGCTTACAATCAGATCCCAATGGCAGAGGAGGACATACCAAAGACTGCAGTGACAACCCCATTCGGGCTGTTTGAATTTTTGGTGATGCCATATGGGCTGAAAAATGCGGCCCAGACATGGCAACAGTTCCTAGACAGCGTGCTAAGAGGACTGCCATATTGTTTCGCCTATTTAGACGATATTCTGGTGTTTTCGGGAAATGTTTCTGACCATCAGAAACACGTAAGGGAGGTGCAAAGCAGGCTTAGTGCTCATGGAATAACACTTAACAAGGACAAGTGCGTGTTTGGGGAACCCGTGGTGACCTTCCTGGGTTATAAAGTGTCAGCTCAGGGCATTTTCCCACTGCCAGAGAAGCTGGAGTTGTTGCGTACCCAACCACGGCCTCAAACCTACCACGATCTCCGACGATTCCTAGGGATGATAAATTTCTATCGCCGCCACCTCCCCGGAACAGCAGCAATCCAGATGCCACTGAACAATGCCTTTGCTGGACACAACAAGTGCCTACTCTCGTGGACACCCGAGATGGACTCAGCTTTCAAGGCACTGCAAAACAGCCTTCACAATGCAGTGGGGCTTGCACACCCTGCACCAGGAGCTCAGCTAGCGCTAGTAGTGGACGCAAGCCAAGTTGCAATCGCTGCAGCACCGCACCAGAGAGTGAAGGGTCATTGGCAGGCAATTCACCATATACACTGACCACAGGGAAATGGCAGCAAGAGAGGGGAAGAAAACCAATGTGCAATCCGTGTGCATACCGGGAGAGTCATTCGAGATGTGGAAAGGGTCCTTCCGGATGCCATGAAGGGTACAGGGTGCACCCATCTGCAGGTGGTCGCTCATGTCGGCACCAATGGTGTGTGTCGCTATGGATCGGAGGAAATCCTTTCTGGCTTCCGGCGGCTATCTGATTTGGTGAAGACTGCCAGTCTCGCTAGCGGGATGAAAGCAGAGCTCACCATCTGCAGCATCGTCGACAGGACTGACTGCGGACCTTTGGTACAGAGCCGAGTGGAGGGTCTGAATCAGAGGCTGAGATGGTTCTGCGACCTTGTGGGCTGCAGATTCCTCGACTTGCGCCATAGGGTGGTGGGGTTTCGGGTTCCGCTGGATAGGTCAGGAGTCCACTACACGCAGCAAGCGGCTACACGGGTAGCAGGGGTTGTGTGGCGTGGGCTGGGCGGTTTTTTAGGTTAGATGGCCTTGGGCAAGTACAGAAAGGCAGCAGCCTCAACGGGTGCGGGGCAAAGTCAGGACATGCGGGGACCAAGCAGCAATCGGTATTGTAATTGTCAACTGTCGAAGCTGCGTTGGTAAAGTACCAGAACTTCAAGCGCTGATAGAAAGCACTGAAGCTGAAATCGTTATAGGTACAGAAAGCTAGCTTAAGCCCGAGATAAATTCTGCCAAAATTTTTACAAAGATACAGACGGTGTTTAGAAAGGATAGATTGCATGCAACCGGTGGTGGAGTGTTCGTCGCTGTTAGCAGTAGTTTATCCTGCAGTGAAGTAGAAGTGGATAGTTCCTGTGAATTATTATGGGTGGAGGTTACACTCAACAACCGAAGTAGGTTAATAATTGGCTCCTTTTACCGACCTCCCGACTCAGCAGCATTAGTGGCAGAACAACTGAGAGAAAATTTGGAATACATTTCACATAAATTTTCTCAGCATGTTATAGTCTTAGGTGGAGATTTCAATTTACCAGATATAGACTGGGACACTCAGATGTTTAGGACGGGTGGTAGGGACAGAGCATCGAGTGACATTATACTGAGTGCACTATCCGAAAATTACCTCGAGCAATTAAACAGAGAACCGACTCGTGGAGATAACATCTTGGACCTACTGATAACAAACAGACCCGAACTTTTCGACTCTGTATGTACAGAACATGGAATCAGTGATCATAAGGCCGTTGCAGCATCCCTGAATATGGAAGTTAATAGGAATATAAAAAAAGGGAGGAAGGTTTATCTGTTTAGCAAGAGTAATAGAAGGCAGATTTCAGACTACCTAACAGATCAAAACGAAAATTTCTGTTCCGACACTGACAATGTTGAATGTTTATGGAAAAAGTTCAAGGCAATCGTAAAATGCGTTTTAGACAGGTACGTGCCGAGTAAAACTGTGAGGGACGGGAAAAACCCACCGCGGTACAACAACAAAGTTAGGAAACTACTGCGAATGCAAAGAGAGCTTCACTGCAAGTTTAAACGCAGTCAAAACCTCTCAGACAAACAGAAGCTAAACGATGTCAAAGTTAGCATAAGGAGGGCTATGCGTGAAGCGTTCAGTGAATTCGAAAGTGAAATTCTATGTACCGACTTGACAGAAAATCCTAGGAAGTTCTGGTCTTACGTTAAATCAGTAAGTGGCTCGAAACAGCATATCCAGACACTCCGGGATGATGATGGCATTGAAACAGAGGATGACACGCGTAAAGCTGAAATACTAAACACCTTTTTCCAAAGCTGTTTCACAGAGGAAGACCGCACTGCAGTTCCTTCTCTAAATCCTCGCACAAACGAAAAAATGGCTGACATCGAAATAAGTGTCCAAGGAATAGAAAAGCAACTGGAATCACTCAATAGAGGAAAGTCCACTGGACCTGACGGGATACCAATTCGATTCTACACAGAGTACGCGAAAGATCTTGCCCCCCTTCTAACAGCCGTGTACCGCAAGTCTCTAGAGGAACGGAGGGTTCCAAATGATTGGAAAAGAGCACAGATAGTCCCAGTCTTCAAGAAGGGTCGTCGAGCAGATGCGCAAAACTATAGACCTATATCTCTGACGTCGATCTGTTGTAGAATTTTAGAACATGTTTTTTGCTCGAGTATCATGTCGTTTTTGGAAACCCAGAATCTACTATGTAGGAATCAACATGGATTCCGGAAACAGCGGTCGTGTGAGACCCAACTCGCTTTATTTGTTCATGAGACCCAGAAAATATTAGATACAGGCTCCCAGGTAGATACTATTTTTCTTGACTTCCAGAAGGCGTTTGATACAGTTCCGCACTGTCGCCTGATAAACAAAGTAAGAGCCTACGGAATATCAGACCAGCTGTGTGGCTGGATTGAAGAGTTTTTAGCAAACAGAACACAGCATGTTGTTACCAATGGAGAGACGTCTACAGACGTTAAAGTAACCTCTGGCGTGCCACAGGGGAGTGTTATGGGACCATTGCTTTTCACAATATATATAAATGACCTAGTAGATAGTGTCGGAAGTTCCATGCGGCTTTTCGCGGATGATGCTGTAGTATACAGAGAAGTTGCAGCATTAGAAAATTGTAGCGAAATGCAGGAAGATCTGCAGCGGATAGGCACTTGGTGCAGGGAGTGGCAACTGACCCTTAACATAGACAGATGTAATGTATTGCGAATACATAGAAAGAAAGATCCTTTATTGTATGATTATATGATAGCGGAACAAACACTGGTACCAGTTACTTCTGTAAAATATCTGGGAGTATGCGTGCGGAACGATTTGAAGTGGAATGATCATATAAAATTAATTGTTGGTAAGGCGGGTACCAGGTTGAGATTCATTGGGAGAGTGCTTAGAAAATGTAGTCCATCAACAAAGGAGGTGGCTTACAAAACACTCGTTCGACCTATACTTGAGTATTGCTCAGCAGTGTGGGATCCGTACCAGATCGGTCTGACGGAGGAGATAGAGAAGATCCAAAGAAGAGCAACGCGTTTCGTCACAGGGTTATTTGGTAACCATGATAGCGTTACGGAGATGTTTAATAAACTCAAGTGGCAGACTGTGCAAGAAAGGCGCTCTGCATCGCGGTGTAGCTTGCTCACCAGGTTTCGAGAGGGTGCGTTTCTGGATGAGGTATCGAATATATTGCTTCCCCCTACTTATACCTCCCGAGGAGATCACGAATATAAAATTAGAGAGATTAGAGCGCGCACGGAGGCTTTCAGACAGTCGTTCTTCCCGCGAACCATACAGGAAAGGGAGGTAATGACAGTGGCACGTAAAGTGCCCTCCGCCACACACCGCTGGGTGGCTTGCGGAGTATAAATGTAGATGTAGATGTAGATGAAACCTCTCATGGCTGCTTTCTACAAAGTCAGCGATTCATGTTCCCCCTGCCAGGCCCGCCATATAGAGTTTATATGCCAGTTTTCGATAGACATGCATCACATCCATGGTGCCGACAACATTGTGGCAGACTATTTCTCAGGTATTAATGGGATAAGTCCAATGCTGGATTATTTCGAATTGGCAAGGGCACAGGTTTCAGATGCGCAGCTGCATTCCTTGTTGGTGGACTCGTCCACAGGCTACGTTTATGACTTGTGGACGTCCCCTGCAGCCCATGTAAGTTATGGTGCGACACCTCCACGGTTAGACCACACCCATACATCACTCCCAAGTTCCGACGAAAGGTATTCGACAGCATTCACAACCTGGCACACCCAGGAACCAATGCCTCAGTGAAATTAGTGACGGACCTTCAATCAAGAAAGATACATGAGAGTGGGCCCGCAGCTGCTATCAGTATCAATGTAGCAAAGTGGGACGCCATGTTCACGCTCCAGTAGGACAATTCCCAAACCCAACGGCACGTTTTGGGCATGTACACATTGACTCGGCTGGACTCCTCCCCCCTTCAGAAGGTTACAGGTACTTGTTTACAGCAGTGGATCACTGCACACGGTGGGCAGAGGCTACGCCAATCAGGGACACTTCTGCAGAGGCTACTGCACGGGCATTCTTAGAAACTTGGGTGGCTTGTATTTGGGTGTCCATTCTTCGTTACCACAGACCAAGGACGCCAGTTTGAGTTGACACTGTTCCGACAACTGTCAAAACTCTGCTTCCAACAAAACCGTACTACTAGCTACCACCCGGCCAGCAACGGTTTGGTGGAAAGGTGGCACCGGACTTTAAAGGCTGCCCTGATGTACCACAAGGACTCATGGACTCAAGCATTGCCATTGGTTTTGGTGGGGTTACGGACCGCATTAAAAACAGACATCAATTGTTCCTTGCCAGAGTTGGTATATGGAGAACCACTCCGTGTTCCAGTAGAATACCTTGCACCAGTTCCTCTCCCAGATGACACACAACTACCCCACCTCTTGCAACAAATGAGGAAACAGGCAAGAGACGCTACGTGCAGCCCCGACGTCTCAGCACAGCACGCATCCAGTGTTCATACACAAGTCCCTCGATACTTGTTCCCACATCATGCTCCGCACAGACCTGGTATGTCAATGTCATTCGTTACAGCCACCGTACACTGAACCATATCAAGTGCTAGGACGGGACATACACACAATGGATATCCTCCTCCAGGGAAAGTCCACCAAGGTTTCCATTGAGCGGGTAAAACCTGCTTGGACAATGACAGCACTGACTACAGTCTCACAGATGACTTCAGACACAACTTGCAACGAACCCACACCTTCCGCAGAATCAGACAGCTGTGACCCACAGGAGCCCCACACCAGTGGACCTAATGCAGCAACAGATTCATCAAGCAGCACCCACACCCGCACTATCCACACTCGGGCAGGCCGAGAGGTGACGTTTAAGTACCCCACCATAACGGGTGCTCTGCACTTCAGGGGGGGGAGGGGAGCGGGGCTGTGTGGGAGTGACAAGTTGATAGTCGACAGGACACTGAGAGATTCTCTTTGTGTGTGAGGGGGTTCTTTGGTGGAAACAACCAGTGTTTGTTTCCCACGTTAACATATGTATCTATTGTGTTTGTACGATACAATAAAGGTGGTTGTTCACAGTATAAATTCCACACAAGTGTTTTCCTTTATGTAGTGAAATTACTCCTACACTGATATACTGAGACGAGATATCACTAAACTTGAGAACAAAAACCATGAGTTAAAAACATTGGTTGTGAACAGTAAACGCCAAAAGAGCATAAACAACTTAAACACGCATTCCAGTGAAAGTAACAGTCAAAATTGCGTAAATAGGCCGACCTCAAATGCCAGTGAAAGTAACGTTCAAAACTGCGTAAACAGGCTTAACTCAAATGCCCATCAAAGTGAAAACAGTGGCCAAAAGTGTGTAAACAACTCAAGAACTATTTCTCGTGTAGGGGAGAGTGGGGCACATTGAACCATAAAAAATATTTCCCCGTGTTACTCATCCAATAATTTTATTACAGAGTTGTGATTTACAGATGTTACAGTTTAATCATTCAATTATCAAATGGCCTTATATGATTCCATTGTCATTAATTATTTTTTAGCTGCAGGCCTTTGAAGAAAATTTGGTAAATGGTTCACTGTGCCCCACATGCGGGGTACAATGAACCACTTTAAACAGGTTCACTGAAAGAACCTATTTAGCATACAAAGTAAGTGTAAGTATACTTTAAACATAATGTGTGCATGTATTCAATGTGTGAATCATATAATTAAATCTGTAGGCATACAATCACGTTACTTATTTTGGAATTACCATACATCAATGGACTCGAAGCTGATTCCAAATTTGAAATATAATTTTTGTCTCTTTGTCACACCATCAGTAGCAGGTTGTGGGAGCACATAAAGTATGTTGCTATCTGGAACAAAAGCTTCATCCTTTACCTAATTCTTTCTCCTGCTCCACAGAAAATACCTTACAATTGCAATAGTTTGATGTCAATCTTTCTTTGGAACCACATTTAATGTCTTGAATATATCAATGAAGAGTTGGGTAAGGTATTAAATGAGATTTCGCTGCTTGGTGAACTGCCATGCCCTTATTAAGAACATCCTGTATAGCCTCTTGCATAACGTAATGGTCAGTTTTACCTCTGTCCGTCTTCCTGCGGTATGAAAGAACCATCTTCAAACCCGATAATATAAAACAGGACTGCTGAATGTCTGTTATTTAAAAGCCTTAAATTCCTACACATATGTTTTACTCATGCTAAGGAAACAAAGTACAGAGTGCTTGTATTGGACAATTCAAAGATTCCTGGGGCACAATGAACCATGGCTCATTGTGCCCCAGGAGAGCTTGGTTCAATGCGCCACCAAAGTACATATTTCAAACAAAGCTCATGTGAGGTTCTGTATGACCATTGTTAATATTTGAAGATCTATATCATTAAAATACAGTATTGATATTGTTACAGTGACTTACTTTCTCTAAAATTTGGTGACAAAGGATTGAACAAAATTCAATCTATCTATGTCCCCAAAAATTACTTCACTGTCATGAAACTAACATATCACCAGTACAACACTAATGGCAGGAACTAGATCCTGCAGAAAACAAGTGGCAGTTGGTAGAGCAGTACTGACAACATATGCACAGAGGAAAAAATAATTTACCACCTTTTACTGAAATTGTGCTACCTGATTCGTTGTGCCCCGTGGTTCAGAGTGCCCCACTCTCCCCTGATGCCAAACAAAGTGACTAAAAAAGTACCTTGCTCACAACGAAATACATGGAATAAACCTAATCTCGTTCAGTGTGTTACCAGAAAGCAGCAGCAACTCCATGAACACTGAAAGTGAACAAGCCACCCAACGTCAAGATAAAAACATTGTAAGAAGCTGCAAAAACATCGCCAACAGCCAGAAACAGCAAACAAAGAAACACAATGTGCTTTTTCCATGCGGACAGCCATGGAAGAAAGCTAGCAAATATTCTACAGGCTGTGAATACAGATCTTCGCGCAACTGGCTTCGTAAAACATGGTGTGAGAACAGAAAATATTATTGAAGACATCTCAGAACACAAGAATACAACAAGGGACAGTGACTTTGTTTTTTGTGTGACTGGTGCAAATGATGTAGCATATAATGAAGCCAAAAAGTGTATAACAGGTTTGAAATTTTTTTAGATGTAAGATGGAAAACACTATTGTTGTGACAATACCTCATAGAAACGACTTGCTCTATAATTCATGTGTTAACAAAGAGATTCATAAAACAAATAGTAAAATCAAACAACTATGTTCCATTTAAGCTAAATGCAATGTAGTGGATATTAGCAGACTTGAAAGAAATTTGCACACCGAACATGGTGAGCATCTAAATTACCATGGGAAAACATTTTTGTGTCAGGAGATAAACAAAGTTGTAAATGCAATACGAGCACACAGCAGCCTTGTCCTAAAAGACAGTCCCACAGAGCATGACTGTACACGTCCTTTTTTAGAGAAAACAATATTACAGACGAAGGAAAGCTGGAAACCACGTTAAGTGGAAACTGCAGCAGTCTAATTCATTCAGATAATTGTGCAACCCTAGATCATGTAGCGAAAATAAATGAATACAGAAGGTTCTGTGAAAGTAGAATACCATTATGTAGCAATGACAGTTTCCTCCTCCTTCATATAAATGTACAATCTCTTATGTGTAAATTCAACAAATTACAATACTGGCTCAATAAAATCAACTGCAGTGTTTTATGCATCAATGAACACTGGATGAAAGACAACGAAATAGACTTGGGTGTTCCTCTTGGATATTCGTTAGTTACAAGCTACTGCAGAAAAAGTATTACACATGGTGGGGTCTCAATATATGTCAAAAGTGACCTTGAATTGCATTACTCAGTTATAAACCTTAGTAGAATATGCGTTGAAGCTACAACAGAAGTAGCTGGTGTGGTAATGCATGAACAGAAAACTGTAATTGTCTCAATCTATCGAATCCCAGACTCTTATGAGATAGTATTTATAGAAAAAATTAGTACTTTAATATTGCTGTTGTCAAACATAAACAGCATAGAGTTGTAATTGTAGGTGATATTAACATAGATATAAGGGCAAAGAGAAAAAATGTAATTCATATGATTAACACTGTGAAGTCATTGAACTATTACTGTCTCAATGAAAAACCCACTAGACTGATAACAATGTACAAAGAGACTCCATACAATGTGATGTAATAGAATTAGGAATATCAGATCACGCAGGGCTATGGCTTTGCCAGGCGGTGTTGCTGTGCGGTTCTAGGCGCTTCAGTCTGGAACCACGCGACCGCTACGGTCACAGGTTCAAATCCTGCCTGGGGCATGGATGTGTGTGATGTCCTTAGGTTAGTTAGGTTTAAGTAGTTCTAAGTTCTAGGGGACTGATGACCTCAGATGTTAAGTCCCATAGTGTTCAGAATCATTTGAACCATTTATTCTATGGCTTCAAATAGAAAATTCAGCCTTCAGTTCTACAGAGAGAGAAGTGACATGTAGAATTCTAGGTGAATCCAATGTAAACAAAATGATAAACCAGTTAAAAGAAATGGATTGGACTCATGTAATGGATAACAAGAAAATGATTAATAAATGTTTTTCCATTTTACTGACAGAGATCAAGCGTATAGTAGAAATGACATGCCCCCTGTTAACCAAAAGGTACCAGAGTAATATTACTCATAAGGAACAAAATACTAACAAGTGATACACCCCACAACTTAACAAATTCAGAATACTACTGATGGTTATGAAAGACAATCTCATAAGAGTGATAGGGACAAGGAAAATTACACTAAAATGAGAAACCTTTACAGATTAGAAATAAAAAATGCTAAGTGCTGTGCAAATGATGAATATATTTTAAATTCTAAAAATAAATGTAAAGCTGCCTGGAGTGTCATTAAAAGGGAAATTAATAATACCAATAAAGAAAGGAGTATCTCCATTGACTGCAATATTCTCAATGAATATTTTGTAAATAGCGTCACCAACCCACCCATCAATTCTGCCTCTGATGCAAAAGTATTGCTTACTTGTGCAAAACAGATAAGAAGTGAGAAGTTCACTTGGACCCGAATCACATTAAATGATATTCATAAGTCAATAAACAAATTAAGTAATTCCAAAACAGAAGACTATTATGGACTCAGTAATCTCATCATAAAATGTATAGCAAAAGAAATTAAAATGCCACTTCTCTCACTATCAAACAGAGTACTTGATGAAGGGATATTCCCCCACTGTCTTAAGCTCACAGTTACATTGCCTGTGTATAAAAAAGGTGAAAGAAACCTCCCAAATAACAACAGACCCATTTCAATAGTACTAATCATATCCAAGTCAGTAGAAAATTGTGTGCATAAGCTGATATACAGGTATTATGAAACCAACAAAATTTTAAATGAATAACAGTTTCGCTTCAGGTCACACCTATCAACTGTAAAAGCAGCAGAAGCTTTGGTGAGCAATGTTTATGAATGGTATGAAAAAAGGGTATCAATGTCTGGAACACCTATTGACCTAAGTAAAGCATTTGACTTAGTGTCACATGACATACTCATCAAAAAGTTAAAATACTATGGCACTGAAGATGATACACTCCGTTTACTCAAATCTTATCCAAGCAATAGGTTACAACTAGTATAGGCAAATAAGCAGAGGTCAGAAATAATCCCTATAGAAAGAGGAATCCACCAAGGCTCTGTTCTTGGACCTTTTGTGTTCATTGTCTATGTTAATGACTTCTCGCATTACATACCGTGTAAGAACGTACTATATGTTGACGATATGACATTAATAAGTACAGGAGAGAACTTACAGAGTGTACTAGACAAAAACAGAGAAATGATGCAAATGGCTAATTACTGGTGTCAGGCTAACCAGCTGTGCATAAATCAAACAAAAACAGAAGAAATCATATTTAATCTCAAAGTAACTAAAAATGAAAACAAAACAGAGAAATTAATTGGACTAATCATAGACCAAAAGCTCTCATGGGAAGGACACTCCAATTATCTATGCAGTAAAATACCACGAGTACTTTTCTTATTGTATAAATTAAGAAACAGTGTGAGCAAGCAATTGCTACTCCACTCATACTATGCTTT
Source organism: Schistocerca piceifrons (assembly GCF_021461385.2). Lineage (NCBI taxonomy): Eukaryota > Metazoa > Arthropoda > Insecta > Orthoptera > Acrididae > Schistocerca > Schistocerca piceifrons. The sequence continues at coordinate 171,331,252 of NC_060148.1, read as the reverse complement.
TTGTCATTCCCAACTGCAATATGGAATATTGCTTCAGGGTAACTCCCCAGGGGCTGAATGTATTTTCAGATGGCAGAAGAAAGCAATCAGGTGCATGGAAGGGTTAGCACCCAAAGAGTCCTGCAGAAATTGTTTTAAATCTCTTGGCATAATGACAGTGCCAAGCATGTACATATATAACTGTTTAATAGATGCCAGAGAAAATCTGAAAAAATTGAACATGAGAAGAGATGTGAATGCACACAGTACAAGAAACAGTCACCTGCTGAACTTGCCTTCAACAAGACTTGCTGTAGTCCATAATAACTATAAGTACTTAAGCATAAAATTTTTCAAAATGTTACCATGCTCAGCTCATACAGTACCACTAAATAAATATAAGAATACATTGCAAACCTGTCTAAAAAAACAACAAATTCTACACTACTGAAGAATTTTTAGAAACTAATCATCAAAATATATGTTTTACCTAAGTTATGAAGAAAATGTTTTGATATTATATGAGGTAGTTATTTACTGTGATTCTATTCTTATGTTTGTATTTAATTATTGTATAAAACATTGTTTTACATAAAGCTGAAGAAAAGGTCTTTAGTTCCTTTTCTCCCCTTTCCGTAACTATTTGAATATTGTACTGAAACTAAAACCCTCTGTAAACTTTGACGAAGCCAGTTGTGTGAAAAATACTGAAAGGCTAATGAAAATATTCTATTCTATTCTAAATGGTTTTGCATCTTGCATAAAAATTAACCACTTGAACACAATATCTGGTAATAGAATTCCTTAAAGGACCTGGATTTCGTGTTCTGGCATGTTGGGATTGTTAGAAACATTGAACCTAGTAGTGAGGATTTCAGAAGGTTGTAGAAAAAACTCCAACTAATATGTAACCGTTAAGAAATATAGAATCTGGTATCAAATCTGAGTTATGGAAAACAGGAATTATTAGAGATAGTGTTAACATGTAAAATAAACATAAGCAAATCTTCTAGCATCAGAGCCCAAAAATAAAAACTAGAATGTACAGTTCTCAGTCTTGTTTGTGGAACACAGACAAAATGGAGAGTTTATTTACTCTACGCTACTGGCAGTATATTATGTGGTAATAAATTTCATTAAGTTGACTATTGAGTTCCAGATGACTGTGCTTTTCTTGATGGCACACTTTTCTTTTGCAGTGTTTTCAGTGCTAAAGGCTGAAATAAAGCTGGAATACTTCCAACTCCTGATCTACTGTTGAGTATTTCTTCTTTCAACACTGATGTATTTAACCTGCCTTATACAAAAAATTCTCAGGTTGAGTCTCATCACCACTATTTAGATCCAAATATCTTTGATAAGGAGATTACATTTCGACCTTGAATTACCTGAACATGGTTAGAAAATCATTTCTCTGGCAATATGTTGTCCAGAGCTTGAGAATTAATGAAAAGAGTTATTGAAAAACACAACCATCTTGCATTTTCCCTCAAGTGGTATTAAACCTCACAACTTGGGTTTATTCACACTTACATATTTGTCTATACTCCAGAAACATTTAATACAGTAAAAACATTGTTAAGGTTCCTTATAAAACAGTTTTTTTTTTTTTTTTTGCTGTGCAACATGTACTTCTTGTAACATTATCTAATTTTTGTATAAAGTGCCCTATGCGAAACATATAGAACTATAGATGCTGTGATGTTTTAAGAAGCTACCAAGCTGAACATTATGAGCAAATACTATTTTCTTCCACTATTTTTGCACCTACCCTTCTCTTCAATAGATTCTGCAGTTGTTAATAAAAGTATTCGTATATATAACAGTTCAGTTCAAAATTTGACTAAATTTAAATGTTCCTAAAGTTTCACATTCTCCACTGATTCATTACTAAATTTTAACTAATAATGTTTACTGCTGTGGATTTTTGGTCATTATTTAAGTTGGCTGGTTCCTTACAATACGTTTAAACATTTTTCACTGCTGAGAGATACATAATGAAAGATTTAAAACAGTGTGAAGGAGCACTAAAACTCCTTAACATGCAGGAGAAACAGCAACAATTTACTGCCAATCACAGAAGACCACAGTAGGACATATGTGGAAGGGATAGGTAACTCAACAGAGGTGGCAGTAGACTGGATCTCAAGGAACATCTACCATGTGAATGATGTGCCTGCTGGGCAGAGTGACACACAAGTGGGTGCAAGGGAGTGGAACAGATACTCAGTTTGGTTAAAACTGCTTGTCAGTTGATTCATCTCCTTGTGGTTGTTCTCAGATTGAAGCTCCCACCATAAGGTTGTCGAGTGTCATGTCAATGCGTCACTTCACTTGCAGTTTGTAAGTAGTGCAGTAGGCACGGGTAATTATATAGCATTTTTAGCAGCTAATTTAATTCCTTTTGGTTGCAGTGGTCTCCTCTGCGACTGCAGCCTATTTTTGCCAAAGTGTTGAGAGGTGAAGGCAACAGCCGACGTGGCGACACTCCAGCACTGTGTCAAATGAGTTAGGTGACAAGTAGTTTCATTACAGAGTATACCAGAAGTTGTTTCTCAGCAGTGCTTTTCCTTCCCACAGGTGTGCCACCCAATAGAGAATCTTTGTGCTGTCATTGTGGTGGCCGAATGTGGCAGGAGGATTGGCAACGACTCAGTCAACACACTTGTTTGTGAGTATATGAGAAGAAAGGGTAAGTGAGCTGTCAGGTCTCACAATTTGTGTAACATCAAGAAATAAAAAAATTCTTAAGAGTTTCACAAAGGTAAAAAAAAAATATTACTTCAGTCTCATTCTGGGCATAAGCCTACATGTTCAGTAGGCTTTGTTGTTCATGTCTGTGACTCAACATTTCTGCCATACAGTGAGCAGCATCCTACCCCTTTCACAATATTGTTATTACTCCATCCTGGATTTTCCATTGTTTCATTGTGATTCCCAAGTCCACGATTTAGTTTAGGATTTTGAGAGTTTTCAGAAGATTGCAATATTTTTGGTATCCATATCTTGTTGGTACAGAAATATTTCCTTAACTTTTAGGTTTGTATATGATTAGTGCAATAGTTAAGTTCCTCCACTCACTGATCTGTCAAAAAGTGAGTATTACACAATTCAACTTTCAATGCATTTAGTGAAAGGCATTGGGAAATAACACAAACAGCACATTGAAACAGTAGGTAAAAGTGTTTTTCTAGATCACATTTTTGTCATCACAGTGGGAAAAGTGTATCTGCATTCATTATTTTTGCTTTTTCCAATCTACATAATATTCCATTACAAATAGAGAAGTTATGAATTAGAAAGAAGTTGTGAGCTATCAATGCTGGATTTGTGTACATGTGAGGTGTGGATATAAAATAATGTGACTATTGCTGTAAAACATCTAGTTTCAAAAAGATAAGTATTTAGTTGTCATCCTCAATACACTCTCTTCCTTTCTCTCTCTCTCTCTCTCTCTCTCTCTCTCTCTCTACAACACTCAAAGGGAATTTTCTGTTGATGGAAATGAGAAATGGTGTTTGAAGTCCTCATCTGTGAGCTCCTTGGCATGTGCTACTTTTTTCACTGCTTAAAACAGACTGAAATTTTGTTCTTTATGATGCAGATTTCATCTTGGGAAGGGATAAGTGACACTGTGCTAAGTCCAGAAAATATTGTAGGTGGTCTAACACTGAGATGAGGTATTTTGCTACAAACCTATTTAACAGACAATTAACTATGAGCCTGTGGCATTGTCTTGATGCAGAACCTGTAATTAGCCCTTTGACAATTCAGGTAGTTTATTTTCTCATGGAGTTGAGCAAGAATCTCAACGTAGTAATGTCTGTTAATAGTTTGACATTCTGGAAACCAGCAATGATAAAATTTGAAGAAGTTTCACACCAATGCAATTTGGACTTTCCTTAGACATTTGCCACAAACATACTTAGGGCATGCAGCACACTCGCGTCAGACGAAACAGTAAGGGTGGGACAAAGGGGGCACACGGCCGCTGTTGTAATGTGGCCTGTTGCTGCTGTGGCCTTAACTGACACTGCTCTGTGTGATGTTGAGTCGAAGGTCGTACAGCTGCCACAGCTGCCCATCGCCCTGAACACTTGCAGCGTAGCTAATAGGGGACGACTGAGTTAGTTCAAATACCCCCCCACCAACCACACACACAGCAATCTGATCGCCTGTGGCCCATGACACTTCACAGGGCTGCGCTGTATTGAACATGTCTGTAAGTGTCAGATTCTCTCATGAAATGTGTTTTCAGAGTCTTCTCTTTCTGACTGAAACAACTATTGTGCATCATGTAACGAGTGGATGGGTACTAGTCACAAATTTATGACAATTGCTCAACCTGTGTAATTCCACAGCCCAGGATTTGTAGGATTGGTTTGGGTGCTTCTGACAACGGTAAAATTTCTACATGCATCACAGTGGCAGTGTTCTGTCAAAGTAACATGTTGAGAGAAGTTGACACATTTTATCAAATAAGCCTTCCAGTTGTTGCAAAAGTTCAAGTTGGCACTACTGATGACTGTGCAGTGAAAACCAGGAAAGGAAGCTCTGCTAAGATTGGTATTCCCCTCACGAAAAACCTAGAAATGTTGTAATAACACTGTCTTGTAGGAGTCCCAATCTTCAGGGGTTTCGTCATATGCCAGAATGGGCAACAGTTTCGCTGGTGGGAGAGTAACCTGTTGCAAACAAGCAGATGCCACTTGAGAGCAGTGGCAGAGCCTGCCGTTCTGTGAAAGTGTGCTGCTGGGCAGTGATGTGTGCAAATATTTCTTCCATTGAGATGTTTGACAGGTGACTCAGCACTGGCACTTGTACACATAGGAAACGTAAGCCTCATTTGTTGCCAAGTTTGTTATATTAAGGACACACACAATTTGTGGAACTTAGTACTTTATAGACCAACACATAAGATAAAATGTACAGGTTGTGTGTAGCACTGAACACATTGACTGGACGTTAGTAATACAGGTTACAGAATAGGCCGAGCAGTCCTCTGTGGTCACATAAATAATACTGTTTCTTAAGTGGTTCACCAGAGTGCACCAGGGAGATGAGCCGGGTGGCTTCTAAACAGCCTGTGAATTGCACAGATGTGTTATCTCTGAATTTGTATGTGAATTTAAGATGGGCTGTGAAATTCATAACCACAATACTAGACCCAAATGAATTTCCATATAAAACATGCATCTGTATCTGGGATTTTGAATATAATTTACATTCCGATGCAAAAGTTTCTAACAGGTTCCTGATACATTTCATGGAGGAATTGCAGATTCAGAAAAAAAATAAATACCTTGTTAACATCTTATTTGCTGTAGTACTTAGACTTGGGAACATTTTGTAACTGGAGTGTTTATGTGAAGTGGATGGTGTAACTTGGACAACTATAAGTTTTTTCCAAACCCTTTGTTTGTTGTGTTAGACAGCAACTGATTAATGTAAGAGCAGTAGCTTCTTTGAAGTAGCTCTAGACCCAAATGAATTTCCATATAAAACATGCATCTGTATCTGGGATTTTGAATATAATTTGCATTCCGATACAAAAGTTTCTAACAGGTTCCTGGTACATTTCATGGAGGAATTGCAGATTCAGAAAAAAAATAAATACCTTGTTACCATCTTATTTGCTGTAGTACTTAGACTTGGGAACATTTTGTAACTGGAGTGTTTATGTGAAGTGGATGGTGTAACTTGGACAACTATAAGTTTTTTCCAAACCCTTTGTTTGTTGTGTTAGACAGCAACTGATTAATGTAAGAGCAGCAGCAGCAGTAACAGCAGCAGCTTCTTTCAAGTAGCTGTTTTGTTTCCTAATACACTCAAGCAAATACAAAGTAATTCAGAAGCAATTTTCATTATTTGACCAAGTTAGTACTAATCATTATTGTATATGGAACAGAACAGAAATATCTGAGTGGTAATAAAACAAATACAGCCGTTCCACCTGATGTTTTGCATTTTAAGATACTTAGAGGGAACAACAGCATTTCTCTATTTCTGAAAATGTATTGTGTTCCTGCTTCACATGTTCTCCATCCTTGGATCTATAGAACAAAAAGAAGAGGGCAAAAATTATTGAATTATATGGAAAAAAAGGTAAATTAACTTTTATTCAACATGTAAATGTCACTACAGATATTTGGATTTAGGTTATGACACATTAGATATCCTTGCCATCATTGGCAATGATGTGGCACAGACGAGTAGCGAAATTCTGCCCAATGTACCGAAGTGTCGGAATATTTGCAGTTGTCAATGACCACCTGAACAGCTGTTTTCATCTCAGCAATTGTTTTGGGGCTATTGCTGTACACCATGTCTTTAATATAGCAGCACAAAAAGGAGTACATGGTGGCCAATTGAGAACCATGCCAGTGGCCTCTGGGTACCCCAGACCTCGAATGCAGTTCTCAAAGTGCTCCTCCCGGGCATCAAACCATCTCATGCATCAATGGGGTCAAGCTCTACCATGTGTGAAAAACATCTTGTCGAAATCAGGGTCACCTGGGATAATGGGGACGAAATCATTTTTTGAAACCTACATGTACCATTCGGCAGCCACCATGCCATCAATGAATATCACACAGATTATTCTGTGACTGGACATAGCACAGGACACAGTCACCTGTTGAGGTTGAAGAGACTTCTTGATCACAAAATGCGGATTCTTGGTCCCCTGAACCCATCAAAATGAATGTGGGCTTCAGCAGTATACCAAACTATACTAACATAAAAGTCCTGTTCATCGATTCTGTGGACAAGAGTGTTTGCAAAACTCAACACCTGTTCCATGCCCCTGGGGCTTAATTGCTGATGGGTTTGAATTTTGTATGGGAGGAGATGCAGATATTGAACAACAATTTGTTGCAGTCCCTGTCAGTTGATTTCCTCCTGTTGTCTCTCTTTCGATGACCGACATTGCCAATACTGTCTTACAAACACAACCTATTCTCTCAAACTTGTGAATCAAATTCTTGATTGTTGCCACACCTGGACTGGTTATTTAGAGCTAAACTTAGATGCAAACACCCTTTGAGCTGCTGTTGGGCTGTTATTGTTCACATAATAGGCCTTCACAAGAGCTATACAATCAGGCACGCTGTACCGTGACATTTTCATGTGCAAATGTCAACAAGGTACATGCCTATGTGTGAACTAATTCCCATTGTGCCTTGTGATCAACCGTGCATTTTGAAGTCCTATTGCAAACTGTTCACAAGTCATGACAATTTAATTCATATAGTTTAAGAATTGTACCCTGAAAATCTAAAATATGTATTGTACTAATACAAATATAGCATATAGAAATGCTAACAGTCATTGTGACTTGCACTGCTCTCACATACGCATAATCGCTCCTCGAGGTGCCAAGTGCTCATGTGCTGAGCTGCAGATAGCAGGTGAAAACATCTCCTGCAGGAATGAGGTAAGGTTTCTGTAGTGCACGCTCCCCAGACACAGTAGTCTACAATAGTGTGAAACAGTCAGAGCTGATATGTGTCTTTGACAGCACATAGGTAGTAACTACAGTGCTGGTATAGTACAGCAGAGAACAAGACCTACTGGTCCACTGTGAAGGCTGGCCCATATTGAGAGTACCAGGTGCAGGCAAACCACAACCACTGCTGGTTCCAGTGTGTTGTCAGCCCTAGGACATGTTCTAGATTCCCTCCAGTTCTCAGGAACAGTTTCTAGATTACTTCCAGTTCTTGATATTGCCTGGCACTACTTAATATTTAGCTTCTAAATATTTCCAGTCCTGCTGATGCCTCATCTCTAAAAAAATGTATTAGCTGAAATGGTTCATCACTGGAAACTTTGAGCATTTACAGGGTGCAAATGCCTCTTGGTAATTGTGGGTGGTTGGAAAACCAGTACAGTTACTGACTGAGTGAGGAGAGAGTCTTGAGGGGGTGGACTCCTCCACTGTGGTGATATCACTTGTCACTGAGCTGGTGGTGGGGTGCCTGCCAGCTGCTGTGTGCCACATGTACAAGAGGCAGCTGGTCACATCCAACGACTTGGACTGCAGGCACAGAAAGTGGTCTGCTGACTAAATGTGATTAAAAACTATCTTAATCCTTCTTTTCCATAAAGAAATGGAAGATTTGTCTGAATTATCCCTTTCCACCCTGAGAGAAATGTTAGCAAACCTCTCTCTCAAATATGCCATGTCCCATGCATTATTACCTGTGGAATAAGGTAAAAATACTGATATTCTCAGAATGATTGTTTTCCCAAAACGTCAGTAGCACAATCGTGCTACTTAGGTTTTATCCCAGTGTGAACAAAATCTACTGTGCTGCTAAAGAAGTGCTTTTATTAATTTTTCTACATCTACATGGTTACTCTGCAAATCACACTTAAGTCCCTGGCAGAGGGTTCATCGAACCATTTTCATACTACTTCTCTACCATTCCTTTGTCAAATATCCCGTGGGAAAAAGGCACACCTAAATCTTTCCGTTAGAGCTCTGATTTCTCTTGTTTTATTATGATGATAATTTCTCTCTACATAGGTGGGTGTCAACAAAATATTTACTCATTCAGAAGAGAAAGTTGGTGACTGAAATTTTGTAAATAGATATTGCCGCAAAGTAAACTGCCTTTGTTTCAGTGACTGTCACCCCAACTCATGTATCATATCAGTGACACTCTCACCCCTGTTGCTTAACACAAAATGAGCTGCCCTTCTTTGCATTTTTTTAATGTCCTCTCCCAATGCTACTTGGTAAGGATCCCACACTGTGCACCAATATTCCAGTAGAGGACAGACAAGTGTAATGTAGGCTGTCTCTTTAGTGGGTTTGGTGCATCTTCTAAGTGTTCTGCCAGGAAAGCACAGTCTTTGTTCCGCCTTCCCCACAATATTACCTATGTGGTCTTTCCAATTTAAGTTGCTCGTAATTGTAATTCCTAGGTATTTAGTCGAATTGACAGCCCTTAGATTTGTGCGATTTATTGTGTACCCAAAATTTATCGGAAATCTTTTAGAACCCATGTGGATGACCTCCCACTTTTCTTTGTTTAGTGCTAATTGCCACTTTTCACACCATACAAAAGTTCTCTCTAGAGCATTTTGTAATTGTAATTGATCATCTGATGATTTTACTAGATGGTAAATTACAGCATCATCTGCAAACAATCTAAGGGGGCTACTCAGATTATCACCTAGATCATTTATATATATTGGGAACAGCAGAGGGCCTATGACAGATATCACTTCTGTTATACTCGACGATTTACCCTCGATCACTATGAACTGTGACATATCTGAGAAGAAATAATGAATCAAGTCACACAACTGAAACAATATTCCATATGCACACAGTTTTATTGATAGTCACTTGTGAGGAACAGTATCAAAAGCCTTCTGGAAATCTAGGAATATCGAATCGATCTGAGATCCCTTGTCAACAGCACTCATTACTTCATGGGAATAAAGATCTAGCTGTGTTGCACAAGAACAATATTTTCTGAATCTGTGTTGGTTATATATTGATAAGTCATTTTCTTCAAGGTGATTCATAATGTTCGAGTACAGTATACGCTCCAAAATCCTTCTGCAAATTGAGGTCGGTGATATGGCTCTGTAATTCAATGGGTTACTCTTATTTCCTTTCTTGAATATTGGTGTGACCTGTGCTACTTTCCAGTCTTTAGGAACAGACGTTTCATCAAGTTAGTGCTTGTATATGATTGCTAAGAGGCACTATTGTGTCTGCATACTCTGAGAGGTATCTGATTGTTATACCATCTGGAATGAAAGACTTGCCTTTCTTAAGTGATTTGAGTTGTTTCAAAAAACCTAAGCTATCTACTTTTATGTCACTCATGCTAACAATTATTCTGATTTCTATTTCTGGAATATTTACTTTATCCTGTTTGGCGAAGGAATTATGGAAAACTGTGTTTAGTAACTCCACTTTAGTGGCATCATTGTCGGTAACATTTCCATTGCCATCGCGCAGTGGCGGTATTGACTGTTTTTTGCCATTCGTGTACTTTACATATGACTAGAATATCTTTGGGTTTTCCAACACATTTTCAGACAATATTTCATTGTGGAAACTATTAAAAGAAACTCGCATTGACTTCCACACAAAGTTTCGAACTCCCGTGAAACTTAGCCAGTCTTGGGAATTTTATGTTCTTCTGAATTTGGCATGCTTTTCTTGTTGCTTCTGCAACAGTGTTCTGATGTGTTTTGTGTGCCATGTGGATCAGTCCCATCTCTTACTGACTTATGAAGTATGAATCTATCTATTGCTGTTGATACTGCATCTGAATTTGAGTCATATCTGGTCTACACTTACATAATTAGCTTGGATGGAATGGAGACTCTCTCTTAGGAAGGAATCAAGCGAATATTTATATGCTGTTTTAAATAGATATATATTGTGTTTATTTTTAGTGGTTTCGGTTGATATGGTTTTGAGCCTCGCTACAATGACCTTGTCTTCAGTTGTCCCTGTATCTGTCATGATGCTCTCAATTAGATAAGGTTTATTTGGGCTAAGAGGTCAAGTGTGTTTTTGCAACCATTTACAATTCGTGTGGACTCACGAACTAATTGTTCAAAGTAATTCTCAGAAAAGCATTTAGTACAATTTTGGAAGATGTTTTCTGTCTACCACTGGGTTTGAACATGTATTTTTGCCAACAAATTGAGGGTAGATTGAAGTCTCCACCAATTATAACTGTATGAGTGGGGTACTTATTTCTAATGAGTTTCAAGTTTTCTTTGAAGCATTCACCTATTATATCATCTGAGTTGGGGGGTCGATAGAAGGAGCCAATTATTATTTTGGTACAGCTGTTGAGTATAACCTATACCCATAATAATTTGCAGGAACTATCTATTTCACTTTCACTACAAGATAAACTACTACCTACAGACACAAACACACCACCAGCTACTTTATTTAATCTATCCTTTCTGAACACAGTTTGTGTGCTGTAATAATTTTGGCAGAATTTATCTCCGGCTTTAGCCAGCTTTCTGTTCCTATAACAATTTCAGCTTCTGCACTTTCTATCAGCGCTTGAAGCTCTGGTACTTTTCCAACACAGCTACAACAATTTATGACTACAATGTTGACTGTTTGCTTGGTTGATTTTTGCCCTGTACCCTTTGAGACTGGTGCCCTTTATGATCTTTCCCAAGACTGTGTAACCTGAAACACCACCCAGTCCACGCCACACAGCCCCTGCTACCCATGTAGCCACCTCCTGCATGTAGTGGACACCTGGCCTATTTGGTGGAAAGTGAGCTCTGCCTTCATCTCGCTAGCAAGACTGGCAGTCTTCACCAACTCAGATAGCCACTGAAAACCAGAGAAAATCTTCTCTTATCCATAGCAACACACATCATTAGTACTGAAATGAGCCACCACCTGCAGTTGAATGCACCCTGTACCCTTCATGGCATCCGGAAGGACCCTTTCCACATCTTGGATGACTCCCCCTGGTTTGCACACAAAGTGCACATTGACTTTCTTTCAAGGAGTTTGAGTACAGTAGTATGACAGAAGTGATATGACCATATACATGTTGAATGTAACCTACAACCCCCTCCCCACACACACACATTAATTTTTAATATGGAGTAAATGAAAGCAGTTTTCTTCCTTGGACAAGAACAAATATTGGTCACTTGATGCAACATGTATGGGTCCTGCTTTTGCAGTGTTCATATCTGCAAAATCTTGGTGAAGATCTGTGGATCAATTGTCATAACCACTTATCTACAATTGGTTTTACTGATGGAATGTAAATTTTCATTTTTTTTCTTCTGAAGTTGTTCATTTTTCGTGATTGTCACTTTCTGCATGGTTCCTCTTTCTCTCTGGTTTTGCTATCGGTGCCTGTGCAATGGCCATCCTAAACCTGAGCAAATCCAGGATACTTCTTCTAGGAACTTTATTTTCTCTGCAATCTTCTCCGTACTTCAACCAAGTGACAGTGCTCAAGTGAAGAAAGCAAAGTATTAGGGAGTCCATTTCCTTGTTTTGAACAAAGGTACACTGAACTAAGCCAGGCTATGAAGTTTACATTTTCATATGTTTACTATATGTAAATAACTATTTTTGAAATACTGTGATCAGACTGCTAAGCTGAATACGGACTGTTTTTCCTTTTATAGAAAACATTTTATGAGTTGTTTTTGTGATACAAAGTGTTTTCATATGTAGAACACTGTGAAATTGTAAAATATCTGAAGATGTCAATCAGATAACTAATTAGGAGGTATTGAATAGAATTGGAGAGGAGAGGAGTTTGTGGCACAACTTGACAAGAAGAAGGGACTGGTTGGTAGGACATCTTCTGAGGCATCAAGGGATCACAAATTTAGCATTGGAGGGCAGCGTGAAGGGTAAAAATTGTAGAGGGAGACCAAGACATGAATACACTAAGCAGATTCAGAAGGATGTAGGTTGCAGTAAGTACTGGGAGATGAAGAAGCTTGCACAGGATAGAGTAGCATGGAGAGTTGCATCAAAGCAGTCTCAGGACTGAAAACCACCACCACTACAACAACAACAACAGTGAATCAGACTTCCTGAGACTAATTCAGCAATAGCTATTTGTTTTGTGAATACTGTGGTAATTGGTATTTCATAACTGTACAGGTGATAACACTGACAAATTCTCAAGGGTGCAAAAATAAATTAAGAAAACATAAGTGAAAAATCTTACTGTGAGTTGTCATTTGGCTAGTGGCTTTCTCATATTTTACAGAGCATTACTGGTTCATCTGTTGCTGGAAGTTCCATGTCACAACCAATGGAAGAAATAATAACCGCTCCCTCAAAGCTGAAAACAGAATATGAATCAGAGGTAGGCTTCCCTGCTGGAGGAGAGGTGGAGAAGATGCATTTTCTTCCATGAAGTGAACTGTGATAAGACTCATTAGACTTTCAAGTAATGCATTTTATTTTTGTTGGAAGTGTCTTCCATGTTAACTGAACTTAAAATTCCAAGGGGCTGCCAGGTATCTTTGTAGATTCTGTGGCAACTAATGTGAGATTCCAGATTTGGAGTACACAATTTAGTTAGCTTAAGTTTTCTGTATAGTTGGGCATATAGCACTATTAGTGTGTTAACATTAAATATAATGAAATTTACTTAGATTTGTAATATGGTGCTCATTCATGGAAATGGGGATACACATTACAAATGGAGAAACAATGTTTATTTAATTCTCTACATTTGTATTTAGCAAAATTTTCTGTAATTTAAAATTCAATTGGTCCTTGTTATTTTAAAACAATAAATCCAACGTGGCCATATTTTTAAAGCATTATGTCGTTTGCAAAATTTCTTCACCGCCATCACTATCATACACTCTGAAAGAGATAGAATATAGTGAGCTCATAATAGTTAAACCTATGTGTTTTGGTCTAGAACAGATTAAAATTCCAGGCCCTAAAATCATAACAAAAAAAAGATTAAAATTCTAGAAGTAATTTTTTTCAGTTACGTTCATATGATGATTACGTAATGGCTATAACAGATTAACCTCACCCAAATTCACTGCAGAAGTTAATGACTGAATCAGACTTTAACACTGAATTGTAATGAAAATGTTGAGTAACAAAATTGCAGTCTTGCTGTGCTCTTGTGGTTATTTTATGTGATTATTCAGTGTGACAAACATTGTCATATATTAAAATTTGCACAGAATGCACACAGAAATCTGTTTTGATTTATGTTGATTGCTAATTTTCCACACACCAAGCATTGCAAACTGTTGGTGATTGGTTACTGCACTTGAACTGGAACTATATAACTGTTACCAAGTGTGGTAAGTAGCTACCTATTTCTGTATCAAACTGAAGTAATAGAGACCCAAACAGGCCATGAACAATATTTCAGATAAGTGCTATTAAAGTGTACAAGCTTAGTTTTGGTGAGGACTAAATTGTTGGCAACAGCCTACTTTCACCGCCAACTTATCAGCCACTTTTCTGAGGTGGTCCTGGCTATCAAGGATGTCTGCACAGGTGAACAGTGTAGACTGCAATGTGTTCAGATTTGACTTTGTTGTTACCTTGCAATTCTAAACTGCTGCGACTGTTAACTTAATTCTTTTGTGGACAATGTCAGTGCAGCTCAACACTTAACCTTCCCTACAGCTCTTCTTTCACTTAAATCTTAGCTCACTCTGGAGGAAAACATATGTCTTTTGACAGGTGTTTACACTATTCAATGTACAATCACTTGCTGTAATTAGACATTTAGTAACAGGGAAACATGACTCGTATGTACAGTTCATCATACATTTGACAAGTGACATTTTTAGACAGCTCTCTAGACTACTTCTGTTGTACCATCACATTCAGCATTGTCATGGTACAAGCATTTTATTAGTGGTGCTCTGCATTACTCTAAACTGGGTCACTCATTAATGTAGGTTATACAAACCCAACGCTGGTACTGCTGCTTGTGGAAAAAAACTGTCCCATCTTCAAAAACTTGTGGTGTCCAACTGTATAAGAATTACATCCATCACAGATGACAGCCCCACAAAATAACTTTGTTCTTTGCTGAAGTATTATATAGTTTCAGCTGTCACGACCATAAGTGTCGGCAGCAAGTTAGATGTAGAGCTACACACCACTTTTCTGCAGCTAAGCCACAGCTTGTACATACAAGTGGAGATATCCATTCACTGCACTGTTGGGCACTGAGCAGTTGATACAAACACAGGCAAGCATTCAACCATTGTAGTAAGCTTTACACTAAGGAATGTTTTAAAAAAGGTCTCATGTTTTAACAGTCTACATTTATTGATAAAAACAGTTTTGAAAAATGGCAAACATTAAGTTTTTTATTTTGCAATTGCATTACAAATGCTCAGTCTACCATTTCATGGACATTACCTGGGTGATCGCTAAATAGGTCACACTTACAATATTTCAACTTAAGTATTTGCTCCCCCCCATGAACCATGGACCTTGCCGTTGGTGGGGAGGCTTGCGTGCCTCAGCGATACAGATAGCCATACCGTAGGTACAACCACAATGGAGGGGTATCTGTTGAGAGGGCAGACAAACGTGTGGTTCCTGAAGAGGGGCAGCAGCCTTTTCAGTAGTTGCAAGGGCAACAGTCTGGATGATTGACTGATCTGGCCTTGTAACAATAACCTAAACGGCCTTGCTGTGCTGGTACTGTGAACGGCTGAAAGCAAGGGGAAACTACGGCCGTAATTTTTCCCGAGGGCATGCAGCTTTACTGTATGATTAAATGATGATGGCGTCCTTTTGGGTAAAATATTCCGGAGGTAAAATAGTCCCCCATTCGGATCTCCGGGCGGGGACTACTCAAGAGGATGTCGTTATCAGGAGAAAGAAAACTGGCGTTCTACGGATCGGAGCGTGGAATGTCAGGTCCCTTAATCGGGCAGGTAGGTTAGAAAATTTGAAAAGGGAAATGGATAGGCTAAAGTTAGATATAGTGGGAATTAGTGAAGTTCGGTGGCAGGAGGAACAAGACTTCTGGTCAGGTGACTACAGGGTTATAAACACAAAGTCAAATAGGGGTAATGCAGGAGTAGGTTTAATAATGAATAAAAAAATAGGAGTGCGGGTTAGCTACTACAAACAGCTTAGTGAACGCATTATTGTGGCCAAGATAGATACGAAGCTCACACCTACTACAGTAGTACAAGTTTATATGCCAACTAGCTCTGCAGATGATGAAGAATTTGAAGAAATGTATGATGAAATAAAAGAAATTAATCAGATAGTGAAAGGAGACAAAAATTTAATAGTCATGGGTGACTGGAATTCGAGTGTAGGAAAAGGGAGAGAAGGAAACATAGTAGGTGAATATGGATTGGGGCTAAGAAATGAAAGAGGAAGCCGCCTGGTAGAATTTTGCACAGAGCATAACTTAATCATAGCTAACACTTGGTTTAAGAATCATGGTAGAAGGCTGTATACATGAAAGAACCCTGGAGATACTAAAAGGTATCAGATAGATTATATAATGGTAAGACAGAGATTTAGGAACCAGGTTTTAAATTGTAAGACATTTCCAGGGGCAGATGGGGACTCTGACCACAATCTATTGGTTATGACCTGTAGATTAAAACTGAAGAAACTGCAAAAAGGTGGGAATTTAAGGAGATGGGACCTGGATAAACTGAAAGAACCAGAGGTTGTACAGGGTTTCAGGGAGAGCATAAGGGAACAATTGACAGGAATGGGGGAAAGAAATACAGTAGAAGAAGAATGGGTAGCTTTGAGGGATGAAGTAGTGAAGGCAGCACAGGATCAAGTAGGTAAAAAGACGAGGTCTAGTAGAAATCCTTGGGTAACAGAATAAATATTGAATTTAATTGATGAAAAGAGAAAATATAAAAATGCAGTAAATGAAGCAGGCAAAAAGGAATACAAACGTCTCAAAAATGAGATCGACAGGAAGTGCAAAATGGCTAAGCAGGGATGGCTAGAGGACAAATGTAAGGATGTAGAGGCTTATCTCACTAGGGGTAAGATAGATACTGCCTACAGGAAAATTAAAGAGACCTTTGGAGATAAGAGAACCACTTGTATGAACATCAAGAGCTCAGATGGAAACCCAGTTCTAAGCAAAGAAGGGAAAGCAGAAAGGTGGAAGGAGTATATAGAGGGTCTATACAAGGGTGATGTACTTGAGGACAATATTATGGAAATGGAAGAGGATGTAGATGAAGATGAAATGGGAGATACGATACTGCGTGAAGAGTTTGACAGAGCACTGAAAGACCTGAGTCGAAACAAGGCCCCAGGAGTAGACAACATTCCATTGGCACTACTGACAGCCTTGGGAGAGCCAGTCCTGACAAAACTCTACCATCTGGTGAGCAAGATGTATGAAACAGGCGAAATACCCTCAGACTTCAAGAAGAATATAATAATTCCAATCCCAAAGAAAGCAGGTATTGACAGATGTGAGAATTACCAAACAATCAGTTTAATAAGCCACAGTTGCAAAATACTAACATGAATTCTTTACAGACGAATGGAAAAACTAGTAGAAGCCGACCTCGGGGAAGATCAGTTTGGATTCCGTAGAAATACTGGAACACGTGAGGCAATACTGACCTTACGACTTATCTTAGAAGAAAGATTAAGGAAAGGCAAACTGACGTTTCTAGCATTTGTTGACTTAGAGAAAGCTTTTGACAATGTTGACTGGAATTTTCTCTTTCAAATTCTAAAGGTGGCAGGGGTAAAATACAGGGAGCGAAAGGCTATTTACAATTTGTACAGAAACCAGATGGCAGTTATAAGAGTCGAGGGACATGAAAGGGAAGCAGTGGTTGGGAAGGGAGTGAGACAGGGTTGTAGCCTCTCCCCGATGTTATTCAATCTGTATATTGAGCAAGCAGTAACGGAAACAAAAGAAAAATTTGGAGTAGGTATTAAAATCCATGGAGAAGAAATAAAAACCCTGAGGTTCGCCGATGACATTGTAATTCTGTCAGAGACAGCAAAGGACTTGAAAGAGCAGTTGAACGGAATGGATGGTGTCTTGAAGGGAGGATATAAGACGAACATCAACAAAAGAGACCTTTGGAGATAAGAGAACCACTTGTATGAACATCAAGAGCTCAGATGGAAACCCAGTTCTAAGCAAAGAAGGGAAAGCAGAAAGGTGGAAGGAGTATATAGAGGGTCTATACAAGGGCAATGTACTTGAGGACAATATTATGGAAATGGAAGAGGATGTAGATGAAGATAATTTGCAAATCCAAAAATAAAGGACACCATGTAGTGCGCAAAAGACAACCAGCTGCTAGTATTTCGGTCCTATCCTCAAAACATACTTCCAGAATGCCACTCTCAGCTCACATACACAAGCGTCACATTGCCACATAAATGAAATTACCTGATGGGCATCCATCAGCAAAAGACTACGAAAACATCCCTGCACGTTCTCAGCTCTGATAGTCACGTGAGCACTATCCTAGTCAAAACTCCATCTGCAGCCAACTGCATTTGCTCACAAATGGTTGTTTATATTTAGCATTTAAATCATATTCATTAAAATTATTTATCGCAAAATTTAAAATTTCTTCAGTTCATAATTGTCATAAAATACACTTTTTTTAAACTATCACATCCTTGGAATCTACATACACTAATCAAAAGTTTTATTATATTTACAGCTTCCAATTCAACATTGTCTTATTCAAATGCTATTTTTTGTTTTTAATACTGATTGCTAACTTCTCATTCAAAAGACAGTTAAATCTTACGTGGATTAAAGTGGAAATGTTTGATTTTGGATGTCTTGTCTTGACAGTTATTTTGTCTAAATGTCTTTTCTCTCCAACATTTTCCACAGTGCATAGCCACAGCTATGATATGTATTATCATGCAACACTGCCCTCTGTAATGTTATAGTCTGAGCGGTTACAAGTGGAACACGTTACTCTGCAACCATTAAGCCACATTTGCAATATTTCAGAATGCTACACAAAAATAGCAGGATCATTACTCTTTTTGTGTAAGAAATGCCACAAAGCATGACAATTTAAATTTTTCATGTTCACTGACTCCCACAGCATTCTGCATCTCAGTACGTACATATTATTCTCGTTAGCCTTACTCAAACATGAAGTGCTTCTTCATCACTGAAACTCAATTGGAGTAAAAATCTGTTGACAGTGCTCATTGGGGATATGGAAGACATAAACAAATTTCCTTTTATCACTAATGTGAAGAATAAGCATGAACGCAATTGAAAACAAATGTCTAGCAACAAATTTCTTGTGAAATATGCCCCGTTACTCTTTCATGAATGTTGGACATGTATTCCTAGGCATTTTATTTAATGTGTATCACTCATTTGCAGGAACTCATTTGAGCTTGCACTGAACATCATACTCATATTGATGGCAACAAAGAGAGGCTTTATTATTTTATGGATGTCCCAGAAAATAGGACAGTGTCATATTTGTTCCCAGTATATTAGTTTAACACTATCAGTACCAGCCCACTACTTATCCATGTCTGCAGAACACAGGCAATTTTGTCTGTGTTAAAAAATTAATGCCTTGGAGGATATTGGATGTATAAATACAAAATTAACTCTATTTAAGCCCATTTTGTCTTCCATGTCTTCTATGAACAAAATTCTGTCTAGTATAACATGGACAAAATATATTATATATGACAGCGTTTTCAGAAGATAAAGAGGAATCTATTCATATAGGTAGAGTAAATGGGTTCATATATTCATAATGATGACTGCTGAATATTGTATTTAAATACAATAGCATGTTCTACATGGATTTATAACATATTTTCACAAGAATGTGTTCAGGTCCAGAGAATATGGCAGCCAATTGAGGCCTGAGGCAGTGGTCTCTGAGTACCCAAGAGCCGGAAAGCATTCTCCAAAGTGCTCCATCAGGACATCAAACTCTCTCCTGCTTTGATGGGGTCGAGTTCCATCAGGCACTAACCACATCCTGTCGAAATAAGTGTCACTTTGGATAACAGTGATGAAATCGTCTTCCAAAACCTTCACATACCATTCCGTAGTCACTGTTCCTTCGAAGAATATCGCACCAATTATTCTGTGACTGGACATTGCACACCACACAGTCACCCATTGAGGGTGAAGAGAGATATTGATCCCAAAATGAGGATTCTCAGTCCCCCAAATGCACCAATTTCACATACTGATGAACCTGTCCAAATGAAAGTGGGCACCTTTGCTAAACCAAATGACAAGGTGCTTACTAATTCCCATCATGCCCTGCAACCAACCCGTGCAGTTCAGAAGTTATGACAATCTTATTCCATTTAGTTGAATGAGTGTCACCCTGCACAAATCCAGTGCTTACTCCTGTCTTGGTCACAAGATCTTCTAGAATGACAAGATGAACTTTGGGACCATATCTCACACTTACTCAGTGCCATTCCCTTCAGCTTCACTATTTGCCATAATGTGGTTCTGTCCTGTGATTTTTGGCCATTTTTGAAGCAGTTGTGGCACACTTTTATCCCACAGTTGCTCGTGGCATTGTCATCGGAACCCTATTTGTGCTTCTGATTGGTTCTTACTTGGCTGTTGCCAAGTTTTTGGCAAAACTTGATGTAGTATTGCTGCTCAGTTTTTTGTTGTTTTAAAACTTATAGAAATCATAATCAGATGAACACCTGTGACACACCATTTCACTGGCAGTTTGCACGCAACTGATCTTGTACTAGCAGAGAGGAAAATCCACAGCTGCAGAAAGGTGTTCCCCACATCTTTACTCAAGAGAAACTTGCACTTCACCCTTTCTATGTAAGGCTGGCTGATGGTTTTTAACCTTGTGAGATGAAGTGAATGCTTGATCAATTTTAAAATATCTTGGAGTGTTTCTTGAGATGTTAAACTAACTTCTCTGCAACAACTCTGATTATATGCAGGCTTGAAGTCCTGTGTCAAAGTGTTTGTACTTGGCCACGCATCACCCTCTTACTGAACAGTGCACCAAACAGTTGCTAGCCAGTCAGTTATGTTCTCATCCTGTCTTTTGCTTAAGTCACTGATTGCTTAATGAAGTTATGTTTGAGAATTGTTATACACATCCTTATAACATAAGATGTTGCTCTCTTTCCTCTGTAGTAACTGACATCACTGTAGTCACTGGTTTTCTGTACAAAGTTAATCAGGTACATGTCCCTTCATAGTCCATGATGGTATTGCTTGGAATCTCCCAAAAGACTGCACATTCAATTACCTCCACTGTCTGGTTTATATGGTGACTGTTCGTGATGAATTTGGATTAAGTGAACAGTAAGTTAGTAAAATCTCATGGCCGCCAAAAGATTGAGGCACTTAATCTGTTACACAAAATCTTAAGCTACCAACCAGTACTTCTGTTTGCATTATGTCTGTGGTATGTCCGAACAGTTTCGAAGGCTTGATTAGCTTGTCAAGAAATAAGTATTTTGTCTCTTTATGTTATGCAAAGAAATTGACTGTAGCTTGAATTAAAGATCTGTCCAAACTTTCTATCTTTTGTTGCATTTCAGTGGTGAAACATCTGTTTACGGCTCAGTGTATCAATATCGAACACACTGGATTTGTCATAACCATTCTGTTGGCTTCTGTGTTAGAAATGTAACAATTAACTTCAAGTTTCAAATTTGCATAACTGTGCTGAATTTAAAGGTTCATTGATTTTCTTCTGATCTTCCAACCCACTGATTAAGCCTATATTTTCAACCATCTAGTTGCAGAAACCCTGTACATCCTTTGTCATGTGAAATGACTGATTGACTACATTAGTCAGTATCAAACTGAAATGTCAAAGGTGATTCCATCTTTACATCATGTACAATTTCCAGGCACTGTCCGCATTTTTACACCATTTCTAAGAAATGAGCACCAGTTTGCTATGCAAAAACATACCAGAATCACAAATATAAACTCTTCGTGGACAAATTTTGGGGAAAAATTGCAGCTTATATGGGCCAGCATTACACGAAAATTAAAATAGTGCATATTTACATAATGAGGCACCCAATCTGCACCCTAGCTTTAAGGGAGGAAAGAGATATCAGCTTTAATTAGTTTTATTTAGAGAAAATTATTCTAACAAGGCTCTATTCTTAATCACTAGTAGAAGAATCATTGTCACAATCTTCCCATAGAGCGTAGTTCTCAGTTCCATCTCGTTAATATGTGATAAATTTTAAGGATTTTTTCCACCAGTGCTTGTGCAATGTGGAGTCCCATACACATTTCAGCCACTTACAAATCTGGCTGCTTGATTTTCAACTTGGTGCGAACTTGTTTTCATCAGCCATCCATTATGTGTATTGCTGTTTAAGTGCAGATCTGGATGACTCGTTACCACAAACGTGTAGTGATTGCAGGACTTTGTTAGGCATCCGGGCATAATGGTAGTCAGTTTTCACTTTCCATAACTTAACTATGACTTTCTCTGTTAAAGTCCATCAAAGCTGTCCAGGACCAACAAGTTCCACTTATCCAGTAACTCCAGGGTGATGTTGCCAAACACGGGCCACCCTTTCGACCACAGTCATTTCCAGCCACTCCTTCAGTTTTTCTCTCACCAGTATGCCTTTCACTGAAATTTTTGGAGTAGTTTTCCTTTAAAATATAATGTAAGATGGTAGCTTTCATCCATCACCAGTTACAAACATCACTGTTCATCTTTGCTTCTCATTGCCACCAGTTCGTATCATGATGCTGGATTTCACTTCACTGTTCCTTGTAGAGTGGCATCTCAGAATGGACTGCCATTTGATCTGTGTTACCAAACACAGAAATGTTCACAGTGCAAATTTATCATGCAGTGATGAAAAATCACTTCTCTTCATCACCTGAATGCAATGAAGTGACAAGAGTTTTCCTCCACGGATCTAATCCATTTCATTGATCTGATGGAATTAAAATTTCTTACATGAATTTCAACTTTTTCTTCAGTAATGATAGAGGCTGGAGAAATGAATTAAGAATTGTGGCATACCTGGGATTTGAACCCTGGTCTCCAGCCACACTAGGCAGATGTGCTGACCATTGCATCGCTGTAGCAGTATGGATAACACAGGTGCATGGACTGCCATAGTCCAGTGTCTCCCTAACACAGATTTAAATTCACTCTTTACTGACTATTTGGGAAGGCGAAAATGGGCTGAAGTTGTGAGTAGAATTTAATGTTATGGAGGGCACTGGACTAGTGTAGTGCGTGGAGCTGTGCTAAACCTACTGATACAGTGATGTAATTGTTAGCACATCTGACTTATAAGCAGGAGACCAGGTTAGTCCCAGCTGTGGCACAAATCAAATCACTCCTTCAGCTTCTCTCATCAGTTTCAATTCAAATATCTCGATAGTCAGCCCTGGCTAGTTTTGAAACCAGAGATGCCTAGTTCTTCAGCTGAAGTCAGTGCTGGATTAGGCGCATTTCACTGGTAACCGTGCAGCCATAATAGGAGTCCTTTCGCCAGTTGTGAATACAACCCTCACTCCTATTGTACTTTCTTCCCACAGTTTCTAGTGTTATCGTATTCTTTTAATGTGCACCTGACATGTCAGACTGAAGCTGCAGTGCTACAATATAACAGGATCTATTGTTGGTGGAGCAGTACCAATCTTATTACAATTACCTCCACACACTCCAGTTTTTGTCCTTGAATTCAGGAAAAATGTGCAGATTATTCGTGTAAATATGGTATGTTGAATGGGATCTATGGTACAGATTATCTAACCAGTAGTAAGATGGCAGTATGCTCTGTATACCTTATTGTCGTAATACTTTGAGAAATAATTGCACTATTTCTTGCTGTTGTGCAGAAGGGGAAGCTATCTTGCTTTTGTCAACGAAGACAGTTGTTCGGGTGTACCTCATGTGGAAAGAGGTGTAAAAGTTGGTGGCAGATGGGCAGCAGCACATGACAGGGGTAGCTCGCAACAGGCCGTACGTCTGCTGGGTGAGCGTCCACAGCCACCGTTACTGACGTGCTAGTATCATATGGCAAGTGTGGCAGACAGATCTTGCTGCTAGTTTTCTCCTTTCTCTGTTGGATGTCTGTTGATGAGATGCTCAGTGATGCAGAGGATTTTGGGAAAATACTGACAAGGAAACTGATGTTGCCCCCACAGATTCTAAACTAGAGTGTCCTGAAGGACATTAAGCAAAATGTGAATGTATACATGCCAAAGTGCATGAAATTCGGTAGCTGTAGTAAAGTAAAACAACCTGCAGGTCTTACTTGTTTGTTACATTACTGCATTACAGCCTAAATTTACTTAGCATTCCTGTTGTGACCTAGTTAATAGGTAAAAGAATTGTTCAGTACCTCGAAAGGTGATGGACACTGATAAGCCCTTGTTGGCATAGTAGCATCTACTTTTGATGTGCAGTCATACAAAGACTCAAACACTTGCAGGTGTCTGAAACCCACATAACTGGAGAATTTTAGGTATCGTATTTACTCGAATCTAAGCTGCACTTGAATCCAAGCCGCACCTGCAAAATGAGACTCGAAATAAAGGGAAAAAACAATCCCGAATCTAAGCCGCACCTGAAATTTGAGACTCGAAATTCAAGTGGAGAGAAAAGTTTTAGGCCGCACCTCCTAATCGAAACAAAGTTGGTCCATTGTAATATGATACACAATTTACGTCGAATGAATGACGATACAGTTACAGTAGTTTGGTTCGAGTCGTAAGCTTAGCAGTTAAGCTTTACCAGGTAGCCATTGCTATGCGTCAGGTGCTCCGTCCGTATTTATACGGGTACCCTTCCTTTTTCACGTGCTTCGTCTGGTTTGAACCGATTCCTTATTTTGCTTTGATCTGATAAGTGCCGTTCTCTTTGTTATAGGTGTTTACATCACTCAAAGCTGAAAATGCGTTACTGTACTGTGTCATGCATTGTTTGTTGCATTCTGATAGTGCGTGTTAACAGCCTGTCGCCGCTCGCGGCATGGCTTGCTTTTGTGTGCGCTATCGCCGCTTACAATTTAAAAAAAAAAGAGAGAGAGAGAGAGAGAGAGAGAGAGAGAGAGGAGAGGAATCGTCTCATTAGTGAAACAATGTCAAGAGACTGCTATTTGCTGTTACTTACACTGCTGCTTTCTTTGATAATGATCAAGAACCAAAAAATAAACTGTGTATGATAGAACATGTTCTGAACGAGAGTTAGGCGAAAATTTTTCTCCGTTTGAAAATCTTTGCGGCCGCTTCTTTAGTACATCAAATTCTGCACAGAAATTAGAGTCATCTTAGATTTAAAAATCTAGTCAGTTGCTGTGCTTCGTTTCTGACTGTATCACTTTTAGGCATAAGGATAATATGAATATAAACATGACACGATATGTATATTCTATATATTCGTTTGCCGTTGTCTCAATCTAGTTTCGTAGTTTATTAGGCAGACAGGATTTAAATGAGATATCAGCAAACACGAAAGAATACATGACAAAATGTTTACATTCCTATTATTCTTATGGTGAAGAGAATACTGCATGTCATTCACATTTCATCAGGTTCCTATTAGCAACCATCTCTTCTCACAGGTAGGGAAAAATTCATAACGTAGAGTTGGCCATATTGACAAACATCCCAAACAGTCTTGCCAGTTGGATTTTCATAGTACATTGAAATTCTGCTACATTCTAAGATGAACAATACGGAATTTGTATTTACTTCCTTGGATAATGTATGAAAACGCAGTGGTCGAAACTCAGGGCAGAGAAAAAAAAGCTCATCTTGCACCCTTTTTTTTTAATTTATTTACTTCAAAGAAGCTAAAAGCTGACTGCAGAATGACTCTACAGCCCCAGAAAAAATTCTGTGTAAGGACCATAAAGATAAGAGAAATTAGGACTCATAGGGGGCATATTGACAATTATTTCACCCTCATTGTGTTTGCAAGTGGAACAGGAATGCAATGGCTGGTATTGATACAGGGTACCCTCTGACATGCAATGTATGGTACTTGTGGAGTATGTATGTAGATGTAGAAACTGAAGACAAAAAAAGTTGAGATTGTGTGTGTGCGTGGAGGGGGGGGGGGGGGGGTTGGGCCATTACCTATTTTCCATTTACAGTAGAAGACTGTGTGGTTTAGTTCTATTATATCTAATCAATCTTTCTTTACCTTTTTTTCCTGTAAATTCCTTCCCTATCTCTTCAAGCACCATCCCCTGATTATGTCACTTTGTTATAGCAAATGCTAGACTGATCAGTAAATCTTTTCTAAAACAGGAAATTAAGTGAAATTTGATTCATACAAATTTGGTAGGTGGTATTTATATGGACACACCTATTTATTCAGCAGTAAAGCTTCAGTTCAGAATATGATTAGGAGTAATCCGCTTACAGGCCTGTATCACTAACGTCATCAGAAGGATCACAGTTCATAGTAATAGATGGAAAGTCATCGAGTAAAACAGAAGTAATATCCAGCATTCCCCAGGGAAGTGTTATAGGCCCTCTATTGCTCCTGATCTATATTTACCACATAGGAGACAATCTGAGTAGCTGTCTTAGATTGTTTGCAGATGATGCTGTCATTTACCATCTTGTAAAGTCATCAAATGATGAAAATGACTTGGAAAATGATTTAGATAAGGTATCTGTATGGTGAAAAAAGTGGCAGTTGACCCTGAATAAAGAAAAGTGTGAAGTTATTCACATGAGTACTAAAAGAAATCAGCTAAATTTCAATTACGCGATAAGTCACACAAATCTGAAGGCTGTAAATTCAGCTAAATACTTAGAGATCACAATTACAAATAACCTAAACTGGAACAATCACATAGATAATATTGTGGGTAGAGCAAACCAAAGACTGCGATTCATTGGCAGAACACTTAGAAGATGCAACAGGTGTACCAAAGAGACTGCTTACACTATGCTTGTCTGCCGTATTCTGGGGTATTGCTGTGCGGTGTGGGATCCGCATCAGGTGGGACTGACGGATGACATCAAAAAAGTACAAAGAAGGGCAGCTTGTTTTGTATTATCGTGAAATAGGGGAGATAGTGTCACAGACATGATACGTGAATTGGAGTGGCAATCATTAATTAGGTAAAAAGACAAGGGCTAGTACAAACCCTTGGGTAACAGAAGAAATATTGAATTTAACTGATGAAAGGAGAAAATATAAAAATGCAGTATATGAAGCAGGCAAAAAAGAATACAAATGTCTCAAAAATGAGATCGACAGGAAGTGCAAAATGGCTAAGCAGGGATGGCTAGAGGACAAATGTAAGGATGTAGAGGCTTACCTCACTAGGGGTAAGATAGATACTGCATACAGGAAAATTAAAGAGACCTTTGGAGAAAGGAGAACCACTTGCATGAATATCAAGAACTTTGATGGAAACCCAGTTCTAAGCAAAGAAGGGAAAGCAGAAAGGTGGAAGGAGTATATAGAGGGTCTATACAAGGGCGATGTACTTGAGGTCAATATTATGGAAATGGAAGAGGATGTAGATGAAGATGAAATGGGAGATTGATACTCCATGAAGAGTTTGACAGAGCACTGAAAGACCTGAGTCGAAACAAGGCCTCAGGAGTAGACAACATTCCATTAGAACTACTGACAGCCTTGGGAGAGCCGGGCCTGACAAAACTCTACCATCCAGTGAGCAAGATGTATGAGACAGGCGAAATATCCTCAGACTTCAAGAAGAATATAATAAGTCCAATCCCAAAGAAAGCAGGTGTTGACAGATGTTAAAATTGCTGAACAATCAGTTTAATAAGCCACAGCTGCAAAATACTAACAAAAATTCTTTACAGATGAATGGAAAAACTAGTAGAAGCTGACCTCTGAGAATATCAGCTTGGATTCTGCAGAAATATTGGAACACGTGGGGGAATATTGGCCCTACGACTTATCTTATAAGCTAGATCAAGGAAAGGCAAAACCTACGTTTCTAGCATTTGTAGACCTAGAGAAAGCTTTTGACAATGTTGACTGGAATACTCTCTTTCAAATTCTGAAGGTGGCAGGGGTGAAATACAGGGAGCGAAAGGCTATTTACAATTAGAACAGAAAGTAGATGGCAGTTATAAGAGTCGAGGGGTATGAAAGGGAAGAAGTGGTTGGGAAGGGAGTGAGACAGGGTTGTAGCCTCTCCCCGATGTTATTCAATCTGTATATTGAGCAAGCAGTTCAGGAAACAAAAGAAAAATTCGGAGTAGGTATTAAATTCCACGGAGAAGAATTAAAAACTTTAAGATTCGCCAATGACATTGTAATTCTGTCAGAGACAGCAAAGGACTTGTAAGAGCAGCTGAACGGAATGGACAGTGTCTTGAAAGGAGGATATAAGATGAACATCAACAAAAGCAAAACGAGGATAATGGAATGTAGTCGAATTGAGTTGGGTGATGCTGAGGGAATTAGATTAGGAAATGAGACACTTAAAGCAGTAAAGGAGTTTAGCTATTTGGGGAGCAAAATAACTGATGATGGTCGAAGTAGAGAGGATATTAAATGTAGACTGGGAATGGCCAGGAAAGCATTTCTGAAGAAGAGAAATTTGTTTACATCGAGTATAGATTTAAGTGCCTGGAAGTAATTGCTGAAAGTATTTGTATGGAGTGTAGCCATGTATGGAAGTGATACATGGATGATAAATAGTTTGGACAAGAAGAGAATAATGCTTTCAAAATGTGGTGCTACAGAAGAATGCTGAAGATTAGATGGGTAGATCACATAACTAATAAGGAGGTATTGAACAGGATTGGGAAGAAGAGAAGTTTGTGGCACAACTTGACTAGAAGAAGGGACTGGTCGATAGGATATGTTCTGAGGCATCAAGGGATCACCAATTTAGTATTGGAGGGCAGCGTGGAGGGTAATAATCGTAGAGGGAGACCAAGAAATGAATACACTAAGCAGATTCAGAAGGATGTAGGCTGCAGTAGGTACTGGGAGATGAAGGAGCTTGCACAGGGTAGAGTAGCATGGAGAGCTGCATCAAACCAGTCTCAGGACTGAAGACCACAATAACAACAGTTTTAATGGTACTTACTATAACACAATTCTATTATTACAGGTAAGAAGACATACTTGATTTACCTTGTACTTACATTTAAACCTGTAAGTAGCTGAAAAGTATATAAATGTGTAAGTATTATTGATATCAGGGGAAAACAGATTTTTCCTTGGATTTTTACATTGAATTAGTGCTTGTTTCTATTTTGTATGAATTGTGAAGACAATTTAGTCTTATGCTAAGAACATGACAGTTTAAATTTTCTTCCAAACTAAGATTTACACAACAGTAAACATGGTATTACACATACAGTTTGCAGTGAGTTGGGGGAAGAAACTTTTGTATCTTGTTCACTCATCACACTAAACTGACCCAAAATGTGTGATGAAGCAGCATCAGCTGTTCACTTCCGTATGATGAGTATGATGTATATTAATGTGGTATTAATCATGTGCTTTTAATATACTCTTTATCAGGAATTAACCTCACACAAACATGAAACAAAGTTCATGCAACTGGCATAAACACATCAGATGTACAAAAATGCTAGTAAAAACTCGCTGTTAGCAGTAATTTTTTTACGTGGTACAGCATCTAAAAAGTTTAGCCAATAACCAACTAGGCAGGTTCAATACTGCTGCCAGATTTTCTGATCTAACCACCTAAATTACAGACCATGCTATTTCCACTTAATGTGGTGGGAAATTTTTTAAGGATATTTTCAGATAGTGCTATTGTGCAGCAGTGACATGCCATTTTCCTGGAGCAAAGGAAATATAATCAAATTTTGCAGTTACAAAAGTAAAAAATGTTATCCTTAAAGACACATACATGTAGACAAAGGCAGGTAAAACATAGTCCAAGAGGACATAGCTGAAAGAAAGGAAATTGTGCCAGATTTTTAATTTCTATATAAAAGCATTAATTACATTGATTTGCATATTTAAGCAGTTTTGTTGCATGCTTTAGCACTTTTGTTACAGTTTCTAAGCGCTGTTTTAATTCTTGCAGTCACTATGGTTTGCACTGGAATACTGTGTGAAGAGCAGTTGCATGCCTCACTGTGTCTTTGCTTTCCCGTTTCCCACATGAATACTTCCTAAGTTATGAGATATAGCCAACTAATCATTAGCATTCCTTCTGTGACACTGTATTTCAAAAATGTTCTATTCTTCTCTGCACTATCAGTGTTTCCATAGCACAAAATGCTACACTCCAAATAAATTCCTTCAGAAGGAGTTCCTAACACTTAAATTTTTGATTTTGCCACAAGTTTTTCAGAGAAACTTCTCCAGCTATTGGCAATCTGTGCTTTGTTCACTTTGCTTTGGCCGTACCCACTGCCTAAATAACTCTGGCAGTACGTAGATTAGATTAAGAAATAAACTCTACAGCATTGCTTGATTTAAGTTTATTTGCATTACCTTTGATTTAGATTTTTTTGTTGATATTGAACTGCTAGTAGAGGGATTTAATTCTGCCAGCGTTTTAATTTTCTAGGCTGTTGCCAACACTATAAGCAAAATAAACTGCTACACCATGCACTTTTGGATAGGATTTTCTTAAGTACATGCTTATTGTGTAGGTTTTGTATGCATTAGTCCTTCATCTACTGACTGACCGAAGGTGACCACAATGTGGTAAAAACGAAAGTTTCCAAATTCTCCTATAATTTTTGTAAAAAAAAAAAAATCAGCACAATTTTCCTTTTTCCAGAGCATTATATTTTTGTGCAAAACTGAAAATATCCAAAATCTGAGTCTCAGTGTAATAACTATGGGAAGTTTGCAAGGCAACTGCATAAAAATTACATTCAAGGTTATAAAATTGCCTGTGGTTCATAGATTAGGTGGCCAGCATGTTGTGATCCATCAGTCCTCCACTACATAGGTCTCAGCAAAGTCTTTTTCCTGTCGTCAGTAATCAGTAGCTCGGTAGGCTTAGATTCTGTTCAAAATGTATGCTGAGCTGATGGACTTCTTTTCAGGATCACAGCATTGAACATTCACCAGTAACAGTATTACAAATAAATTTAAAGTGCTGCTGTGGCATCTTTGCAGTTTTTTTCTCCACCTATTGGTGTTGTTTAGCCAGTTTATGGATAATCCATTAAAGCTTTTCAAATTGAACTGCTCATGTTACATTATCACACCAATGCCCAATGTTTCAGTAATACTCATGTCAATATTACTACATCATTGATCAAACAATGGCAATATTTTCATCAGTAACAGCAGTTCTTGGGCATTCAAGAAATAGAGCAATGAGAAATCACTGAACTCCTTTGAATTTGTTTTAACAATTGTAGTTGATGTGGATGGGTGCTCTTTCACCAAATTCATGTCTAAACTGAGCTTCATTGTTCAAGCATTAATGATGTAAAAATTGTAAAAAATAGTCTTGAATTGTTTAGCTAATTTTTGATAATCCAAATGTTGGAGCAAATCAGGACAGAGCAGTAAGCTCAAAAAACATTAAAAACACTGGTTTTGATCTCTCTGTGTCATCAGAATACTGGATTATGACTAACATCTTGGATGTTATAGTCACAACATTGCCAGTGGCAAAGGGAATGAAGGTATATTTGAATAACCATTATACAACCTTCACTGGGTGTAGTGAGAAAACTGTACTTCAGGATATTTCCCACAGCCTAGTTCATATAACCCTGTAGAAAGCCTTAGCATAGTCAAAATTCAGTGCAAGACAGGATAATAAATTTGGAACTTTGACTTCTGTTGAATGGTATGGAGTCAGTATTGAGTGACATTGTAATCCACCCACATCCTTCAGTTTGTTTTGATACTGACTATGATTAAGTTTACCTAGTTATCAGAAAGGCACAGATTCCAAAGAAAACAAACCGAAATGTGAAGATTAGTTCTACACTTCTCCAGTGGATACCACCCTAATGAATGGAAACATTCATAATTACAAAAATTTTGAATAGTTGAATTACTTATTAAAGAAACTGCAGTTAAATGAAACTTCGATTATACAAAGAAATAAGGTTACCAGTCCTAAAATGGAACACTACTGAAACCACTTACACTTGATTAAAGTTAAGT
Source organism: Schistocerca piceifrons (assembly GCF_021461385.2). Taxonomy (NCBI): domain Eukaryota; kingdom Metazoa; phylum Arthropoda; class Insecta; order Orthoptera; family Acrididae; genus Schistocerca; species Schistocerca piceifrons. Next base: position 171,299,716 of record NC_060148.1, on the reverse strand, counting down.
GTAGATAAAAATTAATAATATGGGTATGGGCAACAAGTCATGGCTCACAGTAAGCTGATTTGTATAGACAATCATTACAAAACTTGGAGTACATAGTGAGCACTCAACATTAGGCTCTTTAAGATCAAAAGTGAATTACTGCATTGTGGCACAGTTGTAAGTGTATTGTTAAAGTTATCTTAACTGTTACTCCTCTTGGAAAAAGGAACTGTTCAAAATACTTCAAATTCAGTGTTGGAAACATAAATATCAATCTATATGTGCAGACAGGAGTGACAAATGAAAATTTGTACCCACATCTGCCACTCACTAGGTGGATGCACCAACCACTACACCACACTGGTGCAGTGGCTTTGCACAACTGCAGACTACCCTAGCACATGTCTCCTCAATCGACATTCCTGTTCACACCTCAGCCCACATGGTATTCCCCCCAAACGTGACCAACATTGCAGAGGCTCTCCAAATGTATTGGAATAGCACCTCAGCATTGGACGAGGTGTGAATAGAAAATTGGATTGAGGGTGGTGGGCTAAGATAGTCTGTGCAGGTCTGCAAAGACACTGTGCAAGCATGGTGTAGTGGTAGTGCATCTGCCTAGTGAGGTAGTGAGGAGAACTGCACTCAAATTTTGGCCCCTCTACAAATTTTCATTTGTCACTTCAGTCTGTGTGTATGCACCTAAAATGTTTGAGATTATAGAACTGTATAGTGTAATTTGATAATGACAACTGATGACAGATCAACAGAATACAGACACTGATATTTACATTTACCAAGACACATAAAAATGGTTAGTATGTTTGGCTGAGAGTTAAAGTAAACTCTTCTTCCAGATTCAATAATTTTGACAGTTATCACGTGCTCCTTTCAAAAGTTAGTAAAATTGATTGCAGTAAAATATTTGCACAGGGAATTTGATTAATCAACAAGAAATTGTTTCTCAACTTACCATAACTGCCAAAGAGTAAGGCTAAGCTTCTCGCGGACTGAAGTTTCTGGAGCTCATGTGATTATCAGTGTTAAGGATAACAGAATGTCAACCCTGGTTGTGGTAAGTTACATGGATCAGTAGCAACTGTAGAAGAATCATTTTTTTTGTCCAAAAAACTCCCCAGAGGATAGAAAGTCTTTCACAGAAATGACTCTGAAATGGCTCAGTATTACTGTGAAGCTCCTGGCATCGTGTATTAGCTCAACATAATAATGTTAACTGTGGCTGCTCTTCCAGTTGTGAATTATTCTAGGCATACTTTGGCCAAACTGTACTGGTCCTTCAAAGTTCTGTTGAAGCCTCTTAATAAATTAACATTGTTCTGTGACCCAGCAGAATTGTATTGGCTCTCTCGTCCACAAAGTGTTACTGCCCTAGGTCTCCATGTGGAGGCATACTTACTGCCATCCTGTCTCACTTGCAGCTAATTGGCATCTACAGGCTGTTCAGAAATTCCTGTGACAAACTTCAAGGATCTGTAGAGGGAGTGGATACACAATATTTTGAATAACAACCTGTCAGGAAACATATTGTTTCTGTTCTCAGACAGCTTGAGTGGAGAGAAGTGCAGCACATCATAACTGAAAATGGTCCTCCAACCTTGATCTTCCTAAAAACATGTCAGACCAGTTCTTGAAAGCTGCATCACTGAATGTCTGTCAGGAAATGTGGTTTCAGCGTGATGGTGCACCACTTCATGTCAGACATGCAGTTCACACACACATCAACAGACAATATGGTATAGTGAAAAATGGTTATACTGAGTTGGTCCAACTGCTTAGCTGACAAGATTGACATATTTAACTCCTGTGGACTATTTTGCATGGGGTCATATGCAAAGTTTCCGACTCCCGTAGAAACAGGAGGAGGATCTACTGGCATGAGTTCTGGCTGTTGCACCAGAAACTGAAGAGACATTAGTGGGATGGAGTGTACAATGTGATTCAGAAGTATAAGGTCAGTAACATTAGTGGTCACGACATCGAGTTGCTGTCGTAATGCATCGGTACTGTCCTGTAAGTACAGTATGCTGGGTTCTTTTTCGTTTCGGAATAAAGTAAACACATAATGTAAAAAGTGTTAATAAAAATGTGCAAAAGTGATAAATTGATGTTTTGTTAAGCTTTCTTTTGAATTTTTATCTAATATTATACTGCATCACACCTAATTAAATTCCTCTACTGAAACAGAAGAGCTGAACATCTGAAATGAATCTATTGCACAACAGAAACAGCATGTTTCCAGACATGGGTTGCTATTCAAAATATTACATACTCAGTCCCCTCTAAAAGTTCTAAAAGTTTGTAATGGGAATTTTGAGCACCTACTCTTTCACAGTTTGCTGTTCTGCAGACTCTGTATTCCATGCTCTTATGTCAAATATGTTTCCCTTCAGTCCAGACTAGAGCATAGACCTGATATAAAGAAACATCTCTGACACAGCCAATGTGTCTACCTCACAGCAAATTAAAAAAATTGTTGCTTACAAGAAATCATAATACTGAAATTAATTTCTGACAAATGAAGACATTTACATTTGTGAAAGAGTACTGAATACAAAACAGTACTGTATCAGTGTCACTGTTCTGTTATTAACTTTAGAGGAAACTGTTTCTTCTACAGTACATGCCTAGTGTATAAGGAAGAACACTTTGATTCCAATTTTTGTGTATAGTTTGGAAAAGAAAAATTAAGTTTTGGTGAAATATGTGAGAAGGGCTCTGTGGCTTTGATTTTCACTGGGTGTAGGCCAAGAGCCAAAGGTTAGGGTTGTCAGTCCCCAGTCATTTTAAAATTTTTTCATTTTTTGCCCCTTTCACATTTACCAGAGATTTATTAGTGGGGAAAATGTCCTTTTGCTCTGTGACGTGGTGTTCATATTTGGGTCACGGACAGTTTTCTGTTAATGGGTTCAATAAGGATTATGGAGTTAGCACAGTTGGCACAGAGAAGTGTAAATTGACATGGTTCAAAATTTATAGGTTTGAGTCTACCAGAAGACCTGGCATTGGACCTCATAATGGGCAACATCTACTTCACCAATGGTGAGGAGAGCTACATTGTAGTTTGCACAAAAACTGGGACAGAATGCACTGTGCTCGTAAATGAGGATGTCCGGAAGCCCAGGGAAATGTCTATTGTTACACGGAATAGGTAAGGCTGGACATGCTGCTCTTGGTATGCCACATTACAGGTACGGTGATATGTAGGTATCTCTTCAATGGATGTGTAGATACTATGAGATGTTTAGCACCTAACCTTCCTAATAAGGTACATGACGCCCTCTTTCAACTGTCTGTTGTGATGGGCAAAAGTGACAACAAAATATTTCATTATAGCTCATTAAAGATACTGAATTACTCAGGAAAATTTTCAAATAATTCTTGACACTATTTACAGTGTTTTTATTGAGCATTGTATTGGTTAAGCTGTTTCAAAAATAAAGTGATGTGGTCATAAAAGGTACACCTTTTCCTATTGGAACCTTAGACAAAGAGAATTAATCAAAAGCTCTCTGGCCCTCAAAACAAATTTCAGATACCACTATCCAGAGATTGAAAATTTTGTGGTACTTCACTGGGATTTTTTAATCACTGTAGGTCTCAACTGTTACTCATTGACACTTTGTGTCCAAAAAATGTAAATCACAGTTCCCTCGCAGTGCCACAGACCTCTATATGTGCCTTCTTTAGACATGAAAAGGAGAGAACAGTCTCAATATAATCTTATTGCTTATCCAAAGAGTCAAAATGTAAACATTTGATGTTTATTTTTCTGATGATTGAGCAGTACACATATAGGATCAATAATGAACATCACAAATGCAAGAAAAGTTAAACAGTACATAATGAGTGGATTGTCACCTTCCAGCACCATTGTTTCTACATTACTTTTGTCTGATCCTTTTACCAGTGTTTTCCTTCCATATATTATTACACCAGACATTCAGATACGGTTTTCTAAGAATGTGTTGATAATGAAACTTAACTCCCAGGAAAGCTTGTCTTGCTGTTCATAAGCTACATTTTATATCTTCTGTATTTCTGACATTGCCAGTTACTTTACTACACCTTTTTCATATCTGAAGCTAACCTTCATCTCTATAGATTTCATTCAAGCACCTTGTTGTACTTTTAATCTTAAAGCCTCTTTCCAAGGAAGTATAAATCACTGTTTTTAAATACTTGCAATCTGGTGGAATTTAAGTATCATTTAAATGTTTTATTTTTCTTTCCATATTTCAGTTTGTCTGGCATGTATGGACTAAAATGTGTGGGCTACAATCCTTTTCTCCTTTAAAATCGCTCCCTTTCACCTTCCCTTCATGTATTTTACCTCTTAACAATGCAGTCTGTTTACTGTAAGTTGTAAGATAACTGCAGAATTTGAATAATTTTATGGCATCAGTTGCCACAAAATAATCCTTAACTAGGAATTGGCACTACCAGTCTGCATGTAACTTTCCTATCACATGACAAATAAAAGTTGTGGGCAACATGTCATCAACATAACTTTTCATAAAGTACTACCAGACATGCAAGAGAAGTCTTGAATACATAGGAACACTGAAGTGTTGAAACATCAAATGATCAAAGTGAAGCAAGTGACAATTGTGTTGATTTCTCTGCAGATGCTAAAAACTTAATTTTGTTCTTGGGCAGTGGAAAATGTAGTGGAACTTTAAGTGTTGGTATGCAGTCAATAAAGAATAAAAAATGTAAATTTCAATTAGGATTGACTTTGTAAAAGTGGGTTAAAGAAAGCCAATTAAACTTTAATGCTGAAGTATTAGCTACGTACAAAGACCACATTAAATTCTTCTGTGCATAATAGTAGCTATATGTGAAGATAGAATAGTTATACTGTATATTAAATAAGACCCACAAGATATTATAGTTTAACTTAGACATCACATGAAACCTTCCTCCACATTCAATTTTTTTTTTCCTGCCCAAAGGACTACTCTAAGAAAATGAAATCTTAGATGGTGGTGAAGGAATGCATAAGAGCATTCAAATTCCAAAAATACAGAAGTTCTTGACATTTCTCATTTTCATTGGGAACTCATATTGTTGACTATGAAAAGGTCCCCTTAGGGTGGTCTGCATGGTGTTAGCTTTGCTAAACTTCCTGTGACATAAATATGTCTCCTGATGAACTCAAACCACTGCATGCTGCTGAAGTACCTCTACAATACAACTTTTTACACTAATACAGAATGTCCTATATGTAAAAATGACACCTGTGTAGAATTTAAAGTATAATCTTAAACATAAAATTATTGGTACATATCTCCATTTGCAGATAAAAATACAGAAAGGTTAGCATTTCTAAAGCTTATGGGGAAAAGGTCCCAAATTTAGTTAAACAAAATTGTGTACCCACACACATTTTCCGAAAGCACAGATTTACCATTTAGTGAACAGATAAATGTTGCATCTTTCTTACATGTATTTAGTTCCTGTTGTAAGTCAATTGGAAATAAACTATTGATACATAAGATATTTTCACCACCTGCCAATATTGTTTAGACTGTGAACAATTTTCAGTACTTTCAAAACTGCTACAGTAAAATAGCATAAAACCAAATAACTTGAGTCCTAATTTTTGTAGTTTAAATATATTCAATTTTCCAGAATTTTTAAATTCCTTGTCAACATGCTCCCATTGGCAAAGTGTTTTCATAATACTTCTTAAGAAGGTATTAAGATGCCAGTCATATTTGATCACATCGATCTGCTAAGCTCTCCTTGGTCACACATGTAACAGGAATACTCTGCTTCTAATTTAAGTAGTTGGCACCTAGTCAGTAACTGCACATGTGAACTGGTGTAACAGTTTTAACATTCATGTAATTTCATTGTTTTTCATGTTCCTTGGATCGTATTTGAATACTGGCCATGATTCAGAACATCAGTGCAGTCATAAGATAAATTTCCTCTGTGGAAACATGTTACTATTTACTTAGCAGGATATTAGATTTGTTGTTGACGTACATCAAAATCTGACAAGTGTCAGCCAAGAATGTGCATATTACATATTCAGATTCATTGGCTGAGTAATAATTATAAAGTAGAGATGACATAAATTTTAAAAATTTATCTGGCAGCACATTTAATTCACAATGGAAGTGGTGAAGTTTTATGGCATTGTACTTTGCTCCCCTTTGTCTAGGAGTGTGGCTAGTGGTGGTTATTTGCTCCTAGTCTTATACTGTTTTATGAAAATTATTTTCAAATGTCGCACAATTCTCTCCAACAAACTTGTTAAAAACATAAGACATAATAGCCTCATCCTTTCAGACAGTTGTCTTCTTGAAGTAAGGATACACAGGGTGTAGTCTTTCTGCGCAGGGAGTACTTTGTCTGGAACTGTCACAGAAAATTAGTCCACTTAATATAGAATGGAAGTTGTTGTTGTTGTGTCCTGGGACTGGTTTGATGCAGCTCTCCATGCTACTCTATCCTGTGCAAGCTTCTTCTTCTCCCAGTACCTACTGCAGCCTACATCCTTCTGAATCTGCTTAGTGTATTTATCTCTTGGTGTCCCTCTATGATTATTACTCTCCACGCTGCCCTCCAATACTAAATTGATGATCTCTCGATGTCTCAGAACATGTCCTACCAACTGATCCCTTCTTCTAGTCAAGTTGTGCCACAAGCTCCTCTTCTCCCCAATTCTATCCAATACCTCCTCATTAGTTATGTGATCTACCCATCTAATCTGCAGCATTCTTCTCTAGCAACACATTTCGAAAGCTTCTATTCTCAACTTGTCTAAACTATTTATCGTCTTCGTTTCTCTTCCAGACATGGCTACACTCCATACAAATACTTTCAGAAACGACTTCCTGACACTTAAATCTATACTCGATGTTAACAAATTTTTCTTCTTCAGAAATGCTTTCCTTGCCATTGCCAGTGTACATTTGATATCCTCTTTACTTCAACCATCATCAGTTATTTTGCTCCCCAAATAGCAAAACTCCTTTACTACTTTAAGTGTCTCATTTCCTAATGTAATTCCCTCAGCATCACCCGACTTAATGCGACTACATTCCATTATCCTAGTTTTGATTTTGTTGATGTTCATCTTATACCCTCCTTTCAAGACACTGTCCATTCTGGTCAACTGCTCTTCAAGGTCCTTTGCTGTCTCTGACAGAATTACAATGTCATCGGTAAACCTCAAAGTTTTTCTTTCTTCTCTGTGGATTTTAATACCTATTCCTAACTTTTCTTTTGTTTCCTTTATTGCTTCCTCAATATACAGATTGAATAACATCAGGGATAGGCTATAACCCTATCTCACTCCCTTCCCAACCACTGCTTCCCATTCATACCCCTCGACTCTTATAACTGCCGTGTGCTTTCTGTACAAATTTTAAATACCCTTTTGCTCCCTGTATTTTACCCCTGCCACCTTCAGAATTTGAAAGAGAGTATTCCAATCAACAGCATCAAAAGCTTTCTCTAAGTCTACAAAAGCTAGAAATGTAGGTTTGCTTTTCCTTAATCTTTCTTGTAAGATAAGTCATAGGGTCAGTATTGCCTCACGTGTTCCAACATTTCTATAGAATCCAAACTGATCTTCCCTGAGGTCAGCTTCTATCAGCTTTTCCATTCGTCTGTAAAGAATTCGCGTTAGTATTTTGCAGCTGTGACTTATTAAACTGATAGTTCGGTAATTTTCACATCTGTCAACACATGCTTTCTTTGGGATTGGAATTATTATATTCTTCTTGAAGTCTGAGGGTATTTCGCCTGTCTCATACATCTTGCTCACCACATGGTAGAGTTTTGTCATGACTGGCTCTCCCAAGACTGTCAGTGGTTCTAATGGAATGTTGTCTACTCCTGGGGCTTTGTTTCTACTCAGGTCATTCAGTGGTCTGCCAAACTCTTCAAGCAGTATCATATCTCCCATTTCATCTTCATTGACATCCTCTTCCATTTCCATAATATTGTCCTCAAGTACATCGCTCTTGTATAGACCCTCTATATACTCCTTCCACCTTTCTGCCTTCCCTTCTTTGCTTAGAACTGGGTTTCCATCAAAGCTCTTGATATTCATGCAAGTGGGTCTCCTTTCTCTAAAGGTCTCTTTAATTTTCCTGTATACAGTATTTAACTTACCCCTAGTGAGATAAGCCTCTACATCCCTACATTTGTCCTCTAGCCATCCCTGCTTAGCCATTTTGCACTTCCTGTCAGTATCATTTTTGAGACGTTTGTATTCCTTTTGCCTGCTTCATTTACTGCATTTTTATATTTTCTTCTTTCATCAATTAAATTCAATATTTCTTCTGTTACCCAAGGGTTTCTACTAGCCCTCGACTTTTTACCTATTTGATCCTCTGCTGCCTTCATTATTTCATCCCTCAAAGTTACCCATTATTCTTCTACTGTATTTCTTTCTTCCATTCCTGTCAGTTGTTCCCTTATGCTCTTCCTGAAACTCTGTACAACCTCTGGTTCATTCAGTTTATCCAGGTCCCATCTCCTTAAATTCCCACCTTTTTGCAGTTTCTTCAGTTTTAATCTACAGTTAATAACCAGTAGATTGTGGTCAGAGTCCACATCTGCCCATGGAAATGTTTTACAATTTAAAACCTGGTTCCTAAATCTCTGTCTTACCATTATATAATCTTTCTGATACCTTTTAGTATCTCCAGAGTTCTTCCATGTATACAACGTTGTTTCATGGTTCTTCAACCAAGTGTTAGCTATGATTAACTTATGCTCTGGGCAAAATCCTACTAGGCGGCTTCCTCTTTCAATTCTTAGCCCCAATCCATATTCAGCTACTATGTTTCCTTCTCTCCCTTTTCCTATGCTTGAATTCCAGTCACCCATGGGTATTAAATTTTCGTCTCCCTTCACTACCTGAATAATTTCTTTTATCTCATCATACATTTCATCAATTTCTTCGTCATCTGCAGAGCTAGTTTTCATATAAACTTGTACTACTGTAGTAGGCGTGGGCTTCGTGTCTATCTTGGCCACAATAATGCGTTCACTATACTGTTTGTAGTAGCTTACCCATACTCCTATTTTTTTATTCATTATTAAACCTACTTCTGCATTACCCCTATTTGATTTTGTATTTATAACCCTGTATTCACCTGACTGAGTGTCTTGTTCCTCCTGCCACCAAACTTCACTAATTCCCACTACATCTAACTTTAACATATCCATTTCCCTTTTTAAATTTTCTAACCCACCTGTCCGATTAAGGTATCTGACATTCCACGCTCCGATTCGTAGAACGCCAGTTTTCTTTCTCCTGATAATAAATAAGACCCACAAGATATTATAGTTTAACTTAGACATCACATGAAACCTTCCTCCACATTCAAGTAGACAAAGAACATTAATTTTCAGATTCTGAATTTAAAGAGCATTTGGAAAGATCTGATTGTGATTTTCTGCTAATTGTGGAAAATACACATTCACAAATTTGGGCATTTGGGAATAGTGAGGTCTTACATGTTGAGTTTCCTTCCTGTGCTGAATTGTTGATATTCTTGTCTTGCACAGTCTTTCTAAGTGAAACTCCATTTGTTAAGAATGAAGACCTTAACTAATTACTTGTACTGCTGTTGCAGTGCTCTTGCTCTGCTGTTGCAGCTCTGTTGTGTGCTATGCTGATCACATAAGAATCATAAGTGAGCCTAATTTATTTTTTTGGTGTGAGATAGGTGATTTGCTTGAGAAGAAAGAGTGGGTCCTGTTAAATGTTATTAGAATATCCACCAGAGCTGTGTGAGCGGTCTACCACATTTTGCTTATCTTGAACATTTTCCAGCCCCAGGCTGGATCTGTTTGGAACATAAGCCTCACCATATAGTTCTCTTTCCTCACTGCCTGTGTTCACTCTGGTCCAGTCCTTGTCTCTTGTTTTCAGCACTGCTTCATATTTTTCAGCCATCTATCCCTTGGCGTCCCTCTTAGTTGTTTCTTTCACATCTCCATTTCATGTCTCTTCTTGGAACACCCTTGTTTTCCATTCTGGTTAAGTGCCCACACCATCATAGCCTTGGTGCCATTGTAGCCTAGTTGTTTCTATACTGATCTGCAAGTGTCCCTTTTTACTATTTCCCTTACTTTTCCATTTCTTATCATCTCTTCTTGTTACTGCTGTCATGCTTCTGAGAAACTTCATTTCACACACCTGTAATCTGCTCACATATTTCCTTCATTATCCATGTTTCAGATGGTAGTGACTTCCTTACATCACTTTTTTGGTTTTGTGGGACATCCTTGCTCCAAACCAGGTTTTTAACACTTAGCACGAATTCCTCAGCCTCTCTGCCACATTCACTGAAGGCTCATTTCTTCCATTTTCCTCCATCACATTTCCCAACTACTTCACACTTTCCAACTTCAATTGTTCCTCCTATACTTATTTTGCTAGTTGGTCTATCTTTCTAGTTGGAAGCAGAATCTCACATTTGTTTACAATAAATTTCATCCCCTTCTGTTTGTTCCCAGGCATGCACATGTTCATGAATATCCTGTTTACCCACATCATAACCAACTACAAACAGTATTGCTTTTGCCTAAACAGTATTCCTTTTGTCTTGTCTTCTCCAGTTTCTTCTGCCACCTTGGTCACTGTTGTCAAAAACCACAAAGAGGAGAAAAGGTGACAGTGCACTACACTGTTCCACAAAACTTCTTGCTGGGACCAGCCTGTCCTTTTATTTCCCACTCCCAAACATGCAGATGTTCATGAATATCCTGTTTACCCACATCATAACCAACTACAAACAGTATTGCTTTTGCCTAAATAGTATTCCTTTTGTCTTGTCTTCTCCAGTTTCTTCTGCCACCTTGGTCACTGTTGTCAAAAACCACAAAGAGGAGAAGAGGTGACAGTGCACTACACTGTTCCACAAAACTTCTTGCTCTGGACCAGCCTGTCCTTTTATTTCCCACTCCCAAACAAGCCAGACTTCCACAGTATCTCTCTTCATGTTTCTGATCAGTTAAATGTTAAGTGAACCATTTATTAACTATGCTTTGAAAGTCACAAGCTTAAAGCTTCTTCAAAAGATGATGCTTTTATTAATCATCATGGACACATTACACAAATCCTGATGAACAAGATATTGTCATTCATAGTCTAAAATGCTGTCAATGGAATTTTAACATAATCTAAAATTCTGTCAATGGAATTTTAAATCCTACATTCACTGGAGAGGCCCTTCTAGAGTACAAACTGTGACTGCTTAGAATCTAGCTGCATTTGCTCATTTTCAATACATTAAATTTTCTTTCCCAAATCATTAGTTCATAGGCCATTTATCTGTCGTACATTTGAGGTGTTCCAGCAGTGATGCACTTAAGTCTGGAGAGACACCCTGTGATAGTGATGAATTAAATATTTGTAGCTGTAGCAGCACAACATGCTTTTAATATTTAGTGTAGTTTTAATCATCTTGTGGGAATTTTTGCTTTTAGGACAGTTGACTGTAGTAATCTTGAATAGGCTAAAGTGATACTGAATTGGTTCAATGTATATGGTATTGAGTGTAGCATATACTGTAATGCTTTATGTTTTGAACTGTGCTGAGCTTCTTGGTTTCCACTAGGAGTTGATTAGAAGTTTGCTAACTGTATGATGATGTAAACCATGGCATCTCTATCAGAACAAGACATTTTATTTTTGTGTTTTCTAATTATACCCTTCTCTGTTTAAATTTTATTTTCAGAATTGTTAATCTGACATGACATGCAAGCCAATGATCATTTGTTCTGCAGGTCAATGTTCTGGTGTGACTGGGGCAACAAACTGAAGATTGCGACAGTCGGCGTGCACTGGCGCAACTAAATAACTGTAAACACTGGCAACGAGTGTTTGTACTGGGTGGATGCCAAGCTGCAGTCAATAGAATCCATCAACTTGGATGGCAGTGATTACAGGGCATGTAGGAACATACATTTGAAAGCAAGTGTCGTGAAAAACTTCTTTGTAACTCTTGGTCAAGGCATTATCAGACAACATATAAATAAGCAAATGTAGATCATGCACTGGGAGAAAGAAGCCCGAAATTCATTTCACGCCTAATGTGGTTTAATCCAATCATTACTACGCTAGGATGTACAGACCACACAAATTCAAAAGCACAGAACTACCTCAACAGAAGTAGAGGATTAAATTTAGGCACTTGGTGTGCCTTAGTGCTGAGTAAAACAAACACCAACTATTTCTCACCTTAAGATCCATAACACACACTGACAGGATTCTGTGATCATAAGTAGTGGCCTGATGTCATTAAGACTGTTGCTTGGATACACAGACAAATAACACCTTAACTTTTTTGTTTTCAAATTGTTCCAAAGAATACTTTCTATTAATGAAATTCATGACTGACATATAAAGACAGCTTTTAAAGTTCAAAATGTGTTGTAAAATTTTGAATATTACAAACAATAAACTCTAGAGTACAAGGTCTGTTCAAAAAATTTCTAAATACTCTTAATTTTCCAGCAGTGGTGTGTTGGAGCAAATGCAGTTGACATCCATGCACACACTTGCTTTTAATGTGTAACTGCCAGAACTTTCATTGTTGTATGTCTGTCCATTGTTTTTCAATGCCATAATGCTGTATTGAGTAGAATGTTGCATTCCACAGTTAGCGAATTTCAAATTCATCCCTGTTGGTGCGTGACTATTCCACAAAACAAAATCAGTGTGCTGCCTCATCCTCCATACTCCCCAGACTTGGCTGCTGCGGACTTCTTTTGTTTCCAAAGTTGAAAACCCTGTCAAAAGGATGAAGATTTTGCAGTGATAGATGAGTTAAAAATTTGTAGACAGTACTTTGCACAGTCTAGCAAGTGGTGTGCCAAGACTGCTTCCAGAAGTGGAAATGGTGTTGGAAGCAGTCTACCAATTGTGGAAGAGTATTTCATAGTAGACCAATAAGTAAAAGACAAGTGTAGAAAAATTTTGTGGAGTAAGTTGTGGAATTTTTTGAACAGACTTCATATACTCATGCACTGGACTTTGACCAAAATATCCTGAAACCTGAAGTTATTTTTGTTTGTGCGTAGCTATGAAGTCCAACCATGTATTCAGTAACGAATGAAATAACATTATTCTTCACTTTCTCAGCCACTAAGTTCAGTGTCAAGCTCATTTAATGGGACAGGTAAACAATCTACTCACCAAGCGCGTGTGTGTTCTGCTGCTGGTTGGCGAGTAGATTTTTTATGTGTCCAATTAAATAATTTTATCAATAATTTATTGTTTCTGTGCCAAACACAGGATCACTATTGACATTTTTTGAAAGCATTGTTTAAAGAATACAGGAGAGTCTGAAAGTGCATGTTTTGAGTATCCAAAGCTGCACACAGAAAAGGTGTCTATTGGCAACCACCTCAACTGAAACAAGACAGCAATACTACAAATGTAGACCAGTTGTTCTCTAGGAGCTGAACACCTGACTACAAGTCCTAAAACAGACAAATGCAGGGTTTAATGTTTTGAAGGTCTGTTCTTGAGTTTACGTTTCTGTCAAATAATAAAAAACAGAACTCAGGGTTTTATGTTGAGGGGTTAAACTTCTTGAGTTTGTTTGAGTTTGAGTTTGAAATGGCTTTTTCATTGAAGCCTAAGAAGTTGCCTGCATTGGAAATGTCTTGAAGCACAGTCTAATTCCAATAACACAAAATTCAAAGTATGCAAATGATGGCTCTACAATATACAATTAATGGGTTTCTCAGGTAACGCATCTGAAAGGTTGTCATTTAAGAAGTATTTAACTACAAAAACTGTTTGTAAGGACACTCAGTTTAAAAAGCAACATGAATCACTCTCTTGATCAGCCATACTTAATAAGATTGGATTTATTCAAACACAATTTTACAAGGATAACAAATGTCAGTTTAATTAAAAGATGAAACATAACTAAGATGTATGTAATTAAGGAATTCTAGTTACAAAACTAATGCTACTGTTCATTCACACTTCGTAAGCTAACTGCACCCTAAACATATCCTTCCAACTCACTATCTCTCCTTTGCACCCTTGTGTGTTGCAGTTAATCTCAAATTGTAAGCAAGCATCCCTCAGTATTGTAACGGTTGTGGAGTTGAGTAAGATAGGTTAGCATTATTTGTCATAATGTGGAAAGGTTATTTTAAAACTTTCACCAAGCCTAACATTTGCTAGCCCTTGATTTGTGTAAAACGTAATTAGCATCATATGTGGTGGCATTAAAAATGTATACTTTCTCTTAGAACATATAACTTGTATTTTTCTACTATGGACTGGAATGGGTTTCAATGAGAAAATTTTTTAAATTGTGTGTAAGCTTTGTTGGAAATCAGTAAGTTCTATTTCTTGAATACCAGATGAAAGAAGACCATGTATCTGTTCACTCACAGTTAAAATGTCTCAAGAGAGTTTCTAACTGTGATACATCTTTGTTCATTTATCGTAATGTTATACACCTTAACACTTGCATAATGTCTGGTGTCTTTTTAGACCTAAAGGCTTGATTAACTACAAATCATCATCTTCATCATCATCATCTTGGACAGTTTCAAGCCTCTGACCAGGTCTGTATGGAACATAGATCTCTCCATCATCTTCTGTCTTGCCACCATCTCTCCATCTTCACCTTGGTTTTTCAGAAATAGAACGGGCTTCGTTTAACTAAAAATAAACAGTTTTAATGTGGGTGTAGACTACTCACCCCCCAGATACGTTATTCACAGACTTTTTATTATAACTGGGTAAAATATTTATGATTATATTATAGTTTGTAGGACAACAATTTGAAATGTTTGCAGTGGGATCCGAAAATATCCCAGTTATACAATATGTGATTTTCAGTGTTATATGTAAGTTTTATTATGAAAATAAATCTTAGCAACAATGCATCTTGTAAACCGACATTCATTTACACTTTGTTGTAAACAGTGAAGAGAAAATGCATTCACATGCACTGCTACAACAAATTCACAGTTTGGAATCGAGTTTTGTGGAAGGAAGATGTGGTGTTATAGTTTGTCATGGATGGTGATATACATTTTGTAAGGTTCTACCGTCTTGAGTAGGCTTCGGCAGATTTACAGAAGAGTGATAGCAATAGTGAATCAATTTTTGAAAATATGGATGACAGTGATGCTGATGGAGATGTGGTAGAGGAAGATATACAGATCAGAGGTGAAGTGGATATGAGTGACTGTGAAGAAGGTGATAACTGTATTGAGTAAAGAGTGCATTTACTTTTGTATAGAAGTGGACAGATAGCATATAACACAGTACCACCAGATGTGCACAAGCAGGTTTCAAGAAATGTAATCTGTGAAACTGCACACATTCCATGCCACCTTAGAACTCAATTACAGACAAGAGCAGATTTTTTCAGACTTTTTATCACCAATCACATGCAGAGTGTAATAGTAATGCATAACAATAACTATGCAAAAGATGATAAAATTCTGTACCCAACTCTTGAACGCTGTATTGAACTTGATTCTACAGAGCTGCAGGCATTCTTTGGTCTACTTATGAATCCTGTTGCCCCACTGCAGAACACAACACATTTGTTCGGCAATAATATTCTCAGGCTTCAAGGATCGACTAAAGGAAGAAGAACACGATACCCAGGAAGCCGATGTTCCAAATCTGAAAAGAAAATGGTGTGATTCCTGCCGAAGGTCAAAGAAGAGGCAAGTGAATCAACAATGTGATGGGTGTCACAGTTTGTAAAGAACATGCGGGCATAAATTTGTTGTGTAATTATTGTTTGTCATACGATACGGAGAGCGAGTAGGAGTGTATTTCTAATAAAATTCCATGTAAGTGATATTACACATAAATTAATAAATTACAGTATCGTTACTAATATGAGGGTCATGAATATTGTGTGTTAAAATAATTTTTGGAACCAAACAAAGTAAACAAAATATGTTTTCACATTTCAAACAAATGCAGTAACTAATTACACCTTATATGTAACTTAAATTTATTAATAAACTATGACGTTATAATATCAATGTCAAGCACAAATTATAATTACTTTTGTGGGCATATTTAGAATTTTATCACCATAAAGTTGCTCGAATCACTTTGGGGTCAAACAGGACCCCAGGTATACAATGTTTTTCCAGAGCGAGGGTTAATGATTATGATAGGGTTTTAAATTTTTACAATTTGACCAATAATTCAATGAAATATTGAAAATCAGATTCTTGTTGCCACTATGCCACAACCGTTACCAGATTTGATAGTAAGTTATTGAGGCGTAGCACCTTCGCATCGCTCCTGTCACTTGTTAGGACGATATCGTTATAGGCATGAGTCATCGACAGATGTCACCAGCTGACATGGACCTGAGTTACAGAGCTGCATGTAGTTGCACTAGTAGGTGGCAGAGGTCAGCAGTTGACAGACAGTGCTAGCAGTCGTAGTCAAAACAATGTTGTAAAGTTATGTTTGATTAATATTTAATGTATTTGCATAATTATAATTGTTTTATATGTGTAGTAATTAGCAGTGTGAGTGTTGTATGAGTGGATAAGAACGGAAGTATATGAAAATTGTTTTGTTTATTCACGAATTACCAGTTAAACTATACAGGGGATTTACTATAATTAAATGTGCAGTCAGTTTATGGTACTAATAAATCGTGAGTAGAACACAAATTAAATGGTAATTTCAGAAGGAGTAATTTCATATTTGATACTTTTCTAAAATTATTTATTTAGCAATTGCCATAGAAAGAAATGTTGTACTATGATTGGTCATTGAAGTAAAGCGCAGGTTAGTGTGGGATAATACTGCAACCTGATTTGCTGTTTGTGATATCAGCCAATCAGAAAAATGCAGGCTCGTCCCAAACTATGCTGGGAACAAAGCAATTGGTGTGACCCAGGGGGGTCGGGGATGAGGGTTCAAATTAGTAACATCTCATTGAAAGGAGCTGTGATAGAGGTACTGTAAAATCCTGGAAAAATGCTAATTATGAGTTCGCGAAGCAGTACAAAGTGTATTTAAGTGAACGGTATAGTGAAATTCGTATGGAGTTTTGGCCACAGTATCAAAATTATTGTTTTTGACTGTTAGTTAAAACCGCGTGGTGTGTTGTGTGATCTAAGACTGGAACAGGTATTATGTGTAGAGCAGAGTGCACAACATTTGAGCGAGCATTTTCATAACTAAATGATCCGGTGAACTTCATTAACTTCGGTAACGGGTGAAAACACCATAAACTGGCTACGTGTGTTATTGTGGTGTGCGTGTGAACTTTACGTTGTGTTGCCACTTAGTATGGACTTGGCAGTATTAACTGTGATCTGTATCGTAAAAATATACCTGAAAATTTACATTGCCAAGTTAAAACTTTTATTTCAGTAGCAAGCCACATCTCGTTTGCCGTACAATTCTATGTGTGTTGCGACCTGCAATAGACAGTAGTGGTCTAGTATTTTCCACTACAGCTTTTAGCTAGACAAATGAACATTGCTGGACACTGGCAGGGCAGTAAAAAGGTAACATGCAGCGCCACACTATCACTAATGTCTCTTAATGTAACTGACTGGTGTGCTCAGATGGTGCAGTTGGTTGTTAAAATGTAGAGCTGATGGTTCTTATAGGCCTCTCATATATTGTGGTCATATTCTGTGTACATATCCCCAAAAAATATCATAGCCAAGTATACACATGAACAAATGTGACACTGAAATGGGTATTTGATTAGGTGATGTTTTGCTGGTATAAAGAGAGAAAAATTTTCCCATACAGGACTACGAAATGTGTGACAACTGTTATGCGAGGGACCGTACATTCCCAGTGTGGAAGAAAATTTCTGTTAAGGAATAAGTTAGTTACAAATGCTGACTTCTTTCACATCTCTGTAGTTTCCATCATGATAGAAAGCATGAAGGAGTACTGTTTTAGGTTTAAACTATGAGAACAGCCTACTGCTGGATTTAAAGTAAACAATTTTGCTTTACAGGTAATTCTGGAAACAGCTGTGAAGCACCAATTCTCAATCACAATCTTAAAGAAGACCCCGAACTGATGGCACTGGGAACACTGGCCAGATTTCCTCGTGTCACAAGTTTATGGGGAAGAACTACAGAGTCCTCATGTGGTCACTCAAGTCACATTTACGTAATAAAGGTCTACCACCCTGCCCTCCAACCCTCGGTAGGTCTCTGGTAGAGGCTGAAATCTTTCTTCCTACTTCTCTTATTTTGGTGATGAACATAAAATTCATTAATCAGTCTGTAGAATGTGTGGTTAAATTCTTCAAAGTATTTGAAATATATTTGTTGATCACTGTATTTTTTGTGCTGAGGGAGTCCCGCTAATCAGTACCTCATTAACTGTGGATTACTTCTTCTCGGTGGACTTCTCCTTTTGCGTCAAAAGCTTCTGAAAGAGATTTGTTATCCTCTGGAATAACAGTTTGAACTCAGTTTACTGCCTATCTTATAAAATTCTAGATGACAGATGACATCTGCATGTATTCCAGTAATGCAACAGTGTGTCTTTCAGGTCCTTACAGACAACAATTTGCACAAATATAACACAGTTTGTTCTCTGGTGAGCATTTTTTAACAGTGTGATCACCACTCTCCCTGCCCTTCAACCACAGCACCAAAGAGCAGAATGCTCCACCCAGCAGGTAGAAGTGCCTGTTCATGGCTTGCCTCCCTTGTAGAACAGGACTGTTGAAACTCTGATCTACACAGACCATAAAACACCTCTTGAAACTGCTCTACTTTCTATTACCTACCTTAACATGCAAACGTATTTAGTCAGCCAGTGGAAAGCTGGGAAGTGAGTCATCTGATCCCAGAATGTCACATTTAAAGGCAGAAGCCTAAAGCTCTGAGGTAGACTGTAACTCACATTAAACCTGTTGTACCTTTACAATGTATATCTTGGTTGCAACTACAATAGTTCTGCATTACACAAGGTAACTGATATTTCACCAAAACAGATATTTTCAAATTTACTAACAAACGCAGACTGTTAGGTTCAGGATTAACATTGCCCAGTATTGGACACTTTATATATTGTTGGATTAAGGCCCTCCTAGAGTTCTCTCCACACAGCTGTGAAAGACGTGCATGAGAAACATAAATGCTTGTGATCCACCTGTACACAATCAGGCCATCTTTCCCAACCCCCCAGACCAAGTCAGGCACATAACTTTGCTTTCCCTGTGACTCTCTTGGCCAAACTTTTTCGCTGAATTCAAAATTATCTTCCTCTTAAATCTCTTTCCTGATCAATTTCTTCTGCTAGTAATTACCAACATTCATTCTCTCTCTCTCTCTCTCTCTCTCTCTCTCTCTCTCTCTCTCTCTCTCTCTCTCCTCCCCCTCCCTTACACACACACAAACACACACACACACACACACACACACACACACACACACACACACACACACACAGTTTTCTCAAGGTCACAAGATATGTGTCACAATTTTTTCCTCACCACAAAATCCACTGATAAGCTTCTTGTCCCAAGACAATTGCCTTGATCCTTCTGCTGAAATTAAATGGCTTTCTCTGGTTAGCAACAATGTGCATCCCAGTTTCATTGACTGTTGCTTGGTTTGAGTCACCTCATGTAATGAGGTCCAAAAAATTCATCTCGTTCTTGATCCGGTGCAAAACTAAAAGCTATGAAGTACAGTCCAGTCTGTTTGTTCCCTGATCACAGCTCTTGAAACCCCCCAAGAACAAAGTTTTCTGTAATTCAGTTCCTCTGAAATATTGTATGAACTGTGGAAATTCTTTTGACAACTTTGACACTGAATTGTTGATCCTGTTAAAGTTGTTTTCACATCAAAAACCAAATCTTGTGAAATTGGGGTGATTAGCCAGGGCACATTTCCACAGCTGCCAAGCACTCCATTATGTTACAGATGGAATTACACAATTAAAGAGTGACTCAGTTTTTTTAGATGTCATAATCTTATAAAAACTTGAAACACAGATGAAACAACTCCAAATGATGTCTAAATGTGTTCAAAGCATGCTGGAAGTATATATATGTATTCACACTACAGTGATAGTGTGACACCCAGTTTTTTACAAGTGAACTTTATTGAAAAGATAGCCCCATAAAAATAAAAATGAATATATGGTGACTTTAACCCAAAAGGTGGAATGCATCTGCAAATTAAAAATAAAGTCATATTGCCTCATATCCTTTCTGTAAATTTAACTTTCTGCTGCAAGGGATGGTCTCCCCCTTTGACAAGCATATTTAGCATGCTTCTCATTGTGTGAACAACATTCTGAGACCTTTAACTTACTGGAAACATTGCTTAATTACTATAGGTGAATACTGAAATTTAGCAAATGTAACCGAATCAGAGGACAGGCCAAATGTTTCGTGAAGTATGACCTGCATTAATTTTCATACCAGTTACAGTATGAAAGGAGGGAGGAAGTGTGTTTGGATACAAATGTGAAAAAAATGTTTAATAGTTTCATGTCAATTTTTAAACTAAAATTTGAGGAAGCATTCCCCAAGACTTTGCATACCATTGCAACTTTAGAAAAAATATATGAATAGCCAGAGGTATCAAAAAATCCCATTGAACTTCAATCAAAAATAGACAGACTGATCCAGACTTTTTGGAATTTTATAAAAACTACAACAGAATATACAGAAAGGTACTATTAGCTGCTAAAAAACTCAGAAACCATACAATGTTATTGCAGGCAGAAAACAAAAGCAAAGCAACCTGGAATATTATCAAGTGGGAAACGGCAAACACAGAGCAAAAACATTTGAATTCACAAATTAAGAACAAAAGTAGACAGATGAACCCCCCCCACAAGCAATTGCTATCTTTGTAAATGTGTACTTCAACAACATTGCTAAGAAATTACAGAAGACCTTTCCAGACATATATGTCTTACGCATCCAGAACCATCCACCAAACTCAGTGGCACTCTATCCGGCAACTGAGAAAGAGGTCACACAAGTTATACATCAATGAAAAAAATAAAAACTCAACTGCTCTAGCTGAAATCCCAGCTTGTGTCATTAAAGAACATGCAAATTCCATAAAAGCTCCATTAACAAAAATAACCAATGAAACATTCAAATCTGGATTTTTTTCCCCGAGAAGTTGGAGTAAGCGAAAATAGTGATGTGGAAAATGTAGAAAACTACAGACCAATCTCTCTACTGTCCATCACTTCCAAAATCATTGAAAAAGTAATTTAAAAAACAGGGTAATGCAGTATCTAAATAAGTTTAATCTTCTTTGCAAAGATGATTGTTTCTGGCCCTAAGGAGGTACAGAATGGGCTACTGCCCAGCTTACAAAGGTCATTCTTGAGGCACTGGATGAAAGCGACCACGTGAATGCAATTTTCCTAGACTTATCAAAGGCATTTGGTACAGTGGACCACATAATTTTATTATGTAAGCTAGAGTTACTAGGAATATGAGGTGTGTTTAAGAAGTGGTTTAAGTCCTATCCACAAAGGCAGATGCAGTGTGTTGAGATTTCATGTAGTTAAGAAGGATTTCTAGTAAAACACTTACCAGATCCTAAAAATAGTGATACAGGCATCCTGCAAGGTAGAATATGAGGTCCAACCCATTTTCTTATTTACATTAATGATTTTCTGCAAAGTATCAGATGTGGGGAAAAATACTATTTGCTGATGACAGTAACATAGTGATCACAGACAAAACTCCAACACAGTTGACAGAAAAGGCAGGTGCAACCCTCATAGACGTTCACAAGTGGTCACTGAAAAATAAAGTAACTTTAAATGTAAAGAAAACTAATTGTGTGTACATCTGGCTGAATAAAAGACACAATGATGGTAAATTAACAAGTAATGGTAAGATAATGGAATGTGTAATGGATACCAAATTTTTGGGGTTGAAGGTAGATTGTCAGTTGAAATGGACAGAACATGTAAAAGCTTCAACAAAGAGACTATCAACAGTGTGTTATGCTCTACGAATACATGCACCAGTGGGAAATATTTGAGCCTAAAAATGACATATTTTGGATACATACACTCAATTCTACATTATGGAATCATATTTTGTGGAACAAGTGATGGGAATATTCAGTCTGTCTTCAAGGTACAGAAAAGATCTGTATGGATAAAAATAAACAGCAGCAATAGGGCCCATTGTACTAATTTATCCAAAAAACTAGAAATTTAGGTGTCCCATGCGAATACATTTTCCAGACTGTAATGTATGTAAGGAAAAATTCTCATCAGTATGCTACAAACAGCTCAATACTTGACCTTGAAACTAGATCCAGCCTCTACTTACACCTAAACAGGAAAAACAAGTCCAAAACACAGAACAGTATGCTATATAATGGCCTAAAACTGCACAACAAACTGCCACAGGAAATAAAAGGTGTAAACAAACTTCATATCTTTAGCCAAAAGCTAAAAATGTTTTAAGTAAAAGATGCTACAAAGTAAATGAGTATTTAGAATAATTGTAGATAGCTATTTAGTATATACAAATGCCACATAGGCCAACATAAAGTGACAGCATATGATGTAAATATTGTAAGAATTGACCTGTAAAAATTGTAAGAATTGAATTGTACACATTGTAAGAACCCATGTATATTTTAGTTGATAGGACACAGTTGATGACATCCATACAATTTGTATTGTTATACAGATGAATAAACATATCAATCAATCAATCAATCAGTCTGTTATGGGAACTTAATTGTTTCCTGATGGAGACTCCCTGTAAAAATGCTGGCTGCAGTGATATTTGTATGCTGGCCCCTAACAAATACACATGTGCCTGACATGTGGACAAGGAATCTGGTTTCAATCAGCATTCGTGCAGAGGTGAGACATAAAAAAAGTTAAAAAGCTACTCTTACTGTAGTTACATATGTAATTTTAAATTGCAGTGATACCACTGACAGCTGAAGACAAAAGTTTGTGTTAATCCTGAATTTTGGATCCTTGGTGAGATATTTTCATAGAAATTTCAGTACACAACACAGATATCTTTATACCTGAGAAGTGAAATAACATAGAGTGGTGATGGCAATGGCTGGAACCACACAATCCAGGTGGATCACCGGCTGCTGTGCCAGGAAACCCAGTCTGTCGTGCTGGCCAGGAGTGTCTGCTGTGTTGACGTAGTCATCTGCAGCTCTGTGGGCAAGCAAGTAGTCTCTTGCAATGGTGGGCCTGGCTGGTGTTGCCATACGTATGTCGGCACTTGATGCTGCTCTGCATACAAGTCTTCTCTAAAAGACTTCAGCTGCGCAGGGCTGCTACAGCCTGTCTTCCTGCAACCAGTTTATTGCAGCTGTGATTTTGATTCAGTGCATCTCGATCTTCTTATCTAATCTTACAAGGGAGCTTCATGGACTCCCTTCTTATATTCTCTCCATACTTCAAGGTGTTAAAAGATAATGTGTGGATATCAATATCCTACAGCAGAATGATGGACTTAAATACTTGACAAACTTAACTAAAATGAAATTTTTTATACTTAACAGAACTCAAAAGACTTAAACTAGATGTTTACTGTATTTGAGTGGTGTCACACTGGGTTAGGAAACTGGTCTCCACGCACTGGATGTCAAATCCTGTAGGCATGAATACGAGGACAAGTCTGTGAAATCTCCTGTTTGCAAGGACAGACCATGACACTCAGAGAGTATTTTCTTCAGGTTTTATATGCTTTTATTAGTCAGTTAGGGTAACATAACGTGGAAATAGAAAAGCATGCTATGTAGGAAATTTTAAGAAAATTGCAAAAGAAATTCTAAGTGTCTGTGATGTATCAGTGTGTGGCGACCATGAACGTGAGCTGGTGGTGGTTGTGTGGTTAGTATTATAGCTCTGCAATCAGTTAATTGTTGGATCAAGTCCCACTCACAATTTTTATTTTTTCAACTTTAGTTGTATTATTTCATACATAAGACTTTTGGAAGATAGTATGATGACACTTGTATGTGCATGAACATACTACTGAATTTTTCTATGTTATTTCATCATTTGTTAATTTTTATCACAGAAAATATTAACTATCAACAAGTAAACAACCAAACCTGTAGTGTTTGTGAAAATGAATGTCTGTGTTGATTTCTGAAATCTTAGACCTGTAATCAGGGTAAGGTATTAAGAACTGCTTTGCACCTGAACACAATATGCAGACACAGGTTTCAAGGATGGACCAGCTTGGAAAACCAATCAAACATCAGTAAATCCACTTAATAATACCATCTTACAATATCCCAGAATATGAAAGTAATGAAAGATTAATCATCAGATGGGTCCTTAACATCTTTTTCATACAGACATGAACAACATAACAGCAGCTATTACTTTGAATGAATGTAATTGTCGTTCATGTACAGGGAATCGTTGAAGATTTTAAGAAAAAAAAGCTTGTTAAAATTTAGAAAAATTTCTCTTCCAGCAAATGATAAAAACTCACACATATTGCAATATTTTCATAAATCAGAGCCAAAAATTAGTGATGCATGACTGAATATATTTTAGTAGCATTTTCATAAAAAGCAATTTCTCATTTGCCAATCAAATAAAAAAAGTATGATTTCTTGACTTGTCTGTAGAAATGTCATATACAGTTTATTCTAATAATAAAAATTAGTAATCAACTGAATAAAACTGAAAATTGAGTAAAATTTCATATAATTTCATGTCTTTGGTCTATTACTTTTTGAATAATATGTTGAAAATGACAAGTGCTGAAAAAACGTAAATAAAAAGAATGCATGGGAGTTTTCAAATCATTTACTACTTAAACATCATCCTAGTAAATGTGTCTAGTATGAAGTAAATCTGTGATACCTTGGACTCCCCTTTTAGACCTTCTACAGCACCACATTTCAAAAGCTCCCATTCTCCTCTTGCAGTTTTTTGGTTATGTACTATAGACGGCTACACTGCAAATACTTTCAGACAAGATTTCATAACACTTAAATTTGTATGGATTACCATTTCTGAAGTTAACATTTAATTACTGCAGTCATTTTGCTTCCCAAATAGAAAAAAAAATTGTTACATTCCATCCTGGATTTTCCATTGTTTGCTCTTAATTGAAGTAATTTAACGTGTAATAGCACTGTGTTGCAGTTTACTGACTTGAATAAATGTTGGATGATCTAGAGCCAAGGATAGAGATTCTAAATTTATAGACTACAACTTTAGTTGAGGCCAGGTACAAGCACTTCTATGGCCCATATGAGATCCTTATACTGAAATCCCAGATGAACACAAATTTTCATTCAAATTGCTCCACCTTGTTGGAAATGCTGCTTCATAGGGGGACTTAAAGAATAAATCACATACTTTAAATCAGAAGTGGCCACTATAGGATATGTCCATGAAACATATTAACACCCACTTAGGCATGTTGTTCATATCATCAAGGGTAACTATGAAGATCATTTCCACATCACTTTATCTCTATGGTTATACAGCTACAATGAGAAAACCCTTCTGCATGTCGCCTCAGCAGTTCCCTTGTGCAGGTGGTATTTTTCGGTGGAAATCAGCTTTGTGCAGAACACTGCCCTCTAGTCCAAACTTTGATTACCTTGAGGAGTAATAGCTAATATAATATTCTTTCCAATTCTTCTAGATATATGGTACTGTTGTCTGATATCTTCTGGAAATCTTCTACTCTTATGCTCTGAATTAGAAAACTCCACTCCATACTGTGGTTTGGAGTGCAGAAATTGTATGGGAATTCCTTCCTAAGGGTTCCCATTAACTGCCTTGACCATGGGACTGAAATCTCCCAGAAGTTAACATTTAAATAAGTAAGGAGGAATGTATTTCTCTCTACCAATTTATTAATTTGATAGCAAGAATTAACACAGCCTTTTCAAACTGAAGAGCAGGCATCCAATAGGACAAAGCCTGATTAATACCTCTTGCTGCCTCTGTGCCTAGCATCTCAGAATCTCTTTATTCATGGGAAGCCCAATACCATGGAACTTCACACAGGAGGAACTTCATGGCAACACATACCTGGACACACTTACGATGATGTAAGCACATCCGGTAGCAGTCGTGTGGTGCTCCATAATGCTCCTGAAGAATGTTCAACACAAAAGAACATAAACTAAATGCAGAATAGCATTAAAAACATAACTAGTTATTTCTAAATACATCTAAAAAAGTGTAACATGAGGCTGAAATGAAAATAACTAGTTATTTCTAATGAAGCTTATATGTCACTGCGTATGATTACTCAGTTATTTAAAATGCCATTAGTACAGGCATTCTACCATTCCAAAATTACAATTCTGTACCCTTAAACTATAATACTGTGGTTGTGAATTGGTGAGTTCATTCCTAAGCCACTGTTAACTATATACCATTGCAGAGTATTTTCTGGCATCTATTTGTAAGACTGTAAAGGTCCCTGAAGAGGCTATTGCAAGATCCCTGCTTATCAACTTTCAGGAAATAATTATTAATGCAATAACATTGAAAAACATGATTGGAAGGAGATTTGTGAAAATAACCTTGCCATATAAGATTGGCATTCTGAAGTAGTTCCTAAATTTTGACAAGTTTCCTCTTACATGAGATGTAAACATGGAACAAATGCAAGACTTCAGACGTCACTAATGTCTCTTCCTTTGACACAAAATCAAAATTTCCATACTAACATTTTGTCATGTGATAACAGTGTTTACTATACTGTTCCTCAAATCAGTGTCAACCCTTAGATGTGATTAGTAGGTGTTAATGGTAGTAATTAGATGTCAGATTCCAAAGTTTGTTTATTCATATAATCTTATGGTAGTTCTTAAAATTTTGTACCAGGAATGCCCACATTTAGCCTGATAAAGTGTCAAAAATTAAGTGATTTTAAAGTGACGTATACATGTTGACTGTCATGTGCCTTGTCAGCTTTGTAGATTATTGGGCCTATTTTGGAACATGTAACCTAATGTGTGTACCCTAGTTCAATTCAATTAAGCAGGTGCCAAAACAGGTTCCTCATTGAATTTCTCTTGCAAGAAATATCTGAAAATTATCTGTCAACCTACAACAAAAATATTGAAAATGAATGTAAAAAATTTAACCTTGACATACTGTTTCTAGACATGCTGATAATGAGTGAGAATGAAGAGAAGAAATCGTTCTGGATGGCAATGTCTATTAATGTAATTAGACCACTTCTCAAGAAAGGAATTGGGAAGATTACGAGTTTGTCATATGGTGAGTAGAGTCTACTGTTGCATTGTGGTGTTGTAAGTAAATGGCACTCTCTTCCGACTAACAAGTGACATTTTCAGATTCATACAGTAGCAATGTGTACTGGAGCAATGCTGCACCCACAACAATGAATGTGATGAGCAAGAACACAAAGACGGTGGTTGTGCTGTTGAGAAGCATGGAGGCCGGCTCACCACTGAGTGTAGACTACATCCCAGATCAGGGGTTGTATGAGATGTGAGGACAATGCAGTCTCAGTATAAAGAGCTGTCCATGATAGAGTTTGCTTTGTCTGCTTGTAAATGTGAAAATGACTAAACACATGAACTGTTGGCCAGTATGAACCTTCACTTGGATATTATGTGTTTCAATATGTGGTTATGGGCAGTTCTGATTTTTTCTCCTTGAAGGCAATTTCTGGTCAGAAGTTCAAAACTTTATCCTTATCTTGAGTGAATTTGTTTTGTTATCTGGCAGTAGCAAAATCTTGTCACTGACTTGGGCAGCTGGTTGCATACTACTTTACCACTTTGAATTCAGACTTAACAGGATCTACCACGGTAGAACCAGAACACCTTCATTTTGTCCTCTTTGTAGGGCATACAAGAATATGTTCTCATAGTTGCAGAGGTGTTTTGTGATGTTCTCAATTTTCTACCAGTTAATATATTTAGACTTGTTTCAGGGACTAGTTTTAATGATGACAGTGTATTACTGCAGGCTGCTATAGAAACTCCTAATCTAGAGGTCCCAAATGTTCCTCAAAGCTGACATTAATTCAGCGTGGTATGAATTTTACAGTTTACACAACATACTTTCTAAAGTGTCCTCTGCATGTAATTTGTATCTTAGATGTTGCTCACTCACCATTATAAAGTTTTTCCCTAAATAATGATACACTATTAGTGATTTGCATTCTTTTGATTGCTAGTTATGTCAGAGGTATGAATCAACAGGATTTGTATTATTGCCAGGACATTCCTTTTTTGGAAAGGACACACACAGCATTAAAGTTGTTAATGTATTTTATGCGCTTGCACTGACAATGTTATAGCGCTTTCAATCGTAAGTCGTATAATGGCTGCTATAGATGTTCATTTGAATTTATAAGCTTCACAATGACACTGTCAATTTAAAGTCTCACAGGCTTTGTTTGTTGTGCATGTGACCATTGGAGTGTGTGATGGATTTTTTGTTGGCTGTATTCTTACCTCTGGGGTTTATTTAATTTTTAAATACTGTGACTGTGGCTTTACTATGCCAGTTTGCCCTCCTACTGCATAGAAATAAGTGGCGCTTGGTGAGTTATACACACTAAAATAACAATGCTATTGTTTGCTTGTGTACAAGACCTGAAAGTGAAACCTAACACATAGCTGAAGGTGTAGAGATGTTATGCTCTCATCTGGTAGTTCAAGTATAAGTAAATCGATGACTTCTGCCACATTAAAGTAAGATATGTAAAATTCTGTGTACGGTCCTGACCTGACTCAAAATTATGAACTTATGTTAACAGTACACTGTTGAAGCCCAACACACTAGCACTGCTCAGTCACGAATGTCCTTACTTCAGAAGTGTGTGTGTCCAAGTGGCTTGTCAGCTGGTATCTACTACTTTGGTTTCTACCATGAATCACTCCACATCACATGAGTTAAGAGGGCTGATTAACAGACAGACTAATTTTGTTCACAGATGTTTACTACTCTATTGAAATGGTAGCATCTTTTCCAAAGTACTTCCTTCCTACTGAAATGCACATTCTATAGCATCTCTGCCAGTGTTCAAACACACAGTGCAGACAATTTTTCGTCAGGTCCTTGAGAATCCTCACTTCTTAAGCATTGCTCACTTCATTAGCACTGCTTACAGTCCTCACATAAAAAACCTCAAAGTTTTGCCTTTAGTGAAAGCAATTAAAAAGAAAATCACAGGGTGCGAGACTGGGGCTATAATGTGGATGCAGCACACAGCTAATGTTGAACTGCACCAGAAAGTGCAAGACTTGATTTGTGATGTGAGGCTGCACATTGTTATGAAGTTGTCATCGAGTCTGAGAAACTTCTGGTCTTTCCTTGCTGTGTGCTTCACCAGTTCAGCCAATAGTGACGTGCAGTATGCTGCTATAACAGTAGTGTGATGGACCTGCATGCTGGTAAATCATTCCAGGACTTCCCTGCAGATGAAATAACTTTCAATTATCTTTTGGAGTTGGAAAAATGAGTGGTTGCCTCACTGTGCTGGCTCATTTCCCTTAAAGATCGTAATGATGCATTCAAACCGTGACTCGTCACCAGTGATAATAGATTCCAAACGCAGATCCCCTCCATCAGCAAAGAGGTGCAGCACCTCACAGCTTGTCGCTACTGACACAGCATTTTGTTTGACTTCGTGACACCCAACAGGTACAAGCATGGGTCATTGGGATATGATCCTGCATAATTTTGAAGACACTGCCATATGAAATTTTTAATACTGCTTTGAGGTTACATAATGTTACCTGCTGATCCTTATGGACAGTTGCAGCATGCCGGTGATGTTGACTTCAGTCATAGTAGAAGCCAAAACACAAAGCTCACCTCATTTAACACAGACAAGGTGGCCTTCTTTAAGTCCTTGAACTATTTAAAAATTGTTGCTCAAAGTAGTGCATCTTCACTGTAAGCTTACTGCAGGTTTGTGTATGTGTTGGTGGCTGTACAGATTTAAAAAACACAGAATTTTATTGCCCCATACTCCTCCTCTTCCATTACCTCCACGGTTTGAGGTGTGAAATGCAAAGTGTCCACAAAATAGAGCATTACTACAAACTTACTGTTGAGTGTGTGCTGCTACCTAGACATAAAAATCTACTCTTTCCATTTCATGATACAGACCTTGTAGAAAAGTCATAACTGTTGTATGACAAGTAGAACAACTGATGTAGTGCTCTACATTAAAGTAAAATATAAAATGCTGAAGTGCGTAAGGATGTAGCATAAGGAATTATCTTTGCACTTTGATTGGGTTAGGCAATAAATGTTGCAATTAGCTACCTATTTTGTGAACATTTGTGAGAAATTGGACAGATTCCTGATGATAATTTACCTCCTGTATTTTGTGGAATGAAGGTGGTGGTGACAAATCTGTAGCATGTGCCGAGGTCTCCTTCATATTAATAGGTGACAAATTGGTTAGAACTTTATGAAGCAAACCGTGCTTAATTAAAATTCTTCTAGTGCCTATTTTGTGCATATTGGAATTTCATGAGAAGTTAATGTCCATCATTTTGCAGTGGAACAAAGAGGACACAGTATTGGTTGGTTCAGTGTTTCCTTTCCCAGCATTTTTTTTGCACTAACGCAGCACAATCCAATAAGACGTAAGCCACATTATTACTCGGTACTTGTTATTGTACTGTATTGTTATTCAGGTGTCTGTTTTTGTGTATTTTGAAATATTGTAAAAACCAAATGATTTGGCAGGCAATGATTGAAAAATTGGAAGTAGACTGCCTTAAATGATTTGTAGGTTTTAATGTGCTGTAAAGCTCACTAGCTTTGGTGAAAATGCTGTACATACTATAAAATGAGAAACTGACTCTAATAACATAGACTGTCTAGTGTTCTGCTTCAGGTACATGTTCGTGGTATTTGGTTCATCTTCACATGTGGACATGGTCAAGATCCTGGTGGACAGTTCTGGACAGCAGGTCCACATGCTGAAGGAAGTGTCGGGGCCCTACGTGTCTCTATGGTAAGACAGCAGCCTGGACAGAGTCTTTGTGGCAGATATGGGGATGAGTACCATAGAAAGTTTTGCCTCTGATGGTAATAATAGCTAAACTGTTATTTTAGCTGCATGTATTACTGACAAAAGTATTCTGCAGATGTGAAAGGTTTTCCACTCTCTCTGGCATTCAGATACAGCAACCAGTGTCTAGAATGAGAAGAGTTGTGGTTGCAATATTGAAATTACTGGTAATTTATTCATAAGTGATGTGTGTTTTGCCTAATTCAAAGCATCTTCAGGTTTTTTGATACGTGTTAAGTTATAGATATCAATGAAACGTGCCCATGAAGAAAATTAATTTTTGTTGATTTTGTATCATAGATACCTTCAATTTGCTTATCAACATCAGCCAATCTGAAAATGCCTGGAATTATGCAATCCATGAGTCACTGATGAATAAAGAAACAGTAATTTCAGCATCACAGCCAAGACTGTTTTCTCCCCTTCTTCTACTGTGTAAAACTGAGAATATCTTCACTGTAATTTTGTGCAGTGAGGCTACATTGTTTTAATAATTTTTAGGTGTTTTTGTGACTGAACTTCAGTCACATTTATGTCCATGGTCTGAAAACCACTGCTAATAAATGCAGGGTAGCAAGTATGCCCCACTGCACAACTTTGACTACTTCCTGTAGTATTTTGACGCAGTGTTTGGATGGATGATTACTTAAGCACCTCTGCACATACTGTAATAAGTAATCCAGTTCTTGTGGCCATCATTGGAGAAATACACAGAGGACTGTGATGCATTCTTCAATTTGTCAGCACCCATTCTTGAAATTTCTTAAGCAGGGTTTGTGGGATAGCTGGTTTCTCAAGGTTCTGCCAGTTTTTCAGCATCATTGAGATGCTCTTGGGTGATAAAAGTAAACGTGTAACTGTTCCTGCTGCCCTTCTTTGTGTTATGTTAATATCCTGCCAGTGCTCTTTAGTATGGGCTCCACACATTTGAGCAATATCGTAGAATGTTTCTCAAGTATTCATAAGCAGTCATTTAAGGCGCAGAGCCTATTGCAAGATACAGGGAAAGCAGTGTGTGTTTATACTATTCCATGTCCAAAAAAAAAAGTATGCTGTATACTGCAATGGTTAGATAAAAATGCTGTATATCCAGTGCTGTATATCCAGTGCTTTAGATACCTGTGTCTCTCATTGTTATGCTTGACAAGGTTGGAAAAAATCTGTTACTCTGAATGTCATATACTGTGATGCGATTCTTAATCTTGCCTTAATGTTGCACTGAGTAGAACGTAACTGTTCCTCATAATGAGATGTTTGATATGGCAATGTCTGGGCATATGGTGTTCATTTTAATGCAGCTAGAGGGACAATCCATTGGCCTTAAAATTGTTGCATGCAGGAACTCTTGTACCTGAATAGTGAAGTCTGTTGCTGTAATGGTGACCCATGGCTCCCTTATTCTTGACCGGGGGTGTCAACAATGTTTCCAGCATAACAGAAAGCAGTGCATTGTTGCACGGAAACTTGGGGTATTATAGTGTTTTCTGAAAGCTGTTGAACTCTTCCCTCATACTTCATTTTTACTCATCTCACTTGAACATCTGTTAAAATTTATTCACAGTGACATTTTCAAACTACTGATAATGCTAAATTTGAATTTAAATTATTTTTGATTTACTGTGAAAAATTTTCCATGTTGCTACATTTTTTGTTTTTAGTTTCTTATAGTGCATTGAAAAGCAATCATTTTACTACGGTCAATAATCGCTTTTCCCAAAAGCTATATAGTCTTAATTTTTATCTACCGTGTTCCAATACTAAAATGCAGTTATTTCCACAATCCATTAAAATAGTTTTGAAGGCTTTGCTTTTCTGTTTATTAAATGCATACTTCTATTTAACTAACCAAGTTTAAAGTGTACTTTCTCTAAACTTTCTGGTTGATTTTCAGAATCGTGCACACTGTTCTCCCATAAAACAGTACCTACAATTTTTCCATTTCTTAGTTGTACAGTTCAGAGTTAAACTTCTTTACCTACAGTATCTTGGACTCTCTAAGTTTGTTATCTTCTATTTAATAGCTAAAATGTAGTAGATGAGTATTTTGCATATTTATAGTTTTTGTAATTCTTGCACCTATAAATAAGGGTCATGCAGAAAGCATAAGTCACCACACAGTTGTCAATATACAAATCTATCAGAGTTGGGACCTAACAATGAACTTACATACAATCTCTTTCTTCATGTAATTTGTCAGTGTCCTAGAATGAAATAGTAAATATTTAGTGTTCAGAGAGTTTTAAGCTGGTATTCACTATGCAATCTATCTAAGCCTTATAATGCCTGTGTTTAGACTTTAAAAACCATGTTATCATCTCAGATTATGTGAAGTGCTGACCTGCAGTATTTTAGCCAGAAACTACTCTACACAATCCAGTCTTAGGATTAAAGCACTGATGAATGAAAGTGAACTTGCGATAAGCCACTGGATGGTCAAAAAACCTCTCAAGTAGCTAAAAACGTTTCAAGATTAACAACAAGAACTACAAAATGTGAAAAGTTAGCGATATTACAACATGAAGCAGAAACATTCTGCAGTATCCATGAAGTTTAAGAAATTATCTTACTAGGATCTTTTTGTATAATTTTCCAGAACACTGAAACTTACGCATGTAAATTCCTCTTACCTGTAATGTTCAACACAGAGTAGTTTCCACTTTTCCAGTATGTAGACAGATGATAGTGTCCTGTGTAGTGTCATAAATGCATTCAAACATTTGCTAAAAGTCTCAGCCAAGTTGTTATATCAAAGTCCACTGTTCATTTTTAAAGTTATCCTTAGAATCATCACTTTGTGTCAACGATATTTGTGTTAAAAATGTAAACAAAATGTATTTTATTATCAAATTTCATTAAAATTAGAAAAGGAATTGGTTCAAAGCCTTACTACTACTTTTGGCCCTGCTGTTTAAGAATTAAGTCACTTTGCTGTTGTGACATGCTAGGTATTTGACGTACGTATTTGCTTTTGTAATATACGGTCAAAAGTGAATTTCTTCTGTTCTTATTCAAAATCTCTCCCTCTCTGTGGAAATATTTAAGTGAAAAATAATTTAAAGTGAAGTCTGTAGAAGATTGCCCATCTGGCTTTCTTTTGTTGTAATGGTGCACAAGCAGTCATTGCAAAATATTTAATTAGATATTAAATATTAGATTCATCCTAAAATTAACATTATAAATACTTTAAATATTGATAATTTTCAAGCATAAATGTAAACCATATTTGTGAGTGTGCAGAATATATGTGATGCCAACATTGTAATAAATATCCTTTACATTTTTCCCCAACAGTCCTGACCACATTTTACATTAAAATCAAAACATCTTAATATGAAAGGGAGGGAAAATATAAGCCTCTGTTTTATGATGGGATTTACTGAACAGTGCTCAAGCAAATGAATGGAACGAATACTGCACAAGCCCCAGTAGGTAACATGATCAATGAAAATTCATGACAACTCACTTCTTAGTGCTTTCTGGCACTGGTGTTGCATTCTTTAATACTGTCATCTAACTTCATTCTTATCTGATATTTAAGCTATAAGAAGGCATTGGTAAAATAAAAACATTTCCTGCTTCTGTACACTGATATTACATCCTTAATTATGGAACATTAAATGTCAGATGTTAATCATCTACTATGATATATTGCAGTAAGTATTTGAGCTATTTATTTTCAGTCATTGTGTCTTCCATTTGTGTATTTACAGTCTGATTAACAGCTTTAATCATTAGTCACAACATGGAAGGATGGGATGGGTATTGTTTCAATTTTCTTGTCAGTGAAAAGGTAGTTTCTGAAGCAAACATATCTGTTTACTTCTGTGATTCTGTGTGTAACTTCCCTGTTTTCAGTCCTGATGTATTACTTTTTAAGTGATAAGTGTATAAAATGTCCTCATGATTGAAAGGTGTTATTTTTCAGTATGAAACAGTATAGCATATGATGTCAGGGAATTAGTCTCAGCTGCAGAAAACTGATGACACAGTTCAAAGAATGTGAAACTGGTAACAGTACACTTGCACCCTATACAAACTGTACAACCCAAACAGGTGGTGTTGAAGATACAAGCTAATCATATGAAGTAATTCCTTGATATTTAGAGTCTCAAAATATCTGCATATCCCATTCGTTTGAACAACAGTACACACATAATTTCTGACAAAATGTGAGTGGGTGTGCAAAGAAGATGGCCTGGAGTGTTCAGTGTGGAAAGACATGCAGAATGTCAGAACGAGTAAATCTTAGGAAGTGTCCATCTCTAAAGAGTAGTGTATTTTGGTTGGGCCAATCTGTGGAAGTAAACAAGCTCAGTTGACGCCACTGATTAAATTCATAAACATAGGAATTCCAAAGTCCACTTAACTGCATGAAGACAAAGAAAATGGAATGTTGTAAAGGACCTTGTAGCTGAACAGCAGAAAGAAATTTTTTAAAAGTACAAGAAATGTTTCACACATCATATTTTGTAGCTAAAGTTTTAACCATGTTTGGTCTTCCAAAACCTTGTAGATTTGCAAATTGAAAATAGTCTCCAAATGGGAAAAGCACTGTTGGCTCCACAGTTTGCTATGCAGAGACTGCATTGCAGAAACTGAGGAGGAAGTTCTGTTCACAATATCAAAGAATTACAATGTGTGACAATGTACATAATTCCCTGAACTTCAGAAAAGATAGGCAGAAAGAATAGGCCCTGAACTTCTAAAATTTCTCTCTTAAGTATGGTTTCTCTTTAAGGTATTTGAATGACAACTGGAGCATGTAGTGATGGTGTTAGCGTAATGCTAGACAAAAATTTTAGTGTTTCATAATTATTTAAGCACAAGTACAACAAGTTATTCAAATGGCATTGTGCCAGGCCATTGAATTGATTAAAACAAGAAATTCCTGTAAATATTGTGTATGTGTTATTGACAAAATCAGAAAAGGAAAAATTAAATTGGCGTCAAAAGTGCGATAAAAATGGTAAGATGGTCCCACCTTGCTCTTACAGTTTCTGTTAGCAGCATGTGGCATCTGCATGAGTATAAAAACTTCCATTGTGAAACCCAAATAGGAATCCATAATTGACATGGAAATTACCCAGACTTAGCAGCATTCTGGTTGTGAATTGCATTATTCATCCTACTTTTGCCATTACTGTTAAGCACAAAGATTAGAAAACAAATGAGGGGTTTACACAAACAATAAATCTAATAATCTCCAGTTTCCTGAAGATTCTCTGAAAGATGTTATCAACTATGCATAGTTTTGTACAGTAAATCCTTCTGATCTCACTTGAATTGTCTCAGAGGATAATGCTGTAAGGCAGCATAGAGTGAAAGTTTGCTAGCAGGCAGATTTCTGGCCCAAGGAATATTTAGTGGGGAAGGGCACAAGTTCCACTCATAGAAACACATTATAGTGGAGTGTGCACATCTGCAGGTATTGACCAACACGTCTTCAAGAAGCTCTCTAGGTCAATGACATCAGTACCTGCTCTGGGGCAGGATCTGTTGTGGGCTATCCATGGCCAGTGCAGCTTCTATTGGGACAACAAATTCGATGGTGCTTCAAAAGTGGAGAAGATTGACCTTAGTAAGTGTGTCATGTAGTGGATGGCAGTGTAACATTTTATCTTGCCATGGCTGTAACAAGTTTCATTGACACAGACATAGCAGTTCCAGAGGAAATTGTATTTAAAGCTAAAAGGGTAATACTTTTGGGGAAAATGGGTTTAAAATTTCTGATAAAATACATTCAGCCTACATTCAAAGTTAAAACTCGCCAGGTCAATAGCTGTCATTGTTGTGGATTTCTGTATCACCGGCTGCTGTGGTTGAGCAATTCTAGGCACTTCAGTCCGGAACCGCTCTGCTGCTACGGTCGCAGATTCGAATTCTGCCTCGAGCACGGATGTGTGTGATATCCTTAGGTTAGTTAGTTCTAAGTCTAGGGGACTGATGACCTCAGATGTTAATTCCCATAGCCATTTCAACCATTTCTGTATCCTCCAGCTTAAATTTGGAAATATTCTTCAAAGTTCTGGTTTTAGCATTTTGAGGGCAGTTTCCTGCACCTTCAGCTGGTCAAATGACATATGCATTTGTGATGTTCACCCCAGGTTCTATGCCCATCCTTGCAAAACCTTCAGGTTGCTGTCTAATCCCATTGTTGAAACACATCACTGCAGCCATGATACCAGATTTTTGGGGTTTGAGGCCCACAAACACTGTTACAGGCAAGCATTCCCAGACACAGTTATTGAAACTTTCATTGGGAATGAGATCTCCCACACTTACTATTATCAAACAAGTTTTTGTTAGCCAAGTATCTATAGATAGGTTTTATAACATTTGCTGTTGACACTGGTAAGTGGGTGGTTCTGTCCGTATTCACTGGCAGTTACGCTAGTTCTCTGATACGTGGCAACTAGGGGCCTCTGGACAGAGAGAATGACAGAGGTCCTCGGTAAACAGCAGCAGGAACTGCTGTAAACTTCAGTTAGCATGAGGTATGGGCCCCTCATAAGACTTCATGCATGTGTATGATTTACAAAAACACTCCATTCTTGGTACAATTTATTGTAATAATAATTATAATAACTAAACATCATATGACGTATTGATGTCTAAGCATGGAATATACTTGTATTAAAACTTGCAGTACCCTGTTTCAGGATAACAGTGCACTGAAAAATTCAGACATGTCATGATTATTGCTAAATGTCATTAATAATATATCAATTTAAGCATTCAAAAGGTGGGATGATAACACAGGAAACTAATATCACATGATGAGGTGCTAACATAATGGATAATGTTGTAGTTCATGAAGTTGATGTAGGTTCTTTTCGCGTTACATGAAAATATTTTATTCTTCGTGTTAAAACGTTCTGGGACTTCAGTAGGAATGTAATAAGGTATGTTCTGCAATATTAAATGTTATTTGTCTTTCCATCTGATTTGAGAAAAGGTGATGAAATAAATATTTGGCAATTTCAAAGTGTGGGGTTAGCTAGGAACCTCAGGACAAAAATGGCTCTGAGCACTACGGAACTTAATATCTGAGGTCATCAGTCCCCTAGACTTAGAACTACCTAAACCTACTAATCTAAGGACATCACATACATCCATGCCAGATTCAGGATTCAAACCTGCGATGGTAGCAGCAGCGCGGTTCTGGACTGAAGTGCCTAGAACTGCTCGGCCACAATCGCCTGCACCTGAGGACAGTTTAAATTGGTGCGAGTGAAGAAGAATACAAGTTTTATTGCTTTTTCTTAGTTAATACAAAGTAGATCAGAGCTCCTGCAGTTGTCAGTATTGAGTGTGATGTCATATTTTCAGAAAGTCTTTTGAAACGAGTGCTACCCTATTTCGAATCCTAAGAGTAAAACAAAATCAGTGCTGTAATGATTCTCAGCTGTTATCTACACTCACTTAGCACCAAGGTGATCAACTTGCAAAGCAGGGCTCAAGGAACAGACATTCACATATTCTGGTTCAGGAATGAATGGGGTATAACTAAAATGATGAATAAATTTATTTTTTCAGTTTTCTATTTGATGGATCCCTTAATTGTGGTTATTTTCACATAAAGTTTGGTGGATGCTATACTTGAAACTGTCATCTTGTTCGCACAACTCATTTATCTGGCATATTCAAAGATGAAATCCCATACAAACAATTTTACTGTATCCTTACTGGCCTGTGAGTATTTATGGAAAACTGTAGAGTTATAGATCTGTATTGTTTCTAACTGCATAGAAACTGTAATCTTGCTTTCTCAGTGGCGTTAATAGTGTACAACCTACTTTTTGGCAGAGTTGTTGCTTCCATTTTTGGGCACAACACTTTGATGGTTTCTGGGAGATTGGTTGTTTTGTGTACTTTCCACCTGGACTCCAACTAGACTGAACTATTTAACAGACGATACAGTCAAAAGCAAGAATATCTGAGAAAGAAGAGACAGAGACTGGGAAGTTCAAGTGCCCTAGTTAAATTTCCCAGAAACTTTGCTTGGTGTAAGAAGAGCAGAATAAGCAAATGCATGTTGGCTCATCTGTAGATACCTGAAAATATCTGAGAAAATGACAGTTGTAGACGTAATTTAGATGTCATTAACTACACTTGTCTGAGCCATAATAGTGACACAGTAGCGAGTACTGCAGCCTGTTTTGCACCCTGTGATCAAAACCAGATTTTTTTCTTTACTTCTTCACTTCTCCCCATGTCCATGAGATATTCCCAAATGTGATAACCATTTGCGTACTAAAAGAGTTACATTAATTGTAAAATTACAACTGGGTTTGTGTCACGAATTTATTATACAGGGTGTTCATTATAAGTGATGACATTGAAATATCTCAAACTACATACTGGATCAAAAAAGTTACAATTCCAGTGTGTTTGAGAAGGAACATCCATCAGTACCACACTCATTCTGCCACCCTTTGGCATGTGGGTGGCAGGGACCAACTTTGCAATAAACTGGGGTTCCCACTGAATATTTCAGATTAAGATTCTAAAGTAAAATCTACATACATTTTGTCTCAAGCAATTTCTTCATTTTCCCACTGATAGTGATATAATTGAAGGGATAAAAATGTGTACAGTCACAATTTATAACATGCTACTCAGTGGCCCTTGGATTTTCAATGGCTCATAGGGCCCCACCTCGATGCTGTAGGTTTAGGAGACTTCTAATTGGAAACCCCATTCTCAGCATTGTATTCCTCAGACATAATGAACAAAGGACTACTTGATGCACCTCCATGGCTGTGTAACGAACTAAGACATATTGTAACAGGCAGTAACAACCAGTTACTCAGTTTTCACTGAGAAGTTTCAAACAATTTTCTTCTTCCTCAAATTCATTCACTGGACAAACATGGCCAATGCTGTTTCAGTATGCACTGGAACATATTTGTGTAGTAAACTTATGTGGGTGAGAGTAGATAAATAAAAAACAAAAATACAAGTAAGTGGGGTTTCAAACACAGGGCACAAAATGTGGAGCTGTCATGCTAGCCACTGTGCCACCAGTTCAGTTGTATTACTTATGCACTAAAAGGCACATAAAGTTCCTGAAACTTTGACTGTTGTTTACTCAAAACAGCAGAGTGTCTACAGGGAAGTAAATTGTTCACTTATTTTGACCCCTCTTCAACTGAATGAAGTTTCTGGGAAATCAGGGTGTGGCACTTGCTATGTTCTCCTCATAAGGTAGAAGCTATCCTTTGTAATATCGATGACCTAGGTCTTCAAAATCTGGATGCATATTACATTCCATGTGAATGTTGCATCTCATAGCTGTGGCAGACTGCCTGAACAGGTAAGGGGAGGTGCAAGGAACATGAGTGATATATCTGACAAAAACAGAGCAAAGCAGCTGTCACCAAGCACTGCCTAAAATATAATTGTGAAATGAAATATGAAACTTGTATGGTGGTGAGAACAGTCACCGGAACAGCATAGTTTATATATTGAAATAAAGACATCAGGAAACCTATTACACTAGACAGGGGGATCCATTTAAATAATGCTTGGTATATGGCAATCATTGCCCATAACATTTTCCAGAGTTAGAAATTCTGAATTTGCAGTTGACAGGATCAATGCTAGCTCTTTTTTTTTTTTAAAAAAAAAAAAAATCCATCAAATGGTATAGTACGGTTCAGGAATGTAACTTGGCTACAAGTAAGTGAGAAACTAAACAATACTTCAGTCTGGTCCAAGCAGTGAGCACACAACAGCAAAACTCTGGGCACCTGAAAGACAGCTGGGTCTATCAATGAAATACCGTGCACAAAATGGAAGCACAATTAATCGTAAAAATTGGTACCTAGAAACATATTTGCTCAATTTTGTTTTGCTTACTTTGATTTATTCACATTTTGTCAGTTGTGACTTCCTCTTACCAACAAATTTAATGAAATTGTCATCACAGATGCTCACTGAGCAAGTTTTGGCATTGCTTGCTGTGCTTTTACTGTGTCAAGTGGAATGTGGTTGTCTGTAAGTGTTCCAGTTCCAGCTATGCCCAGGTCCATGGTTTGCTTTGTTGAGTAATACATTAGAGCCAATTATACTTAATTTATGTGCTGTGCTGTCTGAATGATGCACAGAAATTATTTTCATGTCTCCCCTTTTTGTTTGGAAGTGCACTTGTCTGTGATAATAAAACTTGTGGCTTTCTTGATTAACACATGTTATACTAACATCAAAATATAAGGTTGAAAACTCTTTCAGGATTGATACACTTCCACCAACAAAAATAATGTTCAATTCTGAAAGTTGGTGAGGTGGAACTAAAGTCCTACAAACTTAACCAGCTCTGTGTTCTTGTTTGAATCTAGGGTTTCCAAAGTAAAATGCTGGTTTGAAAGTCTTATCAGGATGACAAATGCAGAAATCCAATTATAGTATAAACAGATAGATAAAAAAATTAACTCACCAAGCAGTGGCATGGGA
This sequence comes from Schistocerca piceifrons, assembly GCF_021461385.2. Taxonomy (NCBI): domain Eukaryota; kingdom Metazoa; phylum Arthropoda; class Insecta; order Orthoptera; family Acrididae; genus Schistocerca; species Schistocerca piceifrons. The sequence goes on along the minus strand of NC_060148.1, from coordinate 171,258,263 downwards.
ACACACACACACACAAAGGATTTACTTTTACAAGTTTTTGGAGCCAGTGACTCCTTCTTCAGGCAGTAGGGTTGAAGGGGAAGGAAGAAGGGTGAAGGAAAAGTACTGGAGAGGTTTATAGAAGGGGTATAGTTCAGAAAAGTCACCCAGTACCCAAGGTGAGGGGAGATACATTGGACAGGATGAAAAGGAAAAACTTATTGTTGGGGACTGTAACAGACAAGATTCGAAAACCTGAGAGCTTAAAGATGGAAGACAGGGTAATATGCAGACAGATTACTGCTTAATCATCATCCATGAGTTAATAAGACTAAAAAGCCAAGTGCATTGTACATAACAGAGGTGGAGAGGGCAGTAAAAAATTGTTGGGTCAGACAAAGAAAGATGTAGAAAACTAAAATGGAGTGAAGAAAAGAGTAGTTACAGTGAACAAATACTGAGACAGAAGAAATTAACATAAATTAAGGCCAGGCAGGTGATGAGAACCAAGGACATCTGCGGAGGTCTGAAAAACTGGTGTCTGGAGGAAGAATTCAGATGGTGCGTGTGGTGAAGCAGGTCCCCAGATGAATGTCATGTTGTAGAGCATGCTCTGCAACAGGATATTGTGAGTTGCCAGTATGCACCTATGCCCATTCATCGTAACTGATAATTTGGTGGTAGTCTTGCTGATGTAGAAGACATTGTTTACTTAACAGCTGGTATATGACATGTGTCGTTTCGCAAGTAGCTCTCCCTTTGATAGTGTACGCTTTGCCTTGCCTTGTCTTGAGAAGACAAGGCTGTGCATTGTCGTGCAACAGCAAAACATCCTGCTTTTGCCGATGTGGTTGAACACGACTCAGTTGAGCTCGAAGTTTCTTCAGTGTCGTCACATATGCATCAAAATTTATGGTGGTTCCACTTGGCATGATGTCCACAAGCAAGAGTCCTTTGGAATTGAGAAACATCAGAGCCATAACTTTTCCAGCAGAAGGTGTGGTTTTGAGTTTTTTTTTCTTGGGTGAATTTGCATGATGCCACTCCATTGATTGCCTCTTTATCTCTGGTGAAAAATGATGGAGCCATGTTTCATCACCTGTCACAGTGCTTCCAAGAAATTCATCTCCACCATTCTCACACTGTTCCAAAAGTTCACTGCATACCGTTTTTCGTGTTTCTTTGTGATCCACTGACAATGTCCTGGGAACCCACCTGGCACAAAACTTTTTTAACGCCAACACTTTCAGTATTCTGCAAACACTTCCTTCCCCTATCCCAACATAACATGACAATTCGTTCACTGTGGTGCGTCTGTCAGCAGTCGCCAATTAATTAATTCTCTGCTCACTGTCTGGAGTGTGTGTAGTACGAGGCCTGCTGCTGCGAGGACAATCCTCAATATTGCCGTGCCCGCTTTCATCACGTAACCTGCTTGCCCACTGACTAACTGTACTGTGATCGACAGCAGCATCTCCGTACACCTTTTCCAACCTCTTGTGGACGTCTCCCACTGTCTCGTTTTCACAGCACAGGAATTCTATGACAGCACGTTGATTCTGACGTACGTCAAGTGTAGCAGCCATCTTGAAGACGTTCTGTGATGGCGCCACTCACGGGAACAGGTTGAACTAAGTTTGAAAACAAGCAGGAAGGATGTATCTACACACTGTAAAACTTTCACACATGCAGAATGAAAACTGTATTTTTACAAAAATAGTGTGCATTTCTTTTGGAGTGACCCTCGTAGATGGGACAGTCCAGAGATTTCTTTTATCTAAGCACACTTCATAACACTGTATTCAGCTAATTTATCAAAAAATCTAATGTAGTTTAATGTTTTCATTCTGAAATGAATATAAATTATTTTCTTTTTGATTTCCCAAAATCTTTGTTGTATGTAAGCTGCTAAGGATGCCATCATGCATTCACAATGTGAAGTATTTTCTGCACAAAAAGAAGCAAAAATAATTTCTAACTCTGAGACTAAAGCAAATCCCTCTGGTGACAAAAGTAAGTCCGTTTGTCAGTACTACACTGATTGAGTCCTGTTTTGCTGCTAATTTTGCATCAATGTGACACATCCCTGCTGCAATTCCTAATGCCCTTTCAATTTTATAGCAGTTGAGTGTGCTGCATCATTGTAGGTGTTTTGAGGCATTATGAGTAACATCTTGGATAAACCTCGCTTCAGGATTGTGATCTTACTGATTCAGCAAGTATTCTTCATCTGAACTATCATCACCTAATCATTTCCTTTTCCAAAATTCACTTGAAATAAAATTCTCAACTTCTCCCACAGCTTTTTATGCAATGGAAGCACCAAGCATCAGGAGTATATTTTTCACATTGCCAGTCAGCAGGTGTGGATAAAGCTGCACACATTGCAAGACAGTTTTACAGGTCAATTAAGTTCTTCAGAAAAATGTTGTTGTTGTTGTGGTCTTCAGTCCAGAGACTGGTTTGATGCAGTTCTCCATGATACTCTTTCCTGTGCAAGCTTCATCATTTTTGAGTAACTACTGCAACCTACATCCTTCTGAATCTGCTTAGCCTATTCATCCTTTCGTCTCTCTCTACGATTTTCACCCATGATGCTCAGATTGTGTCCTATCAATAGATTCCTTCTCCTATTAAGTTGTGCCACAAATTCCTCTTCTCCTCAAGTCCGTTCAGTCCCTCCTTGTTAGTTACATGATCTACCCATCCAATCTTCAGCATTCTTCTGTAGCACCACATTTCGAAAGCTCTTCTTGTCCACACTATTTATCACCCATGTTTAATTTTCATATGTGGCTACCCTCCATACAATTACTTTCAGAAATGTCTTCCTGACATTTAAATCTATACTCGATGTTAACAAATTTCTCTTCTTCAAAAACACTTTTCTCGCCATAGTGGGTTTACATTTTATACCCTCTCCACTTTGACTATCATCAGTTATTTTGCTCCCCAAATAGCAAAACTTGTCAACTACTTTAAGTTTCTCAATTACTACTTTAATTCCCTCAGCAACACCTCATTTAATTTAACTACATTCCATTATCCTCGTTTTACTCTTGTTGATGTTCATCTTATATCCTCCTTTCAAGACACTGTCCATTCCATTCAACTGCTCTTCCAAATCCTTTGCTGTCTCTGACAGAATTACATCAGCAAACCTCAGTTTTTACTTCTCCTACTTGGATTTCAATTCCTATTCCAAATTTTTCTTTTGTTTCCTTTACTGCTTGCTCAATATACAGACTGAATAACATCAGGTATAGGCTACAACCCTGTCTCACTCAATTCTCAACCACTGCTTCCCTTTCATGCCCCTTGACTATTATAACTGCCATCTGGTTTCTGTACAAATTGTAAATTTCTGTTTGCGCCCTGTATTTTACCCATGCCAACTTCATAATTTGAAAGAGAGTACTCCAGTCAACATTTTCAAAAGCTATCTCTAAGTCTACAAATGAGAGATTCATAGGTAGGGTCAGTATTGTCTCACATGTTCCACCATTTGTACAGAATCCAAACTGATCTTCCCCACAGTTGGCTTCTACCAGTTTTTCCATTCATCTGTAAGGAATTCATGACAGTATTTTGCAGTAATGACCTATTAAACTGATAGTTCAGTAATTTTTACACCTGTCAACACCTGTTCCTATTGGGATTGAAATTATTATATTCTTCTGAAAATCTGTGGGTATTTCAGCTGCCTCATACATCTTGCTCACCAGATGTCACAGTTTTGTCAGGGCTGGCTCTCCCAAGGCTATCAGTAGTTCTAACGGAAAGTTGTCTATTCCCAGGGTCTTGTTTTGACTTAGGTCTTTCAGTGCTCTGACAAATTCTTCATGCAGTGTCATATCCCCCACTTCATCTTCACCTACGTTCTCTTCAATTTCCATAATATTGTTCTCAAGTACATCACCCTTGTATAGACCGTCTATATACTCTTTCCACCTTTCTGCTTTCCCTTCTTTGCTTAGGACTGGTTTTCTATCTGAGCTCTTGATATTCAAACAGGTGGTTCTCTTTCCTCCAAAAGTCTCTTTATTTTTTTCTGTAGGCAGTGTCTATCTCAGCCCCTAGTGATATACAGGCTGATTCAAAAAGAATACCACAACTTTAGGAATTTAAAACCCTGTAACAACAAAAGGCAGAGCTAAGCACTATCTGTCGGCGAATTAAGGGATCTATAAAGTTTCATTTAGTTGTACATTTGTTCGCTTGAGGCGCTGTTGACTAGGCGTCAGCGTCAGTTGATGCTAAGATGGCGACCGCTCAACAGAAAGCTTTTTGTGTTATTGAGTACGGCAGAAGTGAACCGTCACAATGTCTGTATATGGGGCACTGAGAATCCGCGGGAAACAACTCAGTATGTACATGACTCACCTAAGGTGAACGTTTTCTGTGCCATTTCAGCCAATAAACTTTTTGGTCCCTTTTTCTTCGAAGGTGCTACTGTAACTGAACTACAGTATCTGGAGATGTTAGAGAATTGGCTGTTCCCTCAGCTCGAACAAGAAGCACAACAATTCATATTTCAGCAGGATGGAGCGCCACCACATTGGCACTTATCTGTCCGTAACTACCTGAACGTCAACTACCCGAGGCGATGGATCGGCCGCCAGGCAGCCCGTGACAGAGCACTTCATCACTGGCCTCTAAGAAGCCCTGATCTTACCCCGTGCGATTTTTTCTTATGGGGGTATGTTAAGGATATGGTGTTTCGGCCACCTCTCCCAGCCACCATTGATGATTTGAAACGAGAAATAACAGCAGCTATCCAAACTGTTACGCCTGATATGCTACAGAGAGTGTGGAACGAGTTGGAGTATCGGGTTGATATTGCTGGAGTGTCTGGAGGGGGCCATATTGAACATCTCTGAACTTGTTTTAGAGTGAAAAAAAACCTTTTTAAATACTCTTTGTAATGATGTATAACAGAAGGTTATATTATGTTTCTTTCATTAAATACACATTTTTAAAGTTGTGGTATTCTTTTTGAATCACCCTGTATATTTCTACATCCTTGCATTTGTCCTTTTGCCATCCCTGCTTAGCCATTTGGCACTTCCTGTCTATCTCATTTTTGTGACGCTTGTATTCATTTTTACCTGCTTCATTTACTACATTTTTATATTTTCTTCTTTCATCAATTAACTTCAATATCTCTTCTGTTACCCAAGGATTTCTACTAGCCCTTAACTTTATACCTACTTGATCCTCTGCAGCCTTCACTATTTCTTCTCTCAAAGCTACCCATTCTTCTTTACTGTATTTCTTTGCCCTGTTCTTGTCAATTGTTCCAATGCTCTCCCTGAAACTCTCTCCAACCTCTGGTTCTTTCAGCTTACCGAGGTCCCATCTTCTTAAATTCTTATCTTTTTGCAGTTTCTTCAGTTTTAATCTACAGTTCATAACCAATAAATTGTGGTCAGTCCACATCTGCCTCTGGAAACGTCTTACAGTTTAAAACCTGATTCCTAAATCTCTGCCTTACCATTATATAATCTATCTGAAACCTTCCAGTGTCACCAGGCCTCTTCCAAGTACACAACCTTCTTTCAAGATTGTTAAACCAAGTGTTAGCTATGATTAAGTTATGCTCTGCACAAAATTCTACCAGGCAGCTTCCTCTTTCATTCCTTCCCCCCCCCCCCCCCCTCCCACCTCCCCCCTCCCAATCTATATTCACCTACTACTTTTCATTCTCTTACTTCTGCGACTATTGTATGCCATTCCCACATGACTGCCCCTGTATTACCCCTATTTGATTTTGTATTTATTAGCCTGTATTTTCCTGAACAAAAGCCTTGTTCCTCCTGTCACCTAACTTCATTAATTCCCACTATATATCACTGCAACCTATCCATTTCCCTTTTTAAATTTTCTAATATTCCTAATATTGCTGAAAACCTAAATGACCTGAAAACTCTAACAATAAGGCTATGTAAAAAGTCAAGGTATGTTGGATTAGATGTAAATGACAAGTAAACCAAATTCTTCAGGGTGTAAAGAAATTACAAGACAAGAAATAGAAATGCTCCAGATTGATGACCACATGTCTGAAGAAGTAGAAAAGTTAAAACATTTGTAGGGGTAGTAAACAACATAAATGACTAGAAACAAGAAATAGAAGTGAGAATCAAATCATCATATTCACTCAACAAGTTACTGCCATTCAAGTTTTTCCCCGAAGAGAAATAAAAAAATAAGAATATATAAAAATGAAGACAGACCAGCATTGCTGTGTGGGGCAGAAATATGGAGGTTGGAAAAGTACACTGTAAGAAAGATACAGGATTTTGAAAATACAGTCTTGCAGAAGATATATGGACCAATTTGAGAGGGAGGAGAAAAGCAAAGGAAAAAGATCAAAAAGGAAAATAATGAACCAGTTACTGTTGCAGGAGCTTAGACAAGAAGAGAGGGGGATTAAAAGTGGGAGAAGTATCAGAGAAGAAACCCAGAGGACAAAGACCTTCAGGCAGACCAAAAATTAGGTGGTCAATGGTCCTCAGATACTATAACACTGCTGGTTACTACCACATGAGTAAATCCCCGTCAATGTTACTACCTCGAAAGGAATTAAGAATTTGGCTGTGGCATGTACTAATGGGAAGGAATTGGATTATGTTCCGTTACCTGAAAGATTAAGTTTTGACAGGGAGTATGATTTAAGTCAAGGGGTGTTAAACCAGTATTATTCAACCTGTAAAATGAAACTGTAGTTGTGTCAATCAAAATAGTTCCCAATCAAATTAGGTAAATGATTCCAGGTAGATATACTGTTAATCAAGAAAATTGTCATGAATGACTTTAAATTGAAAAGTGTTTTCTAAATTGGATAAAACTCAATAGCGCTAACTAACAAGTATGTTGTTATTCATGAGCAACATAAAAACTGAAACTAAAATGTCTTGTCAGAAAACTATCTCTCATTAGCACACACTGTCTGTTCTAAAGAAAGAAAGATAATGTTCAATACAAGAGAAGGAAAGTTGTTACTCACCATATACTGGAGATGCTGAGTCACGATAGGCACAATAAAAAGATTCACACAATCGTAGCTAAGATAATGTTCAACAATATAAGGAAAAAAATAGATTGTTACTCACTGAAAAGTAAACACAATGAGTTGCAGACAGGCACAGCGGAAAGACTAAAAAAAGAAAACTGTGGCAGCTTGGGCCAGAGTACATTCTAGTGTGAGCTGCTGGAGACGGCAGTCATGAGAGTGTGAGAAGGTGTGCTTGCTTGTGTCAGTGAATGCGTGTGTTTTGTTTTCTTTTCTGAAGAAGGCTTTGGCTGAAAGCTAAATCATAACAGTGTTTTTGTTGGGCCTACCTACAATTCAGCATGTCATCTTCACAATGAAAAGTGACCAATCCTTTTCCTTATATTGTTGATATTCCAACCTCCAGTTTCCATTTTTTGTACAATAATTTTCATTACATGATACTACTTACTAAGGGAAAAGTGTAGTTAAATTGGACATGAGGTGGCCCTAACACTTCATAATTGCAAAATGGTAAGACAGAAATGGTCATCAAACAGTTATGCTAACCAGTATGATTACTAAATGTTTTCAAGTAAAAGATATAAGTATTTGCATTGTGTTGAATCTGTTCAGGTCGTGTTAAATTGCAGCCAGTTATATTTACAAGAACATAGATATCTTCAGAATGACCACTACACCTCATAAATACTTTCACTGTACAAATTGCCGATCTACTGGCTCAACATTAAGTGGGTTCCAGAAACAGTACGGCCTGTTAACTGAATTTAGAACAAAGTGTAGTAAAGATGCATGCACAAAAAAATGGTTCAAATGGCTCTGAGCACTATGGCACTTAACATCTGAGGTCATCAGTACCTTAGACTTAGTACTACCTAAACCTAACTAACCCATGGACATCACACACATCCATGCCCGAGGCAGGATTCGAGCCTGCGACCGTAGCAGTTGTGTGGCTCCAGACTGAAGCACCTAGAACTGCTCAGCCACAGCAGCCAGCAGGCAATATTACAAACCTGTAAAGTACAGGAGTAGTTGTGGTTGCCTGTAGACTTTATACTGACATACAGCTGGGAGAACAGTGCGCTGACCACATGCTCCCCCATACCCCCTCTTTCTTGCAATTATTCTTTTACAATACTTTTCTGAACATGTGTAGTACTTTGTACAAAGATTATTTGTACACATGAGAAAATTATAGCTCAACGAAAACAGATAACACTGTTGCAAGAGTAATGATTCTGTAGCTCATTAGAAATTGGACATTTGGATTTTCTCTCTCTAGGAATAGGAACCTGACCAAGTGAATGACTTAGGAATAAATTAATGTTTTAACAAAAAGCTGAAATTGAGTTAATTATTATTTGTACTTTAAGTGACTTACCAGCCCATGCAAATAAATACAATACTAAACTTTATTTGTAGTGAAGATGGTGCCTGTGGTGATGTTTTGTGGCAATAGTACGAAAATTTTGCACCAAAAAGGGAACATCACATTGAAATGAAATAGTGATACACATGAGAGATTCACTTCACCCCAAAATCTAGACAAGTAAACAAATACAGTGATTAAAAGTTGACAAATGCAGTGCAACATCAATAATTCATTGGACCACCTTCTGCTGCAATACTTGAGCAATTGAGCTGATTATACACCTGTTGTCCTGATGCAGATTGGGACACAAATCGAAGAGCCACCTCCAAATTGTGTGCAGAGTGACACGATGCCAACTGGCATTTCAGCTGTTCCCACACACACTCTGTTAAGGGACAACTCCGGGTAGTAGGCTGGTTGTGGAAGAGCCAGAACACGATTTAGGAAGACTTGAGAAATTTGATCTGCATGCGGGCTAGCATTATCTTGCTGGAAAAGTGCTCCTCATAGATCATGTAGAAAGGCTCATTAATATTCCAGGTACTGCAACTAGAGGCAACTGGCTATCTTAGGCTGAGACCACCTAGAGCATTACATTAGGTATGTGAGCGGTGTGGCAAATGACGGTGTGGGTGGAAGTGTACTGTTCACCGTGCTGCCTCCGCACCCCATATGCAGTTATTAACTGTCCCTTAAATTCGTCACTAGACACTGGGTTCTGCCAACCTGTGACAGTCCACATCATTCTCGCTGACACCTCTATAGACTGAGCCACTGATGTCTCTGTGTTAATGTCAGTGCATGACACGGGAGCCCAGCTTGCAAATGCACATTTGAACAGCATTTGGAAAAGGTGTGTCAAACAAATGTCACTCAGACATCTGCTTCTGTCATGAAGTGAGCCACCGTAAAATCCCCGATCGCTCACTGCACGGTCCTCTGACCCTCTCACCTTGTCCTTCGAGCCACTCCAGACTCGGTACGTAGCATGTGGGTACCATCTCGTATCCACTGCGACCGACACTGTCCAAAGGGACTCTCCAAATCACTGACCTGGTAACCAAACGGCATGTCAACCGGACCCGCAGTTTTCGTGTGGCTGATTGTACCCCTGTTAAACTGGCTGCAGAACTGTGAGAAATGTCATCTGACACGTCTACCTGGCATTCTGCGGCTACTAATGTCCTCCTCGAGTTGGAATGTAATCGCCATGTGTAGGACTCATCCACTATGAGCTGTTTAAAATGGGTCCCAGCCCAATTCTGGTGCCACTGCAGGGTCTGTGGGCATGCACATTGGTACCAAACTCGAACCATTCGTTTATCGGATCTCACTGTACTTATTTGCAAAATTTCACGATTATACCTTTCCTCCCTGTGGTTGCACCATTTTCAATGTGCCTGAGAGTATGGCAGTTGATGTAAGATGGCTCTGTAAATTGTTTTCTTTGTGCAGATATCTTATCATCCAGAGTAAACCAATAAATGTTACGAACCCACTCCCAGCATTTACATCCGCATAAACGTATGTAAATATGCATGAACCAGTTTTATACATAAAATTTTAATATATTCACATTACACATGAATAAAGTTTTGAAAATTACATTAACAAAAAAATTATTGTTAGATAACTTTACAGAAAATAAAAACAATTGTTTACATGTGTGATGGAACAAAGAACACAGTAACACAGATACTGCATCATACATAGGAAAATATTGAAGTTACATGAAGCAAATAATGCTGATATCGAACATAAGTGTTACAGTACTTGCCATAAGGGAAGAAGATGCCGAGGGCACCATTAGAGGAGGCCAAAAACTGTGTCGTTTGTGGGGCCAGGAGACAAATAGTAAGCCAGTCAGCATCAGAAGGTGGATTCTGTTTTTCACCATCATAGAATATAACAAGACCACAAATCCCGGCAGACTCTTCATTCAGACAGACAGTCAGGATACATGTTGCATCGGCATTTTTTACATATGTTCAAAGTTTGGAAAGTCCATTTACTTAAATAATAAACCTTTTCTGAAATGGTAGGGGAGGAGGACAGATTATTTCTCCGACTTGCATATTTGAACAAATTTTCACAGATGTTTTCAGAGATTTTTCTTGACCTCAGAGGTTGAAACAAAATGTGCTTTCCATCTAGTGTGTATCTCAGTTCAACACACCAAAAACGCAATTAATCAATTCTATGAAGCTTAGTGACGAATCCTGATTAATTTAGGGGACAGATAATAGCCACACATGGGTTGGAGGCAGCGTGGTGAATGAATGGTACAGTAACACTTGTCTGATGTTGTGGAAGATCTTTTATTAAACTCTTCATAAATATGGTGCTGTCAGGCATGGTGATCCTTTTGTCAATAAAATAAGTTGGTAATAATTTCAGCAAATGTGGTATGCTGAAAAAGAAAGGTCCTTTTTATTGTCAATAGGGGCCAAAAACACATCCTAGGGCAGAATACGCCAAGTTGCTTTCAAAATTTTGAACTTTTTGCTACATTAACTTCATCATGGTTACTAGAACATTCTTGTGTTATCCAAGTATCACATCAGTTTCATCTTAACTTACATGACTCTCAATCTCATTTCATAAAAGCTTACGATAGCCGTGGCTTTAAATGATGTACATATTGTTGACTTAGCTTTAGTGATACCTAATAGGTACTTTTAAAATGCCTGCTTGACGCTTAACCTGCTTTGCTCATTTTTGGAATACTGAATGGCAGGGTGAAGTACAGTTCTTCTTCCTCGAATAATCACATGCTTCTGGAGACAAAGCTCTCAAACTGATGGCATCTGCAGTAACATTTGAATTCCACTTTACAAATTTTTGTTGTTGTTGTTCTTCTTCTTCTTCTTCTGCTTCTTCTTTTTCTTCAGCAGATGCTGTGTTTGTCCTTGGGTGAAATTCTGAGACAGTATAGTTTATCTCCTTACTATCAATAACAGGTGTTTTGAAAGCTACCCCACTGTTTTACATACTTCATGAATGCATTTATTTTGTTTGCTTCACTTCAGCCATTTCTTCATGTATTAATTTCTTTTCTATTTGTTTGTAACTGCCAAATCAGGAGGAATTTCTTTGTGAAATGACTTCTACAGTTTGACTTCCTTGGTAGACAAAATTTGCAGTGTGCACTGCTCTAACCACACTGTGGCATTATCTGTGTGTTATGTAGTCTTCTGTGTTGTCAGAACCTGCAGCACGAAGGCTATTTCCAGGGCAGCTGGAGACTTCTGGCACGGAACTGCATTTGACACGCTAGACCCAACATTGTATTCTGGATCTTCTGTTTGTAATCTGGTGGGTGAAAATGTTCCTAAAATGTCCTTGAACTTTTAATATTGATCTTGTCTTCTTATCTTCAATGAGATAATCACTTACATTGGAGGTTTAAGTGTTTTGGAAAGTGACATTATGGATTCCCTCAGTTCTAGGCCCGGAGGACCATACTAAGCAACAGCACCATAAAATGTTGTCTTGCTCACTTTCCTTGATGAAAAATATGAACAGTGTAGACAATTAAAAAAATATCACTACATACTACAATACAGCATAGGCCACAACTACACACAACAGAATGACAGTCATAATGGTGTTTCTACTAGAATATCAAAATCTTATGCAGACTTTGAATCATTGTTAAGTTATCTTTGTAATCGCTGCATGACTTGATGTACATTTCCTGACAACTTAAATATGCTGTAATGACACCCATGTATAAAACAGGAGATACGCAAACCACCTATGATTACAGACATATTGATCCCTCCAGTCTTTTCAAAAGTGTTTGAGAAAGTTGCGTATGACGGAATACTGACTCACTGAAGCGAGCAGAAGCTGTTAACTGCTTCTCAATTTTGCTTTCATAAAGGATTCTCCGCAGAGAAAGCGATGCCAGTGCCATAGACCTATCCAAGCAAAAACGTATCCTGTTGATATAATCTGTGACATTGCCAAAGCTTTTGACTCTGTGGATCACAAAATTCTACCCTGCTAACTAAAGTGGCATGTCATTAATGATATCTGAGTTGCAGGGATAAGCAGACTCCATCTCAGGCACAAAATATTAGTTCTGTGCATAAGTTTGCAGCACTTTTCCATAAGTTTAATAAATACAAGAGATATAAATAATTATCAATAATGTATCCTTCTTCACTGTTTACAACAGTCTGCCAATGCTGGAGTAACCTTTTGATTCTGCTACTGTAAAAATCGCACGGTCCTGAGATGAAGAACTTGTTGAGCCAGATTCGGAGCACATTTTAACCTGAAAAAATAAGTTCCATGAAGGTTGTTCAATAGAGACCAGAAAGGTGAAAGTTTGCGGGCGCAATATCAGGTTGATAACGTGAGTATGGAACAACTTCCCAACTCAATTCCCGTACAGTGTTTTTTGTCAGTCTAGCAGAATGCGGGTGAGGAGCTTCAATTCGTGCAGTCTTTCTGGCTGTTGTGCTTCAATTGTGTCAGCAAGACATCTCAGTTGTTGACAATGAATGTCAACAGTGATGGTTACATCATGGGAAAGCGGTTCATGGTACACCACACCGTCACTGTTCCACCAGATGCATAACACCGTGGATGTGCGCAACCATTTCCTTCCTTTTCTTTATGTTATCACAAAGGCACCATATCTCGTCACCAGTAATGATACACGATAGTAATGGTCGGTGTTCATCACAAGCCAATTGATTAGGAGCAAGCAGCACACTATTTTTGTGATGTTGCCTTATAGCGTGCGGTACCCGTACATCTAATTTTTGAACGTTCCCCATTTCACGCAAACGTCACACGATGGTGGAATGAGCACAGTTCATTAAATCTACCAGTTCTCATGTACACTGAAACGGATCAATGTCAATTAAAGCATTTAAATGATCTTCATCAAACCCCAAAGGTCTTCCTGAATATGGAGAGACACTAATGTCAAAACGACCCTCATTAAAATGAGAATCCACTTCCTTGCCATGCTCTGTCCAATGGCACTATCCCCATACACCGTGCTTAAGTTTGTTACTGCCTCTGCTGATGTCACTCCCTCTGTAGAACTCGGACAGGATAATATGTTGGAAATGTCCCTATTTCTCCACTTGGCACTTCACTTTCTAGTGTCCACAGCTCCACTCACTAACTTAAAATGACAAAATGTCAATGCATAAACCCAATGAGCAACAGTGAACTACAAATAAAAATGACAATACATAAGAAACCCACAGGAACTGGAATACCAACATGCAAAACAAAAATACTACAAACTTCTGCACTAATCTAACAATCTCAGAATGGGGGAACATAACATGGAGTGCCACAGTAATTCAATTGTACCTACCCTTAGTTTCTAACCTACATAAATGATGTGCCAATGACTTGAAAGGATGATTCCAAAACTACAATGTTGGCTAATAACACAAGTATATTAGTCAAGGGTCCAAACACAGCCCCAGCAGCCACAACTCAGAAGGTGGCTGACGTGCTGTGTCAAAACGCACGGGGTACGTTCGCCCTTACTGGTGCTGAGCCTCCTGGTGGTCACCATAATATATGTGTGTGGTGTGGTGAAACCAAAATCACGTTGTGTCCTAGATGATATGAGGGCGTCTACGGAGTAGCAGGTGGCGAGCATGCGCGACTGCAGCGATATACCATATCGCCCTCGCTGCATCCACAGATGCCGCCTGAGCGACGCGCAGCAGCCGGCCGCTATTGCGAAGAATCGACAGCATCGATGATTATTACTTTAATTGTTAAAAGTTGGCGTGGCGTTGCGTGTTTGTTCGTTTTAAATGGTTCAAAAACATGGCTCTGAGCACTATGGGACTTAACTTCTGAGGTCATCAGTCTCTTAGAACTTAGAACTACTTAAACCTAACGAACCTAAGGACATCACACACACCCATGCCCGAGCCAGGATTCGAACCTCCGACCGTAGCGGTCACGCGGTTCCAGACTGTAGCGCCTAGAACCGCTCGGCCACAACGGCCGGTGCTAAATGGTTCCTATTGTACAACAAAGAGGGTTAGTTAGTTCCCAGATAGACCTCTCACCGACCAAGTGGTGGTAGTGGTATATATCGGGTCTGATCTTATGGCGTTTCACTGCATGGTGTAGTGAGGCTACTCAGCTGACACCCAAGTCTTGCGAGAGTGCACGGAATTCTGTCGATTGTAGTTGTGGGAACAGTTTCGTTCGTAAACTTTACTGGGGTGAGTCCCACGTGAGCCTGGTTTAATTGGGAGATTGATTTGTTAGGTGCTGGGTTTTGTCGAATCGGTGTGACCGATATCCCGTCTGCATTGTATGTTGAGTGGTCGCGACGCGCCCAGAGGTAATTGGGTTGCTTGTCGTTTTTATTGAGGTCTTTTGGGTATTCCGCGTGTGTGTATGGAGAGGGGAAAGCCTCGAACACGTGTTGGTAGCTGTATTTTCAAGATCACTAGCTTGCAGCAGACAGCGAATTGGCTCATAGAACGACAAACTGTTTCACTATACGGTGATGGTGTGCACGTATCACTGAGTAGACAAGCGATAGTGAATTGAAGGAACCATTTAACGAGCTACACGTAGCTAAACCAAAACTTGAATCATCAAGGTCACGAGTGGCCGATGTGGGGAATGATAATATGTTAGCTGGCACTCGTTCACTGGTGATAACCAAGGTGTATTGAGATACCTAGAAGGAAAATAAATCCAATTTCGTTGGGGTTAAAGGAAACCCTCCAGTCTGTTTAATTGGTATCTAGTGTGAATATATCTATATCATTTTCGGAAGTATAAAAGAGTGTAATTCAGAGATATTGATACACTGGAGTCGATATCACGTATAATGTGGTGTTTTTAAATGTGCTTCTTAAAAGGTTCTTGAACGAATGAAATTATAAATAATCTACTGAAAGTAGATCTTCACAGTATTAAAGAAAAGATTTCAATTAAGGGAAAAACTTTTTTAAACGACGAATAAGTTTAATTGAAGTAATTGAAGTATTCCTTATACCTCCATGAAAGATTCGTTATTCTGTGACGCATGCGAAGTCTCATCACTTACATATTATCGCTGCGTCGAGTTGGAAAAATATTTAAGGGAGAATTAAAAATGTTTTAATTCCTAACAGTGGTGATGGAAGTGTCAATAAACAGAATAATCATTTCAAGACGGTAGACAGATTGGTATTTTAGTACAAGTAATAAAATAGTTCCGACTTTATGTCAGAGAGTACGTACTGCGTTGTGAAAAGCTCATTGCGAAAGATGTCAGTTGGTAGTTGGATGTCGCATTTATCATCACGCAAGATATTCAGGTACTGAAATTAAAGTAATTTGTTGCTCTGACAAGGTCAGTATCGTAGACAACGAGAGTGGTTCATTAAATAGGCCCATTTATTCACTACTGCTTAACTTCAGTAATCATTGGTGTGTGATTATTGTTAAGTGATTATTCGTAGTTCTATCGTGTCTAGGCAGGGTGTTGTTCCCATTATTTGGCAGACAGGCTGTTTTCATGGTCAGCGGTTGAGATAGCTGGAATATTAATTATACTAAGGCTGATTTCGTGTTCGATTAGTTCATCGCCAGTGTGATTGCGGCGCGGGCTAGATTCTTGTCGTCATCAGGGGCTCCTCTCCAACTGGAATCTTCTGCAATTAGATAGCGTTCTGCAGTGTTATCATGTATTTAAAAATAAGAAACTGATCAGAGGATCAAATACGTAAAAAGACGAAGGCTAGTAGAAACCTTGGGTAACAGAAGAAACTTTGAATTTAATTGATGAAAGGAGAAAATATAAAAATGCAGTAAATGAAGCAGGCAGAAAGGAATACAAACGTCTCAAAAATGAAATCGACAGGAAGTGCAAAATGGCTAAGCAGGGATGGCTAGAGGACAAATGTAAGGATGTAGAGGCTTATCTCACTAAGGGTAAGATAGATACCGCCTACAGGAAAATTAAAGAGACCTTTGGAGAAAGGAGGACCACTTGCATGAATATGAAGAGCTTTGATGGAAACCCAGTTCTAAGCAAAGAAGGGAAAGGTGGAAGGAGTGTATAGAGGGTCTATACAAGGGCGATGTACTTGAGGGCAATGTTATAGAAATGGAAGAGGATGTAGATGAAGATGAAATAGGAGATTAATACTGTGTGAAGAGTTTGACAGAGCACTGAAAGACCAGAGTCGAAACAAGGCTCCGGCGCAGACAACATTTCATTACAACTACTGACGGCCTTGGGAGAACCAGTCCTGACAAAATTCTACCATCTAGTGAGCAAGATGTATGAGACAGGGGAAATACCCTTAGAGTTCAAGAAGAATATAATAATTCCAATCCCAAAGAAAGGAGGTGTTGACAGATGTGAAAATTACCCAACTATCAGTTTGATAAGTCACAGCTGCAAAGTACTAACGCAAATTCTTTACAGACGAATGGAAAAACTGATAGAAGCCGACCTCGGGGAAGATCAGTTTGGATTCCGTAGAAATGTTGGAACACGTGAGGCAATACTGACCCTACGACTTATCTTAGAAGAAAGCTACGTTTCTAGCATTTGAAGACATCGAGAAAGCTTTTGAGAATGTTGACTGGAATACTCTCTTTCAAATTCTGAAGGTGGCGGGGGTAAAATACAGGGTGCGAAAGGCTATTTACCATTTGTACAGAAAGCAGATGGCAGTTATAAGAGTCGAGGGGTATGAAAGGGAAGCAGTGGTTGGCAAGGGAGTGAGACAGGGTTGTAGCCTATCCCCGATGTTATTAAATCTGTATATTGAGCAAGCACTAAAGGAAACAAAAGAAAAATTTGGAGTAGGAATTAAAATCCATGGAGAAGAAATAAAAACTTTGAGGTTTGCCGATGACATTGTAATTCTGTCAGAGACAGCAAAGGACTTGGAAGAGCAGTTGAATGGAATGGACAGTGTCTTGAAAGGACGGTATAAGATGAACATCAACAAAAGCAAAACGAGGATAATGGAATGTAGTCTAATTAAGTCGGGTGATGCTGAGGGAATTAGATTAGGAAATGAGGCACTTAAAGTAGTAAAGGAGTTTTGCTATTTGGGGAGCAAAATAACTGATGATGGTCGAGGCAGAGAGGATATAAAATGCAGACTGGCAATGGCAAGGAAAGCGTTTCTGAAGAAGAGAAATTTGTTAACATCGAGTGTAGATTTAAGTGCCAGGAAGTCGTTTTTGAAAGTATTTGTATGGAGTGTAGCCATGTATGGAAGTGAAACATGGACGATAAATAGTTTAGACAAGAAGAGAGTAGAAGCTTTCGAAATATGGTGCTGGAGAAGAATGCTGAAGATTAGATGGGTAGATCACATAACTAATGAGGAGGTATTGAATAGAATTGGGGAGAAGAGGAGTTTGTGGCACAACTTGACAAGAAGAAGGGACCGGTTGGTAGGACATGTTCTGAGACATTTAGGGATCACCAATTTATTATTGGAGGGCAGCGTGGAGGGTAAAAATCGTAGAGGGAGACCAAGAGATGAATACACTAAGCAGATTCAGAAGGATGTAGGTTGCAGTAAGTACTGGGAGATGAAGAAGCTTGCACAGGATAGAGTAGCATGGAGAGCTGCATCAAACCAGTCTCAGGACTGAAGACCACAACAACGACAACAATAACAATCTTAAAATGTTAGGATGCTGGCTGAGATAAAATAAGAGATGGACACTCTAGCAGACCACCCTAGATGTGGACGGTCCTAATCGGGGTTTTCCCTATTAGACTGCAAGTAGCTAATTGGCCACATTTGGTTGACTCCCATGTCATAACCAATAAGTTTCCGTCGACAGCAGTGCTGTATCCAGTCTTCAAACTGGCATCTGCAACTGAGGTGCATTCCAAGCAAACAGCAGTTACTTTTAAGTTCTTTTGGCAGAAAACCACACCACCACAAGTATCCACAGGCGTTTATGAAACATCTACGCACACAAGAGAGTGAATGGAAGCACGCGAGTCACTGGGCAAAGCACCTGCCATCGGAAGGACAAGGAGGAGCCAGCCTCTGTTTCGTGAGACGCCTGCCTGGTCTCCCACGAGCTGGCTGTCTGCACACGGCTGGGAGACCCGCAGTGCTGCAGCGTGTGGACCCACTTGTCTGAGGCGATCGATGAACAACAAACAGCCGAGCAACTCAGTGCTCAACTTGACGTCTGTGTTGCCAGTGACGACTCACTTGTCCACTGGGTTTGTGTCGCTGAGTTCTTCAAAGCCTCACAGAAGAGCACACACAGAGGAAAGAAGAAACATCTGCGCCAAACCGCTCGCTTGTTATGAGGCTGACCGTGGTGATATCTCGTTGAACGTTACCGCAGGAGATGAAACGTGGCTTCACCACTTTGAGCCTGGAACAGAATGGCCCTGTGTGGAGCGGCACCACACGACATCTGCTTACTTCAAAGAGGTAGTTTAAAACAGTACCCTGAGTTGGCAACGTCACTGCCTCAGCATTCGGGGACTCCAAGTTGGCCGAGGCACGGGCCAGTGGAGAGGCAGTGTGGAGGCGTGCCGGCTGCCACACTGATGTGGTGCAGGCAGCAGAGCTGAACAGAGGCCACACTGAAGTAGGGGGGTTTATAGCCAAGGAGCTGTCGAACAACGTGATGGATGTTTCGAGGAAAAAAATGTTGCATTACTTTATCTGAAAAATACGATTGTAATCAAATGAATATTAAGCTACTAACAGCAGACAAACAGCAACTATCTACTATAACTGAGGAGTTTAACCTCACTACGCGATCAAAATTAATTACATCACTACATTATTCACCTTGTGAATATAGTGGTACAAGAACAATGTGGGAAAGAGAAAATTGCAGTACTTAGCTTCGGATGTGAACTGGGTTTGGTCCAGGCTGTTTTACTGAAGTAACTACAGGTACACCTCCATCTATACCCCACAAACCACGGCGAGGTGCATGGCAGAGGGTACATCCCACTGTACCAGGTATTAGAGTTTCTTCCTGTTCCACTCACATACTGAGCGCGGGCAGAATGATTGCTCGAATGCCTCTGTGTGTGCAATAATTATTCTAATCTTATCCTAGCAATTGCTATGTGAGCGGTACATAGGGGAGTGTAGTGTATTCGTTGAGCAATCATTTAAAACCAGTCCTTGAAACTTTGTTACTTGTAATAGACTTTCTCTGGACAGTCTCTCTACCCTGAAGAGTCCTCCAGCTCAGTTCCTTCAGTACCTGTGACACTCTCCCACAGATTAAACAAGCCTGTGAGCATTCCTGCTACCCGTCTCCGTACACTTACTCCCCTGTCAGTCTTACCTTGTACAGGTCCCACACACTTGAGCAGTATCCTAGAGCCAGATGCACAGGTGATTTGTAAGCAGTCTCCTGCATACATTGGCTGCACTTCCCCAGTGTTCTACCAACAAACCCAAGTTCACCAACTGCTTCACCCACGACTGGGCCTAAGTGATAATACCGTTCCATATCCCTACAAAGTGCTACACCCAGGTATTTGTATGAGTTGGTGGATTCCAACAGTCACTCTCTGATACTATAGGCATAGGGTACTACATTTTATCAGTTTGTGAAGTGCACTATTTCACATTACTGAAGATTTAAAGCAAGCTGCCAATCTCTGGACCATGTCGAAATCTTACCGAGATCTGACTGAATATTTATGTAGCTTCTTTCAGATAGATTTATTATACGTAACTGCATCATCTGCAAAAAGCCTGAGGTTACTATTAATACCGTCTGCTAGGTCATTAATATACAGCAAGGGTCCCAAAACACATGTATATAACCTGGGGGGGGGGGGGGGGGGGGGCAGGTCCCTCCCTGAGATGGGAGAATAGTATACTATGTACATCTATTATACTTAAAATAGAGCGTAAAAGAAGATGAGTGTGGCAGTGCACACCCTAGCTCTGCTAGGTACGTGCAGGGACATAATTGTGGAAGCGGAACTCATAAGTCCTGGCTGCGGTTAGATAAGGACGTGCTATACAAGTAGTGTTTCTCTTCTTCCCTGTTACGCACCTGATGTTACTTCTGCATCTGACAGTGACTGTCCATACAACATAACACGCTATGTCCTTCTTACCAAAACGTCCTCAATACAGTCAGAAATTTCACTTGATACCTCATATGATTGTACTTGTGACAACAAGCGTAGACATGATACTGAACCAAACGCTTTTCAGAATCAAGAAATAATGCATCTATCTTGTTGCCTCCATCCAAACTTCTCAGTATGTCGTGTGAGAAAAGTGCAAGTTGGGTTTCACATGATCGATGTTTTCAAAATCTGTGCTGGTTGGCACTGACGAGGTCGTTCTGTTCGAGATGCCTCATTGTGTTTGATTCAGAATACGCTCTAAGAGTCTGCAACAAGTTGATGTCAAGGATATTGGACAGTAGTTTCTTGCATCACTTTTACTACCCTTCCTGTAGATGGGTGTGACCCATGCACTGTTGCAAGAAATGGGCAGGGTTTTTTGTTCAAGGGACCTACAATAGATTATAGTTAGAAGAGGGTCTAACTGAGCTGCAGATTCAATATGGATCCTGACAAGGATTCCACAGGGGCCTGGAGCTTTGTTTAGTTTTAACGATTTCATCTGTTTCTCAACACCACTAATACCTACTTCACTCATCTTCTCAGTGGTACGAGGCTTAAATTGACCGATTGTGTTTTACTTTGTAAAGCTACATTTGGAAATGGAGTTAAGCATTTCAGCCTTTGCTTTGCTTCCCTCAGTTTCAATTCCTGTCTCAATCACTAGGGACTGGACACTAACCTGATGTCGCTAACAGCCTTTACACACGACCAGAATTTCTTTGGGTTCTGTGAAATGTCACTTGGCAATATTCTGCTACGGTAGTCACTCAAGGTGTCACTCATTGCTCTTTTGACAGCCAGACATGTGTCGTTCATCATTTCTCTAGCTCTGTTCCTTTAGAAGTTTCTTTATAGTGGCTATATACCCCGGAGGTTTCCTCACACTACGGACTGCTCTACAGCGTACATATCTATCCAGTGCATGGTCAACCACTCTTTTACACTTGAGCCGGAGTTCCTCTACATGCTCCTGACCTGTGCCGAAAGTTTGCCTACCCCTGATACTGAATCTTGGCCAATCAATCTGCCATGCAACTTTGATTTCTACCAAGATGGATCTGAATTCACCCCCTCTATTTCCCATATGCGTATCCTTTCGATATACATTTAAATTGTCCCCAAAATTCTCACTGCTATCAATTTCATGTTTCAAGCAGCTTTCTGTACATCGTATTGTGTCAGATTCACTGTTTTTCAGCAACACTTCAAACTCTGCACTTTAAATGCGAATGATTTGGCAGTTTACCATTATGATTTTAACATTCTCGCCTGCAGGAGTCATTTCTTTCGATCTTACACTAATACTTCTGGGTTTCCTAGAGCTATTGTTATCTGGATTGGATGGAGAGTCACCTAGTCTGGAGAACCCTTATGTCCACTCCACACACAGCCAGATACCTGAGTAGCAGCCTCTGATATGTAGCACAGACCTGACCTTTTTAGGGGGACCCCACAGTTCTCAACCCTGTGGCGCAAGTCCAGAAAGGCACAGCCCAGCTTGTCACAGAACCTTCAGAGTTTCTGGTCCGGTTCTCCCACTCCACTCAGAACCAAAGGGCCACGATGGCTTCTTGGGACAATGCTGCAAACTGTGAGCTTCGTCGAGACTCTGCGTGCGAGGCTGGTCTTCTCAACCTGTCACTGGAATGACCACAGACGACAGGCGTTATTTGTTCCAACGGCAGTTGGTTGCAGCCTGTTCCCTCAACGGCTGCCGGAATAGCCTCCTCAACATGCTGAATGAGGCCCCAGGCATACCCACTGAGTGCACCCGGTGTCCTTTCCTGACCCTCGCTGCCACCTCCCTCAGGGATTCCACCATTTGCTGTACATTGGAACTGCTGACAGTTGATAGACCCCTGCCCTTTTGCGTTTGTCTCCTCCTGACACCAAACACAAAAATTTCCCAAAAACATGAGAAATGAGTCCCACTGCACCCGTTTCAGTTTCAGTTTCAGTGAGAGACAGTACCTCAGACTTGTCAGTGAGGGGGGTCGGTAAGACACCCTGAGTCCACCCTGTACACGGCGCCCGGGTCTGCCACTGACACACCACTCGCAGTCAGATGGGTGAGTATTTATTTATTTATTTATTTATTTATTTATTTATTTATTTCGTATTCCATTAATCCGTATTGTGATAAATCACAAGGATGTGGAATGAGTCATGATTACATACAACAGATATAATACACATATATAAAATGACAAAAATGTACCATAAGATTATGAATAAGTTTGTAGGTTAAAATCAAATCAAAGGTATAGCTCAAGTAATATAAAACAATACCTAAAAAGGAAATATAGTACATTTTCCAAATTAAACAAATAATACACATATATAAAATGACAAAAATGTACCATAAGATTATGAATAAGTTTGTAGGTTAAAATCAAATCAAAGGTATAGCTCAAGTAATATAAAACAATACCTAAAAAGGAAATATAGTACATTTTCCAAATTAAACAGTTAATGTGATCTATAGCAAACAAATTTTTATCAGTATAAAAAATCATTGCTTTATCTGTAGATACTCATCAAGAGAATAGAAGGAATTTACCATTAGGTATTCTCTCAATTTACATTTAAAAGTAGGTAAGACATTAATGTGATCTTTAATACCTGATGGAAGGGAGTTGAAAATTTTTGTGGCTGAATAATGAACACCTTTCTGAACAAGACTTAAATGTTTCAGATCCCTGTGTAGATCATTTTTAGACCTAGTATTATGATCATGACATTCACTATTAGTTTTAAAAAGAGATAGGTTGTTAGAAACAAAAATCATCAAAGAAAATATGAATTGAGAGGTAAGTGTTAATATTTGTAACTTATGAAACAGACTTCTGCAAGAATATCTTGGATGAACACCACTCATGATTCTAACAGCTCTCTTCTGTGCAGTAAATATTTTTTTGGCTAAAGGCTTGTTGCCCCAAAATATTATGCCATACGACATGATAGAATGAAAATAACCAAAGTAGGCAGCTTTAGTAGCGTCCTCATCACCAATGGGGGTGATTACACGCAGAGCATAAGTTGCCACACTGAGCCTTCTATGTAGGTCTAAGATATGCTCAGACCAGTTCAGCTTGCCATCAATTAGAATGCCCAAGAACTTAGATGATTCACAGTGTAGTATATTTTGGTTACCACAGTTTAAGTGGCATACTTCATTTTCTTGTTGAGATGTGTGAAATTGCATATACTGAGTTTTCTGAATGTTTAAAGTTAGTCCGTTGCACTTAAACCAGTGTAGGATGTCAACGAGTACAGCATTACATTTATTTTCTAGGTCACTGTTAGTTCGACTTTCAAGCAGAATAGTGGTGTCATCGGCAAAAAGAGTAAATTTACACTCGGTGTCTGTGCAAAGTGGGAGATCATTGATGAAGATAAGGAAAAGCAAAGGTCCTAGGATGGACCCCTGAGGCACACCACACTTTAATGTGCCCCAATCAGAGGAAATGGGACTATCATTGGCACCATTAATTATCACTTCTGTTTTCTGTTTTGCAGATATGATTCTATCCATCTACCAATGCTACCTCGCAAGCCATAAAAATTAGCCTTATGTAAGAGAATGTTGTGGTCCACACAGTCAAAGGCCTTAGACAAGTCACAAAAAATTCCAATAGGTGACATTTTATTATTTATTGACTCTAAAATTTCATTTGTGAGAGAAAAAATAGCCTGCTCAGTTGATCTACCTTTTTGGAAACCAAACTGGTTTCTGTTGAGTATGTTGTGGCTGTTAAGATGTTCTACAATTCTTGTATACATTAGTTTCTCTAATACTTTTGAGAAACTACTTAGTAGTGATATTGGACGGTAGTTAGATAAATTAGTTTTGTCACCCTTCTTGAAAAGTGGTTTCACAACGGCAAGCTTTAATCTCTCTGGGACAACACCTTGCTGGATAGACTCATTAAAAATGTGACACAGGACTTGACATATGTGGTCACTACAATGCTTCAGTATTTTTGGTGAAATGTTGTCAATACCAGTGGAATTTTTATTTTTTAAGGCCTTGATGGTATTTTTAACTTCAGTAATAGTAACTGGGGCAATACAAATTGGGTCATACGTGTTAGGGTTAGCTCTGTGTAATAAATGCGTAGCAGCATTTAAGGAACCGTTACAACCTACTTGTTCTGCTGCAGTTATGAAGTGATTGTTGAATATGTTGGAAACTGTTACAGGATTATGAATAACCTCATCCTTATAGCTTATCTCTGTGGTATGACAAGACCCGTGCTTTCTGCAGGGGAGACGGGCTCCACGGGAGAGGATAGTACTCGAGGAATCTCTGGCACAAGTGTCACGGGTACACCACTCTCAGGGAGCTCTTCCAGCACACCGGTTCGCAGCAGCTGCCATGTGTTTGGCAATAGTCAGGATGGTTTCCAGCTGGTTGCGAACGTCAGCCAACTTATCCCACGTCTGAGAACATGTATTATAAGACAGCGAGAAAATAACTTCGAATTAAGTGCTCTGATTATCTTTTAATAAAGTTGCTAATCCCCTGTAAGAATTTAAGCAATTACGCGATTTCTGTTAAGGCAACACAGAAACCTATGGCGAAAACTACTAGTTTCCTAAACTGTTTTGCGGTTAATTACAGTTGTTAGCAAACTAAAAAAAAAAAAAAAAACACAGTTAATTTGTGATAAATGCAGGTAATACATAGGGTTACTGCTCTTGAAAGGAAAACTAGATGTTACTTAGTAAATCTGCTACAGTAACTAGATCACAAGCGTCGATTGTCTACAAATTGCTCGTAGATTACGCAAAATACAATGATAGCTTCCAAAAAGTCTCAAAACTGCACGTTTATTTGCATTGATATGGTTCAAATGGCTCTGAGCACTACGAGACTTAACATCTGCGGTCATAAGTCCCCTAGAAGTTAGAACTACTTGAACCTAACTAACCTAAGGACATCACACACATCCATGCCCAAGGCAGGATTCGAACCTGCGACCGTAGCGGTAGCGCGGCTCCAGACTGAAGCGCCTAGAACCGCTCGGCCACAATGGCCGGCCTGCATTGATACAAAATGTAGTTGAGGGTGGATGTATTCTTCGGCAGAACTGTGAACCACAACACTGATTTGCTATGAAATAAATTATGTATCCAAAACATTTTTAACGGTAACTTGGGAAAATATAGTTTTAAGTGTTTGAAACTTCTCAAAATAACCTATTTTGATGTAATTAATGAACGATTGCTTTCATAGATGATAGGCATACTGCTCCCAAAATTTTGAAAGATTATAAATAAGTTTAAGCCTACTATGAACTATAACAATATCAGTTTATCGCGGCACTCGTGAATATTCAAAATTGCACAGTATATCTCAATACAAATGGGTACTGACACCGTCAGTGAAAGATAAGGCAGAAATGACATGAACAGTAAAACATGCGAATCTGGAACTCTAAATCGGACACTATCTTGTACCCCTGTCTCACAAAAAGGAAAAATTCCCAAGTCGGCATTAGACATTAAACACTTTCAGTCTTTGTTCATGGCATGAGGCAAAAATCATGCATTCCAATCAGCCTCCACCATCTCGTGAGAAATGACCACCTTAACATCATATTTTAAGGAGAAAAAACAGATTGGTAAGATGATATCGCCAAAAATTGGTCCCATGAAAAAAACTTGGACCAAAACTTCAACAGTAACCAATTACGGCATTCTGAACGTACAGGTTTTAAAATTTAGCTCACCCCAGTTGTTACGCAGTCCCAGTGCATCCACCTACGCCCACCTACGCGTGGGGCCTTCACAGCAAGCATCAGAAGGCATTCCGAACTAATGGTAGAGAAATACAGTGCACCAGATACGAAGAACTACCTCAAACTAATGTTGCAGCAGGGAAAAAGGAAAAAGCAAGATAACCCCCGCCCGCTCATGGCGAGAGATTCTACTGCCTGCCTCAGTAGTCGCCAAAGCCTACCTTGACCACCAAATTGAGAAAGTATGGAGCCTTCCAACCATCTCGAAATTTTCACCATCTAACGTGCCACCTGGACAGAATTTGGCAAGGTATCCCTCAGGAGGACGTTCAACGAGTCTATCAATCAATCTCAAACCGAATAAATGCTCGCATAAGGACCAGAGGTGGAGCAATGGGTTACTGACTTTCTCAATTTGAGAGACTGGAATAAATCATCCAATTTTTGTCAAATTGCGATCATTTGTACATCTGTCCATATACATCACATCGACTGATTTCCATCCCATTGAATAACTGCTTTGCGATGCGTCCTATTTTTCTTTATTATGATTATTATCCATATCGATTGTTAAAATTTTAGTTTTGAAATGGAATGAACGCTTCTCTGCTCTTTCACGTGCAGTTTTTGCTTGGCAGCTACACTGTGACTTGTCTTAACTCTGTGACGGAGCGCTCCGTCTTGGCAGTAACCTTGTGAGACGGGTGCCTCTGCGTTATTCACTATGCCAAAGCATTTGATTGTGCCGATGACAAAAATTTGAGATGCTTAAAACGCAGGGAGTACCAGACCGCCTCGTTTACCTCACGCGGAATTTGTATCACGACCACGAGGTCACGGCGAGAACCATGTACGGAGCAACTAAATGGTCGGGAATCGGAAAGGAGTGCTGCATGTCGCGTTATTTATTCAGTCTGTGTGCAGAGCACGTTATGAGGAATGCGGGGCTACATGAAGAGCAAACCGGAATTCAAACAGCAGGTGAGAATTGTAAATAACCTTAGATAAACAGACGATATCACACGGATGGCACAAATCGAAGAAGAGTTGAAACTGAGAGAACAAAGTGGAGCGGCTGTATTGGTGTTGATGTCGAGAGAAAGGAAAGTACGGCGATGAGCCGTGGCGGGTTTGCAGGCGCCTCCTTTAGAATTCCTGGCGCCACCAGCTGGGTGCGTCGTGAGACCACTCAGGGCTGTGCTCGAGGTTGTCGGTGGTGCAGAGGGTGTCTTGTGGCGCGCAGATGTTGCGGAACCCGACTACGTTTGCAACGAGCGATGCGAGACCGTAGTGGGTGTTGGCTGTAAACATTCGCTGCAGTGTTTCAAGCAGAAGTGTTTCCGCTACTTGTACTGACGTCAAAGCGAGGGACGTCAGCTGTGGCTGCAGGGAGGCCGCAGAGGTGAGGATCCGCCGACCCAGCTGCCGGGTCTGTGGGTGTGTCAGCACGGCAGAGCTCAGTTCCTCTGGCGCGGCGCTCAGAGACCGCGCAGCAACTCGCCCAATTATTTACGAGTCGGTGGGCGGCAACCGCGCGGCAGACATCGACGGCGGGACTGCAGTCAGCTGTGCGGCAAAAGCCGGCGCAGGTTTTCGTCCGAATCTCGCACTTTTATTCACAACTGAGGCAGTGAGAATACCGTGAGCGTCCGAAACTCCCTTCCCGGTTTGAACAAATTTTTCCACCCAGAGTTGTATTGAGGGCACTTCTGTTCAGTTACGTGTCATTTTATTTGTTCGTTTACCCCGTGCTGACGAATTTAAAAGTAGTGATCTGGGGAGAAATGAGGCGAGGATGACTTCGGACCTCTGGCAGGATACTCTGACAGTGCAGCCAGTATACAGGCGATATCGGTTACGAAACACTCGTGGGTGCCGTCATACGAGGGTAATCCCAAAAGTAAGCTCTCCTATCTTTTTATAAGTACATAGACCTGTTCATTTCAACAAAAAGGTTTACATCAGTTTATAGCTTGAACATTTAGCTATTTTTCGAGATAATCACCATTTCCGTCAACGCATTTTTGTAGACACCGTGGCAGTTTTTGTACGCCCATGCCATACCAGCTCGCCGCCATGCTGTTCCGTAAGATATGAACCTCTTCTTTCACCTCGTCGTCGGAGCTGAATCGCTTTGCGGCCAAATGTCCTCGTCACCAGTTACAATTGAGTCCAGAAAGTTGTCCTGTTCGGCTGCAAGGCGGTGAAGAAATGCGCGGGAAGCGTCAACTGATTGCCGCATGTGGTCCTCAGTCAGCACGCGTGACACCCATCTTGCGCACACCCTCCCGTAGTTCGACGTTTCTGTTAAATTTCTGTGAGCGGTGGTTCGGGAAACCTCAGGAAGCGACGTGCAGAGACCATCCAGGGCGATCCGCCGATCTCGACGCATGCTTTGCTCAACCTGCAACACTGTCTCCTCAGAAACTGACCGTCTCCCGCTCATTTGTTCGTCGTGCATTTCGGTCCGACCAACTGCAAACTCTCTACACCGCTTACGAATATTTTTGACATCCACACACGACTCACCATAGAGTACCGTCAGTTGACGATGGATTTCAACCGGTGCAGTGCCCTTTGCGTTCAAAAGTAATGCGCACTTCGCACTCGGCGGTAACATCCAACGGGAGCTCCACTCTAAACGGCTGCCGAGCCAAGACTGAGCGCCTCAGCGCGGCGTGCGCGTGTTTACACACAGCGCGTGACGCACTCTTCATAGCGGCGTGACCAGCTGCCACACAAACAGAGTCCTGTACTAGCAAAAAAAAAGAGGAGACCTTACTTTTGGGATTAGCCTCGTAGAATGACGCTCGGGCGTGTGGGACCCGCACCACACACCAGCGACAGAGGCTTCTGAACGTGTACAGAGAAGGGCAGCACAGGTTTGTGTGACCCACGGGAGAGAGTCACGGAAGTTTTGGAGAAACTCAATGCGCAGACGCCTGAAGAGAGACGCAAGCTCTGCCACGAGTGGCCGACTGGAAAGTTTGGCCGAGTCCGGAGGCGCTCTCCAGCCGCTCACTGCGCGTCGCTGGAGGCGCAGCCAGGCCGGCCGCCTCAGCACTCGCCATGGCCGCACCGCGCTCCTCACTGGGGCGGCAGTGAGTCACCGTGCCAAGTACCCTCTGCCATGCACTTGGCACTGGTTTGCAGCGTATCGAGGGGGCGTAGATGTAGACGTGGCGGCGAACATTCGGTGTTCGTGTAAGTACGTCGCGTGAGTGGACGATTTGACGTCATAGTTGTGCACAACCGCGTCAGATATGCAGCCATAAGTGGAAACGTACGGCTCTCCTCTATTCTACACTTTTACGTCTCTGTATGAGTTCTAGAGGCTGCTATGACGCCGAGAAGTTCTCGCCACCGTGTGTCATGTAATTGCTCGCCTATTCATGAAAAACAAACGTGAATATGTACTAAGCAGTATTAAGAAACTGAAAACATTAAACGCAAGTCAGGCCGAGCGAATAGTTAATTACGGGAGCGACTCCACATTTCTAACATTTCGCGCTGTTTTCTAGTCGGCATTAGGAAGTGTAACAGTTGGCAAAACGGAGCAGTACAGCCGGTCTGCTAAACAACTAAAAGTCTGGACATTTTGTGCCCTCGGAGAGGCCGTGGAGTCCAGGCAGCCCAGCAGTGAGTGGTCTCAGTGTGGACGGGCGGCAGGGGAATCGCCCCGCCCGGTCTCGTATCGGCGTGGGCGAGCAACAGCGTCGCAGACGTCGACTCGCTACCTGCCAGCACGACGGAGATTTCCGTCCTGATCTTGATTCGCTGTTAGAGTGTAACGTGGCGAGAATACGGAGAGCGTCCGTCACACAGGAATGGCGTCACGAGAGATTCCGTCACCAACTGTAACGAAACTTCCGGCCCTGGGCTGTTTCGCCGCACTTCAGACATTGCTCGTCCGTTAAAACGCTCGTTTCCCTGTTGCTGACGACATGCAAACGAGTCAACTAGGGGGACATATGATGACGAAGATGATTTGGCTTACGAGGTAGATCAACTATGCAAAAAAAAATTGGTACCTACGTGTGTGCTTGCATTTCACATGTAGTACATGAACTGGGAACGCGATCGGTGTTCCAATTACGGCCGACGCTGAAAGGCAACAATTCCCTTTTCTCGTTTGGAGTACTGGATACTGTTATCAGGTAAATGAAAGGCGGAATAAATTAAAACCGCCTCTCAGGAACTGTTTCACAAATTGCTTTTGCACGAGTCTGGTAGTTTAACACTGACGGCGTGTGTAAAGCAACTGTCTGATACCACTTGTGTGATGGGGCAGGCTTAGCAGTACTTTGGCAATATTTTAAATAATCACAGCGAACAGTTGTCCACAGGTGCTTGTGGGTCAGTGAAGTCGCGAGGAGGAAGCGGAGAAGGGTACTGGTTCGGAATCGATGAGGGAAAACGTTTTCTGCTTCTCTTAATACGTCCGAAGCCTTTTCACTCAAGGCGAGGCGCGAAGTGTGGGGGCGGCGGTGGCGGCCTGTGTGGCTGGACTGGGGTGCGGTGGCCACTGGGAACCCCCTCCCTCCCCCGTCCCTCCCTCCCTCCCCTCCTTCCCTCCCTCCCTGCCCCATCCCTCCCTTCCTCCCACATCCCTCCCCCCGTTTCGCCCTCCCTCCGTCCCTCCTTCCCTCCCCCTCCCTCCATCCCTCCCTCCCCCACCCCCTCCCTCCCTCCCCCCACCATCCCTGCTTCCCTCCCCCCTCCCTCCCTCCCCCACCATCCCTCCCTCCCTCCCACTCGGTCGCGTCACCAACACTGGCGCGTAAAGTTGACAGCGAGGCGTGTATAAGCTAGTCTCACTGCAGCTGTCCCACGCTGCAATTGAAGGATGTCCCACACGCAGCCCGTCACAGCTTTCAGTGCAGCGAAATGAAACTGCATGCACAGGTAACAACGGGTCAGCCAATCTCTAAATGAACCACTGTGCACTTCGAGACTATTCCCAAAGCGTTACGAGTCAACTACACCGTTTTAACGAGCTGGTCAAACAGCTCTCTCGCATCGTCAGTAATGGCGGACCCATTTGACAGCGTCTCTGGCAGGCAGGCCGTGTTCCAACCGTCATTACAACTCTGCTGTCACTGCGAACTGCAGGTGCGGTCTTGGTTCCACAACGGACCAGTACACACGGCGAGAGCTGATTACCACACGCAAATGCGGTGATACAAAACGCACTTTTCTTTGTGGTCTCGATATACACCTACTGGACAACATAACGTAATGTATGTGACGTGTTGATGTGCGTGAAGCAGGTGCTCAACACGGCCGGAGTGGCCGAGCGGTTCTAGGCGCTACAGTGTGGAACCACGCGACCGCTACGGTCGTAGGTTCGAATCGTTGCTCGGGCACGGATGTGTGTGATGTCCTTGGGTTAGTTAGGTTAAAGTAGTTCTAAGTCTAGGGGACTGATGACCTCAGATGTTAAGCCCCATAGTGCTCAGAGCCATTTGAACCATTTGGTGCTCAACACAACCTGGCCAACAGTTAGGTGCTGCTGTTTTGTTATGACCAGAAGGTAACGTAGTTTCATTAGATACCAATAATGAGTAATATTAAAGCCACTAAATATTGTCTCCGGAAGCGTACGTATATAAGGTAGAAAATTTTAATCGTAGCTGTAAGTTTCGCTTTTTACATCGAAGCACCTGTCTGAACGAAACAAGAGTCTTTCCTTACTATTCGCCAGTCACAGATATGTCATCCGAATACCAGATACGATTCCTCATAAAAATTTGGTGTGCAAATGGGAAAGTACACAGTAATTCTATCGCAAGCAGATGTGTTCGCCCTGGATGGGGCGTGGTTTCGTAAGATGAGACACACACACACACACACACACACACACACACACACACACCGTTCGCACCCGACGTAATTAATTTAGAGAAATAAATCTGAAGTTTGTCTGAACCAATTCTACGTGAGGTAACCAATAAACGTTTCCCATCTCCGGGCGACAAGAGCAGTGTAAGTGAAAAATAGGCTGCCTTTTTTTTTTTTTAATTACAGGGTCGTAGGAACCACAAACGAATCGCAGAATCGTGTGCCGCTAGGTTTACTGAAACACAGCGAGGCACCGAAGTTGAGAGATACTTGAGAACGCGGTATGGGAAACCGCCGCCCTCTTTTGTCACCCGCAAGAAAATGGCGCGGGAAGCTGCTGTGAGCAGGGTGAGTGCGTCTGGAGCGCCGAACACGCAGCACGAGGAGCAGCGGGGAAGGCGGAGAGGGAGCTGGGCAGGTTTTCCTGTCGTTCCCGACGTAAGTCTCTTCTGAAGGCACCGAAACAACGGCGAAGCACTCGTGCGACGGTACGCCGACATTCCGAAAGCGTCTTGAACGACGGGACACGGAACGCGTCACAAGCAGGGCGCGGGTAGAACTTTGTTAAAGAACCAGAATGAAACTTGTTGACCTGGTGCATCACACAAACTTTACTTTTTCCCTGAAAGGTGGAATTATGTGACACTGACGATGCAGCGCACCTTTTGAGACACCCTGTATTTAAACTTGACGCAGAGTGGAGACCGCATTTGGTCCGAGCAGACTCTGCTGACGGGTCTGTCCTCTGTCGCCTTCAACATCGCTGCGCCACTGTTTCACTGCGTGGCCGGAATGCGCAAGATGCCGCAGCGCTACTTAGCGGAGGGAGAACCAACTACAGCGTAAACATTTAGACAGCAGGCGTTTCACAGTTACATTGTAGAGGCACGAAACAAACGATGGAAATTTCTACGTTTGACGCTTGTAAGCAGCCGTGTTTCGAACGATGGCTCAGATGTACGTCATTTACATATTTTCAGAGCGTATTAGAAAACTCGGCTACCGGTCGTAATAGCATTTCCCGTCCAGTTTTGGACCCCCTTTATGGATTGCTCTTTGTCTTGTAGAGCACCAACAGCTGACAGTGAAGCTAATGTGAGCCCGTGGGTGGAAACTGAGCCACTCAGCTGGTGGGACGGGCGGATTTCATTCTGGAGGAAAGCGGCTTTCCAGCAGGCGAGTCGCGTGCGCCTCCAGCTCCCGTGTCGTTTTCAGAGCTGAGGTGCGTCACTTCTGTTGCCTTTAATGTTTGTCCCTTAAAGACTCGTCGTTGAGAGAGATATGTAGGTGAGCAAAGTGCAGAAATTTTCTGGCTTAAATGTGCGACAGCGTCCACAGGAACTGTAGCCAGAAGCTGACGCGGGGGGTGACTTTAGGTGGGAGTCTCGTAACGTGCCGTCAGCTTGTAAAACGGTAGACGTACCGTATGAGGTAACTGAGGTAAAATTCAAATTTTGTTTGTTTACGGAAATGAAAGTACTTGCATCTTTGAATGTTTTTGAGGAAACCAATTACTGTATTCGAACAGAACCCTATAGGGATACAGTATAGCATAGATGACGGACAGGTGTTGACCCTACTTTTCTGCAAGATGTGGCGTAAAGACAGGCAGCTCCCCGAAGCGTTGCACAGACTGACAACAGCCTGACGTTACGTTTAACTCCTCCTCAAGTTTGTTATTAACAATGAACAACAGTTTGAAAACAAGATAAACACCATGACCGGCGACCTAGGATAGGAAGAATGCCAACAGGTGAGATGCCGCCAATTCCCACAACAGTCACTAAAGAAAACAGCACAACGCACTCGGTTCCAAATAAAACTGTCTCACTTTCACATCATTTCAGATCGGTTCGTAAAACAAAACGGCGAATTGCTGATAAGAAGTGAAGACAGACAACTCACAGTTTAAAGAAATTCACAAGTCCTACGGCTCTGCGTATCCATCTCTGCTCCGTAAGCCACGTAACGGTGTGTGGCGGAGGGTAGTTTTGTCAACCGGTGTCGCTCCCCCCCTCTTTCTGTTCCAGTCGCGTATGGTTCGCGGGGAGAGCGATTGCTGGGAAGCCTCTCTGACTTCACCTCCGCGGACTTTTCGCGATACGCACGTAAGCGGCAGCGACGCACCGGCCTACTGCTGCAGCGGTGTTCGCTCTCGGAACTTCGGCAGTGGGCCACGGCGTGACGCGGAATCCCCCTCTTGCAGCGCCTGCCGCAGGAGACGGCTGAGGAGGTGCGAGACGCTTTGGCGCTCGCTAAACGAACCTGTGACGAAACGCGCTGCTCTCCTCTGGACCTCCTCTGTTTGCCGTATCAGCCCTGTCTGGTACGGATCCCATACTGGCGAGCAGTACTCAAGTACTGGTCGAACGAGTGTTTTGTAAGCCACTGTCTCTGTTGATGGACTACACTTCCCGAAGATTCTCAGAATGGACCTGTCTGGCATCTGCCTCGTCCCCTCCCTAGCAGTTCATGGCAAGGGAGGGTACCTAGCGACCGGGGAAAAGCGCGGGTCGTTTCCGTTTTGGAGAAGGACCGCAGGACAGAGGCGCTTAGTTATGCGCCTATATCGTTGACGTCGGTCTCTTGTACAGTTATGGGACGCGTTGTGTGGTTGCCTATTACGAGGTCCTCGCAGAACGAAGCTATGCTGTACAAAAATGAACACGGATTCCGCGACAGTGGACCTTGCGCACCGCAGCTCGGCCTGTTCCTCCGCGAGACATCGGCGGCGAGGTGCGCCACAGGCAGCAGACTTGCTTACAGCCAGAACTCGACACGCCGCTCTTAGCGCAACAAAAGCGACAGATGCGGACGGCAACTTCCGCAGTACCCCAAGGAACTGTCATATGGTGTTGGTGTTTACTAGGTGTGGAAATGACGCAGTAGAAAGCTTCGTGTGGCGTTTACGTCACATCCCCGCCCACGCTTACGCATTGCCTTTTGCTGCTACGTTTGGATGCGCAGTGTGGGAAGGTTTTGCTGCGGCAGGCTGGCGAGCGGGTAGGGTCACAGGGCGGACTCACGGGGCGGCGCGCCAGATGGCAGACGGCCGCCTCAGTGGGGACTCACAGAGCGCGTCTCTCCTCTCTTGTATTCACCGTTGAAACACTAACATACAGCTGGGGCCGTGCTGATGACGTTACTTGCAGCGAGAACTTGTTACTAATAATTTCAATATCTCTCTGTCCATCAGGGAATGCTAAGTAGAAGTTCCACTTACCTTCAGTGCTCATTGATGGAAGGCACGCACCAATGCGTAGGCGCCGAACTCAGACTGTTACGATAGCTCACGACTAGTCTACCATAGGTTTCCAAAGTGGCAACAGCCGACCTGGTGTGTGAAGTGCAGCTCCGCCTAAAGACAGAGTTAATTGTTACAGCTGTCTCGGCAAACGTGTTTGTGCGGTATCAAGTTGATTCCAAGACCGTGTGAAGCATTTTTGAGACGTTAGGAGGGCTCGGGAACTACTGAATAGTGACTGGGAATTTTGTTACGAATATTAACGACAGACTGGCTGTAGAAATCGTCTTACTGATTTTGCCATTGGTGAAATAAAACAAAAATGGTTGGCATCCTACCATCTTAAGTTTATTGTTATGCTGAGCATTAAAACGTACGTAGTCATCACATTATTAAGCAGTGTTTACAGTAGAAGCGTTACAGCTCCCGAACGACGGGGAAGAAATTTATTGGGACAACAGCTGTGAGGTGGGAGGTAATGAAAAAGCACTAAAAATAACTTACGAGAAGTGTGCGGTGGACGCACTGGACTTGCACATCTAAATCACTCGTAGCATCAGTGTGCGTCCCCGTGTACGTATTCTGGCAGACGACATTTCCAACATTCATTCCCCTGTCTGCTGTCGTAGAGTTGGACTTGGCATCCCTGTCCGTGGATGTGTGGCTAGTAGTGGCAGACTACATTCTGAACAAGTGGTTCTGTAGCCCCTGCTGTGACAGTGTTACAGCTGGAAGGTCTCTGACGCTGTTGGTGGATGACGCGGTCGTCTGTAAGGAGGCAGCGACGCCAGAAGGCGGTGCAGATTTGCTGAATCACCTGCAGAGGATTAATGAACATTGGAGGCTCTGCCAGTTGACGCTGAACGTAAATCTATTTAACATATTGCTCAAACATAGCAAAAGAAATCCACTGCTCTAAAACTGCATACCTGATGACAAATTTCTGGAAGCAGGGAGTGGAATGACCATCGAAACCAATTACTAGCAAAAGGGGATGCCAGACACATTCGTAGGGAGAATCTTAAGGAAACATAAAGCATCCACGAGACATGTGGCTCACAAGGCGCTTGTGCGACCGATTCTCGAGTACTGTTCGTCAGTGTGGGACGCTCACCTGGTGGGACTGGAGGAAGAGACAGGGGAGGTCCAAAGAAGAGCGGCGCGTTTCGTCACGGGACCTTTTGGTCTGCGCGAGAGAGAGCGTCACAGAGACGGCCAACAAAGTCGAGCGGCAGACGCTGCAGGAGAGGCGCTGTGCATCAGGGAGAGGTCTGCTGCTGACATTGCGAGAGAGCATTTCCCGCTAAGAGTCGCACTACACACCGCCTCTCCCCCCTCACACATCTCGCGAAACGGCCACAGCGAGGAAATTCGAGAAGTTAAGAGCTGATACTTGCTGCAACCATTTGTCCAGTGGTTGTTCTGTAATTTTGTAATCTTACAGTGGCTGGTCTCCCTGTGTAGGTACTCGCACTACGTTACGCCTGTCCGTGTTGAGGTTCCGCTGCGACTCCCTGCACCAAAGCCTGCACCCCCTGCAGTTTTCCACCGCCGCGACTCCCCTGTCTACAGCAGCGAAAGCATGAAGTAACTCCTGACGTCATCTACTACGTCATATACATAGTGAAAAGTAACGGTCCTGTAATAATCCCCTGGGGCACACCCTAAAAGTCAATATTACACTTATGCCGCCGGCCGTGGAGGCCGAGGGGTTCTAGGCGCTTCAGTCTGGCACCGCGCGATCGCTACGGTGGCAGGTTCCAATCCTGCCTCGGGCATGGATGTGTGTGGTGTCCTTAGGTTAGTTAGGTTTAAGTAGTTCTAAGTTGTAGGGGACTGATGACCTCAGATGTTAAGTCCCATAGTGCTCAGAGCCATTTGAGCCATTTTTGAACACTTATGCCCCTAAACCGTAGACCTATGCACCAGCGACCCAAGCGTGCATATCTGTAACTACATGCAGGTTCACGTAGATCTGTTACGCCATCCACGCGGGACATACCTGCCGCGCATGCGCAGCAGACAGTGGTAACGCGCGAATTGCAAACACGACTGTGATCTGTTGTCGAGTCGTTCGTTCTTCCACGTGAAACACGAGGGGGACCGTGTGACGTATTGGAACGTCATCTGTTCTAATTATTCATCTCACTCAAGGTTCCTCTTTCATAAGAAACTGTGTATCATTATTTATCAAGTAGTTGTTAATTTCTTATGTAGGTTACTATTGTTCTGAATTACAGACTCAACACTTAGTTTTATATTACGACACTTGGTTACACAGCTATGTGTGTTCGTACAGCATTCTGCACATGGAGGACCCACTTGTTTTTGCAGCTGTTGCCCTGGCAGTGACAGTAAATCTTCGGACTGGGGCAGAACGGCGACGAAAACAGAAAGCCAGATGTTGTTGGTGAGTTCGATCCTGGCTGAAAAGAAGCGACAAATGCATGGAATTAAATTCACTGCTTACGAAAGAACTAAGGCTCGAAGTATACGCATGAATTTCGGAGCTTCGTGAGGATGGACATGGCCTGTTTCGAGAAGCTGCTGTCTATCATAGAAGATGGAATTAACAAGTGTGACACAATCATAAGGGAGGCTATCTCACATTCTTGAAACTAAGAATAAAATCATATGTTTATACATTTGGTGATTATACCAGCCCAGATCACCAATAAAATACCGCTAATGCACTCCTACGATGCAGGCTGGATGTAACACTACGTTTCCTGCTGACTGGGAAATCATTCAAGAGTCTGGCTATTAACCACATAATAGCACAGCCCACCATTTCAAAACTAGGTATGGATGTATGCACTGCAATTTGCAGCACTTGAAAGGACCACTACTGAAAGGTGTACTTGCGTTATTTTTCCAAATTCGGAATATATATACACACAGGGGTCCAAAAATGTATCCACTGTTTAAAAGTCCATAATCGGCAAACCAACTGACAGAGTTGTCTCATCTTTGGTAGTGTAATAGTTTGTAGTTCCGACAATCGCCACACAAGCGTTGTATTGCGTCGTTTTGTTTTGTCAGATGGCAGTCGACAGATAGTCAGTGTTTTGTTGTTAGCTGCTCCTAGTTACCCGAGTAAACGTGGCTGGCGCAAGGCTTACATTCGATGAAAGGAAGTCACTTTTGAAGAGGTATTTCAAGTAAGAAAACATTAATGATGTCCAACGGCAATGGCGAAATGAGTATCTAACACACCCACCGACACGTTTAACGATTCGACGCATTCGAGACAAATGTGAAGCCGAGGGCTGTGTTACACATGTACACAGACAACGACCTGGACGACCTGTAACAGTAACAAGTCCGGCTAACTCCCGCCGCGTGTTACAACAGTTCACTCGCCCACCACAGAGGTCTCTGAGGCAGTGTGCCCGTGAAACTGGAGTGAGTCGCTCGAGTGTTTGGCGAATTTTGAATACAGCAGAGAGGAATTGCAACATCCCACGATTGCTACACGCAATGAACGAGGACGACCCAGACCGTAGAATGGAGTACTGTGAGTGGTTTACTAACGTGCTGCGCAACGATGAAGAGTTTGCAGAGATGATTGTGTGGTCTGATGAGGCACAGTTCAAACTCAGTGGTGCAGTAAATCGCCACAATTGCATCTACTGGGCCGCCGAAAATATGAGACGTCCCTGTAGACAAAGCCGTGAATTTGCACGGAGTAAATGTGTGCTGTGGGTTGTCTCACCAGGGCTCAATTGGGCCATTCTTCTTTGACGGCGAGGTGTACCTTCAGAAGCTTCAGACATCCATTTTACCTGCCATCCGAGACTTGTATGGAGACAGAAGAGTTTGCTTTCAACAAGATGGTGCCCCAGCCCACTACCAAAATCGTGTTAGGGCGTATCTCGTCGAAAATCTACCAGGAAGATGGATGGCCGTAGAGGTGCTGTGGAGTACCCACCACATACCCCAGACCTAACTCCTCTGGACTTTTACCTGTGGGGAACACTTAAAGACGTCGTTTATCGACAAAGGCCTCGCACATTGGATGAGCTTTGAGGATCCATCGTACACTCATGTGCAAATATCCAACTGAACACGTTGCAGTCGGTAGTTGGTGCTGCAGTTCGGCGGCATCGTTTGTGTGTGGATGTTAATGGTGACCATTTCGAACACCTACAGTGACATCTTTAAGATGGACTTTACGCTACTCTTTCACCAAAAATGAGAAAACTCCGTCAATTAGTTTGCAAGTTATGGACTTTTAAACAGTGGATACTTTTTCTGGTCCCCTCTATATATATATGGTCTACTCAGAGTTTTGCAGTCCTCGTCTGTCGCACTGTGCCAAAATGCAACGACTTTCTCCCTTTCACTGCCAGTTCCTCTTTTCTCGCATGCTGAAATAGAGCAAGAGACGCTATCAAATCAAACCGGAACTTTCGTAAACTAGGAAATTACGATACAAATCGTGAATCGCCGTATAACGTTATATGCATATTACTCGGAAAGAAACGACTTACGATGTAGCTTAATATGATAGAGTGGGTCATAAATGGCCTTCCTCGCTGTATACCTCATTTAAGACGCTTAACGCCTCTTTGCTGCATTTCATTTCTAGAATACGAAGCTATCAATAGAAAAATCCTTTCTCAAACGGCTAGTATGAAAGAGTCTACTGCATTTACGAAACCTGCTTACTGAAAAATAAAATGTGTAAGATCCCCAACGCGAAAACTTCCCAACACGAAAATCTGAAATTAGCCGCTGGACACCTAGCAGCAACCAAACAACAAGCAGTACGCACTGTGGGTAATGTGTCCGCTAAATTTCGTAGTTTCACCCGTTCTACCGCTAGATGGCTGTCGCGCTAGACCAGTACCATTCGCGGCGAATCCTCGTGTAATGCCCGCTTAAGTTACTTTTTTACGTCCGAAGACTCCTCTCCGTTCAGGATGACACGCTGTGTTCCGTTTGCTGGGCGCTCTTCTGTCCAGTCACACAGCTGGTCTCGTATTCCTTACGCTCCTTATTTTGTTCATCAGGCGGGCGTGCGAAACTGTATGGAATGCCTTTCGCAAGACAACGAATAAATTTGAATGAAAAGTAGATGCTTTTGTCCCACAGTGGGCAATGATTTTGGAAGAAGGCATAGACATTCGAATCGCGCAGATTTATGGAACAACTTTATGATGTCCAGTAGTTAAATAAGGCGGATGGCTAAGTTTAGAAGAGGAGATAAGGATTACAATTTTTTATTCGTTTCACATAGTGATCAAGAAAACTAACAAGGTAATGATCCAATAAGAAAAGTCGAAACATAGCCCTCTAATTTTTTTCACAGGAAGAAGGCAACGAAAGAAATGCACTGTCAAAATATTAGCTGGTAAGAGACACTACCAAAAAAAAAAAAGGAAAAAAAGTTGAAAATTGCCAAATGCGTTGCGCGCCAGGCGGTGGTAGATATGTACACCCCTACTGGTGCTGTAGCAGCTGCGCATGCGCAACACAGCCGACATCGGTGGTGCATTTATAAACAGGAAACACGACACAACCCCAACTGTAGTTTGTAAAGGACGTCTCAGGTAACCTTTCCTTGATAGTTTCTCGGACACTATAGTACAATGTTACTATTCTCTGGAATTAGCCAGTCAAGAAACATGTATTACAAATTATCAGTTGTATTTTGCAGTAATGGGAGCTACTGAGAATAAAGATAGAGCTGAGTTAATATTTAGTGAGGTTCGGGAAGGCACGCCTACTAACAGAAGATTTTTTTTTGTTCTTGTTTCACAATAATGTGGATTCGAATTAACGTTCTCAATTTAGCAACGATGAAATATGGACAACGTGGCTTCCAGCCGAAATGACCTACTTCTCCTGAGGACGTACATATTTGTCATTTGTTAGTTGATTTCCTTGACATTCATTCGAATGATGGGACATTTCGTTTGAAACTGTGGATACGTGAGAAGAAATACGAAACAACGGTGGCGATTCCGTGAACTGTGGTTGGGACGACGTCAGCCGTGCCAGTAACAGTTGTGAAGGAGAATACCTCACAAGTCTGGAAACAACACACGTACTGCAACAGCTTTCAGCGACAAAGAGAAGGCAGCGAAGTATCGGTTAGACGAAGGACGGGAAATCGCTCGAAGTTACGCAGTGTGCGAAGGCGTTTTCGTTTCGTACAATCTGGGCGTGAACTGTGGAAGTGGAAGAAGGAATTACAGGAAGTAAGGAATGTGCGCCAAACGGAGGCCCGAAACCAGCTGAGTGGAGAAACTGTCGGGGGGAGATGGAGGACTGGCCGGATGGAGAGGCTGTGCGCCGTCAGCGGCGGAGGTGTGCGGGGCTGCAGCCGGCGCGGCCACTGCCGGCTCTGGGCCTCTGGCCGGCCGGCTGCGCGGCTTCCAGGAGTCGCACAGAGCAGGAGGCCGCAGAGCCACCGGGTTTACGTCACGTGACCCTGTGGAGCAGCTGCCGGTGGCGGGCAGTGCTGCACGGGAATTCGCGGCTGACTCAGGGGCGAAACCTGCCGCAACTGATGTTTACAGCGCCGATCAGTCGGGTTTGGTGAGAGAACTGCGTGCGGCCCGCTCTTTATCGTGTCGGGGTGGAAAAGGGGCGGAGTCGGCTGCCCACTCAGTGAATGCAATGACACATTCTTGTACCGTAATGTCGGCGGTAAGTGCGGGCGGTTTACTGTTTCCGCAGCTGTACATCTGTCTGCGAGAACCGCAACACAAAGTAGGGACCAAAAATAGAGAATCGACTGTCTAGTGCCAAAGATTTTGTGATCAATGTATCAAAATCTGTGACAATGGGAAAGAATAATTTCCACCATTTCGTTCGAGAAGTATTCCTACCAGCTGCAGAAACCAATGCATTGCTTTCGTTGCACTCATGTTCTGCACATAACGACGCCTCTGTTTTTGTGGACGGTGACGAAAAATGTGTGGATGTAATGTGGATTCCGCCTGGAATCACTAGTGCGATTCGACCTCTCGATAAAGAATGTTTTGGACAGTGGAAAGCATTTTTTGAGGAAATTACCAGAGAACATCATTTCCGATACCTCTCTCTCGTTTCAGGTTTATCAGCGGAAGAGTATTCTTAAGCTACCGCCATTCGTGCATCGCCAGTTGTCTTGGCCACACTTTACGAATTACGTCAGTCACGCCTGGAATGAAGCGCAATATGCAGAACAATGCCCGGGACCACTTCTGACTCCATCCCAGTCCGGTCTAAATAAAACTAGTGGTCGCTGCATCAACATTTCCTTTGTCCGGTTTGTTTCTGACATTCAACAGACACTTTGCATTTTTGTCACGACTACACAGAATAAACAAACAACTGTTTCACTGATAGTCAAATGTACAACATTCGATCATCATTGCAAGCAATGGCCTACAGGAAATGTTATAAAATGTGGTACTGCAAGACAGATTCCAGTTCAACAAGTTACAAGTCCTCACTGATGGAAGTCGCCTGCCACATCAGACACTGGCATGATTTTATTCTCTCTGCTAGCCACTGATACACGTGCAAGAGTGCAACAGCCGGTATGAAGTTATTCAGACAGTTGTCTGCACAGTTCAAGGCGGGTTTCCACAGCGGCAGACGGGCTGACGAGCGCGAGCGGCAGAGAACCC
Source organism: Schistocerca piceifrons (assembly GCF_021461385.2). NCBI lineage: Eukaryota > Metazoa > Arthropoda > Insecta > Orthoptera > Acrididae > Schistocerca > Schistocerca piceifrons. The sequence goes on along the minus strand of NC_060148.1, from coordinate 171,215,340 downwards.
GCCCGGCAGGCCTCTTGCAGGTCTCTCTGGCGGCCGCACTGCAGCTGCTGGCGCCCCCCTGGCCCTCCCCTGTCACCTGATCGCAAAGTGGACACCTGCAGTTTGACGTGGAGTCCCAACCACGTGTCTTTCGTGGCCACTCCAACGTCTGAGGAAGTGCATGCTCGGTTAAAAATCACATTGAAAGCAGTTGTGGTCTGAACGGGATTTGATCCCGCTCTCTCTGGATCACGAAGCGGGCGCTTTGCCACTACATCATAGATCTTTTAGAGAAAAAAAAGGAACAAAAAAGAATATGACCATTAGACGTTACAAACCTAGTGGAAACGCTAGCTGTGTCGCCTCCTCTTCAGATGATGCTCGAAGTCGGTAACTGGCGTCCTGCTTGTAATTTCCCCTCAGTGGTAGTGAGAGGCCAGGGAAAGACGGCAGCCGACATACGAGGAAAACTTTGGACCAGTGCTAACGAGAGATGGAGATGCAATTCCAGTGCAAAGTGCACGATCTCCGCGCATGTCACGCTTCCGTAGAAGTTGAGACACTTAAATTCTCGCTTCCCTGCGCCATTTTGGATGCTCCGTCAAGAAGAGTGCGCTTGACACGCAAAATAATCCTCACTGAACAGCAAAGTTTCGCGTTGTGGCTGTAGCAGGACGGAGCTGTATCGTGTGTGCCGAGTATTAGCTCCAGAGAGTAGAAACCAGTAAGACAGCGTTCACAGGCAGTTCTCCTCCGTACAGACGGTTCCAGCCGCACACGAGAGAACGGCCTCCCTCCAGGACGACAACGCGCCACCAGCGGCCCCCGCGTGGAGGCGGCGTCGGCGCCGCCCCCGACTGGAGGCGGACCGCGGCTTCGGCGGCGGCTGCCCCTGCGTAGCACAGACTTGTTTGTCTCTTACGATGCAGACTGACCATTCTGTATCCCGCCCGTTGCCTGCGACACGTATCAAAGTTGAGTAATCGTAATTGTGTTTCGCAATGAAATTGATTCGTACGAGTTGTTTGACTGTTTATGTCTAGCGAACCGAGTCTGTAGGATTCCTAGACACAACTTAAGCCAGGCTTCAGGTGCTCAGAATTGCTGTCTGCGTGTCCCGGGCTAGCCGGGCAGGGTTGTACAAACCGCTGTCGTAAGCCGCTCTCGGCGCGGCAAAAAAGGGTGCACCGTAACGTCAACATTTTTTTACAAAATACTTGCAGTGCTCCTTAGCAGCTAAAAGTTTGGCAATCCATTTCTTTCGATGTTTTCTTCCTCTGTAAAAAATTTCAGAGTAGATTTCGACATGTCTTACTGGACTGTTCCGTTGTAAGTCATAGTTTGTGTATACGCCCTGAATATGGAGCAGACTGCAGCAGAATTTGGAGACGGAAGACGTTACAGCAGTGGTGACCTGCAGCCAGCACAGGTCACGTGACCGGCTTGTAGAGGCAGGAATAGAGCGGGAAACAGGTACTCGTTTGGCGCTTCTAACCCGGAGCGTAAGAAACGGACTGACAGATGTCCGTCAATTGTGTGTCTTCAAGGTGTAGCGCAACTATATTATAACAAAAGGTAGACACAATAGAATCCAAAACTCTTTGTTTCGTCATAAAAGGGTGAATCTTTCAGGGTACTAAATGTATTATATAGGAGAGAAGAACACGAGGACAAGCTCACTAGGGTATACGCCACGCTGCGAAATCGCTCGCGATAAATTCTTCGCGGCTGTCCGTGTTGTGACGTCACCAAAGTCTGTCGTGGAGACAGCACTTCCGCTATCCGTACTTACTGGTACAACGTCGCAAAAAAACTGCACAAATACTCACTAAGGCTTTGAAATGATTCTTCCCTACGTGTTGCACGGCAGCAAAACATTTTCGTATTGCGATCAGAAAGCCGGTGACCGAAATTTCGTATAACATCTCGCCGCATGGGAAAGCGCCACTATTTTAATCTCTGCCACCCCATCTGCGGTATCGTATCACCCCACTAATTTCGCGATAGTGAAGGAGAACTCTGAAAATGACCAGTTGCTGCTCGATACAGTCTGGAGTTGGTTATTACAACGTTTACAATCTCCCTGCCTCGCGGCTACACAAGAATATGTCAGCAGGATCGCAGAAGATGGGAGGTAAACTACACAGCGATCTAAGCCGGCGTGTCGAGATTCCAGAAGCACTACGGCTGGTCCCGTGTAGCGGAATGACGAGGAGAAGAACGCATCAGAAGCGCACAACACAGAAGGCGGGGTCCTCAAACAAAACTTATTTTCTGATCTGAGGGGAAAATGAAAAATTTCCGCAACAGGTATCGCGAGCTACGTAAGTGAACAAGGAGGTTGGAATGCACTCTAGCACGCAACCAAACCGACAGCGGAAACTGGTGTAATGAAACGTTAAAAGTTCACCGCCTCAGGCCTAGCTGTTTTGTGCACAAAAAGCCACACACATGCGGCATCTGACTGCCAAGTAGCAAATTTAAGGCATTTGCAGAAGACGGTAGGAAGGCGAATGAGGTGTGAAAAAGTTGCATTGGTGAGGCATTTGATTTTTTTAAAACAGGTTCCTTCAAACCACGCACTTAGTATAGGACATTTCGTGAACAGAAAGTAGTAGGAAGAAAAGGGACGCGTGAAACAGTTTATCTTTTCGGAGCCTAAGCTGTTTTGCGCTTAAAAGGATGCGTCGGTGTGATATTTAGCCGGCCGTTGTGGCCGAGCGGTTCTAGGCGCTCCAGTCCGGAACCGCGCTGCTGCTACGGTGGCAGGTTCGAATCCTGCCTCGGCCATGTATGTATGTGATGTCCTTAGGTTAGTTAGGTTTAAGTAGTTCTATGTTCTACGGGACTGATGACCTCAGATGTCAAGTCCCATAGTGCTCACAGCCATTTTTTGAACTTGATGCAAACAGGTGTGACGTCACACTCCTCGGTAGCAGTTTATTGTTATGAGGTGCTCCACAGTCTTCGTCCTGAAGCCTTTGACACTTTTGGCGTTTATCAGTTCTTACCAGTCAAACTTACGGAAGTTTGACTGCAGACTAAAACAATGATAAATTCGCGGCATTTTAAATATACCACGTTTTTCCTAGTTTTCTTCCGGATGAAAAAATTCCCGGGTTTCTCGCGGATTTCCCAGTTGTCACGTATCGCATACACCGTGAAGACGCAATCGATACCTTCACTGCGCGATGGCAATGGTGATCTTTTTGATGACAGCGCCACGAAGGCAGAGTTACCAAACCGTTTTCCGAATTTCTTTCACAGGAGAGGACGAGGTAAACATTCCAGAACTCGAATCGAGGACAACTGCCAATGTGAGTAATTCAGAAGCAGAAATTCTTGGTGCAGCAAAACAGCTTAAACCACAAGGAAGGCAAAGCTTGCGGTCCAGATTGTATACCAGTCTGTTACTCTCACAGTATGCTGATACAATAGCCCCACACTTAGCAACCATATACAACCGCTCGCTGGCAGAAAGCTCCGTACCCAGAGAATGCAATGTAGCGCAAGTCACACCAATAGCCAAGGAACGGGATAAGAGTAATCCACTGAATAACAGACCCACATCCCTAACCTCGGTTTGCAGTAGTGTTTTGGAACATATACTGCACTCGAACACTATGAACCACCTCGAAGAATACGATTTATTTAGAAACAGCCAGCAGGCATTTAGAAAATAAAGCTCTTGTGAAACACAACTAGCTCTTTATTACCACGAACTAATGACTGCTATTGACAAGGGACGTCAATTTGATTACGTACTTTTTAGGTTTCCATATCGCTTTTGCCACCGTCCCTTCTGGTTAAATTGCGCACCTGTGGAGTCGTGTGACTGGATTCGTGATTTCACGTTGGAAAAGTCACAGTTCTTAGTAACTGACGGAAAGTCATCGAGTAAAACAGAAGTAACGCCTGGCGTTCTCGAAAGTAAGAGTTAAGAGGCCCTCTGCTGTTGCTGGTGTCCGTACACCACTTACGAGACAATCTGAGCAGTGCTCTTAGACAGTGTCTAGCTGGTGCAGCCACTTACCGTTATGCAATGTCATCAGATGACCAAAACGAATTGCAAAATGACTTGGACAAGGTATCAGAATGGTGCAAGGAGTGGTAATTGACTACAAATCATGGAAAGTGTGAAGTCGTCCACATGAGCACGACAAAGAAACCACTAAGACGATAAATCACAAAAATCTGAGGGATATAAATTCAGCTAAATACTTAGAGTTTAAGTTGTTTATACCTTAAACTGCAACGATGACATGGATAATGTTGTGCAGATAGCAAGCTAGAGACTACGATTTACTGACAGAAGAAGTAGAGGACGTGACAGGTACACTAAAGAGACACTTGCACGCCCCCTTCTCGAGTACTGCTGCGCAGTGTGGGACCCGCCTCAGACAGGATTCACGGAAGAGATCGAAAAAGTTCAAAGAAGGGCAGGTCGTCTTGTATTACGGCGAAATGGGCGAGACAGCGCTACGGATATGATACAGCAATTAACATGGCAGCCGTCAAAGCGAAGCCGTTTCTTGCTACGGCAGGACCTTCCCATGCAATGTCAATCGCCAGCTTTCTCCTCAGAGTACGATAATATTTTTTGCCGCCCACCTCCACAGGTAGAAATGATCTTCATAACGAAACAAGACAAGTCAGAGCTCTCATGGGGAGATGTAAGTGTTTGTTTCTCCCGCGACTGTTCGAGGGTGGAACGGTAGGGGAGTAGCTTAAAGGTGGTTCGATCAACCCTCCGCCAGGCACCTAAGTGTGAATTGCAGAGTAATCATGTAGATGTAGATCAGGATCTGCACGGCCCCTCTTACACTGGACATGAGCCACACTCTCAGAAAGAATGTTACCTCCTGCCTGCTGCTACTTCCGTGGCATCGTGCAACACGCCCTTCAGCTGCCACCTTTCTGTTTAGCAGCGCGCAGTCTGTTTTCCGACTAATCGTCCAGTCACCTACGTTTACTGTTTACGTTATTCGCAGTCTGCTCCGAAGTATTTAACGGGTTCGTCTGCAGGCATCTCAGCAGAGTTATCGAAATGAAAGATGTCGCATCCTCCAGCCACGCCACAGCACCCTCTAATGTAACAAATACGAGTCGCAGACCGGGGACTTCGAGTACATCAATTACCACGTTACGTGTTTTACGGCGAAGCCCTCCAAGCTTTGGAGTCTTCTGCAAGTAGCGGAAACCGGTAAATACACCTGTTGCACATGAATAATAGTGGTAAACGAAATAAATGGTACTTATTCTCGGCAATTCCTGTAGTTCCCATTGCTAGTGGAACCAACACGACAATATCAGTCAGCTTTTAGAGTAATTTACCCGAGATTTTAGGGGCAGAGCGTGCCCAAGTCAGGTTCCTGATACAGAGAATAATTTTTACCCGATGTCTTACTTACGTCGTGGGAAAGTGTATTTGCTGCTTCTTAAAGGTCACGCACTTTCTTTGGCCTCCAGGATTCTCACCTCTTTTTTGGTTGATTCTTTTACTGGTAATTCAGGGTGTAAAAATATGCTTTTCCCCGGGTGAAAATACACTTTTTCCGTGCTAAGTGACGGTAGGTTTCCAGTAAATTTTCCCTCGGAACTGTAAAACTTATCAATCCTTTGAATGGTTTACGGTTTATACACTGGCGTGGAACTTCCTGGAAAAAATGGAACGGGGAGAGAAGTTTTTGAACGGCCTTTCATTTGCAGCAACATATAGGCCTACGCTGCATACTTTCGTATTACGAAACTATAAATTAGAATTTTACCAAACACGGCACGCTAGTTTCCAGAGCTTTGAAATCGAGATTGCGACGTCATGGCACGTGACTTGGCCAGCCGATGACAGCAGACATTCAGAGCATAGGACATGCGCTGTATTAAGCCAATAGCAATCACCTACGTAGCGCGAACACACAAATAGGAAAAGTTAGGGGTTTACATTAAAATATGAAGTGTAGCAACAAGAAAAGCCAAGCTTTCGCATACAATAACGACGTTTATTGCGTGTGTTGTACTTTGAGGTACGTCGCACAAATTTGCCAGTAAATTTAAAATACTGACGTAAATGTCTGGTCTTCAGGGCTCGAAACGAGAGTCGAACGCTCTGTTTTTTTAAGACATTCATCCCACTTCCTCACACATAACATAATTCATCCTGCGTAGAAGCATATTTACTTTGAAAGTAACACTTTTCAAACCACCATTCGCAAAACTATCCCGAGACGGTCTCAAATACCTTCGGCTTAGCAGTTGCCAGAGAGCGCCAGAAAACAGGCATTACTGCGCGTGCGCAGCTGCAGTGACGTAGGAAGGCCGCGTGTTTGTGTGTATAAAGCACAAAGAGGTGTTACATTACGCCATAAAAGAAACAGGACGTCAGAGGATACTCGGAGTGCATCAGAATTTCGTAAACTATACTAACGTGAATACTTCGGTCTGAAGTGCACACTGTCCAGATTCACAACTAAGTAGGTCCCACCTGACATTAAGCTTTTCGGTGTGGTTTTTGGGACGTAAGTTTTCTTTGAGTAGCAGTACTGTAGCATCTCATGTTTTTTTTCTCTTCATTATGACATAATGCCATACATGGCAGAACATGAAAACGTGCACTTTACATTCAACGAACAGCTGTGGAATGAAACACTTCGTTTCAAATAAATTGACTTCCTCAGCGAGAATAGTAACGCCAAATTTCTTTAGGAAACTAACAACAATAACTTCATAGTTCTGCAAAGCAATTAATGCTTGACTGCCAAAAACTTTGAAATAAAATCCAGAAAACTGAAACTAATAATATACTTTTGCCTTCAATAAATATCTTAATGTATTTTAAGTCGCTTGATAGCTCCTGGCCACAGAAAAACCGTTTTGTGTTCATTTGACGTGGGAGCTGTATATGAAGAGGAAGAGGCGAAATCACTAAACGCAAACACGGATAACTCTGCGCATGCGCGAATGCGGCAGCCAGGGCGCGCGATACAGCCAACGGCCGGCGCAGTCCGAGCAGCGGGGGGCGGGGGAAGGTACTGCTCGCAGGCGAGTCAACTGCGCATGCGCATCAGCCCGCTGGCGACTGCCCAGATGAACCTGACGTAAGCAGCTGTGACGTCACGCTCACAGAAAGGAGTTTATTGTTACAAAGTATCACATCGTCTTCGCCCCAAGGCCTTTGACATATTTTTAGCTGTGTTTTCTTGTCGTAAATGGCGCATTTCCTTTGCAACTAAAGATTTATTTTTTTCCCTCCCGTTCATGTTTCATTGCTGCAGTGTTATTCTCCAGTAGCGGGATACAGTAGCTCTTTGCCAGAGAATCAGTTCCTACGAGCCAAAATTACAAAAATTTATCTGAAAACTAAAACAATGAAAAAATTCACGGGTTCTTCCCAGATTTCCGGTTGTCCTGGGTCGTATACACCCTGTAATTTTTTAACACCCGATATTTGTACAAATATTTACTCGTTACTTTTCTTCCGAACGCTTTTTTACGCGCAAGACCCCCATTTGGTACGAAATCTTCGTACATGTTTCTGAATGTAGCCACGACTCCGAAGGAAGCAATAAACACACCGTAACTTCCCACCCGAGACTGCTGCACTTAACAATTTCCTGTACGATGTTAATGAGCCGACGCACCGCAATCCCTCCTGCTTGTTCTTCGTACGTCTCTCGCTGATATGGCCACTTGGGCAGTTCTTGCAGCAGAACGGATAGCTATTTAGATGCAAGCAGGCGATCTGTGTGTCCAATTTGGTGGCGAGAGTAGCTAAACCATTTGAAGTAAATTCCAAGACGCCATCACAGTACATTTATTAAAGAGTGCAGTAAAACAGTTTGCATTTAAATAGGCGAAACGGTTCACCACATTAAGTTACAAAAATCGGGACGTGTGTGTGTGCGTGTGTGTGTGTGTGTGTGTGTGTGTGTGTGTGTGTGTGTGTGTGTCGGAGGAGTTTGAAGTCTGACATGTGCCGAGATGAAATCTTGTTCAGAGCCCAAAGGCGACATTGCAGTTGTGAAAATAACTCTTACAGTAAATGGCGAATATATAGATGTATTATTGAAAACAGGTTCCCTTTTATGCAGAAAAACTAATTTCTCTTGTTACCTAAACATGTTTCGGCACCTGTGTGCCATCTTGAGTGGGATTTGGTTATTGCAAGCTGTAGAAAGTGAACATATTTTATGTTTTAATTGATCTAACAAAGACAGGCCTAAAGAAAGTTTTTTTCTTCTTACCGTAATTTTTACATTACACAGTTTTGCAGGACTATCTGTATGGTGTCCTGGAATGATTGCCTGTCATCTGCAAACGCTGGAAATGTTAAATTTATCAGCAAGCTAACACATCTCTTGATTATTAAACGACATGATTTTGGCGTGTCAAAATATTTTGCTTACACATTTGTTATTAGTCAGGTTTTGTTGCGACATTCTTCTTTTGGGTTCTGAGGGCATTACACACACACACACACACACACACACACACACACACACACATTGTTGTGTTTGCTAACGTCGTTGGCGTTCATTTGTTGTCGAGAGTATTTGGCGGCGAATTTGAATTCTGTTTACACTATCTCTCTCTCTCTCTCTCTCTCTCTCTCTCTCTCTCTCTCTCTCTCTACGCACGCGCGCTCGCGTGCGTGTGTTCCTTTTATCTCTACTAATTTGCTGGTTTAATTTCTCGATCATATGGGACTTGCCACTATTTTCCTCTGGTATATGTTTTATTGTGTGTAGCTGCTTCGTGTGATGGTGTTTGCTTACGGATGTTCTGTTCAGTCTGTGGAGTCCGAATCTGAAGCTTGTGCGGCACCGGGTGATTCGGCGGTTTGTGAACGGCGATGCTTCGTGGCTGTCGGTTTCCCGACTATTGTGAAGCCATGTGTGGCGTTTCTCTTTCGAACGGCGAGATTCAGAAAATTTAGTGTGTTTTCTGATTCCGATCATAGCCTGGTGTGAATGTGTGGGTCTAAGTTGTTTGTCTCGCCGTGTAGCGGTTACACACGTGACCGCCTGCTGCGCCACAGGTGGGCCCTGGCGGCCGATTAGAGGTGGCAAAAAATAACGTAACTGATAGAAATAACTGGTTACTGAGAAGTAACGGTTACTGCGATAACCGTTCCTCTGATTCTGGCAGTTATTTCAATAACTGTTTAGTGTCAACAGTGCCTCGCGCCATCTGTTGACCGAAGATCGTACTGCGCATTTGGAAGGCGTTCTATAGACCATGGGAATAACTGTGAGACTGCGCGCCATCTGTTGATAAGAACTGTGTACTATTTCGTCGGCCTTCGTTACTTTTAGCATAAACAATTAAATAAAGTTAATGTCCGAGCCGTGGCTGATAGGAGCTGCAGTACAGGCATTAACAAGTACGGTCGTTCCCTTAAGCCATCGCCTTACGTGTTAATTTAGCTTGGACGGGTAGTACAAGGAAAGTTACTAAGGAATTCGAGCGACTATGGAAATAACTGTCAGAGCCGGTATTCTCCTCTGGCAGTTATCGTTATTGGCTCGTAGTTCTAGTTCTCTGGTAGTTATCGGGCTAGCACCACAGATAACCTGGAGGCTGGTAACGGAATAACTGTGTGTCTAGACGTTCCTGACTCGGTGACTCCAGTAAAAGGTGATGTTTCCAGAGAGGATAGTAACTGGAGCGAACAAATATTTTCGTACTGCTACGGAAATAGCCGCTGGCCATCACGAATGACAAATAACATGTCAGAAAGTATAACATAATACAGTGGAATATAATAATTATTATCCTCTTCATTTGTCAGGAGATTGTCAAAATACGTGAATATATCACAGTAACTGCTAATATTTACAGAATTGGTACACTGACAGAATAAAACACAGTTACGTACTTTTAATAAATTTATCGTACACAGAATACCCGATCTTGACTGTTGCAACCAAGTGCTGTCAAAACTGAAATATAGCAGAATTTTTACCTAAGCTGGTCTATCAGTCTCTGTTACGATATTCATCTACAGAGTAGAAGGAGGGGTCACTGGAAGCGTCTGGTTCCACCCGTCTGCTTCGACGCAAAGGTGTTGTGGTGTGTGAATGTCATTACGGCACGGTGTTTATGAGTTGGTTTTTGTGTGTGGGGGGGGGGGCTGTCGATCTAGGTTGCAGTGCCGGAATTTGCTGGTGGTAATTTTTTTTTTTTCTAGCTGTGATGTTTTGTGTATTTATGAAGTATTGAATGTGATTTAATTTATGTAGGGATGATTGATTTGTGGACTTTTGGGATTGTGGTTTTATTTTTCGCAGTTGTAGGTGTTGGTTTTTTGGCATCAGTAGCTGTGGTGGACCTATATAGGTCACCGGATAATGACCGATTCCCATTTTCATAATTGTGTGTGTTGATGTTTTAGTATCGTCATCTGAGGTTGACCTATGTAGGTCAAGGGAAATGTCTGATTCCAATTTTCGTACTTTTAGTTGTGGGTATTGGTGTTTTGGTATGGTCACCTATAGTTGACCTATATTGTTCAAGGGAAGTGTCCGATTCCTGCAGATTTTTGTTGGTGTAGCAGAATGCTGTATTTTTTTTCATTTTGTTCTTCATTTTGTGTTTTGGGATCATGGTGTGTTTTTTTTACTAGCTTGTCCTCACCCTAAAGCCCCCAACTTCCCGCAGTTGTCCCATTGGTTTGATTGTATTTTTGGTGGGAAATGTTATTGTATTATTTATATGTATCTTCGTGTTTGTTGCCATGTATATGTAGTGACGTCATAGACACACTTAAAATAGACATTTCCGGCATATTGATGATGGGTGGAATCAGACACTTATGTATCAAATAGTCATTCAAACACACTGTAAACCGTGCCTTATCTGAAACCAAGTTTTTAATGGTTGCTGGCTTGCTGGCAGCTTATTGAAAATGCATGTTCCTGAATATTGGATCCCTTTTGGACCAAGGTAAGTAATTTTAGGTCTTTATGTAGATTGCTGTTCCCATTTCTAGTACTGATATTATGTATTAAGCTATTGGTTGGAAATACTTGTAACAAATTTCATTAAGGAATAAATATACTAGGAAGCAGTGGTTAGAATACAAAGTTCCTTGAACAGGTTCCTACATGATGTTCTTGAATTGATACCACAAACGATTTTTATTACACGCTTTTACATGCGAAAAACTTTTGCTACGTTTGATGAGTTACCACAGAATATGTTCCCTTATGAAATAATAGAATGAAAAAATGTGGTATGCCCTTCCCAACTGAATTTATTATCGAGTTGTAGTCCCAGAAATGTAACACTGTCAACCTTTTCGATCTGCATGTCTTCATATATTATAAACATGCTGTCGCTGGAGAAATCGAGCAGTTTGCAAATCTGACATAAAACTTGGATTAGCGTACTCACACTTTCCCCAATAGGACTAGCTTTTACAGCACAGGAGTAAACGAATCTGTCACATTACGTATATTTTTTGTTGTATTACAAGGCTGTACACTTTATTCTATTATGTGAGCAGCACAAGAAATTAAGCTTCGAATTTAACCTACAGTACTCAGTTTACATATTACTTCATACTTAAAAACGCACGTTGTTAACATTTTACTTAAACATTGCTTTGGCGAAGTTCCGCGTACTTTCTGTCGCAGCTGCGAAGATAATATTTCTAATTGCGACCGATAACCTACAAACATCGAATCTGAAACACTAATAATCGTTCTAACATCAACTAAAATGTACCCGGAGTTAATAAGCTGAGGTTATGACACGATTCATACGACATTCCTGCTATTTCACACTACTCGCAGTTATACTGATAACTAAACTGATGGATTCCAACTATGTCGTTATTTAACTGTCGGAGTTATCGGTATTCGCTAGCGAAAAATAACTTGGCAGTTATTAATAACCGTTAACGATAACGGTTATCAACGAATAACTGGAACTGTGATAACGGTTACTCCAGAATAACCGTTTGGCCCACCTCTACGGCCGATGCTGACTGAGGGGAAGTTGCAGGTCCGTCTCGCAGCCGAGTACTGGAGGCTGGCGGGCGCGAGTCTCTGTCGCGGCCCCACGGCTGGCTCGCGAGCCCTCACCCCAGCCACTCACCGTCACGCCGCGCGGCGAATCCGCTGCCGGCGCATGCGCGGAGAACGCCTTCCCGCTCCCCGCCGCCACTGCTGTATTCTGCACTGTTCCCTTAGCTGCAGCGTCACATTGAAACCTGAAATCTGGAATAATCGATAAAGAAAGGAACCTCCCACGCTCAATCCAGCCAGTTCCCTTTCGACGTCAACATTTTATGAGTCTTTGACATCGCTTGACACTTTATAAGAACGTCTTCTGTGCACATTGGACATGTATCTCTTACCTATGTGTAACCAGCAGGAATTCGCTTCAGTGTAGCACAGTTCTCACAGGAAACGTCTTTTGAAACTTAGTTGTAGTGCGTTTTGTTTTTGACATCCCCGCTGCTCGTTCCGCCATTTTTATTAAACGTCGTAGACTCAGGTGACGAAAGTTAGGAAATAACGACACGCTCATGTACAGATGGCGACACTATAGGAAAGTGTGTAATTTATATCGGCAGTCAGATCTACATTTGAATTAACGTAACAGCAAGTCGCTCATTAGAATCTCACCAACAGCTGGAAGCACTTGCTCGATTAGTGGGCCAAAGTAGAGAATTTTATTTGTTTTACTTTTCGTCATAGTGTCACCTCTACGAATGTGCCTGATGCGTGACTCATTCCGTGTGCAGTGTTGCCTGGTATGTGGTGTAACTCTTGCTACCAATGTGAGGCTGCAATTAAAGGCGGCAAGTATTTGCGTACTGCAGATACATAAGTGAACTCGGCGTGAGATCGCAACTGAAGACACATTCTGACTGAACGACTTGTGTGCCAGTAATCTGAGTATGGTGCAGTTTATGCTGGTGTAACATAGCACCACGCACGCTAGCAGCATATAGTTTCCAGTAATGGGGTAATGCAGTGGTCTGGTCCGAACAACGAACGTTAGTGCAGCTGCGTGATGTGGTAGACAACCAACAGTATTGCGCCATTCGTGTCTTCAAAGAGATTGAGTGCTGACGTTATCTTGAGAGAGACAGGTGGTGCTTAGTAATAGTGCAGTGTTTATCAGTTGTTACTCAGCTTTTGCAAAAACTGATCGTGAAGTATTTTACAGACTGAAGGGCTCCTCATGTTAGTTTACAGGTATCTCTCGTCGTTGTCCCGGTGTTACTAGAGTTGTCATACGCAGCACAAAATGGTATGTACAAATAAATGAACAAAGGATTGATTTTTTGTATTCTTTATTTGAAAGACCAACGCATATGGTGTAGCTGCTTGTGCTTCCTGAATGCCGTATGTCAGCGTTGTGTCAGCATATCCACCAGCTCCTGCTTTCTGTTCTGCCTGGCGAGGTCCAGGGGGGTCCTGCCACGCTCATCCCGGGCCCCCCTGTCCGCCCCCGCCAGGAGGAGCTCAGCCGCCGCCCCTGCGTGGCCCCTCTCTGCCGCCATGTGCAGCGGCGTCCGCCCCCGCCGATCCCTGGCGTTGAGGTCAGCAGAGGCGCCGACCAGCAGCCGCACCACACCAGCGTGGCCACACAGTGCAGCCCAGTGCAGGGGCGTCCACTGCTCCTGGCTGGTCCTGGCGTCGACCTCCGCGCCGGCGCCGACGAGGCAGCTGGCCGCCGCCACGTGACCCCCGCGTGCTGCCCAGTGCAGGGCGGTCTGGCTGCTCCCCCACCCCTCCTGCCTCGCCCCCACGTCCGCCCCCGCCGCCAGTAACTCGCGCAGCTGCTCCGCCGCGCCCTGCTTGGCCGCCTGTATCAGCCTCCTCCCTCTCTCCTGTTGAGAGAGGCTCCTGCACAAAACATCGACACTCTCTCACTCTACTACACACACACACACACACACACACACACACACACACACACACACACACACCGAATCAAAGAAACCGTCACAGACGCGAAACTTCCAGCAGCCCTCAATACACTTCTGCCTAGCCATGAGTTACAAATGTAGAAATCTTCCCTCTACGATACAGATCAACCAGCGTATGACAGACACATACCAGTATCCCACTATCGAAATCTGCTGCCGCTTCCCGTTAAAATTTGTGCGCTCCATCTCATTACCAGCTGTTTTAACTTTTTCTCCTAATTCACTCTGAGGAGTCACCTCCTGTGTCCTCAGCATCCTGCAGGTAACCGATCTTTGACCTTCAGAGAAACACACCTCTAACGGTTACTTGTGTGTGGAGCAATCCCTTCCGACACTCGGGAAGAAAACATAGGTAACTAATCAGATATCTAAGTACAGAAATACAACTTCCTCGTCTGTTAACAAAACGTAGATCGCAACACAGGCCAGACCACATCGAAGGAAAGGCTTAAATTCTCCAGTACACCTGCAGTATGTGTTGTTTAAAAACCGTATCAGACGGAATGTATGCGCCAGTTCTGGATGAAGTTGTAGACGGACACGCATTCAGACGAAGAGATATTGGCTTTCATACTTCTAAGAGATACGGGAACGCTTACATATGATTCCTGTTCCCGTGTTTATGCAATTTACTCCGTAATGTCGCGTTTTTCTGGACAGGGCAGTCGCTGAGGTGGGAGTGAGCGGCGCCAGGCTGTGTGGCCAGACTGGGTCGCCGGGACACCACTGCGGAGCGGAGAGGGCGCACGACTTGACGGACACACTGTACCGCGTCCAGGGCAGGCGACCCTCACAAGGGACGCCCCCTACCGCCTGTCAGCGACTGTCCAACACACTTCAGTACGTGCTCAAAGTATTTAAATAAAGTGTATTCCGTCTACGTACAATTGCGAGTAGTTTGTAATTTCGACCTGAGACCAGGTGTTTCACCGTCAGGAAGCAACCGCGTGCCTTCGAGCAGAGACCAGGTCGAATGTTAGGCTGAGCCGTGCGACAGACGTGTCTGCAGACGCAGGCGGCTGCGGCGTGGCGCACGCGAGCTGCAGGGAGGGCCGAGCGTCGGCCGGGCTGCCCCCTGTACTCGGCTGGCTCGCCTGCAAGGGCTGCCGCCGCCTTCTCTGATGGCCGCACGGCCGCAATTGACAGACTTCGGCTGCGGAACGGCAGTCGGCGCTACACCAGGATTGTCGATATTTTTAAAAATATGGAGTGTCCAATACATCGATACTAATTAAAATGTCAATATCGACACTCGATTTCTTGAAAAAAGTGTGCATCGGCGGGCAAAATATCGGGACACTACTGCCTATAAAAATATCGGCTGCACATTGTAAATATACTGCTGGTTCTAGAGTTGTGGAACTATCGACTTATTATTACATGTTCTGTACATCAACAACCTATACAGCGTGTATACGTGCACAAGGGGAAAAAAGTTCACGCATTTTTCCTCGGCTTCTCGGTTAAAAATAGACTTTCTCCCGGGTCAAAATACACTTTTTCCGTGTTAAGCGACACTATACTCTTCCTCGCCATTGTAGAACTCAACAATTCTCTGACTGTTATACCGACGTACAATTTCCCGCCACATTAGAAAACGAAACTAAGCGGGGGAAAAAAAAACGTTTTGCAAGACCTCTGATGTCGTCCATATGTTCCTATTATGGAGGTATAAATTCGGATTCCACCAAACACCGCATGTTACTTTCCAATGCATTGAAATCGAGATTGCGGTGAGCTTTTGTAAGCCAGCCATAGCTCAAGTCACGTGATCTCGCCAGGTGATGACAGCACACGACACGCGATGTAGTCAGCCAACAGCAACATCACTCGTAAGTAGCGCCAACACACAAATAAGAAAAGTTGACAGTTTAAATCAATATACACAGCATTCACATATAATATTTGTCTCAAAGATTAATAAGCTGCAAGAGAAGCTTGCACATATAATCTTGATCTTGTTTGCGCGTGTTACACTTCAACACATCACACAGACGTGTCAGTAAAATTTTTAATAACGCGATAAATGTCTGATCTTATGGACTGGAAATCCTTCTAAACGGTCCTCCTCAAAGAGTTATTTTTAAATGAGAGTCAAACGCTTTGTGATTTAATAAATTCATCGTACATTCTCGCACACAATCCACCTCGCGTAAAAGGAAATTTGCTTTGAATGTAACGCTTCTCGAACCACCATTCGCAGTATTTTCCCGCGACCTGCTAGAAATATGAGGTTCGTTTGAGCAGCTGACAGAGAGCGCCAGGTGGGAGTCACAGCGCTTGCCCAGCTACGATGACGCAGGAGGTCCTCATGTTCCTACGTGTGAAACACTCTGAAAGATCTTACATTATGCTACGAAAGAAACAAGACATCACAGGATTACTTCAAGAGCATCCGGATTTCGTGCACCACGCTAAAATGCACAATTCGCCTTAAAGCGCGCATTCCCAAGTCGAGATTCCGATGTTAATTTCCTTGCAGCACCAGTACTGCATTACATCATGTTTGGTTCTTTATTATGCCATAATGCCATAAGTGCACTTGATGCGCAGCGAACAGTTGAAACTAGGCAATAGTGTGAAATTAAACACTTTGTTTCAAATAAACTGACTGCCTGAGCGGAAAAGATTATTAAAAGCCCAATCTCTTTAGCGAACCTTGAAAAATAACTTGATTCTTCTGCAAAGCGATTACTTCTTGACTGTCAGAGAGGTGGAAATAAAATCTGAAACTCTTAACATACTTTAGCCTTCCTTGGTTATGCGAACGTATTTTAACTCAGTTGATAGCTCCCAGTCACAAAAATCCGTTTTGTTTTAATTTAACGTGAGAGCAATAAACAGTAAAACCGCTGAAGGTATACACAGGCCACGTGGAGGCGACCCACCCGCCCACCACAGCTCGGGCTGCTCTCTGCACCAGCCCCGGGTCCACCGCATTTCCCAAGGGCGGCTCCCAGCCACACTTCTGTAACCACAACAGGGAGCAGGGACCGCTCACACGCCACTCAACTGCGCATGCGCGAGAGGCAGCCCGCAACTCCTCAAAGCAATCCAATTCAAACAGTCGTCACGTCACGCCCATCGGAAGCAATTTGCTGTTATCGATCACTGCACAGTCTTCCTAAAGCCTTCGACATACTTTGCTGTTGGCAGAAGCTTGTATGAGCACTGTGTTTTGTTGTTGTATGTGGCGCATTTCCTTCGCAACCAAACTTTTATTTTCGTTTCTTTTCTGTCGTTCATGTTTTGTTGCTGCAGTATTATTCTGCAGTAGCAGGATGAGAGAATTGTTTCTCACCAATCAAAATGACGAAAATTTAACTGAAAACTAAAACAACGAAAACTTCCCGCAATTCTAAACAATTCCCGCTTTCCTCACAGATCAAAAAATTCCCGGGTTTTTCGCGGATCTCCCGGGTCGTATACACCCTGAGCTAGCACCCTGCCTATCCCCTTTAGAGCAAAAATTTAAAGCAGAACGTTGGACGTTCAGGCATACCGATAAACACTTCGCTAAAAACGGTACCTGCACGCAGGTGGCACAATGAAAGGGGCCCGATGGGTCCATCGTCCGCTTTAGTCACACTGCGGGTTTATCCGGAACACTTCATGCTGGCTTCCCTGTTCTTTCATTTCTGCAAACCCCAGCGACCTACCAGCTGCGTTCTCTTCACCGTGAACCACCATCACCTAGTCGATTAGATCTGAGGTCATTCATCCAAACATACTCAACAGAAAGTTGCTGGCAGATTAAAATTGTGTGCCGGACCGAGACTCGAACTCGGGACCTATGCCTTTCGCGGGCAAGTGCTCTACCGACTGAGCTACCCAAGCACGACTCACGACCCACCCCCACAGCTTTAATTCCGCCAGTACCTCGTCTCCTGCCTTCCAAACTTCACAGAAGCTCTCCTGCGAACCTTGCAGAAGGATATTGCGGAGACATGGCTTAGCCACAGCCTGGGGGATGTTTCTAGAATGAATTCTATATACTCAACAGGTTCTCTTGCTATTGACTGGTGACTGGCCACTGATGTAGAATTACTACACAAGACAAACGACTGCTACATCGGAATAATGATGATGTACTTTTCACTGCGGTTTGACTTGGGTTTATTCGTATTTGCATCATAGTGGTGAAATATTGCATTAGTTTCCTTCAGCATAGTTCTATATGCTTCACGGTCATCAGGCGTGTAGTCTTCGAATGCTACGTTTTTTTTCGGGTTAGCAGTTTCATGAATTCATTGCTGGCACTGAAAACTGCTACCTTTGACAGAAATGGTGTCATTGTTAAACGTTAGTTCGGAACCGCCCATGTAGTGCTTTCGACTGTCAAATCTTAAGCCAAATACTGTACGACGACACCACCCAAGCATTTTGATACTTTCAGCCCAACATAATGTGTTGTTTAGTTTCTAACAGCCTTCATGTCCTCCCGGTCTTCTTCCTCAATTTGCTGCAACGAGGGCTCAAGCCTCTTACGTGTCTTTCGCGTGATCGGATCATCATCCACAAATAAACTTCTTTCAAAAGGTTATTCCTCAGTTGTAGGCGGAATAGGACACACATTGTCATAATTCCCTTCCTAAGGAACTAGCTCTTTCAACCTCTCGATTTTTCGCTATAGCACCAGTAACTTCTTTCTCTAAAGCATTCAGTTTATCCGTCACAGGCTGGATGCCTTTCTTATACTCCTCGTATTCTAATATCGGCTTCGTCTTCCACTCGTTGAACTAACTTTTCAGCTGTTCAAACGTCCTGTTTTCTTCGCTTGTTTAACAAGCTTTTAATCGTACTTTGCAAATATATGTAAGGATAAATTTTAAAGTCTCACGTTTACTGTGATTTTTATCGTCGATAAACCGTAAGAATTTAACAGAATTCGATATCGTCAACGTCACAGCCATTGACATTCTTGTAACCTTTATATATCTTAAGTGTGCCTTTCAGCGTTTCATAGTCCTCGTAATTCGGCACATTGTTGTATCAATGTGGTAAAAGAATCTTACACTCGCAATGCACTTCCGTAACGAGTAAAGCAGAACACGTACTGCAGTAATTTACACGGCGCAAACCTCGGCGACATCTGTTGACGGAAGAGACCAGCTGCTGACAACGCCGCCACATCCTGCTTCTCTTAGTGTGCCACAGATTACAACAGGGAATGCTTCGCAGCGGTTCGTGCGCACAAACAGTGTCACGAAAACTGAATTAGCAGAAACACGGATTAAAAAAATATATAACGTGTAACAAAATTTTCAACAATACTATTAAACATGGAAGGAGCAACACTTGGTAACCATTTGGTAGAGTATGACTGGTTTTAGAAACTGCAGATTTTGCTGAGAACAGATTTTCAACCTACAGTCCATAATTCGTCATAGATTTACAAAGTCCAAAGATATACACTCCTGGAAATGGAAAAAAGAACACATTGACACCGGTGTGTCAGACCCACCATACTTGCTCCGTACACTGCGAGAGGGCTGTACAAGCAATTATCACACGCACGGCACAGCGGACACACCAGGAACCGCGGTTTTGGCCGTCGAATGGCGCTAGCTGCGCAGCATTTGTGCACCGCCGCCGTCAGTGTCAGCCAGTTTGCCGTGGCATACGGAGCTCCATCGCAGTCTTTAACACTGGTAGCATGCCGCGACAGCGTGGACGTGAACCATATGTGCAGTTGACGGACTTTGAGCGAGGGCGTATAGTGGGCATGCGGGAGGCCGGGTGGACGTACCGCCGAATTGCTCAACACGTGGGGCGTGAGGTCTCCACAGTACATCGATGTTGTCGCCAGTGGTCGGCGGAAGGTGCACGTGCCCGTCGACCTGGGACCAGACCGCAGCGACGCACGGATGCACGCCAAGACCGTAGGATCCTACGCAGTGCCGTAGGGGACCGCACCGCCACTTCCCAGCAAATTAGGGACACTGTTGCTCCTGGGGTATCGGCGAGGACCATTCGCAACCATCTCCATGAAGCTGGGCTACGGTCCCGCACACCATTAGGCCGTCATCCGCTCACGCCCCAACATCGTGCCGCCCGCCTCCAGTGGTGTCGCGACAGGCATGAATGGAGGGACGAATGGAGACGTGTCGTCTTCAGCAATGAGAGTCGCTTCTGCCTTGGTGCCAATGATGGTCGTATGCGTGTTTGGCGCCGTGCAGGTGAGCGCCACAATCAGGACTGCATACGACCGAGGCACACAGGGACAACACCCGGCATCATGGAGTGGGGAGCGATCTCCTACACTGGCCGTACACCACTGGTGATCGTCGAGGGGACAGTGAATAGTGCACGGTACATCGAAACCGTCATCGAACCCATCGTTCTACCATTGCTAGAACGGCAAGGGAACTTGCTGTTCCAACAAGACAATGCACGTCCGCATGTATCCCGTGCCACCCAACGTGCTCTAGAAGGTGTAAGTCAACTACCCTGGCCAGCAAGATCTCCGGATCTGTCCCCCATTGAGCATGTTTGGGACTGGATGAAGCGTCGTCTCACGCGGTCTGCACGTCCAGCACGAACGCTGGTCCAACTGAGGCGCCAGGTGGAAATGGCATGGCAAGCCCTTCCACAGGACTACATCCAGCATCTCTACGATCGTCTCCATGGGAGAATAGCAGCCTGCATTGCTGCGAAAGGTGGATATACACTGTACTAGTGCCGACATTGTGCATGCTCTGTTGCCTGTGTCTATGTGCCTGTGGTACTGTCAGTGTGATCATGTGATGTATCTGACCCCAGGAATGGGTCAATAAAGTTTCCCCTTCCTGGGACAATGAATTCACGGTGTTCTTATTTCAATTTCCAGGAGTGTAGTTGTAATATTTATGTATTTTAAAAATGCATTTCCTCGGTTTATAGCGAAACACTTGATAAATGAACAGAGAATCTGGCATCAAACCTAAATTAGCAAACCTTATTCGTTGAAACGTTTGCAAACACCACATCAAAAGTAAATTTTCGGGGTGCTATATCGAAGGCATTCGGCATAAAAACAGGTGGAAGGAAAGGTAATGGCTTGTCTCCACTCCTCTTAACTGTGCACTAGAGAAAAGAGTAAAACTAGTAAGAGAGTGGAAACAAAAACTGAAAGAGCAGAAGCTATCACCAGTCAGACTGGGAACTAAAAACAAAGGTATTGAAATTCACTGTTTAGCATTTGCGAATGATTTTGCCATTCTTTCTGAAAATCTAACAAATGCTGGAATACAAATCAGTCTCTTAGAAGAAATAGCCAACAAAGCAGGTTGAATATCTTAGACAAATAAAATTTATGACAAATATAAAAAATGCTCTGGAATCCATAGCAACAGATATTGGCCAGATAAAGATGGTAAATAAATTTAAATATTTGCACTTGTGAAATAACAAGGAATATCTGCAACAAAAGATGCCTGTCTAAAAATTTGAAGACACAGCACTACAACACAGTAGAAAAACCAGAGTTTCTTTATGGAAATTAATGTTTAGTACTGAACTACGAGTTATACAAAACTGAAGTCCTAGAAAGAAATTCGAAAAATATTTGGGCCACCAAAAAATACAGAGGTATGGAAATCAAGAAGCAATGAAGAAGTTTATCGTAGCATTGAAAAAATGGAACACTACAAAAGAGGCAATTGCTATTTTTTGGACACTTACACAAAATGAACAGCAAGAGGTTAACCAAACAGATTTTTAGATATCTTTGGGACAAGAAGTCAACAATAGCCTGGACTCAGGAAGTTAGGAAAGATATGGAAAGAAACAACATGAGTGAGAAAGATGAAACAGAAAGAGATTTTCAAGAGGGAAGCGTAAAAAATTGAAGGATTCCAAGGCAAGAGGGAGAAAAAGACATGTCAAAATGGTCCCAGGATAGAAAAAGCATATGTAGTGAAAAGATGAAAGAATACTAAAGGAAAAAGAAAGAACAACAAAGAAGGAGGCACTGAAACTGGTGCGTGGTCCTTAGATGAGCCAAATGAAGAAAAAAAACTTGGAAGGTTAAAGAAAATAAAACTTAAGGAATTAAGAGCCTTTGCATAAGACCTCAGAATCAAGGTTTGTACAAAATGAAGAAAGCAGAATTTGTTGAAGCTACAGAATGAGTTTACTCAGCAGCAAATGATAGTAGTTTGTTTCACTAAGCTACTCGTGAACTGATAAAAATAGTGAGGGAAAGTTGGGTCAAAGGTTACTCTGTAGTACATACAAAGAAAGGCCTGCTGGACTTGGTAAATCCAGAAAAGGAACGATTGGAAACAATTCGGCACATTCAATTCTCGACAGAGGTTTTCGAAGAAAAACAACTACAGTGCGCCACCACGAAAACAGGAAAACTAGGCCAAATCTTTCTGTTCAAAAAAGAACTGTTCACTTCAGTGAAAGAAAAGAAGCTACCGCTCGAGATTCAATTCTGTGATTGTACAGTATTGTCAAAGAAATAACGTTTGGCGGACAGCTAATATCATTACAATCAAAGACTCGAAGAAAGGTAATCGCTTGTACCACATGAAAGCTGTCAAAGGCTATAGAAGCAGCTACAAATGCAGTAAGAAAATTGCCCGATTACAAGTAAGGCGACAAAATGAAAACAATTGATGAAAATGATTGTAATCATGCAATTTTATCGAAAAGGAATTTAAATTCAACGATTCACACCTACTTGATCAGGTTGAATGAATAGTAACATCCAATGATCCAATGAAAATGTAAACACAAACACCACCAAATTTTACATTGAGGTCTACGAAATACCTTGAGGTGAAGGTACAAAGGGAAATAAAATAGTAAATATT
Organism: Schistocerca piceifrons; assembly: GCF_021461385.2. NCBI lineage: Eukaryota > Metazoa > Arthropoda > Insecta > Orthoptera > Acrididae > Schistocerca > Schistocerca piceifrons. The sequence continues at coordinate 171,192,618 of NC_060148.1, read as the reverse complement.
GCTATATATATAATTGGCAAGAGAACTATAAACAAACTAACAACGAGAGCCTGTGTGGTCCTCGAGCAATGATCACTAGAAACATACTTGTGCGATGAACTGACAGATAATGACGCTCTCTACACTAGGAAAGGGAGAGCTCTGCAGGAAGAATTAGAGAAAGAATTGTGAGCGAGACTCAAAAGAACTGTGAAGGTGGTTTCAGTCTGGACGATATCGAAGATGCAGTAGCTTTTTTTGAATGTTCAGATTAAAATTGTTTCAGCTGTTGATTTTAACACAGTTACCCACTCCTTTGGCGGCGAAAAGGGAGCAACACCATTTGTACTTAAATAATGACCACCACAATGGCAGCAACAATATGAAGAGTTTTTTAGGCAGCATGTCTATTGCAAGACGTGTGACGAATCCTGCAATCACAAGGACAAATACTTCTGCAAAAAAGATAAAGGAAATGTGTGCAACTTGCGTCTAAGACCAAAGCATGAAGGTAAACAGCCAACGATTTAATGCAGAAAGTGCAAACACACAGTAGAGTCTCGATAGTTTGAGGTAAACGGGACCGGAACAACCTCGAACTGTCAAAAACTCGTACGATCGAAATTTAAATGGGAAAAAGAAATATTATAATATTATGATATTGTAAGTATTACAACTCAAATTTAAACTTTATTAAAATAAAAGTATTTACACACGCATTTTCATTGGCAGAATTATTTATTTAGCCAAGTAATAGTGAAGTGTGTGCGACGTTTCCTCGTGGCAGTGTGACGCCACCGGTGTCGCCTCAGGCTGCTGTTCTACGGGGCACATGGCGGCCTCGAGGCCAGCGCAGCCATCCGTGTGACTCGTCACCAGTGCATCCGCTGCCTCGTCACCCTCGCACTGCCGTGGAATGTCAGCCGTGTCAATTACAGAAGAGTCTGTCACTTCCAACTGTTGGTCCGGATTTAACCACTCGCCTCCTGCCACCTCTTCACACCCTGGCAATCCACTGATTAAAGTACACAGTGGCTGATCGTCCTCATCTGCTGAATCTTCAGTTTCTGTGTCTGGCACACTTTCCTGTAGAATTTTCCTCTACCACTTTTAAATTGTGTGACTATTTCGCTCCAAGATTCGCTAATCCAGTACACGACATCCTTCAAAGTCACTTTCTTCAAAGCTCCTACAATGCTTTCGTTGCCTTCGAAAAGCAGCATTGACTGTAGCAATCGCCGTCGATACTTTTTTCTTTTTTTAGACATTCCAGAACGCCCTGATCCGTGGGCTGAATGAGACTGGTGACGTTCGGTGGGAAAAACAAGGCGCAGTTATCGTCGCACTGTAGTTCTCCTGCACTCGGATATGAGGACGCATTATCCGTGAGCAAAATTGCTTTGCATGGCAGTCCCCTTTCTTTTAAAAAATTCCTGCAGTCAGGTAAAAATAAGTTAAAAAACCAGTTCTTGAAGATTTCCTGATTCATCCAGGCATTATTCTGGTGTGTATAGACAACCGGAAGAGTTCAGATGTAAACATTCTTGAATGCTCTTGCCTTGGCAAACTTCCCAATCACAACTAGTTTTAGTTTGTGGTTTCCAGTTGCATTGGAAGCTGCCATAACTGTGAGCCGCTCTTTGCTATTTTTGTGCCCAGGAGCAATTTTTTTCACAAGTTCTCGGTGGTAACATTTTAAAATTTAGCCCAGTTTCGTCAGTTATGATTTTTTTAAACTCCACAATAAATTTTTAAACGGCCTGAGCATCACCAGAGAGTTTTTCCTCCACATACGTCTAGTTGACGCACTCCATACCTCTTCTTCCACTTGTCGAGCCAGCCCACATTAGCGGCGAAATTGTCATCTGCTTCCTGCAGCTGGTTTCTGAAAAACGAAGCTTTTTCTTGCAAGGTTGCACGAGAAATCAGAGGACCCTTCTGTCTCTGTTGGGTAAACAACATAAACAATGCCTTATTTTTTTTGGAAGTCTGACTTCTTTATACTTCTTCGACTGAGAGATTCGTGGGAGCATTTCTGTGAAGAAAACTGTTCCAATTTAAGTCGCTTTCTTCGCCAGTCAGCAACCGTTAACTTCACCTACACCATATTCGAGAGCAAGATTTTTTATTGTTTCTCCTTAATGCTTTTAATTTTAGATGCAAAGGCACAAATTTCCTCTGTTTTGTTACAGCACTCATCTTTGTAAGGCGTACAACGGAACACACAGTCAACAAACAAAACGACACACAGCACTGTACAGTACAGGTGCTGGGAACTACAGCAGCGTACGAACTGCCCAGTTTTGATCGGTAGCAGCCGGCAGCAGTCGGGGTATTTCGTGCCATACTGACGACAGATGTTCGTGCAACAGGGCAGCGAGCTAACTGTCATTGTTGACTGCATTGTTGTCTGCTTTGTGCTGAGCTGTACTCTCCCTTTCATTATTTATCATGTCTGTGAAAAAAAGAAAGTAGATCATTGCAACCTCTATTTTTTTCTTTTTTATTAAAGGGGCTCAGATTATTGGGAACTCAGACTATCGAGACTACAGTACTGTTTTGGTAAAAAATGCATGGGTAATCACAAGTGAGCGTGTGAAAAGATTTGTGTGAAAAGATTTTCAAGTGCGAAAAGTGTAAAAAATAACGCAGAAGCAGCCTCGGCAGACAACCCTGGCTTCTCTGATTGCCAAAATTGCGCTGATGAGTGTGTGAAGGTAAGTGAAAACAAATGCTACATGCAAAGGAGAAAAAGACGTGGTGGTTACTGCGATAATAAATATACTCGCAATGGGAGTGGCACTAAAAAATTTAAAAATGCACTTACAAAGAGAGGTACTACTTTTCCGATTTCGAAGCAGAACAAGATACAGGCATACACACGCCAAACTTTGTGGCCGTGCACGACTTCAAAGGAAACACATACGAATTTAGAAAACAATGAATTTTGCGAATGGTTGCTGTCACACAGTAACAGGGGCTATACGTGTATAGCACACAATACAAAGACTTATGATGTGTACTTTATTTTACAGTATTGTGTAAATAACTGAATGAAGATCAAAATCATTTACCAAGGACCGAAGATTATAGTGCTAAAAATACCTTCCGTAAGGCTCAGAATAACTGACAGCATAAACCTTACCGTATTCACTCGAATCTAATCTAAGCCGCACTCGAAGAATGAGACTAAATCAATGAAAAAAAAAATTTCCGAATCTAAGCTGCACCTGAAATTTGGGGTTCTAAATTCAAGGGGAGAGAAAAGTTTTTGACGACCCTAACGTGAGACACAATTGAAGCCGAATAGATGACGATACAGCTACAGTAGTGTGGTCCGAGTCGTAGGCTTAACAGTTAAGCTTTATCAAGTAGCCATTGCTACGTCAATTAATCAAAGCGACACTCACAGCCACATTATTTTGTCGCCAACCGGTTTCAACCTGACATGGGGTCATCTTCAGGGCAATCTCCACTGTAAAGTTATAGTATCAGTAAGTAATCATGTACAAGCAATCGCTGCTATCTCCACGCAATAATGTTGTCTGAACATTCATTGCTGTGTGTCAGGCATTATACAGGTACCCTTCCTTTTTCACGTGCTTCGTCTGATTTGAACAGATTGCTTATTTTGCTTTGATCTGTTTAGTGCTGTTCTCTTTGTTATAGGTGTTTAAGTCACTCTAAGCTGAAAATGCATTATTGTACTGTGTCATGCACTGTTTGTCGCACACTGACAATGAGTGTTTACAACCTGTCCCCGCTTGCGGCATGGCTTGCTTTTGTGCGCGCTTCCGTGGCTTACAATAAAAAAGAAAAAGAGAAATTGTCTCATATGGGAAACAATGGCAAGGGACTGCCATTTGTTGTTACTTACACTGCTGCTTTGTTTGGTAATGACCAACAAGAACCAAATAATAGACAGCGTATGAGAGAAGATGTTGTGAACTGGAGTTTAGCGAAAAATTTTCTCCGTTTGAAAATCTTTGCAGACGCCTCTTTAGTGCATTGCATTCTGCACAGAAATCAACGTCATCTTAGATTTAAAAATCTAGTCAGTTGCTGAGGTTCATTTCTGTCTATCACAATTCAGCATAAGAATAATACAAATATATACATGACATATGTATATTCTTCCGCATTTGCTGTTGTCTCACTCTAGCTTCGTAGTTTATTAGGCAGACAGAAGTTCAGTGAGACAGCAGCAAACACAAATGAATACATGGCATAATGTTTACATTCTTCTACCTTTTCTTTCAATTTATTTACGGACGCAGAGGTTTTGGCGCCAGTATTTATCTTTTCTGCCTGCAAAGCATGCCTGTGTAGCGCTACATATATTTGACGGCAGAAGTTAGTTGTGGCGGCACCTACCAATATTTTTCAGAAGTTCCGCTTATTTCGCACTCGATTCTAGGCCGCAGGCGGTTTTATGAATTACAAAAACCGGAAGTACGGCTTAGATCCCAGTAAATACGGTATCCAAGGTAATCTCGCGACGTTTTCCAAGACATTCAGTCTGAAAGAGCTGAAAAAAGGTTACTTTCCACACTTCTTCAATAAGCAAATCAAAATTACGTAGGGCGACTTCCAGCAAACAAGTACTACGGTGCGATATCTAAGGCTAGAAAAGCATTCTTAGAATGGCACGCTCAGGAAGTGGGTGAAAATTACGGGTTTGACTTCCAGAAGGAATTTTCAGAGTATTTCCATTCTGACGACATATTGTGCCGCAGCTGCCTTGAATTTAGGAGATATTTCCTGGATATTAGTAACATTGATCCTTTCCAGTACATAATTTTTAGTGTTTGTATGGCTATTTACAGGTCAGAATACATTGAACCCAATTGCTGTAGTCAAACATCAAAAGAAGGAAACGTTCAGCGAAGAGTAAATTGTGTGGTTAAATTCGTTTCCTAATGTACAAAATGCATTGAACGGTGGAGAAGTTACAAAATGTGGCGCAAATGTTGACAGCTAGAACGCAAACACAAAAACACTTTACCAGTATCACAATTGCTTCTGGCACGGCTGTCCAGTGTGTTATTCGCCCAACACTATCGACAACGGTCAACAATGAAACCATGGATCTCTTAGAACTTACACAAGAGTTGGGGTATGCCGGTTGTAACTGTACTGAAATATGGAGCTGTAAGTGGAATAATTCAAAAGAGAACGTAAATGTCATATAACCCCTGAATCCTAGAGATGTCTTTTTCGGCGCAAGAACAAACGCTGCTAAATTCAAGGTTTCAGGCAACAAGCTGCGATATAGACACGGGCAGGCTATATCCAACAGGGATGTTTACGACGATTATCTGTTGGTCATCCCGTACAGATACTGAGGCCAAGAAAATATGACTACGAATGATTTCGTTTCGTTAAGTGCAAAGTGCATGTGCTTCACGGTTTGTACCACTCTGTGCTTCCAGTTAAGCAGGAAAAGCTTTCGTTTGCTCTACATTCGAAAAGTGTAGAAGAAAAGCCTGATAGTAGTTGCAACCATAGTGACGATGAGTGAGCATTTGTACGAACTCTGGAAACTATAGAGCTCAACAAAGCCATCGAGAAGCCTGCACAATACAGGAAATTTACGAGGTGTGGCACTATGAATGGGAAAGTAAGTGACCTTCATGAAGGTCAAACTAGTCCTTGGGAAGGTAATCAGAAGTCTAACGAAGAATACGGTCGAATTATCGAGGGAAAGCAAGACATCACGCACGACATTAACAATACTGAACCGAACGCTGGCAAGCGGGCTGTGTCCAAAATATGCAATCCCCTCTGGAGAAAATTCGGCCGGGAACAGAACTAGTCACAAACAGAATTTATAGACAACATTGAGCAATGGTACGAGCTCTTACTCGAAATAAATGAGAGGCAATTAACGTCATACTGATCAACGAAAAATAACAGGTCCGAAAAAAATATTTTTTGAAATTTGATAACTGATGTACTTTTCAACGCCAATTTCAAAAATGCAATCCAATTTTTTTCTGTAACATCAGGTTTTCTCACAAAAAAGGAGTATTTCTGGGTATAGTAACAATAAAATTTTATTTTATTTAAAAGTAAGTTCTAAACTAGATTTCCCACAGACTTCCACTTCTCTTTAAGCTCATAAGTCATTATAATAACGCTTTCGCTTTCTGTCGAAGCTCCTCTTATTGCTTCTCCGGCTGTGGGCTCGTTGAGGATCACCACATTTTATCATCCAGTAGTAGTCCGCTATCGTGTTGATGTTCAATCTTCCTTGATCTATTCTTTCCATTTTTTGGGTGTCTTGGTGGAATCTTTCGCCCTGCTCTTCACTTACATCACCAAGGTTTTCAGTGAAGCAGTCAAGATGCGAGTGGAGAAAATGAACTTTAATGCTCACATTACAGCCCAGCTTCTTAAAGTTGTCGAGCATGTCTGCGACTATTGTCTTTTAGTTTGGATCTCTCGAGTTTCATAGTAAACCTGTAACACCTAATTTAAAAGATGTCCATGCTGTCTTTTCTTATGTTTCCATTTTGTCCACAAACTTGGGATCTGTCATTAGTTTCCTAATGTCTGGTCCGACAGAGATTCCTTCCTTTAGCTTTGCCTCGGATGAACCAGGAAACTCCACAAAGCTATCTGAAGCATTCCCCTTCTTTTGGCAATGTCTTAAATTATTTCATCAGTCCCAACTTAATGTGAAGTGGTGGAAGTAACGCCTTTTTAGGATCCACAAGGCTTTTCCTATCAGCGTTCTTAACCCTTACTTGTAATGTTTTTCTGAAGGGCATACCTTTTTTAATGTAGTGTTGCTTTCTATCTCTACTTTCCTATTCACAGAGAAAGCAAGGGAACTTTGTATAGCCCTTTGCTGACCAAACGGCATTGAAATCACTTTTAAATCACCACGTAATGTCCATTTGTGGTCTGAATAGCAGTGTTTGCTTGAAGCCAGTTCAATGCCTGCGTAACATTGTTTTAAATAAACCGAGTGTCCAACAGGTATAGCAGCGTACTTATTGCCGTTGTGTGGAAGTACTGCTTTAAGGCTTTTTTTGTTTTGAAGAATCAATAAAAAGTCTCCACTCATCAGGAGCATATTCCATTTTGAAACGTGCCATAAGTCCAGGGGGGAACATCGCTGCAAAACACCATGTCACCTCCTTGAGGGAAGAAAGATACAAACTCCTTTTCCCTCGATCGATACCAAGAAAAGGATCTACCTGGAGCCAATATATGTTTCTCTTTCAATCTAGATCCTAAAACGTCTGCTGATTCTTTAGAAAGGCCTAGGTCTAAATCGTTCAGTTCAGTTTGTGAGAACAGAATGGGATCGGTTGTGCCAGAATGGTAGCAATCTCTGTCTTCTTGCACTGGAAGAACAAAAATAGCAGTCATCACTGAGTTTTGGGCTCCTCCAAACCATTGGTATTCCAAAATGTACGGACTGCTTTTTAACGCTGAAACCACTGCCTCAGTTCTTCAACACACACTGAACAAACTTTGTGTGGGGTCCAAGGCTTATCTTGATCACCTAACTTTATACAAAAATAGGCGAACTATACCTTTTCAACAAAATCGGAAATGTTTCTTTGTTGCTTTTTAACGGTATAGTTACCACAAATGTAGCACAAGCGATGTGGCGAATTTATATATCCTCTGGTAGCCATTGTCCATAGAACAACTTCACAGCATGAGGAAACAGTCACTAGTTTAAAGCAACAACAACAACAACAACACGTGAACATCACAGAGTTAAGAGGTACTGTGAACTGAAGGACAATCTGCAGAAGCTCTCTGCTCGGTGATGGCGGGGGAAGGGGCAGCACGGCAGACAGGCACTGACCTGAAAATACTGCTGGTTTCTCCTGATTACTCTTTATTTTGCGTATATTTAGCATAAAAACGGCTAAATAACAGTTTACGGAGACCCTAAAAACCAAAATTCAAACTCACTAGAGTGCTGAAATATCGAAAAAAGCTAAAACTAGAGAAGACGTTTGTGAAATAACTGTACGTGATGGAATTTTTTCACCAATTTCCCTGAAATCGAAATATTTTCAAGTCAAAAACATGTGGTGTCCCATATCAAAGCCTATACTATTGGCATAGTTTGAAACAGTGCTATAAAACTGAAAAAAAAATCAGGTAACGAAATTTCAAATACTCGCACCCTGTCCTCACAGCTTTACTTCCGCCATTACCTCGTCTCCTACCTTCCAAATTCTGCACACTCCTCTGCAGAGTGAAAATCTCACTCTCGTAAGATCAATGCCTTAACGCAGCAGTACACAACCATGTCGAATGTTAATCTAGTTGGTAAATTTATTGGAAATCTATTTGTTGTGCTGCGACAAGCTGGAGGTGCTCTGCCCCCTACGATTGTTTCTCGTGTGCGCCATCTTGGAAGGGCAGTAGGTAACAGTTACCTCAAAGCAAACGAGAGCAGGAAAATAGGCATAAGAGAACTACAGCTGTACTATAAGCACTGCTTCTCACCAATGGCTGGTTAAAGCAAGTTTCTTTTGGTCGTTCCTGGTCTGCGTATAAAAATCATATTCCCTCAGAGCAAACTATCACTCCTGAAAGGAGTGTGATATTGTAATTTGTATCATTGGAAGATTTTGCCTCTAGATGTTTTGTTTGTTCTGTGCCTATAAAACGTATTATCGCATTATCTGAACGTGCACCTCGAAGGAAGACCAGTTCCACGGCTTAAGGTCCACGACAGGGTTCACCTCCGATCTCGATGGTGCGAACCTTTGTGACCACTGGGACGCGCTGTTTTTCATTTGGTGCTTGTAGTTCAAGTTAATTATCTGTCCTGAACATTTCTCTAACGTCGATGATGTCTATTTTGTTATGTGTAACACGTGTGTCTCATAGGAGGTTTATCTCTGTACATCACAGACACTCACTTTCTGTAGCCCTCCTCATGAAGATGGTGAAACATTAGCAGCTAATATTTTTCCCCATCACAACTGTTAATACTACCCAATGAGCCTCACTGAAGACTGAATTTGTGATCTCTCACTCAAGAGGTTCCCTGTGAGAACTTCCACACAGCTGTATACTCATTCACGTGACGTGTAGGTTTCGGTGAATAGCAATGCAGTGACACAGTGGCTCCGAACCCACTTCCTTCGGAACTAATTTCTAAGATATGTAAACACCATCAACAGCAGCAGTTACATTAAACACACCTATTAAATGAAGAAATAATTTTTCGTGACAACTGTAAGCTCAGCTTTATCGGAAATTTCAAAAATGCTTAAATTAGATGTTTTTAGTGTAACATTTGGTTGACGCAGCACTGAGTGTACAAGTCGGCAGCGCTCACCGCAGGCGAGCGACAGCCGCGTAGTCTGGTGGCGGCGGAGTGTGGCGGGCAGCCGCGGCAGGAGAGCGTCCGGGGTCGCCGAGTGGCCGCGTGGCAGGGCTGGGCCTGCTGGAGCCACAGCCCGCGCTGCAAACAGGGGGCGGCTGTTCAGAGTGGGGCGCAAACCACAGCCCGAACATAGGGGACAGCGACTGTGCTGCACTGACAGCACGACTGCCGGGCAGAGTTTTGGAAGCAGTTCAAGCTGTGACTTGCTTGTGAGGTTATTTGGAACATAATGTATGGAAGCTGAATATCACTAACGGGGGAGGGGCGGGGGGGGGGGGGGGGGGGGATGGGGAAATAGGGGAAACAATCGGACAAGTTCTGTGAACTTACGAGGGTCGTTCATTAAGTAATGCCCCACTTTTTTCCCCATAATGTATTTATTGTTAAGAGTCAGAATTTGGTGATATACATCGACACGTCTTGCTCGTGTCCACTGAAAGACTGACACACTCGTCCTCTTCAAAGTCTGTTCTCCGTAGAAAATCTTTTAGCGGCCCAGAGAGATGGAAGTGCGAGGGTGCCAGGTCCGGACTGTAGCGTGCATCATCATATTAGAGCAAGATTTCTGCTCGATTCTTGTCCGATTGAACACGTCGGTAACGGTTCTCGTGTTCGAGTCTTCTCATATGGCCCTGAATTGATGGTTGACCCTCTTGCCATCACATCCACAGAAATGACGCCATCACAATCCCAGAAGACTGTCACTGTGACTTTTCTGGCAGAGGGGTTTGTCTGTAATGTCTTGTTTTGTCACGAATAAGGTTGACACCACTGCATGGACTGCCTTTTTGTTTCTGCCACAAAGTGGTGCTCCCAGCTTTCGTCCCCCGTAACAATCCGTTAGAGAAAGGCGTCTCCACCTGTCTCAAAACGCTCTAATAGTTCAGATGAAACGGCCCTTCTTTTAATCGTGTAACCCGCTGTGAGCGTTAATCGAATCCATCGCGAGCACCTCTATCTGAATAGCCAAGAGTCCTGGCCATTGCAGACGCACTTCCAATGCTGACCGACAACTGTAGAGCCAATTGTCAAGTTCTGATGCACCGGTCGGCATGAATAATGGCATCTGCACGATTCAGCATGTCTGGAGCAGCGGCTGTGGCAGGACGTCCGAAGTGTGGCTGGTCGTGGAGCATGTTTCTGCATTTCCAGAGCGTGCAACTTTCACTACCCGTTGCCCAACTGTGCTATCAACTGCAGCATTGCCACGCACTGCACACAAACGTTTATGGATGTTCACCACGTTTTCTCTTCTTGTGCACAAAAAACTCAATAACAGCATGCTGCTTGTAGTGGAACTCATATGCAGACGCCATTCTGACGCTGTACTACTGATCTGCCATCTGCCAAAACAGTTCGAAACTGCAATGGCACACAAAAACCATGAAATAGGAGGCACCAACGAGGACATCTGTTTATGTATATTAATGGCATTTTTAAAAATTTAAGGCATTACTTATTGAACGACCCTCGTACAATGAAAAACACATGAAGCTTGTCACAGATACACAGGAGTTGTTTGATAAACTGCCATTTAGATTAACAGTGGATAACTAACATACAGTATTTTTTGATGCCTGAGAGAATGAAGGAGATGGCCAGGAATTACAACAGCTATACTGTAAAACTTACAAAAGAGTTGTTTCAAAATTTGCTTCTGAGTAAAGCAGACAGAACCATATATGCATGTAATGTCTCTTGATAGCAGAGGTGATGTACTTCTTCCTCAAACATCAATTTTCATGTTAAATTAAGCTGGACAAAACAGACAGAAGATTCCAGTACAGGCCGCTAAAAGAAAAAATGGATTACACAGGCTAGGCAATATTGTTTCACGAACAATGTTTATAAATTGTTGAGTTACCAGTAATGTAACACATTCAAGAAACTCCAAAAAGAAAAGGAAGTCTTAATATGAAGCACATGAATCTGAGAGACAGAGGGTAACAAATAATACTTGGATCTAATCGTCACACCAATACTGACGGTGTGGAACATGCTGGAGACTCAAATAGACAGATAGGAAATATAATCTGCCGCACCCTAGTGCAAGGAAACTGATGTGATTCACTGGAGTGGTCTCCGGTAATGCCGGAGAGAATTGCAGCCCTGGCAAAGGGGTAGACATTTGACACCTGCCCCTCCAGCATCAAGTACAGTGAGGTAACTAGAGCACACCATACCTGTGTGTTTCGTAGAAAGGAAACCATGGCACATAATCTGGGTGATCGCCGAACAGAGACGAGAATGTGATTGTAAGGCACAGCATTGTGTGTGACCACAGTACTGAGCTGACATAATTACTGTCTCCGCTCACATCTTCTGTACTGGATATCTGACTGGATGGTTATTGGTTGATTGGGGTTGAAGGGACCAAACAGCAAGGTCATCAGTCCCTTGTTTCAAATGTGGTCCATTCAGACAGTTTGACATCTCATGACAGTCAGAACGATAAAAGGGAAAAGGCTAAAAACGTAAAACAGCAGTCGTGTCGTCAATAGTAAAAATAAAATGAGTGCAGTCAGCAAGAGAGCGACCCCATGGCTATGCTAGAGGCAGGAAGTATCCCACGTCTGAAGCAGCAGGGGGAAGACTACCTGCTATTTGAAAGCGTTCAACCGCTAGAATGTAGAAGTGTGTATGGCAAAAGGAGACTAACAAATTCTAAAAAGTGATAAAAACAGAGTAAAAGGGGGAAGAAAAGCGGATCTTGGCCAAGGAGGGGAGTCGGGAATCTCCAAACACAGCTTACAGTGGGAGATACCCCAACCCTCACTGCCATGCCCCAACACCAAAGGGGGATTAAAAACCTTAAAATTGAGAATAAAAACCACTTTCCCAGTGGAAACAGAGAACCAGTTCGACTATCCAGAAATCCTCATCCAAGGTTAAAGGTAAAGCACAGGGAAATCTGTACTTAGTACGCAGAGCCAAAAGTAGGGGGCATTCCACCAAAATGTGGATTACTCAGTGGGAGGCTCCACGACCACAAAGTGAGGGTGGCTCATTACGCAAAAGAAAACTGTGGGTCAGTCTGGTATGGCCGATGCAGAGACAACACAGTTTGGTTGAGTCCTTTCAAGAGAGGTGGAAGGAAGAACACCACGGGCCAGGTGTCACCTTAATCGCACGAAGTTTATTAGACACGGAGGTAGCCACCCAAGAGTTGGCCCATGATTGTGCGAAGTTTGATTTGATGTGAAACCGTAAATCCACTGCAGGAGGAGTTACAGAGAATTGGGGGGGGGGGGGGGGAGTGACTGCTTCCCCAGCCAAACAATCAGCAAGCTCATTACCTGGGATACCCACACCACCAGGGACCCAAAGGAAGTCAACGGAACAAGCAGCACAGTGAAGATCAGCGAGATGGTCATGGATGGCCGCGACCAAGGGATGGCGGGAAAAACTCTGGTCAACAGCCACAAGGCCACTCGTTGAGACCGTACATAACAAAATGCGGTTGTGTTGGAACTGTTTAATAAAGGTAAGGGCCTGGGAAATTGCCATCAATTTCACAGTAAACACCCCACATGTAGGTGGCAGCATATGATTTTCCGTGCGAACAGAGGACATGAAAGCATATCCCACACGGTCAACAAATTCAGAGCCATCGGTGTAAAAAACAACATCCCGAAACTCCCATAAAATTTGGCGGAAAAACCAACGGAACACCATGGGGGGATGGACTCTTTTGGACCTCAGCAGAGATCCATCCAAATTCGGGGCAGAAGAAATAACCAAGAGGGGGTGGTGGGAAGGGAGCATGGAAAATAAGACAAAGAAGGAAGCTGAAAATCACGGTGAAGAGACGCAAGGGGGATCCCAACCGGTAAACCTGCCCGAGGGCGGGAATCAGATGGGCGACATCCATGGTCTGGGAACAGTATAGAAAAGGAAGGATGAGTGGGAGAGGAACAGACGGCGATTGCATAAGACACCAGAAGCTGGGACCACCAAACAAAGGGGGGGGGGGGGGATCCCAGCTTCAACCAGGAGACTATCAACAGGGCTAGTAGGGAAGGCAACAGTGGCCACACGGATACTGCAATGGTGGACCGGATACTGCAGGTGCAGTGTGGAAGGACAGCCAAACCATAAACTTGACGACACAGTCCAAGCGAGACAGCCCAACTTGACGACATAATCCAAGCGAGACAGCACTAAAGCACGATAAAGGCGGATAAGGATGGAGCTGTCTGCACCCCAAGAGTTGTGGGCAAGGAAGTGAAGGTGAAGGACTGAGTTAACGGAAACATCCTTCAGAAGTCTGATATGAGGCAGCCAAGTGAGCTAGTTGTTGAAAAGATGACCTGGGAAACGAAACTGTGGGACCTCAGGTAATTGTTGTGCATCGAGATAGAGCTCTGGATCAGGGTGGATCGTACTACGGCGACAGAAGTGTACCACTCGCAATTTTAAAGGAGAGAATTGAAACCCATGTGAGAGGGTCCATGCAGAGGCATGCCGTATAGCTCCCTGGAACTGCTGCTCTGCAGAGGCCACCGAAGAGGAACTAACCCAAATGCAGAAATCATCCACATACAGAGCAAGGGCGACCTAAGGACTGACAGAGGCCACAAGTCCATTGATAGCAATGAGGAAAAGAAGTACACTCAATACAGAACCCTGAGGGATGCCAGTCTCCTGGGTCCATGGAGAATTAAGAACAGTACCAACCCGAACCCTGAACGATCAGTAGAACAGGAACTGGCGGATAAAAATCGGAGGGTGGACCCCACTGATTAAGTGTAAGGAAGACGTAATGGCATCAAGCCGTGTCATATGCCTAGCGAAGATCAAAAAATACTGCAACCAAATGGCGGTGCTGGGAAAAAGACTGTCGAACTGGGGATTCCAAGCTTAATAAGTAAATGATCGATCGGAGACCGTCCCTCTCAGAAGCCACACTGGTAACGTGACAATAGATTCCGAGATTCGAGGACCCAATTGAGCCGACGGGCTACAATCAGTTCAAATAACGTGCAAACAACATTTGTCAGAATAATTGGCCGATAGCTTACGACAAACAAAACCATGATGCTATCCCTCCACTGCGAAGGAAAGTCACCCTGGAGCCAAATACGGTTAAAAACCGGACAAGATGTTGCCGTTGTGGAGCACTGAGATGTTGAAGCAGTTGGTTATGAATGGGGTCTGAGCCAGGAGCTGTATCATGAGAAGAAGAAAATTAAGGTGGAAGCTTAGGACCACTGTTTCTGGTGAAGGAAAGATGCCGGTTAGGAGGTTGATGATGATGATGCTGTTGCAAAATGGGTCGCAAGATGTTCCGCGAGAATCAGCGGGTCCGTACGAAGACCATCTGTGAGGGTGGACTGCCAGTGGCAACCTTGGAGAGAGCGAAGTGTAGCCCATACCCGTGACGTAGGGACAGTAGGAGCGAGGGAAGAAACAAAGCATTCCCAACACATCCGTTTGCTCTGTTTGATTAAGTAACGAGCTTTAGCACGAAGGCGTTTGAAGGTAATAAGGTTGGCAACTGAAGGGTGCCTCTTAAGGTGTTGCAAAGCTCGACACCAATCACGAATGGCAATGGCAATGGCCGTACTTCACCACGGGACTTGCTGGCGGCGAAATGGTCCAGATGAGCAAGGTACAGCAAAACTAGCAGCGCAAACAATCGCGTCACTCTTCATGTAGGACGTCATCAGTACAACCTGACAAAGAGGGAGAAAACACAACCTGTGCAGTGTATAGATGCCAAAAGGCGCGTTGGAAAGACCAATGAGGTAGCCTGCCCATCTGTGTGCGGGAAGGGAGTGAAAGAATCAATGGGAAATGCTCACAATCACAAAGGTCGTCGTGTGGCGACCAGTGTAATGAAGGGAAGAGGGAGGGAGAAGAAAGAGAAAGATCGATGGCAAAAAAGGTACCACGACTGGCACTGAAATGAATAGGGGAGCCATCATTAAGAAGGCACAAGTCGTGGTCTGCAAGAAACTAGTCTATGAGAAGACCTCGTCTAGATGGAAATGCACTGCCCCAAAGGGATGGTGAGCATTAAAATCCCCGAGAAGGAGGGAGGGAGTAACAAGTTGCAGAAGAAGGGCTGTTATGCCAGCAGGTGTAGGTCTTCTGTCAGTGGGGGGGATAAAGATTGCAAACCGTCCAGGTGGACTTTAACAGCAACCGCTTCCAATGTAGTTTGAAGAGGAATCCACGTGCTAGCAACGTCTGTGCGGCCCAACGTACAAATGCCACCAGTGGCCCGCACGGGGCCAACCCAATTTCGACAGAAAACACGGAACCCAGAGAGGGTTTGTGAGTGATCATCAGTAAAATTATATTCCTGTAGAACCAAACAAGCTGCAGAGTAAGACGAAATAACGGATTTCCACTCCGGTAAGTAATTGTAATACCCATTACAATTCCATTGGATAACCATAGAACAATGATTCAAATGGGGGTTGAACAGGCTAAAGCCAGTCACCAACTGTCACCGACAAGGAGGGGGTGACATCCATGAACAACAAGTCAGAATCGGGTTGCGAAGCCAAGGATGGGACCTCTGGAGACACCAGAGGCTCCTTGTCCCGGGACTTATGTTTCTTCTTCTTTTCTGTTTGAGACCGAGGAGAGCTGAGTGACATAAAGGAGCCAGCTGCAGCAAGATCGGGAACAGAAAGAGATCGGGCAACCTGGGGGCCCCACAGACTGTGGTTCTCGCAGTCATCGCGTGGCAGCATTGGTTGCGTGGCAGCATAATTTTGGCCTGGAAGGGATATCCCAGGAGGGGCGCCCTTGAGCAGCAGACACCGAAGAAGTGGGACACTTCTCTGGCTGGAGAGAGGGGAACAGTGCACAGAGGTGTGGGAGCCACAAGGGAGCGGGGTAGGAGAGGGATTCAGGACTGGGGTAAGGAAGGGTGAGGAAGGGTGAGGACGGGTGAGGACGGGGTGAAAATGGAACTAAAGCAGAACTAGCGTCATGGACACTGGGTGAAGACATGCTTACTTCTTACGAGCCTTAGTGTCGGTTAAACGATCAACGAACTTATATTCCTATATCTTCCTTTCCTTCTTATATACTGGGCAATCTGGTGAACATGGCAAATGATTGCCATGACAGTACACACAGGAGGCGGAACACACGAACTCCCCTCATGGAGCGGACATTCAGTCACCACAGAGAGGGGCCTGCGAACAAAACACAAGTACTTAAAACACCTCGTAGGAGGTGGTATGTACGGCTTCACGCCAAATCAATAAAGAATAATCTTTATGCCACATCAATAACCAATAATCTTTACTTTCTCAGGGAGGGTATCCCCTTCAAAGGCCAGGACAAAGGCACCAGTATCAATGCGATTGCCCTTCGGACCCTTCTGAACATGCCGAACAAAGTGAACACCCCGTCGTTCAAGATTGTTCCGAAGTTCCTCATCAGTTTGGAGGATGAAGTCCCTGTGAAAAATCACACCTTGTACCATATTTAGAGACTGGTGGGGGGGGGGGGGGGGGTAATGGACACAGGAATTGTGCCAAGATGGTTACAGGCACGAAGGGCTGCACACTGGGCAGCTGATGTGGTTTTGATCAGCAACAAACCCGACCGCACCTTGTTCAGGGAGTCCACTTCCCCAAACTTATCTTCAATGTGTTCCACAAAAATAAAGGTTTGGCATTGCTGAAAGTATCCTCGTCAGTCCTGGTGCAAACCAGATAGCGGGAAAAAGGTTTCACCCCTAGCCGATGGGCCTGACGCTCCTCCAAGGGTGTAGCCACGGGAGGGAAGGCCGAAGGGGCAGGAGAAGCAGCACTAAAAGTATCAGTTCCACGGGGAGAGACGGCCGCAAAAGAACGGCCTGAGTTCTGGATCCGTATGCGGTGTCCGCCCTGATATCACCCACTCCAATCAGGGGCTCTCCTCACGTGCGCCACCCAGCCACAGCAAGGGCCGTCTGGCACAGCAGCCATTGCCGGGAGATCGAATGCACCAGGACGACAAGCTACCACTGCTAGCCTTACCTGAGGTGGTCACAGCACAGATATCAGAAGTGTGATCCCTGTGTGTTCAGGGGGCTCGACCAAAAGGGTACTAGCGACCCCACCACACGGGCTGGCTACTGAGCAGGCTATGCACCCTAGCATCAGACGACAACGTGAAAGAACAGGTTGAATGAACTAGGAGGGCAAACGTCGGAGACACTAGGTAAGGTGCTCTTACCCAAATGGCTCACATGACGCAATAGAAATTTAGTAATGGAGGCCAATCCCCAGAGGGGGACCAGGGAATGCCATAAGGATGAGGTGATTACGCAACAAAGCCCAATTACACAACCAACATAACCAGGAGGATAGCGGGGCCAACATAAGCAAGGACACCAAGAGAGGGAGAGGAGGGGGCAAAGGAGCAAGGAGAGGAAAGGAGGGTAAGGGCAAGGAAATGCAGCCCTGGAAAGAAGAAAGACTGCACTAGCTTGGCACCCCGTGCTCACCAAGCAAGTACTCATGAAAGAATCTTGAGACCCCCAGTCAACAGCTTTGTCAAAAGTGGGTGGAGCAGCAGACAGGTTCAGGACACTCTTGCCATTGGGTTTGGAAGCTTCCACTTAAGGCAGATGAATCAGCAATGAGAAAAGGAATGAGGGAAGACAATGGAAACCACTGCATTAGACACATGAAGTGCATCAACAGGAGATGTGGCCGGTAACTGACAAAAGTATCATGATGATCTTGGCAAGAGATTCCTGACTAGTGCCTATTTGGATACCTGGGGAGACTGCCGTGACCACGAGAAAAAGATTGAATGGCCAACAAAAGGATGACATTATACGAGTCAAGACGTGGAACGTAAGGAGTTTGAATGCTATAGGAAAGCCAGACAATAACAAAAGGGAAATGCTAAAGCTCGATCTGGATGCGGTGGTGGTCACTGAAGTGAAATGGAAAGAAGGCAAGGACTTCTGGCCAGAAGAGAATGGGGTAATACCCACAGCAGCAGAAAATGGCAGAACAGGAGTAGGATTCATTATGAGTAGGAAGCTAGGGCAGACAGCGAGCTATTGTGAACAGTTCGGTGACAGGGTTCTTCACAACAGAATCGACAGGAAACCAACACCAGCACAGGCAACGAGAGTTCAGATATACATGCCGACATCACAAGTTGACAATGAAGATGTAGAAAAACTATATGATACTCAACACTTAATCCAGTACGTAAAGGGAGATAAATATCTAATAGTCGAGGGGGGACAAAAAAGCAGTTGTAGGGGAAAGAGTAAAAGAACACCATGACACACAGTTTCGCATTCGTTTGGCGTGCGCCATCGCATTCCAGCAGTTGCCCTCACACCATTGCACGTGTATGCGTCATCTAAAAGAGTGGATGGTTAGCCGAACGTTCTGAACGGTTTGTAGCTCCCAAGGTCTTTGCTTCGATCTCGAGGGTGCACACCTTTGCGACCACTGTGACTCAGGATTTTGCATTTTGTGCTCGCGGTTCAAGTTGGTGATCTGTCCTGAACATTTCTGAAATGTGGATAATGTCTATTTTGTTAAGTGTGTTACGTGTGTCCCATAAGAGGTGGGTCTCGATACCTTGCGGACACTCATTTTCTGTCGCCCTCCTGTTCGAGATGGTGAGTCATTAGCAGCTGATATTTTCCCTGTTAGAAACGTTAACACTTTCAAATGAGCAAAAGACAATTTGTGATCTCGCACTCAAGAGGTTCCTTGCGAGTACTTCCAAACAGTTCTACAGTCATTGCCGTGACACGTAGGTTTCGTCGAATGACAGTGCACCGACAGGCTGGCTTTATACCCACTTCCTTCAGAACTAATTTCTAATATTTGCAAGGAACATCTAGAGCAACAGTTACATTGAACACACCAATTAAGTGTAGAAATAATTTTTCCTGATACCTGTAAGCTCAGCTGTATCGAAAATTTCAGAAAAATTCAAATTAGATCTTTTTAGCGTTGACGCGGCGAGGCACTGAGCATTACTGTGGGTGAGCAAGTCGCGCGCATGCAGCGGCAGCACTCACCGCAGGAGAGAGACGGCCGCGTCGTCAGGAGGCGGCGGAGTGTGGCGGGCAGCCGCGCCGCTGGGAGGCTGAGTGGCGGCGCTGGGGCCGGGGCTGCAAACAAGAGGCGCTGCAAACAAGAGGCGCTGCAAACAAGAGGCGCTGCAAACAAGAGGCGCTGCGTGGGCGGGCGTGTGCACAGTGCTGGGGGTGGGGGGCCGCTTACGCAACACACACTGCCTGTCACGCTGGTGGGTCTCCCGAGTTCGACGACTCACCGTTCCATCAGTTTACAGGTCGGTTCTCCCAAGTTTCTCCGTAACAGCAGCTGAGTGTACCCAACCGAAGATGAATGTAAGGGCTCAGCACAGCTGGACGGATAGGAGGGTTGTTGAACAAGACACTGCAAATAAACCACTAGCTCATTTATCAGGGACTTGACTGTAACAGGCACAGGAAATAAACATTAAGAAGCCAGATTATTAACTTTGCAGGGAAGGTACCTTAGAGAAGGCAGCAGTGCAGAAAGACTGCAAGACATGAGACAATGGAGCTAGTTCAGTGGAAACTTTTACAGTCATTGAAAATATCATAACATCTAAATGTTGTCCACTAAATAGGGTCAATACACACGAGTTAATGACACACTCAGGTAGGCCCATCCTAAACACAATCCAACTACAAAGCCTAATTGGTGTACATAATGACAAGGTAGATATGTTACTGCCTGACATATGGTAAGAGGCTGCCACTGTATCAGAATTAAATGTTTGAATTTGTGATTGTATTCACTTTAAATAGAATCTAAGAAAATGGATTTCTGTGACGGCTCGAGGAATAACGATTGCACGGTGGAAGTAAAATTAGTAAACAACGGCCTCAAGTGCATGTTTATTTATTGAAGATACGAATGGTTTCTGCCTGTGGTGTTTGATAATTTTCACATAACGCTGTGTAGAGGTAAACACTAAAAATTCTCATTCGCACAGGGAAGTCAGCTAACATTAAGTAGAGTGTGCGTTGAAACCACGTATCGTTAACCACGGGGCTGGCAGGGAGGACGCTCGCGTCAGCTGCGCGTCAGACAGCGTGGAACAGGGCGCGTCACGCCAGTGTCAGCCACCGAGAAGCGATCTGAATGTTCATTTTTACAAATGTACAACAATTACACTGTAAACACGAAAAAACAGGTATTTCTATACCCTACGGATATCGTGTATGTTAAAAAGTTTATAAAACAATAACAAGCCAACGTGATGGTTTAAACAGAAATTTTTGTGCATTCAGTGTGAGCACCGTGTGTGACATGAAAAGTGCCAAACCACTGGCTCATTTCCTGCCACACACAAAGCATCTGGTGTCTCGTTACAGAATTCGCAGCTCCAACAGCGCAGTGTCGCAGACTTTGAAGAGTGTCAGGCACAGGTGGGGTACGATCGCCACGTTTCACGTAACCGCACAGACACGAGAGTCAAAGTTTCGGGCCTGAGGTGCTGGGTTGGGAGAGCAGATGAACTTCGTCGCCGGTGGCCCCCTGAGTCTCCAGGCCGCTGGGCTATTACGAATATGAGAGATAAGTTAGTTGCTACGGGAAAGGCGTCTTCGCATTCCTAACGATCGCCTAAAAATGGGGTTCTGGGTTACAGTTCCACCTATTACGTTCGCTTACTATTTGTTTTACAAAACTGTTTTTCAGATACACGATATGCGTAGGGTGTAGGAAGCCCTGTTTTGGGTTAAACTTTTGTTCATTTTTAAAAACAGTGTTTCAGGTCTGTAAACGTGAATCGCTTGCCACTGACTTAACACTGGCGTGACGCGCCCTCTCGCATGCTGTGACGCGCGGCTGTAGCTCCTCAGCTGAGGCGAGCACAGCTGTCGCCAGCGACCTCCCTGACAGCCCCGTGGTTTAACGGTATGTGGTTTGAACACACACTCTGCTCCATGTTCGCCGACTTCCCTGTAGATTGGAAGGTAGGAGACGAGATACTGGCAGAAGTGAAGTTGTGAGGACAGGGCGTGAGTCGTGCTTCGGTAGCTCAGATGGTAGAGCACTTACCCGCGAAAGGCAAAGGTCCCGAGTTCTTGTCTCGGTCGGGCACACAGTTTTAATCTGCCAGGAAGTTTCATATCAGCGCACACTCCGCTGCAGAGTGAAAATCTCATTCTAGAATTTTTAGTACTTACCTCTACACAGCATTATGTGGAAATGGCCTACTTCTAGAGTTGGAAAATGGTCATATCTTTAATATACACATGAGTGATCGACACTGTTTTTTGCAAATTTTCTTAACTGAAATATCGCTGATTTCCAAAAATCTTACCTAAAATAAAGAAGGAACTAGTTGTAACATCAGATGGCTGTGACTTCTGGCGTTGAGGAGTTTAGGAAGCTAATTGCTGAACGGCAATCAGAACTATATTTACATGTATGGAATATCAGAGTAACGAGATTTATTGTGCTGCTGTTTCAAACTTTAATTATTTTATTTAATTATACATAGTACAAGAAACTATTTTTTATTTGATGTGCCATAACATATAAAATTACACCACATTCTCCCCCCCCCCCCCCCCCCCCCCCACTGCTTGGGGGTAATAAAAGACGTTGGCTACAGAAACTGCTGGCATAATGGATACAAGTGCCAAGGAAATTAAAGCAAGTTACACAAAGTACCGGGTGATCAAAAAGTCAGTATAAATTTGAGAACTAAATAAATCACGGAATAATGCAGACAGAGGTACAAATTGACACACATGCTTGGAATGACGTGGGGTTTTATCAGAACCAAAAAAATACAAACGTTCAAAAAATGTCCGACAGATGGCGCTTCATCTGATCAGAATAGCAATAATTAGCATAACAAAGTAAGACAAAGCAAAGATGATGTTCTTTACAGGAAATGCTCAATATGTCCACCATCATTCATATCATAGCTGTAGTCGAGGAATAACGCTGTGAACAGCACTGTAAAGCATGTCCGGAGTTATGGTGAGGCATTGGCGTCGGATGTTGTCTTTCAGCATCCCTACAGATGTTGGTCGATCACAATACATTTGCGACTTCAGGTAACCCCAAAGCCAATAATCGCACGGACTGAGGTCTGGGGACCCGGGAGGCCAAGCACGACGAAAGTGGCGTCTGAGCACACGATCATCATCAAACGACGCGCGCAAGAGATCTTTCAAGCCTCTAGGAATATGGGGTGGTTCTAATAAAACCCCATGTCATTCCAAGCACGTGTGTCAATTTTTACCTCTCTATCTACATTATTCCGTTGTTTATTAAGTTTTCAAATTTATACTGACTTTTTGATCACCCGGTACTATCTGCACTGCGGCAGAAGCATTCGGTGGCAATGGTCTTTACACTCACTGACGTATCACACTTATGAGCGAGCGACTTATGCTTGTAGGACACTGTGTTTCAGTTGGCCCGTGCACCACACTGCAAGGTACCGTTACGCTGCGCCCACAAATGCAGTTTTTCAGGGGGGTCACAAACTGCGTTCTGCTGGTGGCAGAGACAAGGCGTCTAGTGCCTCGGATTGCCCTTAGCCTGAAGACCCTCTGTACACCTGTCGCCAGAGATGCCATACTGTAGCTATCCTTCAGTACACGGTCAAAGCTTGAACACCTCACACTTCCTACAGCCCAGGCAAACTGAGCAAATCAGCTGGTTCTTTCGCGTAAGGTGTGGCCAACGCAGCACCTTAGGCGGCTTATAAAAGCACTATTTGTTCATGGGTGGTTCCTGTGAAAGCCAAGGAAAAAACTATTTTTAGGTAGGCCAAGTGCGGACGGTCATTTCTACTCATGACATCGTCTTTGCCATGTCTTCTTAAGACTACATTCGTCCGTAACTCTGAATTTCTTTTTTTTTTTTTCTCGATATCATTATCAGTTATGATGGCCGAAAGTTCACGTTTGGCATATACAGGGTGTAACTTTTTAGTTGGCAAACCAGAATAACTCGAAAAATAAGTTTCAGATTCTGCATAATAACTATGTACATTTTTCTTGAACATTTGTTTTGATTCTTATTAGTTGTCGCAGTAAATCAAGAAATTCCATATTCTCATTTTTGCATGGATAATGGTTACGGATAAATAAGAAACACTTATTTACTTCATAAATTTTTATTCACTGAAACTAAAACTCTCCCTCTCTCCCCATAGGGTGGGGTTTGAGAGAGGAAATGTTGACCCAAATACTGTATTAATTTCTTCTGCAGATTCTGGTAAGTTTTGTTTGTTTCGTGGTCATGATGCCACACAACTTTTAATTATCAAACAAATCAACTAACTAACTAACTAACCAAACATCCTACTTTTTATTTATCCATAACCATTTTCCATGCAAACATGAGAACATGGATTTTCTTGAATTGCAGTGCCCACTACCAAGAATCAAAACACCTGTTTAAAACAAAATGTACGTAGTTTTTATGTAGAATCTGGTTCTGCAGTAAAAAATGGTTCCCATTTGAAATTTTAAAGTTGCCTTACGCCCCACCCACGGGGGGGCGGGGGTGGCGGGCTAATTTTAGCACCATCAAATATCCCCCTCAAAAATAATCAACTTTGCATTTTGCACATTATTTCATGTGAAGCTTATGTTTAGAGTTATGCTGCTTTGTCAACTTGAAATTTACACCCTGTATATGCAGGCAAAGTATTAATATAGTTGTAACTGACGTAATAAAAACATGCCAAGGGTTTTCGGGCCATTGCATAGGTTCTGAAATCACCAAACGTCGCTTTTAGCCAGCATTTTTCCATGAATAAAACTCTATGAGGCGCTACCTTTGTATAACAGGCACTTCCCGTGTATACAAATACAAGCGAAGTGGTACTACAGAGGCAAAAATGGCCTCGGGAGGGTTTTCACGTGTTGAAAACAACGTAAAATGACTTAAAAACTTTTACCTGGAAAACTGCAGATTCTGTAAATTATTTCTAACAACATTTTTGTGTGTCGAAGTATACAAGTGAACTGTCAAAATGTTGATGACTTGCAGAATTCTACTGATAATGGGTGTCCCACCTACAACTTTTCACCGTCAAAATCTCTGGAACCACCAACAGATACTGACTCTCAGCTTTCACGGGTACGAATGTACGGCAGGGGCTCACGGAAGCCAGTACTGCGAGACATTCTGAACCGTGTGCAAATACTGGTTTCAGCACGATCTTAAGCTTTTTCAAGATGGACACACCATATTATTCCATACACAGTTACACGAGAAATCATAATACTCATAGTAATGGGACTGATTGCATCGCAATATGTCAGTTACATCCCGAGAAATTCATACACGAATTTGGCACGTGAAATGGGTGGAACACGACATTATTGTACTTTTTGCGATACAGGACTGACCTGCACGCTGCTCGAAATTGCAATGTGATTGACTTACTACAATACAACAAACGCTGAATTTACGTACTGCTGTGTACAGTGTTAGTACGCGGCCTGGGAAACATCCAGATGTCCAGTCACCCGCAATGTAAACAGGGACACGGTTTATTCGTATGTGCTTCACTGAGCTTTTGACAGTACTAAAGTGCACATAATGGCGAAGAAATTCCGATGACCACCTGCCAGAGTAAACAAAATTAATGGCTGTCAAAGGGCCGCACAGAGAGATACACGCTGTTTGTACGTAGTTGTACATCAATTACACAACAGTACATGCCACGTGCAGGATGTGTCACTGAACATGTTTAATGACTGCAACCCAAGTGAACCATTGCAGATGGCACAACCCTTACATAAATGTAAAGTAGTACCAATAAAACAAACTTTTGGCTTCTTAGTAATACCATAAATGTACGACAAGTGTAGAGTCAGTCACATGTCTCACAGCTAATACATAAATTATTTTCCGAGTCCCAAAATGTACTAGAATAAATAAAATGTCTGCAAAACGCCGCATTGTAGAATGTACTTGCAGTGAGGCAGTCGCAATTCCTGAAATCAGGGTGTAAACAGACAAGGAAAAAATTCCCGGATTTTTCCCAGATATCCAGCTTAAAAAATGCACTCTTACCCGGGCGAAAATACACTTTTTCTGTGCTAAGTGACATCCATAGATTTTCCCTCCCAAGTGTAAAACTTATCAATGCTTCGAACGGTTAACGTTTTGTACACTGGCACAGAAGTTCGCGGAAAAAAAAGGAACAAGGGAGAGAAGTTTTGGAAAGACCTTTGATGTCAGCAACATATACGCTGCATATTTTTGTATTACGAAAGTGTAAATTCGAATTGCACCGAACACACACAGCACCCCAGTTTCTGGAGCTTCGAAATCGAGATTTCGATGCCCTTTTGTCAGCCAATCTTATCTCTTGTCACGTGATCTCGCCAGCCGATGGCAGCAGATATTCAGAGCATAGGACACGTGATGTGGTAAGCCAATAGCAACATTACTTACATAGCGCACGGACACAAAGAGCAAAAGTTAATGGTTTATTCTGGTGTGTATAGACAACTGGAAGAGCTGAGATGGATACATTCTCGAATGCTCTTGGCTTGGTAAACTTCCCAATCACAACTAGTTTCAGTTTGTGGTTTTAAGTCGCATTTGAAGCTGCCATAACTGTGAGCCGCTCTCTCCCTTTTTTGTGCCCAGGAGCAATTTTTTTCACAAGAAGCAAGTGTTCTAACTCTTAACATTTTAAAATTTAGCCCAGTTTCGTCAGTTATGATTTTTTTAAACTCTACGATAAATTTTGAAACGGTCCGAGCGTCACCAGAGAGTTTTTCCTCCACATACGTCTAGTTGACACACTCCATACCTCTTCTTCCACTTGTCGAGCCAGCCCACATTAGCGGCGAAATTGTCATCTGCTTCCTGCAGCTGGCTTCTGAAAAACAGAGCTTTTTCTTGCAAGATTGGGCCAGAAATCAGATGACCCTTCTGTCTCTGTTAGGTAAACCACATGAACAATGTCGCACTTGTTTTTTGTAAGTCTGACTTCTTTATACTTCTTCGACTGAGAGATTCGTGTGAGCATTTCTGTGAAGAAAACTGTTCCAATTTAAGTCTCTTTCTTGGCCAGTCAGCAACCATTAACTTCACCTACACCATATCCGAGAGCAAGTTTTTTTATTGTTTCTCCTTAGTGCTTCTAATTTGAGATGCAAAGGCACAAATTTCCTCTTTTTTATTACAGCATCATCTTTGTAAAGTGTACAACAGAACATATTGTATAGTACAGGTGCTGGGAACTACAGCGGCGTATGAACTCCCCAGTTTTGATCGATAGCAGCCGGCACCAGTCGGGGTATTTCGTGCCATACTGGCGACAGATGTTCGTGCAACATGGCAGCGAGCTAACCGTCGGTGTTGACTGCATTGTCGTCTGCTTTGTCACTGAGCTGTACTCTCCCTTTCATTATTTATCATGTCAGTGAAAAAAAAAGAAAGTAGATCATTGCAACCTCTTTTTTTCTTTTTTATTAAAGAGGCTCGGATTATTGGAAACTCGCACTATCGAGACTACTGTATTGTTTTGGTGAAAAATGCATGGGTAATCACAAGTGAGCGTGTGAAAAGATTTTAGAGTGCGAAAAGTGTAAAAAAATAACACAGAAGCAGCCTCGGCAGACACCTCTGGCTCCTCTGATTGCCAAAATTGCGCCGATGAGGGTGTGAAGGTAAGTGAAAACAAATGCTACATGCAAAGGAGAAAGACGTGGTGGTTACTGCAATAATATATGTACTTGCAATGGGAGTGGCACTAAAAAATTTAAAAATGCACTTACAAAGAATGGCACTACTTTTCCGATTTCAAAGCAGAACGAGATACAGGCATACACACGCCAAACTTGGCTGTGCACGACTTCAAAGGAAACACATACGAATTTAAGAACAATGAATTTTGCGAATGGTTGCTGTCACAGAGTAACAGGGGCTATACGTGTATAGCACACAATACAAAGACTTATGATACGTACTTTGTTTTACATTATTGTGTCAATAACACAATTAAGATCAAAACCATTTACCAAGGAACGAAGATTATAGTGCTAAAAATACCTTCCCTAAGGCTCAGAGTAACTGACAGCATAAACCTTACCGTATTCACTCGAATCTAATCTAAGCCGCACTCTAAGAATGAGACTAAATCAATGAAAAAAACAAATTTCCGAATCCAAGCTGCACCTGAAATTTGAGGTTCTAAATTCAAGGGGAGAGAAAATTTTTGGACCACTCTAATGTGAGACACAATGAGGTCGAATGGATGAAGATACAGCTACAATAGTTTGGTCCGAGTTCTAAGCTTAACAGTTAAGCTTTACCAAGTAGCCATTGCTACGTCAATCAAAGCGACAGTCACAGTCACATTATTTATTTAGTCGCCAACCGGTTTCAACCTGAGATGGGGTCATCTTCAGGGCAATTTCCACTGTAAAGTTATAATGTCAGTAAGTAATCATGTACAAGCAATCGCTGCTATCTCCACGCACCTATGTTGTCTAAACATTCATTGCTGTGTGTCAGGCATTACATGGGTACCCTTCCTTTTTCACGTGCTTCGTCTGGTTTTAATCGATTGCTTAGTTTGCTTTGATCTGATGGGTGCTGTTCTCTTTGTTATAGGTGTTTAAGTCACTCTAAGCTGGAAATGCATTATTGTACTGTGTCATGCACTGTTTGTCGCATACTTACAATAAGTGTTTACAACCTGTCCCCAATTGCGGCATGGCTTGCTTTTGTGCACGCTACCGTGGCTTACAATAAAAAAAAGAGAGGAATTGCCTCATAAGGGAAACAATGGCAAGGGACTGCCATTTGTTGTTAACTTACACAGCTGCTTTCTTAGATAATGCCCAACAAAAACCAAATAATAGCGTATGAGAGAAGATGATGTGAACTGGAGTTTAGCGAAAAATTTCCTCCGTTTGAAAATCTTTGCCGACGCCTCTTTAGTGCATTGCGTTCTGCACAGAAATTAAAGTCATCTTAGATTTAAAAATCTAGTCAGTTACTGAGATTCATTTCTGACTATCACTATTCAGCATAAGAATAATACGAATATAAACATGACATATGTATATTCTTCCGCATTTGCTGTTGTCTCACTCTAGCTTCATAGTAAAACAAATACATTCTTCTACCTTTTCTTTTAATTTATTTACGGATGCACAGGTTTTGGCGCCAGTATTTCTCTTTGTACCTGCAAAGCATGCCTGTGTAGCACTACATATATTTGACGGCAGAAGTTAGTTGTGGCGGCACCTACCAATATTTTTCAGAACTTCTGCTTACTTTGCACTCGATTCAAAGCCGCAGGCGGTTTTTTGAATTACAAAAACCGGAAAAAAAAGTACGGCTTAGATCCCAGTAAATATGGTATCCAAGGCAATCTCGCGACGTTTTCCACGACATTCAGTCTGAAAGAGCTGAAAAAAGGTTACTTTCCACACTTCTTCAATAAGCAAATCAAAATTACGTAGGGCGACTTCCAGCAAACAAGTACTATGGTGTTGACGTAGTGATATGTAAGGCTAGAAAAGCATTCTTAGAATGGCACGCTCAGGAAGTGGGTGAAAATTACGGGTTTGACTTCCAGAAGGAATTTTCAGAGTATTTCCATTCTGACGACATATTGCGCCGCAGCTGCCTTGAATTTAGGAGATATTTCCTGGATATCAGTAACATTGATCCTTTCCAGTACATAATTTTTAGTGTTTGTATGGCTATTTACAGGTCAGAATACATTGAACCCAATTGCTGTAGTCAAACATCAAAAGAAGGAAACGTTCAGCGAAGAGTAAATTGTGTGGTTAAATTCGTTTCCTAATGTACAAAATGCATTGAACGGTGGAGAAGTTACAAAATGTGGCGCAAATGTTGACAGCTAGAATGCAAACACAAAAACAGTTTACCAGTATCACAATTGCTTCTGGCACGGCTGTCCAGTGTGTTATTCGCCCGATACTATCGACAACGGTCAACAATGAAACCATGGATCTCTTAGAACTCACGCAAGAGTTGGGGTACGCCGGTTGTAACTGTACTGAAATATGGAGCTGTAAGTGGAATAATTCAAAAGAGAACGTAAATGACATATAACCCCTGAATCCTAGAGATGTCTTTTTCGGCACAAGAACAAACGCTGCTAAATTCAAGGTTTCAGGCAAGAAGCTGCGATATAGACACGGGCAGGCTATATCCAACAGGGATGTTTACGACGATTATCTGTTGGTCATCCCGTACAGATACTGAGGCCAAGAAAATATGACGACGAATGATTTCGTTTCGTTAAGTGCAAAGTGCATGTGCTTCACAGCTTGTACCACTCTGTGCTTCCAGTTAAGCAGGAAAAGCTTTCGTTTGCTCTACATTCGAAAAGTGTAGAAGAAAAGCCTGATAGTAGTTGCAACCATAGTGACGATGAGTGAGCATTTGTACGAACTCTGGAAACTATAGAGCTCAACAAAGCCATCGAGAAGGCTGCACAGTACAGGAAATTTACGAGGTGTGGCACTTTGAATGGGAAAGTAAGTGACCTTCATGAAGGTCAAACTAGTCCTTGGGAAGGTAATCAGAAGTCTAACGAAGAATACGGTCGAATTATCGAGGGAAAGCAAGACATCACGCACGACATTAACAATACTGAACCGAACGCTGGCAAGCGGGCTGTGTCCAAAATATGCAATCCCCTCTGGAGAAAATTCGGCCGGGAACAGAACTAGTCACAAACAGAATTTATAGACAACATTGAGCAATGGTACGAGCTCTTACTCGAAATAAATGAGAGGCAATTAACGTCATACTGATCAACGAAGAAATAACAGGTCCGAAAAAAATATTTTTTGAAATTTGATAACTGATGTACTTTTCAACGCCAATTTCAAAAATGCAATCCAATTTTTTTCTGTAACATCAGGTTTTCTCAAAAAAAAAGGAGTATTTCTGGGTATAGTAACAATAAAATTTTATTTTATTTAAAAGTAAGTTCTAAACTAGATTTCCCACAGACTTCCACTTCTCTTTAAGCTCATAAGTCATTATAATAACGCTTTCGCTTTCTGTCGAAGCTCCTCTTATTGCTTCTCCAGCTGTGGGCTCGTTGAGGATCACCACATTTTATCATCCAGTAGTAGTCCGCTATCGTGTTGATGTTCAATCTTCCTTGATCTATTCTTTCCATTTTTTGGGTGTCTTGGTGGAACCTTCGCCCTGCTCTTCACTTACATCACCAAGGTTTTCAGTGAAGCAGTCAAGAAGCGAGTGGAGAAAATGAACTTTAATGCTCACATTACAGCCCAGCTTCTTAGAGTTGTCGAGCATGTCTGCGACTATTGTCTTTTAGTTTGGATCTCTCGAGTTTCATAGTAAACCTGTAACACCTAATTTAAAAGATGTCCATGCTGTCTTTTCTTATGTTTCCATTTTGTCCACAAACTTGGGATCTGTCATTAGTTTCCTAATGTCTGGTCCGACACAGATTCCTTCCTTTAGCTTTGCCTCGGATGAACCAGGAAACTCCACAAAGCTATCTGAAGCATTCCCCTTCTTTTGGCAATGTCTTAAATTATTTCATCAGTCCCAACTTAATGTGAAGTGGTGGAAGTAACGCCTTTTTAGGATCCACAAGGCTTTTCCTATCAGCGTTCTTAACCCTTACTTGTAATGTTTTTCTGAAGGGCATACCTTTTTTAATGTAGTGTTGCTTTCTATCTCTACTTTCCTATTCACAGAGAAAGCAAGGGAACTTTGTATAGCCCTTTGCTGACCAAACGGCATTGAAATCACTTTTAAATCACCACGTAATGTCCATTTGTGGTCTGAATAGCAGTGTTTGCTTGAAGCCAGTTCAATGCCTGCGTAACATTGTTTTAAATAAACCGAGTGTCCAACAGGTATAGCAGCGTACTTATTGCCGTTGTGTGGAAGTACTGCTTTAAGGCTTTTTTTGTTTTGAAGAATCAATAAAAAGTCTCCACTCATCAGGAGCATATTCTATTTTGAAACGTGCCATAAGTCCAGGGGGGAACATCACTGCAAAACACAGTGTCACCTCCTTGAGGGAAGAAAGATACAAACTCCTTTTCCCTCGATCGATACCAAGAAAAGGATCTACCTGGAGCCAATATATGTTTCTCTTTCAATCTAGATCCTAAAACGTCTGCCGATTCTTTAGAAAGGCCTAGGTCTAAATCGTTCAGTTCAGTTTGTGAGAACAGAATGGGATCGGTTGTGCCAGAATCGTAGCAATCTCTGTCTTCTTGCACTGCAAGAACAAAAATAGCAGTCATCACTGAGTTTTGGGCTCCTCCAAACCATTGGTATTCCAAAATGTACGGACTGCTTTTTAACGCTGAAACCACTGCCTCAGTTCTTCAACACACACTGAACAAACTTTGTGTGGGGTCCAAGGCTTATCTTGATCACCTAACTTTATACAAAAATAGGCGAACTATACCTTTTCAACAAAATCGGAAATGTTTCTTTGTTGCTTTTTAACGGTATAGTTACCACAAATGTAGCACAAGCGATGTGGCGAATTTATATATCCTCTGGTAGCCATTGTCCATAGAACAACTTCACAGCATGAGGAAACAGTCACTAGTTTAAAGCAACAACAACAACAACAACACGTGAACATCACAGAGTTAAGAGGTACTGTGAACTGAAGGACAATCTGCAGAAGCTCTCTGCTCGGTGATGGCGGGGGAAGGGGCAGCACGGCAGACAGGCACTGACCTGAAAATACTGCTGGTTTCTCCTGATTACTCTTTATTTTGCGTATATTTAGCATAAAAACGGCTAAATAACAGTTTACGGAGACCCTAAAAACCAAAATTCAAACTCACTAGAGTGCTGAAATATCGAAAAAAGCTAAAACTAGAGAAGACGTTTGTGAAATAACTGTACGTGATGGAATTTTTTCACCAATTTCCCTGAAATCGAAATATTTTCAAGTCAAAAACATGTGGTGTCCCATATCAAAGCCTATACTATTGGCATAGTTTGAAACAGTGCTATAAAACTGAAAAAAAAATCAGGTAACGAAATTTCAAATACTCGCACCCTGTCCTCACAGCTTTACGTCCGCCATTACCTCGTCTCCTACCTTCCAAATTCTGCACACTCCTCTGCAGAGTGAAAATCTCACTCTCGTAAGATCAATGCCTTAACGCAGCAGTACACAACCATGTCGAATGTTAATCTAGTTGGTAAATTTATTGGAAATCTATTTGTTGTGCTGCGACAAGCTGGAGGTGCTCTGCCCCCTACGATTGTTTCTCGTGTGCGCCATCTTGGAAGGGCAGTAGGTAGTAGTTACCTCAAAGCAAACGAGAGCAGGAAAATAGGCATAAGA
Organism: Schistocerca piceifrons; assembly: GCF_021461385.2. Lineage (NCBI taxonomy): Eukaryota > Metazoa > Arthropoda > Insecta > Orthoptera > Acrididae > Schistocerca > Schistocerca piceifrons. Next base: position 171,159,944 of record NC_060148.1, on the reverse strand, counting down.
GAACTACAAATGCAGTATGAGCACTGCTTCTGACCAATGACTGGTTAAAGCAAGTTTCTTTTGGTCGTTCCTGGTCTGCGTATAAAAATCATATTCCCTCAGAGCAAACTATCCCTCCTGAAAGGAGTGTGATATTGTAATTTGTATCATTGGATGATTTTGCCTCTAGATGTTTTGTTTGTTCTGTGCCTATAAAATGTATTATCGCATTATCTGGACGTGCACCTCGAAGGAAGACCAGTTCCACGGCTTAAGGTCCACGACAGGGTTCACCTTCGATCTCGATGGTGCGAACCTTTGTGACCACTGGGGCGCGCCGTTTTTCATTTGGTGCTTGTAGCTCAAGTTAATTATCTGTCCTGAACATTTCTCTACCGTCGATGATGTCTATTTTGTTATGTGTAACACGTGTGTCTCATAGGAGGTTTATCTCTGTACATCACAGACACTCACTTTCTGTAGCCCTCCTCATGAAGATGGTGAAACATTAGCAGCTAATATTTTTCCCCATCACAACTGATACTACTACCCAATGAGCCTCACTGAAGACTGAATTTGTGATCTCGCACTCAAGAGGTTCCCTGTGAGAACTTCCACACAGCTGTATACTCATTCACGTGATGTGTAGGTTTCGGTGAATAGCAATGCAGTGACACAGTGGCTCCGAACCCACTTCCTTCGGAACTAATTTCTAAGATATGTAAACACCATCAACAGCAGCAGTTACATTAAACACACCTATTAAATGAAGAAATAATTTTTCGTGACAACTGTAAGCTCAGCTTTATCGGAAATTTCAAAAATGCTTAAATTAGATGTTTTTAGTGGAACATTTGGTTGACGCAGCACCGAGTGTACAAGTCGGCAGCGCTCACCGCAGGCGAGCGACAGCCGCGTCGTCTGGTGGCGGCGGAGTGTGGCGGGCAGCCGCGGCAGGAGAGCGTCCGGGGTCGCCGAGTGGCCGAGTGGCAGGGCTGGGCCTGCTGGAGCCACGGCCCGCGCTGCAAACAGGGGGCGGCTGTTCAGAGTGGGGCGCAAACCACAGCCCGAACATAGGGGACAGCGACTGTGCTGCACTGACAGCACGATTGCCGGGCAGAGTTTTGGAAGCAGTTCAAGTCAGCTTGCTGTGACTTGCTTGTGAGGTTATTTGGAACCTAATGTATGGAAGCTGAATATCACTAACAGGGGAGGGGCGGGGGGGGATGGGGAAATAGGGGAAACAATCGGACAAGTTCTGTGAACTTACGAGGGTCGTTCATTAAGTAATGCCCCACTTTTTTCCCCATAATGTATTTATTGTTAAGAGTCAGAATTTGGTGATATACATCGACACGTCTTGCTCGTGTCCACTGAAAGACTGACACACTCGTCCTCTTCAAAGTCTGTTCTCCGTAGAACATCTTTTAGCAGCCCAGAGAGATGGAAGTGCGAGGGTGCCAGGTCCGGACTGTAGCGTGCATTATCATATTAGAGCAAGATTTCTGCTCGATTCTTGTCCGATTGAACACGTCGGTAACGGTTCTCGTGTTCGAGTCTTCTCATATGGCCCTGAATTGATGGTTGACCCTCTTGCCATCACATCCACAGAAATGACGCCATCACAATCCCAGAAGACTGTCACTGTGACTTTTCTGGCAGAGGGGTTTGTCTCTAATGTCTTGTTTTGTCACGAATAAGGTTGACACCACTGCATGGACTGCCTTTTTGTTTCTGCCACAAAGTGGTGCTCCCAGCTTTCGTCACCCGTAACAATCCGTGAGAGAAAGGCGTCTCCGTCTGTCTCAAAACGCTCTTAATAGTTAAGATGAAATGGCCCTTCTTTGAATCGTGTAGCCCGCTGTGAGTGTTAATTGAATCCATCGCGAGCACCGCTATCTGAATAGCCAAGAGTCCTGATCATTGCAGACGCACTTCCAATGCTGACCGACAACTGTAGAGCCAACTGTCAAGTTTTGATGCACCGGTCGGCACGAACAATGGCATCTGCACGATTCAGCATGTCTGGAGCAGCGGCTGTGGCAGGACGTCCGAAGTGTGGCTGGTCGTGGAGCTTGATTCTGCATTTCCTGAACTTGCAACTTTCACCACCCGTTGCCCAACTGTGCTATCAATTGCAGCATTGCCACGCACTGCACACAAACGTTTATGGATGTTCACCACGTTTTCTCTTCTTGTGCACAAAAAACTCAATAACAGCATGCTGCTTGTAGTGGAACTCATATGCAGACGCCATTCTGACGCTGTACTACTGATCTGCCATCTGCCAAAACAGTTCGAAACTGCAATGGCACACAAAAACCATGAAATAGGAGGCACCAACAAGGACATCTGTTTATGTATATTAATGGCATTTTTAAAAATTTAAGGCATTACTTATTGAACGACCCTCGTACAATGAAAAACACATGAAGCTTGTCACACATACACAGGAGTTGTTTGATAAACTGCCATTTAGATTAACAGTGGATAACTAACATACAGTATTTTTTGATGCCTGAGAGAATGAAGGAGATGGCCAGGAATTACAACAGCTATACTGTAAAACTTACAAAAGAGTTGTTTCAAAATTTGCTTCTGAGTAAAGCAGACAGAACCATAAATGCATGTAATGTCTCTTGATAGCAGAGGTGATGTACTTCTTCCTCAAACATAAATTTTCATGTTAAATTAAGCTGGACAAAACAGACAGATGATTCCAGTACAGGCTACCGCTAAAAGAAAAAATGGATTACACAGGCTAGGCAATATTGTTTCACGAACAATGTTTATAAATTGTTGAGTTACCAGTAATGTAACACATTCAAGAAACTCCAAAAAGAAAAGGAAGTCTTAATATGAAGCACATGAATCTGAGAGACAGAGGGTAACAAATAATACTTGGATCTAATCGTCACACCAATACTGACGGTGTGGAACATGCTGGAGACTCAAATAGACAGATAGGAAATATAATCTGCCGCACCCTAGTGCAAGGAAACTGATGTGATTCACTGGAGTGGTCTCCGGTAATGCCGGAGAGAATTGCAGCCCTGGCAAAGGGGTAGACATTTGACACCTGCCCCTCCAGCATCAAGTACAGTGAGGTAACTAGAGCACACCATACCTGTGTGTTTCGTAGAAAGGAAACCATGGCACATTATCTGGGTGATCGCCGAACAGAGATGAGAATGTGATTGTAAGGCACAGCATTGTGTGTGACCACGGTACTGAGCTGACTTAATTACTGTCTCCGCTCACATCTTCTGTACTGGATATCTGACTGGATGGTTATTGGTTGATTGGGGTTGAAGGGACCAAACAGCAAGGTCATCAGTCCCTTGTTTCAAATGTGGTCCATTCAGACAGTTTGACATCTCATGACAGTCAGAACGATAAAAGGGAAAAGGCTAAAAACGTAAAACAGCAGTCGTGTCGTCAATAGTAAAAATAAAATGAGTGCTGTCAGCAAGAGAGCGACCCCATGGCTATGCTAGAGGCAGGAAGTATCCCACGTCTGAAGCAGCAGGGGCAAGACTACCTGCTATTTGAAAGCGTTCAACCGCTAGAATGTAGAAGTGTATATGGCAAAAGGAGACTAACAAATTCTAAAAAGTGATAACAACAGAGTAAAAGGGGGAAGAAAAGAGGATCTCGGCCAAGGAGGGGAGTCGGGAATCTCCAAACACAGCTTACAGTGGGAGATTGCCCAACCCTCACTGCCATGCCCCAACACCAAAGTGAGATTAAAAACCTTAAAATTGAGAATAAAAACCACTTTACCGGCGGAAACTGATAACCAGTTCGACTATCCAGAAATCCTCATCCAACGTTAAAGGTAAAGCATGGGGAAATCTGTACTTAGTACGCAGAGCCAAAAGAAGGGGGTATTCCACCATAATGTGGAATATTCAGTGGAAGGCTCCACAACCACAAAGTGAGGGTGGCTCATTACGCAAAAGAAAACTGTGGGTCAGTCTGGTATGGCCGATGCAGAGACAACACAGTTTGGTTGAGTCCTTTCGAGAGAGGTGGAAGGAAGAACACCACGGGCCAGGTGTCACCTTAATCACACGAGGTTTATTAGAAAGGGAGGTAGCAACCCAAGAGTTGGCCCATGATTGTGCGAAGTTTGATTTGATGTGAAACCGTAAATCCACTGCAGAAGGAGGTACAGAGAATTGGGGGGGGGGGGGGGGGGGGGGGAGTGACTGCTTCCCCAGCCAAACAATCAGCAAGCTCATTACCTGGGATACCCACATCACCAGAGACCCAAAGGAAGTCAACGGAACAAGCAGCACAGTGAAGATCAGCGAGATGGTCATGGATGGCCGAAACCAAGGGATGGCGGGAAAAACTCTGGTCAACAGCCACAAGGTCACTCGTTGAGACCGTACATAAGAAAATGCGGTTGTGTTGGAACTGTTTAATAAAGGTAAGGGCCTGGGAAATTGCCATCAATTTCACAGTAAACACCCCACATGTAGGTGGCAGCATATGATTTTCCGTGCGAACAGAGGACATGAAAGCATATCCCACACGGTCAACAAATTCAGAGCCATCGGTGTAAAAAACAACATCCCGAAACTCCCATAAAATTTGGCGGAAAAACCAATGGAACACCATGGGGGGATGGACTCTTTTGGACCTCAGCAGAGATCCATCCAAATTCGGGCCAGAAGAAATAACCAAGAGGGGGTGGTGGGAAGGGAGCATGGAAAACAGGACAAAGAAGGAAGCTGAAAATCACGGTGAAGAGACGCAAGGGGGATCCCAACCGGTAAACCTGCCCCAGGGCGGGAATCAGATGGGCGACATCCATGGTCTGGGAACAGGATAGAAAAGGAAGGATGAGTGGGAGAGGAACAAACGGCGATTGCATAAGAAACCAGAAGCTGGGACCACCAAACAGAAAGGGGGGGGGGGGGGGGGGGATCCCAGCTTCAACCAGGAGACTATGAACAGGGCTAGTAGGGAAGGCAACAGTGGCCACACGGATACTGCAATGGTGGACCGGATACTGCAGGTGCAGTGTGGAAGGACAGCCAAACCATAAACTTGACGACACAGTCCAAGCGAGACAGCCCAACTTGACGACATAATCCAAGCGAGACAGCACTAAAGCACGATAAAGGCGGATAAGGATGGAGCTGTCTGCACCCCAAGAGTTGTGGGCAAGGAAGTGAAGGTGAAGGACTGAGTTAACGGAAACATCCTTCAGAAGTCTGATATGAGGCAGCCAAGTGAGCTAGTTGTTGAAAAGATGACCTGGGAAACGAAACTGTGGGACCTCAGGTAATTGTTGTGCATCGAGATAGAGCTCTGGATCAGGGTGGATCGTACTACGGCGACAGAAGTGTACCACTCGCAATTTTAAAGGAGAGAATTGAAACCTGTGTGAGAGGGTCCATGCAGAGGCATGCCGTATAGCTCCCTGGAACTGCTGCTCTGCAGAGGCCACCGAAGAGGAACTAACCCAAATGCAGAAATCATCCACATACAGAGCAAGGGCGACCTAAGGACTGACAGAGGCCACAAGTCCATTGATAGCAATGAGGAAATGAAGTACACTCAATACAGAACCCTGTGGGATGCCAGTCTCCTGGGTCCATGGAGAATTAAGAACAGTACCAACCCGAACCCTGAACGACCAGTAGAACGGGAACTGGCGGATAAAAATCGGAGGGTGGACCCCACTGATTAAGTGTAAGGAAGACGTAATGGTATCAAGCCGTGTCATATGCCTTGCGAAGGTCAAAAAATACTGCAACCAAATGGCGGTGCTGGGAAAAAGACTGTCGAACTGGGGATTCCAAGCTTAATAAGTAAATGATCGATCGGAGACCGTCCCTCTCAGAAGCCACACTGGTAACGTGACAATAGATTCCGAGATTCGAGGACCCAATTGAGCCGACGGGCTACAATCAGTTCAAATAACTTGCAAACAACATTTGTCAGAATAATTGGCCGATAGCTTACGACAAACAAAACCATGATGCTATCCCTCCACTGCGAAGGAAAGTCACCCTGGAGCCAAATACGGTTAAAAACCGGACAAGATGTTGCCGTTGTGGAGCACTGAGATGTTGAAGCAGTTGGTTATGAATGGTGTCTGAGCCAGGAGCTGTATCATGAGAAGAAGAAAATTAAGGTGGAAGCTTAGGACCACTGTTTCTGGTGAAGGAAAGATGCCGGTTAGGAGGTTGATGATGATGATGCTGTTGCAAAATGGGTCGCAAGATGTTCCGCGAGAATCAGCGGGTCCGTACGAAGACCATCCGGGACCACCTGTGAGGGTGGTCTGCCAGTGGCAACCTTGGAGAAAGCGAAGTGTAGCCCATACCCGTGACGTAGGGACAGTAGGAGCGAGGGAAGAAACAAAGCATTCCCAACACATCCGTTTGCTCTGTTTGATTAAGTAACGAGCTTTAGCACGAAGGCGTTTGAAGGTAATAAGGTTGGCAACTGAAGGGTGCCTCCTAAGGTGTTGCAAAGCTCGATGCCAATCACGAATGGCAATGGCAATGGCCGTACTTCACCACGGGACTTGCTGGCAGTGAAATGGTCCAGATGAGCGAGGTACAGCAAAACTAGCAGCGCAAACAATCGCGTCACTCTTCATGTAGGACGTCATCAGTACAACCTGACAAAGAGGGAGAAAACACAACCTGTGCAGTGTATAGACGCCAATCGGCGCGTTGGAAAGACCAATGAGGTAGCCTGCCCATCGGTGTGCGGGAAGGGAGTGAAGGGAGTGAAAGAATCAATGGGAAATGCTCACAATCACAAAGGTCGTCGTGTGGCGACCAGTGTAATGAAGGGAAGAGGGAGGGAGAAGAAAGAAAGATCGATGGCAAAAAAGGTACCATGACTGGCACTGAAATGAATAGGGGAGCCATCATTAAGAAGGCACAAGTCGTGGTCTGCAAGAAACTAGTCTATGAGAAGACCTCGTCTAGATGGAAATGCACTGCCCCAAAGGGATGGTGAGCATTAAAATCCCCGAGAAGGAGGAAGGGAGGAACAAGTTGCAGAAGAAGGGCTGTTATGCCAGCAGGTGTAGGTGTCCTGTCAGGGGGGGGATAAAGATTGCAAACCGTCCAGGTGGACTTTAACAGCAACCGCTTCCAATGTAGTTTGAAGAGGAATCCACGTGCTAGCAACGTCTGTACGGCCCAACGTACAAATGCCACCAGTGGCCCGCACGGGGCCAACCCAATTTCGACAGAAAACACGGAACCCAGAGAGGGTTTGTGAGTGATCATCAGTAAAATTATATTCCTGTAGAACCAAACAAGCTGCAGAGTAAGACGAAATAACGGATTTCCACTCCAGTAAGTAATTGTAATGCCCATTACAATTCCATTGGATAACCATAGAACAACGATTCAAATGGGGGTTGAACAGGCTAAAGCCAGTCACCAACTGTCACCGACAAGGAGGGGGTGACATCCATGAACAACAAGTCAGAATCGGGTTGCGAAGCCAAGGATGGGATCTCTGGAGACACCAGAGGCTCCTTGTCCCGGGACTTAGGTTTCTTCTTCTTTCCTGTTTGAGACCGAGGAGAGCTGAGTGGCATAAAGGAGCCAGCTGCAGCAAGATCGGGAACAGAAAGAGATCGGGCAACCTGGGGGCCCCACAGACTGTGGTTCTCGCAGTCATCGCGTGGCAGCATTGGTTGCGTGGCAGCATAATTTTGGCCTGGAAGGGGTATCCCAGGAGGGGCGCCCTTGAGCAGCAGACACCGAAGAAGTGGGACACTTCTCTGGCTGGAGAGAGGGGAACAGTGCACAGAGGTGTGGGAGCCACAAGGGAGGGGGGGGGGGGGGGGGAGGAGAAGGATTCAGGACTGGGGTAAGGAAGGGTGAGGACGGGGTGAAAATGGAACAAGCAGAACTAGCGTCATGGACACTGGGTGAAGACATGCTTAAGGTGCGTTTACACTGCGATTTGTATCGGCACATGTATGAGATACATGTATATGCGACTTTGCGACATGTATCGCGATTTGTATGAGTTGACAAGTATCAACCTCACATGTATGAGCGTGCGTTTACACTGGTTGATATGAATCACTGTGCGATAGCTTTCGACGATGATTTGGAAGATTTCACATTTTTATGTGTTGGTACACTTGCTCTTTTGGAAGATGATAGGAAGAAAAGGCGGAGGAAGCGTAGATGGTGGCAGAGAGAGTTTCTCGCGAATTAACGCTAAAGGATGGCGCATATTTTAGAAATTATGTTAGGATGAGTATGGAGGATTTCCGCGGTTTGTTATCACTTGTGGCTCCTCTTGTGTCCAAAACCAACACAAACTTTCGGGAAGCGATTCCACCAGAGGATCAGTTGGCAGTAACACTCCGTTTTTTGGCCACTGGGGATTCCTCTTGAAACGAAGATTTCATTACAAAACATTTGCATTGTCGCGCGATTGCTAATGCCAACGTCTCACACACGATTGTCGGCATCCGCTGTCAACATTATCACGCGAGGCCGCCAGAATAATAGCAAAAAATTGATATACGTGCCAGATGCATGAAAAAATTATAGAATGTATTACATACTCTGATATATATAAAACTTTTACCTTCACTTCTTGGAGTAAAACTTGCACAGTCGCCTCGCAAAGACGAAGAATAATGTTGCATATGGCACTTTTTGATGTTCTATGCAGATACATTAACGTCGAAACGATAGTCGGCACCTTCAAAACTCAAACAGCCGCCAAAGAGCCTGGTACTACGCATGCGCTAATCGTCGAAATAAGCGGCAGTCGACAAGACGACAGGAAATGATAGTACTGCGCATGCGCGAGTTCTTCAAATGTCGCTCATACATGTCGCGTATATGGCCAAAAAGCGATATACAAAATGTATACGCGACATGTATGAGCTCGAGGGTCCGCATACAAGTTCCGTGAATTTTTGTATGAGGTGATGTATCGCGACATGTCAAATTGACATGTCGCTCATACATGTCGCGATACATGTATCCCAGTGTAAACGTACCTTTACTTCTTACGAGCCTCAGTGTCAGTTAAACGATCAACGAACTTATACTCTTATATCTTCTTTTCCTTCTTATATACTGGGCAATCTGGTGAACGTGGCAAATGATTGCCATGGCAGTACACACAGGAGGGGGAACACATGAACTCCCCTCATGGAGCGGACATTCAGTCACCACAGAGAGGGGCCTGCAAACAGCAGGAAGACGTGTCCAAAACACAAGTACTTAAAACACCTCGTAGGAGGTGGTATGTACGGCTTCACGCCAAATCAATAAAGAATAATCTTTATGCCACATCAATAACCAATGATCTTTACTTTCTCAGGGAGGGTATCCCCTTCAAAGGCCAGGACAAAGGCACCAGTATCAATGCGATTGTCCTTCGGACCCTCCTGAACATGCCGAACAAAGTGAACACCCCAACGTTCAAGATTGTTCCGAAGTTCCTCATCAGTTTGAAGGATGAAGTCCCTGTGAAAAATCACACCTTGTACCATATTTAGAGACTGGTGGTGGGGGGGGGGGGGGGGGGGGTTATGGACACAGGAATTGTGCCAAGATGGTTACAGGCACGAAGGGCTGCACACTGGGCAGCTGATGTGGTTTTGATCAGCAACAAACCCGACCGCACCTTGTTCAGGGAGTCCACTTCCCCAAACTTATCTTCAATGTGTTCCACAAAAATAAAGGTTTGGCATTGCTGAAAGTATCCTCGTCAGTCCTGGTGCAAACCAGATAGCGGGGAAAAGGTTTCACCCCTAGCCGATGGGCCTGACCCACCTGCCAGGGTGTAGCCGCGGGAGGGAAGGCCGAAGGGGCAGGAGAAGCAGCACTAAAAGTATCAGTTCCACGGGGAAAGGCAGCTGCAAAAGAACGGCCTGAGTTCTGGATCCGTATGCAGTGTCCACCCTGATATCACCCACTCCAATCATGGGCTCTCCTCACGTGCGCCACCCAGCCACAGCAAGGGCCGTCTGGCACAGCAGCCATTGCCGGGAGATCGAATGCACCAGGATGACAAGCTACCACTGCTAGCCTTACCTGAGGTGGTCACAGCACAGATATCAGAAGTGTGATCCCTGTGTGTTCAGGGGGCTCAACCAAAAGGGTACATAGTGACCCAACCACACGGTCTGGCTACCGTGCTGGTTATGCACCCTAGCATCAGACGACAACGTGAAAGAACAGGTTGAATGAACTAGGAGGGCAAACGTCGGAGACACTAGGTAAGGTGCTCGTACCCAAATGGCTCACACGACGCAATACAAATTTAGTAATGGAGGCCAATCCCCAGAGGGGGACCAGGGAAAGCCATAAGGATGAGGTGATTACGCAACAAAGCCAAATTACAAAACCAACATAACAAGGAGGATAGTGGGGCCAACATAAGCAAGGACACCAAGAGAGGGAGGGGAGGGGGCAAAGGAGCAAGGAGAGGAAAGGAGGGGAAGGGCAAGGAAATGCAGCCCTGGAAAGAAGAAAGACTGCACTAGCTTGGCACCCCGTGCTCACCAAGCAAGTACTCATGAAAGAATCTTGAGACCCCCCCCAGTCAACAGCTTTGTCAAAAGTGGGTGGAGCAGCAGACAGGTTCAGGACACTCTTGCCATTGGGTTTGGAAGCTTCCACTTAAGGCAGATGAATCAGCAATGATAAAAGGCATGAGGATGCAGAACACAATGGAAACCACTGCATTAGACACATGAAGTGCATCAACAGGAGATGTGGCCGGTAACTGACAAAAGTATCATGATGATCTTGGCAAGAGATTCCTGACTAGTGCCTATTTGGATACCTGGGGAGACTGCCGTGACCACGAGAAAAAGATTGAATGACCAACAAAAGGATGACATTATACGAGTCGAGACGTGGAACGTAAGGAGTTTGAATGCAATAGGAAAGCCAGACAATAACAAAAGGGAAATGCTAAAGCTCGATCTGGATGCGGTGGTGGTCACTGAAGTGAAATGGAAAGAAGGCAAGGACTTCTGGCCAGAAGAGAATGGGGTAATATCCACAGCAGCAGAAAATGGCAGAACAGGAGTAGGATTCATTATGAGTAGGAAGCTAGGGCACACAGCGAACTACTGTGAACAAGTCGGTGACAGGGTTCTTCTCAACAGAATCGACAGGAAACCAACACCAGCACAAGCAACGAGAGTTCAGGTATACATGCCGACATCACAAGTTGACAATGAATATGTAGAAAAACTATATGATACTCAACACTTAATCCAGTACGTAAAGGGAGATAAATAATAGTCGAGGGGGGACAAAAAAGCAGTTGTAGGGGAAAGAGTAAAAGAACACCATGACACACAGTTTCGCATTCATTTGGCGTGCGCCATCGCATTCCAGCAGTTCCCCTCACACCATTGCACGTGTATGCGTCATCTAAAAGAGTGGATAGTTAGCCGAACGTTCTGAACGGTTTGTAGCTCCCAAGGTCTTTGCTTCGATCTCGAGGGTGCACACCTTTGCGACCACTGTGACTCAGGATTTTGCATTTTGTGCTCGCGGTTCAAGTTGGTGATCTGTCCTGAACATTTCTGAAATGTGGATAATGTCTATTTTGTTAAGTGTGTTACGTGTGTCCCATAACAGGTGGGTCTCGATACCTTGCGGACACTCATTTTCTGTCGCCCTCCTGTTCGAGATGGTGAGTCATTAGCAGCTGATATTTTCCCTGTTAGAAACGTTAACACTTTCAAATGAGCAAAAGACAATTTGTGATCTCGCACTCAAGAGGTTCCTCGTGAGTACTTCCAAACAGTTCTACAGTCATTGCCGTGACACGTAGGTTTCGTCGAATGACAGTGCACCGACAGGCTGGCTTTATACCCACTTCCTTCAGAACTAATTTCTAATATTTGCAAGGAACATCTAGAGCAACAGTTACATTGAACACACCAATTAAGTGTAGAAATAATTTTTCCTGATACCTGTAAGCTCAGCTTTATCGAAAATTTCAGAAAAATTCAAATTAGATCTTTTTAGCGTTGACGCGGCGAGGCACTGAGCATTACTGTGGGTGAGCAAGTCGCGCGCATGCAGCGGCAGCACTCACCGCAGGCGAGAGACGGCTGCGTCGTCAGGAGGCGGCGGAGTGTGGCGGGCAGCCGCGCCGCTGGGAGGCTGAGTGGCGGCGCTGGGGCCGGGGCTGCAAACAAGAGGCGCTGCAAACAAGAGGCGCTGCAAACAAGAGGCGCTGCAAACAAGAGGCGCTGCGTGGGCGGGCGTGTGCACAGTGCTGGGGGTGGGGGGCCGCTTACGCAACACACACTGCCTGTCACGCTGGTGGGTCTCCCGAGTTCGACGACTCACCGTTCCATCAGTTTACAGGTCGGTTCTCCCAAGTTTCTCCGTAACAGCAGCTGAGTGTACCCAACCGAAGATGAATGTAAGGGCTCAGCACAGCTGGACGGATAGGAGGGTTGTTGAACAAGACACTGCAAATAAACCACTAGCTCATTTATCAGGGACTTGACCGTAACAGGCACAGGAAATAAACATTAAGAAGCCAGATTATTAACTTTGCAGGGAAGGTACCTTAGAGAAGGCAGCAGTGCAGAAAGACTGCAAGACATGAGACAATGGAGCTAGCTCAGTGGAAACTTTTACAGTCATTGAAAATATCATAACATCTAAATGTTGTCCACTAAATAGGGTCAATACACACGAGTTAATGACACACTTAGGTAGGCCCATCCTAAACACAATCCAACTACAAAGCCTAATTGGTGTACATAATGACAAGGTAGATATGTTACTGCCTGACATATGGTAAGAGGCTGCCACTGTATCAGAATTAAATGTTTGAATTTGTGATTGTATTCACTTTAAATAGAATCTAAGAAAATGGATTTCTGTGACGGCTCGAGGAATAACGATTGCACGGTGGAAGTAAAATTAGTAAACAACGGCCTCAAGTGCATGTTTATTTATTGAAGATACGAATGGCTTCTGCCTGTGGTGTTTGATAATTTTCACATAACGCTCTGTAGAGGTAAACACTAAAAATTCTCATTTGCACAGGGAAGTCAGCTAACATTAAGTAGAGTGTGCGTTGAAACCACGTATCGTTAACCACGGGGCTGGCAGGGAGGACGCTCGCGTCAGCTGCACGTCAGACAGCGTGGAACAGGGCGCGTCACGCCAGTGTCAGCCACCGAGAAGCGATCTGAATGTCCATTTTTACAAATGTACAACAATTACACTGTAAACACGAAAAAACAGGTATTTCTATACCCTACGGATATCGTGTATGTTAAAAAGTTTGTAAAACAATAACAAGCCAACATGATGGTTTAAACAGCAATTTTTGTGCATTCAGTGTGAGCACCGTGTGTTACACGAAAAGTGCCAAACCACTGGCTCATTTCCTGCCACACACAAAGCATCTGGTGTCTCGTTACAGAATTCGCAGCTCCAACAGCGCAGTGTCGCAGACTTTGAAGAGTGTCAGGCACAGGTGGGGTACGAGAGCCACGTTTCACGTAACCACACAGACACGAGAGTCAAAGTTTCGGGCCTGAGGTGCTGGGTTGGGAGAGCGGATGAACTTCGTCGCCGGTGGCCCCCTGAGTCTCCAGGCCGCTGGGCTATTACGAATATGAGAGATAAGTTAGTTGCTACGGGAAAGGCGTCTTCGCATTCCTAACGATCGCCTAAAAATGGGGTTCTGGGTTACAGTTCCACCTATTACGTTCGCTTACTATTTGTTTTACAAAACTGTTTTTCAGATACACGATATGCGTAGGGTGTAGGAAGCCCTGTTTTGGGTTAAACTTTTGTTCATTTTTAAAAACAGTGTTTCAGGTCTGTAAACGTGAATCGCTTGCCACTGACTTAACACTGGCGTGACGCGCCCTCTCGCACGCTGTCTGACGCGCGGCTGTAGCTCCTCAGCTGAGGCGAGCACAGCTGTCGCCAGCGACCTCCCTGACAGCCCCGTGGTTTAACGGTATGTGGTTTGAACACACACTCTGCTCCATGTTCGCCGACTTCCCTGTAGATTGGAAGGTAGGAGACGAGATACTGGCAGAAGTGAAGTTGTGAGGACCGGGCGTGAGTCGTGCTTCGGTAGCTCATATGGTAGAGCACTTACCCGCGAAAGGCAAAGGTCCCGAGTTCTTGTCTCGGTCGGGCACACAGTTTTAATCTGCCAGGAAGTTTCATATCAGCGCACACTCCGCTGCAGAGTGAAAATCTCATTCTAGAATTTTTAGTACTTACCTCTACACAGCATTATGTGGAAATGGCCTACTTCTAGAGTTGGAAAATGGTCATATCTTTAATATACACATGAGTGATCGACACTGTTTTTTGCAAATTTTCTTAACTGAAATATCGCTGATTTCCAAAAATCTTACCTAAAATAAAGAAGGAACTAGTTGTAACATCAGCTGGCTGTGACTTCTGGCGTTGAGGAGTTTAGGAAGCTAATTGCTGAACGGCAATCAGAACTATATTTACATGTACGGAATATCAGAGTAACGAGATTTATTGTGCTGCTGTTTCAAACTTTAATTATTATATTTAATTATACATAGTACAAGAAACTATTTTTTTATTTGATGTGCCATATCAAATAAAATTACACCACATTCTCCTCCCCCCCCCCCCCCCCCCCACTGCTTGGGGGTAATAAAATACGTTGGCTACAGAAACTGCTGGCATAATGGATACAAGTGCCAAGGAAATTAAAGCAAGTTACACAAAGTACCGGGTGATCAAAAAGTCAGTATAAATTTGAGAACTAAATAAATCACGGAATAATGCAGACAGAGGTACAAATTGACACACATGCTTGGAATGACATGGGGTTTTATCAGAACCAAAAAAATACAAGCGTTCAAAAAATGTCCGACAGATGGCGCTTCATCTGATCAGAATAGCAATAATTAGCATAACAAAGTAAGACAAAGCAAAGATGATGTTCTTTACAGGAAATGCTCAATATGTCCATTATCATTCATATCATAGATGTAGTCGAGGAGTAACGCTGTAAACAGCACTGTAAAGCATGTCCGGAGTTATGGTGAGGCATTGGCGTCGGATGTTGTCTTTCAGCATCCCTACAGATGTTGGTCGATCACGATACATTTGCGACTTCAGGTAACCCCAAAGCCAATAATCGCACGGACTGAGGTCTGGGGACCCGGGAGGCCAAGCACGACGAAAGTGGCGTCTGAGCACACGATCATCATCAAACGACGCGCGCAAGAGATCTTTCACGCCTCTAGGAATATGGGGTGGTTCTAATAAAACCCCATGTCATTCCAAGCACGTGTGTCAATTTTTACCTCTCTATCTACATTATTCCGTTGTTTATTAAGTTTTCAAATTTATACTGACTTTTTGATCACCCGGTACTATCTGCCTGCGGCAGAAGCATTCGGTGGCAAGAGCGTACGGAACGCCAGCTGGTCTTTACACTCACTGACGTATCACACTTCTGAGCGAGCGACTTACGCTTGTAGGACACTGTGTTTCAGTTGGCCCGTGCACCACACTGCAAGGTACCGTTACGCTGCGCCCACAAATGCAGTTTTTCAGGGGGGTCACAAACTGCGTTCTGCTGGTGGCAGAGACAAGGCGTCTAGTGCCTCGGATTGCCCTTAGCCTGAAGACCCTCTGTACACCTGTCGCCAGAGATGCCATACTGTAGCTATCCTTCAGTACACGGTCAAAGCTTGAACACCTCACACTTCCTACAGCCCAGGCAAACTGAGCAAATCAGCTGGTTCTTTCGCGTAAGGTGTGGCCAACGCAGCACCTTAGGCGGCTTATAAAAGCACTATTTGTTCATGGGCGGTTCCTGTGAAAGCCAAGGAAAAAACTATTTTTAGGTAGGCCAAGTGCGGACGGTCATTTCTACTCATGACATCGTCTTTGCCATGTCTTCTTAAGACTACATTCGTCCGTAACTCTCAATTTCTTTTTTTTTTTTTTTTCGATATCATTATCAGTTATGATGGCCGAAAGTTCACGTTTGGCATATACAGGGTGTAACTTTTTAGTTGGCAAACCAGAATAACTCGAAAAATAAGTTTCAGATTCTACATAATAACTATGTACATTTTTCTTGAACATTTGTTTTGATTCTTATTAGTTGTCGCAGTAAATCAAGAAATTCCATATTCTCATTTTTGCATGGATAATGGTTACGGATAAATAAAAAACACTTATTTACTTCATAAATTTTTATTCACTGAAACTAAAACTCTCCCTCTCTCCCCATAGGGTGGGGTTTGAGAGAGGAAATGTTGACCCAAATACTGTATTAATTTCTTCTGCAGATTCTGGTAAGTTTTGTTTGTTTCGTGGTCATGATGCCACACAACTTTTAATTATCAAACAAATCAACTAACTAACTAACCAAACATCCTACTTTTTATTTATCCATAACCATTTTCCATGCAAACATGAGAACATGGATTTTCTTGAATTGCAGTGCCCACTACCAATAATCAAAACACATGTTTAAAACAAAATGTACGTAGTTTTTTATGTAGAATCTGGTTCTGCAGTAAAAAATGGTTCCCATTTGAAATTTTAAAGTTGCCTTACGCCCCACCCACGGGGGGCGGGGGTGGCGGGCTAATTTTAGCACCATCAAATATCCCCCTCAAAAATAATCAACTTTGCATTTTACACATTATCTCATGTGAAGCTTATGTTTAGAGTTATGCTGCTTTGTCAACTTCAAATTTACACCCTGTACATGCAGGCAAAGTATTAATATAGTTGTAACTGACGTAATAAAAACACGCCAAGGGTTTTCGGGCCATTGCATAGGTTCTCAAATCACCAAACGTCGCTTTTAGCCAGCATTTTTCCATGAATAAAACTCTATGAGGCGCTACCTTTGTATAACAGGCACTTCCCGTGTATACAAATACAAGCGAAGTGGTACTACAGAGGCAAAAATGGCCTCGGGAGGGTTTTCACGTGTTGAAAACAACGTAAAATGACTTAAAAACTTTTACCTGGAAAACTGCAGATTCTGTAAATTATTTCTAACAACATTTTTGTGTGTCGAAGTATACAAGTGAACTGTCAAAATGTTGATGACTTGCAGAATTCTACTGATAACGGGTGTCCCACCTACAACTTTTCACCGTCAAAATCTCTGGAACCACCAACAGATACTGACTCTCAGCTTTCACGGGTACGAATGTACGGCAGGGGCTCACGGAAGCCAGTACTGCGAGACATTCTGAACCGTGTGCAAATACTGGTTTCAGCACGATCTTAAGCTTTTTCAAGATGGACACACCATATTATTCCATACACAGTTACACGAGAAATCATAATACTCATAGTAATGGGACTGATTGCATCGCAATATGTCAGTTACATCCCGAGAAATTCATACACGAATTTGGCACGTGAAATGGGTGGAACACGACATTATTGTACTTTTTGCGATACAGGACTGACCTGCACGCTGCTCGAAATTGCAATGTGATTGACTTACTACGATACAACAAACGCTGAATTTACGTACTGCTGTGTACAGTGTTAGTACGCGGCCTGGGAAACATCCAGATGTCCAGTCACCCGCAATGTAAACAGGGACACGGTTTATTCGTATGTGCTTCACTGAGCTTTTGACAGTACTACAGTGCACATAAGGGCGAAGAAATGCCGATGACCACCGGCCAGAGTAAACAAAATTAATGGCTGTCAAAGGGCCGCACAGAGAGATACACGCTGTTTGTACGTAGTTGTACATCAATTACACAACAGTACATGCCACGTGCAGGATGTGTCACTGAACATCTTTAATGACTGCAACCCAAGTGAACCATTGCAGATGGCACAACCCTTACATAAATGTAAAGTAGTACCAATAAAACAAACTTTTGGCTTCTTAGTAATACCATAAATGTACAAGTGTGGAGTCAGTCACACGTCTCACAGCTAATACATAAATTATTTTCCGAGTCCCAAAATGTACTAGAATAAATAAAATGTTTGCAAAACGCCGCATTGTAGAATGTACTTGCAGTGAGGCAGTCGCAATTCCTGAAATCAGGGTGTAAACAGACAAGGAAAAAATTCCCGGATTTTTCCCAGATATCCAGCTTAAAAAATGCACTCTTACCCGGGCGAAAATACACTTTTTCCGTGCTAAGTGACATCCATAGATTTTCCCTCCCAAGTGTAAAACTTATCAATGCTTCGAACGGTTAACGTTTTGTACACTGGCACAGAAGTTCGCGGAAAAAAAAGGAACAAGGGAGAGAAGTTTTGGAAAGACCTTTGATGTCAGCAACATATACGCTGCATATTTTCGTATTACGAAAGTGTAAATTCGAATTGCACCGAACACACACAGCACCCCAGTTTCTGGAGCTTCGAAATCGAGATTTCGATCCCCTTTTGTCAGCCAATCTTATCTCTTGTCACGTGATCTCGCCAGCCGATGGCAGCAGATATTCAGAGCATAGGACACGTGATGTGGTAAGCCGATAGCAACATTACTTACATAGCGCACGGACACAAAGAGCAAAAGTTAATGGTTTACATTAATATGCATAGCGTCGCAACTAAAAAGCTAACCTTTCACATATAATATTGGTCCCTGAGATTAATAACATACAAGGGAAGCTAAGCTTTCACATCTAACATTGATCTTTTTTGCGTGTGTTACACTTAAGGTACTTCACACAAATGTGCCAGTAAATTTAAAATATTGACGTGAATGTCTCATTTTCTGGGCTAGAAATTATTCTATGTGGCTGGTCCTGAAAGTGTTCACTTTTAAACGAGAGTCAAACACTGTTATTTAAGAAATTCAACCCACTTTCTCACACGTAACAATTCATCTTGCGTAGAAGCAAATTTACTTTGAAAGTAACACTTTTCAAACCACCATTCGCAGTACTACCCCGAGACTGTCAGAAATATCTTCGGCTTAGCAGTAGCCAGAGTTCCACAAAACAGGCATTACTGTGCGTGCGCAGCTGCAGTGATGTAGGAAGGCCGCATGTTTGTGTGTATAAAGCATAAAGAGAGCTTAGATTACGGCATAAAAGAAACAGGACACGAGAGGATACTCCGTGAGCATAGGAATTATGTAAACTATACTAAAATGCATAATTCGGCCTGAAGTGCACATTGGTTTGTGCAGACTTACAATGAAGTATGTCCCACCTGACATTAAGATTTTCAGTACGGTTTTTGGGACGTAAATTTTCCTGGAGTATCAGTACTGTACTGTACTATCTCATGTCTGGTTCTTCATTATCACATGATCTCACACATGGCATAAGATGGAAACATGCACTTTATTCTTCAATGAACAACTGTGGAATGAAACACTTTGTTTCAAATAAATTGACTGCCTCAGTGGGAAAGATTAATGAAGCCAAATATCTTTAGCAAACTGACAACAATAAATTCATTGTTCTGCAAAGTAAACTATTTCATGTTCTTCAAATTATAATAAAGTAATACCTGTACACACACACACACACACACACACACACACACACACACACACACACACACACGAGTTTCCAGAACGAGACTTTCACTCTGCAGCAGAGTGTGTGCTGATACGAAACTTCCTGGCAGATTAAAATTGCGTGCCGGACCGACACTCGAACTCGGGACCTATGCAAAAGTCCCGATTTCGAGTCTCAGTCCGGCACCCAGTTTTAATCTGCCAGGAAGTTTCACACACAGTGGATCAACGGTGATCACCCCGTGCTCACCTGGATTCCGGTGACGTCTCCGCCAGCATCCCGCTGAGTTGGACTATGTCTTCTGGCCAGGTTCGCACTGCGTCAGCCCAGCCCTGCGTCGCCATCACTCGGTGTGTGTGGCCCTTTATGTAGGAGACGGCCGTCTGCCGGAGGCCGGGGCAGCAGTGTCGCACCGCGAGAACAGCTGTGGCCGCCGCGTTGTCCACCGTCAGCCCAGCGGCCAGCTGCTGCTCACACTGGGCCTTCAGGCTCGCCACGCCGTACTTGTCGGCGGCGACGAGCAGGCGGGGGGCCAGGCTCGCCAGCTGCGGGGCGCGGAGGGTGTACAGGTACGTCAGCAGCTCCCTCAGCACCGGCCCGTCCACGTCTGCGACGTCGACGAGGCCGCCGCGCGACTCCGCCGTGTCGTGGCGGAACATTGCTGCAAAGACGGGGCTCCCGGCCACGAGGACCGCCCTGTGCACCACCAGCCGCGTCTCCCCCGCCGCCAGAGTCACGGTGGCGCCCTCCCCGTCATCCAGCAGGGCGCCCAGGTACACCGGTGTGCTGTGCTGAGCTTCGTTGCCGGCCGCCATCGTAGTCGATTCTGAAACACGGCGTTACGGGGCAGCTCTTTATCGTTACGCAGCACCGTCGACAAGTGTACCTGCGTCGGTCGACAGTTCGCGAAACCTGTCCGTGCGTGTCAATTACGACACCGAGATACCTGCCACTGGTGGACAGCTCATTTTTACGGATGAATCCAGGTTCTGTTTACAGCATCGTGATGGTCGCATCCGTGTTTGGCAACATCGCGGTGAACGCACATTGAAAGTGTGTATTCGTCATCGCCATACTGGCGTATCACCCGGCGTGACGGTTTGGGGTGCCATTGGTTACACATCTCGGTCACCTCTTGTTCGCATTGATGTCAGTTTGAACAGTGGACGTTACATTTCAGATGTGTTACGACCCGTGGCTCTACCCTCCATTCGATCCCTGCGGAACCCTACATTTCAGTAGGATAATGCACGACCGCATGTTGCAGGTCCTGTACGGGCCTTTCTGGATACAGAAAATGATAGACTGCTGCCCTGGCCAGTACATTCTCCAGATCACTCTCCAATTGAAAACGTCTGGTCAATGGTGGCCGAGCAACTGGCTCGTCACAATACGCCAGTCACTACTCTTGATGAACTGTGGTATCGTGTTGAAGCTGCATGGGAAGCTGTACTTGTACACGCCATCCGAGGTCTGTTTGACTCAATGCCCAGGCGTATCAAGGCCGTTATTACGGCCAGAGGTGGTTGTTGTGGGTACTGATCTCTCAGGATCTATGCACCCAAACTGCGTGAAAATATACTCACATGTCAGTTCTAGCACAATATATTTGTCCAATGAATATCCATTAAATCATCTGCATTTCTTCTTGGCGTAGCACGTTTAATGGCCAGTAGTGTATTTGGTACTTTGTCCCAAGGTGTTTGACACAAAGATTCGATCAGGGATGTAAAATCTTTCGGTAAAAGAAATCGACTTATTACAGGGTATACAACCTGCCTGTGAAGACAATTTTAGCGATGCTGGAAAGAGTAATTGGCAATCTGGTGTTATTATAGGTAATTACAAATTCTAAACGTTGCAAATAAAATGTCTTTAGGCAAAACGAAATAATTAACAAGTAGTTTGTTAACGTGGTCGTCACCTGCAGCAAGCACAGAAATATTCATTTTGTAAATAACAAACGCCATTTTCGTTCTGTGATTTATTTTATTTGTCCATGACGCTTTTCGCCTACTCGCAATTGTAGGTTATGAAACAGATCATCATCTTTTTTTGCCTGAACAAGTGGCCACTTAATTATTCGAATGTTTGGCTGGCATTTGCGTTTCCTCTCACTTGGTCGCGGGCTGCAGATCGCACTATAAAATCGCAAGACATAAGCACATTTTCACGTTAGAAACTTTTTACTTCACAATTTTAATGTTCTTTGCGCTAATTGGTGTACAGCACAATTATTCTTGTGCCAACAGCTACGCATATTTTGGTAAAAACTGATCTAGAGTCGTAACTGTTGTGTGTTCAATTTGTTTCTTTTAAATTGGTTTGTATATCTACACGTTGCCAAAGAAACGGAGTCTAGCGGCGGCATTCAATTCATAAAACAGCGGCGCGGCGTATGTCGTCGCAGCCAATTGGCGCGCAGCGGCGCACGCCGCCGAGCCATTTCTCGTGATTTTCTCGAGAACTGCTCGAGAACTAGAGGCTCGAGATATTCTCGGTGCGCTCGAGTCGCCGCGCCTCGCCATCCCATCACTGGCTGGCAGGGGGCGACGTGTGTCGGGCTTCGTGACGTCAGCCGCAGCATACAAAGCACACGGCTGCTGCACCTCAGCTCACAACACCACCCAACTCGAGCGGTTCGTTTGTGCGTGGACCGCTGAAACTCAGTTGTCCTACTCGACATGTAAGTACTGTGGACTCAACACCTGGACCTTGAGACTCATTTGGGTTATACACACGCGTTCGTCCTCTGTATGACCAACAGAAAATGCTTGTAGTTTATCAGTTGACTAGTGTTTTGACACGCAATGTATGTTTCGGTTTTGGTGTAAATCATCCTTGCATACAGCTATGGGACACCAAAGGAAATAAAGTAAGTTTCTTGCAAACTTTAACATTTAAAATTTGCATTTGACTTGAAAATGCAACGAATACAAATCGGTGCCTCTAAACTATCAATCATTGCTTTTGCAGTTCTGGTTTTATCAGTTATCGACACGAACACAATCAAAGTGAAGAGAAATGGATTACGAAAGCACGCTTTTCAGAGCACATACTTGTCTTCTCGGTAATTCGAAGTGTATAAACAAAAAGGAATTACAGTACTGGGGCCAGAAGCGTAATATTTTCTTGTCGTATTACTGTATCGAATACGCATTTAAGACCAGAAAAGCGTTCAAAGTTGCGTTTCTTATGCTGTGTTGTTCACTAAAACAGTGTAACATTTACTGCACAAAATAAATATCGCGTGTACAAGACAGAAATGACGAACAAGAAGCAATTGTGAACACTCGTCTGCTAATGTTTCGTGGGATCCAAGATGGCGGCAGCCCCGCCCACTGACTTCGAACAATTTACAGCGTCAGTCTGTAGCGCCGTCCGTCTCCCCTCATTCCGCCTCCATGATCCAGCCACTGTTCCAGAACCGGACGCGGCTCTGACGTCACGCGATCCTCCTCCTCCCAGCACTTTGACCCCCCGGCAAGTAAACCACGTCGCGAATCGCTGACCGCAATTCTTGACAGCCGCCTTGCACTTCGAGGGGAAGGATGTAATATTTACCTCTCCTTTTTCTTCCATATAAAAATTTCTGTCTAACATCACACACGAAGACGGAATAGGGCTGTCGTGTTCGATAACATCTTGGTATTAGAAGGTATCGTTAAAGGATTTGGATTTCCTTCCACAAGTACTTTTAACTCGAATTAAAACCTTGCAAACAACTATGCAGCTGAGTACCGTAATGGATCCCTAAGTAGCGGTGGGTCGGAGCGCCTGCTGCCCGCTGCTGACAGCGCTCTGAATTCTGGGTCGGTTCCCTCGTGGCGCGGCCAGCGCTGCGGGTTTCCAGCCGTGCCGAGGGGGTCGAAACAGCTGCTCTGTCGCGGCTTTACCACAGGTCTCGTTCCTCAATGACACGAACCTGTAATGGTTTCTGCCAAGTGGCAGTCAGCTCGGCTGGCTTAACAGAGAGGAAACACGAGTGGACGGCGTTTAATCTCACCTTCCTGAAGAAGCTGTGTCGGATTTGAAACATTCGTCAAAAAGTCGCTCTTTTCTGTTCGATTTGCTGTAATGTAATGCCGCAAAATGTCATGGCGGCATACGAGAGCGTTACCTCTGGAAGTATCAGTTACTGCTGGCAAACTTCCGACTTTAGTTTTTGCAGCTGCCACCAACCACACGGTGTTGGAGATGCGGATTGCCGCACAAAACGATTAACTGGGAGGACATGAGGGGAGGTTCTTTTACGCCTGGACCAGAGATTTCGCCAGACAAAAGCTGTACTTGGCACTGTAATGAAGTGTTTCAGCAAGTTATAAGCACTGCGCGATTTCATCACGTAAAGGCTGTACATTACATGTTCTCCTGTGAAAGTATACTGATGTACACGTGTCGAGGTGTTCCCGGACAGAAACGCCAGTTACCAAATCGCCATTCCAGACCGCTGACCGGACCCGTCGTCCGTTCTTGGCAGCGGTTACGTCAGGTGAGTTTCCCAGGAGTCCGTCGCACGCCACGTAGTGTAACGCTGAGCTGCCGACGGGCGGCCAGACCTGACTGCGGCGTGTACAGGGCGCACAGCCGCGGGGTCGAAACTGCTGTCCAACAGCGGGGCATTCGTTTCACATCCTTCTCAAGTTCTTGGCCGAACATTGCGTTGAGGAGATAGATAGGCAGCTGAACTGCGGGAAGTTTGTTATAGCTTTAGTTACTACGTGTCTAGTAGTATTTCCGTAGAAATTTTGGAACACGTGAGGCAATACTGACCTTACATTACGTCGTTCCTTTCTTGTTGCTTCCATCGCGACGAACTGTTTCCATCGCAATCGCTAAGCGTGAAAGGAAGCTACCGTACAGACACAGGAATCTGTATTTATACTTGGCAGAACTAATTACATACTAACATAAGCGTCGGTATTGCTTTCGTTTCCCAAAAGTGATAAATATTTCGATTTCGGAAAAGAAGCTCTGTATTTGGCCAAGATGTCGAGGAAGAAGGTCCCTTACGTACTGGGTGAGTCGAGTAAGATGTGGAGACGGCGGTTTGAAAGCGCACAGAAGAAGTACGGGGAAGGGCGTCCCTTACCTGAGGGATCGCTACCTGGCGAAGGGGCAGGCGTGGCAAATGTCCGGCGTTCGTCCAGACATCGCTGCATGAGCAACGAACTGAAGAATCCCGGGAGGGTGAGTACGTGCAGCAGGGGGGGGGGGGGGGGGCGGAGCGCAGGGACCAGCAGTGAGCAGCGCGCACCAGCCCGTGCTCTCGCGGTCAGCGTAGCCGGGTTCGATTCCCGGCCGAGTCTCTCGGCTGGCGCCCGTCACCGCAGCTCATCTTCACCTCTGCCCGACTGCTGAGGCAGCTCTTCCTGGTGGCTGGGGGACTCTACTGGGAGCGTCGCGAACTCAGTGACGAGGGAGGAGAGGAGAGGAGAGGAGAGGAGAGGAGAGGAGAGGAGAGGAGAGGAGAGGAGAGGAGAGGAGAGGAGAGGAGAGGAGAGGCTGACTGACACTCGACGAACCACTTTTATAACCGGAACGATAAACGATACAATTTGTCTTGTCAAACTATGCCAACATACGAACAATCACATCTTTCATATAAGCTGAAGGAAACATTCTTCCACCTGAAAACTTCATGTGGCCTACACATTTTTTATGGCCCGGTGTTTTACGCACCAGTGTGAAACATCGCTCTCGAAGATATGAAGTGTACCCAATCTACCATTGTGAATCCAACAGTATGCTCTCATCCGCGCAATCCTAATTCGTTAATTGCTCTATTGCAACACATGTCTCGTGTAACAACCAAATCTAAACGGGAAGTGGTACCGAATTAATACTGTGATGCGGAGTGCAGTAAGACTGAGTAACCGCCTGCATCACGTTGCGGTATGTGGAGGAGGGTACTGTGCGCACTCTCGGCCTCGCCGCTGCGCACTTCCCTGCCGGCGAGGCCGCTGACGTCACCGGCCGACCCTGAGCTGCCGACACGCAGTTATCTGACCTGCGGTGCGCGGACACGGACGCCCGCTTCCTGCGGCCAGACTGCTGTTTGGCAGCGCCAGCGCGCCTCCTCCAGACTCACGGGCTTGCAGCGAAATGAGCACGAGGGCGAAATCCGGAAACTGCAGCCAATACAGACGCTTACAGACCCACTCGCCATTCGCGAGCGGAACAGGCATAAGCGGGTAGTATTATGAAGAACAATCGGCACTTCTGCAGTTTAGGGGGTAAATGCGCTGATCACGAGGAAAGTACCTATTTTTTGAGTAAACGCGTATTTCTGAACATATAAGCACATATATGCACGGAATACCAAAACGTTTCTTATTTCAAAAATTGTGTGTTACAATCATATCTGATGCGTTTCGTACGGATGAAAAAAAAAATAGATCAATTAACTCCCTCAAAAATTTTTTTTTATCAGAAATGACGTATTGCATATGTATGCACGGAATTTCAAAACCTTTTTTTTTGCAAAAAAGATGGAATTAATAACAAAATTTTCTCAAAAAATCGTATTTGTTTATTTTGCACAGATGTACATTAAAGCTCGAATCACAGATTAGATAAAAACAGCTACCTCAAGTTAATTTGCGGCATTGCGATAGATTTTTCGAACACGCTCAATGAGACTGTGGAATGGCTTTTCCCCAAAACGTTGACGCCAGAGAAATTCCGCAGAGCACGGTGAGTTCCGAAACGCCTTTTATTTTTTTCTTCAGCTTTTTGGCAGACTGACTCCACGTGATCTGTGGTATCGTTTGTAAAGGGATCGACAAAATAAAGCGAATGACTGACAGATGATTGCAGCCCATGATACCTATGGTGTTGTAAGCTTGCCAAAAATCGGAAACTACTGTGGTTCCAGGCAAAACATACTGCTGCAGCAAATGCGTAGCATCACGACGTGGCACAGCAACCATGAAGCTTTGCTTTGTCTCAACGCCAAGAGCCATTGCTGCCGCACACTATGACCTTTACTTTCTCCTGAAGAAGCAGCTCTCGTCTATTTCAACAGTATGGCCAGGGCCGCACAAAACTATTGGCTCAATTACGAAATATTCATGGCAGATATCCCTACAAAATTGGCACCAATCGACCACAGTCTAATCACTGCCAATTTTGAGCTCCCTCATTAAAAACTTTTGCTTATTGAGTTCGAAAGCCCACATGTAAGACAGTCGCAAAATTTTAGAAATGTCCGAATGACTGCCAGCAAAAAAATGACATTTTCCTGACTGAACATTTCATTCTGCAGGCCCTGCCAACGGAGCAGCGCCAAATATCGCCATCTTTCCCTGTAGTTTTCTCCTGTGTATCCAACACAATTCCCATTTTCACACACCTTATCGTTCTTCAAAGGACCTTGTTGCCTAGCCCATTGTATAGAACTTTGGGTGTTCTCCGTGACATGGTATAAATCTTCCATTAGAAAGTCACTCACATCTCGAAAACTTCTCGCCATTTTGGCACAGACAGTAATATACGATACTTCAAAACAGACAGCCTCAACAGAAAAATATAGATTGTTGGGCGCACTGATCAACATATATATAACTGTGAGCAACAGGGACATATACCATATGCAACAATATGCAAAGCCAACTATAGCTATCATGGTTAGGATGTATGAAACTGTAAGCTTTACCTACGGGTAAAGACTGAAGAAATATATTAAAGAGTCTGCAGCATATTGGCAAGTTGGTCGAAGCAGACAGTTAATTGATCTTTTTTTGCATCCATATGAAAATAAGTACTTTTTTGGTATTCCGTGCATATATATGCTTATATCTTCAGAAATACTCGTTCCCTTCAAAAAAAGGCACTTTTCTCGTGATCAGCGCATGGACAATATAAACTGCATAAGAGCCGAAACATCGTGTTGAGCATAATAGTATTTTAGTCGATACTAATGCCCTCCGTGGTACTATCCGTCGGCAATTACGACAGTATTACATCGGTTGCATTCCAGGGCTCCGTACATTAAACACGAGGCAATTTTATTGAGAAGAAGACCAAGTCCGAAGTATGCTACCTATTTATTCGGGTGTACTTTCTTTCACGGTTTCACTTCTAAACCGGAGTAACATTTGTTTCGTAACTGAGCATTTCTGAGCGAACTCTTAATTTTCTTTCATTTCTATTCGGCCATTTAGTAGCAAGCTGGATCTATTCTGCCTGCATAGCCCGAGTAACAGTGTGAGATACACGTTGCCGCCTCTTCGGGTCACTAGAGCAACTTTTTTTCAGAGTAAACTGAGCACATTATTGGTAATTAGAACAGCATGCACTTCGCCGCTCTTTACACTGAATTTGACGTATTGCTACCGGCAAAAGTTCCAGTACTTTTTTGTAAACAAAGCTACGACAGTTCGGAGAACAGGGCGTCGTTCTTGGAGCGTGTTGTGACCACAAGTACAGTCACTCCACAAACTGTTCGACCGGCCGTGGCGCATAGACTATAACACAGTCATACAAATATCGCTGAGAAACGAATAGTAACTATTTCCTTACATCGGTTGATTTCGACACTTGGCAATAAACCGGTCTTCACCTATATTTGTGACCAAACGCACGCTACGTAAGACCGCCAAACGGGTCCCGCCCCACTGGGCAACAGCCGCGCCGACACACGGCCTCTCGCGTTCGTTCGCGTTCCACCCAGCCCACCGAACAGCTGCCTCTCCGTTCACTCATACTCACGCCATATAGGTCGAGAGCGTTGCGAAACTATAAACGAAGAGATACGTGCCTCAGGTTGTTTCGACGAGGAAAATGTTTTGGAGAAACCGCCGGTACACACAGCAGCACAGCTACGAGTATTACACACAGGTTCAATCGCAGCAGAAAGTACGAAAACAAATCGCGAAGCGGTCGTGCTGCAGTTCTGTCCGAGATGGAGAAACGGCAGCTACTTCGAGAAGAAGTCATCAAAAATTCGAAACAGAGCGCCCCACACCTCGCTACTGGTTTTCGTGTGCGTACAGGAAGGCCTGTTTCTGCACGAACAGCCCGCAGAAAACCGTACGTCAGTAAAGTGAATAGAAGAAAGCTAGTTGCATTTCAAAGGGAACACAAATCAGGTGCGTTTGGTTTCTGCAGGAAGGTTGTATTTACTGACGAGAATGGATTTGAGCTGTTTACGTGTAAAGGGCGCGTAACAGGGTGGAGAAAAAAGTATTCTGAATTTGAACAGAGAAATTTAACAGCCCCAGTTACACATGGTTTCAGTACATGTGTGAGGCTGCTCATTGATGGCATTATTGACCACAAGATGCACCATAAATACCCTAAAAACAGTACTGTGAATCATATGGGTATTATATTTTCACACAAGACATTAATTCAAAACGTGCTGCTCTAACTGTGGCTCTTGTATAACAGGCCCCACTGGATGCAGACACCCCAGGCACTAATCCTATCGACAATTTGTGGCATTTGCTCGACCAAAACATCACGTCAGATATCAATAGAAAGGAGTAATGCCGTAAAATTACAGTGCAAACAACACAATCTCTGGTGAAATCCACTCCAAGCAAGAATGCCAGCGATTATAGGAGGAAAGCAGGCCCTACTAACAACATTCTATGTTCAAAGTGTGATTTACAGTACTGCAGACGAATACTGATTTTGCGTCTTACATTGCCTATCTGTACTTCTGAATGCTCAAACGTGTTTATTCACGGAGCAAACCTGTGTTTCTTTATTGCATTCTCATTTTCACTGATCAATAAGGACGTGCTTGTACCTGCTTCGTTTCCATCCGCCAGTTTTCGACCCTTTATACACCCTTAAACATACGATCACGTATTAGACGAACACTTTGCGGAGTCACTGTGTCACCGGATAGCCGACATTCCGTGTCTGCAGCTCCGAGCACGTTTAGACTAGACTGTAAATACAACACGACGGTATCTCCAGCTTTAAGAAAGATTTCGACACCTCGGCGGCACATTACGCAGCGTTTTACGGCCTAAGGTGTGCATGGCGTACGTCAGACGGCGCCTACATTCCTAGACCCAAATTCCACGAATTACGTTGCATGTATTCCTAAAATATGAAGCACAATTAAGGAAAATAATTAAAAGGTAACTGTCATTGTGACACACACACACACACACACACACACACACACACACATACACAGAGTGGTCTATTGATCGAGACCCGGCCAAATATCTCACGAAATAAGCGTCAAACCAAAAAACGACAAAGAACGAAACTTGTCTAGCTTGAAGGAGGAAAACAGATGGCGCTGCCACAGGTCAAACGGATATCAACTTTTTTTTTCTTTTAATAGGAACCCCCATTTTTTATTATATATTCTTGTAGTACGTAAAGAGATGAATGTTTCAGTTGGACCACTTTTTCCGCTGTGTGATAGATGGCGCTGTAATAGTCATAAGCATATGGCTCACAATTTGAGGCGAACAGTTCGCAACAGGTACGATTTTAAAATTAAAATACAGAACGTAGGTAAGTTTGAACATTTTATTTCGGTTGTTTTAATGTAATACATGTACCTTTGTGATCTTATCATTTCTGAGAATGCATGCTGTTACAGCGTGATTACCTGTAAATATCACATTAATGCAATAAATGCTCAGAATGATGTCCGTCAACCTGAATGCATTTGGCAATACGTGTAACGACATTCCTCTTAACAGCGAGTAGTTCGCCTTCCGTAATGTTCGCACGTGCATTGACAATGCGTTGACGCAAGTTGTCAGGCGTTGTCGGTGGATCACCATAGAAAATATCCTTTAACTCTCCCCATAGAAAGAAATCCGGGGACGTCACATCCGGTGAATGTGCTTCGACGACCAATCCACCTGTCATGAAATATGCGACTCAATAGCGCTTCAACCGCTCGCGAGCTATGTGCCGGATATCCATCGAGTTGGAAGTACATCGCCATTCTGTCATGCAGTGAAATATCTTCTAGAAACATCGGTAAAACATTACATGGGAAATCAGCATACATTACACCATTTAGATTCCGATCGATAAAATGAGGGCCAATTATCCTTCCTCCCATAATGCCGCACCGTACATTAACCCGCCAAGGTCGCTCATGTTCCACTTGTCGCAGCCATCGTGGATTTTCCGTTGCCCAGTAGTGCATATTATGCCGGTTTACGTTACCGCTGTCGGTGAATGACGCTAAGTAGAACGCGTGCAAAAAATCTGTCATCGTCCCGTAATTTCTCTTGTGCCCAGTGGCAGAACTGTACAGGACGCTCAAAGTCGTCGCCATGCAATTCCCGGTGCGCAGAAATATGGTACGGGTGCAATCGATGTTGATGTAGCATTCTCAACACCGACGTTTTTGAGATTCCCGATTCCCGCGCAATTTGTCTGCTACTGATGTGCGGATTAGCCGCGACAGCAGCTAAAACGCCTACTTGGGCATCATCATTTGTTGGAAGTTGTGGTTGACGTTTCACATGTGGCTGGACACTTCCTGTTTCCTTAATTAACGTAACTATCCGGCGAACGGTCCGGACACTTGGATGATGTCCAGGATACCGAGCAGCATACTTAAGACACGCCCGTTGGGCATTTTGATCACAGTATCCATACAACACAATATCGACCTTTTCCGCAATTAGTAAACGGTCCATTTTAACACGGGTAATGTATCACGAAGCAAATACCGTCCGCACTGGCGGAATGTTACGTGATACCACTTATACGTTTGTGACCATTATAGCGCCATGAATCACGAAGCGGAAAAAGTGGCCCACCTAAAACATTCAAATTTCTCTACGTACTACACGAATATGTAATAAAAAAGGGGGGTTCCTATTTTTAAAAAAAACGCAGTCGATATCCCTTTGACCTATGGCAGCGCCATCTAGTGGGCCAACCGTAGCGCCATCTGGCTAAATGAGTGTTCCTGTTTAAAAAAACGCAGTTGATATCCGTTGGACCTATAGCACCGCCATCTAGCGGGCCGAAAAGGTACTTTACACTAGGCGACAGAAACTAAGGAACAAATGGCTTTGAGCACTATGGGACTTAACAGCTAAACTAAGGAACAGACACTCACGGTTTCTCGACGTCGAAGCCCCCGAGTAATGCGTTCGTCTCGGAGCGATGTTCCGGCAACACTTGTACGACGTCTTCTGGCAACCTTTCTCGGAAGAATTCGTCAGAGCAACTGGCCGAGAAGTGTACTTCCGCACTGCTAAACTGGCAGGTCTCCAGTAGCGGAAAAGTTCTCCTCGCCTCTGTGGCGGCACAGAATGGCCACCTCACGTCAGTCGCGACCGGGTGACGTAATTCACGCACGCGGTCACGTCTGCACTGGTTCACACTAGGGCAGAAGGCCAGCGTGGGAGGCGCGCCGCCGTGCCGCTGTGTGGGCGGCAGGGGCGTAAGTAGGGGAGGCGGGCCGGCCACAGCCGCTGCCCCCGCGTGCCGCCCCACGGCGTCACGCCCCCGCAACAGAGGAAGGCCACTACTTAGTGTTACTTAAGCATCAATAGCCGACACACTATTGACGGTGTTCTTCAAAACTATTGATACGCGCCAAAGAAACTGGTATAGGTATAGTCTGTCTGTAAACTGAAGAGCGAGCAGCGCCTTTGG
Organism: Schistocerca piceifrons; assembly: GCF_021461385.2. Classification (NCBI taxonomy): domain Eukaryota; kingdom Metazoa; phylum Arthropoda; class Insecta; order Orthoptera; family Acrididae; genus Schistocerca; species Schistocerca piceifrons. Next base: position 171,127,870 of record NC_060148.1, on the reverse strand, counting down.
TGGGGGAAGTGGCCTTTCCCGGAAGAACGCTGCCACTGGCCTACAGGGCCACCCAAAATCAGTTGCCCTGTTACCCGTCTAGCGGTGTAGTTCAGCGTGCAGTGATATACTGATATACGTCGTTTCTGTTTGTGGAATCTTTGTTGCCAGCGTCAGTCAGTTGACTTTGTGTACTCACTGATATACTTCAGTATCCCGAAGTGATGGATAATCGCCCTGCATTGCAAGAAAATGTGCGGAATACGAAGAAGAGGAGGTATTTGCGGAGTAACGAGCGTTCGATCGTCTCTAACGTTATTACAGCGTGTGTTAAGGAGGCAACACAAAAAGAACTGTTGGTTAACATTAACAGCCCCAATCAAAGGGCTGCAGTTTATGCAAACGTCAGCCTCGCCACTATAGGACGCATAAGGAAGGAACGTGAAAACAAGCCGCATGGTTTACTGGAATCGCCGCGAAGGAAAACTGATAATTTAGGGAGGAAACCCATCGTCATAGACAGTTTCACAAAATCAGTCATTCGACAAACGATGGAGGACTTTTACATAAACCAAAAAATAGTGCCGACATTACGGAAATTGCTTAATGCCGTGAAACAAAAAATACATTTTCCTTGGCAGAAAGATGTTTTACACAAGACATTGCGTGAAATGGGATTTACCTGGAAAAGATCTGTAAGTAAACGAAAGATTCTCGTAGAAAGAACGGATATAATTGACTGGCGATGTAAGTATCTGATCCAAGTGAGGAAATTAAGGGAGCTAGGCAGAAAATTCTTTTATATTGATGAAACTTGGGTGGACAATAACATTACTTACAGACAATGTTGGCAGGGCCCTGGCGTTGAGGGCATTATGGACAATGTTAGCGGAAGCAATAGGATTATAGTGGTGAATATTGGATCAAAAGATGGGTTCTTACCCAACACACAGTTGGTTTATAAAGCGGGTTGTGCAACAGGAGACTACCATGGGCAAATGAACTACGAAAATTTTTCTAATTGGATATCGAATAAAGTGATTCCGAATCTGCCACCGAACTGTGTTATTGTTATGGACAACGCTTCATATCACAACAAGGAACACAACAAAGCTCCAACTAGGTCCTCGAATAAAAGCGAAATGATTGAATGGTTATTAAAAAATAAGGTGGAAGCTGAGTTGACAATGAGAAAAACAAAATTATTTGATTTAATTAAACAACATAAGCCGGAAGACAAAGTATTTGAAATTAATAAAATACTTGAAGCCCATGGACACACTGTGCTGCGACTTCCACCATACAACTGTGACTTAAATCCAATTGAAATGGCGTGGGCAAAGCTCAAGAATTTCGTCAGAGGAAGAAATATTCTTGGAGATATTTGCATGACGAAGTTGCTGCAGTTGGTGAAAGAATGTATGTAGACATTTTCTGAGCTTCCATGTTTTATTCCGAACTAAATTTTGCCGTAACCGAAAGAGAGCGTATACAAAAACTTGTCCCAATTGTTACAGGTTTTGAAACGATAAGTCAAGATGACTGGAGTGCATACTGCCTCCACGTGGAGAAACTTGAAAGAGAATATTGGGTTAAGGATGGGGTTATGGAAGACGTAATAGACGCTATAGTTATTAATTTAGAAAGTGATGACGACGAGGACGACGACGACGACGACGACAGTAATGATAGTGACAATGTTGATGATGACCTCTAAAATACGATGTATGTAAACAGGCAATGAATATTTTTTTGAAAAATATGTTGTGTGTTCTTTCAAGCCTGACTCTGCTCATACACTATGAAATTTCTTTTGGTAGAAATGTAGTACATGGTAGTAAAAGATTTTCCAAGATAAATACGGTCAAATGTTGTCCAAAGCAATAAATACCATTATCACTTGTTGTACAAAACCAGGAATAACTTGAAAGCTTCATGGTAAAATCAATTAACGTTTCGCTAGCAGAACGTGATTCAATCACGTAATACATTTAATGCCTAGAGAACAGCAGCATTTGAATATACTCTGTCACTAAAACTCTATCTCGGTTACTATTCACATGATTCTAAGGAATATTGCTTAAAACATGTGTGCAATAGCTAATCTAAACACTACTGCAATTTCTTTCGAGACACGTATACCGATTCTGGACTTCTATGTAAAAAGCTTGACATACAAGGTGCGTTCACATATTAATTTTTATTTTTTGGTAAGAACTTTACTTGTTAATCTACAACAATGTTATCGTATTCAAAATATTCCCCAGTACATGCTATACACTTATGCCAGTGCTTTTTCCAATTCCCAAAACACTTTAGGAATTATTTCCTCGGGATAGTTCATAGGCCTTTTGACTGCATTTTTAATCTCACCCATTCTTGTAAAACTGCTGTCCTTTAAGGCCTGCTTTGAAATGTTTATACCACTTGTGTGTTCTGGGTTTACTCATAAGAGACTCACCAAAAGCAATATTTAACATTCCTAAAAATTTGATACACTTTATTCCATTCTTATAACAAAATTTAGTACAGATTCTCTAATCTATTTTTATACAAAACAAATAATAGTTGATGCTACCAAAACACATATAACTTTTTTGACAACTGAGAGCCGGCCGCGGTGGTCTAGCGGTTCTGGCGCTGCAGTTCGGAACCGCGGGACTGCTACGGTCGCAGGTTCGAATCCTGCCTCGGGCATGGGTGTGTGTGATGTCCTTAGGTTAGTTAGGTTTAAGTGGTTCTAAGTTCTAGGGGACTTATGACCTAAGATGTTGAGTCCCATAGTGCTCAGAGCCATTTGAACCATTTGACAACTGAGAACTGGGTAAATACCCAATATGCAAAACATTGCACAGATACTTTTGAGACATGTTTACGAAGAGAGTGGCAAAAAAAGCAGTGCAAACCGAACTAATACAAAACACGGAATTATAAATTTCTGCTTACTTTTTAAACACTCTTCGTGTTGCAAGAATTGTTAAGTTCCAATGCAGACCCTTTAAAGAAAACTTCTACATTTTAGTAAGAACAAGCCTTAAATTCTACAGGTTGATTGCACTATATCTGGTTCGTCTTACGAATAGAGGAACATACATTCACATGAAGAGGCATTCGGTTCTATGTTTGTAGTAGAATACTGACTTCCGTTCTTATGTTAATATTATTTACTCTATAATGTTTTGTTTCGAAGAAGCTATCGTCTTTTGTTTTCCTTATACTCTTAATGCATTTGTCTAAAAATAAACACAGCCGGGACGTATCTGTACGCGGCGTCGCCACAGATATGAAGCGCGCACCGCCGCAGGGCCGGTACTACGTTGTGAAACAGCCTGTAGAAGCGCCCTGTGACGTAGCAGGGTAGGCAGAGTGGGGACTCGCTCGCTCGCTCTTCAGTTTACAGACAGACTCTATACGTATTCAGACACAATATAAACACGCAGAATATGGCGCTGCGGTCGGCAACGCCTGTGTAACACAAAAGTGGCGCAGTTGTTAAGCTAGACGCAAATTAAGACGCGTATAGCGCGACCCAGTGCAGCGCGCGTTTTCGTAACTTCACAGGTTCAAATGGGACTGCTCGAACTGCGACGCGACGCGACTGGGACGCGACGCGCGTCTGCGCCAGGTCGCGCGGCGCTCTGGTTGCGGCACAGTTTCTCGCGCCGCGCGAGCACTGAGGCAGGGATGGGGCGGGGAGGCAGTCCTGCCGTATGTCCACTTGGCATGGCGCATATGGCCAGTGAAAGTACTGCCCATCCGAAAAATACGGCCTTGCTGTATACTGTATTTTACTGTCACTGAGGTATGTTTCGTTTTGCGCCGTTTAAGCGCTCCATCTATTTTCGTTAGTACATAATAGTTTTCAGTTACATACATCTGTACAGTTCTTTCGTTTTGTTTATTCTTTTGTCAAGAACAATGCACGGTTCAATAACTGGTGAGCCATTAGCAACGCGGATTATATTTTCTGCCTCCAGAATGTTTTCAGATCGGAAGAACGGACAGACGTGAAGGAAGTGATTAAGGAAGTAAGGAATATTATAAAATCACGTGATTTAGAGGCAAGGCAGGAAAGTAAAACACGGTTATCTACTTGTTGCCTGTTACGCTGACGTATCTCTACGATCTGTTGCAAAAAGTCGAAAACGTGTAATTTCCACAGATATGACCCCTTTGTGCATCTGGAAAAAATCGTCCAAAGGAATGTAGTACGCATGTTCCACTATCGTTATTTGGATACTGATGTAATGAGAGACATTATACTATGTACATGTGGACATCACATTTCCACGGCAAGCTAGAAACAGTCGAAAAACAGTCACAAATAATCATCTTTTAATTGGCTCGCCATGTTGAGAGAAACGATTTCAATTGTTGCATACACAGTGTGAGCATTAATAAACGAATTATGCAACAGGCTACACAAATAAAAAAAATGTCGGTATTATTACGAAAGTAGGAGTTTCCTGAAAGAGTGTGGTAATTAAATATATTTAATTTGTTGAAATGTGTTGCTGACAAAGGCACCTCTACTTTCATGACAATGTTTTTCGAACTATCGCTCACGAGGCACAAATGGCTGCCTTCCACATTACTTTCGTGCGCATTATGCTCAGCTGCTGACAATGCACTGACCACTGTGTTGTGCGACAGATCATTTTTTTTATTTTTCTCAGTAAGAACTATTTTATTCGCGAACTGCACATTGTGAGTTTTGCAAGCCGTATGTGAGTAACCAGCATCTGGCGTCTTCCTATCATTCCGCCTGAAAGAGCGCTCGTCATTAATTTAAATCATGCTCAGATCAAGAGAAGGAATAAAATCCTTGGGCAAGTTTCCATTCCTGTCGCTCAGTGTCAAAAATACCGATGGGTTATGGGGATTCAACCAAAATTCCAACAGAATTGGCAGTCTTTGTGTGAGTTGTTGAAGTTTTCTGATTCGAAGAAACATCACCATTTATGAGTAACGTCCACATTTCTCTTGTTGACAGGTTTAATAGTACTTCCATTGTCAAAACAAAGCGTAATTAGCACAAACTCATCTCAGCAGCTACTGCGACAGAATTCTGAAACAGAGTCCCTCATTCAACAAGTAATTGGCAACAAAGACCTCAATAGGTTACGAAACTTTGGAGTAACATAAGAGAAGAAATTTGACGTTTATTTTTATACTAGGGAACCCTTGTTTCACTATATCAATTCTTTTATCTCGGCGGCTCGCGCATGCCCGCCCAGACGCGGGAGATTGCTGCGTTGCCAGTTGCAAACGACACACGCGCTAGGAAATCCGAAGAACTTCTGGTCGTGTGTAAAGTACACAAGCGGCAAGACGCAGTCAATACCTTCGCTGCGCAGTGCCGATGGTACTGTTACCGACAACTGTGCCGCTAAAGTGGAGTTATTGAACGCAGTTTTCCGAAATTCCTTCACCAGGGAAGACGAATGGAATATTCCACAATTCGAAACACGAACAGCTGCTAGCATGAGTTTCTTAGAAGTAGATACCTTAGGGGTTGCGAAGCAACACAAATCGCTTGATACGGGCCAAGTCTTCAGGTCTAGATTGTATACCGATTAAGTTCCTTTCAGATTACGCTGATACAATAGCTCCCTACTTATAAATCATATACAACCGCTCGCTCACCGACAGATCTGTACCTACAGGTGGAAAATTGCGCAGGTCGCACCAGTGTGTAACAAGGGTAGTAGGAGTAATCCATCGAACTACAGACCTATATCATTGACGTCGGTTTGCAGTAGGTTTTTGGAGCATATACTGTACTCAAACATTATGAATAACCTCGAACGGAACGATCTATTGATACGTAATCAGTTGTGCTACTGGATTCGTGACTTCCCGTCAGGAAGGTCGCAGTTCGTAGTAATAGACGGCAAATCGTCGAGTAAAACTGAAGTGATATGAGGTGTTCCCCAGGGAAGCGTCCTGGGACCTCTGCTGTTCCTGATCTATATAAATGACCTGGGTGACAATCTGAGCAGTTCTCTTAGGTTGTTCGCAGATGATGCTGCAATTTACCGTCTAGTAAGGTCATCCGAAGACCAGTATCAGTTGCAAAGCGATTTAGAAAAGATTACTGTATGGTGTGGCAGGTGGCAGTTGACGCTAAATAACGAAAAGTGTGAGGTGATCCACACGAGTTCCAAAAGAAATCCGTTGGAATTCGATTACTCGATAAATAGTACAATTCTCAAGGTTGTCAATTCAACTAAGTACCTTGGTGTTAAAATTACGAACAACTTCAGTTCGAAAGAACACACAGATAATATTGTGAGGAAGGCGAGCCAAAGGTTGCATTTCATTGGCAGGACACTTAGAAGATGCAACAAGCTGTCTAAAGTGACAGCTTACACTACACTCGTTCGTCCTCTGTTAGAATATTGCTGCGCGGTGTGGGATCCTTACCAGGTGGGATTGGTTCAAATGGCTGTGAGCACTATGGGACTTAACATCTGAGGTCATCAGTCCCCTAGAACTTACAACTACTTAAACCTAACTAACCTAAGGACACCCCACACATCCATGCCCGAGGCAGGATTCGAACCTGCGACCGTAGCAGTCGCGCGGTTCCAGACTGTAGCGCCTAGAACCGCACGGCCACCGCGGCGGCCCAGGTGGGATTGACGGAGGTCATCGAAAGGGTGCAAAAAGGGGCAGCTCGTTTTGTATTATCACGTAATAGGGGAGAGAGTGTGGCAGATATGATACGCGAGTTGGGATGGAAGTCATTAAAGCAAAGGCGTTTTTCGTCGATGCGAGATCTATTTACGAAATTTCAGTCACCAACTTTCTCTTCCGAATGCGAAAATATTTTGTATAGCCCAACCTACATAGGTAGGAACGATCATCAAAATAAAATAAGAGAAATCAGAGCTCGAACAGAATGGTTTAGGTGTTCGTTTTTCCTGCGCGCTGTTCGGGAGTGGAATGGTGGAGAGTATAATTGTGGTTCGATGAACCCTCTGCCAAGCACTTAAATGTGAATTGCAGAGTGATCATGTAGATGTAGATGTAAGAGAAGCAACGCCATAGTATAGTATAGTTCGCAAACATAGCGTATACTTTCCGTATGGTCGATTTTAGTTGCCACAAAGTTGAGAATGAAATGTGGACAAGATATCTAAATTTCATATAAAATTTACTGTATAACAATATCTCATTAAAGTACCTGATAGGTGACGTATGTAATATTGAGAAATATTCCGTCTTTCGCGACTGTAATAAAACTTATTTCTACCACAGTCATTTCGCTTTTTTCCAAAACGTTCTGATTAAAACAAAGTTGGCGAACTACACAAAACTGAATTCTGGGCGTAATAAAACATAGAAACTAAAATATATTGTGAGTGAGGCACAGTGCGCAAACAATTTGTATTTGTCACAACGGATAGCAAATACTTGCCAAAACATAGATCAGTCGACGAAAACATTGAATATGACGTTGCCAAAGCAGCCAAGCAAACAATTGCGTCAGACAATCAAGTAGCTCGGCAACGTACGAGCCGAAATTCTGCCCTCAATAATACTTTTAATACTGTCGCGAAAGAATATATCTCAATATGAATAGTAGAACAGCGACTGCGGAAGAGAAGATATACAAACAAAACAGATAACATGAATGATGTTTGTGTGACTTTTCGCTGTTTTTAATTGCTGTGAAAAGAAATACTGGAGGACGAAATTAGAAAAACCGAGAACTTATTGTTATTATAATGAAGAGACAAAGCACTAGAAATTTCAAAAAAATACATTCAAATTCATGCAGTTGGACACTTTGATATTGTTTATAATTAAAGAAAATATCAAGCTCCGAACAAGGTTTCTTTTAATCTCATTTTGTTCGTGTTTGTTCGTTTCATCTGCTCGTGGCGGACGTCGCAAGACACCCGTTTTGGTTCGTCGTTGATCAATTAACTCAGTTTTTTTTTTTTTATTACAGAGGGCAGATAACCCTCTGACCGAACACGCCGAGTTAACCGTGCCGGCATGAAGGTTTGAACTCGGCACCTTTTGCGTAGCCCCTATGCACCTTAACCATTATGGCAACGCAGCTCGTCGGTGAACAGAACTCCGGGAGGATTCTAAAAAGGACGCAAAATACCGACAAACGCTGTTGGTATGACTATGAATTACTCACGTTTCGTCGAAGTACAATAGGAAATAGACAATTACCGCTGTTCTTTATTGCGAAAAAAGAGGTTCGCGATAATGATACAAACGCCTTTCCTTGATATCGCCTGAATTAGTAGGATTATTGCTTGTTTGGTTTAATTAATAGAATATGAAGCAATTGGTATAAAGAATGCTTTTCCCAAACATTCTATAAAAGTCTGCTATCATGACATTGCTTTTGTTCAGTTACTTTATTTATAACTGAACGTTTGTAAACTGAAGACACTCGTCCGTGCTCTGCACTGCAGTCGAGCTCCGGCAACGTCGTTCTCTGTTCATTGGCTGACTGTTTTGTGACGTCAGATGCGCGGAACGAACCTAAACCCGGCCGCCGTCATAAATGACGCGCACTATGACTGTCGATAACTCTTAAAAAATTAGTGACTGGAGTGAAAAAAAAGGAAGTCAATTTGCGCTTAGCCTCACATCGGTTACTGCTGCTACAACGGCAGGTTAACAACAGTGAAGTAAGTTGGAACGTGGTGTGACAGTCGGCGGACTAGCCATGGGACAAAACATCTCCGAGGTAGCGATCAAGTGGGGTTTTCCCCGAACGACAATTTCACGAGTGTACCGTGAATATCAGGAATCCAGTAAAACAACATCCCAAAACATTCACGAGTCTATAGAAGACGATTTCATTATAAACGACCCGATAATGACGATAGTGCAGAGGCTAATAATTGATCGTTAGTTTATCGATGTTTACGTAACTAGTCCTACCTGTTGCGTCCACGAACACGCCTGCCCTGCTGTAGGAAAGCGACTGAGCGCCGCCTCGCAAGAGACTGTTCTAGAAGAGGAGGGGCGGCGGCTGCGACGTCACGTGACCCCTTCGCCCCCGCCCCCCCCCCCCCCCCCAACCATCAGCAGCTGACGCAGCGAGCCGTCACGTCAGCGCCTCCTGCACTATTATTCTCTCTCTCTCCAAGAACGGAGCAGTCTCCACGCTTCCCGCGACAGAACACTGCATTCCGAATAAACCAACTCCCTGTACGTCCGCTCAGCCCCTCTCAGCGCCATTTTGACAGCTACGCCGTAACGACCCAGCGTTTGCTGCCACTCTGCTGCTGATGCGTACGGGCGGGGCTGTTCTCTGCAGTCTGGCCTGAAGCTACACCACCAATGCTGCTTTCGTGCCAGCGCTCTCCGAGGCCCCCCTCTGTGGACTCTGCGCTACGGATTCAGTAGCCGAGTCTCCCTCTGCTGTCCGTGTTACGCTCCTTCACTTTGAGAATACTGTTCTATCGTGTTTGATTAGATAGTCACAACGAAGTTGAAAGGGAAGATATATTTCGCTACAGGAACAGCGCAGGCGAATTTGTTTCGCCACCTGGGACATCCTTAAATGATGAGAGTTATCGAAGTGGTAAAGACAATTGTAGAGACCCCATCTTTAGCTTAAGGTCCTGCTAGATATACGTTTCATTGAAACAAATGTCGGAGGTGACCGAAGTCTCTTCCAGCGATGGCAGACGATAATACTTTTCCGCGTGTTGGGCGTAAGTGGTGTGAACGCTTTTGTCCTTCACAATTCCTACAGAAACTATACTCAGATGAGGTGCTTTGATTTTTTGATGAATCCTGCAAACTCGTTGCTCACGGCACAATAAAGAGCGAGTCAACCATTACCGCATAGACCGCGAACTTCGTGTGTCGATTCATCTTGTATTGCGCCTACCAGAACCGGACGTACAAGTAGTGGTACAACGATTGGAGAAAAGCAAAACACGCTCCATCTGTCACCCAAAAAAGAAGAGAAAGACTTCTTATCTTTGCCATTGCTGCAAGAAGTCAATCTAGCTAGATTTCTCCGAAAAAATTCCAGCTAGTGCACAGGAAACCTCTGAGAAGAAAATTAAAACCTGAAAATTAGTAGTGTAGTTTTTTAATGTTTAATAAAGTTTTTAATGTCTTATTACATGATAAAAAACAGTACCGGCCATTAAAATTGCTACACCAAGAAGAAATGCAGATGATAAACGGGTATTCATTGGGCAAATACATTATACTAGAACTGACATCTGATTACGTTCTCACGCAATTTGGGTGCACAGATCCTGAGAAGTCAGTACCCAGAACAACCACCTCTGGCCGTAATAACGCCCTTGATACGCCTGGGCATTGAGTCAAAGAGAGCTAGGTTGGCGTGTACAGGTACAGCTGCCCATGCAGCTTCAACACGATACCACAGTTCGTCAAGAGTAGTGACTGGCGTATTGTGACGAGCCAGTTGCTCGGCCACCATTGACCAGGCGTTTTCAATTGGTGATACGCCAATATGGCGATGACGAATACACGCTTCCAATGTGCGTTCACCGCGATGTCACCAAACACGGATGCGACCATCACGATGCTGTAAACAGAACCTAGATTCATCTCGAAAAAAAAAAATGACGTTTTGCCATTCGTGCACCCAGGTTCGTCGTTGAGTACACCACAGCAGGCGCTTCTGTCTTTGATGCAGCGCCAAGGGTAACCACAGCCACGGTCTCCGAGCTGATAGTCCGTGCTGCTGCAAACGTCGTCGAACTGTTCGTGCAGATGGTTGTCGTCTTGCAAACGTCCTCATCTGTTGACTCAGGGATCGAGATGTGGCTGCACGATCCGTTACAGCCATGCGGATAAGATGCCTGTCATCTCGACCCCTAGTGATACGAGGCCGTTGGGATCTAGCACGGCGTTCCGTATTACCCTCCTGAACCCACCGATTCCATATTCCGCCAACAGTCATTGGATCTCGACCAACACGAGCAGCAATGTCGCGATACGATAAACCGCAATCGCGATAGGCTACAATCCGCCCTTTATCAAAGTCAGAAACGTGATGGTACGTATTTCCCCTCCTTACACGAGGCATCACAACAACGTTTCACCAGGCAACGCCGGTCAACTGCTATTTGTGTATGAGAAATCCGTTGGAAACTTTCCTCACGTCAGCACGTTGTAGGTACCGCTACCGGCGCCAACCTTGCGTGTATGCTCTGAAAAGCTAATCATTTGCATATCACAGCATCTGCTTCCTGTCAAATTTCGCGTCTGGAGCACGTCATCTTCGTGGTGTAGCAATTTTAATGGCCAGTAGTGTATAGCCAACAGAAAAAAATTAGACTGCAGGGTATTTGAGTTTTCAGAGCATTAACATTATTAGTAATATGCTGAGAAATCCTTGGGTAACAGAACAGATATTGAATTTAATTGATGAGAGAAAATATAAAAATGCAATAAATGAAGCAGGCAAAAAGGAATACCAACGTCTCAAAAATGAGATTGACAGGAAGTCCAAATGGCTAACCAGGGATCACTAGAGGAGAAAAAAGTAAGGATGTAGAGGCATATTTCACTAGGGGTAAGATACTGCCTACAGGAAAATTAAGAGAGACCTTTGGCGGAAACAGAACCACTTGTAGGAATATTAAGAGCTCAGGTCGAAAACAAGTTCTAAACAAAGAAGGGAAAGCAGAAAGGTGGCAGGAGTATGTAGAGGGTCTATACAAGGACGACGTACTCGAGAGCAATATTATAGAAATGGAAGAGGACGCAGGTGAAGACGAAATGGGAGATGCGATACTGCATGAAGAGTTTGACAGAGCACTGAAACGCCTACTTCGAAACAAGGCCGGGGCAGCAGATAACATTCCATTAGAACTACTGATAACCTTGGGAGAACCAGCCCTGAGAAAACTATCTAGTGAGCAAGATTTAAGAGACGGGCTAAATACCCCCAAGACTTCAAGAAGAATATAATAATTCCAATCCCAAAGAAAGCAGGTGTTGACAGGTGCGAAAATTACGGAATTATTAGCTAAGTCACAGCTGCAATATCCTGACACGAATTCTTTACAGACGAAAGAAAAAACTGGTACATGCCGACCTTGGGAAAGACCCGTCGAGTTTCCGTAGAAATGCTGGAACACGTGAGGCAATACTGACCCTACGAATTGTCTTAGATTAAGGAAAGGCAAACCTATGTTTCTAGCATTTGTAGACTTAGAGAAAGATTTTCACAATGTTGACTGGCATACTCCTTCTCAAATTCTCAATGTGGCAGGAGTCAAATGCAGGGAGCGAAAGGCAATTCACAATTTGTACAGAAACCAGATGGCAGTTGTAAGAGTTGATCGTCATGAAAGGGAAGCAGTCGTTGTGAAAGGAGTGAGACAGGGTTATGTTAATCTGTATGCTGAGCTTACAGAAAAGGAAACAAAAGAAAAATTTGGTGTAGGGATTAAAATCCATGGAGCAAAAATGAAAACTTTGAGGTTTGCTGATGACATTGTAATTCTGTCAGAGACAGCAAAGGACCTGGAAGAGCAGTTGAATGGAATGGACAGTGTCTTGAAAGGAGAATATAAGATGAACATCAACAAAAGCAAAAAGAAGATAATGGAATGTAGTCGAATTAAATCAGGTGGTGCTGAGGGAATTACAGATCAGGAAATGAGACACTTAAAGTAGTGAAGGAGTTTTGCTATCTGGGGAGCAAAATAACTGATGGTCGAAGTAGAGAGGATATAAAATGTAGACTGGCAATGGCAAGGAAAGCGTTTCTGGAGAAGAGAAATTCGTTAACGTCGAGAATATATGGGTCAGGAAGTCTGTTCTGGAAGTATTTGTACGGAGTTTAGCCATGTATGGAAGTGAAACTGACGATAAATAGTTTAGACAAGAATAGAACAAAAGCTTTCGATATGTAGTGCTACAGAATAATGGTTAAGAATAGATGGGTAGATCACATAACTAATGAGGAGGTATTGAACAGAATTGGGAAGATGAGGAATTTGTGGCACAACGTGACTAGAAGAAGGGATCGGTTGGTAGGATACGTTCAGAGACATCAATGTATCAGTAATTTACTATTGGAGGGCGGCGTGGAGGGTAAAAATCGTAGAGGGAGACCAAGAGATGAATACATTAAGTAGATTCAGAAGGATGTAGGTTGCAGTAGGCACTGCAGATGAAGCTTGCACAGGATAGAGTAGCATGGAGAGCTGCATAAAACAAGTCTCTGGACTGAAGACAACAACGACGACGATACTGGACAATGACATCGATCAGTTTTTCAGCATTATTTTGCAGGAAGAATAAAGTCATTATTGGCTTTTAGTAGTACTGGAGTCTCCACAGAATGAACTTCTAGATTTAGCCTAATTTCACAATTCGAACACTTGCCTGCAACCTATTAAGGGCGCGTGTGTCTTAGTCTACGTATACGACAATCAGATGCGAAATTGCGTTCGGTTACATGTACGTACACAGTCTTGGACATAAAATCTAAGACGAAGTCAGTCTCTCTCACTTAAGGTGACCAATAAAACCGACCGTCCCTAAGAACGCGAAGTTTAGCGATCTGCACAATCAGTTAACACTGTCTCAGCAGGAAGTGTTGTCTGCTTCCGTGTGTTGTGTGAGCCCGTGGGCTAGGTGTAATCGTCGTGTATTCTGAACTTACAGGGCCGTGTTCGCGTCCATTGTACAATTGGGTCGGAAGTGGAAAAAGATGTTTACTTTTGGTATAATAGATGGGTGAATGCAGGAGGCAACTCGAAAGATTTGAACTGTATGTGGAGAGAGTGTTTTTGAGGGAAAATACGCCAGAAAAAAATGGTTCATATGGCCCTGATCACAATGGGACTTAACGTCTGAGGTCATCAGTCGCCTAGAACTTAGAACTACTTAAACCTAACTAACCTAAGGACATCACACACATCCATGCCCGAGACAGGATTCGAACCTGCGACCGTAGCGTTCGCTGGGCTCCAGACTGTAGCGCCTAGAACCGCACGGCCACCCCGGCCGGCAAAATACGGCAGAATAATATTTTCTTGTTACAACAAAGATCGTTCTGACATGAATGATTTTCCAAATCAAGCAAGTCTCGAATACTGATGTGACTGATTACTATTTAACCGTCATTCGACGTTTCCATTCAACAGGCAAAGTTCACAACTCTCGTGTAGGGGTGCTGCATGCTCTAATTCGAAAAACAACAAAAATCAACACAGTGACTATTATTGCAGTTTTGCTTCAACATCATCAGGTCGTTCAATGAGCATTCCTAAGCAATACTCCTGGTAACGAGTTACGATTCCTTTAACGTTAACTTCCTATGAAGAAATGAAGGGCTGAGCCCTACCAAACGGCGTAAACTCGTGCAAAGAGTAGTGTGAACATAATATTTTCCATCTGATAGCTCCAACAGTGTGTTTTGCACTACGAATTCTTCCCCCAAGGGTGTGTCCATCACAGCTGGAATTTGTTGCCAAGAATTGAGACACCTTTCGGTCGCCGTGTAAGAAAGTCGACCGACAAAACTACATCACGCGTGCTGCTACATGATAACGCATTCTGTTGATGTGAGGAACAAAACTATCCAGGAGATTGATAGGGAAGTCATCTCTCAGGCGCCTGTCCCTCATAGTATACGCGTAAACTTTTACCGTTTCCCGCTCTTGATCGATCAACCGTCAAGGTAATTCATTTCTGGACGAAAATGCTCTTCAACCTACACTGTTTTAATGACATCGTTAGGACCAGTAGATTTCTGCAGGCGTACAATTTGTAAACTACTTTAGCATCGTCAGATTGTTTTAGATATTGTGAAAGAATATACTGTTGCTGATTAATTTCTCTTACCGATTAGTCTTGTGTTCAATAAACGAATGGAAAACGCAATTAAAATACTGACTGTACTAATACAAATTAAGTTGAACTTGCTACCAGAAACATCACGACTGTAGCCTATCTTAATGAAGCATCAAGTGTCTGTAAGACGATTACGCCTATTTTAACGCGAATTACTCTGTATTTACTTCATGTCCTGTATCATACTCGAGTATTACGAGAATGTGGCAGTTCATAGACGAAATTATGTATGCACAACAAAGAATACGTCGGCAGGAAAGTGGCGTTATGAATTTCTCAGTACCGTTAAGGTTTTCGCTCTGACACTGTGGGGTACGGAAAGTAGCGAAACGAATTTTGGTCGAGCGTTGTCTTAAGATTGCCTTATTGAGTTTCCGACTGCCTGCTTGCAGCTCCGCCACAAAAGAATTACAAATGTGGCTTTCAGCGATTCTCGAGTGGCTAACGAATGCAGCTTTGCACCTGGCAGGCGCGCACGCTACCTCACAGCTGCAGCGTGTGTGACTTACTTACCGGCCCAGTGGCCGCTGTGAAAATCACTCGCATTATTCAACTGAAACATGACACGAAAACATGGAGTGAATGTAGCAGCATAGTTCTGTGCCGTCAAGGAAGTAACTCGCCGGTCGCAGAGTTGCCAACCATTCTGCGTTGTTGCCAAGTTCCAGGAAGGATACCAGCTGGGAGTGAAGTGACTACAGCTTCGAACGAAGTTGTGGGTGGCAAGGGCCGGAATATCCTCATTAGATGCCGTATTCGCACTTCTCAAGCTAGGTTTAGGAGCTGGAGTCTTAATTACTTGCAATACATCGATGCGCCGAGTGCGAACGAAACGTCTTAGATTAATAACTGCGACAGTTATTTGTGTTTTACTGTCTTAATCGGACCGAAACCTTGAACGCGTGTTCACCACACGGTATTCACAACTTTGGAGCTTCTGCAGCGGTTCAGTTGGCAACGTGTCTTCGCTGTACAACACTGTTACCGAAGCCGCCATAAGGCAGGCGCGACGTGGCTTCTGTGTCGCCACCTCTCCTTACACGGATATTCTGCCGTTGCTCCAAACGTGAAGACTCGAGGTGAATTCGAATATTCCGAACGGCGAAAATCTGATTTTTCTATTCCTCCAGCGCTTACATTCAAAAAATTGTTACAGTAAGCATCAGAAAAGCGCCTGTGAACCAGTCATAATTACTGGAATCCGACAAACTCCATCTGGCATCTGATAATTGTGGAAAACTAATTTTTTCATTTGCACAGCACCGCAGCATGAACTCGAGGGTTTCGCTGGATTCCTGTACTTAATTTCGTTGTCATCGTTTTCAATGACAGTAGAGGAGGAAAAAGACCATCTGAGTTGAAGTATACTTTTCCAGCGGGATTTGAATCTTTGGCTAAAGTTGGAATAGCACATTCAGTGGGTTATCAAGATTGTGAGCATTCACACATTGCTGCAGTATAGTTCATTACCTCAATTTTTACCACAGTTTTTGGTAGATCTGGAAAATTCTATAGTTTCATACACCATTGAGTATGGTTTGTATGCTGTGCAAAATTCATCAAAGAATGTGTCTTATGAAGCAGAGTTTGCCTATAGCAACAAACGCAACCAATAGTAAGTGAAAAAACGATAAAATTTCACATATAAAAATTGTTTTGTTATGTTTTTGAACTTCCACTGCTATAAGTGTGAATCCTGAATCCTTCCTGGTGATGCTGAGAAAATGGTTCAAATGGCTCTGAGCACTATGGGACTTAACAGCTGTGGTCATCAGTCCCCTAGAACTTAGAACTACTTACACGTAACTAACCTAAGTACATCACACACATCCATGCCCGAGGCAGGATTCGAACCTGCGACCGTAGCAGTCGCGCGGTTCCGGACTGCGCGCCTAGAACGATGCTGAGAAAGTTTCATAAATTTGTAAAAGTAAAGGCAGTGGAAATTAAAATGTCCTGCGGTGCCTCTCGTATTCCAAATCGGTCCGTTTGTCGTCCTGCCCCTCCCCCCTCTTAAACAGTCACAGTTTTATTCAATCAATGGAAAATGCAGGATGGAATGTAACAATATTAATAGAGGCAAAGTAGCTACTCAGCATATAGCTAAGACGCAGATAGGCGCAACAAAAAGATTTCCACACTTAAAGCTTTCGGCGAATGGCAGTGTGGTTTCAGTTGCCTGAGACTGCACTCGTGTGTGTGTGTGTGTGTGTGTGTGTGTGTGTGTGTGTGTGCGTGTGCGTTTTGGGAAAGGCCATTGGCCGAAAGCTTTAACTGTGAAAATAATCCTTTTATTGTTCCTATCTGTGACTCAGCATCTCCACTGTACGGTGAGTAGTTACTTTCCTCCTCGTAATATTGTTATTGTTTCACTATCACTGAAGATTAACTTTGATTCCGATAAGGTGTCCTAAACCTAGTAGCACATAATTAATACTGAGCTAGACTGTGCTCTACAAATAAAAGCGGCTGCTCCCGGCCACCTTTGGTGTGTGGTGGAGGGTACTCGGGCCAGCGAGGCCCCCCCTCCACCAGTCCAGCTGCACTTTTCTTTTCTTTTCCATCCTCAGTGCTGATGGCGGCGCTCGGGCGCACGTCAGCTTAATGCTCTTTTCACACCTTACACTTTCCTATGTAATTAAGGTTAGACTATGTATGACACACTGGGCTTCCTTATAATTATTTTCTAATTACTATTATGCAGTTATTAATTTCAGAAATGAGAATCTGGGTGTATTCTGCATTCTGTACAGCAGTTCCCTCCGCTTTCGCGTACTTTCTCATTACATGTGCCATTTGTTGCACGCCTGTTTGTGATTGCCGTTCCTACTCGCTAATAAAGTCATCAGTAATTCTCTAGTTTCGGTTCTCACACTTGCCAGTTATGACGACGTGCAGTTTAACTGATCTCGACACTTCTGACCTCTTCAAAACGGGGCCATTTTCAGTAATTTTTGTCTCGCTTAAGTGTCGGTAAATGTGATGTCAGAGACTGCCCATGTTTGCAAAGCAGTGGCTTACTGTCAACAACGGGTAAGTCTTCTGTCGCAGTATGTGGCCAAACGAAATAAAATGTGCCATACGTGTCTGTCAAACATAATTCGTATGTCTCCACAAATGTTATCATTCTGACATGATTCGGTCCTCTGGCGCAAACTAGTAACAAATCATCTCGAGTCTCGCAGTTATCGCCCTGGAAATGACAGAATTTAAATCTATATTCTACCGTCGTTACAGGCTGCACATAAAAATTTACGCCGCCCTTTAATCTCGTCTACTGAACCTCGAGTAAAGAAGTTGGCCAGCGGCTGCGTCAGAACCGGTAAGATTCACTCTTTCTTGAGACACGACTGCAACAACTTTTCTGCACAACAAGCTGCACACAACTCGACGCGTCTGCAAGGGATCTCTGATGCTTTGCTCTCTCAGCACATCATACGCTCTCTCATCACGCAAATTTTTAACACGAGAACAGCCAGACGAAGCGCTGCAACGTGGAACAGAACAAGGAAAGTGTGGCGTGTGGCTGCTTCCGTTTCATCAGCAAATCTCAAAAGAGGAGACGTGACGTCACACAACGATACTAATGAATACGAAAGGTTTTATTTTACGAGGCACGGACGTTCGCCAACTACTAACCAAATCGTCGCCTCAGTCTAACCAAGATATTGGGGAACGCAACAGATTTCTCGTCCACCACAGCCTCGATTCCAGGAAATTGTAAAAATACTGAAACACACGCAAGCACGTCGGGCATGACGCCACGAGTCGGCCACAGGAACAACTTCCGACGTCTCTTTACTTTACAAGTGAGCTGACGTTTGTGATATCAGACGTCAAACGCGCAAGCGAGAGAAAGATTCAGAACGGTTTGGAATTATTCCTGACGTGCCTTCGAAGCCTCCAAGTGCTCTGGCCATGGAACGCTGTGCGAGTACGGTCTGGTTAATTTGCGCTTCGTTTTAAGCAAAACCTGGTTTTCCGCGCGTGTATATCTTTATGACGTCTTATCTCCCAACGTGTTTGGCGTACAATTATATAATTTCGCCGATACTTTCAATGGTGTCTGTAGGTACTAACTGCAAACTATGTTGCCAATAGCGTCGGTACTAACGAAGCAGTGAAACGCCATGACTGATGCCAAGGTTGAAGGCATGAGCAGTGAAAGTGTGGTAAAATTTTTTGGATGTGAGGTCCGCCAGTTGAGCAAAACATCGTTTTTCTCAATACCCAAACATGTTTCGGCACCACTGTGCCATCATCAATGGGTTTTCGTTTTTATTTATTCCGCAATGTGAAGATTTTTGTTAAATGATTATAAAATTATGTTCATTTTTAGTACAAACAGCAGATCACTTCTTGTTGTAGATACCTTTGCGTTTGGTGTGCACGAATTGTGTGGATCACATTTGTGTTAATTACTACTGGTAGCTTGTCATCTGCAACCAAACGATGTTGATGAGAAAGTTTTTTGCTGCGAGTTAACATGTAACGGACATTTTTTCACAGCAGTCACCTGCAGACGAGAGCAAGACTAGTTTTGAGATTTTACTTTCCAGCTTACGCCGAGAGCTAGGATTAGACTACCACAGCCTGAACATGTTAACTGGAATACTCTCTTTCAAATTCTGAAGGTGGCAGGGGTAAAATACAGGGAGCGAAAGGCTATTTACAATTTGTACAGAAACCAGATGGCAGTTATAAGAGTCGAGGGGCATGAAAGGGAAGCAGTGGTTGGGAAAGGAGTGAGACAGGGTTGTAGCCTCTCCCCGATGTTTTTCAATCTGTATATTGAGCAAGCAGTAAAGGAAACAAAAGAAAAATTCGGAGTAGGTATTAAAATTCATGGAGAAGAAGTAAAAACTTTGAAGTTCGCAGATGACATTGTAATTCTGTCAGAGACAGCAAAGGACTTTGAAGAGCAGTTGAACGGAATGGACAGTGTCTTGAAAGGAGGATATAAGATGAACATCAACAAAAGCAAAACGAGGATAATGGAATGTAGTCAAATTAAATCGGGTGATGCTGAGGGGATTAGATTAGGAAATGAGACACTTAAAGTAGTAAAGGAGTTTTGCTATTTGGGGAGCAAAATAACTGATGGTCGAAGTAGAGAGGATATAAAATGTAGACTGGCAATGGCAAGGAAAGCGTTTCTGAAGAAGAGAAATTTGTTAACATGGAGTATAGATTTAAGTGTCAGGAAGTTGTTTCTGAAAGTACTTGTATGGAGTGTATGGAAGTGAAACATGGACGATAAATAGTTTGAACAAGAAGAGAATAGAAGCTTTTGAAATGTGGTGCTACAGAAGAGTGCTGAAGATAAGGTGGGTAGATCACATAGCTAATGAGGAGGTACTGAATAGGATTGGGGAGAAGAGAAGTTTGTGGCACAACTTGACTAGAAGAAGGGATCGGTTGGTAGGACATGATTTGAGGCATCAAGGGATCACAAACTTGGCATTGGAGGGCAGCGTGGAGGGTAAAAATCGTAGAGGGAGACCAAGAGATGAATACACTAAGCAGATTCAGAAGGATGTAGGCTGCAGTAGGTACTGGGAGACGAAGAAGCTTGCACAGGATAGAGTAGCATGGAGAGCTGCATCAAACCAGTCTCAGGACTGAAGACCACAACAACAACAGTACTCTACAAGGTGTGTCGAAACTAGCAATTCAAAAATATGGTACCTGTTAATACCACTACCCATCTCGTTTGACTGATGTCTCCGCGCAAACTGTTAGTCATAGACAAAAAATAAATAGGACCTTTTTGTAGCAAATTAAATTTAGTTTAATCGTGTACTAAGACACGTTCTCCTTGGAATACGAGGTGTTATTAAGAAGAACGTACAGAAGTAATAAACATTCTACCTCGGAAACCATTCGCAATATGGCAATTGTCCACATGAAGTGTTTTGTTCAGTATCACTTATACTATCGCATCTGAAAGCATGTACCTTTCCTCCTCACTCGCCCTGTATATGGCAAAGTGCCTTAATTACAGTGCAAAGTGGACATCAGCCGCTGCTGCATAACAATCTGTTGCCCATTCACATCCAATGGATTACCCGTCTCCAACCATACCGTCTTATTCCAACCTAACCTAGAACACCTGTGCTACTGACCTATCAGCGTAACCAGGGTTTCAGGGACGTAGTGAGGAGTTTATATCACTCCTTGTACCTGGACGTTTGTCTACTGTTGGCATTCCTATTTTTTCGTTTACTTCAACAAAAGACGTTGAAATTACTCTCTGCGTATTAGTATCAAGAGATCCGCTTGCTGTGATATAAACTGCACTGCTTGCTCTACGTAATAGCAATACAGTTTATATTGTACGCAACTACAGTTATAAGAATGTATTCTCGTTAAAACCGCAGCAGCAGTTTATTTAAGCTAATAAAGTGTTACTCAACAACTCCTGTGGCTTTGTTTAACAAGAATATATATGTGAATCCTCAGTTTCTATCAAGAGACAATTGTGTCGTACAGACATTTGAAAAACTTGGAACGAGAAATGTATCTCGCGAAAGAAGTAAATGTACACGAACCTCGTTTATCACCGACCGCAAAGACGGCGTAAAATTTTATAGTAAATATTAAATTTAATCTTCGTATCAAGGAGTAAACTCCTTAAATGTAAACTTCTATGGAATTAATACGGGAGAATAACGCTCCTTGATTATTGTTGTAATAGGTAGAAGACATACTGTACCACGTAAGTTAGATGTTGCTAATATTGTACGTTAAAGTTCAAATGTGCGTTATTTCGATGTACAGTGAGCCCTCATGTTCCTTGCATCGAATTAATTTTTCTTAAGAAGCTTACAGCTCCACTATTTTCGCGGTCTCTGCTTCAGCAGACGCCATTACGCGTCTCCCTATAATTCAAACTGATAGCGGAAGCTCAGATCAGCCGCTTTAACATGTAACACATTTTTTCACAGCAGTCACCTGCAGACGAGAGCAAGACTAGTTTTGAGATTTTACTTTCCAGCTTACGCCGAGAGACAGGATTTGCCTACCACAGTCTGAACATGTTGCGTGGGTCCAGGATGATTTCAATATTTGAGTCCATGCTCTGAAAGTACAAATACGCCGAGGCTAATAATGCATTCAACAATTTTTGCATCTTGGACCACACAATTACACTCGCGCGTCTGTTTAAAGACTCCGAACAAATGAGAAAAATATAAATAAATAAATATCTCCTCCCGAAGAGACTTCACAACCTTTTGTTGTCGATCAGTCCACGAGCGAACTGCCGGTTCGTGAGTCCAACGGACACACCGTGAACCAGGAGTTCGCCTGTGCACTGCTCCATCACGAATATGGATAATAGTTTGCTGCAGTAACATCTGTAATCGTCACACCACGTATTTCTATATCGTTCTGACCAATGATGACTTTTCAGAAAATACATTGAGGACGACTGGTTTTAGCAAAAAAATGTTTCAATATAGGCGCTTAATGTACGGTATTGTTTTCCTCATTCAAATACTTACATTGTTAGAAAAAGGAGTGCTGTTTGGTAAGAATAAGCCACAGTCAGTCTGAAGATACACGATTATTAATCTACGTGAATACAGTACTAAACCCATAAAGACGAACATTTTGAGGTCAACGTAAGAATTCATTGATTTCTGCAATTACACAAATACAATAGAGACGAAATGGAGCACAACCTTATCTAACTGACTACCCAAGAGGCGGAATTGTCGCCGAAAACATTACTCCACAAAAGTAAAAATATCAACTTGCTGTTTGCAAATACAGGACAGGGAGAAACAACCTCCATTCCGTTACGTTATTCCCCACCTACAAGCAGGGTAGTTCTTTTATACATCAGACGTAACGAGTACAACCCAATATTTCGAGAAAACAATTCAACAAAATGGGGCGAAAATGACAAAAAATTCTAGTCCATGACTGTGCTTTTCATTCTTGCCTATAGTCAGTAAAACAGCAGATTTTACCGGAATTTCGATAGCGCTTTAAAATACCAAAATTTTAAATACGAAATTCGCTAGCATTTTGAGAACATAGTAACCTTCATAGTTTGCTTTATACGCAATAGTCTCGATGGAGAACACAGTGAGACCGCACAACTACCACGGCTTTTCAAAAACAAAAAAGTAAATAATTCAACATAGCGGGAACGAATGGAAATGGTCACCTTTACCTTATTAACGGAGAAGCAGATATCAACTCGGAAGCTGCAGCACAAAATGCGGACGCACGTCTTCACACTGGAAACAGCTCGCTACAAATGCGTCAGACAACAGAAGGCGCAGGGACTGCCACGCTGCAGTGCTGCCAACCGCTGAGAGGGCGGCGTGCCAACTGCAACCAGCCCCCCAGATGTCTCTGGTCTGCTCACGCAGTACTGGCTCTGGAATTTCTGTAACAATGAGACGTTAAAAAGAATAAACACAGTAATACGTCTCCATTGTGTCACACAACCATGAAGTACATTAGAATGGCGATAGGACTTCTGATAGCTTTTCTTATAAAATTATAAATATAGAATAGAGAAGAAATGTGAAGTGTAAAAATAGTTTTTGTCTGTCATCCCGTTCTGGGAAACGAACGATATGTTAATATTCACTTTAACTGCTCCAAAGGAAATATGAAACCTACTTTTAACAGTCCTACATACGGCTAATAAACACACTCTTCATAAAGCCATCTGCCAGGACCCGTTCTGGTTCGTCCTGTAAACAGTATCAAATCGGTTCTGGAAATGCGATTACCGATGCCGAATTTCCTCCTGTGTTTTTAAGGTAAAAAAATACAATACAACGGCATTCCATCATTTTACCGTTTTAAGCACATTCATTTTATCAGAGATTAAGTATGTAACTCCTGAGAATGCGGTCAGCACCTTTGTCCCGTCACGTCTGGCATGTATAACGGTGTTGGATGACAAAACCTTGCTCAATCAGCACTGCTCAAGTTATATAAGTTGCAGATACGTCACTGAATGACTTACAAACGTAATGACATTGTTTTGAATTCCAGCACATTTAACTGAACTAGCAGATCGCAGTAACGAAGAAGACGAATTTATTTTTGCGTGAATTCTCCTTGCCCTGCAGCCCACAGAGCTTTGTCGCTGCCTCAAGCGACTGACTGTTGCTGCTAGCGCTCCGGAATGTCGGCAGTTTAACTTCCTCGCGATCAATGGCCGTTTTATGAAGTAAATGAAAATAGGAAAAAATGATGATAAAGATACAAACAGCATTGAGACTTTACATACAGCATGGTAATAAGCAAGTAAACTTGTAAACGATAAATTACGTCTGTGGGGCACACAAAATTGTGATTAGGCTGCGTAAGGTCACATTTAGAGGTATGGCTCCACAGACAAATTCGCAAAAGTTATCTTTCTTCCCAAATGAGGTTACGTATTGTATACTTTACTGTAAAACGACACTGACTTCCACTAACCACTTGTGGCGTCATGTTTGCATAACACTTCCACCTCCCTACAGCAAACAGTTGTGTGCTCTATTACGCAATCTGTCGGCATATAAAAACAGTTCATTAATTTCGCAGTAGTCGTGGACGGGATATAAAAATTTGTCATCTCCTGGCTTCTTAATTATCACGTCAGCATTCAAACGTGTTATTTGAGCGTCGAACAGCGGTTTGTTCACATGCCGTGATAATGATTTATTATTGTGAAACAGCGGCTAGAGCTCGTATGCAGACGTGGAAAGCGTATCGCAAAAGTCGTCGTTCATTCCAGCAGAAACTACCTGCCTTATTCGTCACTAGAAAATTATACTTACTGATGTAAGCGACAATAATTTTTTCTCTCTGCAAAGTTAAATGTTTCCTCAGCTCTTCATTACAATTACATGTTTCCTCAGTTCAAGAGTTTTCAGTTCTTTACCAGTGCATAAACGAACAATTAATAAGACGTGCAATTTATAAAACGCCGTGAAAACAGCAGTGCGCCACAAAATTCCGTTAAACTGCAAAAGGAATATTTCGCAGTGACATTCTTGTGACGCACGCTTTCGGCGTTCTTGCCGCGTTAAACGTGAACAACGAATCAAGATCCGGACGAAACTCTCAGCCGTCTCTTTCTGGACCAGCTGGCTGCAGCCGTGCTGCCAAAGAGGGTGTCGACGTCAGCGACACTGCTTCCACCATGCTTGAAATGTAAACAAGTCTTGGAAATGACCGTAGACTGTTAACGCTAAGACAATAGCCGTCAAACCAACATCGGAGGCGAATTTGCTTACGTAGAAAGCTACTTATGAAAGTGTACATATATTTCAGAACCGACAGAGCTTGGTCTGTTATTGACCTCACTAAGAAAATACATTTAGCACTCGAAAAGTTTCCTCGTTTTAGGAAGTTAAGTAATTTCAAGGGCGCACTTTTTGTTTGGCTCTAGCATTAACACACTATAACAAAACCTCAGTGGTGTATATATAACCGTTTGCAACTCTGCGGCTTACGTACAATTTTTGTCGCCTTATTTGTGTTTTACAAGCTGACTGCTTGGCGTGTTTTCCATATTACGGCTTCTTCCATTGCCAAGTGGTTCTGTCGCCCTTTACATATTCCGTCCACATATTAATAGGCTGTTATAATTGTCGTGCTGATAATGGAAATGAAAAAGTTATTTTATCTCGTATTATGAAGGGCTGAGGGAACATTTCTGCAGTTTCTTTGCGACAGTGCCTGATTAACTAAAGATCACGGCAGGCGTCTCTTGCTGCTACACTATGATTACGTCGTAACATCGACACTCGCATCTCATTCATTGCGAACGGCTCTGCACTGCCGCAAATGCTACCCCTGTAATCGAGAAAGCCTGGCCTTACATTCTTCTTATTAAATAGAATATGTTGTTGTTGTGGTCTTCAGTCCTGAGACTGGTTTGATGCAGCTCTCCATGCCACTCTATCCTGTGCAAGCTTTTTCATCTCCCAGTACCTACTGCAACCTACATCCTTCTGAATCTGCTTAGTGTATTCATCTCTTGGTCTCCCTCTACGATTTTTACCCACCACGCTGCCCTCCAATACTAAATTGGTGATCCCTTGATGCCTCAGAACATGTCCCACCAACCGATCCCTTCTTCTGGTCAAGTTGTGCCACAAACTTCTCTTCTCCCCAATCCTATTCAATACTTCCTCATTAGTTATGTGATCTACCCATCTAATCTTCAGCATTCTTCTGTAGCACCACATTTCGAAAGCTTCTATTCTCTTCTTGTCCAAACTATTTATCGTCCATGTTTCACTTCCATACATGGCTACACTCCATACGAATACTTTCAGAAATGACTTCCTGACACTTAAATCAATACTGGATGTTAACAAATTTCTCTTCTTCAGAAACGCTTTCCTTGCCATTGCCAGCCTACATTTTATATCCTCTCTACTTCGACCATCATTAGTTATTTTGCTCCCCAAATAGCAAAACTCCTTTACTACTTTAAGTGCCTCATTTCCTAATCTAATTCCCTCAGCATCACCCGACTTAATTAGACTACATTCCATTATCCTTGTTTTGCTTTTGTTGATGTTCATCCTCCTTTCAAGACACTGTCCATTCCATTCAACTGCTCTTCCAAGTCCTTTGCTGTCTCTGACAGAATTACAATGTCATCGGCGA
The DNA here is from genome assembly GCF_021461385.2 of Schistocerca piceifrons. Classification (NCBI taxonomy): domain Eukaryota; kingdom Metazoa; phylum Arthropoda; class Insecta; order Orthoptera; family Acrididae; genus Schistocerca; species Schistocerca piceifrons. The sequence goes on along the minus strand of NC_060148.1, from coordinate 171,101,416 downwards.
ACCTCAAAGTTTTTATTTCTTCTCCATAGATTTTAATACCTACTCCAAATTGTTCTTTTGTTTCTTTTACTGCTTGCTCAATATACAGATTGAATAACATCAGGGAGAGGCTACAACCCTGTCTCACTCCCTTCCCAACCACTGCTTCCCTTTCATGTCCCTTGACTCTTATAACTGCCATCTGGTTTCTGTACAAATTGTAAAAAGCTTATCGCTCCCTGTATTTTACCCCTGCCACCTTCAGAATTTGAAAGAGGGTATTCCAGCCAACATTGTCAAACGCTTTCTCTAAGTCTACAAATGCTAGAAACGTAGGTTTGCCTTTCCTTAATCTTTCTTCTAAGATAAGTCGTAAGGTCAGTATTGCCTCATGTGTTCCAGTGTTTTTACGGAATCCAAACTGATCTTCCCCGAGGTTGGCTTCTACTAGTTTTTCCATTCGTCTGTAAAGAATTCGTGTTAGTATTTTGCAGCTGTGACTTATTAAGCTGATAGTTCGGTAATTTTCACATCTGTCAACACCTGCTTTCTTTGGGATTGGAATTATTATATTCTTCTTGAAGTCTGAGGGTATTTCGCCTGTTTCATACATCTTGCTCACCAGATGGTAGAGTTTTGTCAGGACTGGCTCTCCCACGGCCGTCAGTAGTTCCAATGGAATATTGTCTACTCCGGGGGCCTTGTTTCGACTCAGGTCTTTCAGTGCTCTGTCAAACTCTTCACGCAGTATCATATCTCCCATTTCATCTTCATCTACATACTGTTCCAGTTCCATAATATTGTCCTCAAATACATCGCCCTTGTATAGACCCTCTATATACTCCTTCCACCTTTCTGCTTTCCCTTCTTTGCTTAGAACTGGGTTTCCATCTGAGCTCTTGATATTCATACAAGTCGTTCTCTTATCTCCAAAGGTCTCTTTAATTTTCCTGTAGGCGGTATCTATCTTACCCCTAGTGAGATAGGCCTCTACATCCTTACATTTGTCCTCTAGCCATCCCTGCTTAGCCATTTTGCACTTCCTGTCGATCTCATTTTTGAGACGTTTGTATTCCTTTTTGCCTGTTTCACTTACTGCATTTTTATATTTTCTCCTTTCATCAATTAAATTCAATATTTCTTCTGTTACCCAAGGATTTCTACTAGCCCTCGTCTTTTTACCTACTTGATCCTCTGCTGCCTTCACTATTTCATCCCTCAAAGCTACCCATTCTTCTTCTACTGTATTTATTTCCCCCATTCCTGTCAATTGCTCCCTTATACTCTCCCTGAATCTCTGTACAACCTCTGGTTCTTTTAGTTTATCCAGGTCCCCTCTCCTTAAATTCCTACCTTTTTGCAGTTTCTTCAGTTTTAATCTACAGGTCATAACCAATAGATTGTGGTCAGAGTCCACATCTGCCCCTGGAAATGTCTTACAATTTAAAACCTGGTTCCTAAATCTCTGTCTTACCATTATATAATCTATCTGATACCTTTTAGTATCTCCAGGGTTCTTCCATGTATACAACCTTCTTTCATGATTCTTAAACCAAGTGTTAGTTATGATTATGTTGTGCTCTGTGCAAAATTCTACCAGGCGGCTTCCTCTTTCATTTCTGTCCCCCAATCCATATTCACCTACTATGTTTCCTTCTCTCCCTTTTCCTACACTCGAATTCCAGTCACCCATGACTATTAAATTTTCGTCTCCCTTCACAATCTGAATAATTTCTTTTATTTCATCATACATTTCTTCAATTTCTTCGTCATCTGCAGAGCTAGTTGGCATATAAACTTGTACTACTGTAGTAGGCGTAGGCTTCGTATCTATCTTGGCCACAATAATGCGTTCACTATGCTGTTTGTAGTAGCTTACCCGCATTCCTATTTTCCTATTCATTATTAAACCTACTCCTGCATTACCCCTATTTGATTTTGTATTTATAACCCTGTAGTCACCTGACCAGAAGTCTTGTTCCTCCTGCCACCGAACTTCACTAATTCCCACTATATCTAACTTCAACCTATCCATTTCCCTTTTTAAATTTTCTAACCTACCTGCCCGATTAAGGGATCTGACATTCCACGCTCCGATCCGTAGAACGCCAGTTTTCTTCCTCCTGATAACGACATCCTCTTGAGTAGTCCCCGCCCGGAGATCCGAATGGGGGACTATTTTACCTCCGGAATATTTTACCCAAGAGGACGCCATCATCATTTAATCATACAGTAAAGCTGCATGCCCTCGGGAAAAATTACGGCTGTAGTTTCCCCTTGCTTTCAGCCGTTCGCAGTACCAGCACAGCAAGGCCGTTTTGGTTATTGTTACAAGGCCAGATCAGTCAATCATCCAGACTGTTGCCCTTGCAACTACTGAAAAGGCTGCTGCCCCTCTTCAGGAACCACACGTTTGTCTGGCCTCTCAACAGATACCCCTCCGTTGTGGTTGCACCTACGGTACGGCTATCTGTATCGCTGAGGCACGCAAGCCTCCCCACCAACGGCAAGGTCCATGGTTCATGGGGGGGAAATAGAATATAAGTACCCTAAAAAGATCCGTGCTTCTCTGAAGAGAAGAATTTTTTTCCATTTAATACGTCTTATTTTTTCGAGTATAGTTATTCATCCACTTCGAAAGCGTGTAAATGGCCGATATCTGTCCGATCGTGTGTAGCTCACCGGGCATCAGACGAGAAACTTGGAATTTTTATAGCTTTGTTTTCTCCTCGATAAAGGGATCACGTGTCCTCTTTTGACAACATGCTAATAATATTTCTGTAGCGTATTCCATCTCGAAATTCTACAGTAGTGTCTTTCACATTCTTGCTATATAATAAAACAGTCCCGTAATTTGTTTGATGAACACCAAAAACGATAGCAACCATTTTTATTTCATCTTATAAAGTGTGCTATACTTCGCAAAGTTGTTCCACAATTCGGCGCGATAAATGTGTCTACATACTGTTTCGAAACCATTTCTCAGTATGAGTGAAAGACATGTGCGAGAGATCTGCGAGACATTTGCTATGATACAATTGTTCTCTAGTATTCGAATTTTCGATTACAGTGATATACGTACGTAGGGAAGCGTATCTGGTCCTCAGTCAGTTTCTGTGAAGGTTAAGTAGTGGGACTACAGGGGGCAGTCTCTGCAAACCGATCTGCCAGTGGCAATTCTGCACTCAGGTGGGAATGTGTCTTTACTCGATGAGAAGTTTGGTCGCCACCACTAAACGCCTTAAGTTTTTCTGTGAAATATGCTTCCAGCACGTCTTTCCACAACCAGCGTAATCTCGGTCGCTTAATAAAGCGGCTATGAACGCCCAAAGGTCGTGCGCGAGACCTTTGAACGTCCCTCTGCGGCCAGCCTCCTCCCCACACTCCCCCAACTCACGATTTCTCTGGCGTCCGTAAGGAATACGTGCTCTGCAATATCTGTCTGTGTCTCCTCTCCGTGTTACATAAAGACTGGCGAGTTCAGTTCGTCAAGCACAGCTGCACTGCAGAGACTATGCGTGTAAAAATCATGAAGATCGGGACGTCTGTTGACCCTAGTGGAATCGACTAATGTAACAAGGTCACTTAGAGAAAAACGGTTTCCGGAATTTGCGTCACTATTTCATTACAGACAAAAGGTAAATAAGTGGACTATGGTTTGGTTCCGGTCAAGAGAAGAAATGAGGGTTACTTGGTTCCATAGGTTACTGTGTCGTAGGTATATGACGAGATACAAAGAGCAGCTAATATCAGCCTAGCCGTCAGTCTCTCAGACATCACTTCCACATCGCAGACGCTATAAAATTATTTCACATTTACTCCCGATTATAGGGGCGATGTGATCAACCCAATTAAAGTTCCGCTTCATTTTCACTGCTTAGACAGTTGACCAAAGGTGCGCAGTCTTTCCTCTCATTAACACCGATGCTGTAGGCTCTCGGATGTCGCCGCATCGTAGCGGGACCTTCACCCTTGTCACAGCACTCACTTCTTTACTAGAGGACTTTTTGTAACCAAGAAACGTATTTTACATCTTACTTCGTGGCGGCTTGGTTAAATATATCGCATTTCCTTTTACATCGTTACCGTCTACTGAACTTTAACGTTATAAATCTCTACCAACACATTCTGTCATTTTGCTGTTTTCGACACTTTCTACCATAGACGAAGTGTATTACACCTCTGAGAATTCGACAATTAGTCTGTCGTGTCACGTCTGGTAGATACAGGGCGAGGAAAAAGAACTCGACCAAAAGCGCAGGGCAGAAAGAGAGCATCAAGTGAAGGGGTTTCGGCATTGCGAGTCGACGTGGAAGCTGAATATTTACGGCGCTATGCCAACATGAAAACGGTGGTCATACCGAACATTTGCTACGCATACTTATGTTAATTAAGTGTTGGCTCGTTCTTCACTCATTTTGACCTTTCAAAGACATGTTCAAACATGAAACGTGGACATTTGATTCTCCTCGTCTCTAAAGAAGTGCTGGATGTTATGTCAGCTTAGTACGATACACGTGTAAATAATGCCGTAAGTTAATATTGTTGTCATCGTGACGGTTGGTCAGTCCAAACAGCCTGTTTACGCACACATTTTCTGTAAATTACCAATCATTTAGAGCAAAGACGTCCGTGTGTGAGATTTGAAATACGTCCCCGTAGCGCCGAAAATACGCAGTTGCGACCCCACAGTTGCCGTACTCAAATTCCGATGTTTCACGCTGCCTTTTCACGCTACACTTTTGGTCAAATTGCTTTTCCGCAACCTGTATAACGAAGCTGGATTGCAAACCTCGCTCAACTAGCGGTGCTTAAATTACTCATTTTTTACGTACGCTACACAGACAGGGTGAGTCAGGAGGAAAGGTTCATGCTTTGAGGTGTGACGGTATTAGTGATTCTGAATTCTCTCTATTCCGAATGGTTTCCGAGATAGAGCACGTTCAATATCACTTTTGTACGTTTTTCCTGAATAACTCGAAACCCGCACCCTCCAGCGAAAACGTGTAGCAGTACAAAAGTAAGCTATATTGAATTTCCTAAAAAACACGTCCTACTGATTTTTTTGTCTAGAACTAATGGTTTGTGCGAAGAGAGCGCCAGAACGTTGGAAAACTCGCTCGACGCGCATGCGCTGTAGTTTATGTAGTTTTTGTAGACGAATTTGAGGGCGTTTCCCGACTTGATAGGCCACAAGTGTCCCGTACCAAACGGTTCGTCTCAGCTTGCTCCACACTACTGTGGTACATTGTGAACAGTGACAACGTATGGTACTACAGAAAATAAATAACAGTGTGTTCTACCTCGGAAACCATTCGGAGTAGTATTCAGTATCACTGATACTGTCACCCCTCAAAGCAGGTACCTTTGCTCCTGACTCATCCTGTATGTCAGTGAATGGCTCCCAACCCGGTCGGCCGACTATATTCTGCCACGTCACAGGAACGCCAGCACGCGACACTCAGAATCACGAAACCGGCGTCATACTCGCGTAATTGCACTGTACTAATTCTGAGGACATTTAGACGTTGACCACATTTGCACATAGTTGTAGAAGCTGAATTCCTTTCAGTTAATTCTCCTTCTCCTGCAGCCCACAGAGCTTTGTTGCTGCTGTACCCCATCATAAGAATAAACCTGATGTAAACAAACACAAACGGGATGACTGGTCAGAAGCCGTAGCACGCATACACTGGTGTTAAGCTCTTGGAAGTAGCTCCTACTTATCTATCAGGTATCTTATTACCAAGTTACGTTAAATCAAACTTTCAAGATATTCAGATGTATTAACCGGCCATCAGCGTGTTTGTTACTCACGCTTTAGCTGCGTAGTTTTTACTCCACAAGCCGTGTACAGTCACTGCCTCTGTACTGGGGAGCCCTGGTTGCCGCGCTGTTAGTGGCCGAGGCTGCTTTCTGTTCCAATGGTGAAACACGCGTGTGGGACACAGTTAAAAAGTGCCGAGAAATAGGCTGTTCTCAATGATCTTCATAAATTTACAGAAACAATCGGCTTCCAAGTTTTCCAAGGGACTCTGTTAGGCACATACAGTTCAGTTTCAAAGTCACACTCCTTGTCCACGTAGCTCAGTGTGTTGCCAGCACGGTAACTCTGCATGTTCGGTCAAAGGGTTTGCTGCCCCCTGTATTAAAAAAAACTGAGTGAATGGATCACGACGAACTTGAACAAGCGCCGTGGAACGTCCGTCACGAAAAAACATAACAAACAAAATGAGATAAAAAATATCGGTAAGCTAGAAGATTCATAATTCTCTGTATATCATGGTCCACGTGTTCAAGCCTCGTCCAAGCCACTTTTTTTCTTTTTTGCTAGTTCAAGTTGAAATACCTACATCCGGTAATCGTAAAATTCATCGTCATTATTTTATGAATAATGCACGCCTGCTTCTATCTAATGACGTATTACACACGAAATTCCTGTTTTCATTTCAAATACAAATTAATAATTATCGATATTCTATGAAAGACTGTTTGTAAAAGTTGCTTAAAATAAGAAAATATAACAATTTAATTTTTAAGGCAAAAATGGAAAACCGAATACTCTCTATTTGGACTATCTGCATTGTTTTATACCAGAGATGTAGATACGTACCGTAGGAACACGGAAAACAATCACTTTCATAGCATCGAGAACACCATACAGATGTTGCCTTTTAACATTTTCCACTGTACCATTACAGTATGAACCCAACAGAGCTGATCTGGAGCCAAGTTAAGGGATCTGTCCTGAGAAATAACAAAACACTGTTAATCTGCCAGACGTACTGGAACTAACAAACGCAGCTTTTTCACATGTCAGTGCCGAACGCTGGAGGGATCCAGGATGGCAGAAAAGAAGAGGAGAAGTGCGGCGCCTGGTTGGCTTCGTGGATTCTGTTGTTGATCGACTCGTCGTCAGAGTAGTGAATTTCTCGGATACGGGTGGGGAAGGAGCCAAGAGTCTACCTGACGACGGACTGCAATCAACACCTTCATTAGCTTCAGTATTCAACATCACGGTGAAATTGCTGCAGTGCGCTTTTGCATCACACATAGGTGGCTCAGAAAAATTACCCTGTGTTTACGTTATAAGTTGGGAATTTTCATCACACTAGTTTGTAATCGGAATCCTATGTAAGGTAAGAACGAGAGCATTTTATGCTTTGCGTCTCGCCGCCTAAGAAGCGCGCGGCAGTGCCGGACTTTTGCCAAATATTATTTCATTCGTTTTAAAAATTAAGTGACATTTGAAGTTAAATTGTTTCTTTGCCCGTCTCTTTCTGCGTCAGAACTGCATCTGGTCTCAGGATTGCAGGTTAGTTGGACCGCTAGCTGGCCACTGCTGTCAGAGTTAAATGCGCCGGTGAAGCTGTTGTACCGCGTCATAGCTCAGTCTGTATGTATGTGCAACACAGCATAAAACGTACCCTTGTGATCGCACTTGACTGTACTGGACACAGCTTGGCTTCCGCTCCACGTGAAACGAAATCCAATGAGATTCGAGCAAACGCGGAAGAATAGATGGCGCAATGTTTACATCAGGTTTATTCTTATGACGAACAGAGTATAGCGCCGCGGAACGTTGGCAGTTTGAAGTCTCCCGCGAGTCGTGGCGGTTTTCTGAGGTGAATGAAATTTACATCCCAGTGTTCATCATCGCAATGAGAGTGAATTCCCACTTGACGCGACGGCTTAATTTTTAAAATCCACCCACAGCAGAAGGCCGCGTGTCCCGCGAGATGCCAGCCGCGTGTCCCCCCCACGTGTGGATCACACTCCCAGCCGCTGTCCAGTTCCGCCATTTTAATGCATCGGGACAGAGCTGTTCTGCACTCGGCACGTCCCTGCACGGCCTTCTGCCACACAAGCCTCCAGCAGGCGTCACCCTGCACTCCTGAGAAGGGGAGGCCGTGGGAGAAAATCTTCCGGAAAACACGTCAAAACATACGGTCAAAACGTTCAGTCCAAGCCAGTTAACGCAGAGATTCTGTGTAGTTATGTTTACCTGGATGACACGCGTAATGCGTAATATGCGTAGTGGTAAGGCGTGGAATGCATTTACACTCCGTGGCTTTGAAGACGTATAATGGCTAGAAAAATTCCTCTCGACTCAAGGCGATATCTTGATCAAGTACATTGAATGACCACATGTGCTGACACCACCCACCGATTGTTAAAATGTAACAAAAAAGCTGACTGCATCGTGTGTTTTGCGTCGACACGGAGTATCATCGCAGGGTGAGAAACTGTTTTACTTCGTGGCAGTGTGTGCAGCTGTTGTCCTTCGGCTCCTACGGATGGCATTCCTACCTGGTAGCGGATAAGGAAAAACATGTGTCGGTGGCCTTCAGACACTGCACACGTCAGGGGGAGGACCGCATTCAGCTAACAACTAATTTGCTGAAAAGGCGTTAAGAGCAAAAAAAAAAATGCGTCAGTCACTTGCATCTTAAGCAGCGCCGACAATTCACCTCCGTCAACCCAGCCTGGAAACAGGTATCAAGATGTAGACGCGTACTTTTGTAAATTTACGCATATTCCGTACCCATAGCGTCAGGACTCGATCCGACACACACGACCGTGTCATCGCAACATGGAGACCCTCGCCCTGTTTATTACGACCGACTCTGCAGCGCCACACATGCAATGCAGCCCCTACCATCGACACAGCTTGGACTTACTGTCTTCTTACTAAGACGATGCGTTTAGTATTGCAAAAGAGTTCTTCTGTTATAAAGCTTTAGCATTCAAGTGGTGCACTTTTTGTTCTGCTACGCTTTTATGTACTCTCAAAACATATAAAGAGCGTACATTTAATCGACCGTTACGAACACGGCGGGTAACATTTGAGAAACACACAAATTTCCATTGCTTTGTTTTCTGCATCGACAATCGAATCGAGGAACCTTTGTTGTCAAAGAGTTTTCGTTGTAGTTTGCGTCCTCCTCTGCGAAGTAGTGCTGTGATTTCTTACACGTTCAAGCGGCGTATCAAATCAGTATGAAAGTTGCCTTGATGACAACAGAGAAGAAATTTATCATTAGTAGATGCTCGTACGAAGTTTGATGTCCACTCTGCGACTTGTCTGAAAAGTCCATACCAGAAAACTGCTTTATTTGGGAAGTGAGTCGGTAGTTAGTGACGGTAGCAAACTTTTTCCCACAGCTGAATCTCCGTTTCCAAACCAGAGACGCCATGAAATGAGGTCACCATTACTAGTGAGTGATTTGACCGACGCGGGGTAAATCTCCTGTTTTTTACTTTGATTGCTTAGGAGAATAGACTGAAACTGCATGGTGTTTAGTTTTTATAATGTTCATAGAACTGAATATTCTTTCCACTTCTGCATCTGAATGCGGCAGGCATAGAACAGTCATTGCTAGCTGTGAAATCAAAGAAAAAGGATTCTCCCCTGCGGCATTTTTATACTGCAAAACCTCACTCCAAAATCGAACAGTGCTAGTAGTGTTATTCCACCTAATGAAGTTGGTATTATGCCTTTCTTGCAGCATACCGTCTATGAAATCGCCACTAAAACCCAACTCTTTGTCAACATCCGCTACAGTATTGTTTTTATTCACTTTTAGTGTTTCTTCAACATTCAGCATTGACATTTTTTTCAGGATCGTAACGTTATTTGGCAGTCTTTGTTCAATTTCTTTTGAGTTTCAGACTAAACTGAATGCATCTCTTCTTCAAATAAACTTTATTTTCTTTAGACACACTTGACTCAGACAATTTCTGTTTAAACATAAAGCCAAGCTTCGGATTTGAGTACATACATTCGCTTGGAACTGGTGTTGTCAACAAATCAACAGTTGGAAAAACTATGTTTTGTCCGAGTGACTGCATGAGAAATACAAGTGTATCTAGTAACTTAGTGGGGTTTATTGTATCCTTCTTCAAAAGCTTTTATTGCTATTTGTACGTCTTGTAAAGCATGTTTAAGGTAAAACATGTGAAGATGATTTGAGTCGTCACAATACATCTTGTACATAATATCGGCAGTGTAAAAATTGTCTTGAATCATGGCAAGTGAAAAATGTAGCTGTAGTTCTTCCCACTGCTCCAGAATTCTTCGTATTGCTGCTTCAATTGAAAGCCAACTTGTTGCACAGACCTTCAAAATTTTTGGTGGCTGTTTTCCACAATTTATTGTCTCATAAACCTTTTTATATTCCTCTTGCCTTTTGCGTCAAATGGAGAACCAATTGTAGGTTTCCCGTACAAGAAACTCTATGTTTCTAGGTATGGTATTTGCTGAGGCGTGCGAAACTGCAAGCTGATGAGAGTGACAAATGCAACGTGTTATATCCTAGCCAGTAATGCCAACCGAGCCCGCTGCCAAAAGGTTGGCAGCATCAAAGTCCGGACGCCGTCCGCATAAGCAGCGCCAGCGAGACAGCAAATCGCCGCAAGTCTGCGCGCGCCACCGCTGGCTTCTGGCTTCTTAAGCGCTGGAGTCGCGAGCGCTAGGAGATTCGAGGGTTGGATTCCCTCATTTCCTCATCGAGGACTCGCACTGCCTGGGCTACTCTCAGGGTGCATCTTCGACGTGGAAGAACCCCAACCGTGCTTGTCGCGTTGTTGCCCGTCTGCGCGCCGTCACTGCTGTCTGCCGCCGCCGTCGTCTGTTCGCCGCCGCCCGGTGCTTGCCGCCGCCGCCGCCGCCGCCGCCGCCTGGTCGCCATCTGTCGGTGCTCGCCGCTTCCTCTTCTGCCGCCGTCTCTCGGTGCTCGCCGCTGCCGCCGTCTCTCGGTGTTCGCTGCCGCCTGCGATCATGGACGCCCCAACTACCACCATCATCTACACCTCTCCTTCACCTGCCCCCACTGTCACGTCATGGAGTGCTTCCTCTGGGATTCACCCGTCTCATGCACCTCCCCTACTCACAGTCTCCTCCCCATCTATCTCCTCTCCATCGATGTATCCCCACCTGTATGTCACTCCTGCTCCTACCCCTGCTACTGCCCCTGCTGCTTCTCCCGCTCCTGCCTCTGTCCCTGCTCCCAACCCCCCTCCTGCTCCTGTCGCCCGCCGAGACGACTTTCCCCCTCTCCCCCCTGCAACTACTGCTGCTTCCCCTGCCAGAGTCTCCGCCCGCCGCGCCACAGTCGCCGCCACAGAGCGCCCTACCCTCTCATCCGGTGCTACTGCCTCACAGGAGGGCCCTGCCTCCCACCATCTCCCCATCCATCCAGTCCGTCATCCCTCCTCCCAGGCAACACCCGCCAAAAAATCTTCCAAACGGCCCAGTGGCGACCTCTCCTCTACTCCTTCCTCCAAAAAGCCACTGCCCACCCCCCCTCCCACTGACCCCGCTATGGATACCACCCCACCTCCCTCCTCTCCAGCCCCCTCCCTGTATACCTTTGTCCTAGCCGACCCTGATCCGAAATTCCTGGATGCCCGCACCCTCACCCTTGAAATCCGGAAGTACATCCCCAGTGCACCCATCACCCAACTTATCCCTCGCAGAGACTCTGTCCTCATCAAGTCTCCCTCTCCGTCCTTCCATACTGATCTCCTCCGGCGCCTTCCCCGCATCACCTTTGGGCCCCATGCATCCCTCACCCCATTCCTTACATCCTCCTCTCCTCGTCAACCCCAACCGCCTCGTCGTCCGCCGACCCTCACTGCCGTCATCACAAAACTCAGCCCTGTGATCACGGAGGCTGAAGTGTTGGCGGAACTGAATGCCCACCCCTCCCTGGAAGTCCGCTCTGCCCGCCGTATTTACAACTCCTCTGGCCCTACTTTCCTCATGCGTATCTTTACAGAGTCCGCCTCCTCCATCGACCACCTCCTCACGCAGGGAGCCCTGATTTTCAACCGCCGCCACCCTGTTGACCCATCCCGTTCCCCTCCTCAATCCTACCGCTGCCAGCGTTGTCTTCTGTACAATGACCACCTCACCCAAAACTGCAAGAACCCACCCACCTGCCCCCATTGTAAAGCCTCCCACTTCCTCAAACAGTGTCCCAACCTCGCCTCCCCCCCATCCTGCAACACCTGCAATGAACCTCACCCCACCTATTCCTCCAAATGCAAAGCCAAGCCCCCTCCCACCAACCCTGAACTCACTGTCCCCGTTCGCCCCATTGACCCACCTATCCACCCTAACAATTCCCTCCGCCCTCCCCCTACAGCAGAAGACATCATCCGGTTCCTCACCGTCGTCCTGCAGAACATCCACCCCTTCCAGCGCCCCCACACACTCCAGCAGATTTCCCTCGCTGCCCGCTCTATTTTCCACTTAAACACCTACGCCACGTACTCCCACAACCAGGCCCACTTTACCTTCACCCACCTAGACACCCTCGTTTAAGCCCCTCTCTCCCCTTCCCACGCCCTTCCCACACCCAACCCCATGGCTCGTCAACAGTATCGTCTCCTCTACCTCAACATTCGCTCCCTCTCTGCAAACAAATACCTCTTCATGCATACCCTCTCCCAGCACCAGGTTCACTCCTTCATCCTTAATGAAACCTTCCTCCAACCCCACCATGTGGTCCGCATCTCCCCTTATCTCCTTCACCGCACCGACAATCCCCTTCCCCTAGCTCGAGGCGGGGTCGCTATCGGCCACCTCCGGCATCTCCCTGTCCGGCCACAACCTCTCCTCAATGACCCAACCGAACACCTTCTCCTCAGCCTCTTTCTTCCCTCCCTCACCGTCACCTGTGCCACTATCTATATTCGCCCCGCAGCTCCTCTCCCCTTTGACTTCATTTCCCATGTTGACCGTACCTTCTCCACCTATGTGATCGCCGCTGACCTCAACATCCACAGCCGTGACCCTGCCACCCTTCGGCGGTGGCATCAGTTCCTTGCCACCCTCCATGGTGACCTTGTTCCTCTCCCACAGCACACCCGTCTTGAAAGTAACTCTACCCCTGATGTTATCCTCGCTTCCCCCAACCTCCTTGGTCGCATTGCCGTTGATGTCCTCGATCCTGTCGGTAGTGATCATCTCCCTGTCCTTCTCACCATCTCCTCTACCCGTCCTGCCACTGCAGCCACCCGCCCACCTGCCCCTCCAAAATCTGTCCATGACTACCACCGTGCCAATTGGGATGCCTACCGGGAATCCATTGCCTTACAGGTTGAAAGCCACCCCCTCACTTTCCACCACCCTGATGACATCACCCATGCCTCTTCCTTCCTTCAGAAGACCATCACTGACGCTGTGGAGGCTCATGTCCCTACTAAACTCATCCACCCTCACCGCCCTACGCTTCCTCCACAGGCCGTCCTTCTTCTGCGTGAATCCCGCAGGCTCTACCGCTCCTTCCTCCACACTCGTGACCGGGATACTCTCACCCGCCACCGGCAATTACAGCGACATATCCGGAACCTCCTCACAGCAAAGAAACGCCGGGACTGGTGACAGACATGCACACGCCTCAACTCCACCCTCCCTGTCACCTCCTCCAAGTACTGGTCAGCCTTCCACCGCCTTACTGGTAGCCATCCCACCCCACATTACCCCATCCTCCATGACGATCGACCCTTTCCTGACAACCTCAGTAAGGCTAACCATTTTGCTTCCCACCTGTCCGAGGTCTTCTCCATTCCTGACGATCCCCATTTTGATTACTCCCTCTTCCCCACTGTCCTTGACCGCACTGACACCTCTGTACCCCCGCTCGCCCCTAGCTTCCAGTACTTGGATCGGCTACCCCCCTCCGACATCAACACTCCCACCACCATGCAAGACATCACACTCGTCCTCCGCTCCAAACGAAACACCGCCCCTGGTCATGACGGCGTCACCTACCGTCACCTCAAGGAATCCCCTCCATCCTTCCTGTCTATCCTTGCTACGCTGTACAATGTCCTCCTCTCCACTGGATTTTACCCTGACCTGTGGAAGACTTCCCGTGTCCTGCTGTTCCCTAAGCCTAACAAACCCCCCTCTGCTACCTCTTCCTATCATCCCATCTGCCTCACCTCCGTGTTCAGTAAGGTCTTTGAGGCCATCCTCTCTCGCCGTATCCACCGCCACCTTAACCAGCACCGCCTCCTTCCTCTTACCCAATGTGGCTTCCGGCCTTCCTTCTCTGCTGACGACCAGCTCCTTAACCTTACCCATCTTCTTTCCCTCCAACTTAACTCCCGTCGCTCTGCTATCTTTGTTTCCCTTGATCTTCAGAACGCCTATGACCGTGTCTGGCATCCCGGGCTCCTTTTCAAACTCCAGACCTATGCTCTCCCTATCAACTTCGTCCGTCTCGTTGCTTCCTTCCTCTCCCATCGTCCCTCCTATGTGACTATCCACAATTCCAACTCCCGTACTTTCTACCCCTCTGCCGGCGTGCCCCAAGGTTCTGTCCTTTCCACTCTCCTCTATCTCCTGTACACTGCTGATATGCCCAAACCTCCCCCTCCTGTTCATCTTCTCCAGTTCGCTGATGACACCGCCTTCCTAGCCCTTTATCCTACCCTTCAACGGTCCCAACGTACCCTCCAAACCCACCTTGACCAATTCACCGCTTGGTGCAACCAGTGGTTCCCCCGTGTTAATCCCTCCAAGACCCAGGCGATCATCATAGGCCGCACCACCCGCTCCTTCCGCCTCCATGATTTCTACCTCACCATTTACGGCCGTCCTATCCACCTCACTCCTACCCTCAAATATCTTGGCCTCACACTCGACCGCCACCTCACCTGGACTCCCCATCTCCTTACCATCCAAAACAAAGCTCACAACCGCCTCCGCCTCCTGAAACTCCTGTCCGGCCGGACGTGGGGTCTGCATCCTTCCACCATCCTTCACCCCTACAAATCCATGATCCGCCCCATCCTTTGTTATGCCAGCATCGCTTGGATTTCCGCCCCTCCCCGGTTCTATAAAGCCCTCCAAATCCTCGAACGCCATGCACTCCGCCTCGCCTTCCGCATCCGCCTTCCGTCCCCCACGCGTATCCTCTATGACCTCATCCCCTTCCCCCACCTTCTCCTTTTCCTTGAACACATCCGCACACTATATGTTGTCCGCCGCCTTGATCCCCCTCACCCCCTGGTGTCACCCTTCCTCTCCACTCCCAACCAGTTGCCGCGCCTTTACCGTTGTGTCCCTCCCTCTCTCCATCTCCACACCCTCCATCTCCTTTCCCAACACAACTTCCACCGTCTACCGCTCCCGGATGATGAGCTTCGCCCTGCCATCTACCCTTCCTACCAACTCTAACCCCCTCTTCCTGCCTCCTCCTCAGGGCTCCCTCTCCTCCCCCTCCCTCCTTCTGAGCGGATTTCTCCTCCTACTCCCCGTCCATCTCTTGTGCCTTCTTTCAGTGTCTCTGCGCTCCCTCCTGCGCTGTCTTCCCTTTCCCTCTCCCGCCCCATGTGTCTCCTGCCTCTTCGTGCCCCCCCGGTTGCCCCTCCTCTCTTCCTCCCGCCGCTTCCCCAGCTGCCCCATGCTCTCCCCTCCTTTTCCATCCTCTCTGCCCTTTCCCTCGGCAGGCCCCGCCTGGTAGTTTTACTCTTCGTCGTGTGTGCTCCAAGTGGGTTTTAAGTGTGTTGTTTTCGGAGTGTTTTTCATACTGTGGCCAACTTTTAAACTGTGCATGCGCATCCAGTGTCTTCTCTGTGTTTTACGACCGCACACTGTGTTTTTTAAACTTTCTGGTGACTATTTTAACTGTCCCCAATGAACTTCTACATGTCAGTGATTTTTACCTCCATTTTCTCCCCTTACTCTGTTTTATGTTCCCCTTTTTTACCTCCTTATGTATGTATTATTTTATTCTTGTTTTAGTTGTCATGCCACTCGGCTGAAGAGCGGCGGATTGTGCTGCTGACAGCCCTCCCCTGCCCATATGGGGCAGGGGCATGAAACCACAATAAAGAAAAAAAAAAAAAAGAGCGCTAGGACAGTTCTGTAATCGCCGCTCAGTTGTATACTCGCCACCGAATTGTGTACTTGCTAGTCAGTTGTGTATTCATCGCAGTAGAGTTGTTGTTTGTCGTCAGCCGACGCCGACCTAGCCGCTCCGACTCGAACTAGACAGATCTCTGTAGACACGGGTTCACTACTGTGTTTCTGTATCTTCGTTAATAAAGATAAGTACCGACTTTTATTTAATCAGAGTGTTTGGGTTTTCATCTTTCTGTTCACTGTTCCAGCGGACCGGTCGGCCCGCTATTAAAAGTGTGGCGGTGACTTCGTAAGCCGTTTCTACAGCGAATTGTTTGTCGCTACGAACGCCGCCACAAAACTGGCGACGAGGTCTTCCGAACTCGTGTGCAGGGCTGGTTCAACTTGTTCTTGTTATACTAATTATAGAGATAAAATTTTGGGGGCTGGTTTAATTTGTGTTCACTATGTCTGCCGAATTACAACAGTTGATCTTGTTACAGAGTCAGCAAATACAAAGTCTGGTGGACGCAATCGCCAAACAAGCGGCTAATCCTCCAACACAAAAGGAACAAGCACAGGCAGCACCACCTTTCCGTGCTTTTGATGCATCAAGAGAAGAATGGCGAGAATATTTCGCGCAGTTGCAGGCGCACATGACAGTCTACAAAATCACGGGTACTGAGCGGCAGCTTTATTTAATTTCCACTGCAGGCGTGGAAGTCTATCGACTACTTTGTAAGTTGTTCCCGCAATGCCAGCCAGAAGCTTTAGACTATGACGTTGTTGTTCACAAGCTTGCTGAGTATTTCGAGTCGCGAGTTCGTGTGGCAGCAGCCAGATTCAAGTTCTTCAGATTAAAGAAACTGCCACATCAATCTAATAAACAGTGGTTAACAGATTTACGGGGCCTCACCCGTCAGTGCCTATTTAATTGCGTGTGTGGAGCTTCCTACAGTGATGTCATGTTACGAGACGCTATTACTCAAAACATTGCAGATTCTCGTATTCGTGCTGCTATCTTAAAGTTGCCTGACCCGTCATTAGAGACTGTGATGAACATCATTGAAGCCCAAGATACTTTTGACTATGCTGAGTGTGAGTTAGATCAGCCATGTATTTCTCAAATTGCCTGTGCTAAGCAAGTTCTGTCACGCCCGCGGCCCCACCGACAGAGTCAGACTGTAAACACTAGCCGGCCGCGTCATGTTAAACACATTCGTCAGCCGCGTGTGCAAAATGCAAGAGTTAAGTCTTGCCCTAAGTGTGTTCTTGCTCATCCTCGTGAACGTTGCCCGTTAAGAAACGCGGTTTGTCACTTTTGTCAAAGGAAAGGACACATCCAGATTGTTTGTTTGCGTAAACGCAAGAACAATTCTAGTGCTGCCCAGCCCATGGATATTCATGTTCTTCAAAGCCAGCCCGCCCAGAAGGTCGCGTTTAAAGGCTCTTCCACGGTTCGTGTGGGTAATAAACTTGTTCGCAATAAGCCACCCACCCAGCCCTCTGCTATGCTACCCAAGCGTAATTCAAACGCTGTAAAAAGTAATGTACAGACTGCGAGTGAAGCGGGAGTTGTTGTTCCACCCGCCCAACCCACGAGTTGTCGTAAGCAGCGAACATGCGCTAAAAGCGCTGATTTTGTGTCTTCCGCCTCCACTGCACCGATCCAGAGACAGTGTAATAAACTATTTGTGAAGCTACGCATCCAGGATAAGACCTTCAATTTTCAATTAGACACTGGTGCGTCTGTGACTCTCATAAATAGTGCTACGTATGCGGCTATCGGCCGCCCTAAACTTTCAGCGGCAAAACATTCTTTGGCTACTTATAGTGGAGAACAAATTCCTGTGTTAGGTGTATGTAGCGTGCCAGCCACATTCCGTGGCAATACAAAAACAGTTTCATTCACAGTGCTCCGCGCTACAGACAGTGTAAACATTTTCGGATTAGACTGTTTTGACTTGTTTGGCCTGTCTATCCAAGACAATGTGTTGCAAATTAATTCTGTTGTTGTTCCTCAAGACAGCATAACCGCTTTGTGTAAACAATACAGTGACATATTTAAAGACGAACTAGGTTGTGCGGCGAACTTTGCCGCTCATATTACGTTAAAAGATAATGCTCAGCCTCGATTTTTTTCGTGCTCGTCCAGTGCCTCACGCCCTCCGGGCACCGGTAGCAGATGAACTTCGTCGTTGGCAAAACAACGGGGTTATTCAACCCGTTTCAGCGAGCCAGTGGGCTTCTCCCTTAGTTATTATAAAGAAACCGTCTGGCAAGTTACGTTTGTGTGCTGATTTTAAGTCGACAGTTAATCCTCAGACTGTCATTGATTCTTTTCCTTTGCCCAGACCGGACGAGCTGATGGATAAGTTAGGGGAAGCTCGTTTCCTTTCCAAAATTGTTCTCCGTGAAGCATATTTGCAATTGCCCCTCGACGAGCAATCACAACAGTATTTTGTCATAAACACTATAAAATAAATAAAATAAATAAAAAAAATGTTATTTTAAATGTGTTAATTATTCTATCTGTATGATGGTGATTGTGATTGCAATTGTAATTAATATTTTGCTTATCTGGAACGTGGACGTTTAATTATTCGTTATCAGACGCTTGACAATGGCTTTTTCGTAAAGGCAAGGTTACTCGTAGTTGACCGTGAAATAAAACTGAATAATCGGACTTCGTAATTAAATCGTTTCCAAAGACTGCTGCGGTAGGTGCGGACTCATAATCTAAATCTCAATATTACAATAATTTGCCAGTCATGCCAATACGTCGTACAGAGGTGATTGTCTACTAAACATAAAAAAGTTACACAGTTAGTTAAATCAGATATATTCAATGAATAAGCCTACAGTTCATAATCCTACTTACTTTTATAAATATAAATTCTTTACAGAATCGAGTGCCTAGTGTGGTTGCAACTCGCAGTATTCTTCTATAACATGAAATATGGCGGTGTGCCAGACAATAAAAAAAATACGTGCTTCTCGCACCACTTCTACCAGAGCTCTCTCTTTCTTAATCTTACATAAGAGTAACGTAATTGTGCTTTTGTTTTATCAGCGACACAGCGCTGCAGTTGTGTGCCATAGGCTTTATTTATTTGTCACTGATTATTTATTTAATTAATATTTCGCGTTTCCGAGGAAACTCACGCTCGGCATGCAAATGTGCCTTTATAACACGTCGTTGGGGTTGTTCCGTTTTCTGCGTTTGCCTTTTGGTTGTGCGTCAGCTCCAGCTGTTTTTCAGCGTTTTTTGTCACAACTTCTGGCTAATGTGCCATCGTGTTGCAACTATTTAGACGATATTGTTGTGTCCGGTCGGACGCCTGCTGAACATTTCCGTAATTTGGAGTGTTTGTTTACAGTGTTGTCTCAGGCAGGCCTACGTTGCAACATCGATAAATGTTCATTTTTCCTTACGGAGCTGGAGTATCTGGGACATGTTATTAATGCTCAAGGCATTCATCCCTCCCAGTCACATGTAGCAGCTATTCGTGATTTGCCCGCCCCTCGCAATCTGCAGGAACTGCAAGCAGTTCTTGGCAAATTGACATATTATATTAGGTTTATACCTAATGCATCACAGATTGCTGCACCGTTGCATCGTCTCCGCCGTAAGAATGTTCCGTTTGTGTGGTCAGCTGATTGCCAATCAGCCTTTCAGCAGCTTAAAGAGGCTTTATTGAATGATCGTTGTCTGGTCCATTACGACCCTAACAAGCCTCTGGTGTTAGCTTGTGATGCCTCTTCTTTTGGCCTCGGTGCTGTGTTGTCTCACCGAGTCGGTAACACCGAACGTCCTATTGCGTTCGCATCTAAATTGCTAAACAAAGCTCAGTGTAATTATAGCCAATTGGACAAGGAAGCGTTGGCTATTGTGTTCGGTGTCACAAAATTCCATCACTACCTCTATGGTAGACCATTCTATTTAGTAACAGATCACAAGCCCCTGACGTCACTGTTTCATCCGTCTAAACCAGTTCCTCAGCGGACAGCTCAGAGACTACAACGTTGGGCTCTTTTGTTATCACAATACCAGTATGAGATACTGTATCGCCCTACAGCTCAGCATGCAAACGCTGACGCGCTTTCTAGATTGCCGATTGCTGCGGATGATGTCTTCGATTCCTCTGACGACTCTTGCCATCAGATTGACGCCGATGAGCATCAATCCCTCCGGGATTTTCCGATTGATTATCGTCAGGTGGCACGTGAGACAGCTACGGATCCTCATCTGAGTTTACTATTACGTTTTGTTCAACGTGGTTGGCCGTCCAAGGCAAAGGACATATCGGATCCTGTGGTTCATCGCTATTATCCGCAACGTCATCTGTTGTCTGTTTCGCACGGAGTTTTGCTGTTACGCACCGAGAATGACCAGCTTTGTGTAGTGGTTCCCCAAGTGCTCCAATCCAAGGTCCTCGACTTGTTGCATCAAGGTCATTGGGGAGTGGTCCGCACCAAGCAGCTTGCCCGCCGTCATTGTACATGGATCGGCATTGATAAGCAGATTACGCAGATGTCTACGGATTGTTCGACGTGTGCCGAACACCAAGCTGCTCCGCCTCAACGCTATTTTCAGTGGGCACGCCCTGCCGGTCCCTGGCAGCGAGTACATATTGATTTCGCTGGTCCATGTTGGAATTCTCATTGGCTCATCGTGATAGATGCATTTAGTAATTTTCCGTTTGTTGTGCCCATGCAGTCTACAACGTCTGCACAAACTATACAGGCGTTGACTTCAATTTTTTGTATTGAGGGTCTTCCAGAAGTTTTAGTGTCTGATAATGGTCCACAATTTACCTCTGCTGAATTTGAAAGTTTTTGTTCTGCCAATGGCATTCGCCATGTTCTTACTCCGCCGTTCCACCCTCAATCGAATGGTGCAGCGGAACGTTTTGTACGCACATTCAAGGATCACATGGACCGCCTTCGTGCTACGTACTTTCGTCAGCAGGCCCTCATCACGTTCCTGTCGTCGTACCGGACCACGCCACGCGACGGCCCTTCGCCTGCGGAGCTTCTCCACGGCCGTCGTCATCGCACCCTACTACGGTTGTTGCAACCCCCAGATCGACCCGCACGCGTTTTCAGCGCAACGACGCCGTTTTTTTCAGAGTTTATCATGGTCGCCGTCGTTGGGAACGTGGTACCGTGATAAGTGTCCAGGTTCGCGGTTTTTATACTGTTCAAGGTGCTACTGGGGTGCACAGGAGGCAGCAGAACCAGTTGCGCCGCGCTGGCCGCCCGGATTCTGCCGCTCGTTCTTTGTCCACAGATTTGGTCCGCGGCGGGTTCCAGCCGCGCCTTCCGACTTCGCTGCCGCCCCCAGGGCGGCAGCAGCAGCAGCAGCCGTCGCCGCTACCACGCCGACAGCCCGTCCCGTTGATGCCTCCCGCGCAGCTTCATCCGGGAGCTGCCCCAGGTGGTCGCTCCGGCGCCTACGGTCCCTCTTCAGTCGCCACCGCCTTCGGAGCTGATTGACGTCGACCCCTCAGCCGGGCCGCCCTCCCAAGCGGTGGCTGTGCAGCCTGTCCTGCAGCCGCTTTCCTTGGGCACCCCCAAGGAGTCTGACACCCCAGCGCCTTGTCCGGCGCCCACTCAGCAGCCGTCAACGCAGCGTCAGGAGACGCTGCCTCTCTTCGTGGGTCCCGACGCCCCGTCGCGTCCAGTACCAGAAGCTGCGCCCGTGGTCACAGGCATGCACCCTGACCTCGGTTTTCAGTCGGTGTTTCCCGAGGCCCCGCGCAGCCAATGCTGGGGTGCGGACCGGGGACTGCCACCAACAACAGTCTCCACCCCGGTCTCTTCTGCTACGCCTGCGGCCAGACCCCTCCCCCGCCATCGACGCTCGCCACGTCATTATTCAACGACGGTGCGGCGATTTGGGGGGGAGGACTGTTATATCCTAGCCAGTAATGCCACCCGAGCCCGCTGCCAAAAGGTTGGCAGCATCAAAGTCCGGACGCCGTCCGCATAAGCAGCGCCAGCGAGACAGGAAATCGCCGCAAGTCTGCGCGCGCCACTGCTGGCTTCTGGGTTCCTAAGCGCTGGAGTCGCGAGCGCTAGGACAGTTCTGTATTCGCCACTCAGTTGTATACTCGCCACCGAATTGTGTACTTGCTAGTCAGTTGTGTGTTCATCGCAGCAGAGTTGTTGTTTGTCGTCAGCCGACGCTGACCTAGCCGCTCCGACTCGAACTAGACAGATTTCTGTAGACAGCGAGTTCACTATTGTGTTGCTGTATCTTCGTTAATAAAGATAAGTACCGACTTTTATTTAATCAGAGTGTTTGGGTTTTCATCTTTCTGTTCACTGTTCCAGCGGACCGGTCGGCCCGCTATTAAAAGTGTGGCGGTGACTTCGTAAGCCGTTTCTACAGCGAATTGTTTGTCGCTACGAACACCGCCACAAAACTTTATATATATGCCTCAGAATTGTATGAAAAAAACAATATAGCAGATTTTGAAATGGGGGGAAAACATGCACCACCATAATACCAGAGGCAAACCAAAATTAGACATACCTAGGCACAGGCTGACAAGAACAGGGAATTCCCATCGAATCAATAGCCTAAAAATATTTAATAAACTTCCATTTTCTTCTCGGTCAGATCACATAAGTAGCTTCAAGAGCAAGCTACTAAATTGGCTACTAATCAATCCTTTTTACAATGTAACAGAATTTATGAATATAAAATCAATCAACATTAATTTTTAAGGATTTCATTATGTGATGTCACTGAATGTATTTATCTTATGTTATGGTGTATGTTATGATCTATGGGCACTATTTGCAAAGCTCATTTCGCTTTAAGGTACTATTCAAGGAAAATGTTATACGATATCCATTTAAATTGCCTATTCCACCTCAGGTGGTCAATGGTGAACAAAGAATCTGAATCTGTACTGCTAAGGTAAATGTTTTTTGCGTCTTGTCACGTCAAAAAATGTATGGGCCATTCTTCTTTGCCAAGAGCACTGTCACTGGAAATTCCTACTTGCACATGTTGCAGCAATGGCTGATGCCTCAAATGAGATTGGACTCTCTGTTCATCTTTCAGCAGGATGAGGCTCCACCCCATTTTCATCGTGAAGTTCGTGGGTACCTGAACACAGAGCTGTCACATCGATGGCTCGGCCATGCTACAAAAGGGTAAATCTGTTTCATGAGATGGCCCTCCCGATCACCAGATCTCACTCTGTGTGACTCTTTTGTGTATCTACTACCTCTACCATATGATGTAGCAGAGCTCCGGGAGTGAATACGGGAAGTGACTGCCACAGTCGACGATGCCATGCTGGGATGGGTATGGCAGGAATTCGATTACTGTATTGTCATCTACCTGATCACTCATGGTTCGCATATCAAATGTTTGTAGAAAAAAATAAACTTTCAAAAAGTTTCTCTTTGAAATGCAGTACGTATGGCATCTGTACAACGTTTAGTTCTTGTGCAATAAATAATTGAAAGTTCCTCGATTTTATGTACACCCTGTACTACAACATACACTGTATGGCAGCACATTCAAGATAAGAGAATTAGGTGTAAATAATGGTATACAACTGTGAAGAACACAATCTCAAAGAAATAAGTATTATGTTGTGGAAATAATGTCTGTCTGTCTGTCTAACAAACAGTAAGCAGAGACAGGAAAAATCCATTTTATTTTATGGCCAATTTCAGAGTTTTTTTGCCTATTGTTGCTGTTTTCTGTCAACTCTGGTATTACTTTCTGCCAGTTTTGATGGTATTTTTTGAGGAGTTTGGTATTACTTTTCAATAGCTTATTTTTGAAGTATCAAATGGCTTATATCACTGTTCCAGCACTATGAAAACGAAAATATACCTCTTAACTACATTACATATGGCATCACAGAAGAAAAAGGAAATCATTTATATGAAACCCATTAAATGTAATCAATTAAAGAAATCATACACTGTCAAAAGGTTTTCAAATTAAAGCACTATTATAGCTTCAATGGTTTCTTTGAAATCTTTTACCACCAATTGATCAGTACTTCACAACAATGCAAAAATAGCAGCCTAAAGTGTAAATTTTTAACATGGGCAAGGAGAAGGCCACAAATGCAGTTAACCAATTCAGCTCATATTTGGCAGCCTGCTTCTATACAACATAAAATGAAGATCAGTTTTGAGAACACCATCCCTACAGTTCATGATGTGAATTTGATTCAAAACTGACCAGGTCAATATACAATTGAAAATGGAACACTTTTAATCATCGTAGGTGGTGTCCAGAAGCAAACTTTTTTCCTAGGGATTTGCAAAAGAATCTATTACAACTGCCACTTATGTACCCGTAAAGTAAATGCTATTCAATGAAAGTCTGGCTGATGCAATAATCAAGGCATCTGGCTGGGGAGCAGAGAACCTGTGTTCAATTCTGAAATGCATTCTGCTGGATTTTTTTGTCATCTTTCTTTTCCTTGTTGAAATTAGTAACAATAGGAGGGTTAATATGGCAGTTATTAAGGAATAATAACAAGGAGGTAAATAAATTTCTCAAACAACTTGGATTGGTGAAAAATTAAAATTTGAAGCCTCATATGAAAACAAATGTCACGAGGGAGCACAGACAGCTGAATATGCTATGCTAGTTTACAATGAGCTGTGATACAGAACTTTATTTGGAGGTTTCAAAACTGCAATGTACATCTGGAAATCCAGCAGGAATTTCACAACTATCCACATTCCACAACAATTCATGGCGTAGTTCATGATCAATTTTCAGCACCAACTTTTTAGGTGATGTTGCATGCGTGGTGTGCACTAGAATTACACTGGAGAGCCAAAGAAACTGGTACACCTGCCTAATATCATGTAGGGGCCCACAAGCACGCAGAAGTACTGCAACATGACATGGCATGGACTTGACTGATGTCTGAAATAGTGCTAGAGGGAACTGACACCATGAATCCTGCAGGGCTGTCCATAAATCAGTAAGAACACAAGGGTGTGGAGACATCATCTGAACAGCACATTGCAAGGCATCCCAGATACACTCAATAATGTTCATGTCTGGTGAGTTTGGTGACCAGTGAAGTGTTTAAACTCAGAAGAGTGTTTCTGGAGCCACTCTGTAGCAATTCTGGATGTGTGGGGTGTCACATTGTCCTGCTGGAATTGCCCAAGTTCTTCAGAATGCACAATGGCCGTGAATGGATACAGGTAATCTAGAAAGGATGGTTACGTAAGTGTTACCTATCAGAGTCGTATATAGACATATCATGGGTCCTGTATCAGTCCAACTGCACACATCCCACACCATTACAGAGCCTCCACCAGCTTGAACAAGTCCCCTGCTGACAAGCAGTGTCCATGGACTCATGAGGTCAGTTCCATACCCATACACATCTATACACTTGATACAATTTGAAATGAGACTCATCTGACCAGGCAACATGTTTTCAGTCATCAACAGTCCAATGTCGGTGTTGACGGATCCAGATGAGGCATAAAGCTTTGTGTCATGCAGTCATCAAGGGTACACGAGTGGGCCTCAGCTCCAAAAGTCCATATTGATGATGTATCGTTGAGTGATTTGCATGCTGATACTTGTTGATAGCCCAGTACTGAAATATATGGCAATCTGAGGAAAGGTTGCACTTCTGTCACATTGAACAATTCTCTTCAGTCGTCACTGGTCATTTTCTTGCAGAATCTTTTTCCAGCCACAGCAGTGTCAGAGATCTGATGTTTTACCAGATTCCTGATATTCAAGGTACACTTGTGGAATGGTCAAATGGAAAAACCTCGCTTCATCACTACCTCAGAGATACTGTGTCCCATCGCTCATGCACCGACTATAGCAACACGTTCCAACTCATTTAAATCTTGATAATCTGCCGTTGCAGCAGTAGTAACCAAGCTAACAACTGCGGCAGACACTTGTTATCTTATACAGGCATTGATAACCGCAGCGCCATATTCTGTCTGTTTACATCTCTCTGTATTTTAATACACATGCCTATACCAGTTTCCTTGGCACTTCAGTGTAATTCTCAAAAACGAAATATTTTTAAATGTAAGCCAAGCCAGTTTTCTGCCAAATCTTCAGAATGAATGATGTAGTTGTGCAAAGGCTGCTTTCATTACATGTTCTTGGTGCCACAAGCATATTTGCTTCAAATGTTTATACGACAAGTACCACCCATGTAGGTGTTCAAAGGTAAGTGAAGGCATGTAACAGTGAGTGAAAGAGCCTTTGTAGGGCAACCAGGATTAAAATTATAATTCTTTCTAATTCAAGTCATTAAAGAAATTTATTTCCCTACCTTGTTATTATTTTTCACTGATTACCTTTTGACTTTCCTATTCCTACTAGATTCAATACAGCAAAAATACTAATGAAAAAACTGCAGAATGCATTTGGAAATTAAACATATGTTCTCTTCTCCTCAGCCACATGCCTTGATCGCTACATCAGTGGCAGTTCTTTTCAACAGTGTTCACCATAGGCATAATCAGTTTCTTTCTTCGATTTTACGAAATGGGCATATGCAGCATCCCCCCCCCCCCCCATGATGAAAACACCCAATTTTCAATTTCCTATTGATTTCGTCAAATTTGAATCAATCGCATATCATGAACTTTAGGAGTGGTTTCCTCAAATATAAGGATGGGGGAGCTTCTTGAGCCAAAATATCTCAGTCCTGTCTTTTAGGTTTATACAAGCACCCTGCCAAATATGACTCAAATTGGTTGGCCATTCCGAGACCTTCCCCTTGTGAGGACCAAATGTCTTCAGCACAACACCAGACATCCGACAATGTCCACATATCCTGCTTGCATGGGAAGTTGCTTCTCATCAAATTATAAAGGTATTGCTACCCCTTCGGAATATTTCACAATTGAGACCTGCCATCCTATGCACACACAAGCTATTTGCTGTGTCAGCACGGACATAATTCATCATCATCACACTACAAATAAGAGCCCAGGACTGTGAATAAGACTAAATATACAGACCTCTCACCATAAGAGTTGTTAGCCTAATATGAAGGTGCAACATAGTGCCTTTCTCGGTTTTCTTCACCTCGCCTTGAAGCATTCGTTCCTTTCATGTTTAACAAAAGCTGGCTGGCTTTAGCATCAAAAATTTGTATTTCTCATAATAATGAAGCAGTCTTCAATTGTAACTTGGAATATAGGTACTGTTTCATCCACTGACATCAGAGTTCTCAATATTTTTGCGTAACAAACTGTACCAACAATGAGACAGTTTGGTGAGATCTGTAAAGTGGAGCATCAGTTAAATTGGATTTTTTTGCAGGACACAAACACAACATGAAATATAGCACATAGCACTTTAGCTAGCACGTAAGTCAAAATTGCAGCCAATTGGTCAGGTTCTCGCCACCGTACACAGCAGCGAACAGAGGGTGTCATGCTAACTGAAAGTACGAAGACTGCCCGGAAAATAATGTACCACATTTTTTCTCAATCAGCAAAAATTGTATGAATGTGACTGTTAAGATATAAATTATTTGAAGTTTCCAAATTGCACACACAAATTTCCCATTTATTCGGAAAGGTAGCATACCTGTAGCAATGTTTTGAAATGGTGTCTCTATATGATGTAAGCTACAAGCAGCGTGTCATCATTGAACTTCTCACAGAAAAGAATAGAACCTTTGAGAATATTCCCAATTGTTTGCATCCTGTTTATGGAGCGTCTGCAATAGACAGAAGTTCTGTTAGTCACTGGGCAAAGAGAGTGAGGCCATTACGAGACATTGGTTCGGCAGAGCTCCAAGATTTGCTTCATTCAGGGAGGCCATTTGTGGCTTTCAAACTTGACCAGGCACAGCTTGCTGATGTGCTCATTCATGAAGACCAATGCAGAACAACTTGGCACTTGGCAATGAAGCTGTCACTCAGGAAGGAAAGTGTGGATGCAATTGTCCATAATCTTAATTACTCAGAAGTTTGTGCACAATGGGTTACACACTATCTCATGAGGAAACTAAATCTTCTCACTCTTTGATGTGATGCCAAGACACAGTACCAATATTTCTGAAGCAGGTGTGAACAGATTAACCAAACCCAAAAAGGACTTCCAATGATTTTGTCACCATAATAACCCAGGTGATTGACTGATTCTATATGATAACGCTCGGCCTCACACAAGCTTGGGGACTTCAGAACCATCATTAAGCAGGGTTGGACAGTATTATCTCATCCATCCTACAGCCCTGACGTAGCGCTCCTCCAACTTCCATTTGCTTGTCTCATTAAAGCATCACATCTGTAGAAGACATTTTGAGGATGACAAAGATGTGATTCTTACAGTGGAGAAATGGCTTCAGTACCAGAACAAGGAGGGGCACTGACAGGGTACACACACCCTTGTGTCTCGATGGAGGAAGGCCATAGAACAAGGCAGCAATTGTGTGGAAGTATAGGGAATGTCGAATAAACAACATTCTTTCTTTTGTGTATTTATCGTTGTGTTCAATAAATAATTACTGAAGGAAAAAAAATGTAGTGCCTCACTTTTTGGGTAACCCTCACATTTATTTTAATAGTTATTCCATATTATTTTTACTACTTTGTGAATGAAGCTTGTGGTCAAAGCACGAATTGTTGGTAGTGAAATTTAACAGTGAAAAAGAGAGGGATGGCTGTACTGAGCTGAGATGACACATTACATTTCAATGATCTGTCACCCTGATGCTACTCATAAACATTTACCTCAAGTCAGTTACCTTCTTGTAGTTTCTCCATGTTAAGGACCTGCTATGCACTGCCACCATGTCTTGTCATGTGACTTTGTTTCCATTTGCAGAGGATTGAGGGCTGTAAGACAGCTCTCTAGTCTTCAAGCCACAAAATAACATAACTGCCTTTTAAGCAACTCTTTTGTATTTTGTTACTCTTATGTGACATTCATATACATTGAGTAAACAGATCTCATTAACGAGAACAACATTTTCAAATTGAATCTCATAACACCACAGAAGAGAGTGACATTGCTCCTCAGCCTTGTTAAGCTTATTCTGGGTGTTGATATTGCAGACAGTGCCTCTTCCTCTCTGCCTTCCAAAACACTGCCAAGCCACAACCCTAATAAGTAAATAACCCCTTCGTAGCAGGAGAAGATGTTCCATATCTGTCACACTTTGATGATGTCCTAAGCCGACAATTCTTTTGTCATTTCAGCAAATATTACACCACAAAGTACACACAGTGGGGAGTTCTTTATATACTAATTAGCTAAATAATATTTTTAAATTAACATCTTTATCTGATCACGAGGAAGAGATCGGACATATTTTTATGGACAAATAACATGTATCGCCTAACTAGGCTGCGATCTACGTTATGTTAAAAGACACCGGATGCCATGTAAATTTACATATTCGCAAAACTTAAGTGTCACATTCAGTGTTTTTCATATTTATACTTTTGTAATTTGAAAATATATAGTTTAAATGATGCACCATATTAAAGTCTCACAAACACCCATTTTTACACAATAGTTGTGTAAAAGGCTCAGGAAATGTCACATCCATGGCTAAAACTGTTATTGGAAAGTAGTTTGTTTGCAAGGTGCTACTCCAGTCTCCGTAAGCAAGTAATTACTTTTACTTCATTTTACAAATGGGCTCCCATTCAGTATGTCGCCTTGCTGCTGATACAACAATGGGCCAGTTCATGATGGACTAAGATAAATCATCACTGTAAAGACCTACCTATCAACCAAATCACGCCACAGGATCACTTGACTTTAGACACTGACTGCTATCAGAGCTGAAGAGCATCTCTCTCTTATGTTCCAAACCGCCACCTATAGCAAACACTAAATGGCTCAGTTTCTTTACCTTGGCATTTTCCCTTCTGCTCCAAGATCATTCTGGAACTACCTTCTGCTGTCCTCCTGACATTCTCACAATGTAATCCCTATGAGCAAATAAACTGGTATGGTTTCCTTTTCCCAACATGAGTACGTATATTAATTACAAGTCCACATCACTATCCAATCCTGACTAAACCCCCAAGTGGGTGTAAGAACTGCCATCTGAAGTGAGATGCCAAATTTGACCCACTTTCAGCTTTGAGGTGCCCCATACAAATTACTAAGCCGTGAACAGATGTAAGAAACCATCGGACAGGACAGTCCGGCTCCATGCTGCGGTGCAACAGACAAGTGCTTAGCACAGTCAGCCCAAGCTGCCCACCACAGTCTACCTAGGCCTAATGCCACGTTGCCATCACTGCCATTAGGTAAGGAAATTCAACCTCGTCTGCCTCCTCTATCGTGGTCGCACGAGGCCACATCATGATTATGATGTCCCGATGCCACCTCGACACCGGGCATCGCCACTGCATTGCTGCCCAATCTATTGTCAATGAGCAATTTAATTGTAACAATCAAAATAATCGATTTCTGACAATATACTGTTATTGTATAGCTAAAAAATCCATTCACCAAGCAATGGTTGGCGTCTTTGCTTACCATCCCATCTGTTAAGTCTCCCCTGACCTTGCATTCTGGGTGACTTTTCAGAACCCCACCCCTTTCCCTAGAAGTCTCAAGTTCCCTTCCCTTCGCCTCTCTCCCTACCTGTTCAATCTTTATGCTGGAAGGAGGGGCCACTGGCTTCAAAAGCTTGCATAAGTAAAACCTTTCTCCTGCCATCACTTGGTGACTGGATTTTTTTTATCTATCCAATTACTACATATTAAATGTGCAAGCTTCACTTGTAGGGGGAAATGCCTCTGGACCAATGCTGCCACTGACATCATCAAGGTCTGTGATCAAATTTTGTGTGTGTGTGTGTGTGTGTGTGTGTGTGTGTGTGTGTGTCTAGTTTAAAGCAATTCCATCAACTAGAGATGGATCCAACATATTGCAAACACGGGTGGAGCAACTCCGTGTGAAAAATGATGATCTGCAAAGCCACCTTAGTGAGGCATTAGTAAAAGTGATGCTGCGAAACAGCACTGTGCCTGGAGCTAGCCTAACTTCCCTATTTCTGTGTTCCCATAGGCGATTCTAAACCAGGTGTAAACGTTGACACAGTAGTACAAAATGTAATGGATACAGGGAAACCGTCCCCATCGACTGACGAAAAGTTCATAGGAGTACCAGCACGAAGTTGCAAGGAGTGGTTCACACTTATGTAGATTCAAGGAAGGGCTGAGAAATACCAAGGCATCTGACATCCTTTCAGAATGCGTTGAGGATATGTACAGAGATAAATACCGTCAGCTACTATAAGGACAACCTTTCCATCAAATATCAAAATTCTGGAGAGGGTTTCGAGTGATTTTCTGACCGAATACGAGTTGTGTCTTGTCGTACATATGTGCTAACAGAAAGTAATGAAAGGAATGAGATACCACTGAGGAAATCAGAAACTTGCTGTGCAGATTCTCTCATTCGCAGGATTGACCCCACAGGTATGTGAGAAGGTGAAGTACACCGAGTACACTAAGATAGGCTATACAACTCACAAAGGAGGTGCAACAATTCGTCTAATCATCCGCCGGGATAAAGCCCACTTGATGTGCATTCGTTGCCGAAGTGTGTTGCACTCGCAAATAACAAAAAGTTACACGGCTCCTTAGTGTTTGGCACCAGCATGTGCTTGTTTTAGAAAAATCAGACACGAGAGAGAAAACTGTCCATCTCTACAGCACTGGTCAGCTAACCAAGTAGGTCAACGAGGTGCTCGAAGGAATGTGAATACTCGAAATGTGAATGGGAGGAGTTCTGCCACTGCTCCTTGCTCCCCTTCTGCAAAGCCAATCTGGTAAGAGAGATAGGAATTGCTCAAGTGGTAAATGTAAGTTTGCAAGATAAATGAACAGCAGAACTTCTACCTTCCTCATCAATACAGGCATACAAATAAATGTTTTGTTTGTTAGATATACGCACTGTCAACTGTACCCCATTCTAGCTGACTTTGCAACTTCATCTGAAGAAAAGAAACAACTTCTGTCAAACTTCTTTATGTACCACAAGATTCCTACATATGATACCAAGCCAATAGCCTGGAAACCATATTGCATATCCTATCACTTGCAGCCTGCAGTAGACAAAAATGCCTCAGATTTACTAAAAGCTGGAGTAATTAAACCTTCTTTCAGTTCCTGGTTGTCACATACAGGGTGTACATAAAGTCTGGGAATACTTTCAATTATTATTTATTGCAAAAGAACTAAACATTGTACAGGTGTCATACATATTGCACTTTGAAGAGAGACTGTGAAAGTTTTAGTTTTTTACAAAGATTTGATATGTGAACCATGAGAGGCCCAGCACATGTCAGTATGGTAATTGATACCTAGCCATACCCATCCTAGCATGGCATCGTCGACTGTGGCAGTCACTTCCCGTATTCTCTCCCGGACCTCTGCTGTATCACATGGTAGAGGTGGTACATACACCAGATCTTTAATGTGTTCCCACAGAAAAGACTCACATGGAGTGAGGTCTGGTGATCAGGAAGGCCATTTCATGAAACAGCTGTCCCCTTTTGTAGCACAGCCAATCCACCAATGCAGCAGCTTTGTGTTCAGGTACCCACAAACTTCAAGATGGAAATGGGGTGGATCCCCATTCTGCTGAAACATGTCCAAGTAGGAATACCCAGTGACAGTGCTTTTGACAAAGAAGAATGGCCTGTACAGTTTTCGACGTGATAAGGCACAAAAAATATTTACCTTTGGGGAATCACGCTCAAATTCAATGCATTTGTGTGGATGCTTTGTATCCCATATTCGACATTTATGCCTGTTCACTTTCCCATTTGTCAAACTACAACATACCTCAACTCACCATGCTTGTGACTAGCACCGACTATTGGCAAATTACCAAAATACGCTGTGGCAGTTGTAATGCTATTGTAAATATAATACTGCCATTAATCTGTATATTTTAAATTTTTAGTTCCGTAATAATTTTGAAAAATTAAGCAAATACTATAACGAGAGTAAGCTTTTGTTAAGTGTAGTTTATCTGTTAAAAATAACCTCTTTGATGTATGTGGAATAAATGTATTAAAACATATTTTGTAAATAATTATGTAATATTTCAAGTACAACTGTAATTAATTATGTCAATTTTGTATGTATGTGCTGTCATGCAATTGTAGATGGTTCATACTTAGGGTTTTTGTAAGCAGAAGTGTAAAATGAAAATGTGTAGGGATCATAGGTAGAATGGAACTCCGTTCTGTGGTGGAATGGGAAAGGTGGTGGGGCGCGCGAGTGAGAATTGGCGCGCAAGTGACACACACAGCCGGTAGCTGCCCTGAAAGTGGTGAACACGCTCAGACGTGGTCTACATGATTGGCGCAGTACGGCAATAAATTAATAGCTCAGAAATTTGCAATTTTATCGTCGCCACCTAGAGGAACATAGAGCAATGTACACCAAGAGCCGTACCTGTGCAATGTTATTATGCAGCACTGCCTCATGCCACCTTCGACATCAGTAACAGGCAAAGTACTTTATTTAGAAGTGTATCGCAGTATGAACCATCCTTCTTCAATCAGTGGAATATAAGCGTCAAATGTACCTTTGTGTTTAACCATAATTTTCCAATTTCATTTACCTCAGTAGGGTCCTTACCTAAACAAATTTATTCCGAGTATTCTGATGTTTATTGAAGCTTGAATAATAGTAAATTACTGACAATAGTATTGTTTTGGTAGTAAATTCTGAAAATCATTATTAAATATTAAAGTTTGCACATATTGGTTTTGAACCACTGCTTTGCGTGACCATGAGGGTAAGTTTTCAATAGCATTTTTGAAAGTAAGGTAACATAATTGTTTAACTGCAACAATCTTAACAGTATTTGTTCATGTCGCTTCTCCATGTCAAAGAAAGCTAGACAAATATTGGTGTTAGTTAAACGTTAACAAATAAAAGCCCTAAAGAAATGAAATCTAGTCGTGTTAAATAATAGTTTTGGTCATATGAATAATAGCTATAAGTTTAATATTTTTTTGTATTCTTGTTGAAACGTATGTGTGTCTTCTTTAAATAATTACTGAAGTATAGTGATAAATTCCATAAGTAACAGAAAGTGGGATTAATAGTACTTACTGCCAAGTGACCCAAGTAAATGGAAATTAAGTGGTTGTGTTTCAGTTACATAGTAAGTGAAAGTAGTTATTTATTCAGTGTCGAAAATTGACTTCATCTTTTTGTGTGGACACTGTGCCCGATTTGGGCTGGCGGCCGTTTTATTAAGCAAAACAGTTTATTGTTATAACAGGCTTTGTCTGATAAAAGGTTTCCAAAAGTAATTATTCTCACTGCTTTTCCCACAAACTGTATGATTCGGAGAGAAATAATTCGATAATTTACCATTAGGTTGAACACGGTTAAAATCAATCTCCGAGAGTTGATGGTTTGGAGTGTGCCTGTCACTACTTACTACACAGTTCTGACATTCCGAATCGTGGATCTTCCATCTTTACAGTGGTAGAACTTATACGTTCTGGTACCGTATTGACGAGAACGTGAAAGAACCGTTGCACGGTACACATGAAAAAAGAACTTTCAGGGTTTCTCTTCAAAACGACATACATATGATATCTGTACAATGTTTTGTCCTTGTGCAATAAATAATTGAAAGTGTTCCTGGACTTTTATCAGGGTGTATACGCGGACAAGGAAAAAAAATTCCCGGATTTTTCACGGATAAAAATACACTTTCTCCCAGGTGAAAACAAGCTTTCTCCATGTTAAGTGACAGTGTATTTTCCCTTATCAGTTCTTTGAATGGTTATGGTTTTATACATGGGCATAGAATTTCCTGGCACTATAGAAAACGAAACTCAGGGAAAAAGACAAGATTTGGAAATATCTTTCATGTGCAGCAACATGCATGCTGCGTATTTTCGTATTACAAAAGTATACATTAGAATTCCACCAAACACCACATGTTACTTTCCAAATCATTGAAATCAAGATTGCGATGCGCTTTTGTAAGCCAGTCATAGCTCATGTCACGTGATCTCGCCAGCCGATATTCAGAGCATAGGATACGTGATGTAGTCAGCCAGCAGCAACATCACTGTTAAGTAGCACGAACACACAAACAGGGAAAGTTAATAGTTTAAATTAATATATATGGTGTTGCTACAAGAAAAGCAAAGCTGTCACATATAATATTGGTCTCTAAGGTTAATATGCTGCAAGAGAAGCTAAGCTTTCACATATAATGTTGACCTTTTTTGTGTGTGTGTTGCACTTTGAGATACATCACACAAATGTGCCAGTAAAATTTACAATAATGAGATAAATGTCTGATCTTCAGGGTTCAAAATTCTTCTAAATGACTCATCATCAAAGAGCTGATTTTTAAATGAGTCAAACGCTCTTTAATTTAATAAATTCATGGCACATTCTTGCACGTAGTTCAACTTACGTAGAAGGATATTTACTTTGAAAGTAATGCTTTTCAAACCACTAGTTGCAATATTTTCCCGCGACCTGTCAGAAATAGGTTTGTTTCAGCAGTTGCCAGACAGCGCAAATTACAGGCGACACAGCTATCATAACATAGGAAGCCCGTATGCGCATATGTGTTAAACACTGAAAGATCATACATTATGTCATAAAAGAAACAAGACATTAGAAGATACTCCATGAGCATCGGAATTTCGTGAACCATATTAAAATGAGTACATTTAAAGTGCACACTCGTATGTCCAGATTTCCAATGACATAGACCTGAACTTGATATTAAGCTTTTCAGTGTGGTTTTCGCGATGTAAATTTTATTGGAGCACCAGTATTGTATTATATCATGTTTGGTTCTTAATTATGGCATAATGCCATATGTGCTAGGGGGGGGGGGGGGGGGAACCATGCACGTGAAATGCAGCGAACAGTTGAAACTAGCCAGCACTGTGGAATTAAATATTTTGTTTCAAATACATTGACTGCCACTGCAGAAAAGGTTAATAAAAGCCAAATTTCTTTAGCAAACAGACAAAAATAACTTCGTTGTTCCACAAGGCGATTAATGCTTGACTGTCAGAAAGGTAGAAATAAAATAAAATCTGAAACTAATGCCATATTTTAGCCTTCCATAATTATGTGAATGTATTTTAATTCACTTGATACCTCCCGGCCACAGACATCCGTTTTGTTTTGATTTGACGTGAGAGTACATGAAGGGTAAACAGCAAAATCACTAAATGTAGACACGGATCACGTGGAGACTACTCGCTACAACTCTACTCTGACTGCTCTGCGCATCAGCCCCAGATCTACGATATTTGCAGAACAGATCAATACTAAAAAAATCGAATTTTCAAAAATATGTTCATCTTGTAGCGCACATCTTTCTGAAAAGTCTGAAACATAAAACATGTGTGTTCGAGGAAATGTAAGACATATTATTTGGTCTTAAGTACGCCAAAGTGCAGTGCCACGCCTCTTGATAAATCATTCTTCTAACGCATATCACTGTATTTCGCTCCATGGAATTGAAACGTGTATATTTTGTAATGGATGCCATCAAACTATATTTAGGACAGTGGAAATTGAAATGTCCTGTGGGGCCTCGCCTGTTCCCAGTCAACAAGTTTGACAGCCTGCCCCTTTTCAAAAAACAAAATCTCACAATTAATAGCGGATGGGATTTTTTGTAATCAGGAGACCAAGAACTCTTCAGGAAATCTGAACTCTTTATTGCCTATTGGCTAATAACTTGCTGTTTTGTGTGACATAAAATTAAATATAGGATACATAAAACCAATAAAGACAAGAGATAATCAAGAAATTATGCATTTCTTCAATCCTTAGCTCCTAGCATTTTTTTCTCTCTAATCTCACTACAGCTTTACATGGTGTGCTTTCCTTTCTGGTAAAGGATCTATGGTATTACCTCATCAAAGTTCGTGAAATGTTTTTCTACATGAAAAATCAAAATATCATTATCTAATACTGAAAAAGCTGTTAACAGAAATAATACGCAAGACTGGCGTGGTTTCTCGATCTGATTACATCTATTTTGTCGCTGTCTGCTAGATAAAACAAAATAGGCCTTTATAATATGTCAGCAGTTTTGTAACACACACCAAATAAACAAGACTGTTTTGGCACCAATGGCCATTTTTATAACACTACAGAATATAATTCACGATGTACCAATATCAAATGCCTATTAGGCCTACTACAAACAAAAAAACTTAATGTTAGGAAATAGTTTCACTTTCATTCATATGCACCAGTTTCTCAAGCATGAGATCGAAAAGTTGTATTACGAAATTTTTATATAAATTTGGGATCGTCTTATTCTCCCATAATTTGTCCCCGTTTCTTCTCCTTCCTCGTTCCACAAACAATCTTGTCACCACCAATTCTGTAGCTATTCGTGCCATTGTCAAAATTTGTTCGCTGATTAACTTCACTAACCCTGCCAGAATCACAGGTTAGGTTATCCCGCAATTATTTTCCAGTTAGGCGTTTTACGTTTTTGTGCAACACTTTTTCCATGTTACTTCCAGAATAGAACTTAAGTGGCTGCTAGATGAGAACTGTACTACTGGTCCTTACTAGTGTAGCGATATGGCCAAAAATTTTCTGTCAAAATTTCATTTCCTTGGATACACAGAGAAGATAATACATAATCTTTCTCACCTGTTATTCCTGACAGTCGTTTATTTCCGCTCTGGTAGTCTGAATCTATGGATTTCGCTAGTAATTATAACAACACTGATCATTCACAAACCCAATCAACCACATAATCAGACAGCAATTGGCATTCATCCGTTTGGCTTTAGTCCGCTCAGCTCGTATAGCCCTGTCCCATCTACGGGAAGTTTATTTCTAGATGCGATGAGACATCACATACACTATGCATGCATTGAAAAATCAACTTATGATTCAGTCAGAAATCAACTTAAAATGTGTTCAAAAATGTTCAAAATCCAATAGGGATGCGTTTCAAAATCATACGAATAATCAATAGACAAACATGCGCTTCATGCTAGGCACTTTGTGATACAAGTTTTTTTCCTCAAGAATATGAATTTGGCGCCCCCTTTTCCCGGTAGCATCTAGCTGCTTGATGCGACTGCTTGCACAGCCAACATCCACATTCCTGTAGCCAGAATCAGGAGAATCTACTACTCAAAAGCAACTCAACTGCATATGCGCATGAGCCCGCTCGTAACTGCTAAAACGAATCTAATGTAAACAGTTGTGACTTCATGCTCATCGGAGGCAATTTGTTGTTATGAAGCATTGCATAGTCTTCCTAAAGCCTTTGACACATTTTGCATTTGGCAGACACTTGCACGAGCACTGTGTGTCGTCATTGTATATGGCGCATTTCCTTTGCAATTTAAGTAATTTTTGTTCTTTTTCTCTCGTTTATCTTTTATTGTTGAAGTATTATTCTGTAGTAGTGGGGTACAGTAATATCCTTTGTTAGAGTATCGGTTCTTACCAGTCAAAATTACAAAAAATTAACTGAAAACAATGAAAAATACCTGGAATTCTAAAAAAAAAAAAAAAACGGTTGTCCCGGGTCGTATACACATTGTTTATGTACGCTCGTTACAGTGGTAGTCCCCAACAAAACCAGTTACAGAGGAAAAGCTTGCAGCATTTTTTGCAAGGATTGATGATATTTTCAATCATCTTGTCAAATGCAAATTCTTCACCATGCTCCAGCTACTATCAGATTCATGTAGCTATTAAATATGGAGAAAAAGACAGCTTTTGTTGTACCCTGTGGGCATTATGAACATCAAAGAAAGCCCTTCCCCCCCCCCCCCCCCAAACACCTGCCTCTTCCCCTCCACAACATTTTAACATTTTGCTGATTTACTTTTAGGAGGTTTAAAGCCAACCATGTGGCTAGTATACCTGGATAACACAGTTGCCTTTTCAAATTCAGTGAGAGAACATGCAAAGTAGCTAAGAAACGTACTAACCCATTTTAGTGATGCTAATCTAAATTTGAAATTCAAAAACTGCGATTTTGCACTATCCAGGCCATATAATTTTAGCAGATGGTTAAGACCGGAACCACAATTAAAAAATGCAGTGAATGATTTTCCAGCATCGAGGAACATTAAACAATTGCAACTGATTTCTCAGGTTAATAAATTACTATCGCCGTTTCGTGGAGAACTATCCGGTCACCACAAAATGGCTTGCAAAATTACTAACGAAGGTAGTTGCTCCTATCTGGACAATGGATAGCAGGAGGGCCATGTTAAAACTGAAAGACATTCTTAACAAGTGCACCTGTCTTGGGTTATCGGCATTTTGCTCTACCTTTAATCTTGTTGTGTGATGCTAGCAATGTCTCAGCTGGTTGTATTTTGAGTCAGATACAAAATGGTGAAGAAAAACCAATTGGTTATGCTTCACGTCAGCTGTAGCAGCTGTGCAAAATTACACCACCACACAAAATGAACTTCTGATTCTTGTTTTTGGCACCCATTACTGTCAGTGTTACCTATAGGCATGACAGTTCACAGTAATTGCAGATCGTGTTGCTTTACAGTGCCTTTTGAGTTTAAAGGATCCCAGCAGCAGACTTGTTAGATTGGCCTTAAAACTCTGTGAATATGACTACATAACCAGACTTAAGCCTGGAAAGTTAAATCAGAATCCAGGTGCCTTGAGTACAAAAATTAAGATCCTGCAAGTAGCTGATGTGCTTACTGAGGAATTAAAGAAGGCACAAGAATCCCGAGACTACTGGCAAGTATATACTGCAACAAAGTCATGAGTGTATACAGACACATCGTAATGGGGAAAGTGCCATGCAGGCACACAGGGCAGGCCATTATTGGTGGTCAAAATAAAACGAAAATAAATAAATAAATAAATAAATAAATAAATAAATTAGGATATTATGTTCAAAATTGTCTTTTTGCAGAGAGTGCAAGAACAAAAACCAAATGTACCTCTTCAAACTATATCTGAGGTAGTTGGACCTTTCAAAGTCTTAGCACTCTATATTGCAGGACCATTTGCCTTAACAGTAAAAAGTAACATCCATTTTATCTGTCGCTGACCGTTTCTCTCATCATCTTATTGTGTGACCCACTGCAGACATGGCCGCTGAGATGGTTGTGAGAGCACTGGTAACTTATTTTGCACTACAATCTAGAAGTCCAGAGGCCATTATAGCAGACGAGGGACAAACGTTATGGCCAATCTTATCATACAGTTATCTTGACTGTTTAAAATAAAGAAGTTCAGAGCTACGTCATTTCATTCTAAGAGTAATGGCAGGGTTGAACACATTCATAAAACAGTACCTAGAATCTTATCTTATAACATGATTAGCTTCCCCTCAGACTGGGATTGTCTATTACCATATGTGATTTCATCATACAACACCAGAATACATGAAACCACAGTGTCGATTCCCTTTGAGGCTGTTTATCACCACAAAATCCATTCCTGTTTCAAGACTTATAAGCTGTCACCTGAAATGAATTCCAGCAAAGTGAAGTACCTGGCTAAAAGATTAACATTTATTTTGAAGAGAATTCAGAAGAACAATGCAGCTGAACATGGAGACAGCTCCATAGTTGAAAGGATGCTGATATACCCATTAGGAGATCATGGGATGTTATGACAAACTGCCATGAAATTGGGCAGAACTAAGAAATTTACATGACCCTGCACTAGACCATTACAGATTGTTCAGCAGAACAATGCAGCTGAACATTGACACAGCTCCATAGTTGAAAGGATGCTAGGATGCTGTTATACCCTTTAGGAGATCATGGGATGTTACGACAAACTGCCATGAAATTGGGCAGAACTAAGAAATTTACATGACCCTGCACTAGACCATTACAGATACTGAGCTCAGTCTGATCGCTTGACCAAGTATAAAGATATATAGCATCTACTGTAGTGGATCCAGCAAATCTCAGAAATATTTAGAACAGATTTTGGTATAAGTTACATTCTGTTACCCCATCAGTTTACAGTCTAGGGATTAAAAACAATTTTTATCTTACGTGGGAGATGAAACTATCCATTTCAATTAACTGGTGATTCTGCTCTGTGTTTTCACCTCGTGGCCTCTTCAGCCCCGTTTCACTCTTATTTATTCCTCTATATTTCATTACCTGCATCTACAACTAAATGGTTTTGTCACATGTTTGCATTATTTCACTACGTAGAGACACTGTCACTACATAATTGTCTAGGATGTCTGGTGTGGCGAAGTTACATTAAAATTTATGAAATTTGAAAATCTGCATTACCACACAAGTGCAGATTGTAAAAGCCAGTATCATGGATAAGACTAATGTGTTGTTAGGAAAGGTCTGCAGAAATAAGATCCCACTCTCCGTGAACCAAAACACCTATTGTTAAACCACCGCCCAAGAAGCACAATCCAGCACTGCTCCACACACCTGGCCTCCAAGTAGACATTGATGATACAGTGTAGTATCTTTACTTACACTTGAGTGGCACAATTCAGCACCTTATGTAGATTCCATTTCTTCTTGGAACATACTGAAGACAGTTTGTCTCTTATACAACAAACTTGAATGGTCCCAGATTGATAGTTGAATTAACCAAACGTTGGTTTCACTTCATAAGTATCAACTAGATATATGCCAACCCCTATGTCGTTCTGGTTTCACTTGTGTTTTCTAATCGGAATTTCACTCTCCACAAGTACCAGGTAACACTGAATAGTAGTAGACTTCTATTCAAAGCATCCTGTTGCAATACTCTGGGACATGAATTTCTGCTTTCAGCACAAATGAAAGAAATTTGAAATGTCGCTATCGAACCATTCCTGTCATCCATTCCAAAGATTAGCTTATCTCTCAGTACACATCCTGTCTCATCACTTTTTCCAGATACTAGCAACAATGAACTGTTCTAGTCCTTACAATAGTTGATGACACAGGAGCAGCAACAAGTCACTAGATAGAGCTGCCACATGTATTATGGATTCCACCAACCCAATATTTTATTTAACATAACAGGCCCAGTAGTGACTTCCACCCTGCTTGCTATTGTGATACTCAGCATGACTCTATACTGCTGTTTCACACCCGAAGTTATGTAGCAGAACACACACAGCCACTCCAGCTTATCATGTTTCATGGCAAGTTCCAACACATTGTGTGAGGTGGAGTGGAAAAGTTGAGATATAACACATCATTTTAGGGAAAATGGTGAGTTACACTCTCTGTCCTAATGTATGAAATATGATTGAGATATTTCATTAAAAAAATACTTAAGTTTCAGACAGCGAATTGTGGGAGAAATAGTTTATTAATATTTGCAGGTAATACGGGGTATATGGGCGCAGCATATCTGCAAGATGGGATGACAAGTTCAGTGTCTCCACCTGGTGTGGGCCATTACTTCTTGGAAGTCAAACTTTGAGATGTGTTGCGACCATTAAAGAATGGTGCTCACAATTACCATAGAGACAATATACGAGCAAAAACAAATGTGTGTTTAAACTGTCATTCTGATATTATTTCTCAATCTGACATTTTGCTTTGTCAAAATGTATTTTTGTTGTGCAGTCTAATGAGACAAGACACCTATAACTCAAACAAGTGTAATATGATTGTGTTAAACATATCTTAGGGGAGCTATCTTCAATGTATAAAGGAGCTTCAATTTTCTTGGTCACAGATTCCATCTCTCTCTCACCTTCTAGCACTTAAGACACTGCAAAGGAAATGAAGTCCACTAAGAAGGACAGAAGCACATTTATTTGGATCTGATCAGCAGGTCCAAATCATTATTACTTCACATCATAGGCGACCACAAAAACAATAATATCTACCATTTACTGATCAATTCAATAGATGGATACACAATACCTCAAAGCTAATAAGATTTATTTTTCTGCTGCCACAAACTGTCATCTTGTAATTTCAAAATTGCTCTGAGCACTATGGGATTTAACTTCTGAGGTCATCAGTCCCCTAGAATTTAGAACTACTTAAACCTAACTAACCTAGAGGCAGGATTCGAACCTGCGACCATAGCGGTCGCGCGGTTCCAGACTATAGCGCCTAGAACCGCTCGACCAGCCATCTTGTAATTTCACCTAGGATTGTCTTTAATTAAGCTACATGGTGTACACAAAGTCCAGGAACACTTTCAATTATTTATAGCATTAGAACCAAACATTGTACAGATATCATACACGTGTTACTTTGAAGAGAAACCCCGATTTCTTTTTTCTTTTTCTTTTTTTTCATGTATACGGCCACAGCATAGTTTGGTAATTTTGCTGATAGTCAGTGCTAGTCGCAAACATGGCCAGTTCAGGTGCAGAGCGAGCTTTCTGTCTGTCGGAGTTCGATGAAAACAGGTGGGCTACCGCTGTTCAAAGATCTTTAGAACCAAGTACAGTAAGAAGCTACCAATAAGGAAGGCTATTTACCACTGGCACAATAAATTCCACCCCATTTTCATCGTGAAGTTCGTGGGTACCTGAGCACGGAGCTGCCGCATCAATGGATCGGCTGTGCTACAGAAGAGGACAGCAATTTTATGAAATGGCCTCCCCAATCACCAGATCTCGCTCCGTGTGACATTTTCCTGTGGGGACACATCTGGTTTATGTACCACCTCTACCATGTGATGTAGCAAAGCACCGGGAGAGAATACGAGAAGCGACTGCCACAGTCGAAGATGTCATGCTGGGACAGGTATGGCAAGAATTTGATTACCATATTGACTTCTGCCGAGTCACTTATGGTTCGCATATCAAATGTTTGTAAAAAGAAAACTTTCATAATTGAAAGTGTTCCCATACTTTATGTACACCTTGTACTATTATTTGGTATTTGTCTTGTAAAGTGTTTATTTGTGTTACTTTTTCAAACAACAGTCTCTTATTATTGTGCTTATTTGTTCATTTGATATTGTTTTAAGGTATTTTCACAATTTGTTCATTAAATTTAACTGAACTTGATTACCTTGCTGTTGTCGTCATACAATCAAAGGGATCACCCTTTGTTGTTTATTGTAAATGATTTATTATTTGTTCATTAGGTCACAGAAGCATCAGGTTTCCCAGTTGTCTTTTTATACTTATGTTACTTAAGTCATTTTGCATTATGTTACTAAAAAATCAAAGATTTCATGTTATGTTTTTGTTTCATTGTTGACACGCAATTTTCCTGTCTCTATCAATACATAATTTTTCAAACATTTATCAAACAATGGAAAATCCAGGATGGAATGTAACAATATTATGAAAAGGAATGTTGTTACTCGCCATATGTTGAGTCGTGGATGGGCACAACAGAAAGACTGTCACAAATAAGCTTATGGCCAAAAACACACACACACACACACACACACACACACACACACACACACACACACACACACACACACACACACACACACACACACACACACACACACACACACACACACACACACACACACACACACACACACACACACAAAAACTGCAGTCTCTGGCAACTGATTTTGAAAATTTTAGATTGTTTAATAAGTACTTTATTTTAAGATAATTTGCAATGAGTTTTTTCTAGTTAAATAATGTTATTGTTGAATCTGAAATTTCACTCTGAAGAGGCATGTAACAAGAATGAGGAACCACTACACATATTTTGTATTTTTGTT
Source organism: Schistocerca piceifrons (assembly GCF_021461385.2). Lineage (NCBI taxonomy): Eukaryota > Metazoa > Arthropoda > Insecta > Orthoptera > Acrididae > Schistocerca > Schistocerca piceifrons. The sequence continues at coordinate 171,056,943 of NC_060148.1, read as the reverse complement.
TTTTTATTATTCATTACATTTCACAAATATTTTGCTTCAAAGTACAACAAAATGACAAATTTTACGATTACACACGAGAAGAACTCTTTGTGCTTGCCAGCACCACTATGTTTTTATCCCCTAGGTACACAAAGACATTAAGTTTTAAATGTTCATACTTTTCACTAGAACGTGTTGCTCATTTCACAGTGTGTTTACTACTAAGTAAGTGATTACTGACCATCCTTGTAAAAGCTAGCATCCAGTCATATAAATTGTTTTACGGATGAGATAGATGACTCCACGTCTATGTATGACGTTAATCCAAATCTTGATTAAGAATGATGTATAAATTGGAATGGACAGTTACAGAAAGTAGTCAGCTCACAACCTGTGACTACCATGTATTTTTATAGTCCATAATAGCACTTATACAACCTCTAAATTAAGTAAAAATTGGTGCATGACTTTACACCACACCCATTAACAATGTGATAAACCTGCAATACGATGCACAAGGCAAATAAAAATCATGGATTAAGAAGATCCTTATATTTTCCTTTTACTGGGTTCAGTGGTCCATGAGCAAAGAGGCCAACATACACAATTTATGTTAAACTCTAATAAAATGTTAGAGTACTTGCTAATGACCTAAGCAGATAGTCTAGAAACAGCATTTGATGCTAAGTGTATACTGATACAAATATTTGCTACAAGTTACTAAAGAGTGCAGACCTGAACCAGAATCACATTTTGTAAACAGTGCATTTCCAATTCAGGCATTTGTTGGAAATGAATGGATAGGTCTTTGTAGTAAGCTGACATTTTGAATCAATCCTAAGGCCCTACTTATACGGTACAATTGGAGAAGATCTGTCCATACCAGAGAGGTACCTGGAATGAACTCATAGTCCAGACCAATGTTTTCACTTGTTTGAGAAAAGTTTCATGTTACCCTTTTAATTATAAACTGCACACCTAAATCAGATCTTGCAATGTAGTTCACTATGCACCAAGGACAAATAATACCGCCAAACTTTACAAGGATTAACAACTACATCATTGTTCAATACCATATGCATAAATGTCCTAGCAGTACTTGTAGAATGTTGAAAATAATTCACAAATAAAGAAGGTGTAGTAGCAAAATATGTAACAACCTTCTCTTCTGAGCAATGCTAGTGACATTAATGCCTGGCCACTATGCAGAAATACAGAAATTATTTTTTCTAAATCACAAAATAAAGCTATATACAAAAGCACTTACCTCAATGGCAGTATTTAAATACTCAAGCCATATAGTTTCACCAAACTTCTTTACAGAACTGTGTAATTCAGAGCTCTTGAGTCATTGTATAAAATACCGTTACTTATAACACTTTTGTATAAACTTGCAGCATAGCTACAGTTACTGCATTTAGACTGTTGTGAACAAAGTGATGTTGATGGGGAAGCAGATGCTACAGAAGACTTGAGTCTTGCATTGTAGTGTGTATCTTGTGGGCTAATCTTAGTGGAAACCATTATGGCTTTTTCAAGGTGGCAATCGTTCATCAGGAGCAGGTACTGAAATGAATGAATAAGCATACAGTGCATTGTGTGATACAAGATTTACTTCTAATTACACAGGCAGCATTAAATAAATTGTAATAAATTACATACCAGCATTCCTTTCTAATGCTGAAAATATAATTAATCACAAAACAATGCCCTGAGCAAGAGTGAAGTTTACACGTTTTACTGGCTCATTTTCATTAATGTTTTACACGGGATCCCGGGTTTGATTCCCGGTGGGGTTGGGGATTTTTCTCTTCCCGGGGACTGGGTGTTTGTGGTATCGGTATCATCATCATCATCATCATCATCATCATTTGTGACGGTGGCTACAATGGATTGTGTAAAAAACTGGACTGTGTAAAAATTGGGACTTTGTACGGGCACTGATGACCGCGCAGTTGAACGCCCAACAAACCAAACATCATCATCATTAATCTTTTACAGAATCAAAGTAGTACCAATTTGTTAACATGCATTCTCCTGCAGTGCACAATTCTCAGAACATCAGAGCAGAATTTATCACAAAAGAAAAAACCACAAAAAAGTGAAAATTTCAATAAAGGTTTTAAGAATTGTCTACTAGAAAAATGCGGATAATTCAAAACAACTGATATGATTAATAAACTAATTTTATGGATACATAGGAAATGTACTAAACAAGATTTGGTACCTTAAGAATCACTACTTAATTAAAGAACTGTTGCACACAAATCATGTGCAATCATTGCAGCCCCAAGAGAGTCACATGTGCTTGCATTTTCTACCACCATTTATGTACGCTACTATACACAAATGATTACAATCACAGCACTGAATATTATCTCTGGCTTTGAGGATTGTGAAGACCCTACACACTGAAATCAGAAAATACAAGTGCTGCGGAACACATTCAAGGAGACACTGGACATGTTATGGGGACTCTCTCTCCATACAGTTTCCATGAGAGTCTACAAATAGTTTACAGTGTTCAATCAAGTATCCATGACAAACAAGTTGCTAACCAAAACATATCCAGGACACATTTTCCAGTTAACATGTCATGTGAAAGTGCAGTCAAGTACCCTGTGTATATGACATTATTCGAAGAGGTTTTCTGCATTCCTTGTCACACGTGGCTGCGCATAATCCTACTGAAGTACGCTGGGTGGTGTTGTCAGTAGGAAAATATGTACGTCGGACTCAAAACTATATTGATGCAGGAGTTGCTGTTCACATTTTCAAAACATTTACAATATAAGTCAATATGTCATGTTGTATTGAAGGACCGTCAAATCATTGAACTCTGTGTTAGTCTGCTACATCACTCCACAACAAAATCAGCTGGACATGGATGGTTCAGTATGAAAGATGATAAGATTTCTCAGAGATGTATAAATAACCCACGCAAATTCAATTCCACATCTAGATAGACGGGATGTTCAAATCTATTAAATGTTACTCGTAGATGAAGGTAAATGTGCCACGGCACTCTGACATTCAGTGTCAAGACAGAAGCATAGACAGGCACATGGGCAGCAACTGAAGTCTGAAGTAAACGAACACTTTTATGTTTAACACTAACATTCCCAGCTACAATTTGTAGTGTATCAGAATGTTTTAGCAAGTATCCTGGTCGACTATGAAGAATCAGCCGAGCAAAAGATGATCACAATAGATGAAATAGGCACAAATAATGTGTAATGCGAAATTACAGACTCTCTGCACTGCTCTGTTTTGGCACAGTCATTGGCAGTGAACACACAGCACCTATCAGCTGGGCGCACATGTTATGATGCCTCCAGTTGAAGTTGTCACAGACTACCTGGAACACACACCTTACCGAAAACACAAGTTTCATCATTATGCCAAATGAATTAGTTTTTACTGTACCACTGATTGTCTGTACAGCCTTTTTAAGTCTGAAGTGTTCTAATGACTGATGTCTGTTACCACATATCCTATTTCAGTGGCTGTTAATAAGAAGTAATGCACTTTAAACTATAGAAGAGTTGAAATGAGAGTTCATTTTAAGTCATTTTGTGGCTCAGAGCAGAGATTGCTATCTTCCACTTAGTGTTCCCTGCAAGATGGAACAAAGTCTAAAAGAATTGGATGTTTGAGCATGGCCATGGCCTGAAGGATCCAGACCACTAGAATGAATTAGCAAGACAATAATTCATCAAGAAGAGACGTATGAGGTAACAGACAACAATCTAAAATGGTGTTCAAGGAATACTCAAGCTATGTAATGCATACCCACAGCTTTTACCACAGCCATTTCTCAGATTTTACACTTTACTTGATAACAATGAGGGGAGATGAAACTGTTATGCTGGAAATATTCCAAGTTTCGCAAGAAAGTATACCAATTTTCAAGAAATATTGAGAAGATAACATTTGTTGCCTGTGGCAACTGAGAATTAACAAAGTTACATTACTTGACGCATTACACTGGCTAAATATTTTGACAATTAATGAAGGATACTGAGAAATGATTATTGAAAAGTTCACAATAACATCATTCGTGAACAAAATACTTCAATAGAGGGTAGAAAACTGGCAGCCACGAATAACAACAGGACGGATGCATTACAGATATGCAACACAGATATAACACAACTATGATTTAGAAGAAAATTTGGTGAGTGTGACAGAGAAGACAGCCTGACTTATTTACTGCTGATGGACAAAACATCTACCATCTCAGCACATCCGTCGACTATGAGACTACATGTCGAACATGCCTAGCACAATATTCATTGCACCGGTAGCCACCGAGCTGATGTTGGCACTGTGGTTGCTAGTTATCGGCAACACATCCGACACAACATAACTTCTCGCCTTAATCCTGTGAGAAGTGACCAATTACTTCTCCTATTTGTTGTGTTGCACATGATTACACATCTGTGACTGAGATCACAGGAGGACTGTCATAAATTACAGGAGTAATAATAAAAAAGATTAAGTACAAAATTTCAAAAAGTTACTAGCTGATAACAGTGAAGTATCAAAAGACAAGACCCTTAAAAACTGGGAGACAAAATTAAATCTGACTTTGTGTCTAAATTGTCGAAACAAAATAACAGAATGATTACTTAGAATATAAAGTTAACATACTAGAGGAGAACTTACCATCATGGGTGCACAATATTTCTTGTAATGAGTTTTGTCATTATTTCACAATGGAAATACACGTTTTCATACAGTACAAACTGATATTTCAAATATGAAAGAGCACGTAGAGTCTTGCAACATGAAACAGTCGAGTCCTCAGTCTACGTTAACCGGCTTAGAGGAAAGATTGCAAATGTTTGTTGAATGTGAGGTGTAATCCACTAGAGCAAAACCACTTTTGTGGAAAGCAGTACTGATCACAAAAATGAATCTGAAAAGATTTGGGATGTGTTAGAGGAAACTAAATGAGCTCTAGAAATTAGAAAATTTCATCAAAGTCTGGCAGTACTGAAAGAATTATTTGAAGATTTACAGCTAGGAAATAATATGAATTTGTGAAAACATATTTCCCAAATTTAAACCGCAAACTGGGGGTGATGGTCGGAGGAGGGGGGTTTGTTCAACTAATGTATTTCTTATGTGTATTCTGATGTTCACTACCTAATAAGGGGGATGACTTGAAAAAGGTAGACTTCACACTAGATTACTTAGTGGGAAATTCAGCAGAAGGGGTAACACCCATTCAGAGGACTAAGTCATGGAATGATTTTCAGGAGAGTATTAAATCTAAGTACTGGTCTCCAAGCACTCAAGAGAAATTGATACTAAAATTATTAGACCCAAAACAACACAACAATTCTTGGGGCATGAACAAAAAGGTTTACTGAATGGCACCTTACAGGGTCATTCCATACCAAGCGGTCTAGGAAAAAAATAATTGGTTGCTCGACCATCTCAAAAATTTGATATTTACTGTGTGAGTTCCCTAATGTTCAGTCGGCTCAAAAAAAATTTAATTTCTTTTTATTTTTTATCAATTGGAAACTGTGGCCATTTTTGTTTCACTCTGTAAGTGGCTTTTTGCATTAACATGCCTTATAGGGTTTTTTTAAATTATTTTGTAATGAGTTGCCCCAGACCTTTCAAACAAGAAGCATTTAATTCAGCACACACTGGACTATAAATTAAAACTGTGATCACCTAGCATAATGTATTCCTTAATTTTTAATATCTCAAAGCTACTGGGCACAAATGAAAAACCTCAATTTCTGTAACAGTATTCCTCTAAAGGAGGAATTTCTCAGCCTTAATATTTTTTTTGCTATTACATTACACATTACTGTTACTTTTTATAGAGTATCAATGGTGAGAAGCTTACACATAAAACATACACTATTTAAAAAGAAAAAGGATTTTGAATTTTTTCATTCTTTGGCCAGTAATATCTTTGTTACGGGACCAGATAAAAATCTGTAAATTACACACTTGATAGATCTTCATGATATCAAACTTCAGTACAAATTTCAACTTTGATTGAATGGAAACTTACGGAATGGGGAAAAAAATTGAACATGAAGAGTCAATAATATGTTTCTTAAGATCTGCAATATCAGAACTAATGGAATAAAATAGATCAATTAAATAATTCACACACAAGAATAACACATAAAATTAAAATAAATGATTACTTGTTGAATCAATCCTCTGAAGACAGTTTCACCCAATCCTCTGCAGACAGTTCCACCAGGCTAGGTGACAGCATCTGAAAGTCTGTACAAGCTCACAGATGAGCCTGTACAAGTCTGTGCATTGTCTTCCCCTTCGACCATCATCTGTTTACTCAACTTAGTTAGCAATGAGCTCTTGAAGTGTGGCATTTACCAGTGGAGTCTCAGTGTTCTATTGGTGTTCTTATTAATGAAGCTTGGCATAAAGGTGTGTATGGATTGTTTCCTAAAGACATTGCATTAATTGAAGATTATAGTGATGAAGAAAAAGTGTTGCTTTACTTACGAATTGGCTCAGAGGTTAATTCAACCTGCAAGTAGCATGAAATCACCTTTTTGACCACTCTTGCTTGGACCCTTTTAAGAATCATAACAAAAGGTCTAGAGAAATAACATCTGATAATCATTTTTTTTTTTAATCTGTTTTATCAATATAATACCAGGGAAGTCGTTACGTCCAACATGTTATTCTAAGATATTTGTTATTAACAAAGAAAGGGATGGTGATGGTCTAGATAAAGAATTTTGTGATTTATCAGAGACTACAAAAAAGGATCGAGATTGTGAAATCCTATATGTATTGCTTACTAGTAAAATTAGAAAAAAGACCTTTCGTTTTGAATGTAAAACTGAGAATGTGGCAATTACTGTCACAAAGAATTTGGAAGTTTGATTTCAAAAGAAAAGTTGCATTAAATCGGATTGAAGTTCTAAGAATTCTCTGATCAAATATGATGATTTGACAGAAAAGCTAAAAACTAAGAATTGTATTTCAGACAAAGAGGATAAAGTTAAGATTATCAGTTCACTGCAAAATTCTTGGAGTCGAGCAAAAGTTAGTAATGAATTTAATGTGTCAAAATAATTGGTTAAATTAACACGGCAGTTAATAAAAGAACACAGAATTTTACCAGCATTACAAAATAAAAATGCATCTAATTTCATAGATGAAAACACGACTGAAAACGCTATTACATTTTATGAATGAAGCAACAACAACTGTTTGATGGATGGCAAAAAAGGTTGTTTCTGTGAAAGAAAATGGTACTAAGGTTCAGATATAAAAAAAAGGTTGATATTGTGTAATTTAAATTAACTATTCACTGAACTCAAAAAAGAACATCCTGACATTAAAATTGGAAGATCGAAATATTGAGTTGAGATCAAAATGGTGTATTGTTGGAGGGGCATCTGGCACCCATTGTTGGGAACATTCATAATTTACTCTTTGATGTGTTATATGTATGGTAGTTTATGTTTTCTCCTTTATCTTAGTTATGTACAATGTTGAATAAATGGTCTCTAAAAATGTGTGTTCCTGGCAATATGGTGTTTCACGTATTTGATTAAAAGGTCAACTTTATAATCTCACAGAGGACTAATTAGAGTCAATATCTAATAGGTTATGGGCCCAGGAGAGATTAGTGAACTTTTCATACCAAAGGAATAAACTGATAAATCAAGGTTGCTATCGTATTTTTTTGCTTAGAAACTTTCAAGATTTATTTGTTTAACTATCTCAATGTATTCAAGATGGCTTTGGGTGGACAATCACTGTTTAATTTTGAGAAGTTGACCAGTACGACAAACTACAACGACTGGAAATTCACATTGGACATATACCTGAAACATGAGGGACTATGGGAAACAATTGCTGGCACTGAGGAAGATGAGAAGAATGTACAGAAAGTATTATCAAAATTATGTTTATCTGTAAATTCATCTGTGTATCCAAAACTTCGTGGAGCAACGACTGCTAAAGAAGCATGGTAAAATTTACAATTTGCATTTGAAAATAGGAGTTTATCTAGTTATATTGGGCTATTACAATGCTCAATGAATGTACGATTAGGTTCTGAGAAAAATATGGAGGCGTATTTGTCGAAAATTATGTCACTTTCTCAACAAATTCGAAGCATTGATATTTGGTAAGAAAATGGACGATGATTTCGTAGCTGCAATTACGCTAAGTGGACTCCCAGCAGATTTCCAACCCTTGATTACGGCCATTGAGAATTCGGGTGACAAGATTACTAGTGATTAGTAAGTCAGCGATTAATTCAAGAATCGACGAAACGTCAAATTGCATCCACAAATGAGACCACAGATTCGGTGCTGGTAGCTAGTAAGCAGAATAGTAAACACCAGAAGACGAATATCGAACGTGATGTTCGAAATATCAAGCCTTTTAAGTGTGCTTGTCAGAAACCTGGCCACAAGGCGAATGGGTGTAGAACAAAGAATAAACCAAATAAATTTTCAAATTCTGCGAATGCAGTGAGTACTGAAAACGAAACTGTGTTAATGGCTCTAACTGCATCTTCGTATCATAGTGATGACTAGTATGTGGATTCGGGTATTCACGACACATGACGAATCAAACAAACTCGTTCAACACTTTCCAATGGACCACAGCTGCTGAAGTGACAGTAGCAAATAATAGCAATCTTCAGGCTATTGAAGAAGGCGATGTTCATTTTCGAGTTACTTGTGACGACAAGAATAAACAGATAACTGTTAATGATGTTGCGTATGTTCCAAGCCTTGCATACAACCTACTGTCGGTTAGTCAGATGACAAGACGTGTATTGTGTGTATTGTTTGACAATGCGCAGTGCGGTGTATACAATATAAGTGATGTAATTGTTTCTGGAACACCAGTAGCCACAGCAACTCAAATAAATGGTATGAAGTGCACCATTACGCAAATGTTGTAGAAATTGACAGTTATGAATTGTGGCATGGAAGATTGGGACTTTTCAATCGTGTAAGCATGCATTTATTAAAAAAAAAAAAAAAAATGGCTGATGGACTGAACTGGTCTAACGTCAATTTAGATCCGTATATTCCCTGCATAAAAGGTAACAACCTTTTCCTAAGACATCAGGTAGAAGAGTAAAAGATCTACTTGACATTGTGCACTCTGATGTTTGTGAACCAATGGGCATGGCATAGTGGGGAGGATCACGGTATCTTCTCACTTTTACGGATGATCTGTCAAGAAAATCTTTTGGTTATATGTTAAAATCAACAACAGTGACACATTCATCGAATTCAAAGCACGAGTAGAAAATGAAACTGGTCGAAAAATCAAAATACTTCGAACAGACAATGAAAAAGAGTTTGTCAATCGGCGTATGAAGTTATTTTTAAAGACGAATGGAATTCAACATGAAACAGCAACTCCTTTCACGCCAGAACAGAATGGTGTTGCAGAACGCTTAAATCGGACAATCATTGAAAAAGCAAGATCAATGTTAACAGATGCAGGTCTAAGTAGACAATTTTGGGCTGAACCTGTAAACATAGTAATTTATTTGAAGAATCGATCTCCAACAAAAGCTGTTAAGAACGTCACTCCTGAGGAATTATGGAGTGGTGTCGTCGGATAAATTTGAGTCATTTACGAATCTTTGGACGTCGAGCATTTGTACATATACTAAAAGAAAAAAAGGACGAAATTAGAAGACAAATCTAAGGAACTTATCTCTGTTGGATATTGCAAAGATTCTAAAGCATATCGTCTGACTGATCCAAATTCACCAAAGACAATTGTGAAAGACTGTGATGTGCAATTCATCGAAAACTCAAAGTGCACTTGTAGAAACAGTAATCCAAACAGTAACCCAATTGACGATAATCGTATAGACAGTCATCAACTAGTGCCAGCAACTAACATCACTGAAGGGGCAACTGAACTGACACAAATCTGCTGGAGTTGACAGAAATGCAGTTTATCTTGAATTAACACAAAGTGACACTGAGAAAACAGTAAATAGCAACGTACATAGTCGCACGGAAGTTGCATTACCAGAAATTAGAAAATCATCATGTGAAAGAAAACCCAATACTAAATATTTTAATGATGATTTTGCTTGTCTTCCCTGTATTTCTGAACCAAATTCGTATGAAGAAGCAATGAATTGTGGTGACTGTGGAAAATGGAAGGAAGCCTTAGATAATGAATATAAATCTTTACTTGAAAATGAAACATGGACTTTGACTGATTTACCACCAGGCAGGAAGGAAATTAATTCGAAATGGGTGTTCAAGGTGAAAGAAACGTCAAATGGTGAAATTGAACGATATAAGGCTCGTTTTGTAGCGAAAGGTTATTCCCAAATACAAGGAATAGACTTTGATGAAACGTTCACGCCTGTTGTTCGTCATTCTTCACTTCGCATCCTGTTAGCTTTATCAGCTGAATTTGATCTTGACGTTGAACATATGGATGTTCAAACTGCGTTCCTATATGGTGATCTCGATGAACAAGTTCACATTCGTCAACCTGAAGGCTACGTGAAGAACGGGGAGGAGATGAAGGTTTGCAAGCTGATGAAGGCAATTTATGGTCTAAAACAGGCGTCACGTGTTTGGAATATGAAATTAGATGTGACATTACATAAAATGAACCTAAAGAAGTCAGAATACGATTCTTGCATTTACTTCAGAATTGAGAAACAAAATATACTCATTATAGCTGTTTATGTGAACGACTTGATCATTTTCTCCAATAGAAATAATAGGTGGAAGAAAGACTTGAAGAAAGGACTAATGAATCAGTTTAAGATGAGAGATCTTGGTAAACTTAGTTGGTGTCTTGGCATGAGAATAAAATGTAACAGGAAACACGGGACGATTAGTATTGATCAAAGCAAATACGCAGCAAACATACTCAAGAAATTTGGTATGGAACATTGTAATCCGGTTGCATATCCATTTGAACCTGGCTCAAAGCTGCAAAAATGTGAAACTAAATTGACAGATGAGGAAAACCTTGTGTTACATCGCATTCTTTATCAGCAAGCCGTAGTATCACTACTGTATTTAGATCAAAGCACAAGACTGGACATTGCATATGCTGTGCAGGTTCTAAGTAGATTCAATTCTAATTATTGGAAAATCCACTGGGAAGCGGTCAAACGAATTATGCAATATATTAAAGGCACAGTCAATGTAGGAATAACTTTCCGAAAAAGTGGAACAACTGAAACTGAAGGTTTGTGTGATGCGACAGCAGTTTCCTGGACTTCAAACCGACAACAAACCGTCGCTCTATCACCTACAGAAGCTGAGTATATGGCTCTATCAGCAGCAGCGAAAGAATCGGTATAACTTCAAGGATTGCTTCGTGAATTGTGTGTTTCGCATAGTGAAAAACCAGTTACGTGTATGCTGTGACAATAGAGGTGCCATTGCACTGAGTCACAATGGTGTGCATCACGCTCGAACAAAACACATTGATGTGAGGCACCACTATACTCGTCATTTAATTAAAACAGGAAAATTCAGTTGAAACCTGTAAGTACCGATAACAGAAAGCTGATTTTTTGACAAAGGCACTGCCTAAAGGTAAACTTTCAGAGTTTACAAATTGACATCTCGAGAACTTGTGGGGGTGTTGGGAACATTCATATTTTACTCTTTCATGTGTTATATGTATGGTAGTTTATGTTTTCTCCTTGATCTTTGTTATGTACACCGTTGAATCAATGGTCTCTAAAAATGTGTGTTCCTGGCAATATGGTGTATTGCGTATTTGATTAAAAGGTCAACTTTATAATTCACAGAGGACTAATTAGAGTCAATATCTAATAACCATAATGTTTGAATTTGTTTGTATCATCAGAATGCAAATTTCATGATAGATGGCGCTAATCTTAAATAGTTGACCATAAAGACTTTTTGGAAGTTCTCATTTGCAATATTAACTGTTACAATTGTATGATCATGGGAAAATGTCAAGACTGTCCAGGCAAACAAGCTTTCCTTGACGTGTGTGAAGCATCAGAAGATGATTTGATGCCTGAAAATATACAATACAAACAATGGGTGGTAAAGACAGAATGGAAATGGTGACAATTACAAAACCACACAAAGAGTTTTTTGGAGTGTTAACCAGCAAACCTTGAAAACCTGAATTACACCATTTTATTGCCAAAGTTCAGGACAAATTTCTGAAAGACAAAAAGCAAACCTTGGCAACTGAGTGCTTAGTTCTTGCCGACTTTTCAGAAAACAATTCCTTTATTGGTCAAGATGAAGTACAAGAGTACAACTGGATAAACAAAGAACCCACAATTCATCCATTTGTGTTCTATTATAAAGGTCAAAATAAAATCACAGTTTTTGTGTCATAAGTGACTACACTGAGCACAATGCTACAGCAGTGCATGCTTTTCAACTGCAACTAACAAACTAGATAAAACAGGACAGAACTTCCATAAACAAATTGATCTACTTCTCTGACTGTGCTGCAAGTCAATATAAAAACAAAACAAAAGAATTATTAACATCTCCTTTGCAGGAGAAGGACATGGATTTGATGCAGAATGGCACATTTTTGCATTATGCTTCAGGAAAAATGCATGTGATTGAGTCGGGGGTGCAACAAAACAAGCTGTCACAAAATCTAGTCTTCCGTAGACCTAAGAGAACCAAATCTTGACACCTCAAGAAATGTTTAAATTATGTAAAGCAGAGGCAAAAGATTTACCAATGTTTTTAAAATGTGAGGAAATACAAGAACTCTACACCAATATCTTGGAGGAAAGATTCAAAACTTGTCAGAAGATTAAAGGCACCTGATCGTTTCATTGTTTCATATTTCAGTCAAACAACTTGCTGAAGTGTAAGATCACATCAACATTCCCTGATAGTGAACTTCCCCAGTGTGGAAAAGATGTAATACTGACACTTAAAAATAAGGACATAGTGGCATGGTTTTATGGTGAAAAATGATGGATTGGTGAAGTTGTTAATACTGATTGTAAAAACCAGTATGTGCATGTTTCATTTTACACCTACCAGGACAAAGGATCGTGTTTAATAAAGTTGAAAAGGATCTTGCCTGGACACCTGTTAAAAATGTACTGAAGAACATGTCTCCCTTGGAATTTACGACTGCGACTGGCCGAACTTTTAACCTAATGCCAAAACTGAGTGAGGAAACTTATCTGTTATTCAATGAACAATGTAGTAAAAACAAATAAGGTGAGAACAAGATCAATGTAATTAGCTGGCTCATTTATTTAAAAAAAAGTGATCATAGATATGCTTAAATTATGTAACTGATATACTTTATCTATTAGTCCAGATACTGCCGACAATAAGAAAAGTCTTTCCAAATCATACGGGTAATTTTTTTTAGTAGCTTCCCATTGAGTCCCAAGGTTGAAATTTATACTGAAGTTCTACATCATAAAGGTCTATTAAGTGTGTAATTTTCAGATTTTTAAATGGTCCCCCAATGAAGATACTGCTGGCCAGAGAATGAACAAATTCAATTTTTTTTTTTTTTTTTAGATAGTGAACTTTTTTAAGTGTAAGCTTCTCACAATTGACACTCCATTAAAAGTAACTACACTATGTAGTATAGCACCAAAAATATTAAGACCAACAAATTACTCCTTCTTTGGAGAAATACTGTTCAAAAATTTAGCTTTTTTTAATTTGCAACCAATAAATCTGACCCATTAAAAATATATTAAGAAATACATTTAGTTAGATGACCATGGTTTTAATTTATAATCCAGTGTATGTTGAATTACATGCTTATTTGAAAGGTCTGGGGCAACTGCTTACTGTATAATTTTTTAAAAAACATGATGCTTCTAAATGCAAAAGAATGGTTGCAGCCCGAAACAAAATGAATGCTCTTTCTACATGAAAACAAATTTTTAAAAATTTGTTGTTGTTGTGGTCTTCAGACCTGAGACTGGTTTGATGCAGCTCTCATTGCTACTCTATCCTGTGCAAGCTTCTTCATCTCCCAGTACTTACTGCAACCTACATTCTTCTGAATCTGCTTAGTGTATTCATCTCTTGGTCTCCCTCTATGATTTTTACCCTCCACGCTGCCCTCCAATGCTAAATTTGTGATTCCTTGATGCCTCAAAACATGCCCTACCAACCGATCCCTTCTTCTAGTCAAGTTGTGCCACAAACTTCTCTTCTCCCCAATCCTATTCAATACCTCCTCATTAGTTACGTGATCTACCCACCTTATCTTCAGCATTCTTCTGTAGCACCACATTTCGAAAGCTTCTATTCTCTTCTTGTCCAAACTAGTTATCGTCCATGTTTCACTTCCATACATGGCTACACTCCATACAAATACTTTCAGAAACGACTTCCTGACACTTAAATCTATACTCGATGTTAACAAATTTTTCTTCTTCAGAAACGATTTCCTTGCCATTGCCAGTCTATATTTTATATCCTCTCTACTTCGACCATCATCAGTTATTTTACTCCCTAAATAGCAAAACTCCTTTACTACTTTAAGTGTCTCATTTCCTAATCTAATTCCCTCAGCATCACCCGATTTAATTTGACTACATTCCATTATCCTCGTTTTGCTTTTGTTGATGTTCATCTTGTATCCTCCTTTCAAGACACTGTCCATTCCGTTCAACAGATCTTCCAAGTCCTTTGCTGTCTCTGACAGAATTACAATGTCATTGGCGAACCTCAAAGTTTTTATTTCTTCTCCATGAATTTTAATACCTACCCCGAATTTTTCTTTTGTTTCCTTTACTGCTTGCTCAATACACAGATTGAATAACATCGGGGAGAGGCTACAACCCTGTCTCACTCCTTTCCCAACCACTGCTTCCCTTTCATGCCCCTCGACTCTTATAGCTGCCATCTGGTTTCTGTACAAATTGTAAATAGCCTTTCGCTCCCTGTATTTTACCCCTGCCACCTTCAGAATTTGAAAGAGAGTATTCCAGTTAACATTGTCAAAAGCTTTTTCTAAGTCTACAAATGCTAGAAACGTAGGTTTGCCTTTTCTTAATCTTTCTTCTAAGATAAGTCGTAAGGTTAGTATTGTCTCACGTGTTCCAACATTTCTACGGAATCCAAACTGATCTTCCCCGAGGTCCGCTTCTACCAGTCTTTCCATTCGTCTGTAAAGAATTTGCATTAGTATTTTGCAGCTGTGACTTATTAAACTGATAGTTCTGTAATTTTCACATCTGTCAACACCTGCTTTCTTTGGGATTGGAATTATCATATTCTTCTTGAAGTCTGAGGGTATTTCGCCTGTCTCATACATCTTGCTCAGCAGATGGTAGAGTTTTGTCATGACTGGCTCTCCCAAGGCCATCAGTAGTTCTAATGGAATGTTGTCTACTCCCGGGGCCTTATTTCGACTCAGGTCTTTCAGTGCTCTGTCAAACTCTTCACACAGTATCTTATCTCCCATTTCGTCTTCATCTACATCCTCTTCCATTTCCATAGTATTGTCCTCAAGTACATTGCCCTTGTATAAACCCTCTATATACTCCTTCCACCTTTCTGCCTTCCCTTCTTTGCTTAGAACTGGGTTGCCATCTGAGCTCTTGATATTCATACAAGTGGTTCTCTTTTCTCCAAAGGTCTCTTTAATTTTCCTGTAGGCAGTATCTATCTTACCCCTAGTGAGACAAGCCTCTACATCCTTACATTTATCCTCTGGCCATCCCTGATTAGCCATTTTGCACTTCCTGTCGATCTCATTTTTGAGACGTTTGTATTCCTTTATGCCTGCTTCATTTACTGCATTTTTATATTTTCTCCTTTCATCAATTAAATTCAATATTTCTTCTGTTACCCAAGGATTTCTATTAGCCGTCGTCTTTTTACCTACTTGATCGTCTGCTGCCTTCACTACTTCATCCCTCAGAGCTACCCATTCTTCTTCTACTGTATTTCTTTCCCCCATTCCTGTCAATTGTTCCCTTATGCTCTCCCTGAAACTCTCTACAGTCAGTTTATCCAGGTCCCATCTCCTTAAATTCCCATCTTTTTGCAGTTTCTTCAGTTTCAATCTGCAGTTCATAACCAATAGATTGTGGTCAGAATCCACATCTGCTCCTGGAAATGTCTTACAATTTAAAACCTGGTTCCTAAATCTCTGTCTTACCATTATATAGTCTATCTGATACCTTTTAGTATCTCCAGGATTCTTCCAGGTATACAACCTTCTTTTATGATTCTTGAACCAAGTGTTAGTTATGATTAAGTTATGTTCTGTGCAAAATTCTGCAAGGCGGCTTCCTATTTCATTCCTTCCCCCCAATTCATATTCACCTACTATGTTTCCTTCTCTCCCTTTTCCTACTGACGAATTCCAGTCACCCATGACTATTAAATTTTCGTCTCCCTTCACTACCTGGATAATTTCTTTTATCTCGTCATACATTTCACCTATTTCTTCATCATCTGCAGAGCTAGTTGGCATATAAACTTGTACTACTGTAGTGGTCGTGGGCTTCGTGTCTATCTTGGCCACAATAATGCGTTCACTATGTTGTTTGTAGTAGCTAACCCGGACTCCTATCTTTTTATTCATTATTAAACCTACTCCTGCATTACCCCTATTTGATTTTGTATTTATAACCCTGTATTCACCTGACCAAAAGTCTTGTTCCTCCTGCCACCGAACTTCACTAATTCCCACTATATCTAACTTTAACCTATCCATTTCCCTTTTTAAATTTTGTAACCTACCTGCCCGATTAAGGGATCTGACATTCCACGCTCCGATCCGTAGAACGCCAGTTTTCTTTCTCTGGATAAAAAATTTAGAGTCCACCAAA
This sequence comes from Schistocerca piceifrons, assembly GCF_021461385.2. Taxonomy (NCBI): domain Eukaryota; kingdom Metazoa; phylum Arthropoda; class Insecta; order Orthoptera; family Acrididae; genus Schistocerca; species Schistocerca piceifrons. Next base: position 171,040,160 of record NC_060148.1, on the reverse strand, counting down.
CATGACGGAATTCACCAACTGAATATCAGTTTCTTCTGAGATGGTCAAGCTACCAATGCTGGACCACTTGATATGGATTGACCCAAGAATTAATATCTTTAAGCACAGAGAAAGATTTTTTCCCAATACTACCATTAACTGGAGTATATATTATCAGACTGAAAGGTATAAAGAGTAAATTAATTAAAAGGGAAACAAGAGCAACTACAAAATTGGACCATTTACATTTCCATGAATTTTATTAGTGGACTTAATATAAATATTCAGGTGTTATATGGAGCAGATTGATTGAAGAAGTACGAAGCGATTTTAGATTTCCATGGATCATCAATGAAGTGCAATGTGGACAATCACCATGACAGAATACAATTTACATCACCACCTTAGCAAGTACTAAATATGTGAGGCTAAATCACATCCGTTTAGTAAATAATACAAAAGTAGTGGAGAAAGAAAATGTTAATCAGCTACAATAAACGTCACTTACATTCATAAAAATTGTATACGAGTCTGATTTATTAACTAATATGTAAAAGGAAGCATTGTACCATGTTTTACGTACCCATGAGAAAATGTTTCCAACAAACTAGGGGTCATAGGCAATCATACATGTAATTTTAAATTTAAGAATAAAGGACTATTTTTCTGCAAATCCTAACCGGTACTGATACATTTAAAACTTTAAGCACAAGAAGGTATTAATAAGATGACAGATAATGATATAGAATGTAGCATAAGTGCCTTCAACAATCCTTTACTGATAGTACGAAAGGTTACAGACAGGGTTCACCTCATGCTACATGCATGTACTTTCCATAGACATATAGAGAGTAAGGGAGGTATATCAGTGTATACCAATGAAATATTAGTACATTTTGAAGAAGCGAAGTACTTTAGTTTGATGGATTTGGCAATTGGCAGATGAGATTAAATGACAATTCAAAACCATACTCAGCATTTTTATATGATGGAATAAACTTTCAGTTTAAAGTATTACCATTTGGGCTAAATATATTTGTTTCAGTATTTATACAATCCTTAGGTCAAGCTCTTAGCAGTCAGTTACTGGAAGAACTTTCAATCTACGTTGATCTTTCAGCCGGTCGGTGATGACATAATCGAGGCACATGCCCTGCAATTTTTTAAAATGATTTTACAGCTTGCAGCTTTATATGTCAGGTTCATTATGAGGTGCCCAACATTTCATTACTGGTCATAATTGTTATGATATTTACGTGGAAGTAAGACACAGCACGAAATTCGAAAAAGTTTGCAATGAAAAATTGGTGTCGCTATGACTTTGTGATCGGTGCAGGTTACATAATATGTTGCTGTGCATTGAAATTTAGCTAACATATTGAATTTTTCTTCAAACTTGGTGGAGGTCTGTAATTGTCACCAATCTCGAGAAAATTGATCTGATGTAGCATACTCATTTGTGGTCACACAGTGCCAGCAATAAAGCTAAGGTGATATATCCAGAACATTCCTCATATTTCATAAATGGTTTGAGATATCAAAATGAGAGTTTGACAAAGAAAAAGTACACAAACAGGAGAGTATTTTGCCATACGGTTATTATGTAATTCTTCATTATCTACCATATTGTTACACTAACTACAGACATTTCCAGTGAAGGAATGTTATTTTTAAGAGCCATCAACAGCTGGTGAAGCAAGAAATCGTATGGGCTTTGGAACAACATAAATGAACTCATTACATGTTTATTTCATACTGTGGATGTGCTTTTTCATAAAATGCTCACCTTAGTTTTCACCAGTTCCTCTCTTGATAAATTTAATGAACCACTGTGTAAGGATTCTCTCACAACTGCGTCTGCACAACACGTTAGTGAGGTTAGACTGTGTAAACTCTTTGGCAAAAGAAGCCTATTTTAACATGGCAACAAGAGAAATGTGTAGGTTTTCCTCAAAATTCCCCATTCATGACACTTCTCTGAAAGTTACAAATGGTTAACAAACAAGGAGAAAATTAATCATTGTATTTTCGGTGGAATTCTTTTTGGATACTAACCACAGAAGAGGTGACAAATCTTTTTGAACAGGCACCATGCAAATGTGGGCATGAGGGGCCTCTCTTAATATTTACAAAACATGTGAGTGTAGGCTTCAGTTTAGAATAGCACTTGCCCTCCAGCACTCAGTATTTACCCTACAGTGCCTGCCCAGAGGCCCACCACCACGGATCTCCCCACACTTGCCCCATTGTCTGCGCATCTACCAGCTATGGTACTCTGCCTGCACCAGCCAAAACACAGTTCTTGGGTCACAACTGGCAGAATTTCAATAGTCCTATCTTCAGTCCTGGGTTTTCATCTTTGAATGCCTGATACAGTTAATGCAGGTTTCCCAACACTAGTCATTTTTGTGTATGATCCCTGAAACCATGCTCATTAACAGAAGCAAAATCCTTCTTCCCAGGCAAATAGTGGCTTATTATGTCTGTTGTAGAATATGACACCATTCACAATTGTTCACTTAAGACACATGTAGGTCTTGGCTTGGAATTCTCTAAGATACCACATTTGTTTTGCTTTTCTCACTAAATAGTTAGAGGATCCAAATTCATTTTCAATCCTTCGAAATCTCCAACTTTTCAGAAGATGTGTCAGCATCTGCATCTTCTCACTGTCTGCGGTGCTGGTACTGAATTTCTCTTTCAATTGCTTTACCATTTCCGATTCAACATTTGTTTCATAATCTGCATTTTTTCCACACTAGGTATGTATTTACTTTGCAATAACTCAGAACTTGCTCAATGTTTTTATGCACATATGTTTTCTTTTCCAGTCTGTTCTTTTTCACTGGGGACTTGCCAAGAGATAACAAACTATCATTTAATGCATCTAAAGCAACTTTTGGGGCTACAGATGTGTGATTCATCTGAGGAGCAATACAGGTTTGTGGGTTCCACGTGTTTCAATGTAGCTGGGTCGGCCACCCACCCTTGTCCCTGAGTTAATTTTTTTCTACATTTACCACATATTTTGTAATCTGTCATTATGCCACTAATCATCCGCATTTGCACTTTACATAGATTTTTCTTACATCTGCTGTGTCCATCTTTTCTGAATGGGTTACAGCAATACATGATGATCTCAAACTTCATCTCCAGGTGGATTTGTGTAATTTCAACACACAAGACCTATTGCAGCAACTATCTGTGTACACGTTGCAGGCACACTACCATCCAACATTTGTTAGGTTGTTAATGGCCCGCCTACAATGTTACCTTCCAGTGCATTGTTAGACCACCACCTTTTTAACAATAAACATGTTTTTCAATGCTTTGTGTCATATTGTCAGACTCTGAACACAATTTATTTTGCATGAACAACACATTCCTGTATGTATTAATTAATACCTCATAAACCCATTATCACCCCAACTTGACTTTTTACTGTTGTACAGTGTAACATGAAGAAGAAAATATATTATTTCATCAGTTTCATAGGTGGCATGTTTTTCAATGTTCAAGGTCAAAGGTCAAGGTCACTGATGTTAATTGTGTACATTCTTCAACTATGGCAATCTCACATATCATTGAAAAGCTTGTTTCAAGACCTTTCCAAAATTACCTGGTTCACTCTTGCGTCTTTATTAGAATGGAAATTTCAGCTGTTTTTGTCAGCAGTACTTGTCGAATTATCAGCACATTTTTAGAGCTTCAAGTGGCCATTACTCCTGTCTTACTTGTGCTAAAATTCTGTAATTTGTTATTTTTCATTCTCTTGTCATAAGCAATGAACACACCAAATTTCATGAATATTGAAATAGGTCAGGTTGAAAATTGTACTTTTCTGTGTTTATCTGACATGGAATGACTCGTTTTTATCTTTTCCCCTTTTAATCCTTTCCTTTTCACCTTTTGTATGAAGCAGAAAACTATCACCATAGTGATGATACTAAGGCGTTATAATAGGAGAGCAGGTTATACAGGGTGTTACAAAAAGGTACGGCCAAACTTTCAGGTAACATTCCTCACACACATAAAGAAAAGATGTTACGTGGACATGAGTCCGGAAGCGCTTAATTTCCATGTTTGAGCTCATTTTAGTTTCATCAGTATGTACTGTACTTCCTCAATTCACCGCCATGATTTCATACGGGGTACTCTACCTGTGCTGCTAGAACATGTGCCTTTACAAGTACGACACAACATGTGGTTCATGCACGCTGGAGCTCCTGCACATTTCAGTCGAAGTGGTCGTACGCTTCTTAACAACAGATTCGGTGACCGATGCATTGGTAGAGGCGGACCAATTCCATGGCCTCCACGCTCTCCTGACCTCAACCCTCTTGACTTTCATTTATGGGGGCATTTGACAGCTCTTGTCTACGCAACCCCGGTACCAAATGTAGAGACTCTTTGTGCTCGCATTGTGGATGGCTGTGATAGAATACGCCATTCTCCAGGGCTGCATCAGCGCATCAGGGATTCCATGCGACGGAGGATGGATGCATGTATCCTCGCTAATGGAGGACATTTTGAACATTTCCTGTAACAAAGTGTTTGAAGTCATGCTGGTACGTTCTGCTGCTGTTTGTTTCCATTCCATGATTAATGTGATTTGAAAAGAAGTAATAAAATGAGCTCTAACATGGAAATTAAGCGTTTCCGGACACATGTCCACATAACATATTTTCTTCCTTTGTGTGTGAGGAATATTTCCTGAAAGTTTGACCGTACCTTTTTGTAACACCCTGTATAATAACCATTTTGATTTTTCCAGCATAATTATTCATAGTTTTCTTATCAGGTTGCCTACTAGACTGAAAAACCATCATGACAATGTATCTAATTGACTGCCATTTCATATGAGATGCTATTTCTCAATAATGACATGCCTCGCTACTTCATTTTCATCACTGGCACCATAGAATGCACACAATGCATTAGGGGCAGCATTGATGTGCCTGGTACATATGTCACTCCATATTTTGATCTACATAATATTGCTATCTCCAAAAACAGTATCAATCAATACCTCACAGAGTAAATTTTATACATGAGATATTTCATCTACCTTTTTTCAATTACTGTAGAAGTAACATGGGGTCAAATTTCTGACACTACTCTGTTTGTTTTAGTGTAACTCAAACCATGTACACAAAATATGAATCATTCTGTACAGAAAGTGAACATTTCAGGAGTAATTTTCTGTTAATCAATAATGTAACGAAACAAATCTGTAAGCATGTAAGACTCTGAAACCCTTAACATGGGATTATAAAAGAAAGAAGTTATTTTGAAATAACAAATGAATGGAGAGGTGAAACAATTAGTAATAGGATAAAAGGAACTACTACTATCAATAAGTAAGATATTATGTAACAGACTACTGCACACAATGAAGCAGAGGAGTATATATGTAAAATAAGTTACAAATGTAAGACAGGACACAAGATAAGATAAAAAATACAACATTATAACAAGGTTTATGGTACATTAATAAATAATCTAGAGAAAATTTATAACTGGTAGAAAATAAACTTTTTCTCGCTTGCATTGAAATTTCAATACAAAACTTTCCAAGAAGAGACTTAACTCTGTCAAAATTTTAGGTCTGGTACTAATTTTATATTAACCACAACAGAGCAGAAAGTAAAAAAGAAGTCCATAAATGGAAAAAAAGTCGTTAAGATTTGAGCGAGATGCTATGTCATCACTAAAAGCATGCACAGTATAAGTGCTATCTTACGTCAATTTCGCCTCAACTTTCCAAAGTATCTAAAGAATCAAGAGTTATACTCTTATACAGAATGGCTAATGCTGAATATATAAAATTGTACTTAGGAAACTCGGGCAATAGCCTCAGACCACAGGGTACATACAGCTACTTCTGCATTTGATCACTTGGGCCTTAGAAACACAAATGTCTCTACAACTTCTTAAACAGTGACAATAAACTGCAGAACTCTGGGATCACGATCTAGGTTAGTGGAGTTGCAAGAGGAGTTAATTAAGACCAAATAATACGTAGAAAGGTTATCAGAAGCGTTGAAAAAATCCAGACCAAATGGAATTAAAATCATGCCGTATGTTTTATTACAGATACAAGTGTAGCCTTTGTAGCAAATAAGAAAATTAAAAATACTACAGGTATTAAAGGAAACTCAAATATTATATTAAAACTGGTTTTAAAAATAAAAAAAGAGATATACTGTGGCAATCAGTTGAACCTATGGACCAACACTCAGATGCTGTTGAGGTATAACACCTCTACAAATATTTACAGTTATTTCAAGCAGAATGACCTCCTCCAAACCAACAAGCACGAATTCTGAAAACCTCCATCACACAACACCCCCCTACACTTTTTCTGTATTTATTTATTTGTTTTACTCCACATACCATCCTCAAAGACAAAGATTGAGGGAATAAGGTAGATAGAATATTTCCTGATTTATAAAAACAATTCGACTTAATACTGCACCAATGTTTATTATCAAAAGTATGGTGATATGGGTATCAGACAACATATGTGACTGGGTTGATGTTTTCTATGTAAACAGGGTACAGCACGTTTTATCTTAGATTGAGACTCTTCAACAGAAGTACTTTCTGGTGCACACAACACAACAGCAACACCAGAAATCCTGGAGCAGGTACATAAATACCTCAGCCAACTGTTCTCCTATAGATCTTGCACATCATTCTGACGGACAAAGACAAATTGAACCTGGAAAGAAGTATGGAAAAAGATGATGTCCATACCACCGTTAAATCCAGCACAGCTGGAAAATTGTCAGGATACATGGGATTCCCATTTAATTCTACCATATGTACTGGGATATCGTCAGGGACATCTTCACCAGTCATAAATGATGTGATTGGTGGTCAGAAAATACCAGAAGATTTCAAAAAGTAACACACTATCTTAATGCTGAAGAAAGCAGCATTGTGAAAAATAGAGGATTACAGACATATCACACTGACTACAATATAGCAGCACAATGCACGGCAGACAACTTAAAAGTGCTGATGAAGGAAATGATACACCCTCACCAGACATGCACCGTGCCCAGAAGGGCCACCTATGAGGCTTTAGCCGAATATAGAGAAGTCATAGGCATTGCAGCAGTAAACAAATTCGACGCTGCGATTGTGCCGGTGGACTTTGATAAGGCCTTCACTAGAGTGAACCACGGCTATCTTTACAAGATTCTAGAAAAACTATGCCTGGATACTCTTTCATCTGAATAATAACGAATATACTTAAGAGCACCACCTCCAGGCCATAAATAAACGGCCGTGACACAAAACTGATGGAAGTTCAGAGGTTGGTGAGACAAGGCTGCCCACTCTCAGTGGCATTATTTGCAATGGACCTGGATCCCCTGCAGCGGAAAACCAACACCATTACTGGAATCAAGTTGCCCGGCACTACAGTGAAATGTAAAGCTTACACTGACAACATAGGATCCTTCATAAAGACAAGACAGACTTTCCAAGAATACAAGAGCCCTCCAAAATGTTGAAAAAGTGGCAAGGCCCAAAATAAATCTACACAAAACTCCACTCGTATTTATTGGAAACCACAAACTTAACAAAGGGAGCACATGGTACTTGAGACACACAAATGCCAGTGAAAATGGCAGCCAAAAACTGGCAATCAGCTCTACACAAAATAAGAGAAATTGCAAGATCAAACGGAAACAGACTGATGAACTTATTCCAGAATACAAGTCTCATCAGCGAACAACTACTCTCAAAAGTGTGGTTTCTGGCTACCTACTGGCACTTCCAAGATCAGCGAAACTGTAATGTCCTTCTTCTATGCCGAGGCAGAATTCTTCACTACGTGAAAGTGAGGCGACACAGAACTGTCTGATATTGCAGTCAATATTTGTTGATAATGTCCGCTCTTGGCACTTATGTGAGTCTATATTTGGGGTTACAAAATCAAGTCTCTTTAGCAAGCAAGCTTAGATTCAAATTATTACTATCAGCTAGCTGCACTGTTCAGTGGTTGCCACCAAAGTTACTCATTAACAGATACTAGGTGGTCAATTCACATTTCAAAATGAATTGATATCATTGATTGGCATAGCACATGTACAATGAATTAATTAATTCCTTCGAATGACAAAGGCTTCAGTTAATGCAGCATGATGTTTTGTCTGTTGAAAATTATTTCCTTTAATATTAATGTGGAATACTACATCATCATCATCATCTTTATTGTTATTCTTATTGTCCAGGGATAAGCCATACTTGGTTCACTTCTTGTGATGCTCGGTTCGAAAACGTAGGACACTACAGTTTTTCCTTAACTTGGTTTTTATTAACACAGTTTTTTTTTTAATATGATTCACTACTATGAATGGACACATTTGTTTTTGGACATGACACAGTATGAAACTGACCAACTGAGCTACATACAAAATGACAATTTCAGGGCCTACCCTCCAAATATATTTCTTGGCCAGCCACTGTCTCATCTGTCCTTAGTCCTTTAACTGTTGTTGTTGAGTGCTGTCTTCATGTTCTGCCGGTCACCAGGTGCTTTTGATGAGTTTAAGCACAGCTTGTGGGTTTTCCTTGAACGTTATTGATGAGTTAACTTAAGCCATCCTGCTGCCCCCTGACCACTATTGACAAGTACAAATGTGCAACTTCGCAGGCAGCTGTGTACTGTTCATGTATTTAAGTGCACAATAGAGCTTCTTTGAACCTATTTTTTAGCAGTTTCTCACAGTTCTGGCTACTAAGTTGGTAGTAGTACTGTGTCTACTACGATATTATTTCACTGCATTCAATTTTACTTCATCTTACTGTTCATCAAAATTAGAATAAAAATGTTTGGGATTACGGAAATGTCCGATTCCACCCGTATGCTTTGACCAATGACGTCACCAATATGGCGTACACGACTATTCACAATGTCTCCAATATGGCGCCTATGAGGTCATTATGTAAACACGATTACAAAATCCATAAATATAATCAAACTAACGGGACCAGCACGGGAAATTGGGGTTTTTTGGGTGGGGACAAACTAACACACACACACACACACACACACACACACACACACACACACACACACACACACACGACAACATAAAACCAATAAAAATTTCCCCAATTCCACTACATGCACAATATTCACAGGAATCTGCCACTTCCCTTCATCTACATAGCTCAACCACAATTGCCGATACCACAAAAGAACAATTGACATCTAGAAAAATTGCAACACTGCGACTACACATACCATCAAAAATGGGAATCGGACACTTCACTTGACCTATATAGGTCAACAGCAGCTCACAATACCAAAACACGTAGCTACGACGAGTCATTGGAATCGGACACTTCCCTTGACCTATATAACTCAAATACAACTGACGATACCAAAAAAATTGAAATAAAGTACTTCCCCTAAGATACATAAATCAACCACAAGTGCTGATAACAAAACACCAACCACCAACACATGCAGTAAATAACACTGACCCAACAACACACAAATACCCCACCAATCATCATAACATGCAAACAATAGATCCAAAAAAATGGCTACTTACCACAAAAAAGTTCCAGCGCTACATACTAGGTCAGCAACCACAATCCCCCCACCTCCGGCAAACAAACAAACAAAAACACATCCAAAACAAACCAGCCCCCCCTCTCCCTCAACCTTAACCCAATTAAACTTAGAAGACATATCCATACCAAACAAAAGAAGCCACAAATTAAATTAAATGAATTACCACTCGACAAACAGCAAATGACACCACAATAACATAAACACAACACAAACTTAATTCTTAACTCACTGAAACCAAGTTCTGTTCTTCTATAACAGTCATGACCGATAAATGCACACTTCAAGCAGTGATAACCAAATGAACCCAATACACCACATAATACGCGGACCATACACACGCCACTTGAGGACACCTCCAACTGCAACAAGATGACAGCTACAAACACAACACACTCATAAACTAAACTCCACACCGTCATGACGTCACACATCACAACATCCTCACGTCACGGATCAAAGCCGATGGGTGGGATCGGACGCCTCTGTTGATCCAAATGTTTTTATCTTCAGCCCTTCTATTGAATATGTTGTTGTTGTTGTTGTTCCATTCTATTGAGGAAGAAATTATGAAGATATGAAGCATGACAGTGGGGATGAATTATTCGATGTTGATACAAGTGGTAGCTCCTCCACAGATTCTGACCATGACAGTCTTGAAGTCATGTACCTCAACAAGTGTAACATGTAGTCTTGTGTCTACAAGATGTAATTGATAGTTTGTTCGAGGAAGAAAGGGTGGTGACAAATTTGACTAGAAAAAAAAATCATTTTAGTCCACTTAATCATGCATTTGAAGACTTGTCCTGAGGACACAGCAATCAGCCAGGGAATGATCCAAGCTCTCTGTCATTCTTCATGTTATTTTTCAGAGAAGATACTGTACTGACTAATACACAAACAGGAGGTTTGGAGTCCCTTGATGTCTGTTTTACACGTGTGAAGTGCACAGGAGTGAAAGTACCGCATACACTGCATCAGACAGACAAAAATTATAAATGATCCTCTGTTTATGGTATTGAAATATTCATAAATCAATAAAGATGTTTCATACACTTGGATTTACATTTCTTTGAAGATTTTATTGCACAATTGGGCATAAAACAGATCATTTTCTTTCATTTCGTGAACTGATGGTTTTAAAGTTTCCTTGAGGTGTATGGGTCTCAGCTTTATCTTTAATAATGATAGAAGATGAAGAAATTAATTAAAATTTGTATCACAGCCATGACTTGAACCTTTTTTCAACTTTATTCAACTGACTGTATACATACAAATAGAGCACATTAATAAGAAATGACACATTGTATTTAGTTTCAGATTTTCTTTTTAAAAATTTCTCCTTTATTACATTTTTGTTGACTATCTTTTCAGTGTTGGGAGTTCATTTTGGTTTTACATTTAGGATATTTTTCCATGTGTGTGTTTTTGTAATGCTTTCAGCTATTTTTATTAAGTTTTTGAGTTAGCTTTGTTGACTTCTTTCCTCATTGATGATTAATGGCAGCAAATAAACAGTTTTATGTTACTAGTGTAGGTCGGCTCAGTGACAGAGAGCTGTGACATCTCTCCCCCGCCCCCCCCTCCCCGCACATCTAGTACAGCAAAGGCTGCCCCAGGCACCCTATCCCCACCACACCTCAAGGTGGCACTCTGGAGCCAGTTGACTGTCGCCAACAAAGCTTCCAGCTGCATTTGGACTGTGGCTAACTCCTCCTGCATCCGCACACAACAGACACAGTCCCTATCCATCTAGCTAATATGTGATTTACTATAAGAAACTTAAGGAAACCTACTGCCACACAAGGTTAACAACTACACTCTAGGTGGCAGAAAGGACACTCAACAATGAAAAACAATAAAAATTTATGGTAGAAGCTAGATCTGGTGCTTATTTTGCTGCTAGGGGCTATCAAGTGGATACTACAGGAAAAAACAGTGACCTACAGTATACTGCTAGGGGCTATCTAGTGAATGTTACTTATAAATGTTAAACAGTAACCAGCGGTAAACTGCACCTACTGGTTATCCCTCGCATTTACAGTGTAAACAAACGTTTACGTACACGCGAAAATGACCTAATAAAACTATAAAAACGGCTACATTCAATGTATTGAGTCGAAATGACACAAATAAACGTAAATTCTGAGTATTGTACACTGACAGATGCAGGTACAAAACAAAACCTTTAGATAACAATAAGAGTTCAGAATGAAAAGCACAAATACGAGCTCTTCTTTATAGGAACCCATAGGCTCACAGTACACGATCACTAATGCCCACAACAAACTAAGGAAAATAAGCAGACGGCGAGGAGAGTATTAGCTTTCTGCTGACTAAACCGTATGTAAGAAGGGCTCAGAAGTTTTACTGTAACATTGATTTACTCAGACAGTTTAGTGTAACACTAATTTACCACGTATTTTACGTCTACTTAACCGTTAACGCTCGCAGATTGCGCTAGTCAAACGTATGCAAGTGGCGTTAGAGTTCACCGTCAGTATCACTTCTCCTAATAAAACGTATAAAAACTGCTACCTTCAATGTAACGAGCCTAAATGACACTAATAAGCGTGAATACTGAGCATCCAACACTAACTTAAACTGATTAACCCTCGTATTTATAATTTAACAAACGTTCACGTACACGCGAAAAATGACCTAATAAAATGTATAAAAACTGCTATCTTCAATGTATCGAGTCTAAATGACACTAATAAACGTAAATACTGAGTATTGTGCACTACTTAATTGATGATCCCTCGCATTTAACAATGTAATTTAAATGTAAACAAACGTTTGCGTACACGCGAAGCTGTCCGCTTTTCCTATTCAGACGCAAATAAAAACTGAAACCTTCAATTTATCAAGTCTATTTCACACTAATGCACGCAAATACTATAGAAAATACAGAAAAAAACTATTAATTACATATCTCGTAACACTCACTGAAAAAGACGTAAAATTCTGCTGTTGGCCACACGAGCGACAAGATTCACGCTGGTTTTGAATGCATCTACTGGTTCTGCGATACTGTCACCCTTCGTGTACCTTGTAGTCAGCAGCAACTTCGTGGTGTTGTGGAAATTTGTGTGTGATATTCTCCAGGTTTATAAACTGCAAACAAGAGTAAGTGAAGAAATGTGTTTCGGAAGTAAATTAACATGGTACTTAATTTCTATCACAGTAACAGTTGAGTTTGATGAGCGTAATAGTTCGCGAATATCTTGTGATGACTCTGCTGTTTGAGGCTGCTGTCTTTTTTATGTTTTAATTTTTAATGGGTACATAAGGATGAGATTTTATTCTGTATTTAATTGTGATCACATCACCTATAGTGTGCTTGGTGACGGTGTGTGAATGTTGTAATTTTTCAGGTTATGTTCATAACAACTAAATACCTGAGTTGTTTGTGCTTGTTTTTGGCCTGACCGGTAAAATCGCTACGTGTATCTTCGTAAAAGAAACGGCTGAGTGTGTGACGTGCTGTCAGGAGCAGTTTGTCTACGAAGTAATCTCGTCATATACTTCGTGGCTAACGAGAAAAGGCGGACAGTGAAATTCAAAGGTTGTCAATGTTAGTACGGTTATTTTGACATACTTAGCAGTAATAAAATTGTGATGATAATTTTCTGTGATGTGATGTAGACATTCAGCGGCTCCAGATTTTAGGGCTAACGTAAGCATTTTTTCAAGTGCCCACAGTTACTACATCATTTCATGGTTTGAGTATGTTCGCATGAAAGGAAATGCTGCAATTCTGTTGCATTTTGTTAGTTTTCACTGTGCTTTGATTATTCGTGTCGTTAGTATTCGTGTAATCATATGTAAATACCAGTTTGTCGTAGTGTGTGGGTTTTAATGGAGTTCTGTATAAGAGTACTGTAACATCAATTACGAACTGGCGGAATACAAGGTACAGATTAACTATAATCTGTCTAACATAAAGCATTACATGTCATCAGAACTCAATAGATCATTCATCATATTCACAGTTAGTATGATGTCGTTTCAGTAAATCAGTTTTGTTAGAAAATGCTAACCAATGTTTAATCTTGATGGTAATCAAAAATGAGAACCTCCGCATTGCAATGTGCAGTCTACAGTGCAGGTATTGGTTTCCTTTAATAGCAGGTAAAGATTCTAAAATGATGACGCTTCCTGTAAACTGAGCATACATCCGTGAATGAATACAGATGAAGTAAGTTTCAAGGTAATGCCTATGTTGAAAATGCATATTCACTGATAAACAATCCGTATGTCCGGATTTTCTTCATGTCCCTATCACACTGAAATTAACACAATGAACCAAGTATAGAATGAAATATTTGATGTTATTAAGTAATATCGCTGCAATCAATTGACTGCTGTGATTGTTTGAAATGCTGAAGTTAATGCATGCACAAAAAATTACACATCTTCCATAATTGTCACAACAGGATGGTATCCATGAGCCAGTGTTACAAAGAAGCAGTAGCAACTTTAAATGCTCAGTTTCCATTGCATGTTATTTTATGATTGTTCTCACTCTTCATGACCTGCAAAATGTGAATGAGTTTATATCAGTGAACACACTTTTCCTCAGCCACTTTGAATCTGTTTCCTGTGTAATCACCCGTTTACTGCACGCAATATATGAGTGAAAATACTGCCTTTGAGCTATACCTCATCGTAAAAACGGAAACTGAGTGGGCCAAAAACTTTTCTTATCTGATTGCTTTTTCTTTTCAGACTGTAGAACTGAAGCGATGGACCAGGAGCCAACTAAGTGGATAAAAAAAGATGAAACTGATGAAGTACAAACTGAGTTACACTTCATAGTAAGTAGCTTACTTGTATTTCTTAACAGGGTTTCATTAATTTCTGTGTGCAGTGTGATGTGTGAATACATACAATTGATGTCATACAGCTGGAAACATGAATAATTCGGTTTACTAAAATGATGAACTTACTGTGTTAAATATGACATTTTGCACAGTGCATTGAAATAAGCGTTGTATTAAACCTCACATAGAATTGAGCAAGAGTTTCAATTTAATGTTTAGTAAACATGGAAAACTTTTTTTAATGCACAACCCAATTATACTGATAAACTGGTTGCCATAAAGTGGGTATATTCTGCTCTGATACACTTCTTTTGAATGACAAAATTTTGAAGTGACATTCGGATGGTCACTGATCTGAGAAGTACATTTTGTTTACTTTGAATATGTGAAACATTTGTAAGTAGAACTCTCAGCAGTAAAGTTAAATTTCAGACAAATATCACATGGAAGCATAAATTGTTACACAGCAGAATGAATTTGTATGTTGGCAGCAAAGTTTTGATGAAGCCATGGGGCTACACATCAAATATTGACAGGTTTGTTCATAACCACTTTCTGCATTTGCTGCACATTGTTACGCATATTGTTTGTGAAACTGTCACAATGTTACAGTTACTGGTGTAAATAATCTTACATATACATGTCACTTGAAATTTGAAGTAGTGCAACCGGTTGTAGGGTATTCACCTATCAGCAGCAAACAAATTCACTTGGTGCCACTAGTATTTTTATCCTGCAAATGAGAATTGAGCACACTGATACAATCACGCAAACTACTTGTGAACTATCTGTGCTGAAAAAATCTGTTTCAACATCCATCTTGAGTGCAACTGCAGAAGTACTGGGATAGCATTAATGCAGCATTTGCATTTGAATATATGTGAGTACTTCATTATAGATTATACAAACTATGTGAACAGCTTGCAATTCATTTGACAAGCATTATCACAACAGTAATCCTAAACAATCACTGTGAGGAAATGATAGGAAAATAAATATACTAAATTTTATTAAATACAGTAAAAGAGTGGTTAGACCCAACACAGTTCAGGCTTTGGCTTTGACCCCTGATGTAATGATGGTTTGGCATTCAGGATGATATGTATGCACAACACACATCATGTAAATGAAAAGCAGTTTGAAGATCCATTGACTTTGGACCTAAACTGGAGAACTATTCAAAGGCTACAAGGTTAAAATGTGGTTCTAGACCCACTCCCCCCTTGTAACATTAGTTGTAGAGGGAGTCTGATTCATAGTGCATCTCAAGGCTTAGCCTATGTTCAAAAGTGGCAGTGTGGCTGTGAGCTGACAAAGTCTAGAAATGTGAAAGCCAAGTAAAGGATATGGTAACAAATTGATCAGTATCACAGCCTAATGTTAACCAAAACATCCAAATGGTGCCCATAACGTAACTTTTTACCTACAAGAAGTCTTCTCATACTCTGTGTGCTGTGTTAGTTGATGAACTGAACTTCCCTATGACCTTAACATTGTATCAGTTGAAAGCCACCTTCTTTGCCAAATTAATTAAATGTTAATTTTTAATTGGTGTATATTTTGGGCATGAGCACATGCTGGAAAGTAATGACACAAAATTTCTATTCGGAAATTATTGAAGCATTTTAATTAAAACAAACTTAATATTTAACATATTTATTCTTCGTGTTTGTATATTTATTCTTCGTGTTTGTATATTTATTTCAAACATAGTCACCGTGGCACTGAACACCTTTCTCCCAGTGAGACACCAGGTTGTCGGTGTCGTCACTGTAGAATGCTTGATTTCGTTGGCAGACCCACAGCCTCACCTACGCTCACACTAATTCATCACTATCAAAGTTGAGTCCCTAAAGGTGTTCTTTAAGTTCTGCAAACAGTTACACACACACACACACACACACACACACACACACACACACACACACGTTACACCCTGCAGTTCAGAACTGTTCATCAGGAGGGTGCTGCATACTTTGTCAGCAAAGTGGTAACATCAACAGTGTCATATGCATGACAACTGATATTAAGAACAGAATCAAAATTTTAGAGGCATTATTTTCTGGCACACCCTTGTAATAAATTGATGCATTTTACAATTGCCTCAAATGTTGCAGAATGGTTCCGTTGGCATTGCCCAGAATCCACTTGGAAGTCATAATACTAAATCCATATACACAGCAGCCAAAACATTATGATCACTGATCTACTATCAGTACAAACTCATCCAAGCAATAGCATCTCACCTTGCCTTCTCGTCAGACGCACACACATTGCATGGAGTATCAGTGAGCATCTTGTCTTGTTGTAAAATAGGAAATGCGCACAATCTGAGTTTCACCTAGAGCAGATTTTGATGGCCTGAAGGCTTGGTATGAGCGTTTTGGAAGCTGCACAGCTTGCCGGGTGTTGAAGTAGTACTATGGCAGTTGTCTTCAACACATGGCAAAACAAAGGTGAGACCATGGCCAGACGTTATGGGGTTGGGCAAGTACTCCTCATCACAGACGGTAGACATCATAGGCTGGGCAGACTGGTAAAACAAGACAGGCAACAAACTGTGGTGTAACTAACATCAGACATTAATGCTGGGCAGAGTACAATTGTGTCTGAATGCACAATGCTCCAAACACTTCTAATGATAAGTCTGTGCCGCTGATGACCCACGCCATGACATCGACAACAACTGAAATAGGTATATAACTATTGGCGCTGGATGTTGGCACAATGGCCGAGCACTGCGTGGTCTGATGAATCCTGATACCTTCATCGTGCCTTTGTTGTTGTGGTCTTCAGTCCTGAGACTGGTTTGATGCAGCTCTCCATGCTACTCTATCCTGTGCAAGCTTCTTCATCTCCCAGTACCTACTGCAACCTACATCCTTCTGAATCAGCTTAGTGTATTCATCTCTTGGTCTCCCTCTACGATTTTTACCCTCCACGCTGCCCTCCAATGCTAAATTTGTGATCCCTTGATGCCTCAAAACATGTCCTACCAACCAATCCCTTCTTCTAGTCAAGTTGTGCCACAAACTTCTCTTCTCCCCAATCCTATTCAGTACCTCCTCATTAGTTACGAGATCTACCCACCTTATCTTCAGCATTCTTCTGTAGCACCACATTTCGAAAGCTTCTATTCTCTTCTTGTCCAAACTAGTTATCGTCCATGTTTCACTTCCATACATGGCTACACTCCATACAAATACTTTCAGAAACGACTTCCTGAAACTTAAATCTATACTTGATGTTAACAAATTTCTCTTCTTGAGAAACGCTTTCCTTGCCATTGCCAGTCTACATTTTATATCCTCTCTACTTCGACCATCATCGGTTATTTTACTCCCTAAATAGCAAAACTCCTTTACTACTTTAAGTGTCTCATTTCCTAACCTAATTCCCTCAGCATCACCTGACTTAATTTGACTACTTTTCTTTATCCTCATTTTGCTTTTGTTGATGTTCATCTTATATCCTCCTTTCAAGACACTGTCCATTCCGTTCAACAGATCTTCCAAGTCCTTTGCTGTCTCTGACAGAATTACAATGTCATCGGCGAACCTCAAAGTTTTTATTTCTTCTCCATGGATTTTAATGCCTACTCCGAATTTTTCTTTTGTTTCCTTTACTGCTTGCTTAATATACAGATTGAATAACATCGGGGAGAGGCTACAACCCTATCTTACTCCCTTCCCAACCACTGCTTCCCTTTCATGCCCCTCGACTCTTATAACTGCCATCTGGTTTCTGTACAAATTGTAAATAGCCTTTCGCTCCCTGTATTTTACCCCTGCCACCTTCAGAATTTGAAAGAGAGTATTCCAGTTAACATTGTCAAAAGCTTTTTCTAAGTCTACAAATGCTAGAAACGTAGGTTTGCCTTTTCTTAATCTTTCCTCTAAGATAAGTCGTAAGGTTAGTATTGCCTCACGTGTTCCAACATTTCTACGGAATCCAAACTGATCTTCCCCGAGGTCGGCTTCTACCAGTTTTTCCATTCGTCTGTAAAGAATTCGCGTTAGTATTTTGCAGCTGTGACTTATTAAACAGATAGTTCGGTTATTTTCAGATCTGTCAACACCTGGTTTCTTTGGGATTGGAATTATTATATTCTTCTTGAAGTCTGAGGGTATTTCGCCTGTCTCATACATCGTGCTCACCAGATGGTAGAGTTTTTGTCATGACTGGCTCTCCCGAGGCCATCAGTAGTTCTAATGGAATGTTGTCTACTCCCGGGGCCTTGTTTCGACTCAGGTCTTTCAGTGCTCTGTCAAACTCTTCACGCAGTATCTTATCTCCCATTTCGTCTTCATCTACATCCTCTTCTATTTCCATAATATTGTCCTCAAGTACATCGCCCTTGTATAAACCCTCTATATACTCCTTCCACCTTTCTGCCTTCCCTTCTTTGCTTAGAACTGGGTTGCCATCTGAGCTCTTGATATTCATACAAGTGGTTCTCTTTTCTCCAAAGGTCTCTTTAATTTTCCTGTAGGCAGTATCTATCTTACCCCTAGTGAGACAAGCCTCTACATCCTTACATTTGCCCTCTAGCCATCCCTGCTTAGCCATTTTGCACTTCCTGTCGATATCATTTTTGAGACGTTTGTATTCCTTTTTGCCTGCTTCATTTACTGCATTTTTATATTTTCTCCTTTCATCAATTAAATTCAATATTTCTTCTGTTACCCAGGGATTTCTATTAGCCGTCGTCTTTTTACCTACTTGATCGTCTGCTGCCTTCACTACTTCATCCCTCAGAGCTACCCATTCTTCTTCTACTGTATTTCTTTCCCCCATTCCTGTCAATTGTTCTCTTATGCTCTCCCTGAAACTCTCTACAGTCAGTTTATCCAGGTCCCATCTCCTTAAATTCCCACCTTTTTGCAGTTTCTTCAGTTTCAATCTGCAGTTCATAACCAATAGATTGTGGTCAGAATCCACATCTGCCCCAGGAAATGTCTTACAATTTAAAACCTGGTTCCTAAATCTCTGTCTTACCATTATATAATCTATCTGATACCTTTTAGTATCTCCAGGATTCTTCCAGGTATACAACCTTCTTTTATGATTCTTGAACCAAGTGTTAGCTATGATTAAGTTATGTTCTGTGCAAAATTCTACAAGGCGGCTTCCTCTTTCATTCCTTCCCCCCAATCCATATTCACCTACTATGTTTCCTTCTCTCCCTTTTCCTACTGACGAATTCCAGTCACCCATGACTATTGAATTTTCGTCTCCCTTCACTACCTGAATAATTTCTTTTATCTCGTCATACATTTCACCTATTTCTTCATCATCTGCAGAGCTAGTTGGCATATAAACCTGTACTACCGTAGTAGGCATGGGATTTGTGTCTATCTTGGCCACAATAATGCGTTCACTATGCTGTTTGTAGTAGCTTACCCGCACGCCTATTTTTTTTTATTCATTATTAAACCTACTCCTGCATTACACCTATTTGATTTTGTATTAAAACCCTGTATTCACCTGACCAGAAGTCTTGTTCCTCCTGCCACCGAACTTCACTAATTCCCACTATAGCTAACTTTAACCTATCCATTTCCAATTTTAAATTTTGTAACCTACCTGCCCGATTAAGAGATCTGACATTCCACGCTCCGATCCGTAGAACGCCAGTTTTCTTTCTCCTGATAATGACGTCCTCCTGAGTAGCCCCCACCCGGAGATCTGAATGGGGGACTATTTTACCTCCGGAATATTTTACCGAAGAGGACGCCATCATCATTTAATCATACAGTAGAGCTGCATGTCCTCGGGATAAATTACGGCTGTAGTTTCCCCTTGCTTTCAGCCGTTCGCAGTACCAGCACAGCAAAGCTGTTTTGGTTAATGTTACAAGGCCAGATCAGTCAATCATCCAGACTGTTGCCCCTGCAACTACTGAAAAGGCTGCTGCCCCTCTTCAGGAACCACATGTTTGTCTGGCCTCTCAACAGATACCCCTCCGTTGTGGTTGCACCTACGGTACAGCCATCTGTATCGCTGAGGCACGTTAGCCTCCCCACCAACGGCAAGGTCCATGGTTCATGGGGGGGATCGTGCCTTTGGGAGGGTTCATTTCCGTCACCCACAAAGGGAACAGCCTCTTGACTCCTGTACTGTTGGGGCCTCCATTATACTCTGGGAAACAAACACGTGGGCACCCATGGGTCCAATGGAGCTCGTGTGAGGCACTGTGTCACAAAAGAAGTATTGTAAACTGGTTGCAAAGCACATCCACCCCTTCTGTTGTTGTTGTGCTCTTCAGTGGCAAGACTGGATTGATGCAGCTCTCCATGCTACTCTATCCTGTGCAAGCTTCTTCATCCCCGAGTAACTACTGCAACCCACATCCTCCTGAATCTGTTTAGTGTATTCATGTCTTGGTCTCCCTCTGATTTTCACCCTCCACCCTTCCCTCCAATACTAAATCGATGATCCCTTGATGGCTCAGAACCTGTCCTACCAACCAGTCCCTTCTTCTATAGGGTGGCGCACAAAATGTGTTACCATTTTGTTTTTGAATATAAACTTTATTGTCGATACAATCTGAAAGGAACATACACTATAATGAAGAGCCGTCCATGGAGATTTGTTCGAACTCAGTACATGCTCAATATGCCCACCATTTCGTTTCCTAACTTTCTTCAAAGGAACGCTGAAGTTAGTGAGTAACCTACAGCACATGTCTTCCTTAATTTCACTGAAAGCTTAAAGAATAAGTCTTCTGAGCTCCATTAAATCACGTGGACATTTCAGGAAATTTTTTTCCTTTAGGTACCCCCAAAGAAAAGAGTCACATGGATTGAAGTCTGGACTATTGAGGGGCCAATTTTGTCCATCATTAAAGCAACCTGGAAACCTGAGTGAAATGATCCGCATGTCGAAATGCTCGTGTAAAAACTCCAACACAGTGTTTGCAGTATGTGGCCTTGCTCCATCTTACATGAATCACTGTGTGTTGTTCAGCAAGGCAGTAGCAAGAAACTGTGGAATGAATCTATTGCGAAGCATGCTCAAATAACGTTCACTGTTTAGTTTCTTCAAAGTAAAAGGGTCCAGTAAGTCCGTGACTGGAAATTGCTGCCCACGCTGTAATCCTCAGAGCATAATGTCGTTCATGAACCACTTGTGGGTTTTCAGTGGCCCAAAAGTGTTTGTTAACCACACCATCTAAATGAAAATGCGCCTCATCTGGAAACCAAACGTTGTTGAGAGTTTCTTCCCTATCCTCCACCCACTGAGCAAACAGTAGTCTCTCCGCCCAGGGGGTCCACAACTCTTTTGTGGACACGTGCATAGCGAGCACAGGACCCCGAGCTAATGTGGCCCTCCTTCCTTTCCGGGCTGCATACCTTCCCTTTCCGCATCCTTCCCCGTCCCCCATCTTGCCCCCCCCCCCCCCCCCCCCCCGCTCACCTCTGGCTCTTTCCTTCCCTTTCTCCCCCTCTGGGAGTATGGTTTGTGCCTACGTCCGGAGACGGACGCTCGAAACTGTTACAGATTCCTTGCTTTCTACACTTGCAAGTCTTCGTCTTTCCTCTGTCCTTCTCTTTTACTTCCCTCTTCTCTTTGCCCTTTTCTCCGCTGCGGCGTTTGAGACCCCTCTTCCTTTCCCTTTCCCTTTTTTCCTCCCTGTGCGTGTCTGAAGGCCGACCCACGCACTTCCATGCGTAGCCGGTGATGGGGTAACGCGTAATTCCCCGCCCCGGGTAGACAGGTAGGACACGTACGTACCTCCTGGTAACGGCCAGGCCCAGGGAGGGGTGATTACCCGAGCTGATACCATCCGAAAGTGCCGATTGGTCCCTCCGTCCGTTTGTTGGGAGGTGTGACCTGAGGTGTGAACAAACACCTAAGGCGGGCGTGCCCTCAGTGAGGGCCCCCACAAGGGAGGAGCGCGCCATCGGAGACGCCGGTAATCATGGGGGATTCTTCCGCAATGGTTTCCCCACCTTCCACTCTGTCTGCTCACATACGTAAGTTCACTGAGTCTCAGCAACAGACAGTTCTTCCATCGTTGCCACAGTTCCTTGTTGTTTCTCGGTCTGACGAAGGTCACGACTTCTCCACGGTCAACCCTTTCATTATTCAGAAAGGTGTCGACGCAATTGCAGGTCCTGTAAAGTCTTGTTCCAGATTACGGAATGGCACCCTGTTGTTAGAAACAGTCAGTGCCCTCCAGGCACAAAAATTGCTGCGTACTTCTCTGCTCCACACCTTCCCTGTCCGGGTGGAACCGCACCGTACCTTAAATTCCTCGCGTGGAGTCGTTTATACACGCTCCCTCGATGGATTGTCTGACGAAGAAATTCAGCACTACCTGTCTGACCAGGGCGTAACAGCTGTTCATAGAGTTATGAAAAGGGTTGACACGAACATCATTCCAACCCACACTGTCTTCTTGCCATTTGACAAAGTTCAACTCCCATCGAAAATCAAAGCAGGCTATGAGATAATTTCCGTTCGCCCTTACGTCTCAAACCCTACGCGTTGCTATCGGTGTCAGCGGTTCAATCACACCAGCCAGTCCTGTTCCAATCCGGCCAAATGTGTTACGTGTGGCAAGGATGCCCATGAGGGTGCTTGTCCACCTCCATCCCCTCGCTGCATCAACTGTATGGGTGACCACGCTGCTTCCTCTCGAGATTGCCCCGTTTTTAAGGACGAAAAGCTCACCCAGGAAATAAGAGTGAAGGAAAAGGTGTTGACCTTTGCTGCTCAAAAATTATTCGCCAGTCGACAGCCCACCATGCCTCAGACAGGAAAATACAGCACTGTCCTTGCTTCTCCTCGGCCAATAACGGAGGCTGCCACGCAGACTTGCGACCTCACTTTTAGTGCCACGGTCGTCAGATCGGCCAGCGCAAAGATCGCCCGTTCAACCTCACCACTTTTGCCTGCCCACTCTATGGCTCACCCTTCGTCGGGTTCTGCTAAATCTCGAGCCCAAAAGACAGACACCACGACTTCAAAAAAAGAGCATACTCGTGAAGAGTTTTTACGTACCGCAACTTCCCAACCATCGGTTCCTCCTTCATCTAAACATCATACTTCCAAGAAGGCTACAAAGAAAGCCAGTTCCTCTCCTTCTCCGCCAAGGCATGTCCCATCTACAGCACCACCTGGCAGAAATCGCCCTCGGCCGTCTTCTGTGTCGCCGAGGCACACTGCTGGTGGCCGGTCAACCGGCCGATCGCTGGTGGCAGGAGCTGCTCCTGACCAACCTATGGATCAGGATCTTCTGCCTTCGGCTGAATGCCATTCCATGCTGTCGGTCGCAAGCTCTGAGCAGTCGTTGAGTTGACAGCACCCTTGGTCACATTCTTCCATTTTCGGTTCACCCTATGTCCATTATCCACTGGAATATCCGCGCCATTCGTGCCAACCGGGATGAATTGTCGATCCTCTTACGATCCTACTCGCCGGTCATCTTCTGTCTTCAGGAAACAAAGCTGCGTCCCCATGACCGCTTTGTTCTTCCTCATTTTCAGTCCGTCCGATATGATCTCCCCTCTGTTGAAGGCACTCCAGCACATGGAGGACTCATGATTCTTCTCCATGAAACTCTCCATTATTACCCAATCCATTTAAACACTTCCTTCCAAGCTGTCGCCGTCCGTCTTTCCCTTTCCGGATACACGTTCTCTCTTTGTACTGTATACATTCCATCGTCCACACCAATGGCACGAGCTGATCTCCTTCATCTTCTTGGTCAGCTTCCACCCCCCCTATTTGCTGGTTGGGGACTTCAATGCCCACCACCCGCTTTGGGGATCTCCACATCCTTGTCCACGTGGCTCACTATTGCTAGACGTCTTCCACCAAGCGGGTCTAGTTTGCCTCAACACTGGGGTCCCTACATTTTTATCTGCCTCCACGACAAATTTATCTCATTTGGACCTTGCGGTCGGTACTGTTCCGCTAGCTCGGCGCTTCGAATGGTTCGCCCTTGATGATACATACCCCACGAGACAGATTTTTAAATTCAGTTGTGCACTGGAACTGATATTGTCAGCAAAGAAAACTGCTGCTTGGTTACAGTTAAACTTTCTATATTTAACATGTTATAACATGGAAATAAATGGTCCTTATTAGAGCCACCTTTAACTATCATATCTATAAATATTGAAGGCATATCATCAGCCAAAGAACATCTGTTATCCAACCTATGCCATGACAAAAAATGCAACGTCCTGTGTATACAAGAGACGCATAGAGATGAGCGACAGAGACGACCAAAAATACCGGGCATGAAACTAGCTGCAGAAACACCGCACTCTCAGTATGGAAGTGTTATATTTGTTAAGACCAGGGCTTTAGATAATCAGTGCTCACTGCACCGTAGAAAATAACATCGAAGTCATTTCAGTGGAGCTGAGTAACTGCGTGGCTACCTCTGTGTATAAGCCCCCTTCGGCTGCATTTTCCTTCACACCACCCAGGAACTTCCATAACAGCAAGACGTCTGTAGTATTCGGTGACTTTAACAGCCATAGTCATTTGTGGGGATACTCTGAAGATGACGAAAATGGGGAGGCAGTCCTCTCCTGGGCTGAATCCTGCCAGTTGTCTCTTATACATGACAGCAAGCTACCCCCCTTCCTTCAACAGTGGCAGGTGGCAACGTGGATTTAACCCTGACCACCTCTTTGTGAGTGAAGACATCACACAGCTTTGCTCCAAATCAGTGTGCTCGCCCATACCAAAGACGCAACACAGGCCACTACTGTGTCAAGTTCTTCCAGCAATAAGGCCACAGGAGGTGAATTTCAAACGGAGATACAATTTCAAGAGAGCTGATTGGAAAAAATTTGCTAAGATGCTGGACAAGGAGATTAAGTCTGTGCGGCCTATTCCTGAAGAATATGACAGCTTTGTTCAAACTGTCAAACATTGCTCCCGGGCATCAATTCCAAGAGGGTGTAGGACAATGTATCGGCAGGGTGTGACACCTGAAACAGCTTCTCTGCTGTACGGATACTATCGACTATATGAAGAAAACCCTT
This sequence comes from Schistocerca piceifrons, assembly GCF_021461385.2. NCBI lineage: Eukaryota > Metazoa > Arthropoda > Insecta > Orthoptera > Acrididae > Schistocerca > Schistocerca piceifrons. Next base: position 171,014,751 of record NC_060148.1, on the reverse strand, counting down.
ATAGCGAGGAGACTTATCTGGCTGCGCAAAATACTCTCTCCTCAATCTCTGAGGTGAAGAGAGAACAGTGGATTAAACTGATGACAGAATGTGAGATGAGTAGAAGTAGTCAAAAGGCCTGGAGATTGTTACGACACCTTAACAATGATCCCTCCCAACCCAATACGCATACAAATGTGAAGGCAGACCAGATCGCATACCAGCTTTTGAAAAATGGTAAACCTGATCATACCAGTAAAATCGGGAGATGAACCCTGGAAAGGGAGCCCGAACAAGAGGGAAACACTCTGTCTCGACCATTCAGTTTGAATGAGCTCGACTCAGCTCTAAATAAGTCCAAAGTCGGAAAAGCAGCAGGGGTAGATGACATAAGAAGTGAACAGATCAAGAACTTTGGTCCAGGCGCAAAGTGCTGGCTACTTGAGCTAATGAATAATTGTGTCAAGAGTGGCAAGATACCAAAATCTTGGCGGAAAGCAAAAATTATAGCTATACATAAACCAGGGAAAGACCGGGATGACCCCGAAAGCTATAGGCCAATCTCCCTCCTATGCCACTTGTATAAGGTATTGGAAAGGTTGATCCTCCAAAGAATTACAGGTATGATAGAACCATTACTGATCCCTCAACAGGCAGGATTCAGACAAGGAAAGAGCTGTACAGCACAGGTGTTGAATTTGACACAGCATATAGAGGACGGCTTCCAAAGGTGGCAGATAACAGGAGCGGTGTTTATAGATCTTTCAGCCGCCTAGGACACTGTCAACCACAGACTCTTGTTGTTGAAGCTATACAACCTCACCGAGGACTATAAACTAACCTGTCTAATTAGAAATCTTCTGCAGAACCGAAGATATTTTGTGGAATATCAAGGACAAAGAAGCAGATGGAGGCAGCAGAAAAATGGGTTTCCACAGGGCAGTGCACTGGCACCCACCCTCTTCAATATATACACTAATGACCAGCTGTTACCAGAAGGAACACAAAGCTTCATATATGCAGATGACCGAGCAATCACAGCACAAGGTCACAGCTTTGAGAGGGTGGAGCGGAAGCTAACTGATGCTCTGAAAGAATTAACTACCTATTACAGGGACAATCAATTGAAACCAAATCCTTCTAAGACCCAGACCTGTGCTTTCCACCACCGAAACAGACAGGCTAGTAGAACCTTGCAGATAGATTGGGAAGGAACCTCTTTAGAACACTGCAAGACTCCAAAATATCTCGGAGTCACTCTGGACTGTGCTCTTACATATAAGGAACACTGCTTAAAAACAAAGCAAAAAGTGGCTGCCAGGAACAATGTGGTTAGGAAGCTGACTGGAACAACATAGGGAGCACAGCCAGACACAGTGCGCACATCCGCATTAGCCCTCTGCTACTCTGCAGCTGAGTACGCTTGCCCAGTATGGTGCAGATCTACACATACAAAGAAAGTTGATGTTGCTCTGAATGAGACATGTCGTATCACTACTGGTTGTCTAAGAGCCACACCTTATCCGGCATAGCCCCCCCGGACATCCGAAGAGATACAGCAGCACGGAGTGAAATGAAGAAGGCATTAACATCCGAAGCCCATCCACTACATGGGCACCAACTGGCACAGCAAAGACTTGTGTCTAGAAAGAGCTTCCTTCACAGTACAGAACCACTCGCTGACACTCCACATCAACACCGGGAGAAGAGATGGCAGGTCAGATGCCAGCATCTGGAGAAGTGGCTGATCCCGCAAGAAGTATTTCCCCCAGGCCACACAGAGAAATGGTCCACTTGGAAATCACTCAACCGCCTGCGTTCTTCTGTCACAAGATCCAAGAGTAATCTGGAGGGGTGGGGCTTCCAGGTGGACTCTCTCCAGCGTGACTGCGGAGCTGCCATGCAGACATCAACACATCTACTACAATGCACATTACCTCCAACTGTGTGCACCATGGAGGACCTCGTAAACGCTACACAAAGTGCACTGGATGTTGCAAATTTTTGGGCATCCACTGTATAGATTAAAATTACCTTACGTTTGACAACACAATCTGTGTCTAATATTTATTTCATTCTTGACTAGTTTAATTTATAAACCATAATGTATGTATGTATGTATGTAGTAATGTATCTAATATTTTTTTTTTTTTTTAGTTTGCTTCTGACACGATAAATAAGTAAAATAACATGGAAACTAATTACCGTACAAGAACATAACTTGGTAGCATTAATGTCAAGGACATGGGGAAGAGAGATAATGCAGAATCAATTCAATTGAAACACTTTTAATGTGCTGCTACAGTACACCATACCATTACATACCAGTACCATTACTGGTGACGGTGATGGAGGCTGTTATGAAAAGCTTGCGATATTATTCGAATCTAATATGGCAAGTTAATAGAACTTTTGATCCATGTCAGTAAAATTATTGTGTAAAATCGATAGTGCAGCTTCTTACAGAAGTCTCTTCAGGGCCTTTGGAGTCTTTCACTTACATGTCAACATATTTACTCCCTAATAGTATTTGTTGTCCATAATAGGGGTAATTTTACTCTGTTCAGTGAAATGAACTTGCAAAATACTGGAAGGAAATGGAATTTCACATTCTGATTGAAAGTCTTTAAGAGGTTGCTGCAAGACATCAGGCAGCAAACTGAAAATCTTAAGATATTAATAAAATACAGAGTAAAAAAATTATTTTATTAGCCTCTCCTTCTATAATTATAATTAAATGTAATGTTCTTACTCAAGGATGCATATGATAGTTAACACTAAGGTTCAAATTAACAGGGTTTTAATGTTACCGTTATATGTAGGGCTGCCAGTACTCATTGTAAAATTCTGAAATGCTTGGTACAAAGTATGAGAGAAACAGCACTTGAATAAAAAAACCATTTCTAGCTTTCAGGGTCATTACTTCCTTCCTTTGGGAAGATGAATATGTTTTGTGACTGGAAATGAGGGGAAGATCACTTAGACCACCCGTATCGAACACTTACGTGACACATTCATGAGTACTGCTCCAAAGTTTGAGATCCATGTCCGATTTAAGCAACACACTGAAGCAACTCAGAGGCTGGATGGTAGATAGGTTACCAGTAGTTTCAAACTATGTGCGAGTATTATTTTGTATAACACTATTGAGAAAATTTAGAAGGCATGAGAAATCAGGGCTCGGATGATAGACAGCCTTTCTTCCCTCTCTCTATTTTCGAGTGGAACGGTACCATTTGGTTGGTTGCTTGTGTAGTATGTATATACATAAAAATATGGAAGAAAATTGTGACTGCCTACTACATTAAGAAGTAATAGTTGAACTAACCTAAAGCTTCAAATGTTTTGTCCCACTGACACACTCTGACAATCAGTGACTTCCATCTATAGCAGTCTTACAATTTGGAGATGTCAGTATTGCTTCGATCTATTAATATTCCCTCACTGAGCTCTTTTTATTTTAAGATCACATAAACTGGATTTTTGAGAAACTACATACAAGAAGATGTGATTGGCATATAGCTGTTTATTTACAGAAAAACAACGACCAAAATTTAAGCATATCGGTAACGCACACAGGGCAAGAGCACATATCTGGGCAAGAGCACTATACTGGATTTCGCCCACTTTTCCCTAGAAACCTTGACTGGAGTAATAACTTTATTTGTAGCATAGTCTGAGGTCTACATTAGGTTGAAAAGCGATAATTTCGTTGACAGTTGTGGAACACAGCGAATGAGAAATAAAGGTTGTGGTAACAGACAGACGTGTGTCTTTGCCTAATATTTGTTTGTGGCATATTTAAATGCACTTTCCCACATTTAACGCATTTCTCATAATACAAAAAAATAAAACTACTAGGTCATCCCCAAAAAACATATATTAGAAAATGAACAAGCATCCGACGTGTTTTGATGCATATTACGTACAGATATCGTACACAAACTGGAAAAATGCAATGGGCGTTCCACTACGCATCCTTTACCATATTTGATTCGTTTTTCCGCATTTGCTACTGCTGGTATGGGTTCAAAGACAAATTCGAGCTGCAAACGTCTCAGTGGTAGTTAGCCTACATTAGTAAGCAGCACTTAATGCGTTAAAAACATTTAGACACATTGTTCGCAATGCGTAATATGTGTTATGCTATAAATCACTCTGCCTTTCGACCAATAATTTGTAATGAGTTGGTTTCAATCAATCACGTACGGCTCTAATGTGTAACCTTGACTACACTGCGGATTTATCATGTCACCATAATACAGATTATTCGCATTTAAACCTTCTTTCTACATTTTATTCTGTTAATGGAAGCTTCATTCAAACAATCTGGATTGATTTGACATTCCAAAACAACAGCTGAAGGCAAGTCTGTATAAACATTGTAGCCAACGTGTGACGTCACTTACGTCAACAGAGTTGTTTACAGGTCTAGTCACCAGGCAGCGCTGTCAAGCTTTCAGCCTTGTTGATGACGTCATGAAGCGATTCCTCGGGGCCTGCGAGACGCACTTTATAGCTTTTGCACAGCATGGCCAGTCTACTAGTATCTATGGTCGAAGTATCCTGTCTAATTTAATTTTCGCGTTTTATCTTTCCGGTTTTTCCGTACTGGTTATCTCACAGCCCACGGCAGAGTGCTTTGTCTTGCTATAAGATCTTTGGTTTAGGTGGTTTCTTTGATTCTTTCAGTGTGTGTGTGTGTGTAGGCAGGTGCAACGTCATAGTTTAGCGGAATTTTCTGTGTGACATTCTCCAGGTAAATTTTAAGCGTTTATAAACTGCAAGCAAGAGTAAGTGAAGAAAACTGTTTCGTAAGTAAGTTAGTGCGCTACTTCATTTTTATCACAATAACAGTTGAGTTTGACGAGTGTAATAGTTCGCGAATATCTTGTGATGACGCTGTGGTAGCTATGTTTGAGGCTGTTGTGTTTTAATTTTTAATGGGTACATAAGGATGAGATTTTATTCTGTATTTATGATCACATCACCTATAGTGTGTTTGGTGAAGGTGTAAGAGTGTTATAAATTTTCAGGTTATGTTCATAACAACTAAATACCAGAGTTATTAGAGCTTGTTTTTGGCCTGTCCGGTAAAATCGCTACGTGTATCTTAGTAAAAGAAATGGCTTAGATTGTGATGTGTTGTCAGGAGCAGTTTGCCCATGCAATGATCTCCGCCATGTACTTCGTGACTGATGAGAAAAGGCGGACAGTGAAATTCAACACATTTGCTATGTTAGTACGGTTATGTTGACTTACCTAGATATAATAATGATTGTGATGTTAATTTGCTGTGATGTAGACATATAGCGGCTCCAGATTTTAGAGCTAACGTAAGCATGTTTACAAGTTCCCACAGTTACATCATTTCATGCTTTGAGTATGTTCGCATGAAAGGAAATGCTGTAATTCTGTTGCATTTTGCTAGTTTTCCCTGTGCTTTGATTACTCATGTCGTTAGTATTCATCTAATCATGTGTAAATACCAGTTTGTTGTAGTGTGTGGGTTTTAATGGAGTTCTGTATAAGAATACTGTAATTTAGGAGCTGGCGAAATACAAAATACAAATTAACTGTAATTCGTCTAACATAAAGCATTACATGCCATCAGAACTTAATAGATCATTCATCATAGTTACAGTTAGTAGGAAGTCGTTTTATTAAATCAGTTTTTTAAGAAAAAACGAACCACTGTTTAATCTTGATGGTAATGAAGAATGAGAACTTTCGCACTGCGGTGAGCAATCTATGGTACATGTATATGGTTTTCTTTAATTGCAGGTAGAGATTCCAAAATGATGATGCTTACTATAAACTGAATACACATCCATGAATGAATACAGATGAAGGAAGTTTCAAGGTAATACCTATGTTGAAAATGCATATTAACTGATAAACAAACAATCTGTACTTCTAGATTCTCATCATGTCCCTATCAGACTGAAATTAACGCAATGAACAAAGTGTAGAATGAAATATTTGATGTTATTCAGAAATTTCGCTGCAATCTCTTGCCCACTTTGATTGTTTGTAATGCTGAAGTTAGTGCATGCACAAAAAATACACATCTTCCATAATTGTCACAATAGAAAAGTATCCATGAGCCAGTGTTAAAAACGAGCAGTTGCATCTGTATATACTCAGTTTCCAGTGCATGTTACTTTATGAGTGTTCTCACTCTTCATGACCTGAGAAATGTAAATGAGTTTGTATCACTGAACCTACTTTTCCTCATCCTTTCTGATTCTGTTTCCTGTGTAATCACCCATTTGCTGCACCCATTAGATGAGTGAAAATACTGCCTTTGAGCTATACCTCATGGTAACAACGGAAACTGAGTACCACTGTTCTTATCTGATTGCTTTTTTTTTTTTTTTTTTTTTCAGACTGTAGTACTAAAGCAATGGACCAGGAGCCAGCTATGTGGATAAAAAAAGAGGGAACGGCCGAAGTGAAAACAGAGTTATACTTCATGGTAAGTGGCTTACTTGTATTTCTTAACAGTGTTTCATTAATGTGTACAGTATGGTGTGTGAATACGTAAAATTAATGTCATACTGCTGGAAACATGGGTAATTCTGTTTACTAAACAACTGATGAACTTTCACTCTTAAATGACATTTTGCACAGTGCATTGAAATAAGCTTGTTATTAAACCTCACATAGAATTCAGCAAGAGTTTCAATTTAATGTTCAGTAAACAACGAAAACTTTTTAATGCACAATTCAATTATACTGATAACGTGGTTGCCATAAAGTGGGTATATGCTGCTCTGATACGCTTCTTTTAAATGACAACCTTAATGTGCAACTTAAGAATGACTATGACCATAGTGAGTCTTAGCAGTGCCATTAAATTTATAAATGGTATGGCTGCAGTTAATGCATTATTGCAGTGTATCGTGGTATTGAATAAGAAATGTAATTTATGGATGATGTTGAAGTGACATTTTCACGTCACTAATCCGAGAAGTAAATTTTGTAGTGCTATTAACATTAGGTGTTGACCTTGAATATGTGAACAAAGTGTAAGAAGAACTGTCAGCAGAGTCATTCCATGTCAAGTGGCCTAAGGATCCTCACTCGACCATCTCCAATTTCCATGAAATTTTTAGAGGTTGTACATAGACCTTACGTGAAACACTACCAAATTAAAGCTTCATAAATAGTATGGTGGGGCTACTAGCCACCTTTTCATAAAGGCTCAATTTTTGACATTGCGATTGACTAGAATAAATTATCAACTTTGTTTTACCATTGTTCAGGATCTGAGAGACCTGTCGTTCTGGAACTTTGTGATTCTGTTCAACTTTTTGGGTACAATTTCGTAGCTGTAAAAGAAAAGGTCAAACTATAGTAAATTCATCATAGTGTGCTATCAATGTGGCTCATAAATCTTTTCAAGCCAAATTTTGACTGTACTTCATTGCCTTGTATCTACTGAAAGAATAACTTTCTGAAGCTGGTACTTTAGTTATCTGCAGCCTGTCAGCATGTCATAAAGCACTGCCAGTGGCATCCAGATTGCTCAAATAATAACTGAGTTATCTGAGCTCACCTTGTCTGATCAGAAAAGTTTTTATTTTAGAGACAGACCAGTTTAGTGTCAACAGTTGAGTTTAATAACATGCTTCAACAATCAGTCTGAACCACATTGTTATGTAGCGAAGAGTGTTCAGATGTTGTGTGTGCCTTTTTAAATGATGTAAAGTGTGTTGCCATCACTGAATAAACATCGTTTATTGGTAAGTAAAAATTATTTCAAGGTATGGGGTGACTTTTTAGAAGTGTTTCAGGTTGTTTAATTTTTCTGTTGTATTCTCAAGGAAGTTCCCATTACCTATGATTGTTTAATATTTTTCAGTTGGAAATATACACCACTTTTACTTTATCTAATAGTGAAACAAACAGCAATTAGAAGCATAAATTTAATTGTAGTGTAATGGATATCAATGAGGTTTCAGTACGGTGTGTCATTGGTCCTGCAGATAATTATGCATATCAGCTGAAAATATACACAATCAGTGAGACTCCATTCCAATCAAAGATTTTTAAGTAGTGATAGGAATTAATAAACCAAAGAAGTGAGGTATGTCTTACTGAAAATGCATAAATATGCTTTCATCACAAAGCAATACTTGTGGAAAAATATGACTTTCTACCATGATATTGTTGTAACCCTTTTGGTGCAAAGAACCATTCCGTTAATAAGGGTTTACAGATTGTCAATGTGGAAACAGCAAAACAATTGCAAGCAGTGACTAAGAGCAATGTGAAACCTGGTCGGAAGATATGTCCAGCTTGCAGAAACAATTTTTAGCAAAGAAAGCAGAAAAATCACAGTCAACTTCAAACCAGTCTGAAGATGAAGCATATTCAGAGGTATCAATTGATTCAATTCTAACTGCTTTTGGGGTCTCCCCACCAAAATTTCAGAGAATATCCAAAAGGGATGTGAAAGGTTACACAAAACAAAAAATAAGCGTAGCTCAACAGGCAATTGTGAATAACATTGCTGCTGCTGGAGGATTCCCCCCAAAAGATCTTCAAACACCTAGTACAAGCAAGACATGTCCAGATTGTGAAGATCATAAGCAGCTGATTAAGGAATTGAAAGAGAAGTTGCAATTGTCAAGGCAGCCTGAAAAATAGCAGATACTGACATTAGTACCACAAAGCTGTACTATAAAAGAGGCAATGCAAGAATTTGGTGTTTCAGAGAGGATGGTAAAAGCAGCTAGGAAGTTACAGGCAGAAAATGGTATACTAACTCTTCCAAAGAACAAGTGTGGCAAGAAGATTCCAGATGCTGTAAAAGAAAGAGTGGTAACATTTTTTCAGAATGAAGAATTAGTCGAATTTGTCCAGGTAAAAAGACTGTATCAATTAGAATAGAAAGAAAGATAGTTTTGATGCAAAAATACCTTCTCCTGAATAATTTGAAAGACATGTTTGCTGCATATCAACTTCGGCATGGGCCTGAAATTGGATTTGTCAAATTTTGTGAATTGAGGCCAAAATGGTGCATCGCTGTGGGTGCTGCAGAACCCACTCAGTTTCTGTCTGCACTTTACACCAAACTGTGAAACTGATGCTTGCAAGCACTCCAATTAAAGAAGATTATAAGATTCTGATTGCTAAAACAGTGTGTAATTTGGAATCCAGACTGCATGCTTCATCGCTGAAATCTGTCCGGGAAAAGAACTACTTGAAAGTTTTTAGAAAGTAGTTTATAAGACAGTGATCCAAATGATACCATTGAGTTCAAACAGTGGGTGCACACTGATAGATACATTAGAAACAAAGCAGATGACTGCTGAGGATTTTATTGAAGATCTGATTTCAAAAATTTACAAACTTTCCACTCATTCTGTTGCAAAGCACCAGAGCAAGCACCTAAAATTATAAAAGAAAACTGTAAGCCACCTGAAATGATCATATTAATGGACTTTGCTGAAAATTATTCCTTCATTGTGCAGGATGCAGTTAAAGGCTTTCACTGGAACAACAGCCAAGCAACTTTACACCCATTTGTTGTGTACTTCAGAAATAACTTGGACATCAGCAGCATCAGCTACTGTATAATAAGCGACAGCCTGAAACATGATGCAATTGCTGTAAATGCTTTTATAGTAAAATTAATAGACGATCTAAAGTGTCTCCTTGGAAAAATGACACACATTTACTACTTCAGTGATGGGTGAGCAGTGCAGTGTAAAAACTTCAAAAATTCTCTGAATCTCTGCCACCATCAAAATGACTGGAATCTCAGCTGAATGGAACTTTTCTGCTACAAGCCATGGAAAATCTCCATGTGATGGGATTGGAGGAACTTTAAAGTGCCTGGCAGCAAGAGCAAGCCTTCAAAGACCAACTGAGGACCAGATTTGACACCAACTGACTTGTTTAAATACCGTACAGAGAATAACAGAGGAATCCAATTCATTTTTTTTAGGAACAAATTGAAACATTAAAAACTGAGCAGGAAGCAAGGTTAAAAAATGGCTGCACAGTATCAGGAACAAGAGAATCGCCATTTTGTGCCATTAAATGAAGAGCAACTTAGAAGAGTATTCAATGATACAAACTTCTTTGTGGCAAATGTTCACCAACATCAAGCGTTTCATTCAGAAATATTAAAGCCTTACAACTGGGCCCATAAATTGCCTGTATATATGATCAGAAATGGTTGATTGGTACTGTGTCTGAAGTTTCAGAAGAAGAAAATGTTTCATTTTCATGCACCCCAATGGACATGCACATTCATTCTATTGGCCAGCTAGGCAGGATGCTTGTTGGATTCCAAACCAACACATTATTTCTGTCATTCCAGCTCCATCAGCAAGAAAGCTTGTTAGAATCAACTGTAATTTCTATTAATAACAAATTTTAGCAAATGAATTAATAAGAACTGAAATATTTGGCTTGGAAACCATAAAGAGTACATGTATTTTTTAATGTAATATAAATGTAAGTTTATTTGATATGACAAGATTTATGAACCACTTTGATAGCACACTATGATGAATTTACCGTAGTTTGACCTTTTGTACTAAAATGAAGCTATTGTACCCAAAAAGTTGAACAGGATCACAAAGTTTGAGCACAACAGGTATCTTAGATCCTGAACAGTGGTAAAACAAAGTTTATCATTTATTCATTTCAGTCGCAATGTCAAAAACGAGCCTTTATGGAGAGGTGGCTGGTGGCCCCACCATACTATTTATGAAGCTGTAATTTGGCAGTGCTTCATGTAAGGTATATATATATAATAGAGGGAAACATTCCACGTGGGAAAAATATATCTAAAAGAAAGATGATGAGACTTACCAAACAAAAGCGCTGGCAGGTCGATAGACACACAAACATACACACAAAATTCAAGCTTTCGCAAAAAACTGTTGCCTCGTCAGGAAAGAGGGAAGGAAAGGGAAAGACTAAAGGATGTGGGTTTTAAGTGAGAGGGTAAGGAGTCATTCCAATCCCGGGGGCGGAAAGACTTACCTTAGGGGGAAAAAAGGACAGGTATACACTCGCGCGCACACACACACACACACACACACACACACACACACACACACACACACACACACATATCCATCCACACATATACAGACACAAGTAGACATATTTAAAGACCTTAAATATGTCTGCTTGTGTCTGTATATATGTGTGTGTGTGTGTGTGCGCGAGTGTATACCTGTCCTTTTTTCCCCCTAAGGTAAGTCTTTCCGCCCCCGGGATTGGAATGACTCCTTACCCTCTCACTTAAAACCCACATCCTTTAGTCTTTCCCTTTCCTTCCCTCTTTCCTGATGAGGCAACAGTTTTTTGCGAAAGCTTGAATTTTGTGTGTATGTGTGTGTGTTTGTTTTTGTTTGTGTGTCTATCGACCTGCCAGCGCTTTCGTTCGGTAAGTCACGTCATCTTATATATATATATATATATATATATATATAATCTCCTGTAAAAATTTCATAAAATTGGAGATGGTCTAGTGGGGAACTTGTCTAAATTTCGGCCAACTTGACATGGAATGACCCAATAGTAATGTTAAATTTCTGACAAATACCATATGAAACATAAATTGTTACACAGCCCGTATCTGCAGAATGAATTTGTATGTTGGCAGCGTAGTTTTCATGAAGCAATGGTGTTACACATTAAATATTAACAGGTTTGTTCATAACCACTTTCTGTCTTTGCTGCACGTTGTTACACATACTTTTGTGAAACTGCCAGAATGTTAGTTACTGGTGTAAATAATCTTACATATACATGTCACTTGAAATCTGATGCAGTGCAGCCATTTGTAGGGTATTCAGCTATTAGCAGGAAAACAAATTCACTTGGTGCCACTAGTATTTTTATTCTGCCAACCAGAATTGAGGTTCCTGACACAATCACAACTACTTGTGTACTATCTGTGCTGAATAAGTCTGCTTCAACGCCTGTCTTGGGTGCAACTGCAGAAGTACTGTGATAGCATTAATGCAGCATTTGCATTTGAATATATGTGAGTACTTCATTATAGTTCGTATGAACTACGTGATCAGCTTGCAATTCATTTGACGAGCAGTATCACAACAGTAATCATAAACCATCACTGTGAGGAAATGATAGGAAAGTAAATATACATTTTATTAAATACAGTAAAAGAGTGGTTAGACCCAACATACTTAAAGCCTTTGCCTTCACCCTTGACGTAATGATGGTTTGACATACAGAATGATATGTATGCACAACACACATCATGTGAATCAAAAGCAATTTGAAGAGTCATTGACCTTGGACCTGAACCTGAGAACTATTCAAAGACTAGGTCAAAATGTTGTGCTAGACACCCCCCCCCCCCCCCCCACTCCCCTCCCTCCTTGAAATATATGTTGTGGCGAGAGACTGTTCCATAGTCCAGCTCAAGGCCTAGCCTATGTTGAAAGGTGGCAGTGTGATTGTGAGCTGACAAAGTCAAGAAATGTGAAAGCCAAGTAAAGGATGTGGTAACAAATTGACCAGTAGCACAGCCTAATGTCTACCAAAAAATCCAAATTGTGCCCAGAATGTAACTTCTACCTCTGACATTGTGTGCTGTGTTAGTGGGACTGAACTTCCCTATGACCTTAAGAGATGCATGTAGAGATTATATTAGTTGAAAGCCACCTTCTTTACCAAATTAATAAAGCTTAGTTTCTAAGTGGTGTATATTTTGGCATGAGCACATGCTGGAAAGTAATGGTACACAATTTTTATTTGAAAATTATCAAAGCATTTTAATTAAAACAAACTTGATTAACATTTTACATCTTTATTCTTAGTGTTTAAATATTTATTTCAAACGTAGTCACCATGGCACTGAACACCTTTCTCCCAATGAGACACCAGGTTGTTGGTGTCATCACTGTAGAATGTTTGACTTTGTTGGCAGACCCACAGCTTCACCTCTGCTCACACCAATTCACCACTATCAAACTGAAGTCGTTGAAGGTGTTCTTTAGGTTTTGGGAATAGTTGAAAATTGGGTCAAACTGGGACAGTATGGAGGATGATCAATAGCAATGAATCAAAGGTGTCAGCCTGTTGCAGGTGCAAAAAAAGTTGTGTGTGGTCTATCATTGTCATGCTGAAGGAGAGGGTGCTCCACATGTGGGTGAACTATTTGAATTTGTGTTCTGTTTTCTGAGGGTTTTCTGACGTGCTGACACTGTTAAATAACACACACACCTTACACACTGCAGTTCAGAACTCTCCAGCAGGAGGACGCTACATATTGTGTCAGCAAAGTTGTAACATCAACAGAGTAATATGTATGACAACTGACATGAAGAACAGAATCAAAGCTTAGGAGGCATTATTTACTGGTACACCCTTGTAGTAATTTGATGCAATTGACAATTGCCTCAAATGTTGCAGAATGGTTCCCTTGGCATTGCCCAGCATCCATTTGGAAGCCATAATACTATATCCATAACATCAGCCAAAACATTATAACCACTGATCTGCTGTCAGTATAAACTTATCCAGGGAATAGCACCTCACCTTGTCTTCTAGTCACACTCACACGGTGCATGGAGTATCAGTGAGCATGCTGTCTGGGTGTAAAATAGGGAATGCACACAATCTGAGTTTGACTGAGAGATTTTGATAGTCTGAAGGCTGCAAATGAGCATTTTGGAAGCTGCACAGCTTGATGAGCGTTTGAGGAGTGCTGTGGAAGTTTTCTTCAACACATGGCAAAACACAGGTGAAACCATGTCCAGACATTATGGGGGTTGGGCAAGTACCGCTCATGAGAGGTGGTACACATCATAGGCTAGGCAGACTGGTAAAAATAGACAGGCAGAAAATTGTGGCATAACTAACATGCAGCATTAATGCTGGGCAGAGTAAAAGTATGTCTGCATGCGCAATGCTCCAAGCACTCCTAATGATGAGTCTGTGCAGCTGATGACCCATGAATGTGCCAGTGTTAACGTCATGACATCGACAACTACAACTGAAATAGGCATGTAACTATTGGCGTTGGATGTTGGTGCAATGGGAGAGCACTGCATGGTCTGATGAATCCTGATACCTTCATCATGCCTTTGGGAGGATGTGTTTCTTGTTGCGATCTTCAGTCCTGAGAATGGATTGATGCAGCTCTCCATGCTACTCTATCCTGTGCAAGCTGCTTCATCTCTGAGTAACTACTGCAACCCACATCCTCCCGAATCTGTTTAGTGTATTCATGCCTTGGTATCCCTCTGATTTTTATGCTCCGCCCTTTCCTCCAGTACTAAATCAATGATCCCCTGATGACTCAGAATGTGTCCTGCCAACCGATTCCTTCTTCTAGTCAAGTTCTGCCACAAATACCTCTTCTCCCCAATTCTATTCAGTATCTCCTTATTAGTTATGTGATACACCCATCTAATCTTCAGCATTCTTCTATAGCACCACATTTCAAAAGCTTCTGTTCTCTTCTCATCTAAGTTATTTATCATCCACGTTTCACTTCCATACATGGGTACACTCCGTACCAATACTTTCAGAAAAGACTTCCTGACACTTAAATGTATACTTTAACAAATATCTCTTATTCAGGAATGCTTTCCTTGCCATTGCCAGTCTACATTTTATATCCTCTCTACTTTGACCATCATCAGTTGTTTTTCTACCCAAATAGCAAAACTCATCTACTACCTTAAGTGTCTTATTTCTTAATCTAATTCCATCATCATCACACGATTTAATTAGACTACATTCCAATATCCTCGTTTTGCTTTTCTTGATGCTCATCTTATATCCCCCTTTGAAGGCACTGTCCATTCTGTTGAACTGCTCTTCCAGGTCCTCTGCTGTCTCTGTCAGAATTACAATGTTGTCGGCAAACCTCAAAGTTTTTATTTGTTCTCTGTGGATTACAATGCCTTCTGAAAATTCTTCTTTTGTTTCATTTATTGCTTGCTCAATATACAGAGTGAACAACACTGGGGTTGGGCTAAAACCTTGTCTCACTCCGTTCCCAACCACTGCTTCCCTTCCATGCTCCTCGACTTTCATAACTGCCATCTGGTTTCTGTACAAATTGTAAATAGCCTTTTGCTCCTTGTATTTGATGACTGCCATCTTCAGAATTTGAAAGAGTATTCCAGTCAACATTGTCGAAAGCTTTCTCTAAGTCTACAAATGCTGGAAATGTAGGTTTGCCTTTCCTTAATCTATCTTCGAAGATAAGTCGTAGGGTCGGTATTGCCTCATGTATACCAGCATTTCTATGGAATCCAAACTAATCTTCCCTGATGTTGGCATCCACCAGCTTTTCCATTCATCTGTAAAGAATGAATGTTAGTATTCTGCAGCTGTGACGTATTAAACTGATAGTTCGGTAATTTTCACACTTTTTTTTTATTGCAATTATATTCTTCTTGAAGTCTGAGGGTATTTCACCTGTCTCATGCATCTTGCTCACCAGATGGCAGAGTTTTGTCAAGGCTGGGTCTACCAAGGCTGTCAGTAGTCTTATTGGATCTTTCTACTCCCAGGGCCCTGTTTCAACTTAGGTCTTTCAGTGCTCTGTCAAACGCAGTATCATATCTCCTATTTCATCCTCATCTACATCCTCTTACATTTCTGTAATATTGCCCACAAGTACATTGCCCTTGCATAGACACTCTGTATACTCCTTTCACCTATGCCTTCCCTTTGCTTGTAACTGGTTTCCCATCTGAGCTCTTGATATTATTACAGGTGGTCCTCTTTTCTCCAAAGGTCTCTTCAGAATGCCAATAGGCAGTATCTATCTTACACCTCGTCATATATGTCTCTACATCCTTAAATTTGTCCTATAGCCATCCCTGCTTAGCCATTATGCACTTCCTGTCGATTTCATTTTTGAGACGTTTGTGTTCCTTCTTGCCCGATTCACTTACTGCATTTTTATATTTTCTCCTTTCATCTATAAAATTCAATATCTCTCCATTATCCAAGGATTTCTACTACCTTCATTTTTTTACCTACTTGATCCTCTGCTGCCATCACTATTTCATGTCTCAAAGCTACCCTTTCATTTTCTACTGTGTCTCTTTCCCATGTTTTTGTCAATGGTTCCATAGTGCTCTCTGAAATTCTCTATAGCCTCTGATTCTTTCAGTTTATCCCGATCACATTCTTAAAATTCCTAAATTTTTGCAGTTCATTCAGGTCTGCATAGATGTCTGCCTATTACACATTAAAACCATCTTCAACTGTCAGTCGTATCTGTCAGTCAAGAGACTAGATTGGCCTGCATGTTTTTGTACTGCTTGTGTCCCTTCACATTTCCACTTCACTATCACATCGAAATCAGTGGACCTAGGGATGCTCAGGACTGAGGAAATCACATACAGATGCGACACAAGTGACACCCAATCACTGACAGCGTTTGATGTCAACGAATTCCGCAGAGCACCCAATTGTGCTCTCTTATGTTGTCTAATGGCTACTCAGGTTGCAGATATGGAGTGTCAGGCAGTATGTAGCAGCATATTGCACCTAATATGAAAAAGTGTGTTTCTGGCGGTAACCGGATACCTTTGAGCACATAGTGTATGATGAAAATATGCCCTGTCCAAAATTCTAACAGATGGCATCCTCTTACATTCCTTGTCCACATTCCATATCCGCCCACTAATTTTCCCCCTCTGCCTTGCCTCTTCCCCCTCTCTGCCTTGCCTCTTCCCCCTCTCTGCCTTGCCTCTTCCCCCTCTCTGCCTTGCCCCTTCCCCCCCTCTGCCTTGCCCCTTCCCCCCCTCTGCCTTGCCCCTTCCCCCCCTCTGCCTTGCCCCTTCCCCCCCTCTGCCTTGCCCCTTCCCCCCCTCTGCCTTGCCCCTTCCCCCCCTCTGCCTTGCCCCTTCCCCCCCTGTGCCTTGCCCCTTCCCCCCCTGTGCCTTGCCCCTTCCCCCCCTGTGCCTTGCCCCTTCCCCCCCTGTGCCTTGCCCCTTCCCCCCCTGTGCCTTGCCCCTTCCCCCCCTCTGCCTTGCCCCTTCCCCCCCTCTGCCTTGCCTCTTCCCCCCCCCCCCCTGTTTTGCCTCTCCCCCCCCCCTCTGTTTTGCCTCTTCCCCCCCCTCTGCCTTGCCTCTTCCCCCCCCCTCTGCCTTGCCTCTTCCCCCCCCCTCTGCCTTGCCTCTTCCCCCCCCCTCTGCCTTGCCTCTTCCCCCCCCCCCCCTCTGCCTTGCCTCTTCCCCCCCCTCTGTTTTGCCTCTTCCCCCCCCCTCTGCCTTGCCTCTTCCCCCCCCCCTCTGCCTTGCCTCTTCCCCCCCTTTTCCTTGCCTCTTCCCCCCCCCCTCTGCCTTGCCTCTTCCCCCCCCCCCCCTGCTGCCTTGCCCTTTACCTTCTCGGCCTTGGCCTGTAAAACTCAACTGAAAACCTGACGTAACACGGGGCACAATGCCTGAACAACAGCATTATTGGAGATAAAGTGTCAGCATGAATCATAAATTTGGTGATCCACAGGATGGATTTCACCTGTTTTTAAATTCTTAATTGAAAGTTCAATTATAGCTTGAAGCAGTAACATATTTGGTAAGGTAATTTCCCAAATGAATTCCCTTCTCATCTTTGAAGGTGTCCTATAGCATTACTACTAATTGCAGCAGTTATCTGTTAGTGGGAGGATCTTGTTCACCACCTATTGCTCCTAATTTGTCTAAATTAATGTGGGTGACCCCTCTTAGCAAGTAATGCGCCTGCCCCTGTAACTGCAGAGCTAATGTATCCTGCTCAGAATAGAGATTACATTGTGGAATATCCCACAAGTGATTATCCCATTGGATCAATTGTGCCTGGATTGTATGTATTTGCTTATGGTGGGGCTGACAACTTTCTAAACACTCTGTTCTGACACAAGGGTCTCATGATCGGAGCTCAGTCAGCTAGTACAACATATACCTCCTCGGTGCAGTTGGTTCTAATCACCAAGGGGTTGTCCACACCGGCATGCAGACAAGCCACAAGTTCGGCAACACTACCCTTACTACATGGAAGCTGACACACTTTCAATTCGTAGATTAACTGTTGCTTCTGCAATAAGTACAAACTGGGTGAGACATGGGACCCCATGTTCAGCAGTGGATACCTACACACACACACACACACACACACACACACACACACACACACACACACACACACAACCTCATGGTGAATTGAACAGTATGAGGATACCTCTCCTTTACTTGCAGGGAAGTAACCATCCTCTGTTACCAGCCAAACATCCAGCGGGAGAAAGGGAAATGAAGTGGAAGCACTGGATGGATTGGGGTTCACATGCGTCACCATTGTTTATTGAAATGTATTTATTTAGGAAAAATAACTAAAATCAGATACATTAGCAGGATTACAAATGACACTCTGAACTTTGATTTTATCCATACTGGATGAGAGGTCATGGTTGTGATTGTCAAAGTTAAAAAAATATATCAGCTCAACTACTTCTTTATAGTGTAAAACACTAAGATTGACAGCTGGAAATTGATACATAGCATGGATAATCAGAACACACTGAATGAACAGCTAACTGATGATACAAATAACTTTTTGAAACATTTCACTGGTTTCTTTTGGTAACTACATTTTTAGCAATTGGCAGGATACCATCATTCATGAGGTCCTTGGAACATGTATACATTATGTTTGTATAGACATCTGTGACTTCCTTGTTTACTTGTGCGTGAGCTCACTCGCATTTGTGTCGTGTTTGGCTACGTGGTGTGTGGTATCAATGAAGATGCATGGGCGATTTAAGACGATAGAGGAGACAGCCATGTGGTTAGATGTTGAACACCATAGGCGACACCATTTTAGAGTATTTTTTATATTTTGACAACTATGTGGAGATGCACCTCGGAAGACACGGCTGCAACTAGGGAAGTAGCCACGATGTTTTAATTTTATTATCAGTTTATTGTGCCTGGTGCATGTTCCATTTTAGCAAGTTTTAACATGTTCCTTTACTTTTTATTATTCTGATGATGGAAGCTTGACTTCCGAAACGCATCAATCTTAGTGTTTTACACTATAAACAAGTGGTTGAGCCGATATATTTTTTAAGATTGACACTCTGAACTTTTGAAATTTATGACGTTACCCACCCTAGTTTAGTGACAATGCAATTGAGGCAATAGTGAAAGAGAAAAGCTGTGTCTGACATCAGTCCTTAGATTTTACATTCAAAATATTCAGCTTCACAAACTGCAGCTCAGAAAATGCTTCAACAAATAAACAAATAATTGTTTGGAAAGAGATGGCTCTTTAAGATGACACAGAAGCATAATTCATCTCAAAGGTTAAAACTGAATAGCTATACTGGAAGACAGAGAAATTTATATCTGCCTCGAGACCACTAGAAAAAGGAAATTATTAAAATACACCTCAAAGTGCATCTAGATAGTTTAATAAAGTAAACAGGTGCACTGATTTCTAGAGCAGCGTTCAGCAGACAGGGCAAGTTGCTTTAAATCTTGCCCCAATGAGCAGTTAAGTAATTGAGAGTTAGTGTGCACAGATTGATATAACTGGCTTCAGACACGGTAAAAATTCTATGAAGTTATACTGTAGCAGATGCGCAAGTGCTTCAGTAAGTGAATGTGCATGCATAGGAGCTCAAGAATGCTATTTAAAAAGGAAAACAAGTAATTAGTACTCAGAACAGACTTTTAGCAGTACATAAATAAAAGATGAGGAAAGGTCACCCCATGACAACTTTAAAATAACAAACAGTTGGACAATTAAATTTCTTTCACTCTTCAATTCACAAATGGCCAGTGAACAAACACACAAAAAACGTTCAGAGCTCAATAAGACTTACAGTTCTACACACTTTTGCTTCTTCCAGCCCGTGAGCCTCTAATGTGCCAGTTACTTACCAACAGGCTATATTTTCACAAGTCTGGATGACATCTAAATATGACGTGAATGATTCACATAGAGCTGATCAGCATGTGGCCATTCTAACAGTGCGCAGTGGTATGTACAAGAAAAGCACTCATCCCATCAAACCCCCAAACATCAAAAGGTACAAAATTTTTGTACACATTTCAAATAGTAATTTACATAATTTGAGTGAAGGCTGCCCATTCGTAACTGGCAGTGGTGCATTCCATGAAGCTGATGTACAGAGGCAATGTTAACAGCCACAGTATGATGAGCACGCCCTAAGAGTCGAGGAGGGTGGTCTAGGGGTAGCGTCTTTGATTCATAATCAAATGTCTTGGGTCCCGTGTTCGATCCCCGCCACTGCCTAAATTTTGATAAATAATCAGCATTGGCGTCCGAAGACTTCCGGCATAATAAGTCAGCCTTATTCTGCCAACGGCCTTGTCAAAGAGGACGGAGGAGCGGATAGAGGTTCAGGGCACTCTCTTGTCCTAGGGGTGGGAAATTGCCCCTAAAGGCGGAAGGATCAGCAATGATCAACGACATGAGGATGCAGAAGGCAATGGAAACCACTGCATTAAAGACATGTAACGTGTATCCACAGGACAAGTGTCCTGTAATTGAAGAAGTGTCATGGTGATCTCTCCATTGGCAAAAGATTCCGGAATAGTCCCCCATTCGGAGATCTGAGAGGGGACTGCCAAGGGGGAGGTTACCATGAGAAAAAGATTGAATAATCAACGAAAGGATAATGTTCTAAGTGTCTGGGCATGGAATGTCAGAAGCTTGAACGTGGTAGGGAAACTAGAAAATCTGAAAAGGGAAATGCAAAGGCTCCATCAAGATACAGTAGGTGTCAGTGAAGTGAAGTGGAAGGAAGACAAGGATTCCTGGTCAGATGAGTATCGGGTAATAGCAACAGCAGCAGAAAATGGTATAACAGATGTAAGATTCATTATGAATAGGACGGCAGGGCAGAGGGTGTGTTACTGTGAACAGTTCAGTGACCGGGTTGTTCTAATCAGAATCGACAGCAGACCAACACCGACAACGATAGTTCAGGTATACATGCCGACGTCGCAAGCTGAAGATGAACAGATAGAGAAAGTGTATGAGAATATTGAAAGGGTAATGCAGTATGTAAAGGGGGACGAAAATCTAATAGTCATGGGCATCTGGAACGCAGTTGTAGGGGAAGGAGTAGAAGAAAAGGTTACAGGAGAATATGGGCTTGGGACAAGGAATGAAAGAGGAGAAAGACTAATTGAGTTCTGTAACAAGTTTCAGCAAGTAATAGCGAATACCCTGTTCAAGAATCACAAGAGGAGGAGGTATACTTGGAAAAGGCCGGGAGATACGGGAAGATTTCAATTAGATTACATCATGGTCAAACAGAGATTCCGAAATCAGATACTGGATTGTAAGGCGTACCCAGGAGCAGGTATAGACTCAGATCACAATATAGTAGTGATGAAGAGTAGGCTGAAGTTCAAAACATTAGTCAGGAAGAATCAATACGCAAAGAAGTGGGATACGGAAGTACTAAGGAATGACGAGATACGTTTGAAGTTCTCTAACGCTATAGATACAGCAATAAGGAATAGCGCAGTAGGCAGTACAGTTGAAGAGGAATGGACATCTCTAAAAAGGGCCATCACAGAAGTTGGGAAGGAAAACATAGGTACAAAGAAGGTAGCTGCAAAGAAACCATGGGTAACAGAAGAAATACTTCAGTTGATTGATGAAAGGAGGAAGTACAAACATGTTCCGGGAAAATCAGGAATACAGAAATACAAGTCGCTGAGGAATGAAATAAATAGGAAGTGCAGGAAAGCTAAGACGAAATGGCTGCAGGAAAAATGTGAAGACATCGAAAAAGATATGATTGTCGGAAGGACAGACTCAGCATACAGGAAAGACAAAACAACCTTTGGTGACATTAAAAGCAACGGTGGTAACATTAAGAGCGCAACAGGAATTCCACTGTTTAAATGCAGAGGAGAGAGCAGATAGGTGGAAAGAATACATTGAAAGCCTCTATGCGGTGAAGTTTTGTCTGATGTGATAGAAGAAGAAACAGGAGTCGATTTAGAAGAGATAGGGGATCCAGTATTAGAATCGGAATTTAAAAGAACTTTGGAGGACTTACGGTCAAATAAGGCAGAAGGGATAGATAACATTCCATAAGAATTTCTAAAATCATTGGGGGAAGTGGCAACAAAACGACTATTCACGTTGGTGTGTAGAATATATGAGTCTGGCGATATAGCATCTGACTATCGGAAAAGCACCATCCACACAATTCCGAAGATGACAAGAGCTGACAAGTGCGAAAATTATCGAAGCTGCTTACAAGAATAATATACAGAAGAATGGAAAAGAAAATTGAGAATGCACTAGGTGATGATCAGTTAGGCTTTTGGAAAAGTAAAGGGACGAGAGAGGCAATTCTGACATTATGGCTAATAATGGAAGCAAGGCTAAAGAAAAATCAAGACACTTTCATAGGATTTGTCGACATGGAAAAAGCGTTCGACAATATAAAATGGTGCAAGCTGTTCGAGATTCTGAAAAAGTAGGGGTAAGCTATAGGGAGAGACGGGTCATATACAATATGTACAACAACCATGAGGGAATAATGAGAGTGGACGATCAAGAACAAAGTGCTCGTATTAAGAAGGGTGTAAGACAAGGCTGTAGCCTTTCGCCCCTACTCTTCAATCTGTACATCGAGGAAGCAATGATGGAAATAAAAGAAAGGTTCTGGAGTGGAATTAAAATACAAGGTGAAAGGATATCAGTGATACGATTCGCTGATGACATTGCTATCCTGAGTGAAAGTGAAGAAGAATTAAATGATCTGCTGAACGGAATGAACAGTCTAATGAGTACACAGTATGGTTTGAGAGTAAATCGGAGAAAGACGAAGGTAATGAGAAGTAGTAGAAATGAGAACAGCGAGAAACTTAACATCAGGATTGATGGTCACGAAGTCAATGAAGTTAAGGAATTCTGCTACCTAGGCAGTAAAATAACCAATGACGGACAGAGCAAGGAGGACATCAAAAGCAGACTCGCTATGGCAAGAAAGGCATTTCTGGCTAAGAGAAGTCTACTAATATCCAATACCGGCCTTAATTTGAGGAAGAAATTTCTGAGGATGTACGTCTGGAGTACAGCATTGTATGGTAGTGAAACATGGACTGTGGGAAAACCGGAACAGAAGAGAATCGAAGCATTTGAGATGTGGTGCTATAGACGAATGTTGAAAATTAGGTGGACTGATCAGGTAAGGAATGAGGAGGTTCTACGCAGAATCGGAGAGGAAAGGAATATGTGGAAAACACTGATAAGGAGAAGGGACAGGATGATAGGACATCTGCTAAGACATGAGGGAATGACTTCCATGGTACTAGAGGGAGCTGTAGAGGGCAAAAACTGTAGAGGAAGACAGAGATTGGAATACGTCAAGCAAATAATTGAGAACGTAGGTTGCAAGTGCTACTCTGAGATGAAGAGGTTAGCACAGGAAAGGAATTCGTGGCGGGCCACTTCAAACCAGTCAGTAGACTGATGACCAAAAAAGAAAAAAAAAAAAAAGAGACGAGGTCCAAAACAGTGGGCCACAATAGTAGAAAACTGTAGCAGACAGGGAGCATCTAAATTCCACTGTCATTCTCACTTAATACAGCCACATGACCACAGTAGTTGTACAGATCAACGGACTTGTCAGATGATTCTCTTCAAAAACTTTGTCTAATGCTAAACATGGTCACTCTTAAAACAGTGTTCAGGTTTACCAAATCATTGAATCCACTGTTGAACATGGGAATTGAATAGCAATAAGAAGCTTGTCTGGTTGCTAGACATTACCCCAACCCCTTCCAAAGCAACGCCACGAAGTATTAAGTCATGCAGCACAATCCAAATCAGGCAGTTGTTTGGATGGGAAAGCTCCTTGCATAATGTGACTTCCACAGAGAAGAACCGACAGCAGATACAGACAGCCAAGACCACACCAATGTTCCGTCTTTTGTTAACAGTTCTGCCTGCAACTATTAAATTGACATAACTTTTAAAGGGCTACCAGTCTCTTCAATCTGTTCATTTCGGCTGAATTGCAAATACTGTTTACGTACCCTGTGCGGCTGTACCGTGCCCCATGGTGCCACAAGCTCCAAGGAAAAGAAATGACATACACCAGGTGTGGGGCATGAATTCAAAGAGGAAGCCTGCCATGGCTCAGATAGTAATAATAATAAAATCATTGTTATCATTATTTGTACTAGTATATTAGTATTACTGTAGGCAGTTAATTAATACAAAGATCAATTAATAACATAATGTTGCTGTATTCTTTCTATCTCCTGCCCAGCATCTCTCTTCAAGCCATCCTCTTTCTGTACACCATGTTGTTTCATTATTGTATTGATATGCTTTTTCTTAAAGTTAAATGGTCTACTATGTGTCAGTAAGGTGATTTCCAATCAAATTCTTTGGCTGCTAATTATCTAACATTCTCAACAGATGTCGATATCAGTTTAATGAATTTCATTCTATTCTATCACTGTTTCATTTGTTCTCATTCCAGCACTTACTTCAACATTACAAGTTTTTCAGTCTTGATATGCTGGTGCTGCTCCATTAATAATCTTTCTAGAATTTTGTCTTCTTTTGAGATCAGCAAGTAAAACCCATATATAAAATCCAAAGAATAGGACTGTTTCAGCCTGTAGCTCATACTCTTTTTGTACTGTTAGAAACATGCTTGCCCCACCAAAAGGCGCTAATGATGTTAGAAAAGTAGTAAGTAGTGTGCCAAGGTAGGGTGTGTGTTTTTTAAATAATTTTATCACAAATAAGCATTTACTGAAGTGAAAGGTTTTGATTTAACTGTTCTAGACATTTTATGATTCTGATCGTAATAGTAGTATGAGTGATGTGCCACTTGACAGTCCAGTTCCTCCTTCCCAACACAGTTGATGTACGCTGTATTGTGTCATTTGATATGAACAACATTGATTTCATTGTTTTAGGTAGTAGCTGTGTCATTTTATTTGATTACACTACCATTATATGCATATGAAGATAATGAAGTTAGAAAATATGACTGAAAACAATAGCATAGGGAGAAGGCTTAAGTTGAAGGTCATAATGGATTTTCAAAGGTGTCGTCATTAAT
Source organism: Schistocerca piceifrons (assembly GCF_021461385.2). NCBI lineage: Eukaryota > Metazoa > Arthropoda > Insecta > Orthoptera > Acrididae > Schistocerca > Schistocerca piceifrons. The sequence continues at coordinate 170,989,694 of NC_060148.1, read as the reverse complement.
TAGTCTTAAAATTTTTTCTGCCTCCCATTGAAATATACCATGGTGAACTTGTCACTCAGAATTTTGAACTCAAAAGAGAACACTTAACCAGAAATACTATTTAGTTATTAAAAAGTATGACAATTGGGCTTTATATATGTGATACATTTTATATAATATGGGAGGACTGTGACTGCTTAAGTGTATTTATTACAGTTTGTTATTTTTACCACAGGCCCAAGTTTACCCACACAACATGAATATAAAAGAAGAGTTGGAGGAGGGTGTGAATAAAGAGGTAATTATAGAATTTATATGACCACATGGAATTAATCATCGCTGAGTTGTTGTGAAAAAATGAGATGGTTATCAATTGTGTGTGTATTCACTTTAGCAGTCCTGTGTTTACTTTAAATTACAGTATTATAGCATGACACAGGTTGGAAACGAGGAAACAGGTAAAATAGAACATTTTGTTATAGTATACCCATATGGATTTAAACATTGCCTTTGAGCAGGTGTAGTAATTTAGCTTATGAGTTCATAGAATTGCTTCTTTACATTATAAGCACAAATAAGAATTACGTAAGATTGCATTGATGAAGTTATATTAAAATTCGTACCAAGTCCCAAGACTCAAGCTATGATTTCCTGTTGTAATGAGTAGTTCCCTTAATGGTTCCATGTATGTGAACGCCAGCATTGTATGTTTTTATTTGCCATGTGATACTGCTGTGACAATTACATTCAAGGAAAACCTACACAAAGTTGTGCAGAAAAAACAGGTGATCCTAACCTACTGAGTAGAGACACTGCAGGTGTTATGGACAGGCAGTCTTGTGAAGTACTATTGAGCAGTTTTCTGAAAAGTCACAGGAAATATGTGCAAGACTACAGACATATCTAGTTGGTGTAAAAATCTTCTTGAATGATTTTGTGACTCTGTATGATGGCTCTTGAAAAAAATAAATTCATCTGCAAGAATGGAAATGGATCCCAAAATTACTGGCCATGTGAAACATTTTAGTGTGCTTATTCACAGTGCTACTGTAATGTAGTCAGCCTGTAAAATGGGACCATAGTTCTGAAGTAGTATTTGGGGGGAAAGCTAGCTAAGTTGATGAGCCTTTCAATGACTCAGCACTTCTGCCGTGCAGTTAGTCGTTACCTTATGCCTTAAATTACATGCAAGCAGTAAGATACATTAGAACTGAATGGTACAAATGGATAGGTGTGATGTACCTGCCATTACCACATTGTAAACTATACAAGTACCTTTCCTCGTGATGGTGTCAGTCATAGCTAACACACACAACCTGTGGAATGAAAATGAATCTTCCCATAACTGCCTACCTATTTGTCGCAACAAGTATTTTAAGTATAGTTATATGTTGGCAATATAAAAATATTATTGAGTCGAAGAATCCTACTTTCACTACTGTTTGGGGGTTTCATTTATTGCACAAATTTCATCCATATTCATTCTTGCCCTTCGTCTCCCCTCCACTCTTCTGATGCTACCGTCCCAGAGGTGTATCATTTCTCTCTTCAGTCTACATTCCATGGCTTGCTAAATATTTCGAGGGTTTCTGCTCAAGGTTTCAGCCAGCTTTGGTCCAAGAGTATTTTGAACATGACAACTTTCTTGGAGGGCATTACATTCAGGAACTACAAATACATCAAGAATTTACTACTCAACAGTTTGATGGTAGTATGGTCTTTACATTTTATTCAGTCTGATTTCTGTTTCTCCGCAGTGACTCTCCACACAGCGTGCACATGTTATGTCCATTCCAGCACTACTATTCAAGAATTAACTATAAAACACACAGAGAAAGCAATATATCTAACTTGCTATTGTTATGATGTTTCACCAGTGGAGGCTAATGCATTACTGTGCTGTGTAGCTGTTCATTCAAAAGAATTAAGCTGTGTAACAGACCACATATACACTTTAAAGTTACTAAAATATGGGATTGCACCTTTTGACTAGAACAACATGGAAGGAATGTAATCAAGAAATAGAGAGGGGGAGGGGGAGGAGGAGAGCGAGAGGAGTGCTACATATGTAACTTGATTCTGAAAAAGCCCAATTAAATTACGGTATTCTTAGCAGTTGAATAAAATACAGGCTTAATCTTTGTTTCAAGTAACGGAAATGTAATGCGTACATGCTAATTGGTTTTGATTGCTATGGGTGTTGTTTCAGCCAGAATTTGGCTGCTCAATAATGCTACATTCGAGGAGCAGAGATTTTTGACTAAACAAGGTCATGAAAGTTAGCCCGAAGTAAAGTTACATATTTTTGGTTAAAGATAAATGGAAGGAGTAACTATCACTGCAAAATAAATTTTTATTCATATCTAATCTCTACATGTCAAATATGCTTGTGTTGTCCATTGTTTTGGACATGTCCAAGGGGACAGACAGTATTTTGATCCTGCAACCACAATGACTCAGGGGACAAAGTAGAGACATGGGTTATCTGTCGGCATCAATTTACATAAATGGGGAGTGTTGTTAGACACTGTAAAGGACAATACTACTACTTCAATAGCAGCAGGTGAGTTTCTCACACTTGTAACTTCGCAGCTGCGAGAGGCAGTTAGGTTGAGATGACGACTTCGACATGGTGCTACTTGCACGTTGATAGCTTTCTTTTTTATTGTAGTCATAGCTCCTTTCAATTCTGACATCTTAACTGAGCAACTGTCACAGCCTATACCCACACAGTTCTCCAGGGTCAGAGAAAGGCTTTCCATTCTCCTTAGAATTGTAGTACCTATACTTCACCAGTAATGCTACGCTCATCATCTTAACACACTTGAGGTTCATCTTCCACTACAATCCTTGTCTTTATTGATATCAATGAAACTCAAAGAATCTTTCGTGTAATTTGCCATCACCATCAACATATCTTGCAGCTAAATTCAGTTGGGCAGTGTGTGCTATGTCCATAGCCTCACCGAAGAGTATCCTGTTATAATGATAATCTTTGATTTCCTCCAGTAATCTCGATAACATCACTGTTTCACAGCATGAATTAAGTTCCTTACACATTGTTTTACATATGTAAGTGGCATTCGCTTAAGTGGTCTCAAGGTGATGGTTTAGTTGCAAGTCTCCAGTGTCAATTCTAAATCTTACAAGAGCTCTAAAGTTTCCCATGTTACTCACTATACTTTCACGATCATTATCGTTTTCTAATAGACTTCCATCATCTGTATGACCACGCAGGGGAATATTTTGATTTCCATGAAATATGATTGTTTTTATTATAGGTACAAGATGGTCTCTGTTTTCTCTAATTGATTTATGACATCAGGTTTGCATTCCTAGTGTAGTGGTTTAATTTTGCATCTGTTGGTGCTTTAATGTGGTACTTGAGCTGAGAGTGAGTCTCGAGGTCACCATATTTATCAGTAAGTTTGGCAAACTTTGTTTGTGGTTCAGTCACAATTTTCTTGGTGATAATGGATTTCTTTCCTCCAGCCATTTTATTATTCACAAAAAGTGAACAGTTAGTGCAGAGAAGTCCCTTTTTAACTTGTGAGAACACAAGCTGTGGATGGATACTGTTTAAAATAATTATCTTGCACTTGCTTACGTTCAACTCGCCCTTCATTGTTGTGCTCAGAAGTAGGAAAGACAACTTTTTCCAGGTTTCATTGGAGCTGTGAGAAGCTTGTGTTTTATATCATCAGTAATATACGGATTGTAATACATCCTATTAAATGCCAATATCTGTGTGTTTAAAGGAATCGGTTGATGAACTTCGTTGTGGAAGTTTCGACGAAATGCTGGTTTGTGCCTTTACATCTGGTGGTGTTTTTTGTGGCTGAATGGTGACCAGAATCATCAGATGTGTCTTTTTTTTTCTTTATTACATACCAATCCATTTTATTATATTGTTATGATGTAGGTAAATTACATGCAAATTATTCACGAATAAACACTTTATTCGCACTGAAAATTGCAACACTGGTACACTTAGCACTGAAACACACTCAGTCACGCTCCCCATATTTCTAATATCACTAAGCACAATACTGACTGAAGTCCATGGTAATAGCCAATATTGCAGTTGCTCACTTTTAATCACTTCGAAGTTATGGCGAAGATGGTAGCTTTCAAACTGACTACCTGCTTCTCATATGTGGCTCGGTTGTTTTGAGAACATTCACTGCCAGAATGTCAAATGTACTTTTGGCCACTTCTAAGTCACACTGGTGATGTTGCCCTCTGAGCTAGGTTTTCAACAGATGCTTGTCTGTCACATGGTAGTGGCAGCTACAGCAGGGTTAAGATTAATGAAATAATTAGTAAATGAGGGCAAGGCTCTCACATTACCACAAACAAGGAAAAGCTAAATGCAGATAGAGAAAAGCTTACAATATTGGTTTCCACACAGAAAGACAGAGTAAAAGGAAATTAACACAAATATATTTATGCACCTGCTAATATTGCTACTGCAGAAGTGCTGTATTTGTTCTGCACACATTGTACCACTCAGTTAGCTTTTTTCACACACGTGCCATGAGAACCTTTCAGTTGAGTGGCCCAAAAACAAAATTTCTTATGCCACTGCTTTTATAGGGATACATTTGAGATACTGGATATTGTGGATGCAGAGAAAGTCCACCCATCAGATAGGAGATTTCACAAAAATCATGGAAGAACAAATACGGATGTAACAAGAGGGAAATTGCTGTAAACTTCACTTTGGTGGCTTGCATGGATATTCACTGACAGCTGTAATAGTACCAAGAGTGTGACTGCATAATTACACCACTTGACTGAGAAAAGTGGTGGAGAGTAAACCAGCTGTGAATTTGTACTCTACTGCACATAAAACAAGTGGTCACTGCTTTTTACATCAAAGGCTATTCCTTGTGCCTGTTCATTATAGTGGAAAATTTATCATTAGTTTTGAGGTACTAGCACAAATACCATAGGTGTCCAAAGGGCATATATGTGAATTGTTCTCTGTGACTTCTGAAGGATTGTTAGTGGTGCAAGCCAAACGATTATATTCATTTTTATTTGTAAAAATTTAGGACAAATTCACAATTACATTCAATTGTAAGATAATTAAATTTGTAACTGACATAGCATCCATAATTCACATCACTACCGTGACTGTGACACTGGAGAGAAGCAGAAAGTTGTCATGATATATGTTTTATATTTTGTATAATAATATGGCATTGATTTTCAGAAGGAAAGAAGTTTTATTTAAATAAAATTAGTGGACTTCTTGGCTTCAGCTGGGTATGCATTTACTCCAGTTCTAACCTCCTCGACCGCCATTACATTTCACTCCATTCTCTGTCCATGTCCCACCCCTCCGCCCCGGGGGCCTTTTAGGGTGATTCATTGGCTGAAAAGGTCAAGGTGGTGGTACACTGATGTGATGTGAAATCGTAGATCTCTTCCCCCCCCCCCACCCCACCCCCACCCCCCCCACCCCCCCCACCCCCATCCCACCCCTCTCCCTGTGGTGCTTAGTGTCTGGAATTTGGGCACATGTTTGCATTGCAGCACTAACCTCATCTGTAGAGACTGTGGATGAGTGTCGCCTGCAAATGCTCAGTGTGCCTCTCTCCACATCTGTGTTGACTGTGGAGAGCACCACACTCCCTGCTCACCAGATTACACTGTTCTCTAGAGAGTGAAGAAGGTACAAGAGTACAAGACTCAGGACAAACCTACTGACAAAGAGGCCGAAAGGAAGTACAAGCATTTGCCCCCAGCATGTACACAATGTCATATGCTACAGCTACAAAGACATTTCCCCTTTGCTGATGGTACTCTGGCCTGTTACTCTTTCTGTAGTGGGCCCCTCAGGGCCACTGAACCATCCTTGCACCCCTGTTGGTTTGGGGGATCCCCTTTTGCTGCTTTTTCCACACCTGCTTTGGGATCGATAGCTTCCCATACACCAGGGACATTTGTCCCCACCTCCCAGCCTGAGATGAATAAGCTTCTTCTGGCTTCTCTTGCAAGTAAGAGGTCCTTGGGGTCATTTCCTTCGCTGGGTTGTACTGGTCTACAACTGGACACCAGCAAGTGCTAAAGGAACTACAAACTGTTGGTCACACAGCTTCATGATCATCATCTTTACCTGAAACTGATTCAGAGAAGTCCTTGGCATAATCAAAATCCTGTAAGGAGAGAAGACAAGAAAAATGTTTTAAGGAGGAGGATGACCTTCCAGTGGTCCCCCATACTAGCAGATCCACCTGTTCAACTCCTGTGGCCAAGGCAGAGATTCCAGCAACCCCTGAGGCCCTAGTTTGAACCACACAATGGTACCCAGAAAGGAGTTCACACATATGTTCTGGATACTCTGTATATCAAACTTTTGCCTCTTGATACAACTTTGGAGGCTGTGGTTGTTCAGGTAAGTGCATTCGGCATAGTACGATCTGCAGTGTTTACCTCCCTCCTGATGATAAAGTATCTCATGAGATATTGTTTGCATTGATTTCTCAGCCCCCCCCCCCCCCCCCCCGGCCCCCATATTCTCTAATCTTGGGCAATTTCAATACATATAACCCTTTGTGAGCTTTAACCATGATCACTGGCCATCATAAGGACCTCGGAGTCTGACTGGCACAACTTGATTTGCCTCTTAAATACTAATACCCCCTCACGTTTTTGGCATGGCACACCGAGTGTTCTTGGTCATTAACCTTTTCATATACAGCGCTTGGCTTCTCCCATCCATCCACTGGGGAGTTCATGACGACCTGTGTAGGTAGGGACCATTCCACAATCTTCCTGTCCCTCCCCCAGCATAACTGCCCTGGATGCATGACCAGATGGGGTCTCAACATTGCTGACTTAAGTGCTTTTGCCTTTGCTGTCGGCCTTGACTCCCCGCCGCATGGAGGCATCAACAAGGCAGCCCAGAATATAATTACAGCCATTCATTTGGCAAGTGATTTAGCAATCCTCTGTTCTTTGGGCCTGCTCTGACGAGAGATTACCTTGGCGGTCATCAGAGAGTGCAGAGGCCATTAGTGATAGTAGGCAGGCTCTCCAGTACCATAAGTGGCACCAATTGGTGGAGCATCTTATTTACTTTAAGTGGCTTCATGCCCAGTTCTGCCACCTGATGAAATAATAAAAAGAAGAATGCTGGGAGCAGCATGTTTCAACCATCAGACCACGTACCTCCTCTCTTCATGTTATCAAGCAGTGGGTAGAGCAAAAGCAATTATCTTTTACTACATGCCACCTGGAGCTGTATAAAGCTCCATTCATTGAGTGGGGATTCATCAGTGTCCTAGTCCTCTGTGCTGATACAGCACCAGGGCCAGGTCACATCCACAACCAAATGATCAAGCACCTATCAGTGGATTGTCAGCATCATATCCTTGCCATCTGTAACTGGATCTGGAGCGAGGGCCAGTTCCCATCGTAACAATTAGAAAGTATCGTTGTCACAGTGCTGAAATTGGGTAAGCTCCTTTAGAGATGAGCAGTTATCACCCAGTAAGTGTCACCAATGTTCTCCGTAAATTGCTTGAATGCGAAGTGAGCTGGCAGCTGTGTGGCTCCTTGAGTCTCGGGGTCTTCTGGCTGCATCCCAGTGTGGTTTTCACCAAGGCTGTTCCACTACAGACAATCTGGTTTGCCTGCAGTCTGCCAGCCAATCAGCTTTTTCCCAATGTCAAGGCATTATAGCCATCTTCTTTGACTAGCAAAAGATGTATGACAGCTGGAGGTGATGCTATATCCTTGCTGCCTTACACAAGTGGGGTCTGTGGGATCCACACCCAATTTTTATGTAGAATTTCCTGTCACAGTGTATGTTCTGGCTTCTAGTTGGTGCTTCCCGCAGAACTCCACATATCCAAGAGAATGAAGTCCTGCAGGGCTCTGTACTGAGTGTCCTTGTCTTTCTACAAGCCATCAGTGGTCACCTCCAGCTGTGAGGTCATCAGTATCACCAACCTTACATGCTGACTATTTGGGCCTCTTACTATTGCTCCTCTAGTGTGGGTGTCATTGAATGTAGACTGCAAGGCACCATATGAAAGATGCTGTCATGGGCACTGACCCATGGATTTTGGTTTTCAGGTGCCAAGACCTATGTCATGGTTTTCTGTCAACATGGTATGGTTCATCCACAACCAGAACTTTATCTTCCTGACAAACTACTCAATGTGGCAGGAACTTACTGCTTTTTAGGACTGGTCTTTGTTTCTTAGTTGACATGAGTTCCCAGTATTTTTCAGTGTAAGTGAAAGTGCTTGCTGCACCTCAGTACACTTTATCACGCGAGTAACACCAGCAGGGGTGCATAGTGCACTACCCTTCTGCAGCTTTACAAAGCCATGATACAACCCTGTATTGGTTATGGGAGTCTGGTATATGGTTCGGCATCATCCTCAGCATTGTGGATACAGGATCTGATGCACCACTGTGGTGTTTGATTTGCAACAGGAGCCTTTTGAACTAGTCCTGTGGACAGCTTATGTATGGAGGCTGGGGTCCATTCATTGTGTATCAAGAGCCAACAGCAGCTTCTCAGTTATGCTACCTTTCCAAACATGGAAACCCATCTTCCATAATGGCGGCCTGGATAAGGGATTTTGATCACATTCCACACTGTCCCTCACCTCTGAACTCCAGTTACTTCTTCCTCCACCTCTCCTCTGGGCCCACTCATGTACACCTATGTGGGGAACCCATTGGTCACAGCTTTGTTTTCCCCCCAGGGGGTCCACAACTCTTTTGTGGACACGTGCGTAGCGAGCACGGAACCCCGAGCTAATGTGGCCCTCCTTCCTTTCCGGGCTGCATACCTTCCCTTTCCTTTCCGCATCCCTCCCCGTCCCCCATCTTCGCCCCCCCCCCCTCACCTCTGGCTCTTTCCTTCCCTTTCTCCCCCTCTGGGAGTATGGTTTGTGCCTACGTCCGGAGACGGACGCTCGAAACTGTTCCAAATTCCTTGTTTTATAAACTTGCAAGTCCTCGTCCATCCTCTGTCCTTCTCTTTTCCTTCCCTCTTCTCCTTGCCCTTTTCTCCGCTGCGGCGTTTGAGACCCCCTCTTCTTTCCTTTCCCTTTCTCTTTTTTCCTCCCTGTGCGTGTCTGAAGGCCGACCCACGCACTTCCATGTGTAGCTGGTGATGGGGTAACGCGTAATTCCCCGCCCCGGGTAGACAGGTAGGACACGTACGTACCTCCTGGTAACGGCCAGGCCCAGGGAGGGGTGATTACCCGAGCTGATACCTTCCGAAAGTGCCGATTGGTCCCTCCGTCCGTTTGTCGGGAGGTGTGACCTGAGGTGTGAACAATCACCTAAGGCGGGTGTGCCCTCGGTGAGGGCCCCCACAAGGGAGGAGCGCGCCATCGGAGACGCCGGTAATCATGGGGGATTCTTCCGCAATGGTTTCCTCACCTTCCACTATGTCTGCTCACAAACGTAAGTTCACTGAGTCTCAGCCACAGACAGTTCTTCCATCGTTGCCACAGTTCCTTGTTGTTTCTCGGTCTGACGAAGGTCACGACTTTTCCACGGTAAACCCTTTCATTATTCAGAAAGGTGTTGACGCAATTGCGGGTCCTGTAAAGTCTTGTTCCAGATTACGGAATGGCACCCTGTTGTTAGAAACACACAGTGCCCTCCAGGCTCAAAAATTGCTGCGTACTTCTCTGCTCCACACCTTCCCTGTCCGGGTGGAACCGCACCGTACCTTAAATTCCTCGCGTGGAGTCGTTTATACACGCTCCCTCGATGGATTGTCTGACGAAGAAATTCAGCACTACCTGTCTGACCAGGGCGTAACAGCTGTTCATAGAGTTATGAAAAGGGTTGACACGAACATCATTCCAACCCACACTGTCTTCTTGCCATTTGACAAAGTTCAACTCCCATCGAAAATCAAAGCAGGCTATGAGATAATTTCTGTTCGCCCTTACGTCCCAAACTCTACGCGTTGCTATCGGTGTCAGCGGTTCAATCACACCAGCCAGTCCTGTTCCAATCCGGCCAAATGTGTTACGTATGGCAAGGATGCCCATGAGGGTGCTTGTCCACCTCCATCCCCTCGCTGCATCAACTGTATGGGTGACCACGCTGCTTCCTCTCGAGATTGCCCCGTTTTTAAGGATGAAAACCTCATCCAGGAAATAAGAGTGAAGGAAAAGGTGTTGACCTTTGCTGCTCAAAAATTATTCGCCAGTCGACAGCCCACCATGCCTCAGACAGGAAAATACAGCACTGTCCTTGCTTCTCCTCGGCCAATAAAGGAGGCTGCCACGCAGACTTGCGACCTCACCTTTAGTACTACGGTAGTCAGATCGGCCAGCGCAAAGATCGCCCGTTCAACCTCACCACTTTTGCCTGCCCACTCTATGGCTCACCCTTCGTCGGGTTCTGCTAAATCTCGAGCCCAAAAGTCAGACGCCAAGTCTTCAAAAAAAGAGCATTCTCGTGAAGAGTTTTTACGTACCGCAACTTCCCAACCATCGGTTCCTCCTTCATCTAAACATCATACTTCCAAGAAGGCTACAAAGAAAGCCAGTTCCTCTCCTTCTCCGCCAAGGCATGTCCCATCTACAGCACCACCTGGCAGAAATCGCCCTCGGCCGTCTTCTGTGTCTCCGAGGCGCACTGCTGGTGGCCGGTCAACCGGCCGATCGCTGGTGGCAGGAGCTGCTCCTGACCAAACTATGGATCAGGATCTTCTGCCTTCGACTGAATGCCATTCCATGCTGTCGGTCGCAAGCTCTGAGCAGTCGTTGTGTTGACAGCACCCTTGGTCACGTTCCTCCATTTTCTGTTCACCCTATGTCCATTATCCACTGGAATATCCGCGGCATTCGAGCCAATCGGGATGAATTGTCGATCCTCTTACGATCCTACTCGCCGGTCATCTTTTGTCTTCAGGAAACAAAGCTGCGTCCCCATGACCGCTTTGTTCTCCCTCACTTTCAGTCAGTGCGATATGACCTCCCCTCTGTTGAAGGCACTCCAGCCCATGGAGGACTCATGATTCTGCTCCATGATACTCTCCATTATCACCCAATCCCCTTAAACAGTTCCTTCCAAGCTGTCGCCGTCCGTCTTTCCCTTTCCGGATACACGTTCTCTCTTTGTACGGTATACATTCCATCATCCACACCAATGGCACGAGCTGATCTCCTTCATCTTCTTGATCAGCTTCCACCCCCCTATTTGCTGGTTGGGGATTTCAATGCCCATCACCCGCTTTGGGGATCTCCGCATCCTTGTCCACGTGGCTCACTATTGCTAGACTTCTTCCACCAAGCGGATCTAGTCTGCCTCAACACTGGGGTCCCCACATTTTTGTCTGCCTCCACGACAAATTTATCTCATTTGGACCTTGCGGTCGGTACTGTTCCGCTAGCTCGGCGCTTCGAATGGTTCGCCCTTGATGATACCCACTCGAGTGACCACTTTCCATGTGTTCTTAGACTGCAGCCTCAACTGCCATATATGCGCTCGCGACGCTGGAAGTTTGCCCAAGCCGATTGGACACTTTTTTCGTCTCTAGCGACATTCGATGACCGTCGCTTTCCCAGCGTCGACGATGAGGTCACACATTTTACCGACGTTATTCTCACAGCTGCGGAACGTTCAATACCACGCACTTCCGAATTGCCCCGGCGCCCTCCAGTTCCTTGGTGGAACGAGGCATGCCGTGACGCAATACGTGAGCGGCGACGTGCTCTTCGCATTTTCCGTCACCATCCAACTTTGGCCAACTGTATCCGATATAAGCAGCTCCGTGCGCGATGCCGTCGCGTCATCCGCGATAGCAAGAAGGCGAGCTGGAAATTCTTTATTAGCTCATTTAACACCTTCACTCCCTCCTCGGAAGTTTGGAGTCGGCTTCGACGGTTCTCAGGCGCGCCTAGTTTCTCGCCGGTCTCTGGGCTCACTGTCGCGCATGATACCTTAGTGGACCCCGTCGCAATTTCCAACTCATTGGGTCAGCACTTTGCTGAGATTTCGAGCTCTTCAAATTACCCGCCAGCGTTTCTCCTGAAGAAACGTGCAGCGGAAGTGCGACATCTTGCTTTCTCCTCTCAAAATCACGAAAGCTACAATACTGTTTTCTCCATGCGGGAACTCCAACATGCCCTCTCTTCTTCTCGCTCCTCCGCCCCAGGACCGGATGGTATCCATGTCCAAATGTTGCTGCATTTATCAACCCATAGTCTGCGTTACCTCCTTTGCCTTTATAATAGAATTTGGACCGACAGTACCTTTCCCAGGCAATGGCGGGAAGCTATTGTCGTTCCCGTTCCGAAACCTGGAAAGGACAAACATCTCCCCTCTAGCTATCGCCCCATTTCTCTCACGAGTAGTGTCTGTAAGGTTTTGGAGCGTATGGTGAATTACCGTTTAGCTTGGTGGCTGGAATCCCGCAGTCTTTTAACACCAGCCCAATGCGGATTCCGAAAGCATCGTTCTGCAGTTGACCATCTTGTTGCTCTCTCCACGTATATCATGAACAATTTTCTCCGGAAACGCCAAACGGTAGCAATATTTTTTGATCTGGAGAGAGCATACGATACCTGTTGGAGGACAGGCATCCTCCGCACACTGTTCTCTTGGGGCTTTCGAGGCCGGCTGCCCCTTTTTCTTTGCGAATTTATGGCAGAGCGCGCATTTAGGGTGCGGGTGAACACTACTCTCTCCCGTACTTTCTCCCAAGAAAACGGGGTACCCCAGGGCTCCGTGCTGAGTGTTGTACTGTTCGCCGTCGCCATTAATCCAATTATGGATTGTCTCCTTCCTGATGTCTCGGGCTCCCTCTTTGTGGACGATTTTGCGATCTACTACAGCTCTCAACGGACCAGCCTTCTTGAAAGACGTCTTCAAGGATGTCTCGATCGCCTCCACTCGTGGAGCATCGAAACCGGCTTCCGTTTCTCACCTAGTAAGACCGTTTGTGTTAATTTTTGGCGACGTAAGGAGTTTCTTCCGCCCTCCTTACATCTAGGTCCTGTCAACCTTCCGTTTTCCGACGTCGCTAAATTCTTGGGTCTTATGTTTGACAGAAAACTGTGCTGGTCCTCCCACGTTTCCTATCTTTCGGCTCGCTGTCTGCGTTCCCTTAACACCCTTTGTGTCCTGAATGGTACCTCCTGGGGAGCGGACCGAGTGGTCCTTCTCCGCCTCTATCGCGCCTTAGTGCGCTCGAAATTGGATTATGGAAGCATAGTCTACTCCTCTGCTCGGCCGTCTATTCTTCGGCGTCTCGACTCTATCCACCACCGTGGATTACGTTTAGTGTCTGGAGCTTTTTACACCAGCCCTGTGGAAAGCGTTTATGCTGCGACTGCTGAACCTCCGCTGTCCAATCGGCGGGCAGTCCTTCTGAGTCGTTATGCTAGCCATCTGTCTTCCATGCCTGCTAATCCAGCCCATGACCTTTTTTTCGACGCCTCCTTTGATGTAGGGTATGCAGGCCGCTCCTCCTCCCTACTACCCCCGGGAGTCCGCTTCCGTCAACTGCTCCATTCTCTTTCCTTCCGCTTTCCTAAAACCACCTTGACAACCTGGGGTACAGCACCGCCTTGGCTCCGTCCCCGGATCGACTTGCTCCGAGACCTATGTCAATTTCCCAAGGATGGTACGCCTCCACTTGTTTATCGTAGGGCATTTGCTGCTCTATGTGCACAAATGACGGACGTCACATTTATTTACACCGACGGCTCGAAAACATCGTTAGGTGTAGGGAGTGCCTATATTGTTGGCGACACCCCAAATCACTTCCGGCTTCCTGACCAGTGTTCAGTTTATACTGCGGAGCTTTACGCTGTTCTCCAGGCTGTCCACTACATCCGCCGCCATCAGCGGATACAGTACGTAATCTGCTCAGATTCTCTCAGCTCTCTCCTAAGTCTCCAAGCTCTTTACCCTGTGAACCCTCTGGTCCACCGGATTCAGGACTCTGCGCCTGCTCCACCTGGGGGGTGTCTCGGTGGCGTTCGTCTGGCTCCCGGGACACGCTGGTATCTGTGGGAATGAGGCGGCCGATATAGCGGCCAAGGCTGCAGTCTCTCTTCCTCGGCCAGCTATTCAGTCACTTCCCATTACCGATCTACGGAGTGGTTTATGTCGCCAAGTTGCTCATTTATGGCATGCGCATTGGTCAACACTTCCTCATAATAAATTGCGGGAAGTGAAAGCCCTTCCTTGCGCTTGGACCTCTTCCTCCCGAACGCGTCGTCGGGAGGAGGTAATTTTAGCTAGACTCCGGATAGGGCACTGTCTTTTTATCCATCGACATCTTTTAAGTGGCGATCCTCCCTCACTCTGTTCCCACTGCTCTCAGCTGTGGACGGTCAGACACCTTTTAATTGAGTGCCCCTATTTTAATCCATTACGCTCCCGTCTACAGCTATCGCCTGATCTATCGTCGATTGTAGCAGATGACACGCGCTCAGCCGACCGCGTTCTCCAGTTTATTAGTAACAGTGAAATGACGTCAGTCATTTGAAGCTTTTTTTGGGGCAACCAACCCCTTTCTATAGTGGATTTTTAAGCATTCCTTCTGCCTTTAGTTTCTCAAATTTTATGACTTTGTTCCCATTGCTGCTGGTTTTAAATTTCGTTTTTTCCTGTTTCCTACGTCACGGGCTGGGCGCTAATGACCATAGAAGTTTTGCGCCCTAAAACCACAAAAAAAAAAACAGCTTTGTTTTGACCCATCATGAGGTCCAAAAGACATGGACCCTCCTGAGGCCCTCTGCCACCAATTTTTCTCCATCCTTGGTACATCCTGGAGTTCAGCAGTAGTCTATACTGTTTGCTTAATGGTTGCTGATCACATAGGCTTTGCTTACACTGTCATGGGTCCTACTGAATTGTCTTCCCTGCTGGAAGCTGTAGAGTTTGTAGCCATCTCTCATGCTCTTGAGTATATGCTTTCCTCCACTGGTGGGTCCTTCATCTGCAGCAACCCCTTGACCAGTTTTAAAGCTTTCAAGCAGTATTACCCTCAGCATACCTTGGTCATTGCTAACCAGTATTCCCAGTATGCCCTTCAGCACTGTGGATGCTCAGTGATGATTGTTTGGACTCTGGATCACATTGGGATCCCTAGGGACAAAGTTACTGATAGCTTGCCCAAACGGGCTACCGGTAAACTGGCTCTGGTAATCAGTATTCTGGAAACAGACATCTGATCAGTATCACACCGTCAAGTTTTAGGAACCTGAAATGTGGAATGAATCACTGTGACTTCAAACAACCTGTGATAAGGAGACTATGAATCTATGGAGGTCCTCCATGCAGGCCCCTCACAAGCATTCTACCATACTCTGCCAGCTCCACATGAGCTGTATCTGGTGGTCTCACAGTCATCTCCTCCAGTACCACACCACTGTCGTCATTCCGGTTCAACAGTGGTCTACATTTTGCTGTACTGTCCAACCTAGCCTCCCTGTGGCATAATCTTAATCTCCCTGACTTACTACCCCTGATGCCTCAGTGGCTGACTTAGTTTTATATAATAAATTCATGAGGAGGGCTTTTACCACTCTCTTCAAGGGAGGGCAACTTAACCTTATCGGCACATTCAGGGGTTGGCAGAACACTCTGTTGCCCCCTCTGCCCAGACCAGGCTGTGGCTGGCTAGACTTGGTTGACCAGCCCGGTTCTCACCCTACCTGCTCTTTTACTCTTCTTCCCCCCTCTCCCATTAATCTTTCGTCTCTGTACTTCTCTTGCCCTGTCTATGTTGCTAGTCTTTCCGAGGCAGTTTCTGAGTGGAGTACCTCTGGTAAGTGGTGGGGACTGGGGGATATATGTCCCCTCATTGCTTTCTGCTCTCTGGTGCTTCTGGCTGCTCCCTAAATGGGGCACCTTGGCCTGCCTTTCGTCCTCTGTCTCCTGTTTTTCTTTTTGTCCCTTATATCAGTTTCATAGACATCGGGTTTTTCTTCCTCTGGATTGTGTGTGGTAGGCTTTCTCTTACAACAGTCATGTAGACCTGCCTACCTGTTTGAGAAAGAAGGGATGTATCACCCAGTAGTTTGGTGCCTTTAATCGTTCAATCAGCCAACCACCTCTGTCCATCTGCCACCCCTCTCTGTCCATCTGTTTCTGCCACCCCTCTCTCTCTCTGTCTGTTTTTCTTCTGTTCCTTTCTCCACATCATCCTGCCCACCTCCATAGGAGGTTGCTGTTTCTTACCTTCTTAGTATTTTAGTCTAGATCTGATGGATCTGAGCATAATGTAAGTTTTCACACAAGCACTGTATTGTGCAGGAAGTGTAGTAAGAATGTCATGACACAAATATGGGGTATTAAAGCTAAATTTCCATGGATGGTGAACAATTGTAACCTATGATACCAGCAATTTTCAAAAATGTTTGTGGTCTTCCAGTTGACTCTAGTTAGCTGTGTTATTTGTAGTTTATTACCAATAGTATTTTAACAGCACTTGTAACAAGCATATCTTTACAAACCATTACCTTTGCATTAATTTTTTTTAATGATTGTATGTAATGAATGCCTTAAGTACGTATTTGGTGCCAACAGAGCAAGGAGGACTTCCTTCTACATCTACATAACTACTCTACAATTAACATTTAAGTGCTTGGCAGAGGGTTCATCGAACCACAATCATACTATCTCTCTACCATTCCACTCCCGAACAGCGCACAGGAAAAACAAACACCTAAACCTTTCTGTTCGAGCTCTGATTTCTCTTTTTATTTTGATGATCATTCCTCCCTATATAGGTTGGGCTCAACAAAATATTTTCGCATTCGGAAGAGAAAGTTGGTGACAGGAATTTCGTAAATAGAATGACTTCCATCCCAACTCACGTATCATATCTGCCACACTCTCTCCCCTATTATGTGATAATACAAAATGAGCTGCCCTTTTTTGCAGCCTTTCGATGTCCTCCGTCAATCCCACCTGGTAAGGATCCCACACCGTGCAGCAATAGTCTAACAGAGGACGAATGAGTGTAGTGCAAGCTGTCTCTTTAGTGGACTTGTAGCATCTTCTAAGTGCCCTGCCAATGAAACGCAACCTTTGGCTCGTCTTCCCCACAATCTTATCTATGTGGTCTTTCCAACAGAAGTTGTTCGTGATGTTGACACCCAGGTACTTAGTTGAATTGACAGCCTTGAGAATTGTACTGTTTATCGAGTAATCGAATTCCAACGGATTTCTTTTGTAACTCATGTGGATCACCTCACACTTTTCGTTATTTAGCGTCAACTGCCAACTGCCACACCATACAGCAATCTTTCCTAAATCGCTTTACAACTGATACTGGTCTTCGGATGACCTTACTAGATGGTAAATTACAGCATCATCTGCGAACAAGCTAAGAGAACTGCTCAGATTGTCACCCAGGTCATTTATATAGATCAGGAACAGCAGAGGTCCCAGGACGCATCCCTGGGGAACACCTGATATCACTTCAGTTTTACTCGACGATTTGCCGTCTATTACTACGAACTGCGACCTTCCTGACACGAAATCACGATTCCAGTCGCACAACTGAGGTGATACCCCATAGGCCTGCAGCTTGATTAGAAGTCGCTTGTGAGGAACGGTGTCAAAAGCTTTCCGGAAATCCAGAAGTACGGAATCAACCTGAGATCCCCTGTCAATAGCGGCCATTACTTCGTGCGAATAAAGAGCTAGCTACGTTGCAGAAGAACGATGTTTTCTGAAACCATGCTGATCACGTATCAATAGATTGTTCCCTTCGAGGTGATTCATAATGTTTGAATACAGTATATGCTCCAAAACCCTACTGCAAACCGACGTCAATGATGTAGGTCTGTAGTTCGATGGATTACTCCTACTACCCTTCTTAAACACTGGTGTGACCTGTGCAGTTTTCCAATCTGTAGGTACAGAACTATCAGTGAGCGAGCGGTTGTATATGATTGCTAAGTAGGGAGCTATTGTATCAGCGTAATCTGAAAGGAACCCAATCGGTATACAATCTGGACCTGAAGACTTGCCCGAATCAAGCGATTTGAGTTGATTCGCAACCCCTAAGGTATCTACTTATAAGAAACTCATGCTAGCAGCTGTTTGTGTTTCAAATTCTGGAATATTCCATTCGCCTTCCCTGGTGAAGGAATTTCGGAAAACTGTGTTCATTAACTCCGCTTTAGCGGCACAGTCGTCAGTAACAGTACCATCGGCACTGCGCAGCGAAGGTATTGACTGCGTCTTGCCACTTGTGTACTTTACATACGACCAGAATTTCTTCGGATTTTCTACCAAATTTCGAGACAATGTTTCGTTGTGGAACCTATTAAAGGCATCTCACATTGAAGTCAGTGCCAAATTTCGCGCGTCTGTAAATTTTAGCCAATCTTCGGGATTTCGCATTCTTCTGAACTTCGCATGCTTTCTCTGTTGCCTCTGCAACAGCATTCAGACCTGTTTTGTGTACCATGGGGGATCAGTTCCATCTCTTACCAATTTATGAGGTATGAATCTCTGTTGCTGTTGCTACTATATTTTTGAATTTGAGCCACATCTCGTCTACATTTGCGTAGTCAGTTCGGAAGGAATGGAGATTGTCTCTTAGGAAGGCTTCTAGTGACACTTTATCCGCTTTTTTAAATAAAATTATTTTGCGTTTGTTTCTGGTGGATTTGGAAGAAACGGTATTGAGCCTAGCTACAACGACCTTGTGATCACTAATCCCTGTATCAGTCATGATGCTCTCTATTAGCTCTGAATTGTTTGTGGCTAAGAGGCCAAGTGTGTTTTCGCAACCATTTACAATTCGCGTGGGTTCGTGGACTAACTGCTCAAAATAATTTTCAGAGAAAGCATTTAGGACAATCTCAGAAGATGTTTTCTGCCTACCACTGGTTTTGAACAAGTATTTTTGCCAACATATCAAGGGAAGGTTGAAGTCCCCACCAACTATAGCCATATGAGTGGGGTAGTTATTTGTCACGAGACTCAAATTTTCTCTGAACTGTTCAGCAACTATATCATTGGAGTCTGGAGGTTGGTAGAAGGAGCCAATTATTAACTTAGTTCAGCTGTTAAGTATAACCTCCACCCATAGCAATTCACATGGAGTGTCTACTTCGACTTCACTACAAGATAAACCACTACTGACAGACACAAACACTCCACCACCAATTCTGCCTAATCGTATCTTTCCTGAACACCGTCTGAGACTTCGTAAAAATTTCTGCCGAACTTATTTCAGCCTTTAGCCAGCTTTCTGCACCTATAAAGATTTCAGCTTCTGTGCTTTCTATTAGCGCTTGTAGCTCAGGGACTTTCCCAGCACAACAACAACAATTTACAACTACGATTCTGACTGTTCCTTGATCCAAGCATGTCCTGTATTTGCCATGCACCCTTTGAGATTGCAGCCCACCCCGTACTTTCCCCGAGGCCTTCTAACCTAAAAAACCGCCCAGCCACACAGCCTCCACTACCGGTGTAGCTGTCAGCTGAGTGTAGTGAACTCCTGACCTATTCAGCGGAACCCGAAACCCCACCACCCTATGGCGCAAGTCAAGGAATCTGCAGCCAACATGGTCACAAAACCGTCTGAGCCTCTGATTCAGACCCTCCACCCGGCTCTGCACCAAAGGTCCGCAGTCGGTTCTGTCAACGGTGCTGCAGATGGTGAGCTCTGCCTTCATCTCGTAAGCAAGACTGGCAGCCTTCACCAAATAGATAGCCGCTGGAATCCAGAGAGAATTTCCGCAGATCCAAAGCGACACACGTCATTAGTGCCAACATGTGCCACCACCTGCAGCTGGCTGCACCCTGTGCTCTTCATGGCGTCCGGAAGGACCCTTTCCACATCAGGAATGACTCCATCCGGAATGCACACGGAGTGCACACTGGATTTCTTCCCCTCCTTAGCCGCCATATCCCTAAGGGGCCCCATTACGCGCCTAACATTGGAGCTCCCAACTACCAATAAACTCACCCTCTGCGATTGCCTGGACCTTGAAGGCCGAGAATCATCCTCTGAAACAGGGCAGGCAGCTGCATCTGGCTCAGCCAGAGCCAGTGCCTGAAACCTGTTTGTCAGACACACCGGGGAGGCTTTCTGATCAGCCTCCGGGGACATCTTTCGCTGCCTGCCACGCCTTGGAACAACCTCCCAATCAACCACAGGCGAGGGCTCAGTCCCACTGCAGGCAGCAACCGGGGCAACCACAGCGGCAGACCGATCTGGGGACAGACGGGACGAGGTTGACATCCCCGTGATACCTAAGTCCGGCTCCCCACAAGGGTGCCCATTGGCAACAGCCTCAAGCTGCGCGACCGTAGTCAGCGCCGCTTGCAGCAGTGAGTGAAGGGATGCCAACTCAGCCCTCATCCGAACACAGCAATCACAGTCCCTGTCCATTCTAATTGATGTTGAACAACAGTTACTGAAACACGAGTCTGTGCCTAGATAACACGCAAAGACACAACAAAGAAACACGCAAAGAATATATGAACTAACCTGTACAAATGCCTAACGACTGCGCTACAATTTGCCTGAATTTATGATTACAGTAACTAAAACTCGAAATAACACCTCCTACACGAAACTTACATGTAATATAAGTAAGAATCTACGAAGTAAATACTAAACCGCGATACTACAACTCTCAAATACTATAATACGCCCGAAATTTATGAATTAAACAATGCAAGTATCCAAAAACATGCAAAGAAATTAAGAATTAAACTATGTAACAAATAAGTAAGCTAAGAGTATACGACTTGCTGCTGGCAGCTGCTTATCCAACGGCGACAGGGAGAAGAAATTGTTAATCTTGTTACATGCCTCTGTGTCACAGTGCTATAACAGATGATGTGGAACTATGATATGTGATTGGTATTTTGTAGAGTTCCCAGTCATTATTCACTGTTGTATTTACATCATTACTGACATCCTGCTTTCGCTGTATGTAATTCTGTATGATTTTCATCCAGTACAAATGATATAAATTTTAATTGTTTCCTAAAGAGCAGGCACTGAAAATACATGGTGTAAATAGCATTAAATTTGGTAAATTTTGCTGATAATGTGTGGAATGCCATATTCATTTGATTAATGAACAAAAGTCCTCTTGTTTATGGGTTTACAGCTGGAAGATTATTTGCATCTATTTATTACCTGAGCTTAATTTAGAAATGTTGCTGCACTCATATATAAAGTTCGTATGTTGGAGTACGACCACCCGATAAAGCATCCCATAGTGCCTTTGAAATCAGAGTGGATTATGTGACAGGAATAGAAAGAGAAAGTATGCCAAATAAATACTACACAATGGCTGATAGCAAAATTAGAGACAATAGAACTGATTTGGATGCATTCTGACACTCACTCTTCCCAATCGATAAGAATCTCTGTAAAGTTGGATGATACTCATGAGAAAGGAATAGGTAGAGCTGTCATATACACACAGAAGTTAGCAAGCAGTTATAATTCACAGAATGTTTCCTTCTTTCAGTCCATTGAAGATCCATTGGGAATATCGTGGTCCACTGATTTTATCAAGGAGGATCCTGAATTAAATTTGGAAATGAGTGTAACTGAGAATATTGTAAGTATTTACATGTCTGATATATTGCCTGTAGTCAAGTAATAAGTCTTTTGTTAAGTTTGTAGAGTAAAAGATGCATTGCAGTGAAATTGGCAGATTGTCAGTTTTTTGGAACTTGTTGCTGTTCATAATTGTAGAGTATTCTTGTACTTCTGCACTTGACTTTCATTCCACCTGTTATGTGCTAACTCTTTTAAATAGAAATAGAAATGGAAGGGGATTGGTGACTGGTATAATCTTGTTTTATGTAGCCCTTGTTCGTATCAACTATATTGTATAATGGCTGTGTGCGATGGTCGCAAAATTCACATTTAGGTGAAGTGTAAGTTCTAATAGTGTAGGTCATTTGAGAAATATTCCTCCTTTCAATAACTTCTGATAAATGCAATTCAACAGATCATTGGCTGTTATCTTTTGTGTGAATATTATTCTTACATTTGACCTAAAAAAGTTTTGGGTTATGAAAAAGAGAGATAAAATTCGTGTGTTGTAGATCAGCCCTGATACTTTGGCCACAACCTGTATATATTGTGGCAGCTTCTGTGGTGCCTGTTGTATTAGTTATAAAATTTTCAGTAATAGAATAACTCTGTATATGGCTTTTGGTGAATGATAGTACATAGATGAAGCCATGTATGACCTTGTCATTAGAGTCCTTTCAGATCTAAAGAAGAAAGATAAATTTTTTACATATGATTTATGACCTTAGTAAGGTAAAGAGATGCTCAAATTGATAAATATGTCACAGGAATGAAATTAGACAATGATTGGGGAACATTTAACATACAATTGCAGAAGGTTAGGTACTGGCTTGCTCTTGATCTCATTGTTCATAATCAAACTTGTTGCAGTTGCAAAGCATTCTTCAGGCACAAAATGTTGGCTTCTTCAACACAGAAATGTGTGGTGATGATACAAGCATACAGGTCAAGGAACCAAATGATCATGCTAGGGACAGCTCACATTATGTAAAGGAGTGTAGCTGATTCACAGGTAACAGGCCAAGACTTTGACTCATGTTATGCCATTTTAAACAAATTAAAGGGATGCATTGGCATCACAAGTAGACAGGACAGTAAGTGAAACAGTAGTACTGTTGTTCCACAAGAAGGGTTTTACAGAAATGAGAATGCCACACATAGTAGTCAGGGATGTGCAAATGAGGAGCTAGGCCAAAACAATGAACAGTACAGTGTCCTAGGGCATACCTGTAGTTGTCAAAGTGGCTGGATTGTAGTTGGTGACCACTTACCGTGAAAATACAAAAGGCCATACTGGCCTTCGTATGCAGTCAAAGAGATCACAGGTCAAACAAGATGTCTCCATGGCACCAGGGCCAGAGGTTCAGGGATAGTGTCCACTTCATGGAGTGCTGCTCCCATAGCAAGTGTGTAGAACAGTGTGTTTCTGGTTGTGTGGTCTGGAAAACCATGTCATGTGGTTGGCACTGAAATCACTGATGTGTACCTCCCCCCCACCCCACTTGTTGCTTTGAAAATATGTAACTTAGATTAAATAGTGGTAGACACCTGAGCAAATCTACAAATAGGATGTGTGACGATAACAGTGATCCTGAGAAGTACATGAAGTTGTGCAGTGAACATCTTAGCTCTGTCAGCTAGTGACATGCAGTGTTTGTGGTCTCAGGAGCATAAAATGCTAGGGCTTAATGATGCAGATAAATTGGGCTGACCATTTTGATACTGGCACATGGTCAGCAATATTCTGTATTAATTGTGAAATTGTGAACTTTTTTAGGTAAATACATGAGAAGCTAGAGCAAGCTAGCAAGATAGCAAAGTAATACTTTGCTGGAGAAGCAATTAAGTGATAGGCTGCCACATCTGTCATTGGTAGGTTCAAACAGTACATAGGTGTTATGGAGATGCTTCAGAAACTCAAATGAGAACTTCCAGAAGGAAGGTAATGTTCTTTGGAGGAACACTATGGAGATAATTTAGAGAATTGCCATTTGAACCCGATTGCTAAACAATTTCGTTGTTTCCAACATACATTGCACATAAGGACTATGATGATAAAATTTGAGAAATCGGGGCTGATATGGAGGCACATAGACAGTCTTTTTCCCTCATATTTGCGAGTGGAATGGGAATGAAAATGACCAGCAGGGTTATGGTGTACCCTTCCCAGTGCGCCATTAGCTGGATAGCGGAGTATCGATGTATGTGGAGATATTAGGTAAAATAAGTAGCTGACTAATGTAGTAGGAGCAACAGTGATATTTTACATAGTAGTAAATGTACATTTACATACAAAATAATCCATTAGCAGTTTCCATAATTAGCAGTGTCAGTAGATTAGCACTAGTCACAAACAGCTGGTTGTCAGTATACTTCAGAGGTAAATTTCCTGTGGGAGCTTCTGCCTTAAGATTTGCAGACTGGCTCACCCCACTTCCATCCACATCTTCATTTATGGAATGCAATGTGTAAATCAAGGAATGAACAAATGAATAACATTCACATCCCATCTCTAGCCAAAGCAGAGGTTACAGTGTTGAAAGCAAATTTAATTTTATGGAAAAATTTCTGAAACGTTCAATAAGACGCAACCCATCAAGGCAAATTATCATATTTTACTGAAAGAAACTATACCTGTATAAGCAATTCTTCAGGATGTTTAAAATCATCAGATTTCACAAAGCTGTAATATTGTAATAAATAAAGGTACAGAATTGGTGTCGGATTTTTACTTCTATATATGCTTGCAAATCCTTTATTTACAAAGGAACCATATGATCTTCCCATTGCTTACAATTCATGTGTGTGCACATGTGGTTTAAGGTGGTTTTCACAGCTGTGTTTAGGATCAGATTCATCATTTACTGATCACAAAAATCAAAATTCTTTTCAACACATTTAAGCAGCCATGTTATAGACTTGATCCATGCATTTGCAACCGTGTCAGTTTAGGAAACTCACTGCTGTTGGCATGTAGTATCATAGTTCATCCAATGATGTTGGAAGAGGAGGCACATATGTGGAGCCTTTCACAAACTCCTGCCAGTAAAAGAGATCGAGAGATTGGTCGATCTATGTTTTTTTCTAATATTGTCAACTCTCTTCAGTTTGTTACAGAATTCCCTTCTCTTCAGATTCAGTTCAGTGCCAATCCCATAAGTTTGATAATAAATCATGATCACTACCTACAAACTTCCTGTCCCATGTTGCACAGCACATTACCCTTATTAATGTTGCAGCTACCAGTTCAGGTCATCCCTTGAAGACTCATTTTATAACATGTAATGTAATTAGAAACAACCTGCTACTGGAAGAAGTAGACATTACTGTACACACACTAAATGATACATACTGCGTACAATTCCTTGGTGTCTGCTTGGGTTTCAATTGAAATGGGGTCAAGAAAATGGTAAACTTCTCAGGTTGATCCCCTCAGCATTGCTCACCTTGAGGCAATTATGATAGCATCTCTTGGAGTTTTGACTTGTTTTTGGAAATATCTTCTGGGAAATCCAACTGCAAATAAATAAAATTTTTGTTACTTAATGTACAAGCCAATAGGTAGTTCCATAGTGACACGTAGGTGCAAGATCCCCTAGGTCAGTGAAGAGGTTTATGCGAGGTGTTCAGTTGTCAACATCACATCATTCGTACTATAAGCTTGTATAGGATAAATACTAATTTGTTTATAGCTGCCATGTCCTATAAGATTATACTATAGGGTAGTACTGAGTGAAAGCATGCTAGGAAGCATTTCTGCAAGTTGACACTCTGGAAGAACACTCATTAATTGCAAGGCAGAGAGATATGAGCTTTTTGGTTAACTAATTCTCATGCTGGTGCTTCCTTAATTTAATATCCATCCAAATGCCCAAGAACTTAACTCATAAATCCTCATCCAGTGCCTGTAATTGATATCTCCTTGTATCTGTAAGCCATTTGGACTTGTTTGGAGTTGCATCATGTGTGCTTATGTAAGTCTAAAGGTTGAATTTTTATTCTGTTGCCTGTAAACCAGTTGCAAGCATGATCCATTATTCTTCTGGCTGTTTTTAGTATGAGTGTGTTTGCTGATTATCAGTGTACTTATTGGCAAGCATTGCAGATTTTGAAGAAGGCATCTCCAATGGTTTTAGCACAACATATATGTAGGTCAGGATAAATCAAATGCTGAGCCCTGTGGGACATTGTATGTATTGTTTCCCCATTTTGTATTCAGTTTTCCTCCCAAGGCATCATTTATTACTACGACCCAGTTTTTGTTGCTAAGCTAAGATTCCGTTCTTGTAAGTGTAATTCTTTTAACACCATAACACTGTATTTCCTGACTAAAGGGAGATGAAGGTTGTAATGTGATGCCAATAAGGTTTCTCCACTTCTACTGCATATTTCAGTCATGCTGTAAAGTCAGCACAATATTTTAGTTATTAGATTGTTGCAATCTTAACAAGAAGAGTTCCTGCTTCTATCAGCAGATGATTCTTGTGACTGATTTGACCATTCATCTGATGAAACTGATGTCTGGTCAAGTATACACTTCCTGACTGAGTCTGATGTAACTAATTTCAATGGTCACCTCCCCCCTCCCCCCCCCCCCCCCCTAGTTTTTTCAGCTACTGTTAAGAAATTATTGTTTTCATGACCTGATATTATCTCAGTTTTTCCTAAATATTAGGCTGGTGCACAAGTTGATAATCAATTGTCATTTTTTATTTGTAGTTCACTGTTGCTCTTTGAGTCTACATATTGTCATTTTGTCATTTGAATATAGTAAGTGGAACTGTGGCCACTAGATATTGGAGTGCCAAGTGGAGAAAGAGGAGCATTGTTGGGTTCTATATAGGTGTAAAAGCAATGGAGGCAGCCAGAAACATTTGCATCCTGTTTGTATTTAATACCATTGGACAGAGCTAGTCAAGAAAATTGTTTTTTCATTCTAGGGAGAATTTTTTTGCCATTAGTGACTTACCTTCAAGGTTTGATGGAGATCGTTTAAATGCATTAATTCACAATGACCCATGTCACTGTACTTGAGAACTGGCAAATTCGATGAACTGTGGTCATTTCATGACCTTCTGATATTTGTGTGCAGTGGATAAGGCTCAAAAATAGGGTGTGTGGATACCACATGCACTTAACCAAAATCACAAAAATGGAGGCCATATGCACATTCTTGCTTGCCTTTAATCAGTTGTATGTGAACAACACTAATCATTCCTGCCCTGTATCATTATGCTGATCTGAAATGGTAGCTTTGTGCTAAAATAAGGAAAAGAAAGGAATGGTTGAGCCCAAACAAAGCATCAACAAAAAGCATCCACAAAAGATAATGTACATTCTGTGTGGTTTACTATGAATTGCATCCTTGAGATGTAACCACTGATTACTACTGACATTTACTGTCAACAGCTGAGACTGGTTGCAGATGCTGTACATGAACAATGACCAGGAAGACAGTACTCAAGGAAAATGCCTGCCCACAATCTGCTAGACTGAAAAAAAACTGTACACAGGAGTTGGGGGTTGGTCATTGCACACCCACCTTATTCAACTGATATTGCACCCTCAGATTTTCTCCTTTTCTGCTCTCAATCAAACAGCCTTAAAGGAACTTCCTTTCCAGATGAAAATGCGCTCAGTGCCTTGCTTAATGAGTTCTTCGCCTTAAAACCAGGTGACTTCTACAGTTACAGAATGAAAGTCATCTCAGCATTCAGAGACTGTTGTAAATAGTGAAGGAGAATATTTTGTTGATTATTTAAGTTTCTCTTATTTGTATCTGTTATAAATTAAAATTACAGAAAGTGCCATGAACAGTATACCAACCAAATAATTGCTGCAAAAGGGTACATATGCCTTATCTTTTTTCATTTTACTGGTAAACTGTGTTTCCTTTCATCTCTGTCTAACCAGTATGTATAATGTTTAAAATAATACTTGGTCTGTTAAGCCCAGTGTCTCAATAGAGATGTTAGTATTATACATATCTTTTGCAACACAGTTAACTCGATGTGTGCTAAGTCTTCAATGATGAATCATATTGTCTTTAGTTGTCAAGTTTATAAAGAATTTAATATTTTCTCAAAATAATTCTGATCCCCCAGTAAGGTTATGGCTGAGTAAATGACAGAAGATTTTTAATTTCTTGTCACAAAATGATGTGCTCTGTTGAGAGGTTAATGTAACATATGCACGGTGGTTTCTCAGGACATTTGAGTAGTGGTGTCAGGGTCAGCTGTGTTGTGACAGTTATCCAACATCAAAGCTAATTACTCTTGTTCTGCGGTATTAGTTTAAATAATTTTAATGAACAACCCAAAGGGTTCATTGAAATATTATCAAAAAATGAGCATAGCTTCTAATACTAATTACATATGAAAAAATTCAATGAAGAATTGACAGAATCTGTAAATTAGTTATTAAATTTGTTTACTTCAGTGTAGAAATGACTGAAGCACTAAATATCCACCAATTGATGTTGGATGTTGTAAATAATTTGAATTTGTTGTATAATCAGTAGGCCTGGTAATTGCAGTGGATAAAGATACAATTATTTCTTAATGGAGTACAACAGTATACTTACTCATTAATGGTCAGTTGAATCAAAAGTAGAATTCAGCTGAGGAAAGAGTAATTCCAAGTTTCCTCTTGGACAATCACACACATGAAAAATGAGTTTCATTAATTGTTATAGTAACATTTCCTTTTCTAAATGATTGATGTGTTCACACAGTTGGCTGTGTGGAATTAAAGGTAGCTCCTGAAAGAATTTTTTAAAATTATATTTAAATCAGAAATTGTTTGAATTGCACCCTTCCTTTAAAATAAAAATACATACGGAATGGGTTACATTAGGCATGCAGTAATTGTATCTAAAACTTGTAATCTTGAAGATGAAAGTCAAAAACTAATTGCATTTTGGACACCATAGATTCTATACATGGCTCGCACAAATAGCGTCATTCATAGTGCAATTTTGGATACTCTAAGAAACTAAAACTATACATAAATCATATGATTTAAACACACAAGTCTTTCAGTTTTTCATTATATTACATTTTCTTCTTAAAAGATTCATGTTGCAACTCAGTCGTATTTCCCAATTCTAAACACATAAGAAATATCGGTTGCTTTTTAAATAATCATTCGTTGATTTATTAATGTTCAGATTTGTTCAGTTCTAACAAAAAGTGCTGTCACTTTTGTATTGTGTGAAAAAATTTTAGCCTGTGGAATGGGTTTCAAAAACATTTCCATAGCCAGAGATGCCATAGATATTGTTTTATACCTCTTTTATTTAAAATTTCTACAGTGACAAACAATCCAGGATTTATCAGATCAACATGCAGATCTTTGCAAGCATCTGTTGCAATTGTCTTCATCTGCAGCATTTGATCCCCACAAGAACCACTTTCCACCGGAATACCCGGCATCCTTAGATATGAGAAGTAGTTTGGTTTTTTCAACCTTCAGGGTTGTTGGGTCAACAGTATTATGATAGTGTAAGGTAAAAAATAATAATAGTTTTGAATATGAGCAAAAAGTTTGACCTGAATGTAATTTATGCTCACGCAGTTGTCCAGAAACCATCTTCCAGTACCATAAAACGTAGTTTTTCCTTGAATCTGAGTTTGTGCACATTCATAAAAATCAGCCAGCATGCCATTTTCTTTGTTTCATCTGGTTCCACACTCCTCTCCTCATTGTACCACCAATAGCATCTGTCACAACTTCACCATTACATGCAGTAAAGAATAGCAGTCCATTTCCACTTAAAATACTTTCAATCACAAACTGGATATCGTGTACTTGTTTTCAAATAGGTAGGTACAGCCATCTCAAAAAATTATCAAATTTATTGGAGACATGAGATCATCTTTACATCAGCTATTATTTATGTGACAACACAGCAACAGAAACTGTTTCATGTGTTAGATCTCATTGGTGATGGTGGCATGATTAAATATTCCTGCAGCATTCAGGCGCAACCTGTGAAGACTGTACTTGTGCATGTGATGAATGAGCACTTCAACTTTTGTCTTCATTAATCAAAGAAACATTATCTACAAAGTCTGTCTGTAGATTTCCAGATTTGAGAGATCGATTTTGCACATATCCCTAATTCAGCAGATTGTGAGTTTTTCATGAAGCAGTGAAATGTTAAATATAAAATTTATCAATTTCTGATACAACATTAGTGATGGTACCATTAACTTCTTTATATTTTTGTTGCCTGTCAACATCAATCAATTTTTCCATTTTACTTCTTTGTCAGTGAACTTCATTATTTAATGTGAAGTGAAGTTTAGGAGTTACAGCTTTTACACTTTTTACACGAGTTCATAGTATACATGAATTAACAGTAAACCACATGTCCCAGTAACTCCTTACCTCAAGAAAAAACGCTCTTGCCAGTGCATTCACCAGATAGTTGGCATGACACCTACATACATACATACATACATCGAGGTGTATTCAAAACCAACAAAATGTGTAATGAATGAAAGTATTTTTTATTTGCCCCATTTCTTTGTCTGCATAACATTGTTTATAAGCTCCCTGAGGTGAAAATACTATGTAGTGTTTTTGCAGCACTTTGTGCATCTTAGTCTTCGGATCTTTAAATAATTAAGTATGCCATCCGTCAGGTGCTTGACAGATTGTCATCTCTGTTGTAAAAAATTCAGCTGTTAGCTTCTCTCCTTCTTAAACCTTGTTATTCAGTTTGTGTTGTTTATGTTTCCTTAAACATTATGGAAGTTGTTGCACTTTAACAATTAATTTGTTTGTTACCGCATATTTCCATGTTGCGCTCATGGATGTAACTATCTTTTTACTGATTTTCGTGAAGTTTATGCGGATTAGTATGAACCTAAATAGGGTTCTGATTGTTACACTCCAGTGACAAGAGTGGTTTTGCATTTACTTTCTTTGTACATACTCTTCACAACCCCTTCTTCCTCTTTTCCTTTATTTTAAAACTAGACATTTGCTAAGTTGCTCTCTTCCCTTTCTTCTGAAGTCTTGTAACATTTTCTTATATTTTTCTCTGAATTGAATCAGTTGTAATTGATTTGAATATAGTTTTGTAATATATATAGATATATATATATCTCCCTCTCCCTCCCTCTCTCTCTCTCTCAAACTTACTATCCATTATCTTTAACAAAAAGCTAGTATTAATAATGTGTAACAATGCACCAGCCTTCATATACCGATGTATTACTCTGTAACTTATTCAGCAAATGAAACTTTTATTGTTTCATCCACAAAATAATTTCCCCATAAATTCTTTTCTTTACAGTACATTTGTTTAAAAAATTGTTTAGGTTGAATTTAACTAACAAAAAATGTAAACTTTGTTCCTGACCTACCTTCTGTGTAGTAAGAATCATTGACGTTAAATTCTTCTTTGGATATCACAACTTAATCAGTATTTTTAGTTGCAAATCTGGCCGCAAACATGATGAATTTAAACTTAAAATGCCTGTAACACTGTAGCCAAACTAAATGTATTTTGTAACATGGTGTATGCAGTTTAAATCAGCACACAGGAAGTGTCATAATGATCAGTAAGTTAGGTATGGTATGTTATGACAGTCTTCATATCATTGTAACCTCTACTTGTAACTTTCAAAAAATAGATGTGAGAAATTATTTATATTTTTCCTCCCCAGACAGGAAAATAGATACTACAGCTAAACCATGATGCAAAAAACAAAGATAAGGTTCAGAAAATTATATTTTACTCTTGTGCTTACATTTTGGAATGACTCAAAACTACAAATTGGTCAGACAAAATGGCTGGCCATGACTTAACTTCAGGAGGTGGAATAGCTAGTACTGACAATGCACGCACACAAAAGTACAAGCAACTTCCCTAGCTCAGGGAATGATTAGTTCCTTCATCTGGAAAGAGGAAGGTTAGGAAAGAAGGGCAGGTCACTGAGACCCAAAGAGTGTCACTCACAAGGAAACATCGTCAGTTGGGCCTTATATTTTAGAGAGAACAAAAGCACTCCATATTTTATGGAGTAAGACACACTTTTATCTTCAAAAAATTTCGTGCAACATTCAGGTGTGTCTTTTACTCAAAATGTAAAAATGTCCTTTATTTGATGTAAAATTCCTGCCAGGCTTAAAAAACAGGCCATATATTCAATGCTGTTGGGAACCTATCTATCTGGCAACACTGGATTCAACTGGCAGCAGCAGTGCACCGATGCGATGAACATGAGTTGTGGAGCTTCACAAGCTTGCTAACACTGTCCCTCCTGCCCTACCATCACAAACCCAGAACACTGTCTAGCCTATGATGTGTCACTGCAGTCTACAGTGCCAGTGAACTTGAACTGAAAGTCATTTGTATTATCGGTAACAGAAGAGTATTTTCTTTAGTAGTTTCCTAATGGAAAAAAGAGAGGTTTCATATGATGTGAGCTATAAATTGAAGGTAATAGCATATGCAGAACAATATGGAAACAGAGCAGCTGAGTGACATTTAGGTCTTCCTCCACCAGAAAGAGCCATTCGTGATTGGCTTGCTAGTAAGGAAGAACTGAAAATAATGAGGAAGACTCAATGTGCAAATTGAGGACTGAATGCAAAATGGCCAAAACTACACTGTTATCCAAAATTAAAGCAGCAAACAACACCCCTGTCCTGTGCTTAATTCATGATACAGTCCTACATACTGTCAACCAGATGTCTGTATGATCGTGTTCTTCATGGAAGATGGCATTCCGGTCAACTGAGAACTATGCCAATGATGTCAGGGCATGTATGAAATGAGGTAGTGTTTTTTGGGTAACCCCACATCCACAGTAACTGTGTACACAGCTACAGACAGTGCAGTATGACACAGAGAAAATGCCTACCAGACTCGGCAGTGGAGGGCCGTAGGAAGAAAGGAAGCAGGACAGTAAAAAGTTAATGTGGGCTGATGGATTTGTGTGAATTGTTCCAGTGTTTCTTGGATGGGGTGACAGCTCATAGAGACTGAAACTATATCCCAAAGTCCAGGGCAGGGCTGACCATGTGCGACTTCAGAAGAGAGCACCATTATTTTGCTGCAAGGTCACAACAGACTGCCTTAGAACTGCATGGCAACTGGCATATGAGCTTGCATCATCCACGGGACATGTTGTATCAAAGTAAACTGTGTGCATATGGCTTTGGCAGAGTGGCCTTCATTGTTGGAGACTGCTGTATGTCTAGCTCTGACACATCTTCACAGAAGTCAGCATCTAGAGTGAACAGACAGCTTGCTTATGACTCAGGGCAGGCTGCCCTGTCTTGCATTCTTTTTGCTGGACCCATGCTGCATTCCAGGATGTCACTCTGTGTGTCACAGTCATGTGGCATAGGCTGTGATAGTGGGACAAGAATCATGTAGTATACAAACTGCTGAGTACTTCGGCACTCCAGTTTGTTTCTTTAGGGTTTAAGGCATGTGTTATAAATAGTATTCTGGTGGCAAGTGATGAAAAGCTTCTGTCTTTCCACTAGCATGTTGCAGCATTGGCTGTTGCTATACTATGCACAGCTGGCTCTGCTTTGCAAAGCAAGTTGGCCATGTTTTGCTTCACAATGCATAACACCCTCACCCGTCTGCAGCTGGCTCTGTTTCAACTCTCTTCTGCTCTGGCGTATTCTTTTACCATTGATGGTCGATACACTACATTGACCTTTTAATTAAGACTGTCTCTCAGGTTGACCAAACTAAACTACCCATACATCAGTGTTACTGGCGACCATTATTTCCAGCGTTATTTTCCCTCTTAAGAATCGTTCTAACAATTAGTTACCTGAACCTTTTCACTGAATCTTACACATTTCCATAGACCCCCTTGCCCTGAACCTTAACTGGAACACCATGGTACTAATTTCGTTACTGTGCTTCTTGCACAATCATTTCATACTCTCTACTCCTCACTTAAAAGCGAAAATAAATCAGTTATTCTTCATATTATATCACTGTGAATTCTGCTTCATTCTGCTGCTTTTATGATTCAATTATCCAATGAGGTGGAATCTGAACTATGGCTGGGTCTGAACTTGGTGGTGTTCTTTGTTTTTTATGTACCGGAACACCACCAGGCTCAGCAGAACGAGTGCTGCTGTGGTGGTTAGTATGACAATAGTCAGTGTTGTCTCTTTCCAGTGCTGATTTTCACAATATGAATTTACACGCTGCATAAGGTTTCCAGGGAGATTGGTCCCTCCTGCTGATTCAGAAGTGTTTTTATAGATAACATTAGTTCTGGCTCTAGAGTTTGATATAAGCTTCTCAGATTTGTGGCATGTGGCGCTTCCATGGGCTCCTTTGGCCAGTACAAATGTGGCTGGGAAATACTAAAGTGAGTTATCTCTGCAGCCACGGTGGACAGGCAGAAAGTA
Source organism: Schistocerca piceifrons (assembly GCF_021461385.2). Classification (NCBI taxonomy): domain Eukaryota; kingdom Metazoa; phylum Arthropoda; class Insecta; order Orthoptera; family Acrididae; genus Schistocerca; species Schistocerca piceifrons. The sequence continues at coordinate 170,955,778 of NC_060148.1, read as the reverse complement.
GGCCCCATTATGTTGAATACTGTTCCATTTAATAAGAAAGCATTCACCTTTCATTCTACCCTCCTTGATGTACCCCTCCATTTCTTGCAACAACTATCTGCTACTACCATGTTCTCAAAGCTAGGGTACAATCCATGTGCCTTGACCTGCTGCAAGTACGATTCTGGCTGGACCACTTTTTAATTGCATTTTCTTTCCTCCTTTGTCCCATTAGCAATTTCACTGCACAGGAATCCTGCCCCACTCATATTACCATACGTGGACAGACTATGATTCTCTCAGTGGCATTTTTGTAACTTTGCTTCCTCCATTTCTACATATCTTCCTTTGTCTTTTGCAGTTAATAAGTCGCTGAGTTTTTACTCTTACAAATTTCTTTAGTATTCCCCATGTGATGAGTTATGCACAAATTATGTAGCACTCATGATGTGCTTGTTTCCCTGCTGCTGTTACAGAAATGGAAATGGAAACTTTTCTTCCATCAGTTCTCACTGATGCTGCAGCTACTCCAAATTAAAGGGCAAGCCTTTGTGCTCAGGTTCTGAAACCAACCTCATCTTCAGTAACAGTTCCTTCTGTACTTTCCTTAGACCCTTTAAATACTGCCCTTCTTGCAACAAATTTACCCCTAGCTGAAACACTATCTTCTATGGACTGCAGCCGTTTTATTAACTACTTCCCTATTCAAGACCTCTACTTGGGTTTCTGGTTCCCTGATATTCTGAGTAATATGAATACTGCTGCTTTTCTACTTCAGCTATCTGCATTTCCATGCATCTTCTCAGTTTTATATATAAGTTCAAAATCTTATTCGCTTAGCCTTACTGTTCATCATGTCAACCTATTGGGAATGATTCTTTAACCCCAACAACCATTTTAATGCCACATGAGCTGTTATTACTCTAAATGTTTTACTGTACAGATAAAATTTGAAATACGTGAGTCCGCAAATAAGGTTAGCATCCCATTCTCCATTGTGGAATTATTTCATTCTTCAAAATTCAGTTCCCTTGAGCATAAGCTACTGAATGTTCTGCACATTCCACCTCTTCTGATGAGACACAGCCTGTTGCATGGTTATCATGCATCACATAATAAAGCAAATTCGCTATTAAAATCAGGAAACGGCACAATTGGACTCAATTTTAAAGCTTCTTTTAACTCCTCGAAAGCATGCTGGCACTGTTCTGACCATACAAACTTGGTACCCTTCTTTTAACAATTGTGTAACCTTCTGGCAATATCGGCATATCCTTTTATCAACCACTGGTAATAGTTCACAAGTCAATAATGATTGCAACTCTTTTACAGATTAAGGTACAGGAAATTCCCATACAGCTCTAATTAATCTTGGGTCTGTCTTAACTCCATCTTGTGGTATGTCCTCGGTATGCTATCTAACCTTAGGAATACTTCCCTTAACCACTGCATATGCTATTTGATATCACTTCCATAGACAATTATTTCACAAAGATACACAGAGCTTTGCCATTGTTTCAGACTTCTGGGTATTGCGTCCAACAATCTCTGAAATGTTACAGGTGCATTTTTAATGAGGATGGCATCTGTCTGATTAGGTAGTCGTCCCAGGGTGCCTGAAATTCTGTTTTGTCAGTCCTGCGGTGCAGGCTCTATCTGGTGATACTCACTCGTCAAATCCTTTGTTAAAAATATTAGCATAGCTCTAAATTATCCATAATTTCTGTGATGTTTGGGAAAGAGTAGGCATCCATTATGGTTTTCACATTTAGGTGTCTGTAATCATACCAAAACCTCTATTTTTTGCAGAACTATTCCTGCCCACTGTTGACATTACATTCTTCAATTATTCCATCTTTCAGCTGTTGATCGATTAATAACTCCAAAAGTGGGTGCAAGTACCTAGCTATTCTGTATGGCTTGTGGTAGACTGAAGATTTATTTCCTATAGGTATGTAGTGTTGTGTAATAAGCGTACCTGATAATAGTCCTTTTGGAGAAAATAAATCACTGAATTCCAGAAGTAGTTCTGTCATCTGTTCCCTATTGCTTCCCTCTAGAGGCTTCACTTTTGGTCCTCATACAGCTTCAGTGATGTCTGGCAGTTCTCCATGGCTGACTCCCCCACATGTCCCATCCTTCTTCCTCCAAGATATTAGCAATTAGCAAATGGTTTGTTAATCATATGCCCTATGTGCTGAAATGGTACATAGAAACAGATATGTGCATGATATGTCTGTTAAATGAACAACCCACCTGATCTAATACTTCATTCTCTTCTAATGGTTCCATCACACACAAAATTCATACAGTGACACAAAGTAATTTCCAGGACCCTTAGATACATAATCATGCGAATAAAGTCTTTCTATGGGTGTTCATGGTTTAATTGATTCACCTTTCGCAGCACTCTCCTTGCCGCCTCTCTACCTTGACTTAACCTAACTGAACCATTTTTCTGCCACTTTCCACCCTGTGTAGCTGGAAGTTGATTATGGCACAATGCTGATAAAAGAAATCTAATCCCAGAATCATGTCATAGGCCTCAATTTAGTGTGCCACAATCTGTAATTATTGTTTCAATTAAGCCGTATCCAGGTGGATGCCTAAGTCCACTGTCCTAATGGTGTGATGTCTTTATTCCCACTCCTCGCAGTCTGTACTGTGGTGGGTCCAATTGCTTACATTCCACCAAATCACTACTGGTGACTGAAACATGTCTCCTGTGTCTCATAATATCATGGAATCCTTTTTCCCTACTATTCTTCTTATCGCATCCACTTCTGCATACAGTTTTGTAGCATCTAGTCTTACTAAGAAGACCATAGGTGGACCAGGGGTCCCAGCTAGTGTTAAATACCTCACTTCTCCCTGCTCCTCTACTTTTAAAACTGTTACTTATTCACATCACCATGAGGCTGGGGACACTTTGTCGTTACATGGCCTGTTTGCCCAAACTTGAAATGTTTTATGTTAGCTGCAAACACTGTCCATTTGCCCTGCATTCCAGTCGACAAATTGATCTCCTCACACTCTGTAGTTAACCGCACTGCTGTGCGCAAATCTTTCGGACACCCTGTCCACACACATTCTGACATTTCCGCATGCAGCCCACATAAAAAAGAATTGGAGACCCTCTGCTCTGCTTCTTGCAAAATATCATTGACCTCAGCATCCTACCCTAATGCATTAATTTTCCTCATCCTATCTGCAAATTCTTTCACAGTTTTTGTATTTTTCTTAATTATTGCCGCTAGTTGTTCCCTATAGTGTTTGGCAATATTTTGCTCCATATATCTTTGAATAACCCTTCTTTAAATTCTTGGAATGTTGTGGCTCCCTTCAGAGCTCCTGTATACGATAAATATGTTTATACTTCCCCTGTTCGTCTCTTTGGAACAGTAAATAATACTTCATTAGACCAACCTTGCATCTGAGCCAGATATCGAAGGTGAAGACCTGCTCATTGTTGGTTTTTTTATCAGGGGTAAGGAGCAATTAAACAGTTGAACTTTTATCTGACAAATTTACACTTTGTTGAATGATTGTGATCGTGTCAGGCGACTAAGTTCTTTACTATCTGCTGGTAATTGTGCTACCTTCTGTAACAAAATGCATTCTGCTTCTAGTTATGGCACACCTTATGTGTCTGGTTCTATTGAAGCTTCGTCCTTGACAACACTCACTTCGAGAACTAACATTCACAAGACAAGAAGACAAAATACATTAATTTTGTTCTTATGTGTAATTATGAGCCGTATTGACTTCCAGCACTGCCTAGTTGTTTGGCCCAAGTGATTACATGTGTAACATTTTCCTAGAAGTGACTTCAAACATTGCACTTAAGTAACCCTTGAGGTTACACTGTGCACATCTAACAGTCTCAAACTAATCATGCCTTCTATTACCTCTAAGCATAGAAATATCCACTTGTTCTCTATTTGCAATAAAATCTACTTCATAATATTCACGACTGTCAGATGCCTTTTCCATGACCAAAATATAAGAATTTTCTTTCTTTTTTTTGGTTTTTGATTCACTGTAACATAAGGTGTAGGTTCTAACATAGGCCTACAAAGAGATGACAAAGTTCTGACATCAGTGTTGCATGACTCTTGGATTGTCGCATGTGGAGAGTGAAATGAGATGTCAGGGCAACTGTAGATATGTTTAATTCCTTTCGTTTTTCCAGCCCTAAGCCATAGTACATCAGGAACAGCTTGGTAGAGGCTTCCAATTGCCTCTCATGTGAAATAGTAGACATCTGTCATTGCTGACAGTGCAAGGAGCATGGTTGAATATGGGGTCACTCAATGCCGCTGTCAGCAGTCTCTGGCTGCGACAGTGATGACCCCACAGTGGTGCAGCTGATGATGGCCGTGAATTTCCTCCAGTGAGCAGACAGCTCCCTCGTGCCTCATAGCAGGCTACCCTGTGTAGTGTTCAAACGGCAGACCCCATACTGCATTCTAGGATGTCACTCTGGGTGTCACAGGCTTGTGGGTGTTGTTCGCTCTGATGTTGAGAGAAAAATCATTTAGTACACGAATGGCTGAATGTGTATACATTTGACTATGTTCATTGAGGGCTTCAGGCAAATATTTTAATATGACTGTTGGCAGGTAAGGAAAGGCTCCCGAACTTCCACTAATGTACTGCAGTGTTGGCTGTTGCTATACCATGCCCAACTGACTCAATCATGTTTTGCTTTGCAGCATGTGATACTCCCACCCACCTGCGGCTGGCTCTGTTGCGGCTCAGTTCTGCTCTTGCGTTTTTTCTGACCAAATTCAGTTGACATGCTACAGACAAAACCCAACAAACACTCGCACCAGAGAGCATTGAAAGGACCTACAGTCAAACTAGTGTGTCAGTGGAAAAGACAGCTATGGTGTAGAGTAAGAGAAGACATTATGGTCAAATCTTTCAAGAAGTACAGTACAAATAGTTCTCTGGCGGGCAGTGAAGACCATCTCTTATATGAAGAAGACAGTGGTCATGAACGAGAAGAAGTTAAATTTTGATATTCAGGGGCGTTTAGGTCAGTTCGGTTTTATACACTAAGAATTTTTTGTTTAGCCTGGCTTTGCAATCTAATATTAAAAATTGTAACAATGTTACTTTTTTAAAAAGTGGTTAAAATGATTATATGCTTTATAGCCTGCAGCATCTTAGTCTGTAAAATATACTGAGGGTCTCACTGAAGCCTTCACTGATCATAATTATCCTTCCAATCTTGTACAAAAACAAATCTCTCATGCCTTATCTTTAGAGTCTCCCATTGTCTGGCCACAGAGGAGCATTCCTCTTGTAACTCAGTACCACCGAGGACTGGGACAACTGAATTACATTCTCCACAAGGGTTTTGACTACCTCTTGTCATGCTCTGAAGTGAGAAATGTTCTGCCCACTATCCTTTCCACACCTCCCACAGTGGTACTCCACTGTCCACCAACCTACAGAATCTACTCATCCATCCCTACACAACGCCTGCTCCCAACCAATTACCTCATGGCTCATACCCCTGTAATAGATGTAGATGCAAGACCTGTGCCATACATTCTTCCACCACCATCACAAGCATCACCTATCCCATCAAAGACAAGTTTACCTGTGAAACCAGTCATGTGATCCACAAGCTAAGCTGCAGCCACTGTGCTGCATTCTATGTGGGCATGACACCCAACAAGCCATCTGTCCGCATGAATGGCCACAAAAAAAGTGGACCACGTGGTTGCTGAGAATGCTGTCAAACATGACCCTACATTTCAATGACTGATTCACAGTCTCTGCCATATGGATCCTTCCCACTAACACTAGCTTCTCTGAATTGTGCTGGTGGGAAATTTTCCTACATTGACGTAACCCTCCTGGCCTCATCCTTCATTAGCCATTGTCCTCACCTATTCAGCCTCCTGTTTTATTCCAGCACCATACAGCCCTCATTCCACCATCATACCCAGTATATTTACTTCTCTTCTTTTCCGTTAGCCCCCTCCCCACCTCTCCCCTGCCCACCATGTAACCCCGATAGCTGCCCTACCTTCTTTGCACCTCATTCTTGCACCCTCCCCAGCAGCACTGCACTGTACATCACCACTACACTACTATCCCTCCCCACCCCAGCCTCCTCGTTACCCCTGCCCCATCACCACTCCCATCATGCAGTAGTGCTGCTGCTGCTGCTCACTGTGTGGTTGTTCCAGTCGTGTGTGTGTGTGTGTGTGTGTGTGTGTGTGTGTGTGTGTGTGATTTTTTTTGGACGAAAGACTTATGGGTCAAGAGTTTTATTTGTGAGACACTCTTTGTTGTGCCTATCTGCCACTTGGCATCTCTGCAATATGAAAAGTGTCAACTTTGCTTTCTCTTGCTAGTCCAGGGATTAGAATATGCTTGAGGTATCCCTGCCTGTCATAAGAGGTGACTAAAAGAAGTCTCTCACTTTTCAGCCCTATAAGTTTTATGGTTTGACCTACCACTTCCAAAATTCTACATAAGCACGGGTCATATGGGGAATGACGCCTTACGTGGTGCGTGAGTTATCCATAGTGCCCCTTGATTTGCTGTCCTGAGCCTCTTGTCATGGCTTTGCATCTCCACCTGCAATTCAACTATTTGGGCGAGGACACTTTCGGGGGTATGTCATCTTCTTACGTTGTCTCCTGTACTCTTTTGCCCCCATGACAATATTAGATTTCTGTGAGCCCAATATCCAGTATGGTAGCCAGTTCGCTGGGGTGGAGCCATCATGTACCCATTTAGTGGTAGTCCCCTGACAACACAGGGCTGATGCTTGAGCTGTAAACTGCCCACATATGCCAAGGAGTAGATGCCTGTCTTCCTGGGGCATCAGGACTCCCGGCAATGGCCATCATGTCAGGTGGTTTTTGCTGTGGCTGGGTGCCGCCCATGGGGGGAGCCCGATTGGCGTGGGTGGTACCAGGGTGGCTGACCCACAATGAAGCGGACTAAGTCATCTCTTGCTGGTGACCGTGGCGCCAGCAGTCTGTAAGAAGGGCAAGATCCAGTAAAATGCTGACAGATATGATCCTAAATCATTTCCCTCCCTTGCTACACAATGGGATGAATGTAGTGCTACAGAAAGAAGAGAGCCATATTCACCTCGGTATTTTGTCTGTAGCAGAATGGTCAGGGACTCCTTTCTACCTATGAAGCTTCAATTTTTTGTTGAACATCTTGAGGATAAGTTTGAGGAAGTGACAGCACTGGCAAAGATGAGAAGTGGTGCAGTCTTGATTCAGACAGCATCCTCAGCCCAATCCCAGACATTACTTGCTTGTGACCAGCTGGGTGATATTCCTGTTTCTGTTACTCCCCATAAAAGCCTCAACATCATCCAGGGGATTATTTTCCATCACGACCTCCTCAGTCCGACAAGCTCCACGCCACTCTAGAATGGTGGTTCATTTTATCTGGCAGGTTTATAGGGGACCCAAAGATAAAAGGGTCGCTACTGGTGCCTTCATCTTGGCCTTGGAGGATGATTCATTGCCTTAGAAGGTCAAGGTGATGGTTTACTGCTGTGATATTAAACCATACGTCCCTCCTCCTATGCGGTGCTTTAAGTGCTGGAAATTTGGGCATATGTCTTCCTGTTGGACTTCCAATGCCACATGTTGAGACTGCGTATGTCCACTGCATCCAAATACTGTCTCTGCATCTCCTCCCACTTGTATCAACTCGGTGAGCAGCACTCCCCCAGCTCACCAGACTGCACAGTACTCTAAAAGGAGTGGAAAGTCATGGGAGTACAAGACCCTGGACCATTTGACTTATCAAGAGGCTAAACAAGCGTATCGAGCAACTTAACCTCTTACCCGTGTTTACATTCCGCGCTGACCAGTTGCAGCTGTAGCGGCGCATCGAAAGCTAAGTACTAATTAATTGTTTGTGTATAGTAGTTTATTTAGGAACTTTAGTAGTCTTCAACCGGTGTTCTTGGTGTTTTCCGGTGAAATAACTTCAGAAGAAATTTTTGCGAACTGCTTTCAGTTTCGTTACTGTCATTAGACGTTTGATTTTCTTTCTGTGTTAGTATTTTGTTATATTCTCATTTGTTGTTGATTAATACTGTCAATAATAGTAGTTACTTCCCTTGTAGAGCAAGTTTGTGATAATTGTAGTCAGTTTTTAACATCTTCTTATTGTAGTATCGGAACTTAGATAAAGTTGTTTTCTTGTTTCAATAATTGTAAAATTTTACCATGAGTGAGAAGTGTGGGCTTTGCCGTAGGTTCGTGAGTAGTGGATTGCGGTGTGAGACTTGTTCGAAGTATTTTCACTGGGGGGAATGCAGTGGGGAAGCCAGTGGGCATTCTGGTGAGATCCTCTCCTGGAACTGCAGGTTATGTAGCAAGAGTAAGTTGATAGAGGAGCAGGAGCATAAGATCTGTGCCCTTCAGGTGCAGTTGAAAAATGCACAGGAGGAGCTAGATAGGATGAGGAGGGAGAAGGGGGATGGGGAATGGGAGCTGGCTGTTGGCAAGAGATCTGCTAGGAGAAGGAGATTTTCAGATAGTTTTACTATTGGTGTTTGCAATAGATATGACCAACTGTCAGAGTCTAGTGGAGAGGAATCTCTAGTAGCTGTAGATGTAGGAAGTATGCAGCAGACCTCAGCAGTTACGGTGGCTAGGACAGTTGCAAAGTCTAAGAGAAAGAAGAAGGTTCTGCTGTTAGGTAGTTCTCATGGTAGAGGTGTAGGCCAGCAGTTGCAGGAAGTTTTGGGGAGTGAGTACCAGGTCACCAGCATTGTGAAGCCTAATGCAGGATTGGCTCAGGTGACTTTTAACGTAGGGGGGTTATGTAGGGATTTTACTAAAGAGGATCAGGTAGTGATTGTGGGTGGGGCTGGTAATAGTATTGATAGGGATGGGGAGTATGACATAGATGGTGACCTGGAAAAGATAGCCACTCAGACTGGCAACACGAATGTGCATTTCGTGGAACTGTTTCAGCGTCACGATCGGCCTCATCTTAATACAGCCGTCAGGCGTAATAACATGAGACTTGGGGGTGCGCTGATGACAGAAGGCATGAGTCACATTTCAGTGGTGTCGGTGGAGTCTATCAGTAGGACGGGTTTCACTAGACATGGCCTGCACCTCAACAGGTATGGGAAGGGGAGGTTGGCAAAACTTGTAGGTGACAGCATAGGTGGGGGTGGTGGGATCACTCATGGGAAAATTCCGGTAGTTGTGGGTGTTAGAGCTGTACCTTTTTTAGATTGAAGTCAGCTGATAGGTATTCCTGCTTAAGGGAAGTCTCTCTAACAAAGAAGCCACTTTCTACAAAGCTTGGGTATCCGATTAATGAGGGAATTAGTATATTTCATCAAAATATACAAGGTATTAGAGATAAAGTTAGTGAACTGCTTATAGATGTTGACTCTGAAATTATTGGTATATCTGAACACTTCTTAAATAAGGAGATAATTCAGAGGCTTCCTTTACCAGGATACAGGTTGGCTGGCAGCTTTTCTAGGAGCTCTTTGCGGTGTGGGGGAGTAGCCATGTATGTGAAAAACGGTATCCCATTTGAGTCAATTGATGTTTCAAAGTACTGCACTGAAAAGGTGTTTGAATGTTGTGCAGGTGTGGTTAAATTTAGTGGAGCTAAACTTCTTACTGTTGTTATTTATAGATCCCCAGACTCCGATTTCACAACTTTTTTGCTAAAGCTAGAGGAGGTTCTTGGTTCACTTTATAGGAAATACAAAAAGTTAGTTATATGTGGTGACTTCAATATTAATTGTATAAGTGATTGTGCAAGGAAAAGGATGCTGGTAGACCTCATTAATTCATATAATCTTATGCAAACCGTATTCTTTCCAACGAGAGTGCAAGGGAACAGTAGAACAACCATAGACAATATTTTTGTTCATTCGTCATTATTAGAAGGGCATTCTGTTAGCAAAAAGGTGAATGGCCTTTCAGATCATGATGCACAAATTTTAAGTCTAAAAGATTTTTGTGCTGCAACACATGTTAAAGATAGTTACCAACTTTTTAGGAAAGCTGATCCAGTTGCTGTACAGACTTTTGTAAACCTTATCAAGGAACAAGAGTGGCAAGATGTTTATAGTGCTGATACAGTAGACGATAAATATAATGCTTTCCTCAAGACTTTTCTCATGCTCTTTGAAAGTTGTTTTCCGTTAGAACGTTCAAAACAGGGTACTAGCACAAACAGGCAGCCTGGGTGGCTGACTAAAGGGATAAGAATATCTTGTAGAACAAAGTGGCAATTATATCAAAACGTTAGAAACAGTCAAAATCTAAATACAGCAGCCCATTACAAACAGTATTGTAAGTCTCAGGATAAAATTAAAACCATATGGTCAGTCGTAAAGGAAGTGGCTGGTCTGCAGAGACAGGTCGAGAATATAGAATCAGTGCGTAGTGGGGATGTCTGTGTTACTGATAAGTCGCATATATGTACAGTACTTAATAATCACTTTCTGAATATAGCAGGTGAACTAAATAGAAACCTAGTCCCAACAGGGAATCATATAGCGCTCTTAGAAAAAAGTGTTCCGAGACTGTTACCTGAAATGCTCCTCCATGATACTGACAAGAGGGAGATTGAGTTAATAATTAAATCACTAAAGACCAAGAACTCTCATGGATATGACGGGGTATCTAGCAGAATACTGAAGTATTGTTCCACGTATGTTAGCTCAGTACTTAGCCATATCTGTAACTATTCCTGTAGGAGTGGTCGGTTTCCTGACCGATTAAAGTACTCGGTAGTGAAGCCACTTTATAAAAAGGGAGACAGGGATAATGTTGACAATTATAGACCTATTTCTATGGCATCGGTGTTTGCTAAAGTTATCGAGAGGGTTGTATATACAAGGTTACTGCAGCATTTAAATTCACATAATTTGCTGTCAAATGTACAGTTTGGTTTTAGAAATGGCTTAACAACTGAAAATGCTATAGTCTCTTTTCTCTGTGAGGTTTTGGATGGATTAAATAACAGGTTGCGAACGTTAGGTGTTTTCTTTGATTTAACGAAGGCTTTTGACTGTGTTGACCACAAAATATTACTGCAGAAGTTGGAACATTATGGAGTAAGGGGAGTAGCTTACAATTGGTTCGCCTCCTACTTTAAGAACAGAAAGCAGAAGGTAATCCTCCGCAATATTGAGAGTGGTAATGATGTTCAGTCCCAATGGGGCACTGTTAAATGGGGCGTTCCCCAAGGGTCAGTGCTGGGGCCACTGCTGTTCCTTATTTATGTAAATGATATGCCTTCTAGTATTACAGGTGATTCAAAAATATTTCTGTTTGCTGATGACACCACCTTGGTAGTGAAGGATCTTGTGTGTAATATTGAAACATTATCAAATAATGTAGTTCATGATATAAGTTCGTGGCTTGTGGAAAATAATTTAATGCTAAATCACAGTAAGACTCAGTTTTTACAGTTTCTAACCCACAATTCAACAAGAACTGACATTTTAATCAGACAGAATGGGCATGTTATAAGCGAGACGGAACAGTTCAAGTTCCTAGGCGTACGGATAGATAGTAAGCTGTTGTGGAAAGCCCATGTTCAGGATCTTGTTCAGAAACTAAATGCCACTTTATTTACCATTAGAACAGTATCTGAAATAAGTGACATTTCAACACGAAAAGTAGTATACTTCGCATATTTTCATACGCTTATGTCATATGGTATTATTTTTTGGGGTAATTCTTCTGATTCAAAAAGGGTATTTTTGGCTCAAAAACGGGCTGTTCGAGCTATGTATGGTGTAAGTTCGAAAACCTCTTGTCGACCCCTATTCAATAGTCTGGGAATTTTGACATTGCCCTCACAGTATGTATTTTCTTTAATGTCGTTTGTTGTTAGCAATATTAGCTTATTCCCAAGAGTTAGCAGCTTTCACTCAGTTAATACTAGGCAGAAATCAAATCTGCATGTGGAATGCACTTCCTTGACTCTTGTGCAGAAAGGAGTGCAGTATTCTGCTGCATCCATTTTCAATAAGCTACCACAAGAACTCAAAAATCTTAGCAGTAGCCCAAACACTTTTAAGTCTGAACTGAAGAGTTTCCTCATGGCTCGCTCCTTCTATTCTGTCGAGGAGCTCCTGGAAGAGATAAAAAATTAAGCAAATTCCAGTGTTACATTCTTGATTTTCTTTATTTAAACTAACGACTTGTCGCCTGAATATGTTTCTTATATTTCATTTTATCTGTTTCTACAATCGTGTTATAATTTCATGTATTGACTCGTTCCATGACCATGGAGACTTCTCCTAAATGTGGTCCCACGGAACAATAAATAAATAAATAAAAGATTACACCCCACTCAGTTGATGTCAACATATGCTGCAGCTACATTACCATTGCCATCACAAGTACCTACTTTGGGAGCAAGGATCACCCAAACACAGGGGACATCGGTCCCCTGCCCCAAGCGGGAGAAGCAACAGCCTCCTCTCGCTCATCTCCTGCAGAAGAGGTCCCTTGCGACCCTCTCTTCCAAGGTATCCACTTATTCCACAGTGGGCACTCGGCAGTGGCTAAAGGAGCCAAAAGCTGCTGGATGAGGAGGTTCACATTCTTCCTCCGTGCCTAAAGCTACTTCCGAGAAGTCCTCCCAGCAAACACCGAAAGAAGAATGAGAGGTCAAACAAACAAAGAAGACTGCTAAGAAGAAGAACCCTCCGGTGGCCTCAACACCAACACTACGTACCAAATCTACACCTGTGGATGAGGTGGAGATCTCAGCATCTCCTGAGGACCTAGATGTCACTGATGCCTCATCTACAATAGGAATGGATACAAATGCTCAATCATTGGCAACAGGTGACCCTGAGGTGTAACCTGCCTTCTTGCATGCTTCATACCTTCCCAGCCTTACGATAATGTTGCTCTCCAGTGGAACGGCTGTGGTTTTTTCCACCACCTGCCTGAGCTACAGCAACTATTTGGCTTTACACTTGCTTTCTGCATTACACTCCAGGAAACCTGGTTCCCAGTAATGCGGACCCCTGTGCTTTGTGGCTGTAGGGGATATTCCAAGAACTGTTGTGACTATAATAGTGTCAGGTAGAGTTCGTGTCTGTCCCAAACTCAGTATGTAGTGAACCTGTGCCCCTACAAACCTACATCTACATCCATACACCGCAAGCCACCTGACGGTGTGTGGCGGAGGGTACCCTGAGTACCTCTATCGGTTCGCCCTTCTATTCCAGTCTCATATTGTTCGTGGAAAGGAGGATTGTCGGTATGCTTCTGTGTGGGCTCTAATCTCTCTGATTTTATCCTCATGGTCTCTTCACGAGATATACATAGGAGGGAGCAATATACTGCTTGACTCTTCGGTGAAGGTACGTTCTCGAAACTTTAACAAAAGCCCGTACCGAGCTACTGAGCGTCTCTCCTGCAGAGTCTTCCACTGGAGCTTATCTATCATCTCCATAATGCTCTTGCGATTACTAAATGATCCTGTAACGAAGCGCGCTGCTCTCCGTTGGATCTTCTCTATCTCTTCTATCAACCCTGTCTGGTACGGACCCCACACTACTGAGCAGTATTCAAGCAGTGGGCGAACAAGTGTACTGTAACCTACTTCCTTTGGATTGCATTTCCTTAGGATTCTTCCAATGAATCTGTCTGGCATCTGCTTTATCGACGATCAACTTTATATGATCATTCCATTTTAAATCACTCCTAATGCGTACTCCCAGATAATTTGTGGAATTAACTGCTTCCAGTTGCTGACCTGCTATTTTGTAGCTAAATGATAAGGGATCTATCTTTCTATGTATTCGCAGCACATTACACTTGTCTACATTGAGATTCAATTGCCATTCCCTGCACCATGCGTCAATTCGCTGCAGATCCTCCTGCGTTTCAGTACAATTTTCCATTGTTACAACCTCTCGATACACCACAGCATCATCTGCAAAAAGCCTCAGTGAACTTCCGATGTCATCCACCAGGTCATTTTGTATATTGTGAATAGCAACGGTCCTATGACACTCCCCTGCGGCACACCTGAAATCACTCTTACTTCGGAAGACGTCTCTCCATTGAGAATGACATGCTGCGTTCTGTTGTCTAGGAACTCCTCAATCCAATCACACAATTGGTCTGATAGTCCATATGCTCTTACTTCGTTCATTAAACGACTGTGGGGAACTGTATCGAACGCCTTGCGGAAGTCAAGAAACATGGCATCCACCTGTGAACCCGTGTCTATGGCCTCTGAGTCTCGTGGACGAATAGTGCGAGCTGGGTTTCACACGACCGTCTTTTTCGAAACCCATGCTGATTCCTACAGAGTAGATTTCTAGTCTCCAGAAAAGTCATTATACTCGAACATAATACGTGTTCCAAAATTCTATAACTGATTGATGGTAGAGATATAGGTCTATAGTTCTGCACATCTGTTCGACGTCCCTTCTTGAAAACGGGGATGACCTGTGCCCTTTTCCAATCCTTTCGAACGCTACGCTCTTCTAGAGACCTACAGTACACTGCTGCAAGAAGGGCGGTGAGTTCCTTCACGTACTCTGTGTAAAATCGAACTGGTATCCCATCAGGTCCAGCGGCCTTTGCTCTTTTAAGCAATTTTTAATTGTTTCCCTATCCCTGTTCGTCTATTTTGCTCTGAAAGCTGTGGCTGTCAGGATAAGGATGACACAGGAAATAACTGTCTGCAACGTGTATCTTCCTCCAGATGGTGCAGTACCCCTGAACACATTGGCTGCACTGATTCATCAACTGCCTAAACGTTTCCTACTTCGGAGATTTTAACGTCCATAACCCCCTTGTGGGGTGGTACTGTGCTTACTGGCCAAGGTAGAGATGTCGAAACTTTCGTGTCTCACCTCGACCTCGACCTCTGCCTCTTAAATACAAGGGCCCCCCACACATTTCAGTGTGGCTCATGGCACTTACTCGGCCACTGATTTATCCCTCTGCATCCCAGGACTTATCCTATTTGTCAACTGGAGAGTCCACGATGACTTGTATGGTAGTGACCACTTTTCCTTCTTCCTGTCACTCCCCCAGCGCCATTCCCACAGACATCTACCAAGATGGTCTTTAAACAAGGCAGACTGGGAAGCTTTCACCTCTGCTGTCACCATTGAAACTCCCCCACATGGTACCATCGATGTGGTAGTTGAGCAGGTCAGTAGAATGATTGTTTCTGTGGCAGAAAACATGACCCCTCGTTCTTTAGGGTGCCCCCAACGAAAGTCAGTACCTTTGTGGTCGCCGGAAATTGCTGAGGCTGTTAAAGAGCATCAGAGAGCTCTACAACGACATAAGCAGCACCCTTCCCTAGAGCAACTAATAGCTTTTAAAGGGGTCCTGCCCACGTTCACCAGCTTATAAAAAGACGGAAGCAGGCATGTTGGGAGAGGTACGTCTCAACCATTGGGTGCCATACATACCTTCCCATGTCTGGACGAATATCAGACGTGTTTGTGGGTACGACACCCCGACAGATGTTACTGGCATTAATGTCAATGGCATGTTTGTACCAATCCAAAGGCAATTGCTGAGCACTTTGCTGAGCACTATGGTTGAGCCTCTGCATCAGAGAACTATCCCCCATCATTTCACACCCTCAAACGGCAAATGGAAAGGAAAGCTCTTTAGTTCAATGAATGTCACATTGAACCTATAAAGCTCCATTTAGAGTGGGAGTTCCTCAGCATCTTTGCACATTGCCCTGACACATCTCCTGGGCCAGATCGGATCCACAGTCAGATCTAACATCTTTGTTCAACTACAGGTGATATCTCCTCATCATCTTGAACTGGATCTGATGCAATGGTGTTTTTCCATCGCAATGGCATTCCAGTGTTCAATCCCAGTAAAAACCCACTTGATGTGGGTAGCTATCGCCCCATCAGCCCCACTAACATTATTTGTAAGCTGTTAGAACATATGGTAAGTCAGCGGTTGTGTTGGGTCCTGGAGTCATGTGGCCTATTGGCTCTATGCGAGAGTGGTTTCTGTCAGGGTCACTGTACCATTGATAATCTAGGTTCCCGCGTCTGCCATCCAAACAGCCTTTTCCAGTCACCAACACCTGGTTGCCATCTTTTTTGATTTATGAAGAGCTTAAGACATGGCCTGGTGACATCATAACCTTGTCACATTATATGAGTGGGGTCTCCGGGCCCCACTCCCGATTTTTATCCAAAATTTCCTATCGCTCCATACTTTTCATGTTCAAGTTGGTGCCTCCCACAGTTTACTTCATATCCAGGAGAATGGTGTCCTGCAGGGCTCTGTATTGTGTGTATCTGTATTTTTAGTGGCCATTAACTGTCTTGCAGCAGCTGTCAGGCCATTGGTCTCAGCTCCTGTGTATGCAGACGACTTCTGCATTTCGTACTGATCTTCCAATACTGGTGTTGCTGAGCAGTGCCTACAGGGAACCATTCACAAGGCATAGTCATGGGCTCTAGCCCCCGGCTTCCAGTTTTCAGCTGCTGCAAAGTCATGTGTCACGCACTTTTGTCTGCATCGTACTGTTCATCCGGAACCAGAAACTTCACCTTAATCATGGTCTACTCACTATAATGGAGACATATCAATTCTTACAACTGGATTTCGATGCCCGATTGATGTGGCTTCCTCATCTTTGTCAGCTGAAGCTGAAGAGCTGTCAGCACCTCAATGCCCTCTGCTGCCTGAGCAACGCCAACTGGGGTGCAGATCACCCTACGCTGCTGCAGCTATACACAGCCCTTTTTCAATCCTGTCTTGACTATGGGAGTCTTGTTTATTGTTTCGCAGCACCCTCAGCATTACGTTTACTCGACCCAGTGTACTACTGTGATGATCGATTGGCAGCAGGAGGTTTCAGGATGAGTCCAGTGACCAGGCCAGAGTTCCTCCATTGAAGGTTAGGTGTGCCTAACTGCTCTCCAGTTACTTTGCACACATTCAGTTCTCCTGAGCATCCGAATTACCATCTCCTTTTCCCATCCATGGCGTTTCTCTCCTGCATTGGGGGCCCATGTCAGGGCTTAAGATTGGCGTTCACATCCGATCTCTTCTGTCTCGAGTTCTTGCTTTTACCAACTATGCTGTAGGTCCATTCACGTACACCACCATGGTGTACACTGAGGCTGAATCTTTGCCTGGTCATTTCACACGGCCCTAAGGACTCAGTTAACCCTGTAGCTCTCTGCTGTCACTTCCTCTCAATTCTTAACATACACCGGAACCATGAAGTGGTTGGCACTGACAGCTCAATGGATGATGGTCAAGTTGGCTTCTCATATGTTCATGGAGGACATATTGAACAGCACTCCTTGTCAGACAGCTGCAGTGTTTGGACTGCAGAGCTGGCGGCCATTTCTTGTGCTCTTGAGCACATCCACTCATGCCCTGGTGAGTTGTTTCTTCTCTTGAGCAGCCTACAACCTATCGACCAGTCGTACCCTCACCATCCTTTGGTAGCGACCATCCAGGAGTCCATCTGTGCCCTGGAACGATCCAGTCGATCCCTGTTGTTTGTGTGGACCTCATGCCGCATTGGAATCCCAGGTAATGAACTTTCCAACAGGCTGGCCAAACAGGCTACATGGAAACCACTTCTGGAGATTGGCATCCGTGTAACTGACCTGCGATGATTATTATGCCACAAGGTTTTTCAGTTTTGGGAGACTAAATGGCATAATCTCAGTACGCACAACAAACTGCGTGCGGCTAACACCTCCTCTGTCTCGATGACCCACGTCGGTGTCACTGTGGCTCACATATTACTTGTCGTGCACATCTTGCTGGACTGCCCACATCTAGCTGCACTGCGGTGGACTTTTAATGTTCCCAGCACCCTACCTTCAGTATTGGGCAACAGTGCTTCAACAGCAGATTTAGTTCTTCTTTTTATTCGTGAGGGGTGTTTTATCGTACCATCTAGGGTGGGTGTCTAGTCATCTCTCTGAGGTCGCCACCCTCCCTCCATTTTTATTTCTGTCGCACTTTCTATGCATTTATTTGTCTTTGTGGTCGTCTTTTCCCTACATGTGTTCATCTCGCCTTGTCTTTTTGGAGTGGAAATTTTAATGTGTTGCAGAGTGGCTGGCTCATCCTCTTTTATTATTGTGATCAGCTGACCCAGACCATATGCTCTGTGGTTTTAATACCTTCTTCTGCTTTTCCTTGTGGTATATGTGTTCCCCATTTTTTTGTTCCATTTGTTTTATTTTTAGGTGTGGTGTTGGGTGTTTTTGTACCTTGAGCCCTTCTTGTCAGGAGAAGGGTCCTGATGACTCTGCAGTTTGGTCCCAACCAACCAATCAACTTTGCTCTTCATAATATTGTTACATTCCATCCAAGGTTTTCCATTACTTGATTCTATACTTGCAGGACATCAGTGCTGTAGGTGATGCGACATTGAAATTTGGGCCATAATTCTAATATTTTGCAGTTATGACCAACTGAAAGGACAGCTTTTAAAGGTAGGCATTCTTAAGTTGTCTGTTACTCCACTCCACTGGAGCCACATAATACCAGAGCAACAAATACTACACTGTTGAGTAGGTAAAGTGTTTGTGAAATACTGTTTTGGTGTTGCTTTTATGTTTAGTTCATTGTGTAAGTGTGTGGTTTCTAACCTGTAACTGGAGACAGAGATCTCCTCCTTCAAATATTCTTATGTTGCAATGCACAAATGCAGTGAAAATGAATGAAGGTCATGTTATAGTAGTAGTATAGGTCTCACTCTGTGTTTTTTTTTTTTTCCTTGAAATTTATAGCTGGCGTTATTAAAGTGAAGCACATTTTGTAGGAGGTTCACTGTTCTTAACATAATTGGCATGATCAAAATGTAAATCAAAAATAGGTAATTTAATTTCATGATAATTCTGAAGTTTGCTAGGTTACTTATTATCATCTTGTGGTGTGTATATGTAGCTCCAGAATATGGATACATTAATATTGTTAAAATACAGGGTGTACATGAAGTCAAAGAACACTTTCAGTTATTTATTGCACAGCAACTAAGCATTGACAGATATACATATTGCAGTTTGAAAAGAAACTCTGAAAGTTTTTTTTTTACAAACACTCAATATGCGAACCATGAGTGACCCAGTGACCCAGCAGACATCAATGCGGTAATCAAATTCTTGCCATATCCATCCCAGCATGTCTCTCATATGCACTCCACTCTTACTGGAATTACACTTTTCTTTGCTGGGCATAAGCAACCTGTCATAACAAATTTGTTGTGTCAGTGGTAAATAGCCTTCCTTGTTGGTGGCTTCTTAGTGTACTTCGTTCTAAACATCTGTTGAAGAGCTGTAGCATACTTGTTTTTGTCAAACTTCAACACACAGAAAGCTTGCTCCACACCTGAACTTGCAGTGTTTGCAAGTAGTGCTATCATTGGCAAATTATCAAACTGCACTGTGCTGGTATACATCAAAAAACATTTTGGGGTTTCTCTTCAGAATGACATATGTATGACATCTGTACAATGTTTGGTTCTTATGCAATAAATAATAGAAAATTTTCCCGGACTCTATGTACTCCATGTAATACACTACTGTTCCTACAAAGTAACACATTCAGAAGCAGTGGTCTGCACCATGCCACGATAAGAGGACTGTAGAATAGTTGAAACATAATATGTGATTTAATTGGCAGAGAGGTTGTGTGCATATAGGCCCAGTATTGCCCTCTTTTGTGTGATAGGACAGGTCAGTGTTACACAGCACTGGATGCAGAGATGTCATATGAAATAGCAACATGTAATCAAGTGCCACTATTTCTTTTCAGTTTCACAAGGTGAAATAGGTGTGTGTGTGTGTGTGTGTGTGTGTGTGTGTGTGTGTGTGTGTGTGTGTGTGTGTTTAAATGGGGCAGAATTATTGGTCATTCTGTCACATTGTGGCTCACATGAGGCAAGCTGCATCAACAGTGAGGCAGATGTGGAATCAGTGGAGACTAGATACTGGAGGACACAATGTGACCACAGTGTGAGATGACCACAATCTTGTCTGCTTGCAAGGTGTTACAAGTATTGCATAGTTTCGGAAGGTAATGCTTACAGTAAGTGGTCCAAAAAGGGCAAATAATGCACAGAAAAGGAAAATTAACTTCGAGTAATTGGCAGGATATTAAGAGAGAAAGACTACATGACGGCAGATTGGAACAGAAATCACAAAATGTAAGGTAGTTCCTGTGAAACAGCCACCAATGCAAGTGAGTGGAATAATGCTGGATTGGTTTCTTTGGTTTTGTAAAAAGACATATGTTTATTGAATAACATGTCCTGAATGACAGCATATGTGCCCTGTAGAGTACATGGCTCTAACAACATACGTTATGTGCATCTTCTGACAATATTATAGTAAAAGTTGAATACACACTGCTGTATTATTAAAAGACAATGTAGGGTATGATACTTCAGTTGAATATTGGGTAGTAATATTGACAGCATGATTCAGGATCATGTACACAATACTGAAGTGTGTACAAAAGGAGGATTCTAGAACATTTAAGTATGAAAATTAAGTTAAAGCCGTACAAAGAATACCATGCCTTGATGCACAATGAAGTCAATTTACTTGATAAACTCCATGTAAATAGGTGTGCCAGGCAGATGAAAGAAAGGTAAGACAGTACTTCATTGAAACAAGCTACTTTCAAATATGAAGTCCAGTCGAAAGAAGTGTGTTAGAAAACATTGTTTGGCATATTCTGTATCACCCGAAATGAAAGCTCTCTTCAACATAAACTGGAAAGTGGAATTAGAACTCCTGAAGGTGGTTGAGGAAAGTATTTGTGTAGGCCACATGCCATAACAAATGAAGACACGTCTCATATTCAGGAACTCAGTTTGAGTTTCTCAAAGTAGGAATAAATCTTCAAAAGAATGTCTGTACCACAGTCTAAATCTGTCCAGAATTTGTCGCTTGTTTACGCTCGCAGCTTCAGGTGAGATACAAATGCACAACATGGAACTTAGGTCAGTTGTCATGCAAAAGCAGACTGAGCATACAGACTGCTAAAAAAACAACCCAGAAATGGCTACAAAAGAACAACAATATGTATGTTACATGTGTTGACGTACAACAGGTGTTACTTTGTCATACATTGGCACATTCCATGGTATTGTGCCAGAGACAGCTGACATCATATAATTTCATGGTTCGTGACTTTGGTACTTAACTAACACAGTAAATTTAGGGGATGGATCTGATGCAAGATTTGGTTCAGCAAAATAGTTTCTGGTCTGATTAAATTTGTTATGCTTGAAGAAGGTATGGAATGCAAACTAATTATATGGCCTGACCACCATGTTGGGCAGAACAATAACTGGAGAATTTTAGCACTTCATTTCTATCTGGTCAACTGCAAGTACTATGTAGAAAAACAAAAGGTTTTTATGTTAGAGGATTAGTTTCCTACATTGTGACAGGAACTTTGCAGTGATTGAGAAAAGAAAGCATCAAAAGTTATGGCTCCTTTAGAATGGAAGCATGTCATAGCTTAGGCCTCTGTAGAACCTTCAAAACTGACCATTCAGGAGATGATGGAAGACTTCAAGGGCATAGGATCTGTGGAGCTGGTTATCAAAACACCACATGCTTTGAAAATTACTGGTGTACTCTGGTTGAAGTTATGCCTTGAGGCATAAGGATGCTTCATCCATGTGGAAGACATTTCATTTTGAAACATGGGTGTGAACATGAAGTAAAAGAAATTCTGTTGTGTTTTGCTTTTTGGTTGCTCTACAATGGGTACTGAAACTTGTAAGGAGCAGAAAAGTGATCTATTGGACGTGACGAAATACATGGAATCAAAATACAGGCATTTTATAAAAACATTGTCTACCATCTGGTAATGTGCCAGCTTTGGGTCTCAACTTGATAACAAACTCATGTTCTATTATTTTAAGACCAAAGTAATCAGTTTACAATAAAAATCTGTTTGATCTGCAGTAATGCTGTATATCAGTTGCTATACACTGTTTTTCTGTTACAATATTTATTTATTTTCTAAAACCGACCCTTAGTGCAATTTTAAAAAGCACAAGCAGGTATTTTCAACAGTCGGCATCTTCAAACAACACATATCTGCTATAACATTATTATTAATGTTTTTTGTTGATTTCCTAAAAACTCCGAAATGTGCCCTACTGCATTATTTGTGCACGTGCTTTATTTTGCTATGATTATGTGCATCTGTCAGGTGACACACAGAGAATGTGATTGATTGGTGCCTTCTTCCAGTAACTAGGACACTTTCATGGGCTCAGAGACTTACGATATGCTGCTGTTAGAGAAGGAACAAGTTCATTTTAATATGAGCGGTATTGTACAGCCATCTCATATGGTCCAGGTGCCTTTTTTCTATTAAGTGGTTACTTAGTAGAAAATCAACAGTTGTTGATCATCTCAAAATCTGTCATTTTGATGTTTATGCTGGTACTGAAAGGAGGAACTCCATTACAATATTCCATGGTAAAATAACATTGGAAGATCAAATTGAATTTTTTGGCCTTGTATCTGTTACCTTCAGTTTGTGTGCCAGTAGGGTCATTGATGATGATTTCAGTCCAGCTACTGAGACTGAGAGCTTACTCCTTAATGAGAAATTTTATTCAAGATATGTAATGTTAATGTTTTGAAATTGGTCCTATGATGCTAAAAGTATGAAGTTAGGCATATATTGCAAAACTTAAGCAAGTTGTTTAAATGGAATTTAAATGCAATGAAAACTAAACAAGGAAATATAAACACAGTGGCAAAGTTAAACTGAATGTTGTATACTGTCAATGTAAGACACAAAAGTAGAAATAGCCATACTTAAAATCATTAAATTGAATTTTATAGGTTCACATAGCAAGGTTGAACTCTTCAGACTGAATATAATGCAATTTAATTATGTGAATAATTAAGAATATTTGACAGATTCTCCAGTACATAGGCTACTTTGAAATCAGAACTAAAATCTAAGTTCCAACTTTGGGTCAATATAAGTTCATCTTTCATGCTGTGTCACTGTCTGATCAAAGTTCAGCACAAAACAGAACTATCAGTTGCACAAAGTGAAAGTTCTTCAGTCACAAAAAGATAAAACAATGAGAAAATGTGAAAATCCTCAAGTTTTGCTCAAAGTCATATTGTCCATACAATTTTAGAGAACTGAAGTGACACAACTGGTTGACTGCCCAGAGGCTTCAGTTCAACTGCTGTCAAAACCTACGCAGACTTAACAGAAACTGTTCACCAGCCCAGACTGTGAGAAACACAAATATATTACCAAAGAAACCATGAGGCACAGCAGCACTGCTTATTTAAAACCTCAAGAAACCATACAATGCTAGTCAGCTTCAAAGCATTTTACAAAAGTAAATTGAAATAACAGTGATTAAAAGTACATTGTTTTTGTTGAAACTAAACAACTTGAAATAAGAACCTTCCCATGCTGTTCACTTTGAGGCTTACCAAACATTCTAAGATTAATTTTGCGTTATATATCAGTGAAAACATGATACACTGCCATCATATGCAACTGTTAAAAATAAGCAAATCCAAGTAAATATTTCTGTACAGACAAGTATGTCATATCAGATGAGATCATAATTTTATGCTCATGTACTTGGTGCTTTAGGTTACTATGTAGCACATACCAAGTTTGAATTACGACCAATTGAACTGGACTCATCTTGATCTCACTGCATAATAGTTAATTTGTCAAAAAAATACCTAAACACAAATTCACGAAGGATGATTGATTTGGTTTGATTTTGACAGGGAAACTATATCAGCTTTGGTGTAACCTGACTCTGCCTGCACTAAAATAGTTTGTGTGGTATTGCTCCCTGTGTATCTAGTAAAGCCAACCAGTGTCCTTAGATAGTGCAAGGAGTCCCTTTACCAGTTCTTTGTTAGACACAATTTCTCCACTTCTAGTTGCCCCAAAATTTCTCTCTCTTGCTGTGCAGTGACATGCATTCGATGATTAGGTGTGATGCAGTTTCTTCACTCCCGTCACAGATGCTACATTTAGGGTCTTCTTCCGTTGTGCCCATGGTATGTAGGTGTTTTTTGAAATTCTCATGGCTGGTCATCAGCCCAATCTTAAGTTTAATCTCTTTCCCATTCAAGCTCTAGGATTATAGAGCTTCTTTTAAAACATGGCTTTGGCAACATTACCTTACCATGTTTTGCTTATAGACCTTGGTCCAGTATTCTATGTACTGTCTTGTAAGCCAGTTCTGTAGTTCTAGTTTGATCATAGTCATGGTGATTGTAAGGACAGGTTAGAGTCCAATGAGTGGAGTCTTTGCCCCCATCCTGGCCAGTCTTTCGGCTTGTTCATTACCACCAGTCCCTGAGTGGCCAGTGACCCACATTAGGTTTACCCTATTGCTTCCCCTAGCTCCACCAGAGCTCTGTGACATACTACAATAATCGTAGATCTACTTGCAAGAGCTGCCAATGATTTCAAGGCTGCCTGGCTGAATAGATATAGTGGCTACAGTCCTTGTAGCTCCTATGTATATTCTCCTCCACACACACCCTGATTTCAGCAATTTCAGCTTGGAATACCAAGGCCAGTTTTCCTAGAGAGATGATGCCCTCCAGTCTTAGCTGAATCCCATACACCACAACCCCAGCACCTTGGTCTGATTTCTATCCATATGGTGTCGAACTGGTTTTTCCCACTGCTCCCTACTTCCATTTACTATATTGTAAGGCTTGTTGAAGCAGTAAGGAGTTGTTATACAGTCGGCCGGCATTTCCCCAGCCATTCCCCTATTTGCCTCACTCACTATTTTAGTGTGTGTTATGGCTAACCAGGCCAGTCTCTGCACCTTAGCAAGATACTTAGCTGCAACCTGATGTTCTACCTTCTTCCATGACAATACGGCCCCGTAGGAGATCCTAAGTCAAACCATCATGATGTATATCCAGTGCATACCTCAGGGTCTTAGGACCCAGTTTTTGCGATAAGCCCTGTTGGTACTCACTAGTGTACAATTCGCCTTGGAGCAGATGATCTTAATGTGAGGGATTCATGTTACTTACCCTTAGATATTTCACTGTCCTCTTCACAGGTAGGGTTTCATTGAAAAGCTTTACATTCCGACTTGAGTATTGGATATGATTCTTTGTGACTGATACAACAGTCTTCTTAGGATTAACCCTTAGGTCCTGTTTAATGCACCAATCTTGCACAATGTCAAGCACTCCTTGTGCCAAGTATTACAATGACAAGGTCATCTGATTATCCTTGGTAAAAACATTGACTGGAATTTAGTTCCTAAATGAGTTCATTCACCACTAGATTCCACAATATAGTGGACAAAAATCCTCCTGGTGGACAACCTCTAGTGGCGTTCATTACCATCATTTCATTCATCATTGTGGCCTCTACCCTCCTTCCACTAAGTGTGGCCCTAGTTCACCCAGATATAGTGGTCAGTAGATCATGTACCTCTGCTGCCCTTACCATGGGATCGAAGGTTGAATTACTAAAAGCCCCCTCGATGTCCTGGAAGATGCAGAGCGCTGTTTCTTGAAAGCAAAGTGCTTTCTCCACCCTCCCAGCAAATTGACGGAGAGTGGTCTCACATGGTTTACCTGGTTGAAATGTGTGTTGGTGTGTATGTAGAGGAGCCCTATTTAGCCTCCTTTCCCCAACATGTACATTAACCAGACCGATTTGTCTCATATCCTTGGCCTTGGTATGATCAGTTCTCCCTGAATTTGGAATAAAGACAACCTTCACTGCCCTCCAGGTATTGGGAATGACTCCCACTACTAGGCTAACCCTGAATAACCTGCTGAGGACTCATAAGATTCTCTTCTGCTTGTTTCAAGAGAGCTGGAAAGATTCCATCTGGGGCAGGTAACTTGACCACTTGGAATGTTCCCACTGCACATTGGATTTTACTGAAATTGACACACTCCTTGGCCGGTTCCCCATCCTGTCTTTGAGTGCCTGAGAACCACTGTCTTTTAGGGATCATGTTCTGATCTACATTATCAGCCAGAGCATATTGAGGAAAGTAAGTTTTGTGGAGCAGTTCCAGTGTCTCATGTGCTGTCTTTGTATATTCTCCTCCTCCTCCTTCCTCAATATACCTTCTGGATTACTTGGTACTCTAGTGAGGATTTTGTGAAGCCTGGCTTGAGATAAGCACCTCCACATGCTGGTCACTTTAGAACCTTACGAAATATTCTGAGATAAATATTACATTAAATATCAGTGAAAACATGATTAACTGCCATCATATGCAACTGTTACAGTAAGTAAATACAAGGAAATATTTCTATACAGACAAATGTGTCATATCAGGTGAGATCGTAATTTCCTGCTCATTTACATGGTGCTTTAGGTTACTATGTAGCACATACCAAGTTTGAATTACAACCAGTTGAAGTGGACATATCTTGATCACACTGCATAATAGTTAATTTGTCAAAAAAGTACTTAAGACACATTCACTAAGGATAAAGAGTGTAAAATATACTGTCTTTTTGTGTATGGAAGTGTGGAGTATATTTAGCTCTGGTCAAATTGAGAAGTTTTAGTCAAATACCCTGGATCCAGTTGAGTTCCAGGCAAAATATGTATTCACTGTACAGTTTGATGTATTTTTTATGCTTGTGGCAGTTATGGCTTACCAGTAGTACAATTTAGCGTTATTGTAATCAGTGTTTATGAAAATTTATTAATGAAAAACTAGTCAGAGCTATATTTAACTCCTGAAGTTGAGATGCATAATTTGATATAGTAGCGTTGAATTCAATTTTAGTGTTTTTTCTATGTAATATTTGTGAATAATATTTTATAGCTGGAAAGTGACAAATTAG
Source organism: Schistocerca piceifrons (assembly GCF_021461385.2). Classification (NCBI taxonomy): domain Eukaryota; kingdom Metazoa; phylum Arthropoda; class Insecta; order Orthoptera; family Acrididae; genus Schistocerca; species Schistocerca piceifrons. The sequence continues at coordinate 170,928,951 of NC_060148.1, read as the reverse complement.
CAGTTGGCTATGAATGTGATTTTTTGAGAGAACAGTCAGCAGAGTTAGAATATTTGATTTGTTGAATCCTTTGTTTATTGCTGTTCCTCACTTATTTTGACCACATTCATCTTTTGGTCGTCAGTAAGTTTATGAGTATATTTAAATCTGTGACCAAAATTCTACTTGCTATCATGGCACTGACCTTGGAAAAGTCCTAAAATTCCTAAAAGATAATAGTGCAAAAGTTGTATGAATGTGAATTTAAATACTGCCTTACAGTCATCAGCTTATTCTCACAGAAAAGTATTCCCAATGGATAGCAGGTTATTGGCATTTCTCTTGGTTTGGGAGGAACATAGTTCACAGGAGCAAAATATTAAATGTATATTTGTTTCTGTTTCAATGTTAAATGAGAAACGTTCAGTGTCAATCAGTTGGATTTAGATCCAGGCTATGGCTTAGCACTCAACAAGTTCGTTTTTGGTCTGAAAGGAATTTTTTAGAAAATAATCAGAGGTGTGTTTTGAATCATTGACCTGCTGAAATATGCAATTATGTGACATATTCTTTTTCCTACATGGAATCATATTCTTTTCTAAAATGTGACTACAGGAAATATCCCCACACCATGACACTTCTACTACCAAGCTTAGTGACCTATACCTCATCCTTGTTTTCCCCTTCAGCTTTTTTGTTATGTATATAGGGCAAGTAACTATTGCCACCTAGAATAACTGCGAAAGTATTAAGAGTAGCTGAAAAGTTTGTGGGACAAATGTTACATGGGACAACGGGGGCCATAATATGATGTTGGTGTTTTGTTGCTAGATGGGTTTGCATCAGATATGAAGGTCAACTTAGTTTTTCTTTTTCTTTTTTTTAATGGGATGCTATAGTTTAGTACTCATTTTCTGATAGCGGTCATCAAGAGGAATCAAATCGTGCATTACAGTAAGGTCTGTGAAGGTCAAAGGAGGTCAAGAAGGTGGCACGAACGTCCACTTACAGATGATGTTCGAAGTGATGACCATTCAATGCCATGCTGCAACCATCTTATCATGCATTGAGTGGTATTCCTTATCACATTGGCACTTATCGAAGCACACAATTCTCTCTCATAACTCGTGCAAATAGTAAATATCCGTCAAATAGGCCATATCCATCTAATGTGTCATTGATGTGTAAACGCCATTTGACAAGTTTTGCAATACAACACTAACAGGAACAGAAAGACTAGTCTCATCAAATAAAGTGAATGTGAATGATGTAGTCCTTTGAAGAATGTCGATATGCTTTTCATTTACAGAGAAGACCAACAAAATTCAGTGAGAGCTGGTACTGTTGTACTGCGGTTAGAGATTCTAGCGCTAGTTTGCATCAAATTGCAAGGGAATTTGGGATGAGCCAGAGTACTGTTGTTCATGTTCTGCATGACCATAAATATCATCCATGCAATATCAGGCTTCACCAAGAATTAACTGGTACGTATTGTATGCATCGCATTAAATTCTGCTGATGGCTCAAGCTCAGATTGAGGGAGGAAACATTTATTAATTTATTTAGTGGCGAGGCTTCATTCGTGAGCCATGGAAATACTAATTTGCATAATATGGATTATTTGGCAACTGAAAATCCATGTTCATTGCTGCAAGTTACACACCAAAAACTGTGGTCAGTGATGGTATAGTGTGGGATTCTGGAAGACATAATTAAAGGTTCCTATTTCATCAAAGGCAGTCTTAATAGTAGGAAGTACACCAATTTCCTGCAAGAAACATTAGGCCTGTTATTGGAAGAAATACTTTTAGGAACAAGGAACAGAATGTGGTATCAATACAATGGGTGTCTGGCATATTTTTCGCTGATGGCTAGAAGTGAGTTGCAGAGAGAATTCCCAAATCATTGGACATGGAGGTGATTTCGTGGCTGGCTGGTTTGCCGGATTTGATGCCTTTGGATTATTTCTTGTGGGTATTCATAAAAGACATTGTTTATAAAGACGTTCCAACTACACCTGAAGATTCGCGAGAGATAATTTTCAGCGCATGTGCTTCAATATGTGCCAAGGTGATACGGAATACCACTGAATCCATGATAAGAGAATCGCAGCACTACATTGATACCAATGATCATCACTTTGAACACCTTCTGTAAATGGATGTTAATGCCACCTTCATTGACCTTCAAAGCCCTTACTGTTACTCATCATTGGATTTGTCTCCATAGCCGCTATCAGAAAATGTGTAGCAAACTATAGCATCCCATTAAAAAAAAAAAGTTGACCTTTATATCTCTGAAGCAACAAAAAAACCACCATATTATGGCCCCTGTTCTATCATGCAACTTTTTTCCCACAAACTTTTCAACTCCTACCATACTTCCAGAGTTATTCTTGGTGCCAATTCTTACTGAATCATCCAGTACACTGGACACCATCAGAAAATAAATATGTTAAATTAATTTTTGTTTTTCCATGATATCTTAGACTTATCTTTGGCATTCCAAGTTCGAGGTTTCCTTGCAAACTCTATCCTGTCCTTATTTTTTGAATTTATGAGTGGGTTTATGTCATTTATCATGTAAATCATCTGTTACTTAGTGACTTTTTACAGTAGATGTGCATTGGCTCAATCCATTATGTTGCTTCCTATTATCCCTGACTTGTTGAGATGTTTTTCACTTGGAGCAGCAGCTGATTGCTTACAAATCATTCTGCCCTTCCTCATTGCTCTTCAAGGATGACCTGACCTTGGCTTACTGGTTACTGTTATTTCCTATTCTGGCCGCTGACTGCACACTTCTTAGTAGTTGTGATATGCCATAGTCTCTAGCAGTGCTAAATTGCTACCTCCCAATCTTGAAGTCATGCAAAACAGCTTGTCTCACATCAAGCAAGTGTTTCGTTTTGCTATACTTTTAGTTCTCTACAAGTAAACGACCACTGAATGAATACATGAGTCATAGTAGTTGATGAATACCATACCATCAAGGCAAGCTACATACTTTGAGCTAAAGAAATACATACTTACATTGTTGTATGATCTTGCTCTTTCACTAGATATGTAACCCCAGCAGCATGAAGCTCTTGATGGAGTGACACATACATGTTGCTCTCTTTTGACTGCATGCAAACAGTACTGACAGCATAACACAACTGCAAAACATTTCTGAGCACTGCTGTAGCATAACAAAACACTCCAAATACTGTTCCCTGCATATTTGCAGAGACTCTTTGACCCCCTTGCTGTAATGTGTTTGCAGTACATATACAATTGCTGCGCTTTATTGAGATGGTACTAGAAATGTGGAACAATATTTTTTTTTTCCTTCTCAGCTACAGGCCAGCTAAGGCTTTACATTTCTTTATGCTACTCTTTCATCTGTACGCTTTCTTGTTTCCACTCAATTGACATCCAGTTTCTGTCTTGTCTTTTCGGAACTATTTTGCTGTGGTGAATTTATCAACTCAATTCTGTTTCTGTATTTGGTTTTAAATTTCTTGCTTATTTATACTGGTTTCTGGTAGGTCTTGGTGCAGTTCTGTAAGCCATTGAGTTCTTTTCTTAAGTTTTTAGTACTGTTGCACAGTTTTTCTTTTTAGTATGATAAAATTCATTAGCCTTCTTTGCCAAATTTTGTCTCCAGTTATTTTCCTACATATTTATCTATACTTCTTTGTTGTTCCTGAATTTAAATGATTGTACTGGTGTCCTGTTTCCTAATATCTTTCCGTTTTTCATAATTTTCACTATCGTTTGTTGATTCCAAAATTAGTGTTTGTGATGCAGATGTGTATCCTGGCCAAATGACTGCCTTGCAAGTCTGAGGTTCTGTAATTTTGGAGAAAGAATTTTTACTGTAAACATCTTTTGTTAACAGAAATGCAAAGACCATCTTTCATAGTCTACCTTTTGTGGCTCCATTTTCCCCACCATTTGGCTACATGACTTCTCATAGATCCTTAAATTTGTCTTCCCCTGATACTCCCATACTTACTATTTGATTGGGATATTGCAGTCCTGTTGTTACCCACTACTGCTTCTTACCAGAGTAGACAAGTAGTCACGCTTTTCCTACTGTTTTTCTCTCTCTTTGTTTTGTGCTTTCTCTACTCCATGAGTATTGCTTAATTATGTACAAAAGTTGAACAGACAATTTTGACACCCAGTATTCAACTTCTGGTATTGGATTCTGACAACTGCTCCATCAGTTGAATGTTCACTTTTCTAGTATGGTCTGAAAGAAGAATGGCGTTAGTCCTTTGCCTTGGCTAAAGTCTGTTCTTGTCTCAAATGAGGCTGTAGTTCTTTAAGATGATTTGTGTTGTCTTCTGTATTACAGATTCTGTAAGGATTTTGAATAAAAGCAGTCTTGCTTCATAGTCATAAGCCTTCTAAGGTTTACAGATGTATTCCAATAGTATTTTGCTCCTTCAGTCCTTTATCGATTTGCCCTTCAGAGGACCATCCTGTCCTAAGCTATCTCTGATAAATCTCCTATTTTGTAATTGTTAGTGTTGTTTTCTCCTCGAACTTTTTGTGGAATTTCTTTTAATCTTCTGTGAACATGGCTATCTGTTATTACAGGCCAGGAAAATTACTTTTATGATTCGGTGATAATAGTCAATTTCAACAGGTATCTTTGTCCAACTCTGGAAATCATCACCTTTTTGGAATTGTGCTTTGTTGTTGGAACATAAGCTATCTGATATTCTCAAATCATATTATTGTTGACCTCATATCTTTATACTGGTGTATGTGGGTGGGGTGTTATCTGCCAACAATTTAGCTAAATGTCTTTTTCTTACCATTTTTCCTTTTTTCTTACATCCACAGTCAGGCAGACATAAATGGAAACATTTTCTCCGTGGACGGTTATGGAATGTATGTATTCAAAATTAATTTGGCAGCTGTACAGTTCTCAAGTGGTAGTCCAGTGTGACGTCTGAATCCTTTTGAGGTACTACTTTCCTAGTGTTAACCATGTTCACAAATTCCATATTCATTACAAGATAGGACTCTTCGTAATCTGTATGTCCAGACAATGGTAGTACTTCATGTACTAATTTATTTCAGTCATGTCATACTGCACGTCTTAATATCCACTCCCCAAGCACTAGGTGTGACATTTAATAACTTCGATGTAGCTTGTAGTAAGATGTCACTGGAGAATGGCATAAGTCAAAATTCCAGTTGTGAATAAATACAGTTAATAGCAGTTGAGGCAGAAAATGTTCTCATCTCCATCCTGTGCCAGTCTGAGGATAAAAATTTAATAAAATTTTTATGTATTCCTCTAGCACTTCATCAGATTCTTCTCAACATTGTTCTCAGGACTGTTTTGCTTTCTGCATTGTTCTTGTTACCCTGATTTATTGGTACATGACCATTAATTATTGTGTACTTCTCATCTAAATGTTGAATTATTGCAGGGAGAGAGTCTTTCTGGAGGTAATGAAAAATTTGGTACTGACTGCAAAATAGATTTGCCATTTATGAATGCAGAGCCTAGTTCTGGAGTAGTTTCATGACTTTCTTCCCTGTGTTCTTTGTGAAAAATCTATAGTTCTCTGAATGTGGTATTTTTTCATCTGTGAACATGCTATTTTATAATGCCAATTTTAACTTGTTGTCCATTTACAATGTCTGAAAGTATTTTGAGTCTGCCAATATTTATTAGTGTTTGTATATTTAATGGTCAAAGCGTGTATGTAGTTCTGGGAGTGAACTTATGGTTGGGTTTAGAAGTCACTCCTCATCTCTGCAAGTTGGTCTGGACTGCCCAGTGAACAAAGGCCCAATTGTGTCACTTGCGATGATAGATTCATCTGTCACTTTTCATAATAAAAAAAAAGTGAACGAAAATTTTACACAAGTAGTAGGTGCATGTCAGATTAAAGATGTTTGTGGTCAATTTTCTTTGTGAAGTGTCTAGTAGGAAGTATGGCTACAACCGAATTACTGGCTTGTGTAGATATTTACAGTACTGAAGACAAAGTGAGAAAATGGAGAGTGAATTCTTACTAACATTCTGTTTCATTAACTGCAACTATTTATCATGTCCTCTTTAATGATATTTTCAAGCCTCACTTAAAGCATTTTTTGGACCACTCACATGTTGGTGGGCATTAATAGAATTATATTTACTGTCTCATCAGTTGTAAGTCACAGGCCATTTCTTCAAATATTTCAGGTGGAAACCTCAACAGGATATGCATCTGATAGTACAAGGTACGTTTTCATAATTCACTGCAGAACATTTTGAGAAATATAAATTTTTATTACTTGTGAAAGTACTTAAGGAATAAAATGCACTACTGTAATTATTCAATATTACCGATAAGCAACTTCATTACAATGCAGTATGGTCAGTAATGTTGTTCTCTGCAACAACCATTATGTGACTGTTCCTAGATAAATAGAGCAAATATCTAATATCTGTACAGGAAAATAAAAGTTCAGATGATATGTCAGCAGCTGTGGTGTGCTTAATGCACATCACCACATGAAAATCACTGAAATTCAACCGATTCATCTTGATGGACACAAGCTAATGTCATACTGCAGTAGAACAAGTAAGAAGAAAGGGTGAGTGGCTATATATCCAAAAATTGGAGCTGATTCCCAATCTTTCAGATTAGTGCATATAGTGTTGAACAGCTCTTTCAGTGCTGTACCACAGTGGTGCTCAGGAAACACACAAGCTTTTAGTGGTGACAGTTTATGGGCCACCATCAAGAAGAACCGTAAGTAGCTGGTGCCAGTTTCAGTAAGGTTGTGAAGACTTAACTGGTGAATCCTGATTCTCTTTGTTTCTCCTTTGTCCCGGTGTTCCCTGAAGGCTGACCCATTCATTAAACACATTACAGGTGAGAAGGTAATGATTAATTCCCAGCTCTGCATCAACAGGTAGGGTTCACACATACCCTCTGATACAGGTCAGGCCCAGACAGGGGTGACTGCCTAAGCTGTTACCTTCCCAAATGCCAATTGATCCCTCTGTCAGGAGTTTGGGAGGTGTGACCTGAGGAGTGAAGTCATTTATGGTGGGTGAATCCTCCTTTGAGGGGACCCCCAATTGGAAGGAGCATACCATTGGAGATGTTGGCAATCATGGCTTATTATTTAGCAATGACTCAATCACCATCTTAGTTCGTGTCTACTAAATGTCCTCACAGTATCATGTACCAGAGGTGGTCAGTCCTTTTCTATTGTTAATGCATACATTCTGAAAGTTGCTGTAGCAGTTGCAGACCCTGTGAAATTCTTTTGTCATTTATGTAATACAACTTTGCTTCTGAAGACGTATTGTGATTTCCAAGCCCAACAATTGCTTACAGCATTACTCCTCCAGAGTTATCCTATTTGTGTTGAGGACCATCGTTCACTGAAATCTTCACATGGTGTTCTTTACATTCTGATGCTAGATGGCCTCACTGAGGGAGAAATCCACACTTACCTCTCTAATCATGGCATCACTGTGACCCATTGAGTAATGAAGAAGATGGATGCGAACTTAATGCCCACATGCACTCTTTCTACCGTCTGCTCAAGTAGTGATTGCCTCACAGATTAAGGCAGGCTATGAAGTCATCACGGTCCAACCATGCACTCCAAACCAGATGAGCTCTTACAAGTTTCAACATTATAATAAAACATGTATCCTGTCAAAACATAGCCAAATGCGTTACTCTCAGCAAAGATGTTCATGAGGGCAGCTGTTTGCCTCCTCTCTGCTGTATCAACCGTAATCCCATGAATGTCCAATGGGTCTTAATGATTGAACCATCCATGAGATCTGAGTGAAGGACATCAAACCCCACACTTTAACTTGCAGTTGTTAGCTAGTCAAAATCCATGCATTTTACCATCTGGCATTTACAGTACCAATTTTGCTATGCCATGCATAACGGAGAATATGCCCACCCAGACTTGCAACCTCAAGTTCAGTATTGCAGTAGTGAAATCACCCAGGTCACAGTAGCACCGCCGTCTCCTACAGCTGTGCAACAGGCCTTCAGATCTTTGCCCCTGGTAGCGAAATCACCTGCTACACAACTGTCAGGCTGAAAGGATAAAAGCTGTACTCCTGCAAAGACTTTCTACAGTTAAAACCATAGTCTTCATCTGCCAACTAGAAAGTTCTAAGAAATCAAACAGAAACGAACGGTTTTCTCCTTCCCTGACTTAGAGATCTTCTTCAGTGGTGTTGCCACATATACCCTCACCCGGCTGACCTCCATTTTGCTGGTGCCCACTGCTTACTGGTTTTCTGCCATGGAATTCACAGGCTGACCCAGGGGGGAAGCTAATATGTTTGTAGACCTCATGGAACAGTATTCTGCAGCATCTGCCCCCTGTAGTAGTGGATTTTTGAAGGCTGGCACTCAGCAGCCACCTAGGTGACTAACCATCCTGTGTTCGCTCCTCCCCAATCCCCATTCCCCATTATGACTCTTCTCCAGTGGAACATTCGTGGCATTAGATCTAACAAGGAGGAGTCACAGTTGCTCTTGGAATTGCAGTGTCCACTTGTTTTCTGCTTCCAAGAAAAAAAAATTGTCCTCACAACCCCTTTGATCTCTCATGTTTCCTTCTGGTCCTCTGTGATCTTCCCCCAAGGACAGCATTCCACCTCATGGGGAGCCATGCTGGTCATCCATCTCATTGAACACTCGACTGCTAGCTGTTGCCGTCTACATTTTCCTCCCTCATTTCACCTTTCCTCTTCATAACTTGTACACCCCTCTTTCATTTGCTGTTACTAAGTTGGACGTACTCCAGCTCATTGATCAGCTCCCTCACGCCTTTTTGCTGCTGGGCGACTTTAATGCACACCATCTGCTTTGGTGCTCTGGGAGAACCTGTCCAAGAGGTTCCCTCTTAGCTGACTTCCTGAATCTCTTAGCACTGGAGCACCCACGTTCCTTTCAGATTCCATGCACATTTATTACCATTTGGACCTCTCATTCTGCACTGTCCAGCTCGCTCATCATGTTGAATGACCCATTCCCTCTGATACATACTCAAGTGATCACTTTCTGTGTGCTATCCATTCGCCGACTACTAACTCACCTGAGTGCAAATCCAGTTAGCAGCTTTCCAAGGCCAACTGCAGGCTTTACCCCTCCCTCACTACATTTACACAGCTGTGATGACCACTTAAAGTATCTTCCAAACGTTATCCCTACCGCCGAAGTATGTTCCATACCATGCACTTCATGTTTACTGTAGCATGTTCTGTTCCCTGGTGGACTGAGGCATGCAGCAATGTGGTTTGCTTGCGGAGATGTGCTCTCCACATTTTGAACCATCATTGTGATACATCTGCTGGAGGGCTGGTATCCTCTGTAGTCCATACATCTGGGGCTTCAGCGGCCATCTGCCACATTTACTAGAGGAAATTTTGAAAGACAAAGTTGTCTCAAGGTTTATATGGTTTGGATTTGTCACACACACACACTTATGCAGGAAAACATGATGCCTGAATGCCCGTTGTATCATTGCCTTTGCTGTCCCCATTAACCATGTGGACTCTCCCACCAGGTATCTCATCTCCCTTTTCATCAAGGATTTTACAATCAGTTTCAGTTCTACATCAACCTGTCTCCTAAATTCAGTGACATTAGGTATGCTTTCGTGTGTTTCCAGCCAGTCAACGCTGTACGTCACTGCCCCCTGCTCGTGTATTGGAGGAAAGTAGTTTGCTTTAAATTTAGACCAATTAGGATTAGAGTGAAAGTCAGTACATCAAAGCTTCAAATGATGCAGAGGTTTGCATACTGCTTGTTTTTCAGCAATTTTCAGAAAAAATATCATTCAGAAATATCCTCAGAGGTATGAACTGAAGTCATGGTAGCACCAAACATTGTACAACAGCTGATTCCTTTTGGTGAAGTGACAACACAATTCTTCAGGTGGCCTTAAATCACCAAGAGCTTCATACCCCGAACAACATCTAAATTTACAGTTCCACCTTTTGTGGATTTCCACATTGTCTCATGCAAAGTATCCTACATAAACACACTGTAAAATCTTGTGTTTTAAAATTTTCTGATGAGTTTAAGCAGATCTATGTTTTTAATCCTTCTTTCCAGTACCATTGCTGTGGAAGTTTTTTTTAATGTACAACCCAAGCAATTTTCCGTATTGTAAATACAGGCCTTTACCTATAGTGACGGCCTCCATGGCCATATTACACCTTTTAGTTGCTTGTAATTACTCTTCCCTTTTTTGGGCATTCTGTACTGCTTGAAATATTTCAGCTCTCCTAGCTAATGAAACCAGTGGCTGACAGCCCAGCAAATGTAGGAATCAGAACCTGAATTACTTCACCAGATGTCTTTGGTATTGGTAGGAACCTGGGCGTTTTAACCCATCATTTCCTTCCATGTTTCTGCCTCAAGGCACCTTTTGCTACTGTCACCAATTCTGTAAATATCGCATCGGTTTTTCTTCATCTTTAGCATATAGTGAGTTGTATTCAGTATTGCTTGAAGGTTAGTCCAGTACCCAATTTAAGTTCGAGCAAACATTGCCTTATCAACATCATATGCGGGAATAGGTTGTCCTATATGAATATCCGTCCCTTGACATACCTGCGCAGCCTTATCAATGAGTATTTGGTGTGCAGTATGGTGATCTTTATTTGTAGTGTAGGTGATGATGATGTGCTCTTGCACACATTTTCCAATGTGTTAAAGCCCTTATCGCCATAATCTAGGTGCTATTTCAATTTTGTTCCAGCTCCACAGACATTGTATCCAGAAATACAAAGTTCGCATGGCAGACTCTTGAGAATACCACCTCCAAATTTGTTGACACATTTCCTATCACTCGTGCCACACTACTGCATGGTTTGAGCTTTGATTTTCGTATTGCATAGCAATTTGCGACTGTTCACCCAGCTGTTGAGCTTCGATGAGAAACTAAACCATTTCATCAAAGCCCTGTTCCCTCGACATCTTACGATCTGCTCTATGAGGAACATAACGGGTTTAAAGCTTTCCCATAGTTCATAAGGTTTGTTCTTAATTCTGTGGTGAATAATGCGATTATACTTGTCAATGATCTGTGGCTGTATGTTCAGCCATTTGCACATACGTAGAAGATTACATTGCTTCCACATTCGGTTTTCGATTGTCCAGTTTAACCATTTGGCAGTGCTAGTTTCCAAATGGGAGAATGTTGAGTAGTGATTTATCCAACATCATTCCAATTCTACCTTGATATGCCTATTGTAAAATTTACTTCCATCACATGCTTCAAGGTTGTTGGGAGTCGAGTTAGTCCTGTCTGCAACAATTGTTTAGAAACCTCTCAAACCTCCTTCCCTATCTTTACTTTCAAAGGTGAGGCCCAAGCAAAATTGGAACGTGTGTCTGTGACCATGAGAATGTACTTGAAATCATTATTTCATTTTAAGTAGTCTTGCGTATCTGAGACCAGCCTGCCACGCATAATCCATTCCTTGTATTATCAGAAATATTCTGCATACAGGTCTGTAAAGCTCATGAACAACTCCCTCCACAATTACTCGACGATGCATATTTTTCAAAGCTCAGGTAAGATTGATAATATTTTGCTCATGTGACCAGCATTCTCTTCACCAGCTGAAGTTGTAAACAGTCGTAATCGAGCTATGATTTCATTTAGTTACCATAATTTGTATACTCTAGAGGTAGATTGTTCAGTCTTTCAGGCTAAACTTCGGTTATTTTACCTGCACTATGTGGAGCTGCTACTGCTGGTACAGTTAAAATCCTGTATTTGTCACTATATGAAACTTCCATTCATCCTTTTGGGGTTTTACATGTGTTGGTAATTTGTAATAGTGGACTACATGTTTTTATAGTTTCAGGGTATATTTTTGACATTTGACATTTTCAGAATTGTTAACTGTAAGAGCCTAGGCAATCTTTCAAATTCCTTGTTCCCAATTCTTATGACCTTCTTGGTTAAGCATATTGAGTGCTTACCTACCAAATATGGTTTCGTCCTGATGACCCCATATGTTGTCTTAACTCATCATTGCTACTTCTCCTCCTCCTCCTCCTCCTCCTCCTCCTCCTCCTGTTTCTGCTTATATCTACAGTGCATGACAGTTCTTCCAGCCTGTCAGTTCCTGGCTTAAATGTTACTGAGAGATGCTGGTCTTGTTGCAGTTGACCCAACTTTCACAAAAGTAACTTCTATCACATTGCCTTCCACACCTCTATTTTTAGCATTACACTTTTTCGGCAACATCCTGCTGTATACTAAGGCATTTTTGAGACAATTTACAATCTAAATGTGCTTTGAGACTATGGGTGGTGATGGGAGTAAAGTGCCTTAGCCATCACATTCTTGTTCCACACATACGTTAGTTTTGCATCGACTTCTTTAATTTCTTGCCCGCCGGAGGTTCGAGTCCTCCCTCGGGCATGGGTGTGTGTGTTGTCTTTAGCGTAAGTTAGTTTAAGTAGTTTGTAAGTCTAGGGACCGATGACCCTAGCAGTTTGGTCCCATAGGAATTCACACACACACATCTTTAATTTCTTGTTGACACACAGTTCACATTCCTGTATTAGAGCATTCAACACCTCAACATTCATAGCACCTCCCTTGACAAGACCTTCAGTTCCCTTAATTTAGTGTTGACTGCCTCCATTTTTTTTTTTTTGTCAAATGCATGTGCTTTGCATCCTCTGAATGAATGTACAACACATGTTCAAATTTGTACATAGTGTACAATATACTGACACATGTGCATTTTGGTGCATTGCCTTTTTGAAGGTATTTGTTCAAGTTCCGTTTCTATTGACTCTCATTCAATTTACTAGTTTTATCTGTAACCAGCAAGCTATACTGAGAGTTACTCCAGCAATCCTCACATGTAACAAATTTATTGAGTGGCATGTCATTTCCTACATGTACTTTGAAAATATGCTTTAAATTTAGATAGTCCTGTTCGAAAGTTATAAGATTGATGTATCCCATACAAATAGCTTTGGGAGGCTTAAGTATTTCTCACTGAAATAAAATACGTTGACTTGCATGTGGCGAGCAAATCAGAAATACCTGCAGATATCCTGATTTTCCACTGAGATGTTGCCAAATATGAATATGGTGTTAGTTTTACATTTTCAGGTGGTAGAATGTCGCTGCTTTTGCTGGCTGTTCAGTATGTTACTCCCTTAACGCCATGCAAAATTTCCTGCAGTAGCTGATATTTTGACTGAAACTGAATTTTTGAAAAATACATACATGCTCTAAGTCGTCTCCCACAGGATGTGTCAACAGTGTAAAAACTAGATTATTTTCCGCAGCATGAAGCCCCAATAACCAAAGCATTTCTAATATCAGGAAGTAATGATCCATTTGCCTTGTTCTTCTGGTTTCTACCTTCATCATAGCAGGACCGGTCATTTAAAGACCCTTGTGGTGAGACTGTTTCTTCCACTTGGTTATGGTGGTAACTGTTTATTTACATTGAAATAGAGAGGTTTTATAAACTCTTACTTACAGATGGGTACATAAACAATTGTAATTCAGTGCCCACATCTGGTAATGTTGAATCATACATTTCCACTGCAGTCAATGCACAGAATGCATCAGGGAGTCGAGCTATTATAGTTTCCAATGAATGGAGAGTTTGGCAAGCTATGGACAGTAGATAAGTGCACAATGTGCTGTAGAATTGGAGGATATGTGACTGCCTTCTTTGCCAACACATTAGCTCATCCTGTACTGCATTTCATTAAACTTGAAAGTCTGCTCCTGTAGATCTGTGCTCCTTCTGTGGTGAAATATTTTAACTATATCAACTGACTCCCTACAGAGATGGTATGATCACGTGGTAACAGCAGGGGAGAGCAAACTTTTCTGTGGAACAAGGCCGAAATTAACTTTGACATATTGCGTGGTCAACGTCATTCGTCCAACGAGAATATTATTTTGTCATCACTAAATCAATGGTTTTCAACTGATTCCACTTATTAGAACTCCCTATTCAATATTACACACTCTGACATGCTTACACCCACTGGTATTCAAACAGTAGGTTTGATTGAACAGCATTTTGTTGACACCAGATGCCTGCTGCTGCAATGACTTCACCTTTGCTGCAAGGAAAGCATATAGTGTTCGTTAGAAGCTTATTTGCTCATTTTCTCTGTTCATCAGCATTAATAATTAAACTGGCTCACAACAGGGACTTTGGATGCATGACTTGCATCCTTATCCTTTGATGTTTGTCACAAGTGAGCAAATTATTTATCCATTGCTGTAAGTATATTTTCACGACATCTACTACTATCATAGCTATAATTGTATTATTATTATTATTATTATTTCTCTTTCCTGTCTCAAACGTTATGTCTGGTTAAAAATGGAAAGTGACGTCGACCTTGATCAAGCATGCCTTCCTTTTAACTATACAGTATACATTATATTTCATTTAGGAACTTTCGGGTAATTGAACATATATCAATAATTACAGATTTCTGGATGTAGCTGTTTTCTACATTTGGTTGTAGCTGTATTGCGTTGTACTGGTGGATATTGTTTGGTATGACTCCTGTACTTAATAGTATAATTGCTATGATGTCAACTTTATCCTGATGCCACATGTCTTTGACTTCCTCAGCCAGTTGGATGTATTTTTCAATTTTTTCTCCTGTTTTCTTCTGTATATTTGTTGTATTGGGTATGGATAGTTCGATTAGTTGTGTTAATTTCTTCTTTTTATTGGTGAGTATGATGTTAGGTTTGTTATGTGGTGGTGTTTTATCTGTTATAATGGTTCTGTTCCAGTATAATTTGTATTCATCATTCTGCAGTACATTTTGTGGTGCATACTTGTATGTGGGAATGTGTTGTTTTATTAGTTTATGTGTATGGTAAGTTGTTGATGTATTATTTTTGCTACATTGTCATGTCTTCTGGGGTATTCTGTATTTGCTAGTGTTGTACATCCCCTTGTGATGTGATCTACTGTTTCTATTCGTTGTTCGCAAAGTCTGCATTTATCTGTTGTGGTATCGGGATCTTTAATAATATGCTTGCTGTAATATCTGGTGTTTATTGTTTGATCCTGTATTGCAATCATGAATCCTTCAGTCTCACTGTATATATTACCTTTTCTTAGCCATGTGTTGGATGCGTCTTGATCTTGTAACACTTGCAAGTGAATTATTTTAATTCCCATCTAAAAATTTCAAATCAAATTGGCAGTGACTCAGATTAATCATTATTTTTACCTCATCAGTTCCTTCCTTGTGGTGGAATATTTTAATTTTAAATCACTAACAGTTACTATATATGTAACTTCTTATGCAATTTTATGAATTCTCGCTTATAGTACTGGATTTATGGACACCTAAATATT
This sequence comes from Schistocerca piceifrons, assembly GCF_021461385.2. NCBI lineage: Eukaryota > Metazoa > Arthropoda > Insecta > Orthoptera > Acrididae > Schistocerca > Schistocerca piceifrons. Next base: position 170,913,603 of record NC_060148.1, on the reverse strand, counting down.
ATTTCTTTGTTGTACGTATATCAATATTTAACATTATCCTCATTACTCTTCAGATTGACTCAGTGTGCTGGTGGGTGCTGTGACATACCATGTGAAGAAACTAGTCGCCATAGAGTGGTCCAGGATGAGTTGGTGATAGACATGAAGTCAACACATGAGTTTGGTACCAATACAAAAGATATGACTGTTGATAAGAACTGCTCAGTTGCCACACAATATAACTGTAGTACGAGGGAAAAGGAATTATATGTATATAGCTGTAATTTCTGCCAACAGAGCTTTCCTTCAAAATACAGATTCATAAAGCATGTGTTTATGCACATTGATGGCATGCAACCACCTTCGTATGTTTGTAAGTGGTGTGGTGAAGTATTTCACAGTAATGTTAGTTTGAAAAAACATTTGAGAATGAGTGAGAATCATCATGTCTTAACTGCTGGAAACCATGAAAAATATGGCTATAGTGAAGAGCATCAAAGCAGTATCTTCTCAGATAGTGAGCCAGAAGTTTCTATCGCAGAATACAATGAGCTGAATTCATACAAGGAAATGTGGAAAGCTGCTAGTGACATAGGTAACACACACATGACAAATGATACAGAGGAAACAAATCATTATGGATCTCTATCTACAACTGTTAATGTCAGATCCCAGGGTGATCTACTTACTGCAAACAGAATCCACAAACGTGATATTTGTGGCAAATCTTTTGCTGGTGCAGGCAATCTTAAGAAACATGGATTAATTCACACTAGAAAAAAACCTCACAAATGTAAGATTTGTGGGAAATCTTTTGCTTTCCCAAGCCATCTCAAGAAACACATGGTTCTTCACACTGGAAAGAAACCTCATAAATGTGAGCTTTGTGGACAATCTTTTCCCAGGAGAAGCTCTCTCAATAGACATAAATTAATACACACTGGAAATAAATCCCACAAATGCCAGATTTGTGGGAAATATTTTGCCAGGACAGACGCTCTCAGAAGTCATTCACTAATTCACACTGGAAAAAAATCCAACAAATGCGAGATTTGTGGGAAATCTTTTGCCAGGACAAGCAATCTCAAGGCACACAAATTAATTCACACTGGGAAGAAACCTCATAAATGTGAGATTTGTGGGAAATCTATTGCTTACTCAAGCAGTCTCAAGAAACATTTGTTACTTCACACTGGAAAGAAACCTCATAAATGTGAGATTTGTGGGAAATCTTTTGCTTTCTCATGGGAACTCAAGACACATGTATTTCCTCACACTGGAAAGAAACCTCATAAATGTGAGATTTGTGGGAAATCTTTTGCTTTCTCAAACGGTCTCAAGAAACATGTATTACTTCACACTGGAAAGAAACCTCATAAATGTGAGATTTGTGACAAATCGTTTGCCCTCACACGTTATCTCAAGAAACATGTATTAATTCACACTGAAAAGAAACCTCACAAATGTGAGATTCGTGGGAGATCTTTTGCTAGAGCAGGCAATCTCAAGACACTGAATCATACATGCCAGGAAGAGACCTCACAAAAGTGATGTTTGTGGCAAATCATTCTTAGATCAGCTTATCTCAAGATACATGCATTAGGACACATTGGAAGGGGACCTCACAAATGTGATACCAGTGACAAAAGTTTCACTCAGTTGGGCACTCTCAAGATACATCAGAAAGAAACTACAAGTAAGTGTTAGTTTTTTGTAAATAGGTTTTCCTGGTTGATGCCCTCAAGGTGTGTAAAATAATGGAAGAAGCAAGGGGAGAATAAATTGTAATGCCCGTGAAATAACATACAAATATGGTATAATTGTGAAACAATGTGTACTATAGAGTGGTAACAGATAATGTGACAATATAAAAATCCATATCTGCTGCTTGAGATGTCAAGAAATTGTATTACTAAATACTCGAGAAACATGACTCAAATGTGTTTTTGTCAATAACACTGCTGTTTTTTCCTATAGCTCTTGAGAAAAGAAAATTGTGTATTGTGATAAATCCCTGTTTGTCAGGAATCATAAGTACCATGCAATATTCAGTATAAGGCCAAGGATAGGTGATGACTTGCTGCTTATTATTCCAAACATAGTCATCATGTAGTACTTGTAACTGTGCATTTTAGAAACAGTGACATCAAAAATATATTCATGGCACTTCCTTCACAAAGGCTAGTAAACTCAACACTGGAGAAACATGATTATGACAATTATTTTAGTCAGGTATGTTTTCGCAAGAGATCTGCTGTATGTGAAATGAATAGAGTTTACATTTATGTTCTGTTAGTACTAATCCTGTATTAGTAAGAGTAACAACAAATATAGCAACCTGCTTAATAGCATGTTTGTCCACCTTTGGAACACAATACTTCGACAGTTCTACACGATATGGACTTGGCATGTCATTTATGTGTTTCTGGATGTATGTTGTACCAGTTGCATTCCACACGTTCAGATCAGCTACATGGTGTGATCAAGATGTTAGGTACCATACTACTAACACAACTGTAGAGTTGTTCTGCATATGTGTCATCGGCAGTTATCCTGCTGTAAGATGCCTTCACCGTGGGAGAGCATATCAGGCATGAAGGAATCTATGCAGTAGCAATAACCCACATAGTCGGCAACTCTCATGATGCCTTCAATTACTACCAGATGTCCCAAAGGAGCCTGAGTGACTGTCCCCATAGCATAATGGGCCCACCACGTAGTGCCATTCGCCTAGATGATAGCATATCTGGATGTTGCAACTGACCTGGTGTAACAGGAAATGTCACATATCCTGACAGTTGGCAGTTGACATTAGCATTGACCTTCATTCCAGCATCAATGATCCCTTGCCCACTGCAGTTGCAATTGAACATTTTTGTGGAGCCCCATGTTCAACAATATACATTGATTTGTGGGTTCAAAAACGTCTATGGCTGCTCAAGCATTGTTTTCTGTAATTAGATATGACATATTGCCACATGTCAAGCTTCACAGAGCAGGCAAGCCTCTGACCTGCATGATTTGTAATGGATAGGTGTATTACATGTTTTCATAAGTTTATCAGTTTATCACCTTTAAGCCACTTTCCACAGATGTTCACAAAAGTAGCATAGATCTAGCCTACCAGCTTCACCACTTTTGAGGTGCTTGTTCCCAACTACAATCCCACTGTAACCAGCCCTTTGCTAAAGTCACTTATGTCATTGGATTTATATGTCTGTGACCCATCTAATTGGTAGAACAATTCAATGTTAATTTCTGGTCTGCTTATATACTTGTAATCTGCTTATTGCATCATGTGCATACAACATGGGGCATTCATACTCCTTGCAGGCAGTATTCATGACAGTTTTGCTCACCAGTGCATCTCTACATAAATGGGTCAGATGTTAAAATGTGTAATCTAATAAATTCATTGTTCGTGGTTGCCATGTACACCAGTGCACAATAGCTATATTTTTTTGCGAATTTTTTTGTTTTACTAAGCTCTGTACGTGATAGAGATAATGTAGATAGGTGTTATGCACCAAAGCTCTTAATTATTTTTTCAGCATTCAATACCATGTAAGTTATACACAAAATGAAATAGGTAAACAAACATTAGGTCTTACAATTTGATTCCAGTTATTCGTATACACAAGAACAACACTTGGGAGAGCTCAGAACATGAGTACTAAATATTTCTTGCATTTCATTCAAAGTTGTTTTCAATGTGGATAGTTTCCTTAATTTGTGTAAATAAACATGACGTCTTTGGAAATCTGTATTCATGCTTTATTTTTAGTTTCAGAACGATTGTTTTTATTTTTGATTTCCGACCTGTTTGTTATTGGTGAAAGTGGGTTAGTATGTCAACTACACGTGTAACAACTGGAGATAGTTAAAAGTAAGTGATTGGCACTGTTCCGTTTTGCTACACTTCAGCTGTGACAATTTGTAGTGATGTGATTACATTTTATTCTATCTTTCTCATGATGGGACATCCACAACTGCTGTATAGATTACTCATAATAGGCAACATCCACATACCATTGTATTAAATATTATTTTCCAATGAAAGGAAAGAAAAGCCATGTTTCTGGACAATAGGCTTATATTCTGATGAATCTGAAAATACACTACTAAGTGTGGCGAGTATACATATCATTAATGTCTAAGAAAAACAGTAAAATTTGTAGTAACGTGTTTCAAAAGGTACACAATATGGACTGAATATCTATTTGTGTGAGCTAAAGATGGTTCATGTAGCATTTGTCTGGTACACGAGATGTAAGCAGAAAATGAACATCTTCAGTGGTTGTGTGGAAAACTAGGCAAAGAACTGAGTCTACATAAACACAATAGATACCCATAAATTAAGAGTGTAACAGCACCTAATAAAATCATAACCTAAGCTTATCATCACAGAATAAACTATTGTACTAGAATGGTCAAGGATAAGTCAATTTTAGGATGTGGATTCAATACAAAAGGAGGTTTAGCTCAATAATATTTAGAAGATTCATTATTTTTCCTATAATCTGCAGTTTGTAGTACAAAAGTTAAAATTGCAAAGTTATTGAAGGATACATTAAAACTGATAATATACTCATAATAAACTAATATCCTTAAGAAACTGTAACATTATCGTTGTTTTATTAAATGTTATTTCATGTACTTAATTGATATTGATTCTTAAGTAATGTCATTGGTTCGGTCCTTAGCTAAGTGGAATGTAATGCTCTCACATGTTGCAAAATGACAAAATTACACAATAGAAACAAACTAATACATATCAGCATCTCATCTCCTAATGTTTAGTTGTAAATGAGTCATGACTGAATTTTGCCAGGATCCAAAATCCACTTAAATATTAAATTACCCAACGGCTGCTGCTCGTGCACCACGTGATCTGAATGGTTCACAATATCTTTGATTACATATGATCCATACAACCATTCTGAGGACAAGTACAGTGACTGGAAGAGAGATGACACTGGGTCAACCACTCTGTATAGGTATTCCAGCTTACTCCTCTGTGATGTGTGCAGTGCCGTGGTCAATGGTAACTTGCAATTTTCCAAAGCTAGTATTCATGAGTGGTTTGTAGAAAGTGTGTGTGTGTGTGTGTGTGTGTGTGTGTGTGTGTGTGTGTGTGTGTGTGTGTGGGCAGGCTGTTGGTTGGGTGCCACCACGAAAGGTGTTTCAGGCAAATTAGCAGAAAAGTTCAAAGCTGTAGCATGTGTAAGTTAAATGATCAGATAACCTAATGGTGGGTGTGATGCATATGTAATAAGAATGTTGAATAAAAGTCTACCATCAGAGAAACTCAATAAGTCTGAAGTGTTAATGCATGGTCACAGCAGAGAACTGCTACTATAGTTGACTGTGCTATCAAATATGGTAATCTGTTCCCAATGGGCCTAAACAAAAATTTGTACATTACCTCAACAGTGTGAGAGCAAGGGAATTCTTTAGTTTCCTCTAAAATCAATTCAGTTTCACATTTAATGACACTAGTGCAGAGTAATAAGGTAGGATGCTTGTAATATTGTTAAAGCACAGATGAATCTCTAAGTACATGACAGTGTGATGGGACACCCCTTGCAAACAATCAGAATGTCAGTTTGCCAAACATGGCATTCATAATTAGGTACACAGGTGACAGGGAAAGAGGTGATAACACTCAAATCGGCAACTGGTGTAAGTTACAGACAAGGATATCTGTATATTTAACACATCTATAGACGATGACAGTTGTACAATAGCAGCAGTGCAATAATACGGCAAGGGTGACACATGGAGTACATCATTTGCATGTGTACTGATGCATGAAATGAAGTACTAGTTATGGTTTGCTGGAAGGTTTCAGTGGGCACTAAGTTAGGGCTGAGTCTCTGTTGCAGTCTTGGCTGAATGGTAGTGTGCAGGGTATTAACATGCAACTGTTTTGTGGGTGTTACACAACAAGATCTGTAAGGCTTTGGTTACTTCCAAAGTAGCAGTCAGTTTGCACAGTTCCGTATGTATTAAGTCACGCAGGGTCGCGTTTTTAAGTTCTTTATATTGCAGTATTAGCACAGTGGCTGTATTATGAATTTGTCAGTTGGTAGCCAAAATGTTGGCTTCAGTGTGATTGAGCTGCACATGCCAGCATACTAGGATTTCGTGATACAGCATAACAAAGAATGAAGCTCGCAGGAGCTTTATCACAGCGATAAGCATTAGTCCGAGCAGGGATACCAAATTTGTTTTCAGCACAGCTGCACTTCCATTAAAACCAAACTCGCATAGCATTGTGGAGTGGTACTGTGACTGGTTGTTCACAGAATGAACAGTGTGTGTAATTCAGTGAAGGAGCATTAAATCGGAGTGAAAATACAGAGATGGTAGTACATATTGTCTGGTTGTTTCTGCTTACATACTGCAAGAGTTAGCACTCATGTAGAGGCAATTGCAACAGAGTACAAAGGTTCAATGGATTTGCAGTCAAAATGATTGATCAGCAGTATTTATAGCCTGGCACAGGTGCTAGTTATCTTGAAACTTTGCATAAGTTGGTCGTTTATTATTCTTTCGAAAAAATAGTGATGGTTTATGTTAAGTGGGGCTGAATGTTGAGAGGACTGAATACACAGCCAGTTGTTTTTGGCATGGTGTTAGAAAGAACACAAGACGTTATAGCCTGGTATATTTCAGAATTAGGTCAACATTTGGCCAAAGTGTGTGATTTACTGTAGTTGTGCTAATTCTATACTTTGTTAGGAAACCAAATGTGAGTTTCTATCCCCACTTTCCTGAAAATCTAGAGAGAATGAAACCATATTCTGGAAGTGTCCATTATGTAAACTGGCATGAATATGGAGATGTTAGATTTAGGACAAGAATATCACAATAGGAGGCAGTAGACCTACCCAGTAGTGATAACTTCCTTGGTGAGCTATGGGAAAGAATAGAGGGCTTAGCTATTAGGGAAATGGCCAAACCAGCTTCAATTGTCTGTAACGAAATTAAAGTTGAGACTATTCGTTACATTTATAATTATAATGAATTAAAATATAACGGATGGTGCAATAAGTATAGGAGGTGAACTAGGAAGGGAATCACAATCAACTGTCTAGGCTCATGATGTTTCAAGCAAACTGGCATGTTGTGCGCCACACAGGATAGCCTATGTAATGAACTGAAAACAGGTGTTCACAATAGTCAATTTTTGAAAAGGACTGTAGTCTTGTGACTGTTGAGGGAGCTAACTGGTCCATACCAGTCCTAATTAAATTAGGTGGTAAATACAGATGGCAGAACATGACAATATGAATTGGAAAACAGAAATACATTAACAGGAAAAGAGGTGACATCATGCACTACAATTACTGAAACTTACATTTAATCATAAAGAGAAGCAAAAGGAAGGGCAGGAGCTTGTTAGTAGATGAATCGGACGTTTTTCGTCATCTCGTCAGCCTATCAAGGTGTAATGAACCTACGAGTGGTAGGAATCGAAGTGAGTGTGCCCCTGGCATACACGATTTGTGTCATGAAGCCATAGAAGATTATTCTGCTGCTATAAAAGTATGTCAAAGCTAAAGGTGGTAAAGGAAGGTGAAATGAGCAGAAACGCCTATAGATACGCGAGATAAGTGAGTTTAAAGAGGGTAAGCATTTAAAGTTTTTCTCAGTGATGCAGTGCTGGCAAATAGTACATTAACTTTTTAGGTGTGTAAGGCACTGGGGTGGGTCCAACGGTATAGCTATTTAGAGTGTACTATGTGTGAATGCAAAATGTGGTACGTATCAGTGGAAATGAAAGGATCACAAAATTAACCTGTATCAGTAATGTATCCAGATACACAGATATTTTGGTTAGTGACACATGGCGAAGCACAGAGCAGTTGAACAGTTTGCATGAAGCATTCAAAATCTTTCCATAAACGGAATTGTGATCATCAGATGAGTTTGCATTTACGTCATCAAAATAGCAGAGCCTAACTGGCAGGTAAAACACTTTACTGGAGGGACAAATGCACAAAATTGTGGGTTAGTGTGTATTTAATTAGAGTATGAGCGTAATTTATAACATTGGTGGTGACCACATTGGTAAAAGACTTCATTATTCATATTTCTTCTTGAAGCAGTGAGCAAGGCTGAAATTGGTGTGATGCTAGGTGCATCGGCTAGGAACTGCTTGGGAAATGTGGTTCTGTTCTGCTGAATGCCTCATTTTATTCGGTGGAGGAAGTAGATAATGTCTGAGATCCCTTCTCGCACAATGGCGTCCAGTAATGTAGGAGAAGTGTTCATAAGCATCAAATGGAGGTTCCATTATTATAAAAATATAGATCAGTGTTCAAACTGCAAACAATATGAAACATTATTGCCTGTGTATACATAGTATTCAAAGCAGTGTAATGGTAGGTGAAACACTGAGTCAAAATAACACAGTAGTGTAGCAATTGAAGATAGTTATGCACTCAGGGAACACACTGCTAATTGTCTAAGAGCGAACGTTGTGTTTCATAGATGTTTGAGTTGGGTGCGAGTGATTGGAGCCACTACAACCCTAGTTGAGGTACTGTAGTTCTCAGTGTGCAAGTAGGTTACGCATGTTTTTGTGTGACATCAAGATGACAGATGGTAGAATGGACCATAGTACAAAGACGAATCAGAAATAAGGGACATGACTAGACAAGGGTCTCTTTGATCGCTAATCGCTCCATGTTATGCCCCTGGAGGAACCAGAAGGCCCAACAACATCCTCCTGTCTCATCTGCGTGGGGTAGATGTTAAAAGACACTAACTGCCTGTCTAGCGAGTCCCATTGGTTCCTGTCAAATACAAATTGTTGAGCAGTTAATAATATGGAATAAACAGGAGGGCTGTACATCGAGCAAGGCATGTCACATTTCTCACACTATATCGTTGTTTAATGGGCTTACATCCTTACGTTAAATGTAAGTGGTTGTAAGAGAGAGCAGTGCTATTATCTTTCAGATTATGATGCACACAGGATGCAGTTCTAAACTAGATGGAATTACCTTTGTGGGTGTTGCAATTGAAACATGCCATATGAATATCTTAAAAGAATGATCAAGGTTCCAGATAGTTCTCTTTGGGAGTGGTAAGTCCATAATTAACAGAGCATACATATTCCAATTGCCAAGATGATGTCAATAAATCATATATAGAATTAGTGGGGGCCAAGACGAAGTGCTTAGCGGTATTCCTGTCACTGCTCAAACACTTACTGTGCCAAATCATTCCTCTAGAAAATAACACTGGCTCCTTGCTTAACTAACCAATTGAGACGGCACATACCAGGCAGTAAATCTCTGGGGAATAGCTAAAGCGGACACTGTACCAAGGTAGCAGTGAAAACTCTGTACTATTGGCTGGAATAGTGAAACGGAACTATGAATGCTATGGTACTAAGAGAGTGACATGGGCAAGATTTTTTCAGACATGTCCTTTCTTAATGGAAGAAGGATAACAGAACAGATTCAGGGACATGGTAGCAGGGACAGGAATAACAGGGAAGGTTAAGAAGCTAACTGCAATGATGTGTGACTACAGAATTTCTCCAGAAGTAGAGGATGACTGTTCGTCACGCATTAGCAGTAGTGTAAGAAACCATGTCATTGAAAAGTTGTCCCTATTCCTCCTTGTTTACTGAGAATGAGAACCAATGGCTCTACATGGATTTTTTAACAGATAACCAGGTTAAAAGAGGCTAGCATAATCCTCAGTATGATGTGCCAGCACTATTGGACTAACGGCAAAATGGTACAAGCATGGATCCATGCATAAATTTATTCATATCTGCGGGGTTGTATCAAAATTATGTCCACTTGGACGTTAACCATTTGTAATACAGGCAGATACCACCAGGTCTTGTGGGAACAACTTGTTTTAACTTTGACTAGACATCTGAATAGTGGTAGATGCAGTAGAAGCGCAACTACAATTAAGAAATACTACTATATTACTTGGCCAGAGTTCATGCAGTGTAGTTCACGATACCAAAAGTGGATGGAGAGATAACATATATCACTGCAGTGCGCGTAATAAATAAGTTTTCCCTGGAGTTACCCATAGAAGAAAGAAATAAAATCATTATTGCATAAGAATGATGCACATTGACTGATCAAGAGTATTTCAAATGAAATACTGTGTTGAAGCTTAAAGGAAGATAATCTACCACATACTAGTACCAACCATAGATTCCCTATATTTTTAACATGCTGGATTTAGGGTCTCGACATGTAACAGTATCTTCTGACAATGGACTTACCTATTACGTTAAGGACTTCACATTTGAAGTCTATTGTAAATTAGGTGGAAAATCGAGGAAAGTGTAGTTTTTAAAGGAGTAATACATTTCCTATAATGACATATGGCCAAATTCGTAACCATAAATCGCTTGTTTCACCAGATCAATCCACGTGAGTTATGATACATTTCACCGCTTATTACGAAGACGAGAACTTATTCTTGTAGTGTTATACATTACATACAAAGAATATAGATTATGTGATGTGCAAAGATGCTGCCAAACAGCAACGTATGCCACACTATATGCATGCATTGGCCTGACTACCAGTAAAATGTTGCAGAGCAAGTTATTCTTTGTCTACAAGTGGTTAACACAACTTCCAGATAATAATGTTTTATACAACATAACTTCCCAGTACTGTATACTACGAGAGTCTTGGGTAATTTCAAATAGCTGTGGTTCGCATATTTTAGGCGAGTTTGTCAAGTACATGATATCTGTAGGTTACTCATTGCATGAATTAGTCTTTAGTGTTAACTCCAAACACTTGATATAGAGGTCCTCTGGTTGTTGCAAATTTGGTTACTATTGTTGTTGTGGTCTTCAGTCCTGAGACTGGTTTGATGCAGCTCTCCATGCTACCCTATCATGTGCAAGTTTCTTCATCTCCCAGTACCTACTGCAACCTACATCCTTCTGAATCTGCTTAGTGTATTCATCTCTTGGTCTCTCTATACGATTTTTACCCTCCACGCTACCCTCCAATACTAAATTTGTGATCCCTTGATGCCTCAGAACATGTCCTACCAACCTGTCCCTTCTTCTCGTCAAGTTGTGCCACAAACTCCTCTTCTCCCCAATTCTATTCAATACCTCCTCATTAGTTATGTGATCTACCCATCTCATTTTCAGCATTCTTCTGTAGCACCACATTTATCGTCCATGTTTCACTTCCATATGGCTGCACTCCATTCGAATACTTTCAAAAACGGCTTCCTGACACTTAAATCTGTACTCGATGTTAACAAATTTCTCTTCTTGAGAAACGATTTCCTTGCCATTGCCAGTCTACATTTTATATCTTCTCTACTTCGACCATCATCAGTTATTTTGCTCCCCAAATAGCAAAACTCCTTTACTACTTTAAGTGTCTCATTTCCTAATCTAATTCCCTCAGCATCGCCCGACTAAATTCGGCTACATTTCATTATCCTCGTTTTACTTTTGTTGATGTTCATCTTATATCCTCCTTTCAAGACACTGTCTATTCCGTTCAACTGCTCTTCCAAGTCCTTTGCTGTCTCTGACAGAATTACAATGTCAGCGGCGAACCTCAACGTTTTTATTTCTTCTCCATGGATTTTAATACCTACTCCGAATTTTTCTTTTATTTCCTTTACTGCTTGCTCAATATCCAGATTGAATAACATTGGGGAGAGGTTACAACCCTGTCTCACTCCCTTCCCAACCACTGCTTCCCTTTCATGTCCCTCCACTCTTATAACTGCCATCATGTTTCTGTACAAATTGTAAATAGGCTTTCGCTCCCTGTATTTTACCCTTGCCACCTTTAGAATTTAAAAGAGTATTCCAGTCAACATTGTCAAAAGCTTTCTCTAAGTCTACAAATGCTAGAAACGTAGGTTTTCCTTTCCTTAATCTTTCTTCTAAGATAAGTCGTAAGGTCAGTATTGCCTCATGTGTTCCAATATTTCTATGGAATCCAAACCGATCTTCCCTGAGCTCGGCTTCTACCAGTTTTTCCATTCGTCTGTAAAGAATTCGTGTTAGTATTTTGCAGGTGTGACTTATTAAACTGATAGTTCTGTAATTTTCACATCTGTCGACACCTGCTTTCTATGGGATTGGAGTTATTATATTCTTCTTGAAGTCTGAGGGTATTTCGCCTGTCTCATACATCTTGCTCACCAGATGGTAGAGTTTTGTCAGGACTGGCTCTCCCAAGACCGTCAGTTGTTCTAATGGAATGTTGTCTACTCCTGAGGCCTTGTTTCAACTTAGGTCTTTCAGTGCTCTGTCAAACTCTTGACACCGTATCGTATCTCCCATTTCATCTTCATCTACATTCTCTTCCATTTCCATAATATTGTCCTCAAGTACATCGCCCTTGCATAGACCCTCTATATACTCCTTCCACCTTTCTGCTTTCCCTTCTTTGGTTAGACCTTGGTTTCCATCAAAGTTCTTGATATTCATGCAAGTGGTTCTCCTTTCTCCAAAGGTCTCTTTAATTTTCCTGTACGTAGTATCTATCTTACCCCTAGTGAGATAAGCCTCTACATCCTTACATTTGTCCTCTAGCCATCCCTGCTTAGCCATTTTCCGCTTCCTGTCACTCATTTTTGAGACGTTTGTATTCCTTTTTGCCTGCTTCATTTACTGCATTTTTATATTTTCTCCTTTCATCAATTGAATTCAAAATTTCTTCTGTTACCCAGGGAGTTTTACTAGCCCTCGTCTTTTTACCTACTTGATCCTCTGCTGCCTTCACTATTTCATCCCTAAAGCTACTACTGTACTTCTTTCCCCCATTCCTGTCAATTGTTCCCTTATGCTCTCCCTGAAACTCTGTACAACCTCTGGTTTAGTCAGTTTCTCCAGGTCCCATCTCCTTAAATTCCCACCTTTTTGAAGTTTCTTCTGTTTTAATCTACAGTTCTTAACCAATAGATTGTGGCCAGAATCCACATCTTCCCCTGGAAATGTCTTACATTTTAAAACCTGGTTCCTAAATCTCTGTCTTACCATTATATAATCAATCTGATACCTTTTATTATCTCCGGGATTCTCCATGTATACAACCCTCTTTTATGATTCTTGAACCAAGTGTTAGCTATGATGAAGTTGTGGTCTGTGCAAAATTCTACCAGATGGCTTCCTCTTTCATTTCTTACCCCCAACCCACACTCACCTACTACGTTTCCTTCTCTCCCTTTTCCTACTCTCTTATTCCAGTCACCCATCACTATTAAATTTTCGTCCCCCTTCACTACCTGAATAATTTCTTTTATCTCATCATACATTTCTTCAATTTCTTCATCATCTGCAGAGCTAGTTGGCTTATAAACTTGTACTATTGTAGTAGGTGTGGGCTTCGTGTCTATCTTGGCCACAATAATGCGTTCACTGTGCTGTTTGTTGTAGCTTACCCACACTCCTATTTTTTTATTCATTATTAAACCTACTCCTGGATTACCCCTATTTGATTTTGTATTTATAACCCTGTATTCACCTGACCTAAAGTCTTGTTCCTCCTGCCACCGAACTTCACTAATTCCCACTATATCTAACTTCAACCTATCCATTTCCCTTTTTAAATTTTCTAACCTACCTGCTCGATTAAGGGATCCGACATTCCACGCTCTGATCCGTAGAACGCCAGTTTTCTTTCTCCTGATAACGACGTCCTCATGATTAGTCCCCGCCCAGAGATCGAAATTGGGGACTATTTTACCTCTGGAATATTTTACCCAACAGGACGGCATCATCATTTAACCATACAGTAAAGCTGCATGCCCTCGGGAAGAATAACGGCTGTAGTTTCCCCTTGCTTTCAGCCGTTCGCAGTACCAGCACAGCATGGCCGTTTTGGTTATTGTTACAGGGTCAGATCAGTCAATCATCCAGACTGCTGCCCCTGCAGTTACTGAAAAGGCTGCTGCCCATCTTCAGGAACCACACGTTTGTCTGGCCTCTCAACAGATACCCCTCCGTTGTGGTTGCACCTACGGTACGGCCATCCGTATCGCTGAGGCACGCAAGCCTCCTCATCAATGGCAAGGTCCATGGTTCATGGGGGGAGATTGGTTCCTAACTGTTATATAAATGAATGCACTTATCTGTTGTCTGTTCATGTATTTAATTAAGACGTTTACGTGAAACTTCCTGGCAGATTAAAACTGTGTGCCCGACCGAGACTCGAACTCGGGACCTTTGCCTTTCGCGGGCAAGTGCTCTACCAACTGAGATACCGAAGCACGACTCACGCCCGGTACCCACTGCTTTACTTCTGTCAGTATCTCGTCTCCTACCTTCCAAACTTTACAGAAGCTCTCCCGCGAACCTTGCAGATCTAGCACTCCTGAAAGAAAGGATATAGCGGAGACTTGGCTTAGCCACAGCCTGGGGGATGTTTCCAGAATGAGGTTTTCACTCTGCAGCGGAGTGTGCGCTGATATGAAACTTCCTGGCAGATTAAAACTGTGTGCTCGACTGAGACTCGAACTCGGGACATTTGTTGGTAGAGCACTTGCCCGTGAAAGGCAAAGGTCCCGAGTTCGAGTCTCTGTCGGGCACACAGTTTTAATCTGCCAGAAAGTTTCATATCAGCGCACACTCCACTGCAGAGTGAAAATCTCATTCAAGAAGTTTACTTGCCTGTTGTGGACAAGAGAACTATGAATTCTAAATAAAATTTTGATAGTAAAGTGGAAATATGATAATAAGTGAAAATTTGGTGTATGTTTTTTTTCGTACGAAGCTCGGCAAAAGAAAAATATTTATTGCTGTAAAGAAAACATTCGAAGAAAATGGCTCTGAGCACTATGGGACTTAACTTCTGAGGTCATCAGTCCCCTAGAACTTAGAACTACTTAAATCTAACTAATCTAAGGACATCACACACATCCATGTGTGAGGCAGGATTCGAACCTGCGACCGTAGCGGTCGCACAGTTCCAGACTGTAGCGCATAGAACCGCTTGGTGTATATGACTATTTTACGCAGAAGTTACATAGGCGACCTACCTGTCCCAGTCACTGAGTGGTTTATGTAGTAAGACAAAATCCTAACTGTTGTTTGATGTACACATTGGAGGTGGGTATTACCTGTTGGATGGAAAGGAGTGTTTCTCAGTTGTTTGGTTCGTAGTAATTTGTACACTTGTAAAAACAGGATGTACATAAAATTAATCCTCTGTTCAGTCAAAATATGATCAGAACTTCTGAATGATAGAACTTAACTATTGACAAAGGCACTTGTTGCTGTTTCTGTAGTCATATTTGCAACTTGTACTATAATTACATATTTAGGAAAAGATCAGTGATAGGTAGGATATATTTATTATTTTATGTGGTCTGTGACAACGGTCTGACAAAGTCTAAGACAACATTCAGAAATGGTGTTGTAATGTCTGTAGCGCCTAGACGTGTTTGCAAGGCAATTTAAGTTCATGGTAGGGCCACAAGGCAAGTAGTTTATTATGTCCTTCTGAACATCAGTCTGTCTATCTTCCCATCAATACCGTGTGTCTTTTCTGGCATTCATGGCTTTTTGTCCATTAAGACACACCTGCAAACTGTCATGATACTGAGCTATTATACATGCTTGCAACTCTTTCTGCAATGATGACTCTGTTGCTCAGGGGGATTTATGTGGCATAGGATATAATGAACTGTGACAAAATGTGGAAGATAATTGTACCAGTGACACTGTACGTCTCTCAGTTCTTCTATTAAAACATTGTCAGTCTGAATCATTTTGACCTTATGGCTCAGTGCATCAGCATTCGGGTGTGAGCAGCCTGGTTTGTGGCATACGTCATAATCCTATTTCAATACTTTTAATGCCCAACGAGTCAAATGACTGTTGGGGTCCTTTAAACTGAGCGTCTACAAAATAGCAGTATAATCAGAGACCACAGAGAATTTTCTTCTATGGAAATAACATCTGAAATAATTGACTCCGAATTTAAGTGCTAGCAACTATTCTTGACAAAGAACAGCACTGATAGCATATTTGAGGTGTCTGTTAAAAGGATAAAAGGCTTTTCATAATCAGTATATTACTACTGTGAACCTCTCAAATCATATTTAAGTTTCCTCATAGCCATTTCAAATCCCTCTGTCCACTTAAGCACTATACCTTACTTTAACAACTCCGTCGGCTGTCATAGCATAATCCTTTACCAAAGATGGTAATAACTAGTGAGGCCAAGAAAGGTTGCATCTCTTTAATGACAGTGAGCCTGGAAGAGTCTTAACTGCTTTGGTTAGCAGTGGATCTGTCTTAACCTCATCTCAACTGATAATATGTCCCAAGTTAACCTTTGACTGTGCAGAACAAAAGCTTTAAATTCAAATGTGTGTACTGTAACCTTGATACAATGTACCTCCATCTCACCAAACGTTCCTCAGTACTCCTTGAAAATATGATACCAGCAAAATACACAAAAGACGTTGTAGGCTTTAATCATCTTAATAACAAGTCAGCGAACCTTTGGAAAGTGACAGGCGCATTTATAAGGCTGAAAGGCATGTGTAAAAACTCATACAACCTTCATGGAACCACAAATGCGTTTTTTTTAGGTATTCTGGTGCAATCGGAATTTGGTGGTAATTAGAATATGTGTAAAAGGTAGTAAAACACCTATAGTTTCCCAGTCTGTCCAATGTTTCTTCGATGTGTGATAGAGGGTAAGTATCAATGGTAGTTACCTTGTTTTCTTCTTGTACGTTAATGCATATGCGATAGGGTTTTTGGGTACCACAGTGGTAGGGACCAAGCAGGGGTTCACAGAGGATTGATCTATCCCTGCAGCCAACTGTTGTTGTGCAATATCCTGAACAACAGATTGTAGATAAAATAGGAATCCGTCCAGTTCCGAGCCAGTCTAGTTTCTAAGCAATTGACCTAATGTCTTCGGTTTGAATTTCGTGTTGTACAATGTCAGTGTTTCTCTGCCTCATGATGACTGGGTGTTGTGTGTTGTCCTTAGGTTAGTTAGGTTTAAGTAGTTCTCAGTTCTAGGGGACTGATGACCATAGATGTTAAGTCCCATTGTGCTCAGAGCCATTTGAACCATTCGAACAACGTCAGTGACTGGCATATACTGCGGTTTCTCGAATAACCAAGCATGTTCCTTTAATACCGAGTACAAAAGATTTCACTGACACTGGCAAATGTGCTAACTTTTCATAAGCCTGATTTTTAAGTAAGGTCGTTACTGTGCAAACTCTTCTTCTGTCAGTTGCTTCCTGCTCTAACACTTTCTTATTTTCACTCTGAAATTCTTCCTCTACAACTTCCTGAGCACCAGTAAATATTGTTCCGTGTGTCATCTCTATATCTCCTTACCGAAAGTCATCAGTAAGTACTGGAGCACAAAACTTTTTTACCAGTATCTCTATTTTATTTACACTTCTCACATGAATCAATGACCTGTAGAGAACATTGTTTAGACAGAGTGTATCAACGAGAAAGTCCACTCTAGGCAGCATTTGGTAGTCTGTCCTGTGCCACCGCTGATTGTTACCAGTTGTTTAAATTTCAAATGCCCATGTATGTGGTTCTGTTGCAGGTTGTGGAAGAGGCCTCATTCCACAAATTCCTAGCGATTGAGGGTCGCGAGTTCCACCGAAATACTTGCCTCGCTGATTCGAACAATATGCGTCCCATAATCTACCAACACTGAAATGACACTGAATGACACTGAAATCCCTTCTGCGTCTTCTCCCAACTTTCCTAACAAAACCATAGTTCTTACCATGCATCTGCAGGTTTACAAAACATATTCCTGTGGCAGTGTTACTTCTTCTCTTAATCCACTAATGTAACAGTGCAACGATTTAACTGCACTCTTATCATTAAGAGAAACAAATAATGCTCTAATTTGTGTCCCTGTATCTACTGACACTTCGACATCTCTTCCTCTGATATTGGCCTCTAAAATTATGCTACCCACCTCATTTACACTTTAGTCTTGGGCTGGATACATTACCCACGTTACGTGGACGATGGGTGGTGGGGCCTGATTCCTGACCATTTCCCCTGCGTGTACTCACATTTTGTCTGTGATCACGTGGAGAATTCCGCTATTGTAGATTCTGTCTCTGATGTTTTTGGCAGGCAGTACTTGTATATCAGTGGTTGGAATTCGTGTCATTTACAAAAATGTGGCGCAGCTTATTGCTTTGCGACAGAGAAGAGACGAGCTTCGCAGCCACCTTGCAAAAAAGAGTCAATCTTACTGCTTCATGTCGTGAAGTAGGTGAGGCCACCTTCACTTCACTACATATCTGCAGATTTATTCCACATATGAAAACACCAATTGTTCTTGCTCTAGCTACCTCAATTAACATGTCATTACATGTGGCATCCCACCCTAACACATATGTGCCACCCAAGACAGCTCGTATTTGATCAGCAAAATCTTCATTTAGCTTGTGCCTTAAAGTGGATAAATGGTCTCTGTAGTAGCTGACTTCTCATTTGTCAGAATAGTGCTCTGCCAGGTCGTAGGCCTGGGCTTCACAGAAAGGTAATTAAAAAGATTACCAAGGGCTGTCCTGAAAGTTCCGTAAGTGGTCTACTGGTTTGGGATCTTAGTATTGAACTCCGTTACATCTGGGGCAGATGCTATTGAAGGTGTTGTCGCATACGCAGGTGACATCCTAGTAGGTGTGTCTGCAGACTCCAGGGCAAGACTTAAAGCAAAGGCTAGCGATGTGCTTGCTCAGATGCAACGTCAGTGCAAGAGCAACAACTGACTATAGCTGTTCATAAAATCACATACATATTTCTGAAACGAAGGCTTTCTCCTAACAGGAATCCTTCCCTGAGGCTTGACGGAATACCTGCAAAATGCATCACTGCTAGTAGATATTTACGCTTTCTTCTAGTCGAGGAAAGAAACTGTTTAGATCACTAAAAATCTGTTACTCAGATTGCGGCTAAAATTATGCATATTATTGCCTATGCTTGGAGTGCGGACTATAAATTATCATGTCATGTGGTGTGGTCATATCACGAAGCTAACTTCGGCACTATTATGGACTTCACTGCCAGCATCTTGACAAATCATCTTAGACTAGAGAGCAACAAAACAATACTGCGACGAATTCAGTACAGCATACTTCTGCAGCTCGCTGTGTCTTTCGCACTACACCTGTAGAGGGTTTATTGGCGATAATCGGATACGTCTGATGGGTGTCGTGATACGTTACAGGGCAGCGCTGTTTTGGTTAGGGTGTGAGCAATATGATCATGTGTGTGAGATCGCAGGAATGCACATTACTGATAAAAGACATTTATGAGCCTGAGTGTTAGATGAATAGCAGTCTGATTCGGACACTAGGAGCACTACAAGGAGTGTTTAACGCATATTGTCAAGCATCATGAACATATTCAAATTGCACGAGGAGGTATGGGGCACGAGGTCGAGGTTGAGGGCACGGTCTGTATCCCAAACGTCTGCACTGTGTGGGATGTAGAAACACACGAATCTGTGAATGTAGAAAGGAAGATTATGGTGATCATGTCGTTCTCAGATGTCCCCTATTTCAGGTAAAGAGAGATTGCAGAAAATTAGACTGCAATCTGCAAACAATTGCATGCGACCAAAATTTTTAGGTCTAAAGTCAGTATGATAGCGCATCAGATATAGAAAAGGCAACTGCTTAACTTTCAGTCTACAAGATCAAGTGGACGTTCTGAGTATCAAAATAATGTCAACAGTTGACAAAAAGCATTTTCTCAATTATAGATAATAATAGGCACATACAAATGTAATTAAGGGACCACCCACACGGCTATGCATTGACATGAGGATTGTTGAGTCATGCACATACCAATGCGGGTGATGTAGAATAGTGTAGCAACGATAGATTCAGAAGTAGGTGTAGCTGTAGTTAGTTGGCAAACCTGACGTTCTTAAGACAGAAGTCATTCGCTTGGATCTTGTGTTAATTCCCATTAATTTCATTTTTTTAAAAAAAATTCTTATTTTTCAACTGTTCTGTTTCAGTTCTACGTTAATATTACCAATGGTTGCTGGTTACATTATTTACTACTACATACATAATATGAAACAATGTGTGTCACCATTATTAACGAATATGTACGACCTGTGTAGAGTTTCCAGAAAACAGATCTAAAATTCGTAGTAATGAACTGAATTGAAATGAATTGTTTGAAATTTTATTTCATCTTATAATGCATCAACATATTCCATGTACTTATGTCTGTCATATGACAATTTTAACCTCACTATGTTTAGCAAAATTTCATTCGGCCAAGTCCAAAGATGCCACAGATCGTGAACATTCTTTAAGAAAGCAGTAACACTTCCATTCTGCTTTTCCGAAAATGTAGGCGTAAAAGAGACTGCAGGGAAGCTGCTTGCAATGGTTCCTACAGATGCTGCAGAACTAGCTGTAGGGGTTCCTGAAAAACTTGCAGCTGTCCGACAGGCATTGTGCTCAGTTTCATCCCTTTGCGCCAGTTCTTCACATTATTTCTGTAACACTAACTTCTGCCAGGTAAGTATATTGATATGTTCAGCTGGCGTATGGAAAGGGTCCGTGTTGGCATTCCCAGCAGCGGCTTCTTGCACTCGAATCCCTCCAGAAGGAAAAACAGTTACTTGAAAACCACGTAACTTTGACAAGAATGATGTCACAACATTCGAATGAAAATTAGGTCGTAACTACAACGATTTACAACGACGGCAACTCACAGAGAAGCAGCAACTGAGTATAAGTAAGCATCGCTAGCGGGACTTACTTTGATTTCTCGGCAGGGAAAGGTGCGCCAACGACGGCATCGACATCAATAACGGCAAGTCAACAGCAGGACGACGACTGAGACCCTCGAAAATGTGGCACCGACCCGCGGTGCTCACTGGAACTCTCGCTGAATGAAGGCATAGCGACGGATGCGGTGGCTCGGGCGGGACTGGCACCCACAACGATGTATTCGAATCCTGCAGATGACATCTGCGTACAGGAATTGGTGAGATCAAGGCAATTTTAGGATGTGGGCGTTGGGGAGTGCATGTAAACCGAGGGAATTTTTCAAAAATGACAAGTGGATTGTGATTCAAAACTACTGTCTGATTTTTATTTCTGAAATCAACATCTAACGGATGCAAGTGGCGCTTGGGAGGCGACTAACAAACTGAGGAGCATATTACTCAAGAGATGGACAGATGATCCTGTCGAAGGCTAGCCGCCAAGAGCGAGTTAGGTCAGACCGCACATTACCATTTGCAGTTCTCTGATTCGCTGCTGGAGGATTTTCTAGAAGAGTTCCATTGTCAGCAACGCTTCACCTAAGCATCATCCTCTCAGAATTCTCGCTGTCAGAATGATATGAATGTGACCAAAGTGTGGACTGGTGACGATATCCAGTGGTAACTGGTACCAAACCAGCAATCCCTGCCTAAGCATGGCTCTGCAGCGAAACACAGTTTGGTTGTATAAAGAACGAAACTTTAAAAAAATTTAAATATTATCACACCCCATTGTGGAAGAGAGAACTAGTGTGAGCTCCAGGGAATTGACAGATGGCAGAAGCAAGAGTAAAAATATGTTGATATAAATCTAAAAACCGCATACTGACACCCCCTATGTTTTATAGAGAGTATTGGTTTCTCTATTTGAAATCAATACTCTGAAAACAGTTTATACAGTTATTAAACACGCCATACTGCCTTAATTTCGGCCGTCTAGGGTGGCCGAGTGGTTCTAGGCGCTAGAGTCTGGAACCGCGCGACCGCTACGCTCGTAGGTTCGAATCTTGCATTGGGCAGGGATGTGTGTGATGTCCTTAGGTTAGTTAGGTTTAAGTAGTTCTAAGTTATAGGGGACTGATGACCTCAGTAGTTAAGTCCCATAGTGCTCAGTGCCGTAATTTAGATTGCTCCATAAGAGCACTCTTTGGATACATAGTTTTGCATTTTATGGTTTCAGTTTCTTTCAAGAAGCTAAGCATCAGACCTCTAGGTTGTATATGAGAGTTTTCTTCCCTAATGTCATGTAAGCTATGGTTGTTAAATCCTAGGTACAGAGAAAGGGCTTGCAATATTATACACCACAGTGTGCTCTTTATATTTGGTATGCAACCTTCTTCCCATTTGTCTACATATTTGCAATCATGCTGTAGGCACTTAATCTGATAAACACGTATGTTACCATAGGCTGAACCGGCCAGTCTTTATGTATAAACTGTTGTCCATTTTTGTTGTGGATAAAATGTGCAGGTATGAATTTTAAGGCACTCATTCACCTATCTGCTTTACCCTGATTTGGTCTACAATACGTTAGTCTACAATATCTTTTCTTATCATCGTACTAACGATAACCAACATCTTGCTAAAATTATAAACGAGAAGTTAGGTGAGAACGTGGCCCTCGGTATTCGGTCAGACGGGGGTATAACCACTGTTGTACTGTCTCAAGCTGAGTATAAACAGAAGCCAGAGCCGTTTATTGTGGCTAACGATGTATAACTGGTTAAATGTGGTCTTATTGGCAAAGACATGGAGCATGAAATGTATCCAATTAGTGTGCAATCAGTGCAACCACATTAATGGGTATATCACGAGACGTCACCTCTCAAGACCTATTGTTAAGACCACCGATAGTCTGGGATGTCAGCTGGCTAGGTACCTCAATGATATCCTTAAATGAGGATTTTTTTTCTTTTGGAAAAGAATATAGTTAAAAATCAGAAGGAAGTTATTGAGCATCTGGAGGCACTGAACATATTTAAAGGAGCGGTACTACAGTCCTATGATACAGAAAGTATTTACTGAAACATCTGAACTTAGGAAGTTCTTGATCGTAGGCAATAATCTGCAACAATCTCTGGACTTAGAGTAATCTCGTGTATCACTAAAAGGTTGTGCTGAAGAGTATTGTCTCAGAATAATTTATGTGAAAATTCTTAAAGCTTTTTAAATAAAACATACTTTGTTAACATTATGCATCTTTATCCTTCATGTTTCTCAACATAGACACCCTGGTGATGAACACATTTCTCTCACGAGAGACCAGTTTATTGATTGTATCACTATAGAATGTTATACTTTGTTGACAGGGCCACAAACCCACTCTGCTTGCAGCAATTCATCACTAGCAAATTGGTGCCCTCGAAGGTGTGTAATACTCTCTGTATTTTTACTTTTGAAACAAATGAAAATCAGATGGGGCCAAGTCGGGACTGTATGGAGGATGATTGATGATAGTGATCCCAAGGCGTCGGATTATTCCAGATGCCACAGCCCTCGTGTGTGGTCTGGGAGTGTCATGCTGAAGAAGAGAATGGTCCATGTGAGGATGCTCCATATGTGGGCACACTCTTGGAATTCGTGCTTCCTGTTTTTTAGGGATCTTCACGCATTGACATAGTTGTGTTACATGGTGTCATGCTACACGCTACAATTAGGAACCCTCTACTAGCAGAGGGTTGCAGCTTGTGTGAGGAAAGCGGGAAGATTGACTGAGTACTATGCATGACACATAAAATATCAACCGATATTGATACAGAATAAAAAAATTGGAGGCACTACTTTTCAAGATGTCTGCAAACTTTACTGATCTTATGAAACTATAATTGGTAGTCCTATTTATAATTAGGGGAACAAGCTTACGAATGAAATATGGGGTTGGCTGAGGGCTCCCCCGCAGCCACTGCCTCACATGGTACGTTTTGAACAAAGATTCTTTATTGCACATCCACGTCTAAGGACAAGACAATGGGCTACAAGGGGTATACTAATGATATAATTACGATTTTTATGGTAATAGTGATCAGGTAGATGAAATGTATAAGGCGGTTAATAGCCAATATCCTTATATTAAATTTACTGTCGAATTATCACAGGAAGATAAGCCACCCTATTTGGATTTAAGCATCTCTCTGAATGAATGAAAAATTCGGTTCAGTATTTATCATATGACCACCACAACATAATTTGACACAAAGTTCTTCTGGACATCCCATGTCCCTTAAACATGTTGCCTTTAGAGGAATCCTCTATAGAATGCAGGAAATTCCGTTGAGGGATAGAGAGATAAAGAGAGAACTAGATACCATTAGATATGTGACCCAGGTGAAAGATTATCATTGGGAGATGGTTGACAAATATAACAGGGGGTACGAAAAAGGGATCAGAAGGTAGTTCCTCCTTAAGCAGGAAGTGGACGATAAGAAGAAGAGATGTTGCAGAGTATCTTCACGTCGACCAGTCTCAGATTAGGTGGGTAAGTGGCTGAGAGTCTTAAATGTCATAGCTGCATATTTAATATCCAAGTAAAATGGTCAACATTTTATACATCATGAAGAACGATAGGTTAACCTTATGACAATACAGGTGTTCATAAGATTAAGAGACCTCAGTGTGACTGCAGATTCTCAGACAAAATGAGTCAAGCTTCCATATCAGATATAAGGAGCATGATGCAGTG
Organism: Schistocerca piceifrons; assembly: GCF_021461385.2. Lineage (NCBI taxonomy): Eukaryota > Metazoa > Arthropoda > Insecta > Orthoptera > Acrididae > Schistocerca > Schistocerca piceifrons. The sequence goes on along the minus strand of NC_060148.1, from coordinate 170,889,168 downwards.
AATAATCCTGTCAGTCGTTTCCTTCCACCTAGCGCTCAATAACCAAAACTTACAGGATGTTAGCGAAGATTCAGATATCTACCACGAGTGCCCCATAGGCCGAATACTGGCATCTTGGAAGAAACTGAAATCATGAAATGTAAAATCAACCGTCCATAGAGTGATGTTAACAAACTGCGTTAAGGCGTTACGGAATGCTTCATATCTATATGTATTAATTTTGAGGTAGTGTATCCCAGTAGACATACCCTATTTTCTGTAAAAGGTAAAGAATGGTTCAAATGGCTCTGAGCACTATGGGACTCAACTGCTGAGGTCATTAGTCCTCTAGAACTTAGAACTAGTTAAACCTAACTAACCTAAAGACATCACAAACATCCATGCCCGAGGCAGGATTCGAACCTGCGACCGTAGCGGTCTTGAGGTTCCAGACCGCAGCGCCGGGTAAAGAATCTTAGCGTTTTGCGTTTAGATTTACATTATCATATATTTTTCATTTTCTTCCGCCACGACTTTTTTCTCTGGAGCTCGCACTAAGGCACTCATGTATGTTGATGTGAAATTATATTGACATGAGAAAGCCACTGGCTTTTTAAGCTGTGCAAATGATGTAGAGTTCACGTGCTTTCCTTAGCATGAATTAAACAAGTGTAGTAAGTATTACAGTGGGTTGGGGACTTGTTCACATTAGCACAGTTATTCACTTGTTGCTTACAGGCTTCCTTCTTGAAGGTTCTCCTTTGTTAATATGTTCTTATTCATACATTGATTCTAATATGTGGTTGTCAACTGCATTTTTATTGATGTTGCCATTGTAGCAGTGATCTTTATAGATTGGTGGTTTTAAAAACTTCATTTAAGGTTTGTGTCCTAGAGGTATTAGCTTTCTGAAAGCTCAGACTGGGTACAGCTCAGTGACAATCTTTTGTCTGTGATGATACATTGTGGTATCTGACCTTATTAGTGGTGTTACATGGTGGTATCTGCCCTTACTACTGGTGTTATGTGGTGGTATCAAATCCTATTATTGGCGTTGTAGGAGACATGTCCACTTACTTACTTTTTATCACATCTGTTAGTAGTGCAATTGGCTTACTGCAGGTGTTGCTATATGTAATAATAGTGCATTTCTTGTTCATGGGCTGTTTTAGTGTGTTAGTGATAGTGCTTTTCCATAACGTTTTAGATATGATGATAGCAGGGATACAAGATTACAGCTTTCTCAAGAGATGCCAGCCATTGTGAACTCGGCCCAGTATGTTGACCATCATATGACATTTTAATTTTGATGTTCGGCTGGTATGGTGTTCCGTATGCACATGAATGCAGTATTGGTAAGTCAGAATCCTTACATCTTTATCATGTATGAAATGATACCTGCACGTGCAGGCACATTGTACTGTCTCTGTTTATAATGTTAGTGTGTGGAAGTCTGGTTACCTCACTGTGTGTGAGCACATATTACTGACAAGGCTAACCCACGAGCATGTAAGTTTGTATTGGTTTTATGGGTTGTTTGACCGTAATTAGTTCATGTTATGATATCAGTGGGCGTGATTACAATCTTTTATTTATGGGGCTCTGTTGTGCGTTATATTGACCTAGTTCGCTTAACGGTTTTCTGTGCAACCACGAAATGAATGAGATTTATTTTCTGTTTACATGACATATAAAAGAGAATCACTATATTTCCCCGTTTTAGATGACCTCTTTGTATATTATGTATGTATTGAGGTATCCTTTTCAATGTATTACTACAATTCTTTTGGTTTTTCTTAGAGTTTCATAGTACACTGCCTGAAAAATGATCGCAATACCAAGAAGGAGTTGTACGACATAAACGAAATTTGGTAAGCGTGTTTCTACATCTGGAAGATGATGTGTATTCACCTTTCACGCCACTCACAAAAGAGTGGCGTTAGTAGCGCCACTACGAGAATCAAAATCAAATTTGTTTTTAATACACGCTGTAATGGTCTTGAGCGTTACGTACTTTTGAGGATGGATGTGGTGAGCTGATGTTAGTCAAGAATGCCTTTAAGGCGACAAAGACACCGTTACCAACACCTCACTGAGTTTAAACAAGGTCATGTGACAGGGCTATGAGTAGCCGGATGTTCCTTCTGTGATATTGCTGAAAGACTTGACAGGAATGTTGCCACTGGACATGATTGCTGATATCAGTGGTCATGGGAATGTATGGTCATAAGAAGACTGGGCTCCAGATTACCATGTGGCACTAATGAGAGAAAAGACTATCATGTTTGGCGTATGATTCTGGGCCATCGTACTTCATCTGCAGTAGAAATATGAGCACCATTCAGCACTACATTGACACAATGAACATTTACAAATCGGTTACTTCATTGATAGCTTCGAGCCAGCTGCCCTGTATTATGCATTTCACTGACCCTAGACCACCACCATTTGCAACCTCAGTGGTATTTAGAGAATAATACTATTACGAATCTCATTATGAGTAGCTGTTCATTACTAACATCATCATCATGTTATGTTCTTGCCCTTTTTTGGATGTTTTTCTTTCAGAATATATATAGCAGGTGTCATAAGTGGAGGAATATCGTTCACATTTTCAAAAACTCTTATCTTGCACTTCATGGCATAATCCATCTTTGGAATGTTAAATGAGCCTTAAGAGTGTGGAGAGTGAAATGAGATATCAGGATGACAGTAGATTTGTTATATTATGTCCTTTATTCTGGCCCTGGGCCATAATACATCAGCAAAAGCTTGGTGGAGGCGTCTAGGTGCTCTGATGCAAAAGAATTGACATCTGTCAACTCTGACGTGATGAAGAACGGGGCCAAGATTGGTGTCACTCCAAAGCCACTGTCAGCGACATCTCTGGCTGTGATAATGAAGACAGCGTGACAGCGCAGCTGATAATGGCGGTGAACTTCCTCCAGTCACTGGGCGGTTTTCTCATGACTCAGGTTGTGCTGCCCTGTCTTGTGGTTAAACAGTGGAGTCCATACTGCATTCCAGGATGTCGCTCCAGATGTCACAGGCTCGTGGTTTAGGCTGTGATTCTAAGACAAGAATGGCTGAGTACTTACATACTGTAGACTATGTTAATTAAAGACTTAAGGCATGTACTCCAAACATTTTCGTGGTGGCAAGTGAGGAAAGGCTTCCATCCTTCCGCTAGAGTACTGCAGAGTCGCATGTTGCTATACTGTGCACAGTGGCACTTGGCCGTGTTTTGCTTTGCAACTGTTACCACTTCTGCACCACTTGTTAGCAGCAGACACGGAGGCTGCGCCAAAGACTGAGACAGCCTGAAGTTTTGCAATTATTTATTGAACTTTCTTTACAATTTCTCCCTCGTCATCGCTGCCCAGCCCTGCGGATCCCTCTGCCTGGCTGCTGCTGTGTAGATTCTCCGACAATGCACGCAACGCACGCCGTTGATCGCACTCGGGAGCCACAGGCCACCAGTGCCCCACAGAAGCCAGGATGCCCTGTGGTTGAGATGAACTCGGCGCCCCAATACGGGCACGCCCATGGAGCCACGTCGCTGTGAGGTCAGCTGCCGACGCCTGCTGCACTGGCGGCGGGGAAGCTGTCAGTCGCGATGTCCGCGAGGTTCCGTCATGGACGGACCATGCGCCGTGGGGCCAGGTTGCTGTGAAGTCCGGGCGTCAGTCCCCGCCAGCGCCTGTGACGAAGACCAGGCTGCGGCCGGCCCTGCCTTGCTGTAGTTAGTCAGCCATGGTGCCGACCAAACTCGGGCCGACCTCCAGAGCTGAAATTGACATCTGGCGGCGAACGGATGACTCCTGCGTGCTGGAACAGACTTCCAGAATCGTCACATTCGAAGATTGAACATTTGGACATGGACCACGTCCGTCCTCAGATCCAAACTGCTTCCTAATGGCTTCTGTCTGTTTCTGCCTGCGCTCCACTATTTATATCCAGTAGGAGGACGTTTTTTACCCTCGGTGGTAGCTTTTTGTTATTACTCCCACAGTATATTGCAGTGTAACTTAGCGTGCTGGTCTCACTTCCCTTACTCAGCACTCTCCAGGCTTCACTCGGCGCTCAGTCTGCGTGCGTCCTTGCGTCAGCCTGTTGGTAGACTGCTGCTGTCAGTAAGGCTATCTGTGCATGCTTACTTTGCAACGCCTTGGTCGCCGGCGTGCCTCTGTTTTGCCATTCTCCACTGCGTGAAGCAATGCTTACTACTTGTGGCTGCAACACTGCCTCCTGCTAAAAATTAAATTCGTCCCCGAATTTACCCTATACCTTAACTGTAGTTCTATCCTATATTCCACTTCTTTTCTATATACATCCAGGTTGCCCTGGCTCATGCCCTACTGGTAATCCATTCTACAGGAATCCCATGGAGCAGTCTTGCATTAACATGCTGAATCCTCCATTTTAATAAGACATATACCACACCGATAAATACAATCAACACGGTACTGATTGAAATACCAATGGTCACTATGCTACGTTTCCACCTGGTATCGTACTCCTCCACATGCCTTAATAATTGCTGCATTGAAATTTGACCTTTCTCCATATCTACTAGTTTATCTATCGTTTGCAACAGTGTAGCATCCAAGGTGTTGTTAATATCTGTCAAATTTTCTCCTGGAGCGATGCTGAATGACGCATCTGGCCAGTACAACGTCACATGAGTATCAGTAACCTTGTTGACTCCCGTGACTGTCGCTGGTAAGCTGAAACGACCCCCTACTATTTCACAATTTGTCCCGTTGATTAGCAAAACACTGTCCCGTAATTCCATCTCTGTGGTTGCTGTCCAATTCCCATTGTCATAACACTTGGCTTATATCCTCTCCGTAGCGAATACTGAATACAACCTATGCCTCCCAACTTACTGGAAATGTCGTGTAGTCTTCACTATTATTCTCCGAAGCTTCTACTTCTGCCCTAAATACACTCCTGGAAATGGAAAAAAGAACACATTGACACCGGTGTGTCAGACCCACCATACTTGCTCCGGACACTGCGAGAGGGCTGTAGAAGCAATGATCACACGCACGGCACAGCGGACACACCAGGAACCGCGGTGTTGGCCGTCGAATGGCGCTAGCTGCGCAGCATTTGTGCACCGCCGCCGTCAGTGTCAGCCAGTTTGCCGTGGCATACGGAGCTCCATCGCAGTCTTTAACACTGGTAGCATGCCGCGACAGCGTGGACGTGAACCGTATGTGCAGTTGACGGACTTTGAGCAAGGGCGTATAGTGGGCATGCGGGAGGCCGGGTGGACGTACCGCCGAATTGCTCAACACGTGGGGCGTCAGGTCTCCACAGTACATCGATGTTGTCGCCAGTGGTCGGCGGAAGGTGCACGTGCCCGTCGACCTGGGACCGGACCGCAGCGACGCACGGATGCACGCCAAGACCGTAGGATCCTACGCAGTGCCGTAGGGGACCGCACCGCCACTTCCCAGCAAATTATGGACACTGTTGCTCCTGGGGTATCGGCGAGGACCATTCGCAACCGTGTCCATGAATCTGGGCTACGGTCCCGCACACCGTTAGGCCGTCTTCCGCTCACGCCCCAACATCGTGCAGCCCGCCTCCAGTGGTGTCGCGACAGGCGTGAATGGAGGGACGAATGGAGACGTGTCGTCTTCAGCGATGAGAGTCGCTTCTGCCTTGGTGCCAATGATGGTCGTATGCGTGTTTGGCGCCATGCAGGTGAGCGCCACAATCAGGACTGCATACGACCGAGGCACACAGGGCCAGCACCCGGCATCATGGTGTGGGGAGCGATCTCCTACACTGGCCGTACACCACTGGTGATAGTCGAGAGGACACTGAATAGTGCACGGTACATCCAAACCGTCATCGAACCCATCGTTCTACCATTCCTAGACCGGCAAGGGAACTTGCTGTTCCAACAGGACAATGCACGTCCGCATGTATCCCGTGCCACCCAACGTGCTCTAGAAGGTGTAAGTCAACTACCCTGGCCAGCAAGATCTCCGGATCTGTCCCCCATTGAGCATGTTTGGGACTGGATGAAGCGTCGTCTCACGCGGTCTGCACGTCCAGCACGAACGCTGGTCCAACTGAGGCGCCAGGTGGAAATGGCATGGCAAGCTGTTCCACAGGACTACATCCAGCATCTCTACGATCGTCTCCATGGGAGAATAGGAGCCTGCATTGCTGCGAAAGGTGGATATACACTGTACTAGTGCCGACATTGTGCATGCTCTGTTGCCTGTGTCTATGTGCCAGTGGTTCTGTCAGTTTGATCATGTGATGTATCTGACCCCAGGAATGTGTCAATAAAGTTTCCCCTTCCTGGGACAATGAATTCACGGTGTTCTTATTTCAATTTCCAGGCGTGTAACTGGATCTCACACGACCCCTTGCCTGTGAAAACAACCCGTGATGGAGAAATGGAAACTGACTCTGTTAGACATCTACTCAACTCTAAACTCGACATAGTAGCATGAGTGTCTCCCTCCTTAGAAATTAATAAAACCTCCTGTGTCCTGAACTGTACACCCTTCCCCATGCGCTCCCATCTGACCGCATAAGGATGCACTGTGTAACTGTGATACTGTCTCCCCACACTAGTTACTGGAAATCTAATCTCTATATACATCTTAACTAGATCCGTTGTTACCTTAATTCTAGACATGTGATAAAAAAGAGACATACTCGCTTCAATTATCGGCACTACGTGCTCTACCTCCTCTGGAAACTCTCCCTCTTGCTGCTTCAGACTCCATCATGCGTGTCACGTTAAACAACTCTGTATCTAATCCCCGTATCTCTGTTGTGTGTATATCCACTAACTTCCCTATGCTTTCCTCCCTGTCGCGAATAACTGTTAAAGAATTGTTCAAACCCTCAATATCGTCTCTATCTGCTGTTCCAAAAATTGTTTTCAGCAACTTCCCACCTGCATTCAACCAAGCCTTCTTTACTCCCTTTCTGCTCCCTGGAATCATGCTCACGACTTGGCGCAGTTATTCCCTTATTTCCTTACATGACCTGTTCAAAGCCTCGTACTCTTCTTGCACGTCCCGTAATATTCCGTTCTTAGATGCAACCGTTTCCACAGTCGATACACAGTAGCTGCAGCATATTGTTCCTTACCTGTAAGTTGTTGAGTTCCAGCCGAAGTGTCCACTTGTGACTCGTGAGGACCACATCCGGTTGTTTCCCGAACAGCACCCCACTTCGCAGCGGCATATCCTGTACCTGGCCAGCTTGTGTCAGCTGCCAGAGGACTACGCCCCATACTTTCCACTTGTATCCTATCCTGTGTCACCTACAGAATGGAGAGAGAAGGAAAAAACTTCCATCACTACCCCCTTAATACCAATAAAATAGCTCTAGTCCGTGCACAAAAATAATACACACATAATAATTACTGCAAACTACACATCCCTCGAACGCAACTTATACTTAATACCCGGTTTACTGACGGCTTCTGGCGCTTCTTTTCGCTTTCTACCAGAAGGAGAAGTACATATACACGGATCTACTGCCCCCTGGAACGGCTTAACTCTACTAACGTGAACCACCGTTGTCTTGGTAGGCAATTGTAATTTTACATTGACAGGTGATGTCATTTCCACTACCTGGTATGGTCCCTGGAACTTGTTTGTGAACTTCTTGGTTCTCCTTTTTGGAACATACGGATTACCTAATAGCACCCGTTGGCCTACTCTGTACTGTGCCAACTTCCTCGTTGTACCTCCCATCCGTTCTTGTCGTTCCAACACTTTCGTGTTGGCTCGACTAACTCTCTGCCATACTTCCTTAATGGTTTTCGCAAACTGCCTTACATGCTCGCCCTCCGCTCCCAGCCTTAGACGAATCATGTCAAAAGGTTATGGTATCTTCTGCCCATACACCACTTCGCACGGCGACAATCCTGTCGACGTATGTACCTTACTATTATATGCACTGGTTACGAATTGCAAGTACACATCGCAGTCGGTGTGTTGACTATTTACATAGTGACTCAACTTCTTAGCTATAGTGCGATGCACTCTCTCTGTTCATCTGTTTGCTTGGGGATGGAATGGATTTGTCTGTAGTTTCTTTACCTTTAGTAACTTACACAGTTGCTTCATCAGGTCAGATGTGAAATTAGTACCTTCATCCTAGATTAAGGACTGAGGTATCCCATACCTGAGTAGCCAATTATTAACTAAAGCTTGTGCCACCATACTTGCTTTCTGATCTGGTAATGCAACCATGACTAAATACCTATAAAAGTGGTCAATCACTGTTAACACATGCTTATTCCCTGCTGCACTCCTATGAAATGGGCCTAATACTTCAATTCCGAATTGATGGAAAGGTCTGTCTGCCTCTGGTAATCTTTGAAGCTGAATCTTTTGATGGCTCAAGTCCACATGCTGTGCGCATGGCACACAATTCCTGACGTACTTGTCCATGTCTTGACGTCGAGTCCTCCACCAAAATTTCTCCGCTATCCGCCTATCCGTAGCTCTTCTCCCGTCACGTCCTGAAAGAAAATGGTCAAGCGCCTGTTGCAAAACTTCAGATCTTAACGCTGCTGGTCCGACGCCGCGCAGGTCGCATTTCGTAGACCTGCAAAGTAACCCGTCCTGTACTAGGAACTGCGGTTGCTTTCTGAACAATTGGCAATCACTATCCATGGCTTGTGCCCTTTTCCACTCATCTTCAGTCACCCCTGTTACTTATAATACTGCCATTTTCCTGCTCAATGCGTCAGCATTGACATGTTTCGCCCCTGGCTTGTGTATCACCTCGTATTCGAACTCACTGAGTTTCAGCGCCCATCTCACTAGCCTACTCGCTGGGTCTTTCAGACCTAATACCCATTTCACAGCTGAATGATCCGTCACAACCTTAAACCTTCTACCATACAGATAGCATCGAAAGTACGAAATCCCGTATATTAACGCTAACAATTCCTTCTCCATCGTGGAGTAATTTTGTTCCGCCTTGTTAAGTTGATGAGACACGAACGCAATCAGATGTTCTTTGCCATCAATTTCTTGCCCAAGTACAACCCCAAGAGCGTGATTAGACGCGTGACATTGTAGTATGACCTCCTTCGAAAAGTCTGGAAACTTCAAAACTTGATCTGATGTCGGTATCAGTTTCAACTCTTGAAATGCTTTCTCGCATTCTGACGTCCACTGGAAGGTAACATCTTTTCTTAGCAACTTAGTAAGTGGCCTCGCTATTTCTGCAAACCCCTGTACGAATTTTCGATAGTAGCTCGCAAGACCAATATACGATTGCAGTTGTTTAACCATTTGTGGAACTGGAAAATCCTGTACTGCAGAAGTGAGATTAGGATCTGTCCATACCCTGTCCTGACTGATAACATGCCCGAGATAATTTACTTGTGCTTGCACAAAATGGCATTTGTCCAAACTTAATGTTAGCCGTGCTGCCTCTAATCTTTTAAACACCTCCTCTAACCGTTCCACATGCTGCTCTATATCTCTTGAAAAAACTATAATGTCATCCAGATACACGATGCATTTTTTCGGTTTCAACGCGCGGACTCCATCCAACAACCTCTGAAATGTTGCTGGAGCGTTTTTTAGTCCAAACAACATTCTTTTATACTCGAAGTGACAACAACGCGTCGTAAATGCTGTTTTTGGCCTGTCCTCTGGACATATTTCAATCAGGTGATAACGACTTCGCAAATCCATAGTGGAGAAAAATTTACACTGCCCTACGTTGTCTAACGTTTCTGTGATATTCGGATATACGGCCGCCACTGTACATTCATTCAAATGTCTGTAATCGCAACAAAAGTGAAATTTTTTCGCCCCGTCCAGTGTCTTCTTCGGAACTAGGACCACGCTACTAGACCAAGGACTAATACTGTGCTGGATTATCCCATCTTCTAGTTGTTGCTCTATTAATTGCTCTACTACTGGTTGTAATTGTTTCGGTAGTCTGCATGGCTTACGATACACCGGAGCGTGATTCCCTGTTGGAATACAATGATGTGTTATCGGTGTAGCAAGTAACTTATGCTGTGCTTCAAACAATGCTTTATACTTTAGTAGTAACGCTTCCATACCCGAACGATCGTTTCCTCTCAAATCTTTGCTTCCCACAATGGTAACACTCTTTGGAAGACGAAAAAATTATCTTGTCATTGCGACTTCTGGTGGCGCTATCCACTTCCTGCCAATGTCTAGCTACACACAATGCTGCTGCTAACTCACTTGGATTTTCCATCTGTATCCGGCATGAAAAATCCCGCGAGACCCCTCGCAAAAATGCGTCTAAAGCTCTGTTCTGTGCTTCTTTCAATAGAACTTAATTTGCACTCCCATCTTGCGTTAACTCATACGTGTGCGCATTCGTTTTCCTAATTCTGTCTGAAAATTCGTCTACCGTTTACCCGTGTTTTGCATCATCGCCCCAATTTTTCTCTAAAAAATCTGGCACTGTTTTGTTTCCTAAACCTTTGCAATAATCCCTCAGCCAACTCTGTGAACGTAGTAGCATCCTTTAACCCTTCGTGGTATGCCACGTAAGTCTTCGCGTCACCTACTAACCGTAACCTCGCCATTTGCAAACACATTTCATCCGAACAGCCACACAGTCTAGCCGTAGCACATACGTCACCAATGAAAACATTCACATCCTCTGATGTTTCACCCGAGAAGGAAGGTATCAAATTAGCCGCTGAACAATCTGCACACCGGAAAAGACCCCTTGCATTCTACATTATTGCTTCCCGAGCCTGACTGAGTATTTTGCAACAGTTGTTGCTCCATCCCCTGCATGTGCTGCTTTTGCAACTTATTTTCTTCAATCGGTTTCTTAACTTGCTCTGTCAATGCGACTATGGCGTCACTTGTCCCAGTTGCACGTGTCTCTAGCATTTTCCGTGTGGTATACCTCACAAAAAAAAATTGTATTACCCAGAAGCAAGTTAATTCGTAGCACATCTAATGGCAAGCCATCTAGACTTACCACATTGCCCCGTTACATTACCATAGAAGCCACACACATCATAAGTGCTTGGTACAAATTCATTGCAAGGAGTGACATGACCTGTTAATCCACATACTACACATTCAGATGGTACTAAGTTAACGTGACTATCATTCCCACGAAACTGCGGTAAGTCTACAGGGCTGCTAGGCCTTTAAAATGACACTCTCACATCCCGTAACGTTACCCTCGACGTGTCTAGCTACACAGAAAACAGAGAGAGAAGGCAGTTGCTGGACTCACCCTATTCGGTGTTTCTCAGTTGCTCCGCACAGTGCTGTCAAAGTCGTGGCGTGGGTGTGCCTGACACCACTTGTTACGACTTCTGCACCACTTCTTAGCAGCAGACACAGTGGCTGCGCCAAAGACTGAGACGGCGTGGAGTCATACAATTATTTCTTGAACTTTCTTTACAATTTCTCCCTCGTCGTCGCTGCTCAGCCTTGCGAATCCCTCCGCCTGGCTGCTTCTGTGTAGATTCTCCGACAATGCACGCAACGTGCGCCACTGATCGCACTCGGGAGCCTCAGGCCACCAGTGCTCCGCTGAAGCCAGGACGCCCTGTGGTTGAGATGAACTTGTCGCCGCTTGGCGTCCCAGTATGGGCACGCACACGGAACCGCATCGTCGTGAGGTCAGCTGCCGACGCCTGTTGCACCGGCGGCAGGGAAGCCATCAGTCGCGATGTCTGCAAGGTCCCGTCCTGGATGGACCACGCACCATGGGCCGGGTTGCTGTGAAGTCTGGGCGTCAGTCCCCGGCGGCGCCTGTGACCAAGACCACGCTGAGGTCGGTCCTGCTGGAAGTTCTCACTGTAGTTAGTCAGCCATGGTGCCGACCAAACTCGGACCGACCTCCAGAGCTGAAATTGACATCTGGCGGTGAACAGATGACTCCTGCAATCTGGAACAGACTTCCGGAATCGTCACCTACAGAGATTGAACATTCGGACATGGACCACGTCCGTCCTCAGATCCAATCTGCTTCCTAATGGCTTCTGTCTGTTTCTGCCTGCGCTCCACTATTTATACACTCCTGGAAATGGAAAAAAGAACACATTGACACCGGTGTGTCAGACCCACCATACTTGCTCCGGACACTGCGAGAGGGCTGTACAAGCAATGATCACACGCACGGCACAGCGGACACACCAGGAACCGCGGTGTTGGCCGTCGAATGGCGCTAGCTGCGCAGCATTTGTGCACCGCCGCCGTCAGTGTCAGCCAGTTTGCCGTGCCATACGGAGCTCCATCGCAGTCTTTAACACTGGTAGCATGCCGCGACAGCGTGGACATGAACCGTACGTGCAGTTGACGGACTTTGATCGAGGGCGTATAGTGGGCATGCGGGAGGCCGGGTGGACGTACCGCCGAATTGCTCAACACGTGGGGCGTCAGGTCTCCACAGTACATCGATGTTGTCGCCAGTGGTCGGCGGAAGGTGCACGTGCCCGTCGACCTGGGACTGGACCGCAGCGACGCACGGATGCACGTCAAGACCGTAGGATCCTACGCAGTGCCGTAGGGGACCGCACCGCCACTTCCCAGCAAATTAGGGACACTGTTGCTCCTGGGGTATCGGCGAGGACCATTCGCAACCGTCTCCATGAAGCTGGGCTACGGTCCCGCACACCGTTAGGCCGTCTTCCGCTCACGCCCCAACATCGTGCAGCCCGCCTCCAGTGGTGTCGCGACAGGCGTGAATGGAGGGACGAATGGAGACGTGTCGTCTTCAGCGATGAGAGTCGCTTCTGCCTTGGTGCCAATGATGTCCGTATGCGTGTTTGGCGCCGTGCAGGTGAGCGCCACAATCAGGACTGCATACGACCGAGGCACACAGGGCCAACACCCGGCATCATGGTGTGGGGAGCGATCTCCTACACTGGCCGTACAGCACTGGTGATCGTCGAGGGGACACTGAATAGTGCACGGTACATCCAAACCGTCATCGAACCCATCGTTCTACCATTCCTAGACCGGCAAGGGAACTTGCTGTTCCAACAGGACAATGCACGTCCGCATGTATCCCGTGCAACCCAACGTGCTCTAGAAGGTGTAAGTCAACTACCCTGGCCAGCAAGATCTCCGGACCTGTCCCCCATTGAGCATGTTTAAGACTGGATGAAGCGTCGTCTCACGCGGTCTGCACGTCCAGCACGAATGTTGGTCCAACTGAGGCGCCAGGTGGAAATGGCATGGCAAGCCGTTCCACAGGACTACATCCAGCATCTCTACGATCGTCTCCATGGGAGAATAGCAGCCTGCATTGCTGCGAAAGGTGGATATACACTGTACTTGTGCCGACATTGTGCATGCTCTGTTGCCTGTGTCTATGTGCCTGTGGTTCTGTCAGTGTGATCATGTGATGTATCTGACCCCAGGAATGTGTCAATAAAGTTTCCCCTTCCTGGGACAATGAATTCACGGTGTTCTTATTTCTATTTCCAGGAGTGTATCTGGCAGGAGGACGTTTTTTACCCTCGGTGGTAGCTTTTTGTTATTACTCCCACAGTATATTGCAGTGTAACTTAGCGTGCTGCTCTCACTTCCCTTACTCAGCACTCTCCAGGCTTCACTCGGCACTCAGTCTGTGTGCGTCCTTGCGCCAGCCTGTTGGTAGACTGCTGCTGTCAGCAAGGCTATCTTTGTGTGATTACTTCGCAACACCTCAGTCGCCAGCGTGCCTCTGTTTTGCCATTCTCCACTGCGTGAAGCAATGCTTACTACATGTGGCCACAACACAACGCATAACACTCTCGCCTACCTGCGGCTGTCTCTGTTGCAGATGACTTCCGCTCTAGATTATTTCTTGACCAAATTCGGGTGATACACTAGACTGCCCTCCTTTTTATCAAATCCCGTCCCGCAAGCCAACCAAGCTAGGTTATCCTTTACACAAGAGTTCCTGGCGCCTTATTCTGTCAGCCCTGTATTGTCTCTTAAAAATTATTCTAACAGTTGTTTCCTTTATTCCGATCACTTAATCGTACACATTGCCACAGGGTTTCTTGTCCTGCCTATTAACTCAAATACCTCGGAACTTGTTTCATTATATGCTTTTTGTCCGCCCCCGGTAGCTGAGTGGTCAGCGTGACAGACTGTCAATCCTAAGGGCCCGGGTTCGATTCCCGGCTGGGTCGGAGATTTTCTCCGCTCAGGGACTGGGTGTTGTGTTGTCCTAATCATCATCATTTCATCCCCATCGACGCGCAGGTCGCCTGAGTGGCGTCAAATCGAAAGACCTGCACCAGGCAAACGGTCTACCCGATGGGAGGACCTAGCCACACGACATTTCCATATGCTTTTTGCACAATTACTTCTAATGCTCTATGCCAAACTTAAAAGTTTAACTAAACCAATTATTCTTAATACTATCCTCCTGTGTGTTCAGCTCCATTCTGTTGTTTTTATGCTCTGGGTATCTAAGCCACTGGGTCCAACCTCAGTGTTGTGCTTCGTCTTACGTGTACCAAAACAAGGACTACACAGCAGAACAAGAGCTGCTGTAGTTGATGGTAGAACAATAGTAAATATTGTCTCTTTCCTGTACTAATTTTCCCGATATGAATTTACATGCTGCAATAAGGTTTCCAGGGAGACTCGTTCCTCCTGCTGGTTTATACACGTGTTTATAGTCTGCGTTAATTCCGACCCTAGAGTTTGATTTGAACTGCTAAGATTTCCGGCTGGTAGCAGTTCCTTGAGCTCCTCTGGCCAATACATGTGAGGCTCCGAAATATTCAGCTGAGTTACCCCTGAAATGGTGTCAGGCAGACAGAAAGTAGGCCCCATTATCTCGCACGCTGTTCAATTTAATGACACATCACTCCCACCAGAATTCTAGCCTCTTCGCTGGTGTAAGCTTCCCCTGATCGAAACAACTAGCTGTTACTACCATCTTGTTAAAGGTAGGGTACAACCAATGCGCCTCAACCTGCTAAAAGTGCAATTGTGACTCGAGTCGTTCTTTATTGCATTCTCTTTCTTCCTTTTGTCCCATTAGCAATTTCACTGTGCAGGAATCCTGCCCCTCTCTTATTACCATATTTGGACAGATTGTGATTTCCTGTCAGTGGCATTTTTGTAATTTTCCTTCCTGCATTTGTTCATATCTTTCCTTGTCTTCTGTAATTAACAGCAGTTGGTGCGTTTTTACTCATACAAATTTCTTCAATGTCCCCCACATTACTGGACTTGCATGAACTATGTAGCACTTATAATGTGCTTGTTTCGTGGTAACTGGTATAGAAACGGAAATATAAACTTTCCCTTCATCAGTTCTCACTGATGCTGTGGCTACCTTGAAATAAAAGGGTGACATTTTGCGCTTGGATTCTAAAACTAACCTCAACTCCGGTGGTAGTTCCTTCTGTACATTAATTACACCCTTTAAATACTGCTCTGCCGATAGCAAATTTACTCCTAGCTCACCCTTTACAGCCTGCTACATAGCCTCCTATAGTTCTGTCTCTTTCCCTTATGCTTCCCAAACACTGAAATCTACGAACTGCAACCACTTTATCGTCACTACTTCCGTATCTAAGAGTTCTACTTCAGTTTGTAGTTCCCTGGTATTCTGATTAAGTGCCTCTTCTGCAGCTCCGGCATACTGATATACTTCTCAGGTGAGCTGTAGTAGTTGTGTGTTATTCAATACGTCCTTCTCTAAACCTCACCTATGAGCAGGAGTACCTATTACTACCCTTCTCCTTTAATTCTTTACTGTTCCACGGCTGCTTATATTAAATGCATTAAATGTAAACATAACCGCAAAAATGTTAATGTCTGTTTCCTAGGCGTTAATCAATATGGGTTCCTCATTACTGTTTCTTTCACAACTTCTTTTTTCCTCTTCTGATACATTTTGCCCCACTCTTCCTTTCTGGTTCACATTCGTATCCCTGGAATAACTTCCGTACTCAGTCGAAACGCTTTCAACCGCCCTACACACACAATTATTGGTCTCATCAACAACTGAATCTAGATATTTCCTGGTGACGTAGTATGTACCCTGTAATTTCTTAGACTTTCCCGGCGATTTGATGACATCTCGTGGAAATCGGGTTTTCTGCCGGATATCAGCGTCTTCCAAACACGATATTTCGACGTCATTACTTGACGTCTTCATAAGGTGTTCCCTGAGACTGTCTGCTTGCTGGACCGGGTCGCATATTTATGCCTACACAGTGCCTGGTGTTCTGTTTGCCGTTCCCTAGTCGGTCCGCGCCTGCGAGTCGCGCTATCCTGCCGCTCTAGGTGTTCCCTATTCCGTTCGCACCCCCTCTGGCCGCCTGCAACTGCGGTCGTGGCCTCCTGGTGTTGCCTTCTCGGTCCGCGCCCGTGAGTGGCGCTCCCCTGCCATTTTGGACGTTCCCTATTCCGTCCGCGCCGGCTCTGGCCGCCTC
This sequence comes from Schistocerca piceifrons, assembly GCF_021461385.2. NCBI lineage: Eukaryota > Metazoa > Arthropoda > Insecta > Orthoptera > Acrididae > Schistocerca > Schistocerca piceifrons. Next base: position 170,872,781 of record NC_060148.1, on the reverse strand, counting down.
CATCTGGGGTGGTGGCCTCCTGGTGTTCCCTTTTCGGTCCGCACCCGCGAGTGGCGCTCCCTTGCCGCTCTGGACGTTCCCTATTCCGTCCGCGCCCGCTCTGGCCGCCTCCGACTGCGGCTGAGGCTTCAGGCAAGGGAGCGCCACTCTCGGGTGCGGACTGAGAAGGGAACACCAGGAGGCCACGACCACAGTTGGAGGCAGCCAGAGCGGGCGCGAACGGAATAGGGAACGTCCATTCTTTTTTTTTTTTGTCACGTGGTGTTTACAGTTCCTTCGGCTTCACCGAATCTACGTTTACTTGTGTGTGGTATCTGTTGTTGTTCTCTGGGATTATATTTTTATTTGACAAAAACAAATCGTGCGCTTTGGAGGGCATGGTCGGCAACAATAAGGCCTTGTGGCCCCCGACCATCCTCGATTTATGGGGCGTGGGTTTATGGTTGTTGGGTTCTGTGCAGTGGGTGCAGTGGGTGCTGCTTCCCCACTGCTTTCTTTTGTACAGTTGCGCCAGTCGGCCGCTCAGCGAGATGTTGTCGTCGTTTCGTGGCGGTCGCTGTGCTGGTTGTTGCGTGATGATGGTCTCCCTACCTTGGTGTGGACGGTGTTTCCCGCTGCTTGCCCACTGAGGATGGCCGTCATGCAGTCGTAGGTCTGCAGCTGGTCTGCGTCTACACTTTAACATATACTCTATATCATCTAGTCTAGTGTGGTTTACTCTAGTTTAATCTATGATGCTAAAGGTGATCGCACAGCCAACAGAGAGTGGGGGGGGGGGGGGGAGTGGGCTTAGTCACTATGTCTTACTTTAATTTGGGTTCCTATGCTAGTAATTACTTGGGAGCAAAGCGGTAAACAAGGTACATCAATTTAAACATTTATCTAAACACTATTGGATCTCAACAAGGGAGCAAAAATCGGCTAGACAAAGTAACTACAAACCAAAGCAAAACCAATTTAAACATTTATCTGTTTCCTATTCGTTCCAAAAAGGGAGCAAGGATTAGCAAGGACAAAATAAACAAGGGTATATTATATCAAAGGGGAATACTAATGGACTAAACTAGAACAAAAAACATATTAACCAATTAAGCTATTCACTATTTCTTACTAATATACTCATCTAATCTACCGGGTCTTGTACAATTAGGCATGGCACTCTCTGCCTGTGCCATGTTTGGGGTATCACAGTACCTGTGTCCCTGAGTTGTCTACAGTTTTCTCTTAGTGTTTCTAATTTGTCAAATAGTGTGTTTACTAATCTTTTAACAGTATCCTGTATCATTTCGATTTCAACTGTTTCATGGAGCTCGCGTAAGGGTGTCCATAGTGGGGCGTCCAGAATCCACGTTAGTACCTTGTTTTGCACCATTTGCAATTTCTTGTGGTTGGTCTGGCACGTGATTACCCATGCAGAACACCCGTATGTTAGTGCCGGGAGGACTGTTGTCTTGTATAGTGTTCTCTTTGTTTCCATCCACATCTCCCTGCTGAGGAAGAAGAGCAGGAGGGCTTTTGCAAGGTATATACCTCTCTTCCTCTTTTCCCCGATGTGGAGGTGAAACAGCATTTTTTTGTCTAATGTTACACCCATGTATTTCACGGAGTCTCTCCACGGTAATTCCTGGGCGTTTAGAGATAGCTGGTTTCTGAGTACTGGCCGCTTTCTTGTCAAGTAGACACCTGTAGTTTTGTCTGCGTTTAATGACATTTTTTCCCCTACACCAGTCTTCTACCACGTCTAGCTGCTTTTGGAGGCGTGCTATGTTTGAGTGGTGCTGCCTGCCACTCGTGTAGAAGGCTGTGTCATCCGCGAATTGGGCTATCCTGGCATGTGGTGACAGGGGGATGTCGTTTGCATATATGTTAAAGAGTGTGGGTGATAAAACCAACTCCTGGCGGATGCCGGCCCTCAGGGTCTTTCTTGAGGAGCGTTTTCCGTCTACCTTAACAAGGAGTTTCCGGTCTGTCAGAAAGCTGTCTATCAATTTTGTGTACACATCGGGGATTGTTGTGTTGTGATGTATCTTGAAGGTCAGGTTGTCATGCCAAACCTTGTCGTAAGCCTTTTCCCAGTCGAGGAATACTGCTGCTGTGGAATTTGTGTAGTTGAAATGGTGTGTGATGTGTTCTGTTAGTCGAAGGACTTGTAGCTCTGCAGAGACCTTTTTCTGGAACCCGAATTGTTCCGGTCTGATGGTTTCATCGTCTATGAGACATTTGTTGATCCTGTCCAACACTACTCTTTCAAGCGTTTTCCCCATTGTGGAGAGTAAGCTGATTGAGCGATGGTTCGCTGGTAGTTTTGGGTCTTTCCCTGCCTTCGGGATAGTCATAACTTTTGCTGCCTGTAGCAGCATGCAGCTATTTATTATGCGTGTTAGCAGGACTAGTGGTTTCCTAGAGAGGTTCTTTAAGTTTATGTTTGAAGTTTTGTCTAGTCCTGGTGCGGATCTGCCCTTTCTGCAGGCTAATATTTTCTTTATTTGTGTCGGTGTTGTGAGTTCTGGTGCTGTTTGTGTCGGTGTATCTCGCAGATTTTGTGTGGTATTCTCTTCCTCAAGCTGCTCAGCGGCTGTGAGGTCGATCTGTGGTGTTTTGCTCCTTGTACGTGTCCGCAAGCAGTTCGGCTTTCGACAAGGCATCAAATACGATTCCCTGGGGTCCTAGCATTGCCCTTTTGGCTGGTGGCTGCTGTCGAATGTTTTTGATCAGTTCCCACTCGTTCTGGGTTTGCAGGCAGAAGGTCTTCATCCTGTCTTCCCAGGTTTCTGCGCGCCATTCTTTCAGACGCTTTCCGAGTTCACGAGACAGTCTGTTCATTTCTCTCTGCTCCCGCGGGTCCCTGCTTCTTTGCCACTGTTTTATGTGTCTGTTTTTCTGGCATCAGAGCTCCCACAGTAGTGGGGGGAGTTCTGTCTCGTGTCCTTTCGCTAGTATTGCAGTTATCCTGGTCTGCCTTATGGCTGCCTGTATTTTGGATGTCAGGTAGTCGACAGCATCGTCCAGCCAGCTTTTCCTCTGACGACTGGTCAGCGTTGGGTTTATTGTGTCTATGAGGACCCTGCGATACTGTTCCCAGTTCATCTGTATCACTTTTATCGGGACGTCCGGGAGAGAGTTTATCCTGAGGAGCCTCACTAGTACCGGATTGTGGTCAGACGTTAGGTCCTGGATCGCATCTAGCGTGACGTCGTCTCCGATGTTTTTCGTCAGCAGTACATCCAGGACGTCCGGTCTGCGTCCGGCTATAACTGGGAAGTATGTCGTGTCATCTGGGCCGCGGATGATGTAGTGGTACGCATCCTCCAGTTGCAGGAGTTTTGTTCCTTTCGGGTTCGTTGTGCGGGAGTTCCACGCTGGATTTTTGGCGTTTAGGTCCCCTCCCAACGCCACCCTTTGGTGCCTGTCGAAGATCACTCTGAGGTCTTCTTCCAGCATCTGGCTGTTTGGGGCTAGATATACTACCCCCACCGTCAATTTCCCTCTTTCCATGTTTATTGTAACCAGAGTGACCTCGATGTCCTGCACTGGAGGTGCGATCACCACATCGTGCGGAATTGTCCATTTTAGGAACACGGCCGTACCGCTTCCTCGTTGATTTTGTCTGTCGGTGCGGTAACCTGTCATGTTCCACGGTTTAAATGTATAGCAGGGCCGGAGGTGTGTTTCGGAGACTAACAGGACGTCCACATTGTGATCCTATATGAACGTCTGTAGTTCTGTTTTCTTGTTTCTGATGCCGTTTACATTCCAGATGCAAAGTGTTGTGTCAGTGTTTTCTCTGCCTCGTTGCGCCATCTTTACATGAACGCACTAAGCAGACCCTGTAGGATTATGTGTGTTTTTTCCGTCCTGTCCAATGTTTGACGGAGCGTGTTTGCTGTGTTAAATATTGTTGTGATGATGTTTGAGTCCTGCTCGAGGGTACGAATCGTGTTTCTGATCTCCCAGAGGGCGTCCACGAGCAGTACTTTTTCATTTGTGAGTGGTGTGGCAGTTTGTTTGTTTTGTGTGGTCTCTTTTTGCATCTGAGTTGGTTTTGTAGTGTTAGTTGGGCTGTTGTTTGATTTTGTAGCGGTCGTTGGTGATGTTAATGCCTCTCTGAAGGAGCGGCGGCGAGGTGTTGGTGTGTTCGTGTCTATGCCTGCCGCTTCCGCCTGTGCGGCTGCGGCAATGTCCGGATGGACTTGTCGTCGTGCAGGGAGGGGTGGAAACTGTGGTCTTGACTGTGGTTGTGTTTGTTGGGAGCGTGGTGAGCGTGCGCCCTCTGTTGGGTGTGTCTGGTCTGTCTGTTGCACATGACGTTCTTCCTGTTTCGTCATTCGTCGCCTTTTGTATTGTTTTCCCAGGAGTGGGGCCTCTTTTTGGGGGTTCACCCTGTTTGTTTGGTCGTGTTCTGTCTGTGGTGTGTATTGTAACTCTTGGATGGGGTCTGTCCTCGTCTGTCTTTCGCCCTTAATTGTGTTTTGTTGGGGTTTTCTGTTTCCCGAGGGCGCGCGCTGTTTGTGCTGTCCCTCTGTCATTGTCTGTGGCGGTGCATGTACTTTTGGTGTTCTGGGCAGCCTTTCCAAGATGCTGGGTGGACTCCGGAGCACAGCACACACTTTGCCGGCTCGTTCTCTGGTTTTTGGCAGTCTTTTGTGGCGTGGAGGCCCGCACACTTTACGCACCTCGCCGGCATGTTACAATAGTTTGCCGTGTGCGTTAGGCACTGGCAGTGGTGACACTGCAGGTGACCTTCCTTGGGACAGTAGGTTTCTACCGTCACCTTTGTGTGCAGGATGTACCGCACTTCGTATATCCTCTCACCGTCCAAGCCCCTGGGAAGGGTGACTTTGTACGTTAGCTCTCTGATGGGCATCGTGACATTCGGGCTCGTTTTTTAAATTGGTGGATGTATGAAGGTCTGAAACCTTCTTCTACAAGGGCCTCTCTTAGTTCCTCCTCTAGGACTTCGGCTGGGAGGCCCTGGATGACCACATTTAGTTCCTTTTTCTCAGGCGGTTGGTGGTTAAAATGCGGTACATCCCTTTGTCTTAGAAAGGATGCTGTGGCATAGTAGTCACTTAAGGACTCCAAATTGTATTTAACCGAGTCACCACGGAAGATGGCCTTTAAGGGGCCTGATATTCTACTTTTTATCTCTCTGTTGAGTTTTGTTTGCCCCTCTAATTGGCAGACCGCTATTGGTGGTACATTTCTGGGGTTTGTCTCGTCCTCTCCACTGTCGGTGGGCTGTTGTTGACCCTCGACGGCGGGAGTCGAGTTGTCGTCGTGTGACGTAGCGGTGTCCTCGGTGAGGACTGCTGGTGTATCCCCTGGTGGTGTTCGTTGTGGTGGCGGGTTGTCATCTAGTGGGGCGGTAGTCTCGCCTTCCTCATCCGAGTCCCCTAAGGCGTCGAATCTGTTGGGATTCTAGAAAGCTGTGTGGTATCCTTGTGGGGATCTGAGACTTCCATTTCCCTGCCCCTTGCTGGTGTCGTGGGGTGATGTTTTCTGGTGTGTTCGTCGTCGGTCTGCTCGCAGTTGCGGAGGTCGACGCGACGCGGTTGGTCGGGCTTTTTTGTGTGACTTTCGAGGTGCTGGCGCGGGTGCCGCGAGTGTTTTTTTGTGGTGCGGACAGAGCGCGGTTTTGGCGGCTCTGTCGAGCTGTGCTGTATTTGGCTATCATCAGTTTGGCGCTTTTCTTTTTCGCCATTTCATTTTCTAGTATTTCACTCTCCTTTTCTCGTCCCCGCCGCTCAGCGGGGAAGAGGAGTCGTGGTGGTGTGTAGTTTGGCACGGTAGTGCCTTCTGTTTGTCATTTTTCCGCGTCTGGTGTGGTGGTGTTGTTTGCCAGTTTTGTGTGGGATCCTATTTTCCCCATTTTCCTGGCTAGTAGAGGTGGTGATACCTTACGGGGAGGGCATTTTTCCTATCGTTGTGGTTAGTGTGGGAGAATTACTTTCCCTGTTCGCGAGACTCACTTCTGCCCTACTTTTCTGAGCCTGGCCTGGCAAAGCGCGGGCTTGTCCTGCCACAGCAGGGGCCCTGACCTTGCAGCGTTCCCTATGCTGTCCAGTCCCTAATAATTCTGGCTCTCCAGAATATCTCGCCTGTCTTCTATTGCGACCTGACTGGACATGACAATTTTGCCTCTTGTTTCGGCGTTCCTGGCAGTGTAGGCGGCGGCCGAAACGCCTGCAGCTGCTGCGTGGCGGAGCGGCGCGGCTTGCAGACTACCTCACGCTACGGCGGCGTCCGACTCCGACTCTGATACTGTCGTGCCTTCCTGAAGCACGTGTGAGGGCAGGATAAGCACTTGAATGCTGTGCCTGCAGATCCTGAAAAAAAAGTTTAGAACGACGTCCTGTCTGGTTGTGGGGTCCATGCTAAGGTATAGTGTATGTCCTGATGCTGTTGGGGGAATAGATTATTCACGGATAAGTCTGTTGGTGGACGTTCCCTGTTCTGCTCGGACGTGGAAGGATCTGCCAGAGAGGTAGGAACTGAGAAGGACTGCATGCGACGTTGGTACCCCGAGTACAAACAGCCTGTAGACGAGGCCGTCATGCCACACTGAGTCGAAGGCGCGTGAGACGTCCAGGAATAACGCCCCAAGGTATTCCCTCGTCTCCAGCGCCCTCATCGCGGGTTCCACGAGACAGAGCAGCTGGTGGGTCGTGGAGTGACCTCCGCGAAAACCAAACTGCTCGTCTGGCAGTATTTGATCCTGGTCCATGTGCTGTAGGAGTCGCCTCACGTAAAGTCTCTCGAAAACCGTCGAGAGACATGGAAGGAGGCTGATGGGCCTGTAGCTGGATGGCGACCAGAGGTCCTTATCCTGCTTCGGGATGGCCACCACTTCGGCATGTTTCCACACCGAGGGATAGACACCCGAAGCAAGGATTTGGTTGAAGACTGTGGCTAGGTATGGCTGATACTCCAGAGGGAGGTTCCTAAGAAGTGAGTTTGGGATGCTGTCGATGCTGCCTGTCCTCTGGGAGTTAAGTGATCTGAGTTGCAGTGCGATTTCTTCGGCGGTGATGGGATCTATGCTGTCTCCCTCCTCTCATGCTCCGAGGAAGGCTGGGAGACGTTCTTCCACGAGCCGGACGTGGGCCTCGTCAATGTCGTCTTGTACGGGCTGGAAGTTTGCCTCGAAAGTGTCCGCTAGGGCACTTGCCTTGGCATCCGGCTCACAGACGTGGTCCTGTCCGAGTTGCAGGGGAGGAATGCACTGCCTGCGGCGCAGGAAGCCCCTCATGACGCACGATGCACTGCCATCATCTGGGTCGAGGGACTCGACAAGGTCGGCCCATACTTTGTTGCGGTGTTCGCGGACGGCCGCAGTGATGGCTCGACGCATGCTGTTATTGCTCGTTATTTGCCACTTGCGGAAAAGACTGGTTTTCGCCACTATAAGCTCCCATATTTCTTGTGGGAGGCGACGTGACCTGTCTTGTGGCTGACGAGTGCGACCAGGTGTGGCAGCCTCTGCAGCTCGCAGGAGCGCCTGAGTTAGGGAGGTGATGACGGCTTCCGCTCCCGCCTCCTCCGGATCAGGGGCATCTGTGAGGTACGCCTGTACCTCGTCTTGGAATTGCTCGACGTTGACTTTCCTGAAGGATGGACGACCAGCCCGCACCGCCGCACCGACGACGTCTATGTCAAAGATTACTGGCAAGTTGTCTGATGACAAAGCTGTCCTCGTCTCGGCAGTCGTAAACCGATCGACCCCCCTCAGTATAGCAATGTCGAGCACGTCAGGTTGTCCGCGCACTGGGATGTGGGTCGGGTCGTTGGGCCCTAGAATGATGGCGCCGTGTCTGAGGGCGGCGCCCGCTGACGTTGGTAAGGCGGGAGTTCCAGCTAGCGGACTTTGCGTTAAAGTCCCCCACGATGAACAGCCGCCCCTCCATGGACAGTAGGTCGTTGAAATCAGCTTCTGGCAGAACACCCCACGGCGGCCGGTATGCCGCCACGAAAGTGATCTTGTCGACGGACGTGTTAACGGTCACACCAGTGACTTCAAGGTGATCGAGTTGTGGCAGTTGCACGGGATAGTGCTGCAGGGACGACCTGACGTATGCCGCCGTACCGCCGCCGTGGGTCGGCCGGTCGGAGCGGTAGCAGCTGTAGTTTGCGACCTGGACGTGTACACCAGGTTTTAGGAAGATTTCACAGATGAGGCAGATGTCCACTGCCTCGCTGTGTAGAAATTCCCTAAATTCGCCCTGCTGGGGTACAAGACTGTTTGCGTTGAAAACGCAAATAGTCAGGCCATGGGTATGGTCGTTATCCATGACTGGGGGGCTGGGCGATGGCCTGGAGGGCCGTTGCAGCTGCGGAGACTAGAATTGGGGAGTTGGGTCATGATTTTGTTTAGTGTTTGCAGTAGAATCTGCAGATCGTCGGTGATAGCGCTTGCGGCCGCGGGGGCGGGGGGCGCTGGGTCAGTACTAGGCTGGCACTGTTTTGCAACGGGACTCTGCGCAGTGGGGGCAGCCTGTCCATTTTTGGTGCGAGTCGGGGAGGGCGGTGGGGGTAGCCCAGCGGCACTGGGTTCCGGCTGTGGGTTGGTAGGCAGTTGCAGGTTGCGGGTGGGTGGGCGACATTCACTGCGAGGCAGGGCCTGCTGTTCAGCAGCCCGTCCCCTGGCAATGGACGCAAAACTAACTCCAGGCTGCACTATCTTGGCAGCCTTGCCACGTCTGCGGGATTTGAATGCGCTACAGCCCCTGTAGCTGGCAACGTGGAGCTCACTGCAGTTGCAGCATTTGGATTGTTCGTCACGCTTATTTGCACATTCACAGCTTTGATGTGCACCTGCACACTTCATGCATCATGCGGGCATGGTGCAGTTGTGTGCAACATGGTCTAGGCCTTGGCAAGAGTAGCATTGAGGTCTCTTGCCCTTGGCCTTGAGCAGTTCGACTGAAACGTCGATGTCCGCAATTTTATCGAGTTGGAAGATTTTTTCTGTTGTCCTCGTTGTCCACTAGGACGACGAGGAACAGCGGCATCTTTTTGTGTATTCGAGGCGATGTCATAAGTTCTACCATGCGTGCGGTATAACCCGACTCCGCGAGTTCGTGTTTAAAGTGGGCGGGGTCCGTCTTGATTGGTAGGTGACGTATAACCACCTTTAGTTGCTTCAGGGACTCGGTGTTGTGGGTGTAACAGTGGAGTCGCTGATCCATAACAAATTCCATGAGCTTTTTGTGCCCGTCTATGGATGATGGGAAGACCTTATAGAGGTCATTCCTGGTAACTTTGAACAACTTTATATCCGCTAATTCCATAATCATGCAGCGGAAGTTCATGTAGTCGTTGTACCACTTCATGACTACCGGTGGCGGGCGTGTTTGTTTATGCGCTGGGGGGGGGGGGGGGGGCGGGTTCCGCTTCCATGACCTCTTCAGTTGCCACTGCGAATCGATTTGACATGGCTGGAGGTGGAGGAAGCACATTTTCAAGCCTTTTGGGCTTGGTGGTGTGCCGCCAGTTCGGTACGGTAAAACCGTCTTCCTCGACTGCTGGAGGTGCCGTGGGGGCGTCTGTTGTTTGTTCGTTGGAGTCGGAGGTGGCCAGCCATTTACGTGATGCCTGTTGCACTTCCATTGGCACTTCTGTCGATAGAAGCGTCTCCAGGTTGGCTTCCGGAATTTCCAGAGAAACGGGAGTTGTTGAGGGCCCTGTTGGGTTTGGGTAGTCACTGTCAGTCAGTCCCTGCGCGGCGAGAACTGGCGCACTAGCGGCTTCTTGATTGGAATTGTCCGTTGGGGCGATCAGCGGCGCACCGGCTTCTTGGGTAGCCAGGTCTGGTGACGCAACACCATCTTGAGTTGCTACACCCGGCAGGACTCCCGGCGGAACAAACTCCTCTTCTGTGGCCGAGCGCAGCAGTTCACTCGGCAACATGGGCGACTCAGTTTGCGGCTGTTGTGCCTTGACGGCGGCTTGCTCGTAGCGCACGAACATTTCGTACGCTTTTTCTGCGGCCTCTCGTTCTGGAACTGTGGTTGCTTTTGTCAGGCGATTCATAATCGCAAACAGTTCGATGTCAGAGAGGGGGCGGTAGCCTGGGGGGGGCGCAAGAAGTTTCGACTAAGGACGTAGTCTCGCCAGAGGCGGTTTGTGTGGCAGATGTTACCGCCGTCAGAGCGCGCTCTGTTGGGACAGAATCCTCCATGGCGGTTAGGCCGCTATTTTTCGGGTCCATGAGGCACCTGTAATAGAGAGAGAATAGAAGGAGGTTTCTAACTCTAGTGATCGCGGACTGGTCCCACGTGAAGGGGGTCCTGGATCACGGCGTGCCCTAACGTTCCCTAGGCATGACGCAAATCGATTCCTGAATCGATTTGTGCCACAGCTGGTAGCAGTTTACATGACAATTCTGCCGCTAACAAACTCGCTTGCGAGTGGTCAGCAGGAGAGACATGCCTTTGCTTCTGCCATGCAAACGCCGTTGACCAACGCACATTAATAAAGGCGAGCAGATAAAGACGCGCGAGAACAATAGCGCGAGCGATACAATAGCAGCTGCGATGAGCCAGAGCGTCCTCTCGCTACGGCGGGCGGCTCAGCGCAGACTGGAGGTGCACGGCGGCGTCCAGAGCGGCAGGGGAGCGCCACTCACGGGCGCGGACCGAAAAGGGAACACCAGGAGGCCACCACCGCAGATAGAGACGGCCAGAGCGGGCGCGGACGGAATAGAGAACGTCCAAAGTGGCAGGGGAGCGCCACTCACGGGCGCGTACCGAAAAGGCAACACCAGGAGGCCACGACCGCAGTTGGAGGCGGCTAGAGGGGGCGCGGACGGAATAGGGAACACCTAGAGCGGCAGGATAGCACGACTCGCAGGCGCGGACTGACTAGGGAACGGCAAACAGAACACCAGGCACCGGGCAGGCATAAATATGCGACCCGGTCCAGCAAGCAGCCAGTCTCAGGGAACACCTGATGAAGATGTCAAGTAATGACATCGAAGTATTGTGTTTGGAAGACGCTGATATCCGGCAGAAAACCCGATTTCCAAGAGGTAGTATGTAGCACTTCGTGCAGCCCCTGATACTTTGCAAAAAAACTTCTTTATCTTTCCCTTTGGCGTATACGAAGTTGACAGCATCACCCACTGATCAACCTTATACTGTGGTATTCTTCCTGTATGGTCCACAGCTTCTTCCTGGTTTTCCAGTGCTCGTGTATTTGCCCTCTGTACTGTATTCCAAATTTCCCTAATCGCTCTGACAAATTTCTTAACAGACACTCTAGACTTCCTTTTTTCACTTCCAGTATGTAAAATGGTGATGTAGTTTTACGACCATATGCTATTTCATATAACCATAATCCTGGATTTGTATGCTGCTTTAAGTCGTAGGTGGAGACGATGTACTTCAAATAGGAATCCTAGCTGGTTTCATGTGAGTCAGTGTAGAATCCAGGCATCTTCCTAATCATCCTGTGCATTGTTTCACTTCCATTGGCTTGTTGATGGAGAGAGCTCATTCTTAACTTCTTCACATTCAGTAACTTACACAAATCCTTGAATAGGTCTGACATGGAGTTCGCTCCCTGGTCTGTTGTTATTGTTTCAGGCAATCCAAAATTCAATATCCCATTATTCAAAAGAGTTTGTGCCACTGTTTCTGCCTGCTAGTTTGGCATTGTGAACATTTCTAAGTATCGTGAAAAATGATGTATGATTGTGAGTACGTACTTATCCTCTGATGGTGTTTTATTGAAGGGACCTAAAACATCAATCCCCAGAAATACGAATAGTGCTAATGCTTCAGGTAACCCCTGCAATGGTACTCTCATTGGACACAAATCCGCTCTCTGTGTGCCCTGTATGCAATTCCGTGCGTACTGGTTTGCTTCTATTTGCCTGTTCCTCCATCAATACTTCTCCACTACTCTTCTGTTGGTAGATTTGCAACCTCCATGTCCTGCTAATATGTGATTATGAGCTTCTTGTAGCACTCTGTTCCTCAGCTTCTCATGCAGCCCCAAGTTGGTTTCTCTGCATAGCAACCCATCCTCCATACAAAACTATGATTGCTTAAAATACTGCTTAATTCTTCATTCGCTTTTTGTGCAGATTCCCATCCTTATGATTATGACCCCCAACATGAAATACTGCTACTTTTCTACATTTCTGTGGTTCTTCCCACATTTATGCACAACTTCAAAATCAAATTCACTTAGTCTTACTGCCCATTGTGAAAATCTACTGGAAGTATCCTTTAATTCCAACAACCATTTCAACCATTTTAATGCCGCATTATCAGTTATTACTGGAAACTTTTTATGGTACAGATAACATTTGAAATATGTTGTTCCTTAAGTAAGGCTTAACATCTCTTTCTACTTTGTGGAATAATTTCTTTGCACAGAATTTAGTTGCCCTGATTCATAGGCTACCAGATGTTCTACGCCTTCTACCTCTTGTGACACCACACTGTTTAGTGTATGGTTTCATGCATCACATGATAAAAGAAACTTTCTATTAAAATCCGGAAATATCAACATCGGATTCGTTGTTACAGCTTCTTTTATCTCCTTCAAAGTTCACTGGCACTCTTCCTACCACATAAATTTAGTTACCATTTTTAACAATTTAACTCTGTCAATGGTATGGTAGTATCCACAAATCCTTTTATGAACCACCGATAATAGTTCGCTAGTCGCAAGAACGACTGCAGCTCCTTTACAGATTCTGGTGCAGGAAATTCACATACAGTCGTAATTAATGTTGGGTATGTCTGAAACTCATTTTTATTTATGATGTGACCTAAGTATGCCAGCTGTTCAAGCACAAAATTGCACATTGCTGTACCCAATGTTAAGTACGCTGCATTTAACCTTAGGAAGACTTCCCTTAGTTGCTGAATATGCTGTTCCATATTACTCCCACACACGATTGTGTCATCAAGATACACTAAGCACCGCCATGGTTTGAAACCTCTGAGTGCTCTGTCCAACAATCCCTGAAATGTTGCAGGCGCATTTTTTAATCTGTATGGCATTTGTCTCAATTCGTATTGTCCACACTATGCTGAATATGCTGATTTGTGTCGATCCTTGGATGAAGCCTATACCTGGTGATAATCACTCTTCAAATACATTGTTGAAGAAATTTTCATTACGCTAAATGATCAAAGATTTCTTAAATGCTTGGTAAAGGGTAGGCGTCCATTATGGTTTTCGCATTTAGGTGTCTGTAATCAAAGGAAAACCTGTATTTCTGCGACCCATTCAATGACTTTTTTGACATGACAACTATTCATGACCCCATGGACTATTAGTTTCTTCAATTATTCCATCTTTCAGCTGTTGGTCGATAAATTCCTCCAAAATTGGCTGCAAGCAGCTATTACCCTGAATGATTTTCACTAGAATGGTGATTTATTTCCCATTTGTATGCAGTGCTGTGTAATATGCGTAAGTGCTAATGACTCTTTTGAAAAAAATAAACCCTTAAATTCCAAAAGAAATTTTTCCATTCATTCTGCATAGCTGCTCTCTAGGTGCTTCACTTTTTCTCATAGTGCAGTTTCAGTGGTGCACGACGTGGAAGACACCCCTCGTGTCCCATTCTTCTTGCTTCAGGACATCCATGTTAGCGATTAGCAACCCCTTTGTTAATCCTATGTCCTATGCGCTGAAATTATCTGTAGAAACAGGTTCTTCTCTTCACGCTTTATTTCTTGAGTGCGTACAATACCTCTTTTGACTAAGCACCACACCTGACCTAATACTTCATTCTCTTCTAACAGTTGCACCACACACAAAAGTCCTACTGGCAAGCTAGTTTCAGTAATCAACCAAAGCGGTTTCGCAGTACCATTAGGTAAACAATCGTCTTAATCAAGCTTCAGTGTGATCGTCTGTGGTTTAGTCGGTTTGTCTTTCATGACAGAATTCTGTCGTGACATCGCTACGCTGACAATGACTTCATGTAACTGAAAATTTTTTCGATCAAGTTCCACCCTATGTAGCTGGAGATCGGGTATGGCGCGATGCTGAAATAAGAAATCTAATCCAAGAATCCTGTCATAGCCCTCACTCATGTGTGGCACAGTCTCTAGACATTGCTTAAACTATACTGTATCTAGGCAGAAGTCTGTGTCCACCGATTCTAATAGTGTCACTTCTTTTCACGCCAATTCCACTCAGTCTGTACTGTGTCGCTTACATTTCACCAGATCACTACTGGCGACCAACACATGAGCCCCTGTGTCCAACAATATATCCTGCGACCTGTCTTTCCTACTATTACCCCTCTGCATACGATTTCGTAGCATTCAATCTTACTGGGATGCATCGTAGGTGCGCTTGGGGCTATGCCTTGAAGCATCCCCAACTCTCTTGTGTTTCCCTTTTTAGGTACTCCACCGCGACGTCTGCTCGTAGATACGTATCGCTGGTAGGTTTTCCGGCTTTACTTCCCGACGTGACAGCGAAGACTCTTCGATGAGGCGTGGGCCTTGTGTTTCGCTATTACTGCGAGTCTTGTAAATATCGCTTTTACTTAGTAATTTGCCTGGCTAAAACTCTCCCCTTTTATGATTAAGACAGCCTGCGCCACCTTTCGGAGGGAGTGGGGACATCAAAGAGTCACAAAAGTTCATATTAAGCAGTCTGTAAAACACGTAAACGTTCACTTCAGTTAGCGTGTCAGTTAATGCTTACGCTTTCCGGTAGATGGTGCTGACTTACTGCTGAATAGCTTTGGTTCCGCAAAACCTTCACTGATTAGTACTAGGTAAATGAAATAAGTACAACACTCTTGTATTTCACTTTCACTCTATATTCAAGGATTAAGATGGTGATGGATGATGACCTATTTAAAAGGTTCCTAGCCTGGAGGAATCTAAATAGTCCGTAAATGCCGATATGCACGCGCTCTACGTCCAGATTCGCAATTAACGGCACACGACACTTTCAAACGTCCACACGTTAATATCTGAATAATGGTACCTCTGAATTCACTCGTATCAGCAGATAATTTGTTTCTGTCGTCTATATGTCCGGAAAGTTCCAATCTGGCACTGAAGTCCTAAAATCCCCTTAATACTCTGTTGCTACCAACAGTCAGAGATCGTACACTACAACACTTTTAATCTCCATAACATTCTAACAGTTTATCGTGAATCTTAACACAATAAAGTCCAATCTAATTATTGTCCCGCTGACTGACACGGGTTCCCCATCCATTAACGAAACAATCAAGGGAAAAAAAGGCGGCAATAATGACGATCAGGCCTTTTTATAGGTTTTGCATCACAAGGATTTAACGTCACTGCCTTCTCCATGACGGAGCGTCCATGGCTTTGCTGTACTTAGACGTTAAACTACTTGCTGATACACTATAATTTTCATCTGCAATTACCGAACTATGATTCTACACTATTTTCCCCTATAGAAACTCTATTCTTAATTTTAAATTATTCTTTCTATGGCTTTTGTCACTGTAAACTGAACCGAGGTGTTGCATGCTGCCTCGTTTTCTACTTCTAAAACTATTACTTTCTCTTACTTTATTCACATCATCTGGAGGCTGGCAACATTGCCTCCTTACATGCCCCATTTGTCCACACCTGAAACATTTCATATTTGCTGCCAACACTGTCCGTTTACCAAGCATTCCAATCACCAAATCTATCTCTTCACATTCTATAGCTAACTGAACTGCTGTGAACAAATCCGTCTTACTCCTGTCTACACATGTCTTGATATATCTGCATGCAACTTTCGTGAAAAAGTGTCGAGCGCCGTCTGCTCAGTTTCTTGGAAAACAATTTCATTAAGTGCAGCATCCTGTCCCAGTTCATAGGTACATCCATTAATTTTTCGTATCCCATATGCAAATTGTTCCACAATTTGCATATTCTTCTTAATTGCCAGCCCTAATTGTTCTCTATAGTGTCTGGCACTATTTCGTTTCGTATATCTTTGAACTGACCCTTATTGAAATCCTTCGAATGTTGTGGCTGCCTTAAGTGCTTCTGTATACCCTACATAAGATTTTGCTTCCCCTGTTAGTCTCAGTTTTGCAACACTCTATCATTCCTGATCAGGCCAACCTTCCATCTGAGCCAGATTTCGAAAGTTTCCCACAAAGTCCTGCACATCCTTGGTGTCTTACACTTGCAGTAATATCTACTTTACAAAATGCATGAACATCAAACTTCTTCTTCATTTTTTTTGAATCACTATACAAAATATTGCAGGTTCATACATTGCCTGAGAAGGTGACATCAGTGTTCTGACACCAGTGCTTAATGACCCTTAAGATTGTCTCCCATGAAGAGTGAAATGAGACATCAGTATGACAGTAGATTTTTTCAGTTAATTTCTTTTTTCTGGCCCTCGGCCGTAGTACATCAGCAACAGCTTGGTGGAGGCCTCCAGTTGCTTCTCATGTAAAAAAATAGACGTCCATCATTGCTGAATGCGCAGAGAGTGCAGCTGAGCATGACATCACACAAATGCTGCTGTCAGTCACATCTCTGGCGCCTCCCTTGTGACTCATGGCAGGCTGCCCTGTGTCGTGGTCGAACAGCAGACCCCATACTGCACTCTGGGATGTTGCTCTGGGTGTCACAGGCTCGTGGTCTAGGCTGAGTCATTTAGTACGTGAATGGGAATGGCTGAGGACTTAAACGCTTAAAGCACGTACTCTAGACTCTTCTATAGTTGCAAATAAGGAAAGGCTTCCATCCTCCGCTAGCGTACTGCAGAGTCGACATCTACATCTACATCTACATCTACATGGATACTCTGCAAACCACATTTAAGTGCCTGGCAGAGGGTTCATCGAACCACCTTCACAATTTTCTGTTATTCCAGTCTCATATAGAGCTTTGAAAGAACTAACACCTATATCTTTCCGTACGAGCTCTGATTTCCCTTATTTTATCGTGTTGATCGTTTCTTCCCATGTAGGTCGGTGTCAACAAAATATTTTCTCATCCGGAGGAGTGAGTTGGTGATTGGAATTTCGTGAGAAGATTCCATTGCAACGAAAAACGCCTTTCTTTTTATGGTGTCCAGGCCAAATCCTGTATCATTTCAGTGACACTCTCTTCCGTATTTCGCGATAATACAAAACGTGCTGCCCTTCTTTGACATTTTTCGATGTACTCTGTCAGTCCTACCTGGTAAGGATCCCACACTGCGCAGCTATTTTCTAAAAGAGGACAGACAAGCGTAGTGTAGGCAGTCTCCTTAGTAGATCTGTTACATATTCTAAGTGTCCTGCCAATAAAACGCAGTCTCTAGTTAGCCTTTCCTACAAAATTTTCTATGTGTTCCTTCCAATTTAAGTTGTTCGTAGCTGTAATTCCTAGGTGTTTAGTTGAATTTACGGCCTTTAAATTTGACTAATTTATCGTGTAACCGAAGTTTAATAAATTCCTTTCAGTACTCATGTGGACGACCTCACACATTTCGTTTTTTAGGGGTCAACTGACAGTTTTCGCACCATTCAGATACTTTTTCTAATTATTTTTTTTTTTTTAGGAAGATTTGGATCATTTTGACTTACCCTCGGACATTGTGTCCTTTGCAAAACTGCAGTTCGCTTTGTTTGGAATTACTTGATTGAATTAAGTTTGCCGGGAGATGATACAAGTGTCACTTAAAGTTAAAACACAGCTCCTAATTAGAATATAAAAATAGAAAATTAATTTCTGGTGCATGTTACTCATTTAAGTTTTGTGTATAAATGTTGTTCCTGTTATTAAAATTCTCCTGTTATTGATATTTATGAGGTAGTTGCCCATTTAACAAGGTTAAATTAATTATTCAATTAATTAATTGTGTTTCATTTGTAAGGGCTAAGATAATGCTGTGCACCGCATAGGCTACATACATAGGCCACGCATTTATTATTTGTATAAATTTATGCAAGGTCGAGCAGTGAAGGTGCACGTCTATGTAGTGTTATGTCTTTGGTTACAGTTCATGGCACATGAGAGAGCTATCTGATATAGTCATTTCATGTAAAAATATATGATCAGGGTATATGAGTATCCCACTGTAGCGGTTATTTAAGTTAAGCTTCTTTTTGTAGCATCTGATCAGTTGATTTTCAACAGATATTGTTATAACGCAAATTGTTAAACATCCATTAGCTTTTTACATAGCTACCTGTAACCGTTTTCTCTTCAGACAGAATTAAAGCTTCGTCTAAAATAATAACTTCTGGAGAAGAAATATGTATCATTTGTGAAAGAGACACTACAGTAGCGGACTTTCAGCATTGTGATACCAACAATGAAACATTGTATCCTTAGGAAAAACTCATCAAACTTCAGCATGAAATGCTGTCACCTGTGTTCATACGAGTTTCTGCAATGTAAAGCATGCCAAGTGGCTTGAGGGTGGAACAGAACTATTGTTTATAACGAGGTTCACTGAGACATAATTACAATCAAAGAATTCTGTGTCATTGGCAGTTGAGAGTTATCACTATAGTCTGTGATTATAGCACTAATATAGGTTACATTGGGACACTCCATAAGGTGTTCTCCATCTCATGAACATCAAGGCTGTGCCTTCTGCTCTATAACAGAGACAAAGACGAAAGCGGCTGTTGCAGATGGCCTAAACCAGGGATGGACAAACCACAGCTCTCACAGTTCATATGATGGTGGCACGCCGCTCACTGTACACTCTAGTAAACTTTTTACCTACCTTTCACTCTTGCCTGGAAAGGAGTGGCTCAGCCCTTAAGCAACTTTTGAGTCACCCCATTCTAGCTGGAACTGCGGCAGAGGGATCCATATTCGAAATAATAACTTATTTTACTGGAAATTATTTCTGAAGTGGCACACTTCCACAACAGAGCAGTTCCAGTAACAAGAGCTGCACGTGGGTCTGTGGCGAACAACATTGTTTAGTCGTCAGTGGGTTGGGTATTCTACAGTACATGTTTTGTGTCAGTGAGCTTCTTCACCCTAATCATTAGCCCACTGAACATGTATTATAATAAGAAAACCATAAAAAACAAATAAAATGACACCGAATTTCCTTCCCTGGCTGCGACCCTTACATAGTCACAGTGAGGAGTCTGTGGCTTGTGGTACTAGCTAATCTGAAAACCCTTGGCGTAAGACATCTTCCCTTTAGCTGAATCAAATTACAAACGAAGAACTCACAAGTATGTGCAGGTAGGTATGAGAGGCGTTCTCCCTGCCCATTCTGTTTAGTTCTTGAATAAATACTGGCCTATGCTGTAACTTTGTAAGGTCTCAGTGCTGCCCTTCAGCTTTGATACACCAAAACAATACTCACGTAGCGGCATATGTTCCTCGCTACAACAACTGGGCACGGAAGGTGAAACTTAATGAGAAACGAAAAGATAAAAATTAACTTTAAGGAATCACTGTTTCGACTGACATCTAGAGTTGTTTATCATTCACACTTTCGAAAAGACATATGAGACATTGATGAATAGGTCCTGTAAGTAACTTATATTTAAAGTGTAACTGTTTTTGATCAGACACAGTTCACTTCACTTTGCAATAACAGAAATGTAAAAACATATGTGCATAATAAAATAATTTCCTGGCCTTTGCAGTAGCTGGCTTAGGTAATATGATATTCTAAAGTGAATTCTAAAGTGAGCTGCTCAAAAGGTACAATATCTCAAACACTCGGATGATCATAATGAGATTCGTAATTGTAAGACAAATAAATACACTTTGTCAATACCAATGAATAAGCATATTAAGCAATTTCTATTTTAAGAGTGGGAATTAACATTAATCAAAACTAATTAGGACCCACACAACAAACATAAAACTATCAGGGCACGTACTGTGAAGAGAAAAACAAATGTCCAAATGTGTGCGAAATCTTATGGGATTTAAATGCTAAGTTCATCAGTCACTAACCTTACACACTACTTAACCTAAATTACCCGAAGGACAAACGCACACACCCATGCCAGAGGGAGGACTCGAACCTCTGCCGAGACCAGGCGCACAGTCCATGACTGCAGCGCCTTAGACCGCTAGGCTAATCCGGCGCGGCTGTGAAGAGAATACTTTACACTGTCCAGAAGATAGAGTACCTTTAAAAATTGGTGGAATTTTAAGATTTTTTTTTTGTCTGGTATTTAGTGCATAACACGTTAACATGAAAGCAGAAATTATTACTGAGAGTTCACAGAAACTGAGGAACAAGTGTATACGAGTATGTATCGCCAAAGTTCTTGACCTTAATAGCTGCCACTACATAACCATCATATAATTAAATCCCTGGAAATGAAAAAAGAGAATTATTCCCGCCCAGTGGCAGCACAAAAAAAGCTTAACCTCACTGTGAACATTTTATCAAACCCTGTTACGGGCAAGACCTAATACTCAACTTAAACTAGACCAAGCACAATTTAACAGAGCATTTATGTAAAAGGCAAATGTCATTATAAATGTAAACAAGTATGAAAAATCAGTAAATCTCTCTATCGATCATCATAACCATCATATATCACATAGTGACATTTAGGTACATGAGAAACAATGTAACCCAATTAAGTAAGCAACAAATAGATGACTACAGTAGTAGTCGTAGAATAAACCATTGTCATTTGTTTGTCATGTATTATAAAAAAAAAGAAAGGGAAACTAAAGTATTACCTTATTCTGTATCCAAAACTGACCTTAAGGAATTGCACAGGCGTTTCATGTTTTGTTTCATATTTATCTATTTCTCGAGCTTGAAGGCCTACGGGATATTAAGCACGAAATTCTTTGAAATAAAAATGAACATCGAAATGCCAATAACGAAAACAGAAAAAATCAGGTTTCCTACAGCACAGAAATAAGTTATTTGAGCGCATAATCCCAATTACAGGAGAGATTTGTGCCAAACGATGACTAGTAACTTTACAACGATTTGCAGTGGTATGTGACGGAAACGAGGCACATTCTGGCTTAATTTTTGCGGGTAATCACAGTGAGCAGGAAATTCAAGAAGACGGTGGTCTGCACTTTCTATTGTACTTGTAAACAACACAGACCGAAACCGGGCCAGCGACTTTCAATTAAAAATGTCTCTCCTCTGTGGGAATATACATCATGGATATACGAGTGCATATTGTAGGCACATGGTTGACGACGTATGGAAGCCTGGGTCTGGCCATGACTCGTGCGTGCATAGCCTATTTGTTAGGCAACTGCTTGCGATAAGCGGGAAATCCGGGTTCGAGCCGTGGTCTGTCACAAATTTTCCCTGTTGTCATTTGGGCTGACAGCTGACGATTGCCCATATTTGCAACTGTGAATGGATTTCGTGTGTTTCATAACTGCTTTAGTCGCTACTGTGCCTGTTCCTACGGACTTGTGTACATGTCCAGAGGAGCTTTGTATCGTATTTCTGAACAACTCAGGTATTTTAATATCGTATTTTCGATAGTTGTTGCATAAACTAAAACACAGTGGAGACACATCGGAAAGAAAAATGATTTGATACAGTGAAGTGCTAAGGATTGCCAGAGAAAAGACCAATTTGGTCGTCAGGTAAAATTGGACCACTTAGGCAAAGCCACCAGTGCAAGAGTCCACGTGATTTCGCTAAGCACAGGAACGGAGATGACACGGGCGTGAATGTTACAAAGAACCACTGGAGCTGCCAGTAAATAGTCTTCTATTTGGGAGGATTTTAAAATGCGAAGCAATGTGTAATACCTTCGTTTCCAGTGCAAGACGCTTTAAAATAGGAACAGGAAACAGAATGGATTTAACTTCAAAGCAACGCAGCATTGCGTTCACAAAGGGGTGCTTGCTGCAGTTTATCTTGAGGCACTGGTAGTCTGCATATTATTCAAATAAAATAACTGTTCGGAAATGTGGACTCCACCTCCGATACTTGGCAAAAAATGAAACAATGAATGTAAAATGGGATGGTAGCCCAGCAGATAAACGTCGAAATTCTTCTGACAGGCAAAATTATGAAAACTTATTCCCATCACTCTAAAACTATCCCTTATAAATAGCAGACATCACAGAGGAATAATTTGCAAGATAAACTTGACACATGTTTTTCATTCCATAAGAACTCTTCATGCGTAAAATATTAGAAATCTAACGGTTTTTGGGATAACAGAAAAAGACAAACTAAAAGTCTGACAATACAGAGACTTCAGAAAATAGTATACAGGCATTGCAGAGGTTGACATAAATACACTCCTGGAAATGCAAAAAAGAACACATTGACACCGGTGTGTCAGACCCACCATACTTGCTCCGGACACTGCGAGAGGGCTGTACAAGCAATGATCACACGCACGGCACAGCGGACACACCAGGAACGGCGTTGTTGGCCGTCGAATGGCGCTAGCTGCGCAGCATTTGTGCACCGCCGCCGTCAGTGTCAGCCAGTTTGCCGTGGCATACGGAACTCCATCGCAGTCTTTAACACTGGTAGCATGCCGCGACAGCGTGGACGTGAACCGTATGTGCAGTTGACGGACTTTGAGCGAGGGCGAATAGTGGGCATGCGGGAGGCCGGGTGGACGTACCGCCGAATTGCTCAACACGTGGGGCGTGAGGTCTCCACAGTACATCGATGTTGTCGCCAGTGGTCGGCGGAAGGTGCACGTGCCCGTCGACCTGGGACCGGACCACAGCGACGCACGGATGCACGTCAAGACCGTAGGATCCTACGCAGTGCCGTAGGGGACCGCACCGCCACTTCCCAGCAAATTAGGGACACTGTTGCTCCTGGGGTATCGGCGAGGACCATTCGCAACCGTCTCCATGAAGCTGGGCTACGGTCCCGCACACCGTTAGGCCGTCTTCCGCTTACGCCCCAACATCGTGCAGCCCACCTCCAGCGGTGTCGCGACAGGCGTGAATGGAGGGACGAATGGAGACGTGTCGTCTTCAGCGATGAGAGTCGCTTCTGCCTTGGTGCCAATGATGGTCGTATGCGTGTTTGGCGCCGTGCAGGTGAGCGCCACAATCAGGACTGCATACGACCGAGGCACACAGGGCCAACACCTGGCATCATGGTGTGGGGAGCGATCTCCTACACTGGCCGTACACCACTGGTGATAGTCGAGGGGACACTGAATAGTGCACGGTACATCCAAACCGTCATCGAACCCATCGTTCTACCATTCCTAGACCGGCAAGGGAACTTGCTGTTCCAACAGGACAATGCACGTCCGCATGTATCCCGTGCCACCCAACTTGCTCTAGAAGGTGTAAGTCAACTACCCTGGCCAGCAAGATCTCCGGATCTGTCCCCCATTGAGCATGTTTGGGACTGGATGAAGCGTCGTCTCACGCGGTCTGCACGTCCAGCACGAACGCTGGTCCAACTGAGGCGCCAGGTGGAAATGGCATGGCAAGCCGTTCCACAGGACTACATCCAGCATCTCTACGATCGTCTCCATGGGAGAATAGCAGCCTGCATTGCTGCGAAAGGTGGATATACACTGTACTAGTGGCGACATTGTGCATGCTCTGTTGCCTGTGTCCATGTGCCTGTGGTTCTGTCAGTGTGATCATGTGATGTATCTGACCCCAGGAATGTGTCAATAAAGTTTCCTCTTCCTGGGACAATGAATTCACGGTGTTCTTATTTCAATTTCCAGGAGTGTATATTGGACTTCCAGCACAAGACGAGTTTCAGCAAACATCTTATCAGAAGGAGCAGGATAGAAAGCAGAAAAAAGGACTACCTGTGGTATGTGCCACCTCGAAATTTACAATAAGGTAAAATACTTACTAACAAACAGCAAAACGCAGCACAAGAGGTGCATTCGATATGTGACTGGCGTTTGGCAAATTGAATCTGAAAATCGGTTAACTTCTTAAAAATATTTTGAAACAGAATAAACTGACGGATTCTCTTCCACGAGAAATGGAATTCGAGGCAACTAAATAAACAAAGTAGTATTTGCGCTTAAAAGTTCAAAGGCTACATGTGTAAAACACTTCTGCAAGAGTAACCTAAAAAAACAATGATTTCTAAGCATATGCACAAGTATTTTAGTTGCTACTTAAATAACTTGAAACTTTTATATGAAACAGAGAACGGGGAAAGAAAGGTAAATGGTTGGTGGGAATTTCTGACTTTCAGCTGCACTGCATATTGTGGTAATGCAATGGGAAATGTTGAAAATTTACGCTGGACCAGGACTTGAACCCAGATTTACTGTTTTGTGTGAGTGGTTGCTTAACCGCTTCGGCCATCCGGACACAGTCGCTGACCGACTCAAATTTATGACTTATCGCACGCTGCAACACAGTGTCCCCCTTCCATTAACCATCTACTCACAAATTACGGATAGCCATAGTAATTTGGATGATATTAGCGCATCTGTACTGAGGCAAACGTCCAGGAGTCGTCGTGCTTTTACAGAAAAGTATATATCTCTGTGCTGTCTATCCTGTTCGACGTGTCTGACGGAGCAGACACCACTCAAATATATTTATAACTTGAAACTGTAGCAGCTGGGGTGCATGATCACCATGGTGGACATGTGGCTAGTTGTGACAGGTCACGATGTCTGCAGTTCACTACCCTGGGCCTGGTTCCAGTGGGATGGTGGTGGTTGTCGTGGTGGTTCATCATGGAAACACTACTGGTTGAATAATCCCTATATTTCCTGTCGAGCTAGTGCGCTAGAGATGGTGCTGAAGAGGTGGCAACCATTCTTCGTTATGTATGGTGCTTCATTTTGCAGAGGCCTTCTGGTGTCATCAGTGGCCCATCACACAGACAGTGCACTGCATGTTCCCTCAGGCATTGAGGACATCCAGTGGAATGGTGCGGTCAGCACAATAGCAGAAGTGCTAACGCCAGCTGATGTGCAGCAGGCAGTGGTGGACAGAAAAGGCAGTCACAGCAGTTGCTCTGTTTATGCTGTTCAGTTCGAAGCACACTGGGGCAGCTGGAGTCAAACCATGGCACCCAGCATGGATGACGGCAGTGGTGGGTCCCTACTCAGGATGATGAACAGTGACGTTGTTTTCCTGCTGAGGCTGTGACGGCAGGACATCTAGAAGACCCAGTCTCAAACCCCCAGGCCGCCAGGAAGGCAACTAACGTCAGTTGACAGATACCGAGTGGGGGTCCCACAAGTGGAGAAGTACCAAGTGGACAGCATCCAGATTTAGCAGGAGCAGAGACATGTGGCTATTGTAGACAGATTCCAGCAATGGTAGCTCCCTGTTTCATATCAATTTGAAGACTGGAATAGACCTTCCTTCACAGCTAACAGCTAGTGACGACCACATGTCTGTTTGAATTGAAATGGTATAATAACAAGCCTGACCAGGTAGAGTTTTTGAAACCACAATGCTCCTGGCCACTACAACAGAACAGGCTGGAGGTGCCAGGAATTTCTGTTGGGCAATCATGACATTATTTGGCCCAGGTTTCGCATCATCTCGGTACCTCCAGAAGCCCCGCCTGTGCCATAACACGTAGTGATTCCTCTTTTCAGAGGCTCAGGGAGGTGTTTTCTACTGCGCCAGCTAACTGTTCATGCCTCAGCATGCTCTGTGTTTGAGAGGTCTTGAGACACCTATCTATGACATCATTTGATTGCTGTGGTTGCAGGAGGTAGTTGCTATGAAAGATGGAACTAGGGCGCAAAAAAACAAAGTGTACTCATGTATTCCTCTCCATCACAGTTGAAATAACAACACAAATAGATGCACAAAATAATCTTTGTTAAAGAAAAGGCCCAAGGTACACCCACAAAATACTTCTTTAAAAGCAAACTAAATAATAAATGATTTGTAACCAAGGAATCAAGTATAATAGTTGTTATTTAGTGCTGTAGTACAGGAAATCGCTTTTTTAATGAAATGATTGTAATTGTTTCAAAGTTTCATTGTAATGTCATGTGTAAGATTCGCATTTACCTCAGGATCACAATAACTTCTGAATGTACTCATCTTAACATCATTATGATAACAATTTATAAAACATTTTAAAAGCTTTCCTGAATATCGTTAGCATCATCATTTTATAAAACTCCTAAAACAACATAAATTTTCATAAAACCTTAAAAAATCGTGAAGAAAAGTATCATCATAAAATTTTCAATGCACTATCCATTCCTCCCACCTCACAATACTCACTTCAAGAGTAACAAAACATGTCACATGAAATTTATGTTATCATTTTAAAGGCATTCAGCTGATTATCAAGTGGGGTACCTAAACACAAGAAATTACATGTTTGTGGGTTATAGCACTGTAAATGGAAACATCAGATACCAATGTAAACAGGCCATGTTAACACGCGTGGGAGTCCACTGCCCATTGCCAGGATCGAACGTGGGTTTGCTGCTGGGGGTAAAGACGAGGATTATCGGGTGTCTCCACAGATTGCTCCTGATGATAAAATAACAACATTTATTAGTCATCTGCCACATATTGGTTGTAGGTCGTCTGGGCGAGGTTTGCTTCCACTGACGTGGCCGCCCTACGCTGGGTCTGTAGCGGCGCTGTCGTAACTAGAATCTGCTGCCTCGACAGCGGCGCTCCGGCCAAGGTGGATTGTACTTGCGACAGCTGGAACCATATGCCATTGGCCTCTCTTTGATCGTGGTTCTGGGGCGTGGCAGCTGTGGTATGGATCAGTGCTCTAGTGTCCCAGTGTCCCATCTCTGCATCTCTGCGACTATCCCAAGTGGCAGCTGTCTGGTGTCGGTGGGGAATGGTCCCTGTCTCCGACACCGGTCACGGCGTTTGAGGTGGCAGTGCCCCAGGACCATGTCGGCAGTGCGTTACCACAATGTACCCCAAGTGATGACTCCCATGACAGGTGCCTGTCTGTTGACGGCATCTGACGATAGTTACGCCGGCGGCGTCACTCTGGCGCCTTCTAGGTGACGACTTGCATTATGGGCGTGACTATTACGATGATCGCACTGACAGTGACGACACCGAACTGGTGTCTGAAGTAAGTGACAGAGTCTACGCATTCCAACCCTTCACGATGTTCGATGTTGACGAGATGAGTGCCTGTCCTTAAATATGGCATTCTGCAACTGACATCTGCGGTTCTTCTTCCCCAATGGAACGGCGGAATATTTTGGTGTTGCTGGGCTGTCGTAACTGACCTGATTACTCCCCTCGATGTTGACACCCAGGTGTGCAGCGAGCTGGATGGTTACACAGCATCCTCCTTTGTGTTGCTGAACTCGTCTCTCCTCCGACCCAATTACACAGTGGTATCATAGCACTAATCTGCGCAAAAGAGTGCAGCACATATATGACTTCTGGCTCCCAAGATTTCTGCACGTTGTCACTAACTTCATTACTGTGAAAGTCCTACCTTTATGCAACTTAATCGCTTTAATCATTTGACCATCTACACCCACACCCTCTATGGAAAGAATGCGCCTCCTCATTCCGCTTCTACATCTATTTACACATGACTCTATTTGCATCATTTTGAACTGTCTACCAATTGTATGATATTTACACAGTCAACTTCCTCTGAAACTACATAATATGGCTTGTCACTACTAACTACATTACAGTTCTCTCTCACATAAACTATTGTTCCTTGCGGTCCTTGAGCATACTTAGTCCTTCCCTTCATGAATGTTCACTCATTACACTCCCCTGTTGTTCTGTTCAGTTCAAAATCGTAGGCTGAAGGTTGGTAGGGGTTGAATTTGGGCATCTCTTCTTTTGAGATAGAAACACACAACTCCAATAACCACAGGGAATACACAAGTGGCTGGCGTTAATGAACTGATGACCACCTGTTGATGCTTCTGCTTACTTCTGTAGCTTTTCATGTGATGTAACAGGTGTTCCATGCTAACACGACCATGATTGGTGGCAGTCATCTGATCCAGACGAGTGAGCAAATCCTCATGAATGGACTCATTAAGAAATGAAAGATTTTTGGGGAGCAAACTGAGGAAGGTAATTAGGTCAGGTACATAAATTTAAGAATGGATCATACTTATGGCTATGGTTCCCATTATCGCGGCTGGTAAGCAAAAAGAAAATCCTAATGTTAGTCCCACATCCATGCTCTAGGTCTTAGCATATACTGATAAATCGTTATATTATCCTGTTTCCTTCACTTTGCTTTTTCCTTTTTCTTCTCCTCATCCAGTGTTCCTTTCCCCCATTCTACGGAATCTAGGTTCAGACTAGGCAAATTGTCCATATCCCTCCTAAACAGCCGAATTCGGATTCTGTGACTATCAAAGGGCAGTTGGGCAGCTGCAATTCAGAGTTAACCAGCGACATCATCTCTGTTAATTGGTAGAGGCTATTATGCTGTGATACAAACTTCTTAGTTTTTCCCTTCGGCACATAAGGATTCTAACGTAACTCACTGACTCACATGGTACTTAGGAAACACTGCTGTCATACTAGTTTCTCTAAAGCGTTTGTATTTAATTTTGCACTTGTCTCCATTTAAGTTTCCCTCTCGTAACAAAATTCTTCACTGATGAGATGTCTTGTTGTGGCGGGGCTTTGCAAAACTCAAAGGGCGTTGGCATCTTGCACCGAAAAATTACTTCTTATAGGGATAACGCTGTGCTCTGGTGAATCCAGGTAGACAAAGATGGGACTATACGTCAACAGATCTTTTAACTTCTGGAAAACGCCTCACGCTTAGCTGTCCTATGAAACTCACCATGGTGGGTGTTGGAAAATTTTGAACGGCCTCAAGTAGCTTTGGATCGGTACAAATTCCGTCCTGCCCTACAATGTGACCCAAATACCAAACATCCTGCAATACAAAATGACATTTCTCTAAACTGAACATTAACCATACTGGACACAGACGATGAAACACTTCGCGCTATCGCTCCAAATGTTCAGAAATACTCTTTGAATACACGATTATATCGTCTAGGTATATGATTCACTGTTAGTAGTGTTGCAGGGTTGCAGGGGTCGAACCTGGGACTTTAAATGGCCGAACTGAAGCCAGGACCCACCACGCCGCTTCTCGTCAGGAGGCCGAGCATGTTCAATAGCATCCAGGGGCAGTTCAGAGTGATACAGAGGTATTTGGTAGAATATCTTTATTCACCTGATTTACAGTGTTTTGATGAACACAGCAGAGCTTCAGTGTGCCACCTGCACGCTGTTCCATGAATCCAGCTGGCTCAGCAACTGCTGGTGTGCCGACGCTGTACCGACGCCGCTGCTGGTGTCAACAAGGCCACTCAGCTGTAAGTCGGCCACGCTATGTCCACTCACCGCCCGGCATGCGTTGCGCTTTGCACCGCGCTGGTGCCCACGTTTTCAGAGACTGTTACAGTCCCTGGTCCTCGCCGCCCTCTGCCCCATTTGGCCTGCTCTGTCTGACCATGGGATGAAGGTGGTTGTACTGGTCACCCGTGGCCCTTGGCCGCTGCTGCTCCTAAGACAGGGCCAGACTCGAACCCGCGCCCTCCTGGATGCAGTGGTGCAACTTTCCGCTAGTGCTGACTGCCAGATGGCAACACTCGCCGTCGTCACCAATGCTGTTCAGCACTGCTGCACCTCCCGCAGTGTACGCCTCGCCCGGACCTCGGTACCTCAGGTGGGATGTTAACATGGCCTGTCCTGGACCTGCTGCAGACTGCTGTCACTGCCCTCCTTCAGGCAGACCATGCAGTCACCAAGTACGTGGCTGCCATTCCGTCCCAGTATTGGGTCCCCAGAGGTGGAATACAACCTGAACATGTACATAGAAATAAACTACAGATTTACATAGAATATTTACAACATCGCTGCCAGACTGGCCCCTATAATCGTAGACCAGCACAGGCGACCCAACTCTCGACTGACCTGGGACACACTGTCACTAGCTCAAATTGCACTTCTCTTTATACAATTTTTCCCCTCGCTTCTGATGTGGTGTCAGAGAGAGACAGAAACTATGACAGGGATAAAATCTCAAATTTTAGCCGTCTACAAATCTTCACTCGGCTCTGGCCTAATTCCTCGCCTCATATCGCCATAAATTCAAGCAACACAACAGTTTGCTACCTCATGTTGCTTCATTGAAAGCAAATCGTGCGCGCAATACCGTCGTCGCAGCAACGCGCTCGCGAGTGCCATGTTTGCATTTCCTGGCCCACTAGTTGTCGACTGTTACAACACTCTGAGACTAGCAACCTCTGAACAAGATTCGCCCCGAATCGAAATATAACAGACGTGGCCTGTGGCCTGTGGCTGCGTAACATACCTTGTTCACAAAACTTACATTCTACAGATAAAACTAACGAGAACATCAAAACATTAATTCTACGCCTATACACACTGGTTGCCCATGCCATAGGCAACTGAAGTGTAGGCACCTCCTCTACTGGTGCACGTCTCCACACTCTCCACACAGCTATACTCAAGAAAAATAGAAAAACCACAGACCCTGTGGCTGAAATGCTCACTGTCATTATCCTGTTGCTCTGATGCTGTTGTAACTTTCGAACGTATTCCCATAGATCCTCCTGTGCATTAATAAAGGAATGCAACGTTACGGAAAACTCTGAATTTAACGTGGAGTTTAAATATGTCAGATTCTGCGTTGTTAATATCTCCTGAAACCCCTTCGGATAAAACAACATTCCCTGTGACAAAGTTAAAGCTGTTTCACCCGTACGCGATGCTGGAAGACTGAAATCCTTGCCCACAATTTCACACACAGTACCATTTATAATTATTCCACTCTCCTGCAGTTGCAACCTCCTTATTTTATCCGCTCTCTGATTGGTATGATGTCCTCCTCGCCGTGTCCGGCGACAGCGACTCCGTCAGTCTTCTCTGTCCTTGTGGTAGGCTCGGATGTGGCTCGCGAATCCGAATTTCGCTTTGAATATCCTGTTGCATGAAGCACAGTGAAGTTGACCAGCAGAGTACTCTAACTCGTATGAGTTCAGGTGGGCCACCCTTCTTACTCTGAATGGTCCATATAAACAGAAAAAAATTTTGGCAGAGCCCCGTTTGCTTGCATGACAGTCAGTGGGATTTCAATAGGACTCAAAGTGTCTGACCTCAAAGTGTCTGACCTTCGCCCCTCTGTCTGCGAACCTTTTGCGTTTTTCTGCCGCCGCCTTTATATTTTCCAATGCCATGTTTACTACAGCTCTAGCCGGCCGGAGTGGCCGTGCGGTTCTAGGCGCTACAGTCTGGAGACGAGCGACCGCTACGGCCGCAGGTTCGAATCCTGCCTCGGGCATGCATATGTGTGATGTCCTTAGGTTAGTTAGGTTTAAGTAGTTCTAAGTTCTAGGCGACTGATGACCTCAGAAGTTAAGTCGCATAGTGCTCAGAGCCATTTTTGAACTACAGCTCTGTGCTGCGTCCGCTCTCGATGAGGGAAGTCAACTAGCCCCCTGACTCGGTCTGTCGGGTGCCTGTTTCTTAAAACCGTAGACGGCGGAAACTTCGTTGTCCCGTGAGGCAGCTCATTCATAACCTGTTGAAAATCAGAGATAAGAAAACCTCCCAGTAGGCGTGCTGCTTAGCACAGTACATTCGGCAAAGGTTTCCTAAATTCTTAATCACGCGCTCAGGCGGATTCGAAGACGGGTGGAAGGCTGAAATGAAAATCGGCTTTATACCGCGTCGTTCCAATGTTTCAACGCAATTCTTCGCCCTGAATTGCGGCCCACTGTCGGTAATGATGCTCTCAACTTTACCTACTTGCGATGAGAAGCCCCTGCAGATTGCCTCTGATACCGTCGCTGCTGTTGCCTTACGTAATGGGGTGAACGTTACGTATTTTGACGTAAGCTCGACCGCGTCGAGCACAAAACAATAACCACGACTCGCCCCTGGTAATGGAACGAGATGATCCGCGGCACCTAATTGTTTCGATCTTTGTGGGATTATCCGATACAAGGGAGCTTGGAAATTCTAGTTGTTGTGCGTGGACTTTTGGCACAACTTGCAGACGGAGAACACCTTCCTAATGCGCCTCTCCATATTCCTAAAATTGTACAGCGTTTTTAGTTTTACATAGCACTTTCTGCCGCGGAAAAGTGCATAGCTCAGGTGCGTGTACCATATTATTTTATTGATCGTCTCTTCGGGGATGCACAAAACCCAACGCGCATCCTCGATTTCCCTACGGTAGAAAATGATGTTTTTTCTTACGATATAAAATTGTCGAGCTCCGACCTGTTCTTTATCTCTCCATTGTTCCTTAATCTTTCGCAAGACTGGGTCCTTATCCTGTTCTCTTGCAATATCTTGCATTGAGGCCGTTACGAAATTCTCGAACGCAACCTTTCTCATGTAGAAGATGCTAAAATTACTTTCCTCGAGGTCGTCCTGTACAGTGGAGATTAATCCGATAGGGGATCTGGACCGTGCGTCGGCGATAATATTAGTCGAGCCCGGGATGTGTACGATCGAGAATTCGTGGTGTTGCAGATAAAGTACCCATCTTCCTAATCTCCTGTGGTTTAATTTGGCTGTTAACAGGAATTGTAGCGCTTTGTGGTCAGTGTAGACGCGATTTTTTCTCCCGAACAGGAAATACCTGATCTTCTCAAACGCCCATACAACCGCCAATGCCTCCAGTTCTGTTACCGAGTAGTTCCTTTCGCATTTCGACAGGGTTCTGCTGCCGAAACCGAGTGTCCGTCTTTCAGTGCCCTTCTCGGACTCGAACTCCTGGAACACTACTATGCACAATCCTGTTTTCGCTGAGTCTGTAGGTATACAACAACATCTGGTGAGGTCCAGATGCCATAGTATTGGGGAGCTTCTACTAACGCAGCCTTTAGCTTTTGGAACTCATTCTCAGCTGTCTCCTCCCACACCCAAGGTGTTTTCTTTCCCATAAGGGCACAGAGACGAGGGGTAGCCAGACAGGCTGGGTTTATGAATTTTTTGTAGAAATTGTATAAACGTAGAAAACCCCTTAATTTCTTTCTGGTGGTGGGGGTGGATAACTGTTCAATTGCATCTAATTTCTCTGGGTCGGGGTAGATCCCTTCGGCCGAGATTATGTGGCCTAAAAACTTTACCTGTGACCTTCCAAAGTATGATTTTCCTAAATTTACCGTGACACCATATGCTTTCAAAGTGCTCAACAGGTTCCTCAGTATTTCATTATGGTTCTCCCACGAGGCTTCGGCGATAATGATATCATCCACGTATGTCGTGATCCGATCCATGTGTCAAAAATAAAATATAACCCTAGAATTAGGGTTTGTCGCGTAGATATAAAATAGCTGGTGGATCTTGCAGCGCTCACAAACGACTATTTTTGACACATGGATCTATACCGACAATTGTAAAAACGGCGATGGTACATTAGCCCTTACTAATGTAAAATTGCTACCTTCTGAAGAAGACAAATTTATACTTGTCGAAGCCTAGGTAAAGAATTTCTTTATCCATTGCAACTGGTCGACTGTTTATAATTTTATTATTAGTATCGTCGTCGCAGTCTTGCGACTGACGCCATTGCCTGCCGTTG
Source organism: Schistocerca piceifrons (assembly GCF_021461385.2). Classification (NCBI taxonomy): domain Eukaryota; kingdom Metazoa; phylum Arthropoda; class Insecta; order Orthoptera; family Acrididae; genus Schistocerca; species Schistocerca piceifrons. The sequence goes on along the minus strand of NC_060148.1, from coordinate 170,839,367 downwards.
TTCCAATACGACGTTCCGTTTCTACCATTGCCTCCATTGCCGTTGTAATTGCTATTACGCCTGTACGGCTGTTGGCGCGGACCTCCTCCGACAGAATTGTTATAATTGTTATTGTCATGCCTACGGTCCCTGCGCTGCTCTCTTCCCGTTTGCTCAGCCCGACCGTTCGCCTGTACTTGTTGCCTTCTGCGGTTTCTGCCCATCTCTCTCTCTAATGCAAACTCTAATTCTCTGAGAAGGTTTTTAAACTCCTCAATATCACTGCCGCATCGTCCTATCGGCGACTGTTGGTAATTCAATGGCAGTTTCATATAGCAATAACGGATGAGCTCGGTATCACTACATGGTGCATCGAGGAAGACATTCTTTTTAATTAGAGCCTCGAAGAACTTGAAAGGGTTTGTGAATCCCGAGTTGCCAGTCTTTACAGAGGATAATTTCCTGCTTGATACGTTCTTGGGTCGCCTTTGACCAATAAGTGCCCAAAAAGATCTCCTTGAATTCCTCATAGGAGGTGAAATTATCTCCGACACCTCGCATTCGCTCGGATACGCTACCCTCTAGAAATCCGCAAATGAAAGATAGCTTAAATTTGAGGAGCCAGTTTGGTGGAATTGGCACTAGAAATTGCTGTAAAAGGCCTGAGGATGCAGAACGTTTCCACTGTCTTTATAGTGGTGAAAACTCTGCACAGAGAGCAGGTGTTTGTAATCCATGTCGGTGATCATTTGCACTCCCGAATTCGAGTTCGCGCTGTCTACAATGGTTTCCTTTCCTTGTGGCGTGTTGCACGTTTGGCTTGCAATAACCAGTTTGGCCATTTCGCCGACAGCTCGCCTACTATCACCGTTACCTCCCCTGCAATACCGGAAGTTGCTCTACGGATACCGCTAATTTAGAGATCTTTGCCTCATTATTCCTAGTCTGACCGTCGAGCTGCTCAATTTCCCCACGCAGTTTGTTATACATATCTTCATGAGAGTCCGTGATCTCCTTGTGGAATTGTTTAACCTACATTCCAGATCCATCTTCATGCTTTCTATGCTTTCATTATGTTCCTTCATTTGACGTTCAGTACCTACCTGGATGTTCTTTATATCGCCTTTGATTTTCCGTCCTAGGCTTTCGTTATTTTCCTTCATTTGGCCTTCTTTCTCTCACAGTCCTTAATTCGTTTTTGATTTGACTTGTTAGTTCACCTTTCAATTCCTGCATACATTTCATCAGTATCATAAATTTATCTGCTTCTGTTTTTTCTGGCGCTTCACCACGATTGTCTAATTGGACACCTATGTGGTACTGTCGTGGCGACACTGCCCTATCGGTTTCGTCCTCGCTGTCTTCTTCCCAGTAATTTACAAAATTAACCACAGCCTTAACGTGTTGTTGGGCCTCCGTTATAACGACCTTATTCTGAAGTTGCGGAGCGCCTATCGGGGCCGAGATGTCGACATCCGTGTTTTGTACGTCAGGATTTTTCATTTGTTCGAGCTCAGCCGGCGTTAGCGGCTCCTGACCTATTAATATGATTTCATTTACTCGCCCGTTTCTGACATCTCGAAATGAGAATTTGTTACTTTATTAGCCAGAAGTTTAGCCTTGCATCTAGTGAACATTGACTAATTACCGCAGGAATTTACCCCCAGAAGACAAAACAAAACCTATCTCGAATGTACAAAAGTTGCCTGATTTGCACACAGTAAAACAACTTACTTACAACCTCAACGCTGGAAAGCAACGTGTTGTAGGTCAGAACCTACAATAGTCCAAGCTGAAAGAGAAGATTTTACAGTTAGTACACTGTGCTAGGTGAAGATAAACTAAAAGATTAACAGAGTGCAGTAATTCACCGTTGTCGCTGCATTACTTTCTTTAGAATGAATGAAAACTCCCGTAAAAAAAAAAAAAATTGTGTATAACAGCAATCTGACTACTTCACAAGGGAACCACGTCATTTCGTATCCTGGCAGGATCGTACATTTATATACAAGATACCTCGTGTGGGAGGGAGAAAGAGATGTGAATTTTATTTAAATGCTATAAATGAAATGCAAGCAGAGCTGTTCAACAGGTAAGTGGCTTATTCAATGAAACTGCATTAAACTGCATATACAATATTTATTGAAATTTTATCAAATTCATTTAACAATCACTCACAAATTATTCAAATTATGATTAAAAAAATTTAAAAATTTGGGTCGGCAGATACTGTAGAAAGAATAAAAAAAGGCAACAAATAGAATTGAATTGGCACCAAGAGCTCACAACGAGTGAATTATATAAGCTGCCTGCTAAGGTATTTGTCTTTTAACATGAACATTGTATGAACTCATTCTTATTTAACATATAAATAAATTACACGAGACGGGTTGACCTGGTGTAATAAATGAGGAAGGAATGAAAACAACAGCTGAACATATGACTCTCTTAACGGGCAAACGGTGAATACTGTGCCTTGCGTCTTTATGGGCATGTAACACATTGCAAAGAAATTGAAAAAAGCGAAAGAAGAATGCGCAGCTAGGAAAGCGGGCGTTTTCTTTATTACCATGTTCATAACGTGCTCGGCGTGGCGGTGGAATCGGCTGATCGAGTGCGGCTGCATTAACGCTCTGCCGGCGACGTAGTTGATAGCGTCTAACATGCCCTACGCTGAAAATAGTGACCGAAAGCTGCTACTGAAAGTTATCATTACTGGACGACGGTATGCGTCCATCTGCAAGTGCAGACCTACGTGCAGCTGTATTAAACAAAGCTCAAAACTGTTTTAACACTACTACCGTCATCGGACATGTAGTAAATAAAAATGTGATCCTGAGTTAGGCTCTTGATAACGCGCACAGTGATTGAAGCTCGCCTACTTAGATCTAACAAACTTTGCTCTCTACACTGTTTGCGACGAATGCAAAATGCATTGTCTCAAGACAAGCGATAAGAGAATCCTTGCAAGTTATCGGAAGTAGTCAGTAGTGAACTCCTGCCTCCTCATAAGCAATATTCGGAATGCCCAATGCTAGTGTGCTCCTCGCACCTGGAGAGAGAGAGCCGCTCCCCTCCATCGTCTCGTCTCCTCCCTTCTGCAAATTACGTAGCTCGTACTATTTTTCAAAGCGAACATTAGATTCTTGCCAATGAAGAGGTCCCTTTCAAAATTTCTTCCCTCCTTGCCATCGCATTCCACGAGGAAAAGAGACAATACAAATAAATTAAGAGTTCTCCCCCTGAGTATTGCCGCTACGTTCCCAGGTGTTCTGCTCGCGGGAAACGGCCAAAATTCCCCGGGTCACTAGAGATTCTTGGACACCCAAAAGTCGTGCTGTTGCTATTCAACTCGCCGCTCTGTCCGCGTTACCTAGAATCGTGACAAAGCTGTTTTTCGTTCTAAGTTTGTAGCCTAGGGCACAGGTGCGAATGTCCACGGCTTCCCTTGGCAGCGTGTCGATGTATGCGGCGTTTTCGCCTGTCGCTAATCCTCTGGGGGCCTGCCCTCTGTGAAGCGTGCCGACATAGACGCGCGACCGCCGTTCGCCCGAGGGCACTACCTGTGTCCACCTGGTCGCCGGCCTTCCCAGCTAGGAAAGCATCAGAAGAGTTCCTTTCATGCACAAAGTGTACCGAGTTTGCAAAGAGAAGAACCATAGCCCTTTACCGATGCTTAATGACGCAATAATTCACCTCCATCACACTTCATATATTGCAATAAACTAATGACTGATTTTAAAAGCAATTATCTCCTTTGATTATAAACATTAAAAGCTTTGACGTTTTTCACCTTGACTGTGATTGGCGAGACAAATGCGGCAGTCCAGTTTCTCGGTGAGGCTCTTAAGGGCCCTGAAGACACTATTCGACTCTTAGAAGGAACTCAACCTAGTGACAGCCAGTTGGGTCGGATCCGAGCACAGTTAGCGCATTCAACCAATCAGGTGGCTGACTTAAATACTTAAGATGTGGGAGAGCAGCAAAGAAAATAGGCCGCTGAGTTGGGATCTCTGGTAAGTGTGTTGCAATTTGAACTTACATATTTGGAATGGGATGGGATGAAGTCCCCGCCCACCTCCCCCCATGAACCATGGACCTTGCCATTGGTGGGGAGGCTTGCATGCCTCAGCAATACAGATGGCTGTACCATAGGTGCAACCACAATGGAGGAGTATCTGTTGAGAGGCCAGACAAACGTGTGGTTCCTGAAGAAGGGCAGCAGCCTTTTCAGAAGTTGCAGGGGCAACAGTCTGGATGATTGACTGATCTGGCCTTCTAACCAAAATCGCCTTGCTGTGCTGGTACTGAGAACGGCTGAAAGCAAGGGGCAACTACAGCCATAATTTTTCCCACAGGTATGCAGCTTTACTGTATGGTTAAATGATGATGGCGTCCTCTTGGGTAAAATATTCCGGAGGTAAAATAGTCCCTAATTCATATCTCCGGGCAGGGACTACTTAAGAGGACGTCGTTATCAGGAGAAAGAAAACTGGCGTTCTATGGATCGGAGTGTGGAATGTCAGACCACTTAATCGGGTAGCTAGGTTAGAAAATTTAAAAAGAGAAATGGATAGTTTAAAGTTAGATATATTGGAAATTAGTGAAGTTCGGTGGCAGGAGGAACAAGACTTTTGGTCAGGTGAATACAGGGTTATAAATACAAAATCAAATAGGGGTAATGCAGGAGTAGGTTTAATAATGAATAAAAAAATAGGAGTGCGGGTAAGCTACTACAAACAGCATAGTGAACGCATTATTGTGGCCAAGATAGACATGAAGCCCATGCCTACTACAGTAGTACAAGTTTATATGCCAACTAGCTCTGCAGACGATGAAGAAATTGATGATATATATGATGAGATAAAAGAAATTATTCAGGTAGTGAAGGGAGATGAAAATTTAATAGTCATGAGTGACTGGAATTCGAGAGTAGGAAAAGGGAGAGAAGGAAACATAGTAGGTGAATATGGATTTGGGGTAAGAAATGAAAGAGGAAGCCGTATGGTAGAATCTTACACAGAGCATAACTTAATCATAGCTAACACTTAGTTCAAGAATCATAAAAGAAGGTTGTATAAATGGAAGAATCCTGGAGATACTAGAAGGTATCAGATAGATTATATAATGGTAAGACAGAGATTTAGGAACCAGGTTTTAAATTGTAAGACATTTCCAGGGTCAGATGTGGACTCTGACCACAATCTATTGGTTATGAACTGTAAATTAAAACTGAAGAAACAGCAAAAAGGTGGGAATTTAAGGAGATTGGACCTGGATAAACTGACTAAACCAGAGGTTGTACAGAGTTTCAGGGAGAACAATTGACAGGAATTGGGGGAAAGAAGTACAGTAGAAGAAGAATGGATAGCTCTGAGGGATGAAGTAGTGAAGGCAGCAGAGGATCAAGTAGATAAAAAGACGAGGGCTAGTAGAAATCCTTGGGTAACAGAAGAAATATTGAATTTAATTGATGAAAGGAGAAAATATAAAAACACAGAAAATGGAGCAGGCAAAAAGGAATACAAACGTCTCAAAAAGGAGATCGACAGGAAGTGCAAAATGGCTAAGCAGGGATGGCTGGAGGACAAATGTAAGGATGTAGAGGCTTATCTCTCTAGGGGTAAGGTAGATACTGCCTAAGGGAAAATTAAAGAGACCTTTGGAGAACAGAGAGCCACTTGTATGAATATCAAGAGCTCAGATGGAAACCCAGTTCTAAGCAAAGAAGGGAAAGCAGAAAGGTGGAAGGAGTATATAGAGGGTCTATACAAGGGCGATGTACTTGAGAACAATACTATGGAAATGGAAGAGGACGTAGATGAATATGAAATGGGAGATACGATACTGTGTGAAGGGTTTGACAGAGTACTGAGAGACCTGCGTCGAAACAAGGCCCCAGGAGTAGACAACATTCCATTGGAACTACTGAAGGCCTTGGGAGAGCAAGTCCTGTCCAACCTCTACCATCTGGTGAACAAGATGTATGAGACAGGCGAAATACCATCAGATTTCAAGAAGAATATAATAATTCCAATCCCAAAGAAAGCATGTGTTGACAGACGTGATAATTACCGCAATATCAGTTTAATAAGTCACAGCTGCAAAATACTAACGTTAATTCTTAGAGACGAATGGAAAAACTGGTAGAAGCCGACCTTGGGGAAGATCAGTTTGGACACCATAGAAATGTTGGAACACGTGAGGCAATACTAACTCTACTATTTATCTTAGAAAATAGATTAAGGAAAGGCAAACCTACGTTTTTAGCATTTGCAGACTTAGAGAAAGCTTTTGACAATGTTGACTGGAATACTCTCTCTCAAATTCTGAAGGTGGCAGGGGTAAAATACAGAGAGCGAAAGGCTATTTACGACTTGTACAGAAACCAGATGGCAGTTATAAGAGTCTAGGGGCATGAAAAGAAAGCAGCCATTGGGAAGGGAGTGAGACAGGGTTGTAGCCTCTCCCCAATGTTATTCAATCTCAAGCAGTAAAGGAAACGAAAGAAAAATTCGGAGTAGGTATTAAAATCCATGGAGAAGAAATAAAAACTTTGAGGTTCGCCGATGACATTGTAATTCTGTCAGAGACAGCAAAGGACTTGGAAGAGCAGTTAAACGGAATGGACAGTGTCTTGAAGGGTTGATATATGATGAACATCAACAAAAGCAAAACGAAGATAATGGAATGTAGTCGAATTAAGTCGGGTGATGCTGAGGGAATTAGATTAGGAAATGAGACTTAAAGTAGTAAAGGAGTTTTGCTATTTAGGGAGTAAAATAACTGATGATGGTCGAAGTAGAGAGGATATAAAATGTAGACTGGCAATGGCAAGGTAATCGTTTCTCAAGAAGAGAAATTTGTTAACATCGAGTATAGATTTAAGTGTCAGGAAGTCGTTTCTGAAAGTATTTGTATGGAGTGTAGCCATGTATGGAAGTGAAACATGGACGATAAATAGTTTGGACAAGAAGAGAATAGAAGCTTTCGAAATGTGGTTCTACAGAAGAATGCTGAAGATTGGATGGGTAGATCACATAACTAATGAGGAGGTATTGAATAGAATTGGGAGGAGTTTGTGGCACAACTTGAGAAGAAGAAGGGACCAGTTGGTAGGACATGTTCTGAGGCATCAAGGGATTACAAATTTAGCATTGGAGGGCAGCGTGGAGGGTAAAAATCGTAGAGGGAGACCAAGAGATGAATACACTAAGCAGATTCAGAAGGATGTAGGTTGCAGTAAGTACTGGGAGATGAAGAAGCTTGCACAGGATAGAGTAGCATGGAGAGCTGCATCAAACCAGTCTCAGGACTGAAGACCACAACAACAACAACTGGATGAAGTTTGAGGATTTTGACTTGCGCCTTAAAGGGGAGCATGGAGGCGAGCCCAGGAGTCGCATGGGTCTGGTGCCCATTGAGATAGACGGCGTGTTTGCTAAGTTGCCGAACTCTTTGGTTTATTGCTTTCAAGGTCTGACCGAGTTGATGGTACAGCGGATTGACAAGTAGAAAATTTTCTGTGGTTGTTGGGTCAACTTGAACAGCACGAGGCCGCTTTTTGCGTCCCGGACCGCATCGTTTTGTCGTTACTGTACCAGCTAACTAGAGGCGAGTTGCAGAGCATCCTCTCTCGAGCTATAGCCCAAGGAAATTCCTTGGAACAGTTAAGGGGAATTGTAATTAATCAATGGTTAAACACCAGGATTCGGAAACAACACAAGCGCCGCCACACTTGGGAAGTGCAGTGAGGTAACGAGCAGTATATAAATATCTTGATAGAGTCGACAGAGCCTCTTTGGTCTTGTTGACTGAACTACCGGAAAGTGGATTAGTTTCTATCGTCCTCAAAGGAATGCGTGTGGTGGATAAGTCGCATTTTATTTTGGGAAAGCAGCCTGAAACTGGGGAGAACTCCATGATGCCGTTATAGCAGGATCCACATTGCCCCTTGAGAGCAACGGACTTCGGGAGGTTGCGATGAGCGACATGGGTGTCGATTACGGATTGCCCACATCAGTAGAAATTAGTAAAAGTGAACCTGTGCGTTGTTTTCGATGTGGAAGTTCAGCTCATTTGGTACGCTCTTGTGTTCAGCCTCGTGATCCTAGAGCCAATAGAAGACGCCGGGTTGCCCCACGAACCTGGGTTTGAAAGTTTAGGCCTTGATATGCCCATGTGGTCAGCCCCGCGTCGTCTCTTTTGCCTTATGTTTGTGTTCGGGTAGGTGTCGAGCCCCTTTGCACTCTCCTGGATTTAGGCAATTGTTTGTCATTATTGAGTTTTGAATGGTTTTTGGAATTTGGGCGTCTTACTAGGCTTCGTTCAGTCCCATCTCCAGTGCAGAAATGTCGAGAGGCCAATGGCCAGGAATTGCCTTTGCAGGGTTGGGTCCGGGGTAGTGTATTGGTTGCCGATTTTTCCTGGCCTGTATCCTTAGCCTTGGTTAAGGGACTCCCTGTTAATTTAATATTGGGGTTTGATTACATTTATAAAACCGCGCTCATCTTGGTTTATTCTGGATGCACCTTTTCCTTTAAATTTCCTTCTAGTGAGATGTTTGACCTTTGTGAGTGCACAAAACCTGGAGTAAGCTGAACCGCCAGGACTTTCGGCATGGAGGTTAATGCTTATCAATTTGATCTACACCACCTTTCGCCCAGTTGGGCGTCCCAGCTGCGCGACTTGTTACACAGTTTTCTCAACTCCTCAACGATAACCTGGAAATTACCAGCGTTCTTGAATGTCATATACGTTTGTCTGATGACACCCCCATTAGGCAAGCTCCTTATCACCTCTCACCCCCGAAGTTTAAATTACTGAGGACTAAGATATCTCAGATGCTGGAAGAGGGAGTTATTAGACCCTCTACTTCTGCTTATGCCTCTCCAATCTCTCTGGTACCTAAGGATCAGGGGCGCGATTTCAGACCAGTTGTGGATTACTGGCGTTTGAACGCAAAGGTTGTACTCGAGTCAGTACCCTTGCCCAATTTGCATAATACTTTCGTTTGGTTTACTGGGGATAATTGGTTTACTTTTCTCGATTTGAATCAGGCCAATTATCAAATTTCTTTGGCTGAAGAATTTAAACATGTCACCGACTTTAGCACGGATTGGAAATTGTTCGAGTTGAGCAGAGTTCCCTTTGGGTTAGCCACCGCAGCGGCAGTGCTTACTCGTTTATTGGACAATATTCTTGCGGACTTGAAGTTAGTTTGTGTCTACAATTATTTGGACGAGTTGGTTATCTACAGACTTACGTTCGTGGATCATTTGGAGGAAATTCGGCAAGTTCTTTTGAGGTTACAGCAAGCTGGTCTGACGGTGAAATATAGTAAAATCACGCTGGCTAAGCGGGAGGTATTCTTCTTAGGGCATATAGTCCCGGTCAGAGTATACGTATTGATCAAGAGCGAACGATAGCCCTCCAGGCGTTGCCTCCACCTGTTGATAAGCGGGGAATCGCCAAAATTATAGGCATGGCAAATTACTTTAGGCGTTTTGCCCCAATTTTGCTCAGCTGGCGACACCCTTAAATCAGTTACGCCATAAGGGTGTGCGTTTTGAGTGGGAACTTGCCCAGGAGGCTGCCTTCGAGCATATTAAAACTGCCGGAGCTAATCCGCCGGTTCTTGATGTACCGGATTTTAGCAAGAGGTGTTTGTGCAGACTGATGCCTCTAATGCCGGAATTTCGGCAGTTCTTCTACAGGAATTCGAGGGGCAGCGACCACCATTAGCTTACACGTCTCGGCGGTTAACATATGCCGAGTGTAAGTACTCAGTCTACGAGTGCGAGGCCTTAACCGTTTTATTAGCGTTAGAGAACTATCGATTCTGCCTCGAGCATCGGGTTTTCCAATTGGAAACCGACAACCAAGCTTTGAGCAGGTATTGGCGAGGCCGCGTAAGACTGGACGTATTGGCAGATGGGCAGTGCGTATTCCAGCATTTAAGTTCGAAGTTGAGCATGTTAAAGGTTTTCGAAAATGTCTTGGCGGATGTTCTCAGCAGGATGTTTGCTGAAGAACTGCCTAGTGCTGGAGGGAAGCAGATGGGTTGTGACACTCTTAGATACAGCGTATTAGGTCAATTTCCGCTTCTGCACAACATCAGGATCAGGACCCTGTGTGTCCAAACATTAAGCAGCTTGTGTTGGCAGGAGAGCTCGAGGAAGAATATGAGGTATTCTGTGCAGGAAGGTCGGCGATGCTCGGCAGTCCAAAATCTGTTTGCCAGCTACCTTGGTCCGTCCGGTTTTCAGTTATTTTCATGATTCCTTGGTGGGTGGTCATTTCGGTACTTATAAGACACTCCAAAAATCAAGGAGCATTTAACTTGGCCCTTCGTGGACCAAGATGTTAGGCAGGTGGTAGCTCCGTGTCGCTTATGTAACGTAGCCAAACCTAACAATGCCCTTCAACAAGGCTGGTTGAGTTCCGAATAAGAGTCCTCTCCTATGCACAAGCTCTACATAGGTTATTTGGGGCCATTGCCTCGCACTAAAAGGGGTCATCGATATGTATTCGTAGTAACTGATGCCTTTTCTAGGTTACTTGGCTTATTCCTAGCCAAACGTTACCGCTACCACCGCGATTAATCACTTGATTAGTGTTTTTAGTGTTTTCGGGCCAACTAAGCAGCTGGTTAGTGATAACGCTCTTACCTTTATTTCGGGCCCTTTTAAGACCTCCTGCTTCCAGAAAGGTGTTTAACATATTACCACCACCCCGTACTAACCCCAAGGGTCCTTTGCGAAACGGGTTATTTTCAATCTCAAATCCACTTTGACTATTTATCATCAGAAAACACGCAGCAAATGGGATTCCAATCTTCCCTGGCTCAGTTTTGCTTTTAATACAGCCATTCATGAAGCCTCACGAGTTACGCCTGCATCCTTGATTTTTTCCTACCCAGTTAATTCCCCACTTTCCATCTTGTGGGAAATTCAGGATCTTATTCCACCCCAGGTTAATCTGCGAGTCGTCAAGGAAAATTGGATTGGGGCCAGGCATAATATACTGAGGGCTCATCATAGGCAAGCCCAGCGTTACAATCGTAATTGCGAAACCTTTAAGGGTAGGCCCGGGGACCGAGTTTATGTCCTCAATTTCCGTGGGAGGCAGGTGCATCGGGACAACCTTAGTAAATTTACTACTCGTTTTCAGGGGCCTTGCACTATTATACGTGTATTAGGCCCGGTCAATCTCTTGATTATGAAGAACAGCTCAGGCAAGCAGTATCAGGTTCACGTCAGTCAAGTTAAGTTCACGATTGGAGTTAACCCCTTCCTGGGTTAAGTTTAAGGGGGGGGGGGGCGGGGGAGATTGAGCCGTGCATGACTCGCCGTCTTACCATTTGGTATTTTACACACTGTTTTAAGGTATTTCCATCTCACCACATTGATTTAAATTACTGGCGTTACTGAGTTGGTATTTTGCCTGACCGTCATCAGTGCAAGTAGTGTGTATCCCCCCTGATAGGATCTTTGGTCAGCTGCTATTACTTCCCGGTTTCCATCTGTCGTGGAGTGAGTCAGAACGTGCGAGAAGGAGAGTTCATGGCAGGTCGTGAGTTGGGCCATGCCAGATGCCAGTCAGTTGCAACACATCTGGAGTGCAGCCCATGCCAGCCATTCGCCAGCTTCCAGCAGCAGTGTGCCCTGCGTGGACATCACCTGCCCAACCATTACCGCCACACATCACTTAAACTGGGCCTGAATTTTGGTGCATTGTTTGTCGGTCGGTTGCTCCAAGGACATCTCCTTGCGGCTTAGTCGACTGGGTTGCTTGGGGTCTCTGCACAGTGCTGGATTCTGTCTGGAGCTGTCCGATCGGTATGAGCATCGTCGCTCGCCGAGCCAGGACGTGAAGGTTGAGTGGTTTTGAGCATTATGTTGTAGGTTCCGGCGTTGCTGTCGTGGAGGTTTTCCTGTGAGCAACAACGAGTGAAGTGAAGTGTTCTACATAGCCGCCGGCCGCGGTGGTCTAGCGGTTCTAGGCTCTCAGTCCGGAACCGCGCGATTGCTACGGTCGCAGGTTCGAATCCTGCCTCGGGCATGGACGTGTGTGCTGTCCTTAGGTTAGTTAGGTTTAAGTAGTTCTAAGTTCTAGGGGACTGATGACCACAGATGTTAAGTCCCATAGTGCTCAGAGCCATTTGAACCATTTTTTGTTCTAGATAGCCGCCGCCTGGTGGAATTGATCAAATTAATTTACCCATAGTCAAGTGCACCAGCCGAGTTCTCTGCCCTGTGGCCGTTACTGTTCTGGTTACCTGAACTGGCCGCTAACGTAAGTGCAGGCAGTGTTCATTTTGGATGAATTCAACTGTATTATCTTGTTTTGTAGTTAAGTGAACCAGTGGAATTTTCTGCCTTGTAGTCATTAGTGTTCTGGTTACTTACCCTAGCCGCTAACGTAGATTTTAGGCAGTGCCTTTTCCTCACCTGTTATTGCTACTCCCAACACGGTGTGTAGTTTTGGGACCTCAGTTCACATACGTGTTGGTTCGGGGATAGTGATACGTGTAATTTTTTGGGGCCTTGAATCTTCGTGTACTCCGTCGTAGCAAGCAAGCAGCTGGTCGGTCGGTCCGTGACTGTCCCTTGGTTGGTTTCGCACGAATCAAGTGTAGTTTAACTCACCACCTGTCTCGCCTAAGTGAAAGAGGGCAGACCAATCCACTGGGGACTCTTGAGTGCCGTTCTCTTATTTATCCTTTTGGCAGTGTTAATGTTGTAATTTAACTGTATTTTATATTTTTAATTTGGCAAGGTTAGTTGTGCGCCTTCAGCTTTGGCAACATGTTCTCAGAGTTTCCTTCAAGTCCAAACATTATTGGCTTTGCTCTTCAAAGGTTATTGTAATTTTCTCTGAAAGATTTTACAAGTTATTGTGAGCCTTCCACCGTTGGTGTTGCATAAGGAAATTTTTAAGCTTAATGTATTGCTTTACCTATTGTTGCAATATATATTTCCTTAATTTGCAGAATTGAACTTCCTTGCCTTCAGCCATCTTATTGCATTTGTTTTTCTTTCTGTGCACCTTGTGGGCCATCAACCCTGTTAGCATCTCGAAACATTGTTTCCTTCTGCCTTCAGTAATCCTCATAGTACTTCGTCGTCAGGCCACGAGTGGCCTACCGGGATCATCCGACCGCCGTGTCATTCTCAGTGGAGGATGCGGATAGGAGGGGCGTGGGGTCAGCACACTGCTCTCCCGGTCGTAATGATGGTATTTTTGACCGAAGTCGCTATTATTCTGTCGAGTAGCTCCTCAATTGGCATCACAAGGCTGAGTGCACCCCGAAAAATTGCAACAGCGCATAGCGGCCTGGATGGTCACCCATCCAATTGCCGACCACGTCCGTCAGCGCTTGACTTCGGTGATCTCACGGGAATCCGTGTATTCACTGCGGCAAGGCAATCCTCATAGTATATTTGGAATTTTGAAGATTTAATCAGGCGGCCTTCTGCCGCTCCGCATGCTGATCTCATATATGTATACGATTTACGTTTTCGTACGTTTAACTGTGTGTCATATCTTATCAAAATTGAACTTATTCCAAGGCATCTGTTTAAAGTTCTTCAGCAGTGAAGCAAATTTAATTCTTTCAAAAGTTTATTTGTGAACTAAATGATAATAAATTACAATTGTGAAATGAATTTGACAGCAACTCCCTTGGCCCTTTCCACAGTCCTAATTACCTGCTAGCCCTGCATGATTTAGCGGGAGTTCAGGGAATATAGAAGAGCATTCAAACTTGGTGACCATGTTAAGTTATCTGGAAAATATTATTAAGTGCAGGGTTTCTAGTATACATGTATTGAGGAATGTATACAGGAATGAGTAAGCTGCGAGGTGAACCCAGCCTGATCACAAATGGGAGATGATAAATACATCATTGCCAACTGCCTGCATCCATCATCAAGGTGACATGTCAACCAAGCATAACTGTAGACTTCCAACTATCAGGATAATACTATATTTTCTGATAGCAATTTTTCACTGTTATTTGTTTGTCATGGATTTTTAGATTTTTGTGATTGTAACTGAGAGAAAGACACTATTCCCATAGTGTGTTTCTTCTTTTTCTTCTTGCATGTGCTTTTTTCACTGGCCTGATCACATGGTGATAGTCGTGGATGGAGGTATCTCGGATAAGGAGGAATCTTTATGTCTAATAAAAAGAAGTAAATTTTTGTTTTTGGAAAAAGTAAAAATCTGAAGATCATGTTTCATAAGGTGACTGAAGAACAGGAACAGTTAGTAGAAGAACTTAAAGAAATAGTGAAAACTAACCAGAGAAAGATACACAGCAGGGTTAAGAGATATAAGAAAAAGAAGGAAGATAATTTTTTGTAGATAGAATAGATCAGAAACAAACTGCAACAACGAAGTGTATGCTTTGAGCTGTTCTAAATGCAAATTTGTAGAAAATTCATTAGCAGTTATTTGAGAGAGTGACAGAAAGTAACACAGCTTTCAAACAAAGAATTCCTTTGAGAAGGGTAAAACATATATTAATGAACCAAATTCAATTAGCAGATGCTTTGGGGCGTCAGCAAAAGGTAGTGAACACAGAATGTGTAGTAAGAATAGTAGTAGTAAGAATATTCAGACAGAAATACAGAATTACGGTAAGCAGTACTACTAGTTGTGAGAAGAAATTCGAGTGGTTAGTCAAAATAAGAAATAGAATGAAGAGAAAATTAAACTGTTTTCTCCATTTCGGTAGTGATAGCGATGAAAGCTTTTGTAAATGGATGAGATTGGTTATAATATCAGTTTTGGGTCTAGAAAATACTAATGAGGAGCTGGAGAATATAACAATAAGGGAGATAAACAAATCTTTGATGAAATAAAGTATTGGAGAATGTTAAAGGCTTTTTCAAGATGCAAAAAGTAAAATGAAGAGAAATATGTAATTAATGTGTCGACTAAGATTCAGTGCATACAAGTGGAGAAGAAGTATAAGAAAAGGGATGAGGAATAAAAAGTTCGAAATAGAAGGTGAAAGACATTGGCATACATGAAGTAATGTAGGAACTGTGGACAGGTAGGTTTATCCTGTACAGGATCAAGATGTACTTATTGGTCCCAGGGGCATCATGCTGTTAAAGAGATGTTAGAATACGTTAATTCGAAATGGTGGAGAACCCTCGATATTAACATAGAGTGACATTAATAGAACTTTTGTTAGACAACATAAATAGAGAATCTCGCAATAATTCATCGAATAAAAGAGAATTCTGGACAGAATTGACAGGTGTGAGGTAGTTATACAAAGAGGTATCACTGGAAGAAATAAAAGTGATCAGAAGTAGAATAAAGGATGAAAATTTAGATGGTGAGTTTCCTAAATACCAAGTTGGAAAATAATTGTCTGACTATCTTTACATAAAAATTTGACTTGTTCAGAGCATTATTTGGGTGACTGGATGTCTTTCTCCTAGAAGAATGGAAATTGATTATGGATTAGGAAGGAAGGTTGCGGTGTTTGAAAGAACTTATCTGGTTGCAGTAATGGAGTATGCAAAAAGATGAAAGTCTTGATGTTGTATGAGGTGGTTGTGCACCAGGAAATGGACCTTGTGTATTAAGTAGCTATGGATTGGAGAATATTCTGGCTGTAAGTTGTTCTGAGTAAAGGTGTAGAGCCTGCCAATAGCATGTGATTTGCATAGCTAGCCTGTAGGGGCATATGGATCCAGTAATCAGTTTCACTTTTCGAAACGCACTTGCGTCTAACAGTCATCTCTTTCGCCTGACTTAACTGTTCCAGGCTGTTACCTTCTTTGAAGGCGAGCGTGTACTCCAGCCGGGCGGAGAAGTTGGCAACACTTAAATGGTCGAATACACGACGAGCATTCCAGAATTACTCCAGCAATTATGAAAGATGTGTTAAGAAACTGAGTGAAATGGCTCGAGTATTCTGTAGATCCGAAAGATCCACATCTACATGGATACTCTGCAAATCACATTTAAGTGGCTGGCAGAGGGTTCATCCAACCACCTTCACAATTCTCTATTATTCCAGTGTCGTATAGCGCGCGGAAAGAGCTCTGATTTCCCTTATTTTATCGTGGTGATCGTTTCTGCCTATGTAGGTCGGTGTCAACAAAATATTTTTGCATTCGGAGGAGAAAGTTGGTTATTGGGATTTAGTGACAAGATTCCGTCGCAACGAAAAACGACTTTGTTTAATGATGTCCGGCCAGAATCCTGTATCATTTCCCTCTCCCCCATACTTCGCGATAATACAAAACGTGTTGCCTTTCTTTGAACTTTTCCGATGTACTCCGTCAATCCTATCTGGTAAGAACCCCACACCGCGCAGTAGTATTCAAAAAGAAGGTAGACAAGCGTAGCCTAGGCAATCTCCTTAGTAGATCTGTTACATTTTCCAAGTGTCGTGCCAATAAAACGCAGTCTTTGGTTAGCCTTCCCCACAACATTTTCTATTTGTTCTTTCCTATTTAAGTTGTTCGTAATTGTAATTCCTAGGTATTTTATTCAATTTACTGCCTTTGTATTTGACTGATTTATCGTGTAACCGAAGTTTAACGAATTCCTTTTACCGCTCATGTGACGACCTCACACTTTTCCTTATTTTGGGTCAATTGCCAATTTTCGCACCGTTCAGATAAGATTTCTGAAACTTTTTGCAATTTTTTTTGATCTTCTGATGACTTTATTAGTCGATAAACGACAGCGTCATCTCCAAACAATCAAAGACTGCTGCTCAGATTGTCTCCGAAATCGTTTATGTAAATAAGGAACAACAAAGGGCCTATAACACTAGCTTGGGAAACGCAGGAAATCACTTCTGTTTTACTCGATGACTTTCCGTCAGTTACTACAAACTGTGACCTCTCTGACAGGAAGTCACATATCCAGTCACATAACTGAGACGAGATTCCAAAAGCATGCAATTTCACTGCAAGCCACTTGTGTGGTAATCTCATGCGCAAAAGTATCCTAACGACCTGAATTGTGATCCACCTGATTTGCATGCAACCAACATAACGTAGCTGTCTAGTGGGTCCTCTAACCGCTTTGCGGTACAGTCGTTCGACTATACAAAAAGGATATCACGAGAGACCACTAAATAACACTGTTCTTTAAGGCAATCAGTGCGATCTAACATCACACCATGATACTGCAAAAATTAGAAAAACACGTAATTAGAGATGAGTTAGTCGCTAACGCCTGTACAGGTTACAATGATTTTCAAAAGCATTACCATCTCATTACAATCTGAAACAACTAACTATGGCACATAAACTATGTAGCAGTCCTTAAACAAAGTAAATGTTTGCGTGAACAATATATTACGAGACAATGTCTGGACTAATAAAGGTCTATGATAGTTCGAAGTATTTTTCATCTGCGCTCCTGCTAAATGTCCCAGTGACGATTAGTTTTTGCATAAACTGGTCGTTAAAGGAACTAGTTAAAGAAAACACGATAAACAGCAGTAAATGCTCTATAGAAACCGCAATATCAATGGAGTAAGATTATTAATGTCACTGTACTAATTATTCATGAAGTTTTATTTGCCCACACGTTTTAACTATAGTTGACATGACGAATTTTTTTGTTCTGGTTCTGGACAGAAACCCAGCAGACGTAGCCACTACTAACTAAAATACACTTTCGCACCTGCCAGGGACTTGATCAAGGCAACGATAATAATTGCTAACTAGCCTTAAAGAGGCGTGAAATGTAAAGGTTTTCACCAGTATTAGTTAACACGTCTGAACTTTGAACGAAATGACGAAATTATTTCTGATACATCAAAACCATTATTTCCCTGTTAACTAACCATGAAAGACGTTTAATATACTCTCCTTCACAAGTAACTAAGTATGCATGTACTGAAAATTGGAATGCTATGATTTAAAATGTTGTGACGGGATTTTCTACCCAGCACGTTATCGGATTGTTGACTAAGTAAAATCAGACGTTAGAAATCGAAGTTATTTACCAGCAGCGAGCCGTATCAATGTGAGATGTGAGATGCGAGAAAGAAACTTTTGCACCAGTTCAGGAAGTAATTCGAAGGCCACATTGCTGCCAAATGTATGGTGCAATGTTGCCAATTCTCTATCAGTCTAGTGATAAGCAGAAGACGCCTGCTAACGTGAAAAGTCTCTTCAGCTTGTAGCCATAGGACAAGCTCGCGCAACACAGACGTGGCAGGGATGGCGTTGGCGGGGACCTGAATTAACAAACGTAAGCGCAATTAGTTACCGATTGCAACTTGAACATCAGATATAAATATCAGGGGAATAATTTAAGGGACCCTCCTTTTAAGTAGCTGTTTTAGCAATTTTTGTTCTTATGTCTTATAAGAAGTGCAAACTAAAGAAAATTATTCTCCAGAAGCGATTATGTTCTGTAGTATCACCTGACGCCGTTAACAGAATGAGTGAATAATATTATTTTTGCTATTAAATACGTGAAAATAATTTTTATTACATAGGACTTCTTGGCACTACTACTGACACATAATGAAACAGATGGAACCAATACATGACACTGCTTACAAGACGCGAACATCAACAAAGACATTTCCTAAACTGCAAATTACACATTGTTTCGTCTATATCTCACAATCCGTGTTACTGTGTGTGATAGAGGGCACTTTCTACATCACTATCACTTCTCCAATCGTTTGTTCTGCGCACGAATGTTTCGTGGGAAGGACGATTGCTGGTAAGCATCTATGTGCATTCTAATCTCTCTAATTTTATCTTCACGGTCTCTCTGCGAGATATAAGTAGGCAGAAGCAATTTACTGCCCTACTATTCAAGTTACCTACGGTCCACGTATCAAACAGTAGACCATACTGCCGTGGAGGCTGTCTCTTTCGCAGCGTCTTCACCTGGAATTGAATGAGCAGCTCTCTGACGCTTTCGTGCTTACTAAATAATCCAGTAACTAAAGGATTACTTGGATCTTCTCTATTTTGGCTATCCGACTTGGTACAGATCTCAGAATGATGAGCAGTATTTACGTATTGGTTCTGAATTGCACACGATCCTTATTTACAGAAATCTTGTTGATTCTTACAGAGTAGATTTTGAAACTCCGAAACTTGTTCAATGTGCGAACATGAAACATATTACGGAGGTCTACAACAGACCGACGTCACAAATGTGGACCTATAGGTTTGTGCGTCTTTCCGACGACCCTTCCTGAAAATGAGAATAATTTGTGCTTCTTTCCAATCAATAGGAAGGCTCATCAGGGCATCTACGGTAAAATGATGTTAGGAAAGGAGCAAGTTCTTTCGCATACTTTGCGTACAATCCAGTTGGTATACTTGCAGGTGCAGTGCCCATTCTTCTGATGAGCTTTACTATCCCGTGGTCACGTAGTTCCATATCTATTTTGTCGTTCATGCGACTGTTTATAGGGGGGACGATGTTTCGTTTACAGAAGTAACTGAAGTCCACGTTTAGTACTATACCCAGAAAAATGAAATAAAGCTTATCACGATAAAGGTACAAAAAGCGTCTGTCCGATTAATTCAAAGTACTCCAAGTCGCTAAGGATTATCAACATATTATGTAAATTCGCCGCGAAATGCTCTTTGTCTATATTGAGTCCGTAGTCATACAGGAACGTTACAGAACTACCACAAAATTTTTGAAATCAGCAGTGTGTGCAGGTACATAAAGTAATAAAGTACAAGTAAAGGAATAAACCCGAAAATAGTTGATTTGTAATTATATGGTCGGAAAAATACATTTTCTTTACCATTTGCTATCCATCTGCCTGTCTTTGCGTCTGCTAAGACCTCTTGTTCTCGGGACAAGTATTTGATATGAAGTAGAAATTTGTGCTACATGCTAAGGTCCACGGTCCCGTGGCTGTGTAAATAAATTTAAGCTCCTAAGTTACTTCTCTTGAGAGATACAGCCTGGTATATCAAACGTTCTGATACATAAGTGCGCGCCTGCAATTAGGAAAGTCTCAGGATCGAATGTCGTTTATACCATGGATTTTTCAGTCTTCATTTTAGCCTAGAGTTGACCTCTCAATGATGTAACGATTGACCAGAAACATCGCGTGTTTCGGTTTACCTATTTAACTGTAGTTGGCTTCTCCCCGCTTGGATGACTAGAGTAGTTTAGGGACACACACGTCATCGAAGTGATGTCCAATACAAAAACTGGCACCAGGGCACTAAGCAAAAGGAATTACTGTTATGTGTGTTACATAATAGTGTTTGTACAGAACTCACATAGTGCGAATCATTCTCGCACGTTTCTGATTATTCGCTTTCGGTATTGTGTTTTCCACTCAGTATTAAATAAAAATAATATCTCTTATATGCTCCCGTCGGCACTGGAGTCCTGGCTGCACAAATAACTGAAAGTAATATGCCTTCTCATTGACGTCAAACAAAATTAATTCTCTCACTTTGATGGCCTCATCGGATTTGACGTCATTTTCCATGTGAAAAAAAAATATTGTTCCCATAGTCATCTTGATCTTCTTGATCATCATCATCATCATCATCATCATCATTTAAGACTGATTATGCCTTTCAGCGTTCAGTCTGGAGCATAGCCCCTTTATAAAATTCCTCCACGATCCCCTATTCAGTGCTAACATTGGTGCCTCTTCTGATGTTAAACCTATTACTTCAAAATCATTCTTAACCGAATCCAGGTACCTTCTCCTAGGTCTGCCCCGACTCCTCCTACCCTCTACTGCTGAACCCATGAGTCTCCTGGGTAACCTTGCTTCTCCCATGTGTGTAACATGACCCCACCATCCAAGCCTGTTCGCCCTGACTGCTACATCTATAGAGTTCATTCCCAGTTTTTCTTTGATTTCCTCATTGTGGACACCCTCCTGCCATTGTTCCCATCTACTAGTACCTGCAATCATCCTAGCTACTTTCATATCCGTAACCTCAACCTTGTTGATAAGGTAACCTGAATCCACCCAGCTTTCGCTCCCATACAACAAAGTTGGTCGAAAGATTGAACGGTGCACGGATAACTTAGTCTTTGTACTGACTTCCTTCTTGCAGAAGAGAGTCGATCGTAGCTGAGCGCTCACTGCATTAGCTTTGCTACACCTCGCTTCCAGTTCTTTCACTATGTTGTCATCCTGTGAGAATATGCATCCTAAGTACTTGAAACTGTCCACCTGTTCTAACTTTGTTCCTCCTATTTGGCACTCAATCCGTTTATATTTCTTTCCCAATGACATTACTTTCATTTTGGAGATGCTAATCTTCATACCATAGTCCTTACATTTCTGATCTAGCTCTGAAATATTACTTTGCAAACTTTCAATCGAATCTGCCATCACAACTAAGTCATCCGCATATGCAAGACTGCTTATTTTGTGTTCACATATCTTAATCTCACCCAGCCAGTCTATTGTTTTCAACATATCATCCATAAATAATATGAACAACAGTGGAGACAGGTTGCAGCCTTGTCTTACCCCTGAAACTACTCTGAACCATGAACTCAATTTATCATCAACTCTAACTGCTGCCTGACTATCCATGTAAAGACCTTTAATTGCTTGCAAAAGTTTGCCTCCTATTCTATAATCTCGTAGAACAGACAATAACTTCCTCCTAGGAACCCGGTCATATGCCTTTTCTAGATCTATAAAGCATAGATACAATTCCCTGTTCTACTCATAACACTTCTCCATTACTTGCCGTAAGCTAAAGATCTGGTTCTGACAACCTCTAAGAGGCCTAAACCCACACTGATTTTCATCCAATTGGTCCTCAACTAATACTCGCACTTTCCTTTCAATAATACCTGAGAAGATTTTACCCACAACGCTGATTAAAGAGATACCTCTGTAGTTGTCCCAATATTTTCTGTTTCCATGTTTAAAGATTGGCGTGATTACTGCTTTTGTCCAGTCTGATGGAACCTGTCCCGACTCCCAGGCCATTTCAATTATCCTGTGTAGCCATTTAAGACCTGATATTCCACTGTATTTGATGAGTTCCGACTTAATTTCATCCACCCCAGCTGCTTTATTGCACTGCAATCTATTGACCATTTTCTCCACTTCCTCAAATGTGATCCTATTTCCATCATCATTCCTATCCCATTCTACCTCGAAATCTGAAACATTACTGATCGAATTTTCACCTACATTGAGCAACTCTTCAAAATATTCCCTCCATCTGCCCAAAAAATGGCTCTGAGCACTATGGGACTCAACTGCTGAGGTTATTAGTCCCCTATAACTTAGAACTAGTTAAACCTAACTAACCTAAGGACATCACACACATCCATGCCCGAGGCAGGATTCGAACCTGCGACCGTAGCGGTCTCGCGGTTCCAGACTGCAGCGTCAGAACCGCGCGGCCACTTCGCCATCTGCCCAAGGCATCCACAGGACTCACCAGCAGTTTTCCTGACCTGTCCAAGATACTTGTCATTTCCTTCTTACCTCCCTTTCGAAGACTGCTAATTACACTCCAGAATGGTTTTCCAGCAGCTTGACCCATAGTCTCCAACCTGTTTCCAAAGTCTTCCCAAGATTTCTTCTTGAATGCTGCAATTATCTGTTTGGCTTTGTTTCTTTCTTCAACATAACTTTCTCTGTCTACCTGAGTTCTAGTATGTAGCCATTTTTGATACGCCTTCTTTTTCCTTTTACAGGCTGCCTTGACTGTGTCATTCCACCAAGCTATTTGCTTCATCCTACCTTTACACACTACTGTTCCAAGACATTCTTTAGCCACTTCTAGTACTGTGTTCCTGTACCTTGTCCATTCCTTTTCCAATGACTGTAATTGACTACATTCAACTAACTGGTACCTTTCTCAGATCGCTGTTGTGTACTTGTGCCTGATTTCCTTATCCTGAAGTTTCTCCACTCTTATCCTCCTACATATGGACCTGACCTCCTGCACTTTCGGCCTCACAATCCCAATTTCACTGCAGATTAAATAATGATCAGTGTCATTAAAGAATCCCCTGAATACACTGGTGTCCCTTACAGCCTTCCTGAATTCCTGATCTGTTATTATATAGTCAATGACAGATCTGGTTCCCCTGTCTTCCCAAGTATACCGGTGAATGTTCTTATGTTTAAAAAAGGAGTTTGTGATTACTAAGCCCATACTGGCACAGAAATCCAAGAGCTGTTTCCCGTTCCTGTTGGCCTCCATATCCTCTCCAAATTTACCCATAACCTTTTCATACCCTTCTGTTCGATTTCCAATCCTGGCGTTAAAATCACCCATGAGCAGAACACAGTCCTTGTCCTTTACTCTAACAACTACATCACTGAGTGCCTCATAAAAACTATCCATCTTACCTTGATCTGTCCCTTCACAATGCAAATATACTGACACAATCCTAATTTTCTTGCTAGACACTGTCAAGTCTATCCACATCAGTCGTTCATTTACATACCTTATTGCAACTACGCTGGGTTCCATTTCTTTCCTGATGTAAAGCCCTACACCCCATTGTGCTATTCCTGCTTTGACTCCTGACAGGTAGACCTTGTATTCTCCCACTTCCTCTTCTTTCTCACCCCTTACCCGAATGTCAGTAACAGCTAAAACGTCCAGCCCCATCTTACTTGCAGCCTCTGCCAGCTCTATCTTCTTCCCAGAGTAGCCCCCATTGATAGTAATAGCTCCCCATCTCATTACCATTTGTTTGCCAAGTCGTATCTTAGGAGTCCCTGGTTTGCCAGTTAGAGGTGGGACTCCATCACCTCCAAAGGTCCGAGGCATTTTGCTCTGATTGTTGCCAGCATCAAATTTAAAGTACCAGGGAAGCAGGTTGCTAGCCTTACCTGCCCCGAGTCCCATTGGGTATTACCCGTAACGGCTGAGGGACTAACCAGTGGATTTGGTAGTCTTTGCCATATGAGCACAAAAGTGACCACGACTCAGAATATGTCCAAGATGCCCAGCCTTATTCCAAAGTAACTGGTATCCCGACTGTCGGGACCACTTACTTGGCCACTCATACGTTGCCCGTGGTTCATGAACTAGGACATGACTACAGGAACCCACACCATGAACCACTCTTCTTGATCAATTATCACAAAATAATTTAAAATCAATAGTCCTTTGAATGATTGAAAAAGAGTGAAACAGAGTAATTGAGTTACGTGTATATTATGGTCGTCTTCTTTCAATTAAATATCTTAGCTGGTGATGATCAGTCGTTTTCGATTTAGTTATATCACACCTTCATTTGAAAAAAGTTTCAGGGAAACACATTTTCTTTTTTGCTCATAGTAACGTAAATGCTCAGTAAGAGTAATCGAACGGTAAACAAAACGTTCTTTTGCCATGAAGTTTCCTCCCTAATGACAAAATGGATTCAATATTGTGTCCAGTTTCCATCCTCCTCTACAACAGCATTTAGCCGCCGGGGAACAGAGGCAACAAGTTTCCCGATGAATCTGTTATCTTGCGACCGATCTTCCATGAATCATGAACTGCTTTGGGCAGCGATGCCTTGGTTGTTGATGTAGGTCTTCTACTCCTGATAATTTTCTCCCTCTCTGCCCATACGTGCTCTACAGAATTGATGTCAGCACCTTTTGGAGGCCAGTCCAGGAGATCGATGTCTCCATTCATTTGAAACCATTGCTTTACACAATTCCCTGCATGGACTGGGGAACGGTCATGTTGGAATATTATACTGCCTCCCGGAAACCTCTGACGAACAGAAGGAAGCATTATGTTCTGCAGTATTTGGCAGTAGTACTGACTAGCAAGCGCACGGTCCAGTTCCCACAAAACGCCACAACCATCTGCTGATATCCATCCCCAAACTGTGACAGAAGTTCGGCCACACCTTTGCCTCTGTTGAGCACAGTTTCTGTCAAATCTCGCTCCACGGGGATGATGTACAAGGACAGAACTATTTGGCGCAGTAGAAAACACCCTCTCGTCAGTAAATATAACTCGCTCCCAGTATGAAAGTGACTTATTTCTGTATTCCAGAGCGAAGTTTAAACTGGCAGCCCTATGTTCCTCTTTCAACGTTTCCATAAACGCGGATTTTCGTCCATACCTTCCCTTCTCGTTGAGATGTCGTCGTATGGTCGACCTGCTCTCGCTTAGCTGAAGGATGTTCCTTATCTCCCTGCTGCTCCTGAGTGGGTCGTCACCACTTCATCGGAGTACACTGTTGTCTTGATACTCCGTGGTAGTCCGTGGACGCCCAGGGAGACGACGGCGGTTCACGTGGCCTTCATCCGCCATCCTCTTTATCCAAAGATGAATCGTCGATTTGCTACATCCTAGGGCATGGTAAATGGCGCTGATACAGTATCCATCTTCATAAAGTGCAAGAAAGCGACCTTTATCGAATTCCTTGTGCTGAGACATTGCAGGTAAGAACCTAGTGACAAGGCAAGAGGACGAGGTGCTATACAAGCGAGACAGCACTTTCTTCACCTCCGAAGTCACATTCATTCCCGTCTACATGCTAATAAATATTTCATAAATAAAGCTCTCTTAAGTTTACGCCTTCGAATGCTCTGTGGAGGAAATCAAGAACATTTAAGCTCCAGTTGCTTCCGTAATATAAATACGCCTCAGTTCCAAGATGAACTCCGCCTTCAGTACATAATACTTCTGTATTTCTAGCAGTACCATACCTACAGGTGCTAAACTATACTTCAACTAATGATTTCTACAGCTATACGAACACAACTTGTGATGCCTCTTAGGATAAGTACTTACGCATTGCCATCAGACAAAGAGACATACCTTTGATTTAAAGGTCTTCCTACCTCGACAAAGAGCGTTTCATTTTAGGGAAATCGGAGAACGTTGTTGCTCGTTTTAAGAGGAAACTAAACTCCTTCACCTACAACAACACTAAAATAGCGGGCTATGGATCTATTACAGGCCACATTATGTCACATTTCACTGGCAGGAAGGAAAAGAGCTGATCAATTGTAATGTTGTTACATTAATTTGCTATGAAAGCAGTACTGATAGACAATAAAAGCAGGTTAAAGCTGTGAGCTGTCTGGGGAAGTTAACCTTGCATTACTGAGCAACTGTTTCACAAGGCATCCAGTCTAGCTTACCGAATTCCCAACCAGACTACCATTAATTATAATCTTTTAATAGTCATACGTCAACCGCTGATACATATATATATATAAAAGAGAATTTAAATAAAAAGAAATAAATCAGTTTATATTTGGAAATTTATTTTAACATTGATCATTGAAATTTCAGCATATTAAACGTGAGTCATAACTAAGCTGGTGCCTTATTTAGGACTGTGAAAATGTGAGTTTGTAATCTTACGGAACACATCAAATAGGGAGCCAAGATTGGGAGACTACATACAACACTGCATTCATAAAATAACACACAAAGAACGTTGAAACATATGCAAGGGGAAATTAACCACAACCAACCGATTCAATTTTCACCCAAAGAAGTTACGTTCGTAGCGCAATCCTGTCCGTCATGTAATTACCACACACTGGTATACTAAATTCATACTAACTCTCTGTTAAATCTTCCCGAAAAGAATAGCTGAGGGTTACGTTGATGCTTTCACCACATGCTTCACGTGGTCAACTTGGTTTACACAAAGAGTGTAACTCCACAATAATTTTGATAATTAAAATAAATTACATCGAAACGCAATTTACTAAAGAAAAACCTTGAACTGGTTACTATCGTCTTACTATTAACCTGATGGGTCAATCAAGTGGTACTGGTCTCGCAAAGTACACCCCACGTGGGTTGAACATAAAGAAAAGTTGCTATATTGAAAAATATTGTCAAGACGAGACGTTATAATCACACAAGCATTCGCATTTAAGACTGGTGATCTTAGTTAGAGTTACTGATCAACACGTGGTTCCACTTTACTCACAAAGTAGTGACAAAGCAACTACCGGAAGATATTCTGAACTTCACACGCGAATTACACTGCGTTGAAATTTAAGATAACATTAGATATTTTAGAGATAAACCTGAAATAAAGGTGATTAAATTTTCAGTTAGGCTGAACTTAAGAAATCCATTGTCCTGCGGACTTAGCAGACACGCGCTTAGCCGGAGATCTTACCACTTCAGACGCTCGCCGCGGACAGACTGACCTGGGCTCCTACCGAGCGTGCTTAACAGATACAAACGGGAGTGACCAGAGGGGCAGCTTCCTATGCCAACATGACAAGGGACGGACAGAAACATGCTAAGAATGGAAACCTCTCTGCTTTTAGAAAGCGTAGCTACCTGTTCCGACGTTGGTCCTAATGTTCTCTAGCAGACAGGCTTGTCTGCTACCCTCAAGCATGCAACTAGAAACACATTTGCTCATTCATCCTCTCACACAGAAGGGAAGGGGGATGACAGTATCTTATCATATACAGTATATAAAAGAAAGCGGATGTAGGTTCCGTATGAGACTGTGTGACATGAATTACATATAAACTGTGTTTTAAAGTGTAGTAGTGTGACAGATCGTTCTTGTTTATGTGTAAAAGTAACACGTTTCACTGCTCAGTCTCCTCCCAGATAGTCAGAAATACCACAGTAAATTTGGAAGAGGAATTTATGCCGTAAATGACATCAGATTTAAGAAATTAACATGAAAGGAATCCAACAGAGACCTTTCACAATAACACAACAAATTTCCCAGCAGGAATGGAGAAACGAAGTTAAACCTCTCGTGTTGGGAAGTTACGTGATTTTATTTAAGTGATTACAGAATCAAGTGAAAAGAACAATGCAGTTGGCATCACGAGCTTACTGCTGGTGTATGATGTTGCACTGCCTGAACCGCAAAGCCTTAAATTCTTAAATTCTGCAATCTGTATGTATCCATTGCACACGAAATTACTGTTACGGTACAGTTTTGGATCCTAGTTTGATAATTGCGTGGTGTGGGTTCGATTCTCACATAGGTCGTTCATTTTTAACACTCACTAACGGATCTACTGCATCTCTGGTGACACCAAGTGAAGAATATTATGTCACCCCATAGTTCAGAATCCGTATAAACACCATATCCCTTCGCCAGCAACAGGGCCAGAGTGTTTAAATTGCGCCACAAGAAAGGCGGTAGTCGCAGAAGACAGAAATTCTGTTTGGGTAAACCTGCACTAAAATTTTGTTTCATTTAATGACTCAATGGGCATTACTTCCACAGGGCTCATATTTAATGTAAATTTGAGACGTAGAAAATTCTGGTGATGGAGTGGAGTTCGAATTCGGGTCTCTATGAATGGAACGTATCTGGGTTCGAAACCTGGTCCATATTTATAATTTCCTTGTAAGCCATAGTGTGTACACACCGAAGCATCAGCAAAAAATAACTTTCATTTTTAATGTCCCTTCATGAATTGTCAACAATAACGATAGTCAAATGTATGAGCATCTTACTACTGGTCAGTAAGGAGTTAATGTTTATATCTGTGTATGGATGGATAAAGGGGACACTGGGTGCCAGGTTTGTTTCTGGGGGCAGAAAATAAGTGTATCGTTATTACATATTGATAAATCTCGCTGCAGGCGATTTTACTTATTTACCCAGCTGATAATGTGCTGGGTACAATACCCTGTCGCCAAATTTTACATCACACCATTGGAATTTTCAACACGTACTCACGTGGTTACTTGTGAAGGAAGGTATATTAAACGTCTTTCATGGTTAATTAACAGGAAGATAATGGTCTTGATTTAGCACAAAAAACTTAAAAAAAAAAAGTTCAAATGTGTGTGAAATCTTACGGGACTTAATTCCTAAGGTCATCAGTTCCTAAGCTTACATACTACTTAACCTAAATCATCCTAAGGACAAACACACACACCCATGCCCGAGGGAGGACTTGAACCTCAAGTTCAGGTGTGCTAACTGATAGCTTATAAATCAATCGTTTGACAAATACTTGAAAGCTACTCATCATTCTAAAAGCCAAACAAGAGCAACACCGTTAGGTATACGGTTATTTAGTAAGCACGAAAGCTTCTGTGAGATGCTTAGTTACTTTCAGTTGCAGACGCTACAACCGAGGGAACCCACACTCCCATCACGGCACACAGCATCAAAATTGTTCTCAACCCCTAAAGCAACACTGCCCTTGGTCACCACAGTGTCACCTACAGCCACCTGAAGGAATCCCTTTTCCTCTCTTGTTGCTCTTGCTACCCTCATAACGTCCTCCTCTCCACCACCTTTTACCCTGACCTGTGGAAGACTTCCTATGTTCTGCTGTTCCCTAAGCCCAACAACCCCCCCCCCCCCCTCTGACACCCTATCGTCCCATCTGCCTCACCTCCATGTTCAGTAAGGTCTTTGAGTCACTCGTCTCCAGCCATATTCATCAACACCTTAACCAGCACCACCTCTGTTCCCTCACCCAGTGTGCCTTCCGGCCCTCCTTCTCAGCAAACGACCAGCTCCTTAACCTTACAAATCTTCTTTCTCCCCAACTTAACTCCCATCGCTTTGCTATCTTTGTTTCCCTTAAACTTCAGAACGCCTACATCCGTGTCTGGCATGCTGGGCACCTCTTTAAACTCCATATCTACACCCTTCCCATCAATTTTGTCCATCTTGTTGCTTCGTTCCTCTCCTGTTGTCCTTCCAATCTTACTATCCACAATACAAACTCTCATACATTGTACATTCTATTCCACCTCTGGCGTGCCCCAGGACTCCATCCTTCCCCTTCCCTACTATCTCCTGTACAGTGCAGATATGCCCAAACCTCCCACACCCGTTCACCTCCTCCAATTTGCTGATGACATTGCCTTCCTGGCCCTTGATAGTACCATTCAACAGTCCCAATGTACCCTTCAAACCCACCTCAAACAGTTTACTGCCTGGTGCAACCAGTGTCTCCTTCGCATCAACCCTTCCAGGATACAGGCAATCATCATAGGTCATACCACCCGCTCCTTCTGGCTCCACAATTTTTACCTCAAATTTACAGTCGTCCTATCCACTTCACTCCTACCCTGAAATACCTTGCCCTCACTCTCGACCATCACCTCACCTGGACTCCCCATCTCCTTACGTTCCAACACAACGCACACAATAGACTCTGCTTCCTGAAACTCCTGTCTGGGTGGACATGGGGACTGCAACCTTTCACCATCCTTCACACCTACAAATCCTTGATCCACCCCATGCTTTGATATGCCAGCAATGCTTGGATTTCTGCCCCTCCCATATACAAAGCTCTCGCCTTCCATATCTGCCCCCTGTTCCCCATGTGGATCCTCTATGACCTCATCCCCTTCCTATGACTCCTTCTTTTCCTCGAACACATTCACACCCTCTGCATTGTCTGACAACTTAATCCCACCCACCCCATGACATCGTCTATCCTCTCTACCCCCCAGCCTTTTGCCATGCCTTTACCATTATATCCCACCCTCTATCTCAACACCCTCCACCTCCTTTCCTAACACAACTTCCAACAGCTACCCCTCCCAGATGATGAGCTTTGCCCTGATCTCTACCCCTCCTACCAACTCTAACCCCACCTTTCCCCTACCTATTTTTCAGGGCTCCTCCTCCCCTCTTCCTCCCTTCCATTGAGAGGTTTTTCTTCCTTCTACACCCCCACTCCCTTTCCTGTGCCCCCCCCCTTCTGTGTCGCTGCACTCTCTCCTGACTTGCCTTCCCTCTCCATCTTCCATCCCACCCATCTCCTGCCTCTCAGTGCACACTCGACCCCCCTTCTTCCACACCCTCTAGGCCCCCTCCCCCAGTGCACCTCCCTCTCCTCTTTTTTCCCTCTTCTCAGGCCTCCTCTTCCTCGGCAGGTCCTTCCCAGCAGTTTTTATTCTTCGTGTGTGTTCCATTGCTTACAATGGTTTTTTCAAGTGTCTCTCGCTCTGTGTGTTATTATACTGTGGCCAACTTTTAACTTGTGCTTGTGACTCCAGTGTATTTGATGTGCTCCATGACTCGCGACCTATGTTCTTTTAACTTTATGTCGATTTTTTTAACTATCCCACAATGAACGTCCCATTGTCAGTGTATATTGTAGCCACATTGTCTTCACTCACTATATTTTTATGTTTTCCTTATGCCGCCTTTTTATGTATGGTTTACTCTATTTGTTAACTGTAATGTCACTTGGCTGAAGAGCAGCGGATTGTGCCACAGCCAGCCCTCTCCTGCCCGTATGGGGCATAGGAATGAAATCACAATGAAGATTATAGTGTGACCTGCTATTTTTGTTCCACATTTAAATACATTTTTCATCATAAAAACTAGAACTGCAGGGCAATTTCAGGAAACATATTAGATTATGAACAAGGCTCTGACGAGCATTTTGACATGTATAACACATATATATTGTACATAAACTACTGAAAATTTAACCTGGGGTCTGGTATGTAATGTTTAGCAAATGTGTAACAACAATGAATACACAAAATGCATATTTTATTCTGAAAGTACACCACACAGTTAAATTTTTGTGTATTTTCAAATATTACATTAAAACTATTCCTGACGTCCACTTTCAACTGGAAGTTCAGTGCTTTTAATTGTTTTCATTTACACATCGTCAATTTTAAAACAATGTAATGCAGAAATTGGGCTAAACTACAGGGCAGTCTATCATCAAAACGAATATTTCAGGGCAGGAAGGCTAGTTGGATAAGTATCACACTCTAGCAGGTCCTGACCACTAACTACACAGCAGAATATTTTGATGTATAGGATGGCTTAATCAAGGGGAAAATGGAAATTTCATTATTCACTCGCAGTGTAATTCATATTTATTTATCATCCCTTTCAAATCATATAATGACTTCAATGACACATTGTTCCAACACTCATTTTCCACACTTACGTTATCAATCATGATTCCTTTAAGCTGAGAGTTTTTTAAGAGTTGCCTCGAATCTTCACAAATATCTCTTCTGGATATGGATGGATACATAGAACAACCAGTAATCGAAGTGGGAAATGCATCTGGAAAATCACAAGGATCATTAAGCCTTCCTACTGCTACTAATTACTAGCAATATAATTCGCATTGTAAACATTTCCAGTAATGAAAGCATGTAGTGGCAAGTGATATCGATCATTAGACATAAACGACAGTGATATGTTTCAGTGTGTTTTATCTGTATGAATGTTCTTCTTTGTTCTGTTTTTCTGGTGCTCGCTCTCGATGTGCTTTGTCGCTAACTCGCCACATTTGTAATTTGTGCTTTAGTGTAAACATATCAAGTTATCTTGCAAGTCAAATTGTTGAGACTTACCGCTTATGGTGTGATAAATCACAGCGTACATTACGTCCTTGCATTCTGCTGAGACATAGGAAAGAGGTTTTCTGCGCCTTTCATACTTTAGCACACCTGGAGTCAGGGCTTCAACTAAACTGCTGGCAAAATAGTCACACACAACTAGCAACCACCCAGCAAGCAATGGGATAGTTGACTTCATCATTCTCTCAAGGCTACGTTAATGACACACAGTTGTAAGTGGATGAAAGCTTTGCCTCTGGCGTTGTGAGGCCTTCGATTGGCGGTAAATTAACATGTAGCTCTTTCTTTGGCAGAGTCGGTGTTTGGCAAATGAGTACATCTATCTGGTGAGCTACCGACAGACAAACAAACCTATGAACGTATCGCCTGAGGAACTCGTGTCTGAATTTGGTAGCTTATTAAAAGAGAGACTGGCACATATCAACATGCATCCTTGCCAGCAGAGCAGTTATCACAGATGAGGATCTGGCCACAGTGTCGCACATCTGGCTACATACTGACACTGTACGTCCCCCTCTCCACCAACCACGTACAGGTCTGTTCCGAGTACTGTGTAGATTACCAAACGACTTCATGATAGATTATAACGGAAGACGGTCTCTGTAGAGTGGCTGAAACCCATTCACCTTGATGCAGAGGACACAGAACAGAATAAAATATTTATTCACCTTTGAACATGTTTACATATAATCGGTGTTGTCATATGTTATACAATTACAGTATTACAGTTATTTTGCAATTATCCTTGCCTAATTAAGTTGCAAGGAGGTTTTTACATAAGTAACGTTAATATATGAGATTATTTACATATTCTGTTACTGCATACGATGAATTTCATTAAACACTTGGACACCTGTGCTTGTGTAACAACAGTACTGACTGTAAGTAAAGTAAGAGGCGCTTTACCTCATTAAAAACAGAACTCCCTTCCCAGTGACAGAGTGACAACCGAGTTTCTCCGGTTCTGGGCCACTAGTGTCTCTGCTGCAACATTGATTAACTACCAAAGTGAAATGGAGGATAGTAAAATTGTGTCCCAGTGTCTCGATCATACGAAATCACGTAGTGCTTAGAGAAAAACAAAAAACTGTGTTATTCTCTGTAACTTAAGCTCCTTGTGAAGTAAACGTCCTCAAATGGCTTATATGATACGATTACAAATAAAGTCTAAGTGGGAGCCACTGCCTTTGTCAGGTAACAAAGTAAATATTTGAAGTACGCCCAAGTTGCAATCTTACTCTTCCAGACCGTGAAATGTAAACAGATTTCGTATGGAAATCGTTAACTGCACCTTATGTACCATAAAAATTCTCTACATTTCACAGAGTGTTTGGTACGTGTGATAAACGCGGTTGAGAGAGCTAACTACATCGAATTTTAAGGAAAAGAAAACCCTAACGTAAGAGAATCATTTATCTGAAGAAATAAGAAACTGAATGAAGTCATTGAACTGCCAGCAGCAGTCTGACGTTACTGCGTTCCGTATTTATACGTAACTGAAAGAAATGAGTAAAGTAGTAACTAGAGAAGATGCACCCACAATGAGATTTCAACCGGTGATTTCTACAATGAAAGTGATTTTATTTCACAAACGCAGCGTAGTTACCGCTTACATTGGTCGGAAACACGAAATCAGTACAGAGATCTTCTACCAGAACTGAAGTCATAGCCGGAGGCTGCCCAAATGTTTTGTGAGAGTCGTGTTCACGTTATTACCATTCCTGAACAACAATTGCAGTATGACAACAGTCAGAATTTATGCAACAAAAATTTGTTTTACCCTAAATCGCTTAAGTAATTAATGGTTAAATGACGTACTGAAAATAAAAAAAAAAAAAACCTTACAGAATGGCATCATAAGAGTAGGTTAGAAGTATAACTCACATGCTCCTAAAACATAATTTATCACAAATGACTAAAAACGTGTTTTACATGCGTCGTGCGCATGTTCCATATATTGACATCAGTATGTGCAAGAACAATGGGTATAAATCATTAGCTATATTTCAGATAATGTTTGCCAATTGAGAAATTGCAATTATTTAAGGTTATATTATGGATCATGTGAATTTTGTTAATGAGCTATGGAACATGTAAGTTTTGACAATCCCCATTTTCGATCTTGTGAGTTTTGGTACTGAGCTCTTTGGACGATGTTGGTTTCGCGGGAACTATCGTGTTGCGACTCGATATGCAACACTTTTTGATCTGACTGCAAGCCACTTTCTCTTCTACAGTGTATATATAATATTACATTCCGATGTTAATCGCGATAAATACCAATTAATCATCTTTTATGGACTTTACTTGTGTTAGTTTACAAAAGTTATTCTCTAGTTTGGAATACCGTTTGCAATTTCATAAAAGAAATGTCTACCATGCACATTTCTTCAGTTTAATTATCAAAGAAATTTACAAACATTCCATTCATGAGAACTAATTATTGATCACAAAGAAAAGTAGAATATTATAATCCGGAAAATAATTCAAACTTGTTAAGCAGTCTTTGAGAAGAAAGGAACTATCAAATACCAAAAGAAAATAAGCTACTAAAATAAAACTGAAGATTTGAAGGAGACTCACTTCTAAAACTGAAAATAATTTTACTCTTCTATATCACAACATTAAGTTCCTCTTAAATCATGTCACTCATACACTCATGATCAGTTTGATCCAATGTACTCTTATCAATGATGTGCTTATAGAACTTGAGATCCTCAATTTCGCTCCAGTTTTCCCCATAATGGGCAGTCAGAAGTTTTTCAACATCCCTCCTTTTCCCCAAAGAGTTCGAATTCTTTGGATGGATGAGTTCAGGATGTGTAAGTGCGTTTACTCCTGATTTAAACATAGATCTAAACACTCCAAGGTCATTTCTGTACGTTTGTTCACCACACACAAGAATTTTATTTCCCACTCCACGCTTTATGTAAATACGCTTACATTTTGAAATTGAAAAAGCCATGACCCTGAATTTCGTAACGCAGTTTTCACACAATTCTTGAATTCGGCAACACTGGGGTCTCTTCCTACCAATTTCAATGTTGACTGACTCGAAATTATCTCATACACTTGTTCAGGCTGTACTATTACTTCCATTGTTTTCCTTTCTTTTTCTATATTTCCAAACACACGGCCTAGAGGAATGTAACTGTGACTGGTGACTGGAAAAATCATTTCAGTTCCATCGATATGTGGGGGAGACTTTATGGAAAGCCAAAACATACACATCGCAACGAAAGTAGAATTCTTATTTTGTGCAGCACACACGTCACATACCAATCGAATTTGTTTGCAATGGGACATTTCTAGGGAGTTAAACGTATCAAACACACATGAGGCTATAGTGTTTGAATCTCGACTGAATTCATTTTCTGTTCAACAATAAGAAGTGACAGTGGAATGGTTTAACTCAGATTTACTGTGGCGTTTGACAATGGTAAAATTCTGGACATAAATGTGTCTGCTATAATAGCATGACTGATCTGGAACTTTCGGCAATGGAAAATTCTTCTCACAATCAAATGAAAGAATTAACGTTCCAACGTCTTTGTCCTTCAGGGTGTTAAAAAATGCCATACTTTAACTTGTGAACCCTTTTTTCAGTAATTTATTGAGTTTTCTTGCTATGGTCTCTCTGATGTATTAACTTTTCAGCTAGACTTAAGCATGTGGAACACACATCAGTTCTCGGTGTGCCAAAGCCTACGTTCTATTTTGTGTTAAAGATGTACCTGAAGTAAGATAGCTTCACAGGGAAGTTTTCGGGCTTGGAAGAATAAATTTTCCATAACATTTTACAGTTCATTTTTTCAGGCAGATACCGTCTTTCTGTTCGTCCTCTACAGTAATGTGTCTCTACACACTTTAGACTATTGATAAACTTCATGACACAGTCTCTCTTGGGTTCAAATTCTGCCACCCTCCTGAAGCCACCTCTCCGGTCTTGTACAAAACCTTTCTGATGAAACTGTTTAGTGATATTATTTATTCTGAATCGTGACACTCCCAATACATTTATAAAGGTTGACATGCAAACTGGAACTTTATTTTTCTGCGTGCTTCGTATAAAATATTTCGTCGTTCTAAGCAGCTGTGACTTTTGGTTTTGACTTGATTTGTCTTTTCTAGGTCGACGTCTGATGACGTTGCAAATTTCCACATGCTTCAATATGAACTGATTCTCTTTCCGTTGTTTTATAAAACAAATCATGAAAGTTTTTAATATCGTTCATAGAAAGTGAAGAGCAATTAAATGCTCCTCCACAGTGTTGACATGTCGGATACTGGGGCAGAACTGAAGGTTTGTACCTATAATGGTAGAACAAACTACACTGTGAGGTTCTGTTTATTTCTCAAAAATGGACTTAAAATATTGAATTTGCGATTCCTCAGTTTAAGTTCCAAAGAAAGAGTCCTATACATTCTTACGTGGAGGAACAAATCAAGTCAATAACAAGAATCAGTTTAATTTGAAAACAATGAAGAAAACAGGATATTCTAACCTCATTCGTTTGGCTTCCTGATTTTTCCACATTTCTGGGTGCTGTGAACGTTTCCTTGGCCTTCCTCTTTCTCCAGCGGGTGAAACGTGTTCTTCCATGACTTGTGTCTCAAATCAGTTTTATTCCAACCAGTATATTGAATTTTATTCCCGAAAATAACTGAACAGAACAGAAAACACACTCCGCTGGCATCAACATTTATTTACTACTACACAAGAAAATGGCACCGAGTGAACTAATCGCTGATTCGTCAAGATGAGGTACGGGATAAAACTCACAAGATCCCGCGGATCATGAGACTTTTGAAACTAACCATGAAGTTTAACACCAGTTTTCTCAAGGATCTTGTGCCAAATGTGAATAACTGTTTCGTGAATTATATTCTATGTATAAAGCTATATGAGAATATGTCAGCATCTCAATTTTCGTTATTTTGGAGCATGTGAGTTATGACTCTAATGTACACATAAATAACATAATGCATACAACGCCAAGATTTTTCACGAAACTAAGTGGATTGAAGTACAATCGTTCCCAGATAAGGATTTCGGCTTCATTTGATTTAATGTTCAGCGTACACAAGTTTCCTCAGAGTTACCTGCTTTTCACCTTTTTGTAAGGCCGCTGAATTAGACGGTGGTGGAATGACTCTTCTTTCACGTTGGAGCTTTTTGAATGCTTCGTTTCCAACATTGTACAGATTCTACATGTCCTTTAAAAGAAGTAGTTGTCCGCCGTGTTCCCGACTGCTTTTTCCCTCACATTGTAGACTTAACAGTGCTACCGTCAACTTCACTAGAATAATTCTAAAGCGCATTTCTGTCAGACATCGTCGTGACTGCTTTTCTTCGAAAGGAGCAGGTGGTAAACCATAGACACGGCACACAGAATTCTTCTTAATCTCAGGATTCCCCACCCCACTTCGACAGACGACGCAAGAGTAGAGTGACTGCTGTTTAAATTTCCTGGCATATTAAAAATGCATTTCTGATCGGGATTCGAACCTGGGACTTTTACCTTTCGTGAGCAAGTGCTTTTTCAAATGGGGTATCCAAGGACGACTCAGAATCAGTCGTGACATCTTTACTTCCGCCAGTATGTCATCTCCTACCCTCCAGACTTCATTTTGGTGACTGGCGTTCATACAGAGAGACGCTTCAATCGTTTACTGACATAGCGCAAAGATCCAAGAGGCTACTGAAGGTATTCCCTTTCCTGAAAGTAAAAGGTGTCCGTGGCTTTGACAGACAGATAGAGAGACAGATAGGGGGATAGTTGCAAATTTACAGTATTGGCATTGACCTCAACGTCAAAAAATAGTTCATTATTTCCAGAAAAGAAGATTAGCTCTCTCTGTCGCTGCTGTATGGAGTCTCCATCCAAATTAAAGGGGATTTGTCTAGAAAAGTCAGTGAGCTGACGAACAAAATAAACGATAAGCTAATAGGTAAGTTGTCGTTATAGGAGTTCCACGGTATCAGCCCACGAAGATTCGGTCATGTGTGCCACACTGCCCACCTCCTATGTCTCCAGATCATCTAAAAATTTAATCCTGCACTCTTTCTGCTACATTGTACACAAAAGTAATAAGTGAAATTTAGTTGCCGCTAATGGTATTGCGATATTAAAGGCCATCAGTGGATAAATGCCAACGGCCTTGCTTCAGTGGTAACATCGGTTTCCGTCAGTTCACAGAAGTTAAGCGCTGTCGGGCTGGGCTAGCACTTGGATGGGTGACCATCCGGTCTGCCGAGCGCTGTTGGCAAGTGGAGTGCACTCAACCCTTGTGAGGCAAACTGAGGAACTGCTTGACTGAGAAGTAGCGGCTCTGGTCTCGTAAACTGACATACGACCAGGAGAGCAGTGTGCTGACCACACGCACGTCCGTATGCGCATCCAGTGATGCCTATGCTCTGAGGATGAACCAGCGGCCGGTCGGTACCATTAGGCCTTCCAAGGCCTGTTCGGAAAGGGTTTTTTCAGTGGATGAGTATTTAATGTTATGTAGAAAATTTTCATTTAATGATGTAATATGTATCCCATTTTAAATGTTTCACATCAGGCTGGTCAATCGAGTCAAAAAGAACTGACCATGAAACATCAGATCTACAACCACACATCTCCTAAATACAACTGCAAAATAGACTGTATTATGATGTTAATTCTTTCAAGTCTGGTGGTACAATTTGTGTACCACCTTATGTTGCACTGAGGTTGTACAGTGGTACATTACTTGTACCACCAATTTGGATGCGTAGAACAGCGCATTCTTGTGGTAGATTACTTGAACTACTAGCAGGATTCTCGCTTCCCACGCCCGGGTTCCCGGGTTCGATTCCCGGCGGGGTCACGGATTTTCTCTGCCTCGTGATGACTGGGTGTTGTGTGATGTCCTTAGGTTAGTTAGGTTTAAGTAGTTCTATGTTCTAGGGGACTGATGACCATAGATGTTAAGTCCCATAGTGCTCAGAGCCATTTGAACCATTTGAACTAGCAGGATATGTTTTTTGTAGTTCTTAGCTGTATGCACCAGATGGCAGTTGTTACTGGGTTCTTGTAGCAGCACCAGTACTTCATTTGTCTACGTCAGGTGCGCTCAAGTGCACTGTGGAGACATTGTTTGTGCAACATTGTTATTTGTTATTTGCTAACGGAAGTTTCCAAAAATTTATATTGGAATATGTAAGTACATTTGTTTATTGTAGTTTTTTGTGTTGTTCAGACTATTTCTTTGAGAAATTATTAAAATGTAGCTAACTATTCATCGGTTCAAAATATGTACCTCTGTACCACAACAGTCAGTCTACTTCAAACATAGGTAAATCTTACTCTTTACTTTCCAGGAATAATGAGGGGTCAGAGAAAGCTGACTGAGTCTGAAATTTTGAATGCCCTTGAAGAGGATATTCCATCTGACATATCATTTGATATTGGGGACAGTGATGACACCAATGACAATCAATTCTTATTGTCTGGAACCAACTACATCCAAAGCTATTCTGTTTGATTCTGATACATCAAGTGATTCTGAGGATGAGTGCCCAGCTACCATTTCAGTGACTAGGTCACTAGAGACAGAGCTAAGTCAAACCTTCACAGTGCATCAGGCTCCATCTGAGATTGCTGATCATCAGTCTAAGACTGAACATAAGTGGAGCAAAACTGAACACCCTGCTGATGCCCCCGCATTTACTTCCCAGTGTGGTCCCAGTGATTTTATTGTGAAGTTAGGCACACCATCACCATATCAGTTATTAGGAGCTCTGCTTTCTGATGATATCTACATCTACATCTACATCCATACTCCGCAAGCCACCTGACGGTGTGTGGCGGAGGGTACCCTGAGTACCTCTATCGGTTCTCCCTTCTATTCCAGTCTCGTATTGTTCGTGGAAAGAAGGATTGTCGGTATGCTTCTGTGTGGGCTGTAATCTCTCTGATTTTATCCTCATGGTCTCTTCGCGAGATGTACGTAGGAGGGAGCAATATACTGCTTGACTCTTCGGTGAAGGTATGTTCTCGAAACTTTAACGAAAGCCCGTACCGAGCTACTGAGCGTCTATCCTGCAGAGTCTTCCACTGGAGTTTATCTATCATCTCCGTAACGCTTTCGCGATTATTAAATGATCCTGTAACGAAGCGCGCTGCTCTCCGTTGGATCTTCTCTATCTCTTCTATCGACCCTATCTGGTACGGATCCCACACTGTTGAGCAGTATTGAAGCAGTGGGCGAACAAGCGTACTGTA
This sequence comes from Schistocerca piceifrons, assembly GCF_021461385.2. Classification (NCBI taxonomy): domain Eukaryota; kingdom Metazoa; phylum Arthropoda; class Insecta; order Orthoptera; family Acrididae; genus Schistocerca; species Schistocerca piceifrons. The sequence continues at coordinate 170,798,884 of NC_060148.1, read as the reverse complement.
ACCTACTTCCTTTGTTTTCGGATTGCATTTCCTTAGGATTCTTCCAATGAATCTCAGTCTGGCATCCGCTTTAACGACGATCAACTTTATATGATCATTCCATTTTAAATCACTCCTAATGCGTACTCCCAGATAATTTATGGAATTAACTGCTTCCAGTTGCTGACCCGCTATTTTGTAGTTAAATGATAAGGGAACTATGTTTCTATGTATTCGCAGCACATTACACTTGTCTACATTGAGACTCAATTGCCACTCCCTGCACCATGCGTCTATTCGCTGCAGATCCTTCTGCATTTCAGTACAATTCTCCATTGTTACAACCTCTCGATACACCACAGCTTATTGTGGATTTATTTTTGTTTCAGACGAACTTATATGCGCAACAGTCGTCTCTGACTACTGGTAAATCTTATGTGCCAGCATCCACGGAAGAATTAAAAACTTTCTTAGGGATAAATATCTTGATGGGCATAAAACCACTTCCTAGTTACAGAGACTACTGGAGTTCAGGTGCTGATCTACATGATAGTTATGTGAGTCAGCTGATGTCAAGGAGGCGTTTCGAATGGTTCCTCACCAACTTACATTTGAATGACAATAGTAAAATGCCACAACGAGGGGACACCAACTATGGTTAACTTTATAAGTTGCATCCTTCCCTAGAAAGAATTTCACATAACTTTCAGAAAGCACTTAATCCAAATGAATGTATGGCAGTCGACGAATCTATGATTAAATTTAAAGGAAGATCTTCTATAAAACAGTACTTGCCAAAGAAGCCTATCAAGAGAGGCTACAAGGTGTGGGTACTAGCAGACAAATCTGACTATGCATGGAAATTGGATATTTACACTGGGAAGAAAGATAATGCTGTGGAAAAGAAATTGGGAGAAAGATTTGTGAAACACCTCACTGAAAATATTAAAGGTAAGGATCACAGAGTTTACTTTGATAATTATTTCAGTAGCCTAGATCTCCTTCGAGATTTGAAAGAAAACAAAATACGTGCTTGTGGTACAGTGAATCCAAGTAGAAAATATTTACCTATGCTGAAAAGTGACAAGGAAATGAAAAGGGGTGACTATGATTGGGCTACTAGCAATACAGGCCTTAGTGTGATGAAGTGGAAAGATAAGAGATCCGTCCATCTGCTTTCACATCTCCATGATCCAACTCAAACAACAGAGGTTACAAGAAAGGAAAAAGATGGAAATGAAATAAAAGTTTCTTGCCCTGTTGCTCTCTCCGATTACAATGCCAACATGAATTATGTAGATGAATTTGACCAGCTGAAGGGCATATATGAAACTGACAGAAAGAGCAGAAAGTGGTCGCACAGAATATTTTGGTACTTTATTTATGCCACCATGGTGAATGCTTTCGTCATCCATAAAGAAATGAAGTTGCCTACGATGACTCTGAAGGACTTCAGAACAGAAATCGCAAGGGATTTAGTGGTACCTGCCTTGGTACCTTCAAGAGGTAAAAAGCGAAGTCTGAACAGCCATCTCCAGTTCAACAAGAAGAAACCCAATGTTCCGAAATCGGTACGTCTTGAAAGTTCATCTCATCAGCCAGAAAGATCTACAAGGAGGAGATGTGCAGCATGTAGTTCCAAGAAACAACAAATTCTCACCGGCTGGATGTGTAGTGTGTTTAAGGTTCCAAAACGCTTAGGGAAAAGGGAGACATGCTTCCTAGACTATCATGCATCTTGATGCACGGTGGTACAAAAAATGAACCACCTCCCTTGTGACCAACAATGATTATAAAAATTGAATTTTTGTGTACAATGGTAATAATTATGTTCATTCTATTATAAATATGTTGCTTGTATGAATTTTTGACAATAAAAGCAAGTCGTGTACTTCTAGAGCTGGTTTTTGGTCAAATTAGTTGTACGTGAAAGAGTTAAAACTGAGATCATGACAAAATTTGCAGTGATGCAGCACCAAATTTCAATCAGTTACAAAACGAGTACTTAACGTTTCGCATTCCCGGGTGTCAGTGTTCTCTGAGAATCAAGGGAAGGTTACGTCAGCCTACTCACAGAGCTCAGTCGTTAGCTAAAGCCATCACGCCTGACAATAAACGATCGAGACAAGTGATAAGATGGTACGTGCCACATCCGAATGGCCACCTGTGGAGCAAGTGAAGAACGCGGTGACGCAATATTGCCCGCTGAGAGGTACATATGCATCAGTGGTGGTCAGGCTGTCTCTGCCTACAGTGCTGGTCTGGCTGGGCTGTTGACGCGACGCTGTGTGTGCTGGGCTGACCCACCTCACTCTGGGGTGAGTAGAGACTCTGCAGGACGTGTCTCTTTTGTTACCTTTCAACGTTTCTGGGATTACTGGGCAGGTGATGCACTGCCCTGTCAGTCGATAACTCCTCTTTGAAGTTAAGACTCAGTTTATTCTGGGTGGGGCAGATTTTTAACTTGCAGAGGAACACAGTGCACGGCCATAACAAAGGCAACTGTTTTGCGCCAGAGTGCTCACTGCGACAGAATCGGAGTCACTACGTCCAAATTTTGCTGCAGTCTTATGCCTCCCTCTCCTGTGTACGTAGTGTAAGAGAGCGATCAAGATGTTTCCATTTGAGGGCATATCGGCAGCACATATGCAGCGTAGCGTGACTCTGATGCGGGAACATAAGCACCGTCATGTAGGCAAAAGATCAGTGTGTCATTTGTGTGTTTCCGACGTACACGCAGAACCGTGAACTACGGCGATGTTATTGGCAAATGCGTCCAAACAAGACCAACGAGGTGTTATTTCTTGGCTGCTGAAGGACAAACACCGGTCCATCGGAGAGTGAAGAATGTGTATGGGGCAGCGTGTCTGTCCCGAACCGCGCCGGCCGTTGTGGCCGAGCGGTTATAGGCGCTTCAGTCCGGAAGCGTGCTGCTGCTACGGTCTCAGGTTGGAATCCTGCCTCGGGCATGGATGTGTGTGACGTTCTTAGGTTGGTTAGGCTTAAGTAGCTCTACATCAAGGGGACTGATGACCTCAGATGAGAAGTCCCATAGTGCTCAGAGCCATTTGAACCATTTTCTTTTGTCCTGCACCACAGTTGTGGAATGGTATCCCAGATTCTGCGATGGTCATAATTTGGAACGATCGTCTGCTTAGCTCCATTCGGATGTGGCACATACCACCTTATCGCTTATCTCGATCGTTTATTGTCAGGAGTGATCCATCTAGCTAACGACTGAGGTCTTTGACTAGGCTTACGTAACCCTTTCAGTGTTTCTCACACTGATATCCAGGATTGAGAAATGTATTCATTCTGTAACTGATTGAAATTAGTTACTGCTTAACTGCAAATTTTGTCATGATCTCAGTTCAAACAGCATAATACAGTCTATTTTGCAGTTGTATTTAGGAGATGTGTGGTTGTAGATCTGATGTTTCATGGTCAGTTCTTTTTGACTCGATTGGCCAGCCTGATGTGAAACATTTAAAATGGGATACATATTACATCATTAAATGAAAATTTTCTACATAACATTAAATACTCATCCACTGAAAAAACCCTTTCCGAACAGGCCTTGGAAGGCCTAATGGTACCGACCGGCCGCTGGTTCATCCTCAGAGCATAGGCATCACTGGATGCGCATACGGACGTGCGTGTGGTCAGCACACTGCTCTCCTGGTCGTATGTCAGTTTACGAGACCAGAGCCGCTACTTCTCAGTCAAGCAGTTCCTCAGTTTGCCTCACAAGGGTTGAGTGCACTCCACTTGCCAACAGCGCTCGGCAGACCGGATGGTCACCCATCCAAGTGCTAGCCCAGCCCGACAGCGCTTAACTTCTGTGAACTGACGGAAACCGATGTTACCACTGAAGCAAGGCCGTTGGCATTTATCCACTGATGGCCTTTAATATCGCAATACCATTAGCGGCAACTAAATTTCACTTATTACTTTTGTGTACAATGTAGCAGAAAGAGTGCAGGATTAAATTTTTAGATGATCTGGAGACATAGGACTTGGGCAGTGTGGCACACAAGACCGAATCTTCGTGGGCTAATACCGTGGAACTCCTATAACGACAACTTACCTATTAGCTTATCGTTTATTTTGTTCGTCAGCTCACTGACTTTTCTAGACAAATCCCCTTTAATTTGGATGGAGACTCCATACAGCATCGACAGAGAGAGCTAATCTTCTTTTCTACAAATAATGAACTATTTTTTGACGTTGAGGTCAATGCCAATACTGTAAATTTGCAACTATCCCCCTATCTGTCTCTCTATCTGTCTGTCAAAGCCACGGACACCTTTTACTTTCAGGAAAGGGAATACCTTCAGTAGCCTCTTGGATCTTTGCGCTATGTCAGTAAACGATTGAAGCGTCTCTCTGTATGAACGCCAGTCACCAAAATGAAGTCTGGAGGGTAGGAGATGACATACTGGCGGAAGTAAAGATGTCACGACTGATTCTGAGTCGTCCTTGGATATCTCATTTGAAAAAGCACTTGCTCACGAAAGGTAAAAGTCCCAGGTTCGAATCCCGATCAGAAACGCATTTTTAATGTGCCAGGAAATTTAAACAGCAGTCACTCTACTCTCGCGTCGTCTGTCGAAGTGGGGTGTGGAATCCTGAGATTAAGAAGAATTCTGTGTGCCGTGTCTATGGTTTACCGCCTGCTCCTTTCATAGAAAAGCAGTCACGACGATGTCTGACAGAAGTGCGCTTTAGAATTACTCCAGTGAAGTCGACGCTAACACTGTAAAGACTACAATGTGAGGGAAAAAGCAGTCGGGAAAACGGCGTACAACTACCTCTTTTGAAGGACAAGTAAGATCTGTACACAGTATTGGGTACGAAGAATTCTAAAAGCTAGAACGTGAGAGGTATCACTCCACTACCCTCCACTTCAGCGGTCACACGAAAAGATAAAAAATCAGGTAACTCTGAGGATTTGTTGATGAGAAATTAGGACTTGTGTACGTTGAACACTAAATCAAATAAAGCCGAAATCCTTATCTGGGAACGATTGTACTTCAATCCACTTAATTTCGTGAAAAATCTGGGGTTCGTGTGCGCTATGCTCTTTATGATGCCATTCCACATCGCTTTGCGAACGTTACACCCGAGCACCTGAGCCAGAGTCCCTATCTCTCCTCATGCGACCGCCACGCCCTTTGCCCCTTAAAGTAAGCCCTGGACGATGCACGACTCCAGTAGGACGAGGGCGTGCAGCGGACAGTTAGGGACCTCTTCCCGCAGCAGCACAAGCTGCTTTACCAAACGGCTGTGTTGAATCCGACGCGTCGGGCTCATGATTGCCTCAATACTCACGGCGATTTTTCCTGATTCCCATACCGATTCTGTACTGTTCGTTCGCTTTACTTTCGACCACGTCTTTCATCTTTTACGTTTGACAGAATGTTTTTGCTGAAGCTTAGTGCGACAATGCAATACATTCTTCTATGCTTAGGGCAGGTATCAGGCAGCATAGACGTATTGAGATACAGAACTACCGTTTTCGGATTTAATTTGTGTACTGAACGATTTTCGTTCACTTGCAGATTCATGCAGTCTACTCACACTTTTCTCGTCCACTAAGATAAGCACAGAACAAATTGCAAAAACTACTTCTCAAACTATAAAGTGGAACATCTTTTACCTACTCAGTATTGAATCTTTGACTCCATTACAGAAATACAACCTAATTACACTATTGGCCATTAAAATTTCTACACCACGAAGATGACGTGCTACAGACGCGAAATTTAACCGGCAGGAAGAAGATGCTGTGATATGCAAATCATTAGCTTTTCAGAGCATTCACACAAGTTTGGCGCCGGTGGCGACACCTAAAACGTGCTGACATGAGGGAAGTTTCCAACCGACTTCTCATACACAAACAGCAGTGGACTGGCGTTGCCTGGTGAAACGTTATTGTGATGCCTCATGTAACGAGGGGAAATGCGTACCATCACGTTTCCGACTTTGATAAACGTCGGACTGTAGCCTTTCGCGATTGCGGTTTATCGTATCGCGTCATTGCTGCTCGCGTTGGTCGAGATCCAATGACTGTTAGCAGAATATGGAATCGGTGGGTTCAGGAGGGTAATACAGAACGCTGTGATGGATCTCAACGGCCTCGTATCACTAGCAGTCGAGATGACAGGCATCTTATTCGCATGGCTGTAACGGATCGTGCAGCCACGTCTCGATCCCTGAGTCAACAGATGGGGACGTTTGCAAGACAACAACCATCTGCACGAACAGTTCGATGACCTTTCCAATAGCAGCTCGGAGACCATGGCTGCGGTTACCCTTGACGCTGCATCACAGACAGGAGCGCCTGTGATGGTGTATCCAATAGCAGCTCGGAGACCAAGGCTGCGGTTATCCTTGACGCTGCATCACAGACAGGAGCGCCTGTGATGGTGTATGCATTGACGATCCTGGGTCCACGAATGGCAAAACGTCATTTTTTCGGATCAATCCAGGTTACAGCATCCTGATGGTCGCATCCGTGTTTGGCGACATCGTGGTGTACCCACATTGGAAGCGTATTCGTCATCGCCATACTGGTGTATCACCTAGCGTGATGGTATGTGGTGTCATTGGTTACACGTCTGGGTCACCTCTAGTTCGCATTGACGGCACTTTGAATAGTGGACGTTACATTTCAGATGTGTTACGACCCTTGGCTCTAGCCTTCATTCGATCTCTGCGAAACCCTACATTTCAGCAGGACAATGCACGACCGCATGTTGCAGGTCCTGTACCGGCCTTTCTGGATACAGAAAATGTTCGACTGGTGCCCTGGCCAGCACATTCTCCAGATCTCTCACCAACTGAAAACGTCTGGTCAATGGTGTCCGAGCAACTGGCTCGTCACAATACGCCACTCACTACTCTTGATGACTTTGGTATCGTGTTGAAGCTGCCTAGGCAGCTTCACCTGTACACGCCATCCAAACTCTGTTTGACTCAATGCCCAGGCGTATCAAGGCCGTTATTACGGCCAGAGGTGGTTGTTCTGGGTACTGATTTCTCAGGATCTATGCACCCAAATAGCGTGAAAATGTAATCACATCTCAGTTCTAGTATAATATATTTGTCCAATGAATACTTGTTTATCATCTGCATTTCTTCTTGGTGTAGCAGTGGCCAGTAGTGTAATTTCGACGTTACAATCCAGTATAACGGCTGTGATTCATGAATTAGAAGTACGTCCTTTTGCGTTGAATGTTGATGTGCCAGAACCATCTGGAACTTTGTATAGTTCTTCCTAAAATATTAAAGTCTCCCCAAAATAGAGATGAATTGTTACTTCCATTTCAATGTTCCATTATTTGAGACATCTAGTCAATTTGTTTCTTTACCGGTTTTCACCATAATGTAAACTTCCCATCTTGTGACTGACAGTAGGAGAAAGTTTAGAAAGTACTTATAAAGAATTACACATATTTCTGATATTTTTTTAAAGCTCTACATCACAGGAGCAATCTGGTACTGGTAAGTCAGACATGAATGACAAGTGAGTTACGCTCTTTTGTTATCTTGTATTGCCTGCGAGCGAAACCCAATTATTAGTCTTCTGTATTGGTGATTTTACTTCTCCTCGTATGGTGGGAAAGGGGGCTTACAGAATAAAACGACAGCATATGTTTTAGTTTAGTTGTAAGACATATTCTCTATGACAGACTCAACACTTCACCTACGGCTGGTTCGGTATTGTCTGCGAGGAATCTCTGGAATTGGTGAGAATGAGTTACTGTCTGACTGCGGCTGTCACCCTGCTTAAGTATTTGCTGGTAAGACACCCCAGACTTCAGTAGCAAACGGTAAGTCTACTTTGTGAACCAACTCCTACAAGACATGCCTGACTGGTTGTTATGAGCAGGATAATACGAATTCCGATACCAAAATTTCGATTTCCTCAATAACAGGACAGATTACAGGCATCGGTGGTTCTATGAAGTAGCACTACGGTTCCTTCTGACGTTGTTAGTATCTCTATTCTGAAAGACTTCGTGGTCAAGTGACACCACTCTCTCAAAAGAAATATGGAAATTATGTCTACGCCCTTTCTGAGAACATGTACAAAATAATTTTGCTGCAACAAAATGGGAACTCCTCAAAACGTAGTAGATTTTCGGCTGTTCGCTTGTGGTAGCAGTTTCGAAGAGAAAGGATACCTTGGTGTTATCACACACCAAAAAAAAATTTTGCATCACCTCAGTTCCAAGAGTTCCTCGAACCTGTACAGAAAATTGGAATAGAGATCAACATACGCATCATTTCCGCCCTTTTTATTGCTCATGAAAACCACACATTGCATGTTGTTCCGTCATACAGTAAGACCTACAAAGGTGGTGCTCCAGATTGCTGTACACACTGGTACCTCTGACACCCAGTAGCACGTCCTCTTGCATTGATGCATGCCTGTATTCGTCGTGGCATACTATCCACAAGTTCATCAAGGCGATTCCGCGTAGATCCCTCAGAGTCGTTGGTGAGTCACGTCGTCCATAAACAGCCCTTTTCAATCTATCCCAGGTATGTTCGATGGGGCTCATGTCTGTAGAACATGCTGGCAACTCTAGTCGAGCGATGTCATTATCCTGAAGGAAGCCATTCACAAGATGTGCACGATGGGGGCGCGAACTGTCGTCCACGAAGACGAATGCCTCGCCGATATGCTGCCGATATGGTTGGACTATCGATCAGAGGATGGCATTCACGTATCGTACAACCGTCACGGCGTCTTCCATGACCCACCAGTGGCGTACGTCGGCCCCACATAATGCCACCCCAAAACAGCAGGGAACCTCCATCTTGCTGCACTCGCTACACCACGTGTCTAAGGCGTTCAGCCTGACCGGATTGCCTCCAAACACGTCTCCAACGATTGTTTGAAGGCATATGCGACAATCATTGGAGAAGAAAACGTGATGCCAATTCTGAGCAGTCCATTCAGTGTGTTGTTGGGCCCATCTGTACCATGCTGCACGGTGTCGTGATTGCAAAGCTGGACCTCGCCATGGACGTTGGGAGTGAAGTTGCGCATCACGCAGCCTATTGCGCACAGTTTGAGTCATAACACGACGTCCTGTGTCTGCACGAAAATCATTATTCAAATTTATGGCATTGCTGTCAGGGTTCCTCCGAGCCATACCCCGTAGGTAGCGGTCATCCACTGCAGTAATAGCCCTTGGGTGACCTGAGCGAGGCATGTCATCGACAGTTCCTATTTCTCTGGTTCTCCTCCACGTCTGAACAACATCGCTTTGGTTCACTCCGAGACACCTGGACACTTCCCTGGTTGAGAGCCCTTCCTGCCACAAAATATCAATGTGGAAGCGATCGAACCGCGGTATTGACCGTCTGGGCATGGTTGAGCTACAGATGACATGAACTGTGTACCTCCTTCCTGATGTAATGACTGGAACTGATCAGCTGTCAGACTCCCTCTGTCTAATAGGCACTGCTCGTGTATGGTTGTTTACATCTTTGGGAAGGTTTAGTGACATCTCTGAACAGTCTAAGGGACTGTGTCTGTGATACAATATTCACAGTCATTGTCTATCTTCAGGAGCTTTGGGAATTGGGGTCATGAGAAACTTTTTTTGATGTGTGTAGTTGTCTTGCAGTGGACAACATTTACCAACTGTGTCTTCATACAGGTTTCATGTGCATGTGCAATAGTTGAAGGTGCTGTGTAAGAGCAAAGAGCAATGATGGTGTGTTTCAGTATCATCAACAATGTCTGCAATGAATAAGGTTCGAGACACTGGAGCTGTGGACCTGGGCGCCCTTCTGGATGCTGGACAGGGCGCTATGGTAACGCTGCTGCCTGGAGAGACACAGCTCGTGGCGCACAGAGCGGTCCTGGCCGCCAGGAGCCCCGTCTTCGCCGCCGTGTTCCGGCACGACACGCTGGAGGCCAGCAGCGGCCAGGTCACCATCGCAGACGTGGAGGGACTGACGCTGAGGCAGCTGCTGGCTGCAGGCCTCCCAGCTGCAGGCCTCCCAGCCGCCCGGCATAGCCCCCCAGCTCCTTGCAGCTGCTGATAAGTACGGATTTTCGACCCTAAAGGCCGTGTGTGAACATCAGCTGATTGCACAGCTGACCGTAGAGAGTGTGGCGGCCACAGCTGTCCTCGCCATCAGGAATTCGTGCACTGACCTAACTGTGGCTGTTGTCGCCTTCATGAAGGCCAACGTCCAGGTAATGGCCACACAGGGTTGGGCAGATGCATTGCTGAACCAGCCTCAACATTTTATTCAAGTGACTCGCCTTGTTGCTGCGCCACTTGGAGAAATTAGGTAAGCACAAAACAAGACACTCCTCTGCATTTTCCAGTTCTATCCTTACATGGGTCTGTACCATAAAATTGACCATCGTCAACAGCAATTTTCTAATAGTTCACGACATTTTCATTGCTTTCTCATAACACGTTCATCGAATCTCTAATCTGAACTGTTTTCATTAGGAGTTAAGTTAGCTAAAAGAAGTTTTGGAAAACTCGATATTTTCGTAGCTTCCTAGGTTGTATTAACCTCGAAGCAATCCATCCTTATATGTAGTCACTATTTCCGTTATACTACTTGTGTACAACACATTATTTGGGTTTTGGCATCATGCTTCTGAACAAAGATCATGTTGATAGTGTACTCAGCAGGTGGCATTTTCGATTTGGGCAAGATGATGTGCTGCTCAGTATAGACATAGACAAAGCAGAATGAGATTTTCACTCTGCAGCGGAGTGTGCGCTGATGTGAAACTTCCTGGCAGATTAAAACTGTGTGCCCGACCGAGACTCGAACTCGGGACCTTTGCCTTTCGCGGGCAAGTGCTCTACCAACTGAGCTACCGAAGCACGACTCACGCCCGGTACTCACAGCTTCACTTCTGCCAGTGGTAGAGCACTTGCCCGTGAAAGGCAAAGGTCCCGAGTTCGAGTCTCGGTCGGGCACACAGTTTTAATCTGCCAGGAAGTTTCATAGACAAAGCAATTTGTGTGTTTTTAAACTGTGCACGTGAGTGCTTGAACCATTCTCTGCATGATGTACAGGTCCTCACAAAAAGTAATTGTTCTTCACAAAAAAAGTAATTGCTCACTGCCACTACTTCGCTGGCAGTAAGCTAGCCACAAATGGTGTCACACTACATAAACACAAGCTGAAGGGGAGGATTAAGTACGTCTCTCTTTACCAGTACCAAGTAGCAGTACGCTGGAAAACGAGTCAATCAAGGAGGGCAGCAACGTATTCATAGTTATCCATTTCTCACGTTGCTGTGCTGTAAATGCTGACTTGCCACAACTTTTAGTTCTAGTAAATGATATTGCTTTGTCAACATTGGGTCCACATTTATGTCTCACAGTTCCCATTCAGCTGCCAAAATGACAACTAGAACTGACAGGTGAATCTCTGCACATATAATCAACCTATTACCTTACAGTACACAGCTCGTGGTCTAGGGGCTAGCGTTACTTCCTCTGGATCACGGGGTCCTTGGTTTGATTCGAAGACGGATTGGGGATTTTCTCGCCCTGGTGACTGGGTGTTGTGTTGTCCTCATCAATTCATCATCATCCTCATTATTTGTGAGAGTTACTAGATTGGATTGTGGAAAAGAAAATAGACTGTGTAAAAATTGGGACTTTGTTCAGGTGCTAATGACCACACACTTGAGCACGCCACAAACCAAACATCATCATCATCATCATCATCGCCACCACCTTGCAGTTCCAACTTTCACAAGCATCCCACCAGATGCGGGTAGTAGTGGATAGCTTTGCATTAGTACACAGTTGAGGATATTAAAACTCAGTGACTCAGAAGCATAAACCACATACTTGGGAGTTCAATATGTCAGTGTAATCCAGAGCTGGTGTTCCTTTCAGACTGCCAAGGCACATATCTGCTACAGCGCAGGACAGTAGGAAAGTTTTCTGTGTCCCGTAATTGTCTTTTATTTTCTTAGTATGTGTGTGCAGTATGCCAGGCATTTTGGAGGAAAAATTATTTTACTACCCGCAAGCAGTATGGGTATAGTTTGATATAACTTTTAAGGAACATCAAGTGAAACATTTCACACTCCACTGCTCTGATCCACAATACAACAAACCAGTCATCTCAACAACATGGCAGTTTAGAGTGGTCCTAGACAATGCCTTATCTTTCCTTCACATTTTCTTCTCGTCTCAGTCGATTAGTTACCCCAAAATATTTGCTCTACTTTGGTACAATCTCTTTTACAACACACACGAAATTTTGTGTAGGTATTAACAAATTACACTATTGGCCATTAAAATTCCTACACCAAGAAGAAATGCAGATGATAAATGGGTATGCATTGGACAAATATATTATACTAGAACTGACAAGTGATTACATTTTCACGCTATTTGGGTGCATAGATCCTGAGAAATCAGTACCCAGAACAACAACCTCTGGCTGTAATAACGGCCTTGATACGCCTGGGCATTGAGTCAAACAGAGCTTGGATGGCGTGTACAGGTACAGCCGCCCATGCAGCTTCAACACGATACCACAGTTCATCAAGAGTAGTGACTGGCGTATTGTGACGAGCCAGTTGATCGGCCACTATTGACCAGGCGCTTTCAGTTGGTGAGAGATCTGGAGAATGTGCTTTGCCAGGGCAGCAGTCGAACATATTCTGTTTCCGTACAGGACCTGCAACATGCGGTTGTGCATTATCCTGCTGAAATGTGGGGTTTCGCAGGGATCGAATGAAGGGTAGAGCCACGGGTCATAACACATCTGAAATGTAGCGTCCACTGTTCAAAGTGCCGTCAATGCGAACTAGAGGTAACCGAGACGTGTAACCAATGGCACTCCATACCATCACGCCAGGTGATAGTATGGCGATGACGAATACACGCTTCCAATGTGCGTTCACGGCATGTCGCCAAACACGGATGCGACCTTCATGATGCTGTAAACAGAACCTGGATTCATCCGAAATAATTACGTTTTGCCATTCATGCACCCACGTTCGTCATTGCGTACACCATCGCAAGCGCTCCTGTCTGTGATGCAGCGTCAAGGGTAACCGCAGCCATGGTTTCCGTGCTGATAGGCCATGCTGTTGCAAACGTCACCTAACTGTTCGTGCAGATGGTTGCCGTCTTGCAAACGTCCCCATCTGTTGACTCAGGGATCGAGACGTGGCTGCACGATCCGTTACAGCCATGCGAATAAGATGCCTGTCATCTCGACTGCTAGTGATACGAGGCCGTTGGGATCCAGCACGGCGTTCTGTATTACCCTCTTGAACCCACTGATTCCATATTCTGGTAACAGTCATTGGATCTCGACCAACGCGAGCAGCAATGTCGCGATACGATAAACCGCAATGGCAATTGGCTACAATCCGACCTTTATCAAAGTCGGAAACGTGATGGTACGCATTTCTCCTCCATACACGAGGCATCACAACAACGTTTCACCAGGCAACGCCGGTCCACTGCTGTTTGTGTATGAGAAATCCGTTGGAAACTTTCCTCATGTCAGCACGTTGTAGGTGTCGCCACCGGCGCCAACCTTGTGCGAATACTCTGAAAAGCTAATGATTTTCATATCACAGCATCTTCTTCCTGTCGCTTAAATTTCGCGTCTGTAGCACGTCATCTTCGTGGTGTAGCAATTTTAATGGCCAGTAGTGTATATAAAATCCTGGAAGAGCAAGCATCAAATCCCTACGCTCCTTCCTTGTTTGAAATTTTCTATGGTGTTAATAGATCCTGTCCATAGAGTATCAAAAGTTTCCTTCTACTTTGACACAGCAGGTGATCTTCCCTATCCAACATACTGGAGCTGCTGATACATTTATAGGGATGACAGTATTGAGTAGATGTATACATACCACTCTCCTTTGTTATAAACTGTATCACAGGTATGTATGCCCCACTCACGTTTATTTCCTATGTTTTTCAACTATTTTTAAGCATATGTCTGCAGTACACAATGGTGTGTTTCAAGAACTGTAAACGTTGAGATGATATTGTTTACAATGTCAAAGACGATTTTTCTTTTAACTGTAGCCATTGTTTTAAACTCTTCAAGCAACTTTGTTTGTTCAACGTTATGTTAAATGAAAATTAATGTGTGAAAATGAAACACATCACCAGTGGTGTGTTTTCGAGAATTTCTGACTCTGAAACATTGCACGTAAATTTACTTTTACCTGCTTTACTCAAAAGTAAATTCGGGAAATACTCTTGATAACTTTTAAAATCTACTTAATGTAATTCCTGGTTACAATTTTCTTCAGTCTTTTAGACTTCACACCATATTGCTTGGTATCTGTTCATCTGACTGTGATGAAGTCAATTTGTTACATAACTTCCCATTCAGATCTGTATGGTCATGAGAAGCTAGACGTTGTTTCTGTAGTAAGCTGATAACCCACTTTACCAGATTGTATTGCCATCTCTCTCTCCCTCTCTCACACACACATGCACACACACACACACACACACACACACACACACACACACACACACACGTCGATTCATCATTTCTGTTGGATCGTGCCTCACATCGACCTCTTGAGTAACAGTGATCGTTGGCCCATGTGTATCAATTCCGTTTATTGTACAGCATTTACATTTCTGTGTAATAATGTTTTAATGTCAGTTAAATTTCCCACTGGACTGGCTCCATTCTGTCATGAATCGTCATCTTCCTGCACTGCTACTTCCTCTGAAGCACCTTCCCAGCTAAGTTCAAAACTTGCTGTCCAGTTCATTTTCGGTGTCTCTTATAGCCCATTCCCTGGCACGTGAGCTACAAACACTTTGAACACTGTCTGATGATGATAGTGTTACGGTAACAACAGTTAAGAACAATTAAAGGTCTGAGACAGCCTGTTTGATGCCCTTCTAATTTCTGTGTGATGTATGCCGCTGAAAAATTCTTCTGCCAGTCCAGATTTATTGTGGGCCATTGTAATTATCTTTTATTTGTGCTTAATTTTGAACAATTTGTTTTTTGGTATGATAAGCTCCATCTGTAGGGAGAAATAATCTAGAAATTTGTAGTGGTCTGTACCGCCTATGCAATTAATTGAAGGCAGTTTGTTTATTGCTATATGCTTTTCGCTTCTTTTACTTGGGAAGCATCATCAGTGGCATGTAATACATGTATCCTTTTATAGACGCAATAAACGTATTATGTGGTAGATATACTATGCTGCTCTATTAAATTTTGTCATGCTTTTCTCTTTCTTTTTAGATTAGAATCAACTACTGTAGCACAAATTCCGTAATGTGAACTTATCGTTCAGTGTTACTTACGATTTACAGCGCTGCTGACTGATATGTGTGGTCCTGGAGATGTATTAATTAGTTTCCATACCTCAGCTGGCCGATTTATGGCGTTCTTTCACCCATATTTGTCACGTAGCATATATCACTTGCACCTTCCATTTTGTGATCAATTGTTTGTTGTTGCTGTGGTCTTCAGTCCTGAGACTGGTTTGATGCAGCTCTCCATGCTACTCTATCCTGTGCAAGCTTCTTCATCCCCCAGTACCTACTGCAACCTACATCCTTCTGAATCTGCTTAGTGTATTCATCTCTTGGTCTCCCTCTACGATTTTTACCCTCCACGCTGCCCTCCAATGCTAAATTTGTGATCCCTTGATGCCTCAAAACATGTCCTACCAACCGATCCCTTCTTCTAGTCAAGTTGTGCCACAAACTTCTCTTCTCCACAATCCTATTCAACACCTCCTCATTAGTTACATGATCTACCCACCTTATCTTCAGCATTCTTCTGTAGCACCACATTTCGAAAGCTTCTATTCTCTTCTTGTGCAAACTGGTTATCGTCCATGTTTCACTTCCATACATGACTACACTCCATACAAATACTTTCAGAAACGCCTTCCTGACACTTAAATCTATACTCGATGTTAACAAATTTCTCTTCTTCAGAAACGATTTCCTTGCCATTGCCAGTCTACATTTTATATCCTCTCTACTTCTACCATCATCAGTTATTTTACTCCCTAAATAGCAAAACTCCTTTACTACTTTAAGTGTCTCACTTCCTAATCTAATCCCCTCAGCATCACCCGATTTAATTTGACTACATTCCATTATCCTCGTTTTGCTTTTGTTGATGTTCATCTTATATCCTCCTTTCAAGACACTGTCCATTCCGTTCAACTGCTCTTCCAAATCCTTTGCTGTCTCTGACAGAATTACAATGTCATCGGTGAACCTCAAAGTTTTTACTTCTTCTCCATGAATTTTAATACCTACTCCGAATTTTTCTTTTGTATCCTTTACTGCTTGCTCGACATACAGATTGAATAACATCGGGGAGAGACTACAACCCTGTCTCACTCCTTTCCCAACCACTGCTTGCCTTTCATGCCCCTCGACTCTTATAACTGTCATCTGGTTTCTGTACAAATTGTAAATAGCCTTTCGCTCCCTGTATTTTACCCCTCTCAACTTCAGAATTTGAAACAGAGTATTCCAGTTAACGTTGTCAAAAGCTTTCTCTAAGTCTACAAATGCTAGAAACGTAGGTTTGCCTTTTCTTAATCTTTCTTCTAAGATAAGTCGTAAGATTAGTATTGCCTCACGTGTTCCAAAATTTCTACGAAATCCAAACTGATCTCCCCCGAGGTCCGCTTCTTCCAGTTTTTCCATTCATCTGTAAAGAATTCGCGTTAGTATTTTGCAGCTGTGACTTATTAAACTGATAGTTCGGTAATTTTCACATCTGTCAACACCTGCTTTCTTTGGGATTGGAATTATTATATTCTTCTTGAAGTCTGTGGGTATTTCGCCTGTCTCATACATCTTGCTCACCAGATGGTAGAGTTTTGTCATGACTGGCTCTCCCAAGGCCATCAGTAGTTCTAATGGAATGTTATCTACTCCCAGGGCCTTGTTTCGACTCAGGTCTTTCAGTGCTCTGTCAAACTCTTCACACAGTATCTTATCTCCCATTTCGTCTTCATCTACATCCTCTTCCATTTCCATAATATTGTCCTCAAGTACATTGCCCTTGTATAAACCCTCTATATACTCCTTCCACCTTTCTGCCTTCCCTTCTTTGCTTAGAACTGGGTTGCCATCTGAGCTCTTGATATTCATACAAGTGGTTCTCTTTTCTCCAAAGGTCTCTTTAATTTTCCTGTAGGCAGTATCTATCTTACCCCTAGTGAGACAAGCCTCTACATCCTTACATTTGCCCTCTAGCCATCCCTGCTTAGTCATTTTGCACTTCCTGTCGATATCATTTTTGAGACGTTTGTATTCCTTTTTGCCTGCTTCATTTACTGCATTTTTATATTTTCTCCTTTCATCAATTAAATTCAATATTTCTTCTGTTACCCAAGGATTTCTATTAGCCGTCGTCTTTTTACCTACACGATCCTCTGCTGCCTTCACTACTTCATCCCTCAGAGCTACCCATTCTTCTTCTACTGTATTTCTTTCCCCCATTCCTGTCAATTGTTCCCTTATGCTCTCCCTGAAACTCTCTACAACCTCTGGTTCTTTCAGTTTATCCAGGTCCCATCTCCTTAAATTCCCACCTTTTTGCAGTTTCTTCAGTTTCAATCTGCAGCTCATAACCAATAGATTGTTGTCAGAATCCACATCTGCCCCTGGAAATGTCTTACAATTTAAAACCTGGTTCCTAAATCTCTGTCTTACCATTATATAATCTATCTGATACCTTTTAGTATCTCCAGGATTCTTCCAGGTATACAACCTTCTTTTATGATTCTTGAACCAAGTGTTAGCTATGATTAAGTTATGCTCTGTGCAAAATTCTACAAGGCGGCTTCCTCTTTCATTTCTTCCCCCCAATCCATATTCACCTACTATGTTTCCTTCTCTCCCTTTTCCTACTCTCGAATTCCAGTCACTCATGACTATTAAATTTTCATCTCCCTTCACTACCTGAATAATTTCTTTTATCTCGTCATACATTTCATCAATTTCTTCGTCATCTGCAGAGCTAGTTGGCATATAAACTTGTAGTACTGTAGTAGGCATGGGCTTTGTGCCTATCTTGGCCACAATAATGCGTTCACTATGCTGTTTGTAGTAGCTAACCCGCACTCCTATTTTCCTATTCATTATTAAACCTATTCCTGCATTACCCCTATTTGATTTTGTATTTATAACCCTGTAATCACCTGACCAAAAGTCTTGTTCCTCCTGCCACCGAACTTCACTAATTCCCACTATATCTGACTTTAACCTATCCATTTCCCTTTTTAAATTTTCTAACCTACCTGCCTGATTAAGGGATCTGACATTCCACGCTCCGATCCGTAGAAGGCCAGTTTTCTTTCTCCTGATAACGACGTCCTCCTGAGTAGTCCCCGCCCGGAGATCCGAATGGGGGACTATTTTACCTCCGGAATATTTTACCCAAGAGGACGCCATCATCATTTAATCATACAGTAAAGCTGCATGTGATCAATATGTGTGTTTTTTCAGTGTGTAGTGTTGCCAACTGTCATTGTGTGTTTGTCTGTCTTTTGTGTGTGTTGTGTTGCGGTTTGATATTTTTCATTTTTTACTTGTGTGTGTGTGTGTGTGCGCGCGCGCGCGCGCGCGTGTGTGTGTGTGTGTGTGTGTGTGTGTGTGTGTGTGTGTGTATCTATTTCCTGTGTATAATCGTGTAATTCTTTTTTGAGGTGGTAATTTTTTGGGTAGTTCATTATAAAATCATTCATGTTAACTGACAAACTATTCTTGTTCAGAGTGTGTGTTCAACTATCCCTGTAAACACTCCCTCAGCAGTGCTGCCTGTACTGTGGAGACCCCTATACACCCCCACCCCCTATGTGAATAGACTCACCCATGCAGTACCTCTCTCTGCGCAGTGCGCTGGCCACCACAGGGGGTGGCCCCATCCCTGGCAGTCACCATCAGCCTCTCAGTGGCCACAGCCGGACTCCTGCCACAGCTACTCCACCCAAAACTCCCCACCACACACCCCCAGCTGATGATGCAATTGTCTCTCGCGTGCAGTGAGTTGCAGCACTGTTTAAACACTTTTTGCACATGTGGTACCACATTCTGCGGTGTTAACTAAGTGTTACATGAAAAAATTGAATCCCTGGTTTTTTAGTTTATGAATGAAGCACAAGTTACAGATCTTGGAAAAATATATTCTTTTATTGTATTTGAGTAGTGGTATCATGAAATCATCATTTGAGTAGATATGCATAAGACAGATAGTTTCTGTGGCTTCACAGTGAACAATATGTTCTGTTCAGAATTATTGAAATGCTCTTATATGATAAATGTGGCATAGGAAGCATATACATTTCAAATGATTCTTCGTTCATTGGTGTGCAGTTTCTGCTTTCAATAATACTTATTTATCTTACAACTCATTTCCAAAGAAAATGTCTGTCGAAGCATGGTTTTGTTGAATTACGATTCAACAAAACCTAGATCTCAAGTAAATGAGTAATTGTGGATGAAAGTGCATACAGTTTCTCAGAAATAAATGATGAACAAAGAGTAAGTGGGTAAAGGAGTAGGAGGAACAAAAAGTAAATATTCGACACAGGATTGAGGGTATGGCTTGTTTTGAATGTGTGTTCAAATATACTTTGAATTTTCTCTAACTGACATTTATCAACATTTATATATATAGTGACCATTGAAAATTTGTGTTAAATTTGTGCCCAGATATCCTGATTATCACAGGCAGTCACCTTAACCTTCAGTCTATCTGACCACACCCTGAGCCGAGACTCAGTCTTTCTCATAGACGCCCCACCACTGATTTCCATACACTAGTATGAGAGTTTCTGCCATGGGGTATGTGTGAATAGCAACAATGGGTAGAGGAGTTAGTGGGAAACCTTGGTTCATCTTAGTACAATGTGTTTGAGAATCTCTAATGGTAGTGTTTGGATATCATGGGCGAAAACATCAGCCACAATGAAAGTTGGAGAGAAGTGCAGGTGTTCTCATGTGGCCTAAACGTTAATGCACCTGCATGCAATAATCAGAAAATCTGGCCAGTCTTGTTGTGGGTGTGATTGAGTGGAGATGCGTGTGGTGCAGTGTGCCTTGCCTCCGAGCAGGTGACAGAGTTTTGTAGGTGTTCTAAGTACAGTTTTCTGTTCATCATGGAGCAGTTTTTGTGAAATTCCAACCTAAAGTTTGTTGTTGTTGTTGTTGTGGTCTTCAGTCCTGAGACTGGTTTGATGCAGCTCTCCATGCTACCCTATCCTGTGCAAGTTTCTTCATCTCCCAGTACCTACTACAACCTACATCCTTCTGAATCTGCTTAGTGTATTCATCTCTTGGTCTCCCTCTACGATTTTTACCGTCCACGCTGCCCTCCAATGCTAAATTTGTGATCCCTTGATGCCTCAGAACATGTCCTACCAACTGGTCCCTTCTTCTCGTCAAGTTGTGCCACAAATTCCTCTTCTCCCCAATTCTATTCAATACCTTCTCATTAGTTATGTGATCTACCCATCTAATCTTCAGCATTCTTCTGTACAACCTAAAGTACATATTTTAAATCAATTACCAATGGTAGTAGTCACATATAGTTGGATTTATGAGAAAAAAATGTAGCTATCTGAGAGTGGATTGGTAGTTTTGCAGTATGACTGCATTGCCCACACAGTTCACTTTAAAATTAAAGACCGTGCATTTTGCATCTGAATCTTACTCATACAGACCTGTACTACCAACGGTGAGCTTATTTAACATCTTTTAAATTAATCAGTGCAGAATACAACGCGATATTGTTAATTATTGAAAGGCGAAAAATAGGACCAAAACGATCATTTTACTAAAGTTGACAATGTGGTATATCATAGACCATCCACACACCTTGATGCTTGATTACATCTATGTCAGCGATAGCATGATCCAGCAGGTTAAAAGCTCATTATACAAAGCCAGAATCGTGTAACAGTTCTTTCAAGAGGACGATAGGAAACCAAATTTCATGTCGTGGCCACCAAAATCGACTTGCCTGTACCTAGTGGAACACACATAGGATGCTCTTGGGTGCCAACTCCTTGCCAACGAACAACCGGCCCAATATGTATGGGAATTGATCCGTGCATAGTCCCAAAACCTACCAAGGTCTTGTAGAATTCATGCCACGTACAATCGTTGCTGTATTTCATAAAAAGGTAGATTGATGTGCTATTTAGCAGCTGATTATAAGGTTTTAGCTTGTGTGTGTGTGTGTGTGTGTGTGTGTGTGTGTGTGTGTGTTTTACCAGCGCTATTTGACAAAAGTTCTTGACCAAATGTGAACAGCATGTGCAGTAACAGAGCAACCACAGTTCTAAAATTGTAGACATTGATAGCTATGATACACAAAATACAAAATCAGACGAGTCCTAATACAATACACACAGCAGCATACAGATTGGCAAAAGGAAACAACGCAATATTATTCCCCATGCCTCTACAGATAACACGGAGCATAACACAATTTCTTGAGGTATGAACAACTGAACGCCGTAATAATCAACACAATGTGACAAGCAAGGCAAGCACGTGTGATAAATAATAACACTGATGACAAAATATTGGTTCTACACAATAAACAATAAAGTGAAAGGCCATGACGCCAGCAGAACAGTTAACTAGTTAGAAATGACAGAATGTAAAGCCAGATGCAGTAAGCAACTACGAAACACATTTTTATGCATTTCCGCACACTACATGTTAATCCATAGAAAACTATGTTTTGTCCTCACCACAGCAGCAAAGAGACTCTAGACTGGTATAATCTTTTTGTAGGACAGACCGTCTGGAAATGATACTTTTGCTACAAACATTTGTGATCTCCAGCTCTGAAGGAGCAATTTAACTTTATTCGTTCAGAAGTAATTTGACAGTCACTGAAATGAATTTACTTTACTACAGTTAATATTCAGTGCTCTACCTGGAATCAAGATGGATGGAAGCTTACGTAGCACAATAGCTACCGTCATTAAAATTTGAAGTCACATATTAATGAAAATTTAATATTGAAAATTAAATGAAAGAAATCTCAAAACCTGAAGCACTAAGTGAATTAGCAATGCGACGAGCCAGTATTATAAACACGCAAATAAAATTAAAGCTGTATTTTCCACCTAAATACACTTGTGACAATCTTGCACTGTCGTAATTCTGAGATTGTTTTATATGATCTTTTGATCGTTTAGATATACTCAGAATTATTTAAACACAGTGACAGGGAAATCAGAATTCAATTTCTGAATTTAGGATAACTACTTAAAAGATACTTTTAAAAAAATTGTTGTGTTCAGTAATTAGCCATGAAGTTTATGGCCGTAATGTTAAATGCACTACGGCGAGTTGAAAAACAGTGAGCGAGAGAGAGAGAGAGGGTGATACATACGTACGTACGATAAATCCCTCCCCCCGAAAATTTCTCTCCTTCGTATTTCCTCTGTGTTACCATAGGCGACGAGTCACTGATCTCATTTGTACTAAGGTTGCCGCACAAGCGAGGTGCCTATTTGCTTCCATCGCCCTGAGTGGAATGTGTTCAGTTCTAACAAATGTTTGCCAAAATACAGTATTCTACAGTACTTGTCCCCTGCGCAGAAAACTGCACGTAGGTCGTGAATCCGTAATCTTGAGGCTGTAAGAAACTCTTAGCGAAATTGATATTATGTGAATAACTAAATTTTCCGGTATTTTTGTTTATATGGGACGCCACTCATTTTTTATTAGTACAACACCACAAACTGCACAGTTACATTCCATTTTAAGAGTCATAAATAATTTCCGTTCTCCAACAAAATAATGAGCTACGTATTTCCATAATTACTATAACACTGTTCTCAGCTATATGTATAAATGACCAGAAATTGCTGACAACGTCTTAACTCTGATCTTACAGCCTAACCACTTCGCCCGCCAACCAAGCTAGGTGCGATCCGAAGATTACCAAAGTGCTTCGTTTCCTTTTCGTTTAGCAGTTGTTTATTATTCTGCTGGTTATTAATACTAGTGAAATAATGGAATGAGAGCACGCTACTGAGAGATGCTTTAATTTGAAATGCAAATAAATATGCTCTTTGGTTTGCCTCATATTAATAACGGAAGATGATCATTTTAGGCGCGCAACTTCCGAACGCAACAGCCAATCGCGGAGAAGGACCACAGTTTAAGCGCTCTTTCTCACGATACCATAACCGAATAAATCATCTGTCACCGGTATCTCACACCACATTACGTCATCTTGCCACTTCTGCCTTCTCAACTGCTCTAAGAAGAGCTTCTTGTACCTGTATATGACGGCTCTAAGGCCAGAAATATTACAACACTTCTGGTTACTTAGGTTCACTAAATATTCTTGCCTCGTTTATCGTGGCTGTTGCGGTCCTGTAGTTGACGTTCACTGACCGATAATTGGTTAGGACCTTCATGTCTCCAGTAAGATGGAATTAATTTGTTACTACCACCTTTCTTGCAGTAGCCACTTTCCTTGGAGTTGCGTTGGCTCCATATACCATCTTAGATTATGTTGGATATGCTTGCTTTCCAGAAACTGAATTTCTGGAGACGACTTTACGAGACGAACGCCGCTGCCATTACAGCTTTCTCTCTATCACGCACAGTTTGACCACTCCGGAAATTTTGACATCGCCAGACATGGCACAGGTAACTAGCTAACCAGGTTACTCTGCCTGCAGCTTCTGTTTTTCGTTTCCTTCAGGACTTTCTGAGCCACTTAAGGTGGAAGTCATGCACACAACCACAGGCTGAAAACCCTAAGAGGATCCCCGTCTTTATTTGCTTTGTCGAAAGTAACATACATTTTCAAATAACCTACGAATATTACGGTCATTATAATTGTAGAAAACATTCATTATTATGCTTTTGGTTTCCTTAGACAATATCTGTTACTCCATTCACTTTCACACGACAGTTAACATACTTTAAAAAACGTCAATACCTTTATGCATTGGCCACAGTTTAATTGAAAATATTGTCATATCTGTAGGACTGTTACGTTAAATGTGTCCCCCTTATTGTTGAAGTATCATGTAAGTATTACTTCAAGGAAATATTTCTTCAGATAACGTAACTCTAATTGAATCATTAGCTACTTTTAATAACATCACAGTTTCCAACAGGATAACATACTTAGATAAAACTTACGAATGACGTAATAAATAAAAGTCTTACTGACTAATAACTTTTTGAGTTTAGTATATGTTTTTATTACAACACTCTGTCATATATCACGTATAAATCATTTATCGTTTACTTACTGAAAAGTCCAATTTTCAGTTTGAAAACCTATAGACTAAATTACTATGTACTTCTGCTCTATACTTCTTTCTAAACGCAAATCATTCATAATATTGACAGATTTTCTAAAATGGCAGAGGGCAATGGGTCTAAGAGCATCCCTTGCCCACACTTTCATTTGCTTTGAGCTTTCACTTATAGTGAATTTTTTAATAATTTTCTCAGTCTCTTTCACAACAATTTTTCACTGTTTTCCAAATCCTTCAACACGACTCACATTATTTCTTTTATTTTTTTCAAGGCCCTTTTTCTAAAGCACTGCCACTTTTGTTACATTTTATATCTTTTCAAACTTGAAAAACTCAAATGCATGCAAGAAATACTAACTAATCTAGTTTTTATGGTTTTGCACATATTAAACATCCGTTTATTTCAGACTATATTTTATGCCTGTTAATTATTATTTTGACCTCTATGTGTGTATTTTCTCAACTCTACTATATTCCTTGTACCAAATGTCTTCATCAGTGTTAGAAATTCCAAAACGCAAGCATCAGTATGAGGAATATTTGCAATTTTCTTAAGTCCACTGTAAATAAATTTGAATTTTGTTATTTCACGATTAATTTTACTCGCTTTCTCTTGAGTCTTAACAAGATCCAAATGTTCTGTCAGATTTTCATCTTGCCCACAAATCTTATCTTCAGTTCCTTCTGTCATTTTGTTCTACAGTCGCTGTTTCTTCTCATTTAGAGTAATTTCCTTACGAGGGGGAAAGTCTAAACTAGTCATCACTACTGCTCTCAGCTGCATCGTTCCCTAGATATAACTGTTTTATTTTCCTTTGCTCGACATGCTGCTAGAAATTCTTCAGTTCATCGATAAATTTCTTTGTCATCTTCATCCTCTTCTAACAAGTTCCTCTTAGAATCTTACATGTAATCTTCCTCTTCATCCTGCGTTGATAGTGTATCTCCCTGATTTTCGGTGATTTCAGGAAAAATACTGTCAGTGTCACGAGATTTTATTTCATTGGGTACACATCCTATAACGTTCGTGTTACCTTCATGACCGATGACTTTCCTCCCACACTGAATAAACACCAAAACCAAAATGAGTTTTGATTACAATTATATCGGGATAAGCTTCATTTTTCTCTTCGACAGTTACCTTCTTTTGCTAGTCTTCTCTACTTACTCTTCTCATTTTGAGAATGGGATTATCTCATCAAAATCTATTTGCACAATTTCACATTAATTGGTATGCAAGGCTTCTTCCTTTCCTCCCTTTCTACTATTGGGGTAGCCTCTTATAGGTCACTATCTGTCCTATTTTGTTCAACTTTTGCATTTTCCAACCTGTCATACGTTTGACAAAGTTCCCAAAACCACGCAACATCAGCTGAGATGGCTTCTAAATAGCGATTTATTGTTACCTTCCACAAAAATATGCCCTTTCTTCGGTACTTCCAGACAATGTTCGTCTTAACCATTGTCTTTATTTCTTGTCCTGTCACACTATACCCTACTCTATTTGATCTTTTTAGTTTCACCTACCTCCACACCAATCAAGTCTGCTCTTACTCTGTATGTCTGTACCTCAGTGTCATACTGCCGTGGTTGTGGAATGTGTTTCCAACAAGATCATACTCTACATTTCTGATGCTATCTTCAAGCTGACAATACTTTTGCAGTCATCCTTTCTTGGTTCAATTTCTTTTTTCTGCACACAATGGACCCGAAATCTGAAAAGAGGTTAATTTTCCTCATCTCTGAGCCCCCAGCAATTTTTGAAGTTACCTCTATCAGGATTACCAAAACTTCAATAACGATGTCCTCTCATCATAGTTATTTGGTGCCCATTGGAGCTTCCTATTTCAGGTAGATTATGATTCCTGAAAGTTCTTTGGTCGCTCATTTTATGTCACCGATCCTCATATTCAGTTTTCTCCGAGAAATTGTCAACTGTTTCGTGATTGCTGCTGATGTAACATTTCTAATCATCAGCCAGTTTCTTGCATAACTCCCACAATATCTCAAATTCTAAAGGCCTATCCTTGAAATACTTTATAGTCTTTTATATCAGGTCTCACAGTAGGCCTTCATAGTATTATGCCCAAGAATGTCTGACATTTTTGCGATGACATTTTTGCACAGAGCAAAACTCCTTTAAAATCATCTGTATGAACGCCAAGAACGTCATTTGAGACATGTCTAAGTTCAATCCCCATGTCTTCGCACTACCAGTCATACCATCAAATGCTAAATTAATCTTTCCCTCACCTTTCATGTCTTTTGGTACCACTCGTTCGCAATACCTTATGAAATCCGCCAGGTGCCAACCTCCCTGTTTGGTCTGAGGATTGTTTTTCTACTCTTTGCTCAATAGCTCTGTTTTTTGCACAAGCAAACGAGTACTATTCACTTCATTTTAAAACTATATGTGATATGACTCTATTTCACTACAAGTTCGTGACCAGTGAAGACGTGACTGGAAACGCTCCAGACAGCTGTAAGATAACAACAGTACTGTCATTCACTATGCAGCTCGACAAACTGTATTGATGGCCTTGGGTGCCATTTCTTTTCATTGTGGGACTCTTTTGGTTGTCATCCGTGGCACCCTCACAGCATAGCGTTATTGTTTCGTCTGCTTGTCTTCGTGCTTGCCAAGTCCTACCTTGGCCAGGAAGGTCATCACGTCTCTCTCCAACTGCTTGGACGTTCGACGATCTAACGCGCCAGTCGGACAGAATTAGGTACACTATCTCTGAGCAATACATCAAACAACTTCATGAATCCATCAATCAGTGGCAAGCTGAATAACTGCTTACATAAGAACCAGAGGTGGACCAACACATTACTGAATTGCTCAGTCTGTGGAGCTCTTTCTCTTGAATCAATCATCAAATTTTTCTGAAATAGTAATAATTTGTTTGAGTGTACATGTGCTTCAGACCTACAGATTTCCATCCCATTCGGATAATTTCTTTGTTGTGTGTCTCTTTTTTTCTTAGAGTGTACATCTAAACGACAGTACCGAAAAGTAACTATAAAAGATATCCTAGCTCATACAATTAGATATGCCTTCTAATTACCTATACATGAAGTACTTTGACATGAACAGGATATATGGTTTCAGCTAACTGGGAGCATGCACATAATGATGTCTGTAGTGATGGCCATGAAATGAGAATTTCTGGTAGGTTCAAAATGATAATTTTCATGATTACATTTGTCATCAGTAAAATAAATTATTTAACAGCAGTCCTCTCACTGAACGTCACATTTTCTAACAGAACACAGGAAGCAGAATGTTAGCTTAGTATGATCTGACAACATCCTCAAGGCTGTGTTTAGTAACACAATGGTATACCACACGTAAGTACCACTGGGATTCTCGAAGTCACAGATACTGGATATCTAGCCATGGCAGTAAACATTGTGGATGACAAGAAAATACTATAGAGCAACAATTCTGTACCCAAATATCTCTACACTGCACTGGATTCCCATGGTAAAGACATACCGATCAACATAGGCTACATAAATCAGAAACTAGGTTTTATTCCATTGATTTACATGGAAACTAGCTATTAACAAGAAAGGCTGACCACAATGATAAAAGTTGGCTGGTTGAATGTAATTAATGACATGATCTTCATGAGAGAGAAATTGTACAGGATTCTATCAAGTCCACATCAGCAATGCCCATAATGACATTTAACATACTACTGTTTAAACTGAGTGAGGAAAACAGCAATTGACATGCAAAACGAAATGAGTCTCATTCTTCAACTGAATTAGACTGATTACGTTTATGTTGAATCATTATTTTAAGGAAAAGAAAGGTTGAAAACACACATTCTTTATGAATAAAGAACTTTTAGTTATAATTCAAAGTGAAAGATTTAAAGTAACTGTTTAGGTAAATTTTCATACTAAATAAGAAATTATTGTTCTTGTGCTGATCTGATACAGATTTTAAATTGTCTTTACACATGTGCAGGTTCAGCACATCTGACTGGTCTCCACTAATACCATATCATTTGAATGCATCTTCATTGACTTAATATTGTTTGTTTTATTCATATCTTTTCATTGCGTTTAATTCAGTTCAATATCATTATTGTTTATATGACATACAATTTCTCAAATTATCTTCATAATAATGGAATGATATGTTCACATTAGCTTAATCTTGCTGCTGGCTATTATCGAATCAAATATTTTTCTAAACTTTTACACAAGTGAAAAGAAAAAATATATAATTTTATGTAAAACAATTGTTTCCAGAGTCATAAAGTTAAAAAACTGGAAGTATAATAATTGTTCTTTCCTGTTTCCACTTCAGCATTATACAGCCCTCTCTACCACCAATGCACCCACATTCCTTTTACTTTCCACTGGCACATCATTCCATTCCACTGTTCTCTGTTTAACCTCGCAACTGCACTTAGCTGTCTTACCCTCTCTCCACCACATCTCTTTATCCCCTCAAAAGCAGCACTTTACCACCCCACACCCCTACCTTGATATCCCCCTACCGGCCTCAGCCTCCTCCTTGCCGCCACCACCCAGACTGCTTCTTTCTTCATGTGTTGTGGCTCAGGGCCTGGCCTTGGCAGCCAGAGACAGCGGTCATATATGCGTAAGTTATGTTTTTCCCACAACAGATTTACAGTATCGAGTTCCCCCCACTCTTAACAGCCAGTTACCCAGACGTGCAGATGGATCCATATGAATGCCACCGCAATTCACAACATAGGCTTCTGATACCTCGGCCTTCCTCAGCATGTGCTGGTCTGGAGCAAGGGTGGGGGCCCTTATTGCATTGCAAGCGATTCTGAGACACCAAATACTAATTAAGGGGATAGACCACAAAATACACAATGATAATGTGAGCACATGATAGACTAAATGACTTGTACAATGTCACAGATGAAAATCTGTTTGCAGCTGATTATCAGTACAGTGGAACTAGCCATGGAAACTATTGCATGTGTCTACATGTGAACAACGTTTCTTGTTCCATATGAGTGCGCAATTTCACAGTTCAGAGTCTCACTCAGACTTACAGGATTAGTTCGTGACTTCCAACTCTGTCAGTGCTTTATGTACTTTAAAACCAAGTATTGTTGACGTTAGTATTCCAAGCTGTTGCCAACTGTACAGTTGTTGAAAATATGCATTAGCTAGCTCACCGTTCTGAAGAAAGACCAAGATAAGACTCACATTATTCTCTGAATATGAAATCCGATTTAGTAAATGAACTGTATGACCTATTAGTCCATTAGTTTATTTTTTGGACTCATTTCCAGTTGAAAAAGTGACATCAGTATCTGCATGAGCATATAATATTTATAGAAAGAGAAACTGAGTGTTTGCTTGCTGGATATTTGATGTATCAGTGTAACATCTCCCTTGACAGTATAACAAAAGGGTTTTTCTTCTTAAATGCTCTTGGTGTGTAAGGAATTTGTTTCATTTTACTCCTCATGACATGTAGCACACATTTTGTGGGAGTGGATTACAGGTATTGTCTGTTTGGCATGTTATCGTTAGGTTGCTGGGTGATACTGGAAAGTTGCCATTTCTCAGTACTTACATCAGTGGCATGCAGTCTGCCATGTATTTAGTAGGCCCAGACTGGCTTATAGTAATACGTCTAACAGTACTGTACACAAGTATATGAAATAATAATTTACTCTTTAAAAGGTTTTTCTGATATGTCAGACACATAGGAGGCATAAGAATCTAGTTAAAAGGTCCTGTATGTGTGTGTGTGTGTGTGTGTGTGTGTGTGTGCGCACGCGCACTCGCATGTGCACACTCTTGCACTGGTGTGACCTTGCATGTATGACTGAGTTATTTACTAATGCATATAAAAACCATATTTGTTTGAGTGTGAGTGGGGGTAATGGGGAGGCAGATGGTGTGAAGTAGTAATTTTCTCTATTAGGACAGAGTCACGAATAACTGGGCCGAAATTTTTGGGTTTCATGTGAGAAAATTTTCTTTGCATACCTAGAGATATGGTCAGTTTCGTGAATATCCTTCATATGTTCATGTTCTACATCTACATCTACATCTACATTGATACTCCGCAAGCCACCCAACGGTGTGTGGCGGAGGGCACTTTACGTGCCACTGTCATTACCTCCCTTTCCTGTTCCAGTCGCATATGGTTCGCGGGAAGAACGACTGTCTGAAAACCTCCGTGCGCGCTCTAATCTCTCTAATTTTACATTCGTGATCTCCTCGGGAGGTATAAGTAGGGGGAAGCAATATATTCGATACCTCATCCAGAAACGCACCCTCTCGAAACCTGGCGAGCAAGCTACACCGCGATGCAGAGCGCCTCTCTTGCAGAGTCTGCCACTTGAGTTTATTAAACATCTCCGTAACGCTATCACGGTTACCAAATAACCCTGTGACGAAACGCGCCGCTCTTCTTTGGATCTTCTCTATCTCCTCCGTCAGACCGATCTGGTACGGATCCCACACTGATGAGCAATACTCAAGTATAGGTCGAACGAGTGTTTTGTAAGCCACCTCCTTTGTTGATGGACTACATTTTCTAAGCACTCTCCCAATGAATCTCAACCTGGTACCCGCCTTACCAACAATTAATTTTATATGATCATTCCACTTCAAATCGTTCCGCAAGCATACTCCCAGATATTTTACAGAAGTAACTGCTACCAGTGTTTGTTCCGCTATCATATAATCATACAATAAAGGATCCTTCTTTCTATGTATTCGCAATACATTACATTTGTCTATGTTAAGGGTCAATTGCCACTCCCTGCACCAAGTGCCTATCCGCTGCAGATCTTCCTGCATTTCACTACAATTTTCTAATGCTGCAACTTCTCTGTATACTACAGCATCATAAGGGATTACCATGCACAGAGAGATATTGATAGGTGTATCAAATGAATATTTCAGTGGGGTCAAGTACTGGATAACTATAGCTTCTTGAGGTGTAAGCAACCCACTGTCTGAAATGAGCTATGGAGAATATGACAACTGAATTATTTGACCTGTCAGGATAGCCAAGGGCACTAATGCACTGTTAGAGTAGGCGCACTGACCCCACATGAAATCCGCCTGGCGGATTAACGACGAGGGCTGGTGTGCCGGCCAGCCTGGATGTGATTTTTAGGCGGTTTTCCACATCCCAATAGGTGAATACTGGGCTGGTCCACACGTCCCACCTCAGTTACACGACTCACAGACATATGCAGAATGTTCGCAATATTCCATGGCTTACACTAGATGCAGACAGCTGAGGTACACTAATTCCATCCAAGGGGGTAAGAGTTGGCGACAGGAAGGGCATATGGCCATCCTCTGACACTAACATGGCCAAATCCATAGTAACAAAGTCGATCCACCATTGAAGTGGGACAAAGGCCCAAAGCAAATGATGATGATAACTGTATTATTTATATGAGAGGAAATGGGTAGTGGATGGAGACTTTAATGAGGAGATACTGCCTTGTGGCTAGACACTATAAACTGACTTTCAGAGTGTTCCCTATCATAGGGGGGAGGTTTTCACCCTGCTATATGGATATGTATTTAGAACAGCTCACAATTTCGCTTCTATGATAGTTTCCTTCATTTGGTTTCTCTATTTATACTAAAGTATAAGAATCGTGATGGTTTGTGCTGGTGAAAGGGTACAGTACCGCCCGACATTGAGAAGAGGTACAACATTCTTCGTTATTCTTGTCAGAACAACATATTTTTTGTAATAATAACTCAATTTCACTTAATACACCGAAGCCGGATACCAGTGTAAGAAAGAAGGACAATTTATTTATTTAATTGATCACATGTGCACTCCCACAAAGTAAATCCCTACATCAAAGTTGGTGAGATCTGTGAAATGAATGAATGTATGGTCGTCTGCTAACCACAAGTAGTGAATGTGTAATATATGATCATCTTAGAGACGGTCCTTTGGTCACCTTTGGTGGAACCAAAGAGATGAAATTTACCTGAGCTTTGAGCACCTGAAATGTGGATGACCAATACGGTAGCATGGTGCATCCCACCTCGGCGGATGTGCGAGATAACCTGAAGAACAGCCATGTTTCAGCACTCTGGCGCTGGATCTTATGTTGGTAAGACCTGTCTTAGGTGTGCTCCGTAAAGACAAAAGAGTGGAGGGAATGGTATGCATGTGAAATACTTCAGAGTAGTTTGGAATAATTATTTCACTATTTCAGGAACTTTTGGGGGGAGAATTAAATGACAGGCAGGTAATATTAAGGGGAACGTATTAATCTTCGTCAGTGACCAACGGTCACAATGAAACCACGTGTAGCAATAAGTTGAAATGCTTGTGAATGCTAGTACTAAGTTGAAATACTTCCGAGTGCTAAAGTTAAGCTGAATTACTGGCGTGTGTACTATAAGTTGGAATATTTACGAAATGGCGTGTGCAGGACTTGAAATTAGAGACGAGCACTACTACGTGGTGGGTACTGTGTGAGTCTCAATCAGTGTATGAGACAAAGAATAAAGATAAGTACCTGTCCAAGGTATCAGTTGACGACTCGCGTGTGTGACGAATGTGATCTTAATATTACTTTGCGTGTTATGTTTCTGTGTGACGCTAGATTCAAACTCTAATACTCCGAGAGAGGTGAGTCAGCAGTCTATCCAGTAACGCCACTTGGCTAGCATTGCACAGGAAGACATGCATATATCCTCCAGAGTTCGTGGTAGGAAACATGAATATGATCTTAATATTACCTTTGCGTGTTATGTTTCCGTGTAACGCTAGATTCAAACTCTAATACTCTGAGAGAGAAGCAAGGTGAGTCAAGTGTCTATCCAGCAACGCCACTTGTCTTGCATTGCACAGGAAGACGTGCATATATCGCCCAGAGTTCGTAGTAGGAAAGAAAAGTTACGAAGTGGGGCAGTGCCGTGTGAAACTAGGATGAATACTAATTGAAGTGGGAAAGCTGAAAGTGAAGTGATTCTAACGCTGTGACTATTCTTTGTGATGTACTCTATGTTGTCAGTGTGATGTATTTCATGTAATTTAAGTATGTGTGGTTTGCATGGGAGAGTAGCAAGATAGGTTCAGAGGCAATGGGTTATGCATGTTTCTTTTTGTACCGCTAGGTCTGGAGTAAATATTCGTGATGATGGGTGTGAGAGTCGAAGTGTGAGATATAGCAGAAGATCCATCATCCTATCCAGAAAGTGCACTGTAGCGTTAAATAATTACGAGACCATAAGAATCACCAATGAAAAGCCATGCCCACTGGTCAGAGTTTCTCATGTGTAATTCTTGTATAAAATGTAATGGTTTGTTTAGGTTATCTTTAAATCATAATACGAGTAGAATTTATTGGAATAAAAATGACAGTGAAAAGAAAAAGATTGGTGGTCTTGTTCTTCGAATGGTGTGTAGTCATGATATCCAGAATTTATAATGTGTGCGCCATTCATATTCAGTGCGATGGCCACGTGTTGATCAAAGCCGTTGGGTGAGAAAGAAAATGTGGTGTTGCCAGGGCGTAGTGAACAATCAGAGTTGTGCAAATTACTAATAGTCAGATGTGCGTTATCCGTTTCCATTGTGCAATATTCATCAGGAGAATAATTTGTAGCTTAATTGTGGGTACTAGAGCTCATAATCAGTCATTGATGTTACTCAATAAATAAGAACAAATCCACTCGCTTGACAGACCACTCATCTTGCAGGCCTGACTGCTTGATGCCACAGTATGAGCAAGGCATATGGTTGCCTCTCACAGTAGCCTTCCTGGAGACGAGGAAAAACAAAAGGTTGCTCCAGGCAGCTGAGGAGGGGGCACTGCAGGAGATGCAGGTACTGCTTGCAGCAGGGGCAGACGCTGGAGCGAAGGACACAGTGTGCATCAGTGGCCTGCACAGGGCAGCAAGGGAGAGACCCATAGAGCCAGTGAGGTGTCTAGTGGATGCTCGAGCAGTAGTTGATTCTAGGACCAACTTACAGAATACACCTCTGCACTTGGCAGCATGGAAAGAGCAAGCAGCTGTGGTCCGGCTACTGGCGGCATTGTCTGCTGACCCCAATGCTAGGAATCAGTGGGGGATGACACCACTGCACAGGGCAGCACTCGATGGCCATGTGGAGGCGACAGCAGCACTGCTGGCTGTGGGAGCCAGCCCAGAGGCCAGGGATGACATTGGTGCCACCCCTCGTCATCTCGCCAGGAAAGAGAACCACCAGGATATCGTAGAGTTGTTAACTTGAAGCTTTCACTCTAAGTACTATATGTGGAATAAAACAAGTAAAGCTCCACTACTTAATTTGCCATTATTTTTAAAACATAGAATACAAAAAAATAATCCTGTCATGAACCATTTATACATATAATTGCACTAGTAGCACCTCAGCAAATGCAACAATGGGAGACACCTGTAAACTACTCTATGTAACTGTGCCTTGGAGGAAACAGCATGAAAAATTTTTCTTGAGCATTATTTACAACACTTAACAACAAAACTGAAAAATACTCACCAATAAACACCAGTTCTGTGTCACAATCTCGAGTTTTTACCAGTATATTAAATGTTCAAACCACTTACGGTAATGCAGCCAAGTGCCGTCTATGACAACCGCTGATACTTCAACATGCAAATACACAATCATTTTCAAGTCACACATGGCAAAACATTAGTAGTTGTCAAATATCCCACATGACTGCATCTCCTTCAGTTGTTAGCAGACCTCTACATTATTTGACTATGGAGAAGTACTTGACAGGAGCATATATGATTCTTTGTTAGGCTAGTGTAAACTACACCATAGCAACACTACTATCATATAAGCTGTATACTTAACTAAGCCACCACATATTTTGCAAACGAAATGTGTAAGTGCACTATTTCATGTGTCTTGTCTGGTAATTCATTATGAAACTGTACATTCAACAAAACAGTGACCCTGGCTATCGGACTAAGTATGAAACAAATCGAAGTGCAGGTTCTGATTATGTTGCCAATTATTACAAAGACTAGCATTCATTACTAAAATTTCACACCAGACAAGACTGAAAACAGCAATTAGTTCAATAATTAAATACCCATGAGAAATATTTAATTAAGTTTATCCCTGATTCGAATTGAAAATTGCTGTTTCCTAAATATATGATTGATTATGATAACACCAAGGAGATTTATATGGTCTACTCGAATGAAAGCAGGAAATGCATAATGTGATATTTATTTCTGCACAAGATTACATCACAACTTTCTTCATGAATACCAGAACAAGAGAAAGTACTTTTCAAACACTTTATGGTGATGCATCTTGCAAGATTCAATCTGCTACAAAGAGTCAACATAAAAAACATTCTATGACTCTTCAGTGTAGGTGGTAAAGATTGTTATTATGGCAGACAGTGTGTCAATGTAGTGAAATGTAAGTATTGTATTTATAAGACAGAAAGCACCATTACACTTGCTTCCAGTGGTGAAACACTGGGGCTATGAATTTACCAATGTACACTCCTGGAAATGGAAAAAAGAACACATTGACACCGGTGTGTCAGACCCACCATACTTGCTCCGGACACTGCGAGAGGGCTGTACAAGCAATGATCACACGCACGGCACAGCGGACACACCAGGAACCGCGGTGTTGGCCGTCGAATGGCACTAGCTGCGCAGCATTTGTGCACCGCCGCCGTCAGTGTCAGCCGGTTTGCCGTGGCATACGGAGCTCCATCGCAGTCTTTAACACTGGTAGCATGCCGCGACAGCGTGGACGTGAACCGTATGGGCAGTTGACGGACTTTGAGCGAGGGCGTATAGTGGGCATGTGGGAGGCCGGGTGGACGTACTGCCGAATTGCTCAACACGTGGGGCGTCAGGTCTCCACAGTACATCGATATTGTCGCCAGTGGTCGGCGGAAGGTGCAAGTGCCCGTCGACCTGGGACCGGACCGCAGCGACGCACGGGTGCACGCCAAGACCGTAGGATACTACGCAGTGCCGTAGGGGACCGCACCGCCACTTCCCAGCAAATTAGGGACACTGTTGCTCCTGGGGTATCGGCGAGGACCATTCGCAACAGTCTCCATGAAGCTGGGCTATGGTCCCGCACACCGTTAGGCCGTCTTCCGCTCACACCCCAACATCGTGCAGCCCGCCTCCAGTGGTGTCGCGACAGGCGTGAATGGAGGGACGAATGGAGACGTGTCGTCTTCAGCGATGAGAGTCGCTTCTGCCTTGGTGCCAATGATGGTCGTATGCGTGTTTGGCGCCGTGCAGGTGAGCGCCACAATCAGGACTGCATACGACCGAGGCACACAGGGCCAACACCCGGCATCATGGTGTGGGGAGCGATCTCCTACACTGCCCGTACACAACTGGTGATCGTCGAGGGGACACTGAATAGTGCACGGTACATCCAAACCATCATCGAACCCATCGTTCTACCATTCCTAGACCGGCAAGGGAACTTGCTGTTCCAACAGGACAATGCACGTCCGCATGTATCCTGTGCCACCCAACGTGCTCTAGAAGGTGTAAATCAACTACCCTGGCCAGCAAGATCTCCGGATCTGTCCCCCATTGAGCATGTTTGGGACTGGATGAAGCGTCGTCTCACGCGGTCTGCACGTCCAGCACGAACGCTGGTCCAACTGAGGCGCCAGGTGGAAATGGCATGGCAAGCCGTTCCACAGGACTACATCCAGCATCTCTACGATCGTCTCCATGGGAGAATAGCAGCCTGCATTGCTGCGAAAGGTGGATATACACTGTACTAGTGCCGACATTGTGCATGCTCTGTTGCCTGTGTCTATGTGCCTGTGGTTCTGTCAGTGTGATCATGTGATGTATCTGACCCCAGGAATGTGTCAATAAAGTTTCCTCTTCCTGGGACAATGAATTCATGGTGTTCTTATTTCAATTTCCAGGAGTGTATTTAGCTGTTCACTTTGTTTGAATTTCAAATGTTCTTTCTTAGTGCAACAGTTAATTGCCTTTGTTAGTTGTTGTTAATGCACCTCTCCAAAGTTACGAAGGTAACTTATAATTCTACATCATGTTGAACAAATTGCACTTTATTACGATTATTTAGAATCAAGTTACTGCAAGAGTTCAATCATATTTCGTACTAATTATAATAATGATTTTGTGAAAATAATTACCACTATGCTCAATAGAGTAGTTACAAAGATCAGTTTTGTGACTGATTCTTTGCTACTCATAAAGATGCTTATTTGATAGTAATGCCACAATATCATTACTCCAGTGTCTCCTTATTTCGATGCCATTCCATGAAATACTGGCAAAAAACATAGAACAGACTTTCAACTTCATGATGCATTTAGTCAGAGTATTACAAATTTGAGTTGTAGTTGACTTTTTTGAGCGGAATTGTAATATAATTGAACTGTAATATTAACTGACCATTTGGTACATCTTTTATCAAAAATCTTGAAGTTCAGTTGATAACAGGGGCAAAACATTATTTATTATCAGTGAGACACTATTGCTAGAG
Organism: Schistocerca piceifrons; assembly: GCF_021461385.2. Classification (NCBI taxonomy): domain Eukaryota; kingdom Metazoa; phylum Arthropoda; class Insecta; order Orthoptera; family Acrididae; genus Schistocerca; species Schistocerca piceifrons. The sequence goes on along the minus strand of NC_060148.1, from coordinate 170,761,115 downwards.
TACAGGTTTAAATAAATCTTGAGCTGACAATTTCTGATTCCCAAAATCTAACTTAAGAGATAAAGTTCAGTTTAAATTCACTCACACATGAAGCTAAATTTTTACAAAAATTGTATAAGTTATACAGACTCAAATTCCATTGTGAAGGTAATGTTATGAAATATGGATATTAATTTTACATATAAGTATTCAGATTGCATAATAAGTATATCATTATATATATATATATATATATATATATATATATATATATATATATATATATATATATAAATCATGATACCCAACAATTTCTTAATCATCTTAGTATTCATGGCAGCAATTGGATGGAGCAAGTGCAAGTGACTGACTTTTAGGTAAGGGTTGTCTGCTGCTGTGAAGGTGCATATTAACAATCGACAATATTGAAGGCTACCTCAGCATAAATTTATTGGATCAGATAATGAGGGACATTGACTCACAATCTAGGCACACTTTAATATTCTTGAAATCATTCTCAAATTGGTTAACTTGTACATTAGTGGTATCTTTGGGATCAATTTGATCAGTTTCATCCTTGTTTGATAATTTTCACTAGTCCTTCAAGTTCAATGATAGTACAGTCACAGTATGCACTTATAAGCATCCATTTAGGTAAGGTTAGCAATCCTGTTGTTGCCTGTAGACTGCTCTGTTGACAGCTGACCCACCACCATTACCAACAATGCAGTCTCTTAGCTACAAGATTTTTTAAATTTCACCATAGCCCAGTTGCGATTTGATGATACGTCTGTTCTATCTGAAAGATGTATCATTGTTCTACAATAGGTAATTGATGGATATTCCTTACTACATACACAGTGGCCAACATTGTGTTTGAATAACTGTTCATATTCACTAGTGCCTGCATACTGCCATCTTCATTCTTGACACTTCCAGTTCATAAAAAACATTCATGTTTGTATCGCCACCAAGTCCACTCACATACATTAAATGGGTATAAACTTTATGATTCACATAACATATCCATCCACTAAACAAAGAATCTCATACATGACTGAACTAGATCCATATCAGATTCGAAAATCCTGTTTATGCTTCTGCTTTCATGTTAATGATCTCAACCCTTCTCCAAAGCCTTTAGTGCTATTCTGGTTGCCAGACAGGAGTACTCTCAATATATCTGATGGATTTGCACCCTTTTAGAGAAGGAAATTGTTGTATCAAGATAGCAAAGTCCATCACACTGAAAGGACATGGGAAAAATCAAGTAGAGGAGCCCATACATAAAACTGTCAGTGATAATGTATGCAGAACAGAATGTTATTCGAAATTTGTTGATTTATGAGTATTAATATTATGTAATTAAACTGCTTGTTAATAAATGCAGTAGAGCTCAACTATTCATGTCAGCTATGGTACTTTGTCACATACATCTGTGGTCAATGTTTTTACAAATTGAATTCAATCTTAATTTTACTTCATTGCTGAGCAAGCAACTAAACATATCTATTATCTACTTAAAACTGATCAATATACCTCCAGAGCTAAGTTTAATTTATTTTATAGCAACGCTGTCATTTTTGCAGAGACCTTAATAATATGAAGGAAAGGTAAACGAATGAGTGACAAAACCTAATCTATATTATGTGGTTCACATTCAAATATGTTACTATATATGCTGATTACTTTAAGAACAGACAATTCTTAAATGTACCACTTACATCTACACAACTGTATTTACAATTTTACAGAAGAAATTTCCATTTGTCATAAGTGTATTTACTCAAAATATATCTTGATTTCTTTGTGGATGTATATTCCTTTGATACATTGCATATGACAAAAGATATGTGCCCTTGTGATGTATGTAAATAATGACATAGGGGCCAAAATATAGCAATTGCCACTCTCAGTTGGGTTTAGGTAATCTAGAAGGCTTATTACAGCTTTGTACAAGTGCTTTAACCTCTACTGTGACCTCTTTTACTCTCTTGAAATTGGTGTCAAAGGACAATTCTCCCATTTCTGTATTTCGTGTGTGTAATCAAAATTGGTCAAACCTGTTTCTCCAAAGGGAACACTTCTCTTGCAATCTTGGGTGATGGCATAATCCATTCATTGTTCTCCCTACCAAACATTAGTTCATTTGGAGTACATTGCGTTGAGGCATAGGTTACATTATTAAACACTTCTTGAAATAATGGCAAAGAATACTCCACAGTTTACTTGAACAGTAAGTCCACATGACACTACTGAATTCCTTTAATACCCATCCATCAGGATGATGGCATGATACAAGTATCTGTTTGAAAACATATACCTATAAAAACTGCTTTCGTTTCCTGCTGGTAAAATTTTGTGCATTTCATTCCAAATAATCTCTGGTTTGCAAACTGGAAGAATGTAATTTTCTATAAATCGGTGGATTACTGTGGTGCTGGTTACTCTTGTCAAAGCATGTAGTTTAAAATGTTTCAAAAACAAGCAAGGATGTGTCAGGTGCCTGCACATGCAATTTTAAGGGGTCCAAAATGTCTGTTGCAATGACCTGTGGAGGTTTCTCAACAGTAATATGGTATAATTTCTCCTTTGAGCCTCGGTTTGAAGGTTTCGTCTCCTGACATATGAAAAAATTCTGTATCAATTATTTCATTTTCCGTCATATCTTTGGAAAATAGAATTACTTAGTAATTTTTTTGGCACATATATCCATTCCAAAATTCCTCCAAGCTCTGTGCATATACCAGATTAGACGTTCCTTGGTTCCTCTGGAATGCAAACGCAGTGATAGAGCAATTCATTATCTTTCGTACAATGATGACTTAGTGCCACCATCAGATTTATCACTGGCTGTATTTTCAATTTCACCCATCTGGAAACATTATCTTGTAACTATGTGAAGTTTCTACACAGACTGAGGTCATATTGTGGATATGAGTCATCCCTAATTAATAAAACCTTGAATTCAGTGTTTTTGACTACCATATTTTTGCATCTCGGTCAACTCCTCGGTCAACACTGCATTATTTTCACCCTTCACATAAATTATTTCGAAATCGTATTCCTGGACAGCCACTGACCATCGAACTAAATTCGCTTGCAGTTTGCAATCTATCGGGAAACTTAGAGCCGGATGATCACACTAGATCAGCGGTGCTCAACTTTTTTATACTTGAGATCTAGTACATGAAATTTAGTCCGTTTAGAGATCTGGTGACGTAGCCTTAGCAGTATAAACCTGTTACGAGTAACAAAATTCAATAATTTTTGTTTACTTACATGAACTGCACACACTTTCGATGGATACTAACACGTAAACAGGTCAAGAACCTGAAAAATCTTTTACCACACTCTTAGCTCGTCTGTACGTCGCGCAGCATGCGGTGGCCGCTGCCCAGTAACCAGTTCTCGTCCAAAACGCTGGACGAGTTCATTCGTTTGTTCAGAAGGGGAGGCCGGCAGGCGTTCGCCATCTTCGGCGGGTTGGCGATGACAGAATCGACGCGCACACCTTGATACCTTTCTCAAACACTTTCACGGAAACTATTCGGTACAAGAATTTCATTTTTGCTTTACTTGAACCTTTATATATCAGGTTCAATATGATTTGCCTATCATTTCGTTAATGGTCATAGTTATTGTGATATGTGTAAGTAAGACACTGCGCGAAATTCGAAAACGTTTACAGTGAAACATAGGCGTCGCTATGAGTTTACGTTTGGTGCTTACTACATGAAATTTAGCTAAGAAATTGAACTTTTCTATAGACATGGGTGGAAGTTTCTATCTGCCAGCAATCTCGAGAAAATTGATCTTGCTATCGCGATCGCACCATTCCAGCGATAAGGCCAGAGTGAAATATTCACAACATTTCTCATATTTACAAACAGTTTGATATATCGTAATAAGTTTTTGGAAAATGGTAACACACAAAGAGGAGAGTATTTTATCATATGGTTATTACGGAAAAGTTCATTATCTTCCGCATTATTCCATTAACTACGGACTTTTCTGATGAAACAATGTAATTTTTAAGGGCCATGGATAGCTGGTGAAACGACAAATGCTATAGGTTTTGGAACAAAATAAGTGAAGTCATTAAAGGCTGTACTTTCTCATAAGATGCTGACCTTACTTTTCCTCAGTTCCTCACTTAATAAAATAAATAAATTCCTGTTTCAGAATTCTCTCGCAATTGCGTCTGCACAACATGTTAGTGAGGTCAAACTGCCTGAACTCTGCTGAGTTTTGGCGAAAGAAGCAAATTGTTATCTGGCTTGCTAGGTTTAACTCAAAATTCACCACCCCTTACACTTCTCTGGAAGTTACAAATGTTGGACAAACCAGGCGATAAGGTTTGACAAACGCGACATTTTCGCTGGAATTGTTTTCAGATACTAACCAAATAGATAGATGGCTCTGAGCACTATGGGACTTAACATCTGAGGTCATCAGTCCCCTAGAACTTAGAACTACTTAAATCTAACTAACCTTAGGACATCAGACACATCCATGCCCATGGCAGGATTCGAACCTGCGACCGTAGCGGTCGCGCAGTTCCAGACTGAAGCGCCTAGAACCAAATAGAAATGACACACCTTTTTGAATGGTCACCATGCTGTTGTGAGCGCGAAATGACCCCACTTAATATTTACAAAAAAATGTGAGTGTAGGCTTCAGTTTAGAATGGCACTTCCCCCCCTCCAGCGCTCGGCATTTCCCCTACCGGCCCCGCCCCCAGCGATCACCAGTACCAGTCTCCCCGCACATGCCCTGCCATCTGTCGATCATGGTATTTTGCCTGCGCTATAACAACTTTCAGCAATGTCTAGTGGTTAGGGCAAAGTTACTTTATGACCAAAAATAAATTTTTTTAAAAATACAAATTTCGTTAGGTACTGAATTTCAGTCACAACATAATTTTTGATGTGTGTAAGTACCATCCTGAAACTACAAATACACTCCTGGAAATTGAAATAAGAACACCGTGAATTCATTGTCCCAGGAAGGGGAAACTTTATTGACACATTCCTGGGGTCAGATACATCACATGATCACACTGACAGAACCACATGCACATAGACACAGGCAACAGAGCATGCACAATGTCGGCACTAGTACATTGTATATCCACCTTTCGCAGCAATGCAGGCTGCTATTGTCCCATGGAGACGATCGTAGAGATGCTGGATGTAGTCCCGTGGAATGGCTTGCCATGCCATTTCCACCTGGCGCCTCAGTTGGACCAGCGTTCGTGCTGGACGTGCAGACCGCGTGAGACGACGCTTCATCCAGTCCCAAACATGCTCAATGGGGGACAGATCCGGAGATCTTGCTGGCCAGGGTAGTTGACTTACACCTTCTAGAGCACGTTGGGTGACACGGGATACATGCGGACGTGCATTGTCCTGTTGGAACAGCAAGTTCCCTTGCCGGTCTAGGAATGGTAGAACGATGGGTTCGATGACGGTTTGGATGTACCGTGCACTATTCAGTGTCCCCTCGACGATCACCAGTGGTGTACGGCCAGTGTAGGAGATCGCTCCCCACACCATGATGCCGGGTGTTGGCCCTGTGTGCCTCGGTCGTATGCAGTCCTGATTGTGGCGCTCACCTGCTCGGCGCCAAACACGCATACGACCATCATTGGCACCAAGGCAGAAGCGACTCTCATCGCTGAAGACGACACGTCTCCATTCGTCCCTCCATTCACGCCTGTCGCGACACCACTGGAGGCGGGCTGCACGATGTTGGGGCGTGAGCGGAAGACGGCCTTACGGTGTGTGGGACCGTAGCCCAGCTTCATGGAGACGGTTGCGAATGGTCCTCGCCGATACCCCAGGAGCAACAGTGTCCCTAATTTGCTGGGAAATGACGGTGCGGTCCCCTACGGCACTGCGTAGGATCCTACGGTCTTGGCGTGCATCCGTGCATCGCTGCGGTCCGGTCCCAGGTCGACGGGCATGTGCACCTTCCGCCGACCACTGGCGACAACATCGATGTACTGTGGAGACCTCACGCCCCACGTGTTGAGCAATTCGGCGGTACGTCCACCCGGCCTCCCGCATGCCCACTATACGCCCTCGCTCAAAGTCCGTCAACTGCCCATACGGTTCACGTCCACGCTGTCGCGGCATGCTACCAGTGTTAAAGACTGCGATGGAGCTCCGTATGCCACGGCAAACTGGCTGACACTGACGGCGGCGGTGCACAAATGCTGCGCAGCTAGTGCCATTCGACGGCCAACACCGCGGTTCCTGGTGTGTCCGCTGTGCCGTGCGTGTGATCATTGCTTGTACAGCCCTCTCGCAGTGTCCGGAGCAAGTATGGTGTGTCTGACACAACGGTGTCAATGTGTTCTTTTTTCCATTTCCAGGAGTGTACTAAAAATGGCATTCACTGTGAAAATTCATATTTATTATTAAGATTTAAATATTAGATTAGCGGAAAAATTTTAAAATCCAAAGTACCAGACTTGATAACAGTATTTGTAAAACGTAAGCACAGAAGTTTCACCATTCAATTTATCCATGGTATCATAAAGGTTAAAAAATCTCAAACTTTAAGCACAAAAAACACCATAGTCAATACTCTGTACTGACTATTTTAATTACATGAATATAGAAGTGTTAATTTAATCGCCATAAAAAGTGTTAAGGCTATTAGTTTATCTACCATGATGAAACTGCAGACGTTGCGTGTTCTCACTGTCTGAGTCATAGAATGTTACCCTTTCGTTTATTACTGAATTCTTTGTCATGATGACCTCCTCCTTGGCACGCCCTTTCCAGAAATACAAAAGAATGGCTAGCCCAGAATCTTCTACCAATGGAGAGATCATGATAAACTTTTCCAATTGTCAATTTTTATGCTTTGTTTGTTGACATCTCAGCTCCACACACACACGTGTAGTGAAAGCAATAAGCGGTAGTGAAAGTGGTATGCGGTGTAACATTTGCAGCCACGTTTAAACAGACACACTATTTTCTTGCCCATTTGTGAAATGCGTCTTATTTTCCAGTCTTCCTCGTAAGAGGGTCGTTGGCTTTAGACGCCTGCGACACGTTGGTTCCACAGCACTGTCCTACACTGTGCTTTCTGATAAGGAATGTGTCATACTTCTGCGGTACTTGTGACGATTAAACGAGTAAACAAGACATAAAACTCATCGATATGGTGACTGACAGAGGTTAAGTGTATGATTCCAACCCTTTTATCATTCAGTACTTGAGATACAAGGTTAGACTGTAACACATTGACACTGGGATTATCAGTGACCCGGATCGTCACTCACTCAGGTGCGTTAGGGTAACGAGTTTACTGCTTACATAGCCACGTCACAATACTAGCGTTAATTAATTTATTCTCATTGCCTGTAAGCGGACCGTCGACAACGGGGCGACATGACTCTTACTCGACACCATGCGCTGGATGCTTGCGTGGCCACACACACAATTAAAGGAATACTCAGAACGTATACAGGTGTAGTTTATCTATCGCACTGGATCACATAAAAGTCTTGCTCTCCAACAGAACGGATTAAATGAGCGGAGCTCTCATCCCTCATTTTTGTACAGGAAACGTGGCCATTAACATTATACTACTAACATCACGTCGTGAAAGCTAAAACATTGCCGCCTAATCGTCTTCATCTCGTTTTAAATTTGTATGTTGACATGGCAGATCATTTAAGTCACAAAAAAATCGAAAAACAGTTTATTGCTGGAAAACATTGTAAATACTGAAGCCAACGGCTTGTTGCAGGACAGAAGGCTTTAGTTTCTGCAGGTGTCTGGAAACGGAATTAGCGGCAAACGTGAAGGACTTGTGACGGAGAAGGTAGTGTGAGATCTTGTCACAGACAAACAGTCTGATGTCAAGAGCAGCTGTTATGGTTGTTACACTGCCAACAGCGTGTTTACGGTGTTGCTATCGGCGGGATTTAGTCATAACATTAAGTAGATGGAATGTCTATAAAAATGATCCCCGTCAAACGAGTAAGGGGCACTCTTTATAGCAATGTAGTGCATGCTCTTCAAAACAGTTTCATTTCTTACAACTGCCGCAACGTAAAAATGTTCAATGATGGACGAAAACTGTGTTTTGGAAACAAAAATCGAAAACTTAAGAGATTTTTGTCTTCGGGCTAATAAAACGCTCGATAAAAGGAAAACATTTTCGCCCTAGCTTTACTTTGAAATTGCCATAAATACAAATGTTTCCATTCATATCCTATGAAAGTGCTCACTGTAGATTTGTTCAGACACAACAGGAGTTAGTAGAATGCTGTTTCCTCAATTGTTCAGACTTCAAGAAGAGTATAACAATTCGAATCCTAAAGAACACAAGGGTTGACAGGTCCGAAAATTACCGAACTACCAGTTTAATCACGGTAGAAAATACTAACACGAATTATTTACAGACGAATGGAAAAACTAGTAGAAGCCGACCTCGGAGAAGATCAGTTTGGATTCTGTAGAAATGTTGGAACATGGGAGGCAATACTGGGCCTACGGCTTATCTCAGAAGATAGATTAAGGAAAGGCAAACCAACGTTTCTAGCATTTGCAGACTCAGAGAAAGCTTTTGACATTATTGACTGGAATACTCTCTTTCAAATTCTGAAGGTGGCAGGGGTCAAATACAGTGAGCGAAAGGCTATTTGCAATTTGTACAGAAACCGCATGGCAATTATAAGAGTCGAGGGGCACGAAAGGTAAGCAGTGGTTCGGAAGGAAGTGAGATAGGGTTGTAGCCTGTCCCCGATGTTATTCAATCAGTATACAGGGTGTTATAAAAAGGTACGGCCAAACTTTCAGGAAACATTCCTCACACACAAATAAAGAAAAGATGTTATGTGGACATGTGTCCGGAAACGCTTAATTTCCATGTTAGAGCTCATTTCAGTTTCGTCAGTATGTACTGTACTTCCTCGATTCACCGCCAGTTGGCCCAATTGAAGGAAGGTAATGTTGACTTCGGTGCTTGTGTTGACATGCGACTCATTGCTCTACAGTACTAGCATCAATCACATCAGTACGTACCATCAACAGGTTAGTGTTCATCACGAACGTGGTTTTGCAGTCAGTGCAATGTTTACAAATGCGGAGTTGGCAGACGCCCATTTGATGTATGGATTAGCACGGGGAAATAGCCGTGGCGCGGTGCGTTTGTATCGAGACAGATATCCAGAACGAAGGTGTCCCGACAGGAAGACGTTCGAAGCAATTGATCGGCATCTTAGGGAGCACGGAACATTCCAGCCTATGACCCGCGACTGGGGAAGACCTAGAACGACGAGGACACCTGCAATGGACGAGGCAATTCTTCGTACAGTTGACGATAACCCTAATGTCAGCGTCAGCGAAGTTGCTGCTGTACAAGGTAACGTTGACCACATCACTGTATGGAGAGTCCTACGGGAGAACCTGTTGTTTCCGTACCATGTACAGCGTGTGCAGACACTATCAACAGCTGATTGGCCTCCACGGGTACACTTCTGCGAATGGTTCATCCAACAATGTGTCAATCCTCATTTCAGTGCAAATGTTCTCTTTACGGATGAGGCTTCATTCCAACGTGATCAAGTTGTAAACTTTCACAATCAACATGTGTTGGCTGACGAGAATCTGCACGTAATTGTGCAATCACGTCATCAACACAGGTTTTCTGTGAACGTTTGGGCAGGCATTGTTGGTGATGTCTTGATTGGGCCCCATATTCTTCCAGCTACGCTCAATGGAGCACGTTATCATGATTTCATAAGGGATACTCTACCTGTGCTGCTAGAACATGTGCCTTTACAAGTACGACACAACATGTGGTTCATGCACGATGGAGCTGCTGCACATTTCAGTCGAAGTGTTCTACGCTCTCAACAACAGATTCGTTGACCGACGGATTGGTAGAGGTGGACCAATTCCATGGCCTCCACGCTCTCCTGACCTCAACCCTCTTGACTTTCATTTATGGCGGCATTTGAAAGCTCTTGTCTACGCAACCCCGGTACCAAATGTAGAGACTCTTCGTGCTCGTATTGTGGACGGCTGTGATACAATACGCCATTCTCCAGGGCTGCATCAGCGCATCAGGGATTCCATGCGACGCAGGGAATCCTGTATCCTCGCTAACGGAGGACATTTTGAACATTTCCTGTAACAAAGTGTTTGAAGTCACGCTGGTACGTTCTGTTGCTGTGTGTTTCCATTCCATGATTAATGTGATTTGAAGAGAAATAATAAAAAGCGCTCTAACATGGAAAGTAAGCGTTTCCGGACACATGTCCACATAACATAGTTTCTTTCTTTGTGTGTAAGGAATGTTTCCTGAAAGTTTGGCCGTACCTTTTTGAAACACCCTGTATTGAGCAAGCAGTAGTAGAAACAAACGAAAAATTTGCAGTAGGAATTAAAATCCATGGAGAAGAAATAAAAACTTTGGGGTTTGCCAACGACATTGTAATTCTGTCAGAGACTGCAAAGGACCTGGAAGAGCAGTTGCACTCTGTCAGATGGGTAGGTGTCGCTTGCGATAAATTTGCATTCAGCATAAAATTTCTTCAATTGCTGCTTTAGACTTGTAGTTCCATTTGGTGCTTTTGAACAACATCGACTAACGTCTTCTAAAGGCCTGTAGTACCCGTTGTATCCAAATACTCTCAATTTGACATCGCTTGATGTTCTCCAGTAAGCAACTATACAGGTCCATTCAAGAAGAGAAGCAAATAGTTCAGGCGGCGGTGATATAAACAAATGCGAACAGAACATTTCATACGGGTTTCCAGTCTTTGTAGGTTACAGAAATACAGGTGGTTATACAGGTAAGTCTCCATTTCACGTATTCATACTCATTTTGCTACGGTTTTTTTGTCATTTTTGTTTTGCAGTTCAAGTTGTGAATCTGTGATCGAATTCACATCGTATCGCTTAAGTATGCAGTGCCATTGATTAACTAAAATATTATGACCACCGGCTCAATAGCTTGTTTGTACATCTTTCGAACGAAATAAATTACTGATTCTGCGTGTCAGGGATCCGACAGTTTGTTGGTAGGTTTGTGGATATATGTGGCATCAGATGTCTACGCACAGGAAACTTTGGGTGTGGCCCAGGGAAGTGTGTTCGGACTCTTGTTGTTCATATCGTATACCAATCACCCTGTGGGCAATATTAATAGTAATCTCAGACTTTTAGCAGGTGATGCAATTACCTATAATGAAGTACTGTCTGAAAGAAGCTGCAAAAATATCCAGTCACATCTTGATAAGTTTTCAAAGTTGTGCAAGCATTGTCAATTCGCTCTAAATGTTCAGAAATGTATAATTTTGCCCTTCACAAAACGAAAAACCATAGTATCCTATGACTATAATATGAGTGAGTCACTCTTGGAATCGGCCAACTCACTCAAATACCTGGGTGTAGCACTTTCTAGGGGTATTAAATAGAATGATGACATAGGTTCAGTCGTGGGTAAAGCAGGTGGTAGACATTGGTTTATTGCTAGGGTACTGGGGAAGCGCAATCAATCTACAGAGAAGATGCTTAAGATTACTCGTTCGACCGGTTCTAGAGTGTTGTTGAAGTGTGTGGGACCCAAACCAGATAGGACTAACAGGTGATATTGAACGTATACGGGAAAGGACAACACGGTTGGTCATATGATTTTCTAGTCCTTGGAGAGTCTCACTGAAGGAATTAAACCAGCAGACTCTTGTAGACTATCCTGCTAAAGTCTATTAACAAAGTTTCAAGAACCAGCTTTAAGTAATTACTCCACGAATATACTACATCCCCTACATATGGCTCACATAGGAACCGTGAGCGTATCAGTCTATTAAACTCCTTAAACGCCCTTTCTGTGGGGCTTGCTTTGGGTTGGAGTGGTGATACCAGTTTGTATTTTATTTTATTTGTGGACGTGTATCCCTTCCATTATCAGTTAACAGTATCTGTGGCTTCCCTACTCTCAGGGAACAGTCGTCTGTAGTTCTTCTAGTAGTAGAACCGGCGGTCACTGACCTCACTGCATGCAATTTAATATGCTTGGAAGAAACATTACAGAAGGCTGTTACACCCCCTTTTCCTTTTGGATAACGACCGGCTGCATCCAATGATACTATGTCTAAAGGTTTTATGGGAACTTTTGGATGTAGTTCAATTAATTGATATTTGTAGGAGTGTTCGGTCTTCTGACAAGCAATACATTTTCGAATTACTTGGAGAATTCGACGTCATGTGTTTCGGAAGTAGCAGTGTGTGTCTTATCAGTGCATTTAAAAACACAAAAACGACCCCATATGTTGTGAGTGTAAAGAATGAATTCATGTACAAACTTTTCATGTAAGAATACGGAGCACCGTTCTTCGTTACGTATATGTCAGTGAAACAGTAGTCCTTCACATGGGGTAAGAGATTTTGTAAAGTTGTTATCATTATCTCCTTCACATAGTTTGAGTCTTACCTTTTTCCAACTCGGGTTTTCTTGCAAAGGCTCCAGGCCACTGCGCATGTTTAAGTAATAGAGTGGTGTGTTTTGTCTTGCGTAAGTAGGATGCAGATTTCAGAATTCTGTCTGGTAGATCCTAAAAATTCATACAACCCTTGGGATGGCCTCGCCAAGGCGCCAGCAGTTATGTTTTGTTTACCTTTGATGTACACTTCCTCGAAACTGAATTCCTGCAAACAAAGGCACCAGCTAGCAATTCTTATGTGCAACAGTTCACACGCCAAGAGAAGAGAAAGTGCCTCGTGGTCACAGTACTTTGATGTGTTTTCCCCGCAAGTAACATTCGACTTTCTTAAAAGCACACACTATAGAGAGAGTTTCGAGCTCCGTTACTGAATATGACCTCTCACATCCAGTAAGAGTTACGCTTGCAAAACTAAATGTCTTGTGTGTCGGTTGTCTCAGTGATTTGGAACAGGAATGCACCAGACCTAGCGGAGACACAGGAGTGCGTAAACAAAACTCTTGTGACGTGTCTAGTACTTGCTTACAGTAGAGCTCCTTTTACATTTTCAAAGTCGGTCTGACACTGATTGGTCCATATCCAAAGTTATTCTTCCGTAACAAGTTTAACAGGGAATCGCTGTTCAGCAACAGGTCGGGAATAAATTTTCTAAAGAAAGATACAGAGCCCAGATAAGCTTTTAGTGTTTTCTTTTGTTTGAGGGGAGGGGAGGGAGGGGGGCGGAGGTGATTGCAGATAGTGTCCCCGGATCTGCACAATACCTTTTGGTGATATGATTTGTCGTACAAATTTGACCTTTCCCTTCCCTAATTCCGCCTTCTTTACATTTGCTGTAACATCATGTTCTAAGAATCAATATACTTCATGTACCAAAAATCCTAAATGCTCTTCCAAGATAGGCGTTGCTATTAGCAAGTCGTTCATGAAGTAAGACACATTTTTTTATAAGTGTAATCTTCTGTTATTGCTGGGCGCTTTTCAAATACATTCTCATACCGAAATATTAATTTCTGTAGCTCCTCTTTCTCGTCTTCTAACAAACAAACGGATTCACTCTGTCTTTGCTTGTACTAGTACCAGATCCATAATTCCTTCATGTAGCTGTTCGTATTTTGTGCCTCACGAAACTATATATCTGAATAAAGAAATTGTACTGTGATGACTATTTGGCAGAGGCTTGTTTTCTATTGTACTGGTTCTGATTAAATCTATTGATAGACTTTGTTCATTAATTGTAAAGAAACAGCTTCACTGTCCTGTGTCAGGGTGTAATTTGTACTGTCCAAAGGATATCCATACCAATAATCAAGTACAAGTTTCTCAACCACCAAAATAAGCATTTTAATGAAAAGGTTCCGATAGTAATGGGTATTGTGAACATCAACAACAGCAAACCGAGGATAATGGAATGTAGTCTAATTAAATCAGGCGATGCTAAAGGAATTAGATTGGGAAATGAGACACTTAAAGTAGCTATTTGGGAGCTAAATAACTGATGATAGTCGAAGTGGGGATGATATAAAATGAAGACTTGCTATGGCAAGGAAATCGTTTATGAAGAAGAGAAATTTGTTAATATCGAGTATAGATTTAAGTGTCAGAAAGTCATTTCTGAAAGTATGTGTATGGAGTGTAGCCACGTGTGGAAGTGAAACATGGACAGTAAATAGTTTAGACAAGAAGAGAAGCTTTCGAAATGTGGTGCTACAGAAGAATGCCCTAGATAAGATGGATAGTTCACGTAATTAATGAGGAGGTACTGAATAGAATTGGGGAAATGAGGAATTTGTGGCACAACCTGACTAAAAGAAGAGATCCGTTTGTAGGTCACATTCTGCGGCATCAAGGGTTCACCAATTTAGTACTGGAAGGAAGCGTGGAAGGTAAATATCGTAAAGGGAGACCAAGAGATGAATACACTAAGCAGATTCAGAAGGATGTAGGTTGCAGTAGTTACTCGGATATGAAGAAGATTGCACAGGATAGAGTAGTAGCATGGAGAGCTGCATCAACAGGACTGAAGATGACAACAACAAAATCAACAACAAAAACAACAATGAGTATTAATTCTTGATTTTTTACCCCTTTAGATTTTCTCCCAATGTCGTCAGGATTCGACAGTTCTGCACAGGGTAGGTTGGTATGTGTGTTTTACTTATGCAACTCATTAAGTAAGCCTTGTGAGACTATATTTGTCGATGCACCTGTATCCAGTGCATTGTGCGTATCTAATTCAGCAATCCTGTCAGCAGCTCTAGTGTTCAAAACAAACAGTGGTTTTGAACAGTAGTGGTGCTGACATGTTGACCCTTGCATATGCTGTTACTTATGCATATTTGACAATGCTGGTTCTAATTTTCTGCTCAACATTTGACTATGCCACTATGGCTGCAGTACATTAGGACATGTCTTTTTATAAAACAGATGTAAAGTCTGATGACAAAAAAACTTGTGACCACAAACGTGAAGTAAAGTACGAGTACCACAGATGGTGATCTGTGGCATCTCTGCCGAAAGAACTCAATGCTTGTGCGCACACAAGTGGTTTGGATCACACTGTTCGCCATACATTGTTGAAAATGGAGCTCTGCAGCAGACACTGGCCGGAGTGGCCGAGCGGTTCTAGGCGCTACAGTCTCGAACCGCGCGACAGCTACGGTCGCAGGTTCGAATCCTGCCTCAGGCATGGATGTGTGTGATGTCCTCAGGTTAGTTAGGTTCACGTATATATAAGTTCCAGGGGACAGATGACGTCAGAAGTTAAGTCCCATAGTGCTCAGAGCCATTTGAACCATTTTCTGCAGCAGACCACCCTTACGTGGTCACATGTTGACCCAACTACATCGACAATCACGATTGCAGTTTGCATGATTTTTGATACAGTAGTTCTATGTTCGTCTCCATAGACGCCGACATCGAGGTGAACGGTGGCTCGAAACGTGCAGAGCGTCACGGACGCAGGCTGGTGTGTGCAGTATTATGCTGTGGAAGACTTTCTCCTGCGCTTGCAGGGGACCTGAGCCAGGAACCGAAGACACACTGACGGATGAGAACCACGTGCATCCCTTCGTGCTTGATTTCTTCTTCACCGACGGTGATGCCATCTTTCAGCAGTACAACTGTCCGTGTCTCGGAGCCAGAGCCGTGCTACAGCTGTTTGAGAATCGTTATAGTGGACTTACGTTGGTATCTCGGTGACCATGTTAGCCTGATCTAAATCCTATGGAACCCGTCTGGGTCGCTCTCGGATGCCATCACCGCGTGAGCAAGTCGGCCGCTCGTTATCTACGCGAATTGCATGACCTACATCTACTTCTGTACTCTGTAGACCCCCTCCCCCACCCCCCAGGTGCATGGCAGAGGGTACGTCCCACTGTACTAGTTATTAGGGTTTCTCCCCATTCCATTCGTGTATGGAGCCCTGGAAGAATGACTGTTTGAATTCCTCTGTGGGTGCAGTAATTATTCTTACCTTATCCTCACCACGGAAACATACAAAATGGATCGATTCTTTGTCGCCATTTCAGCAAACCATTACTTAATAACTTTCCACATACTTCGACAGGTTTTACACGAACCGAATTAATGTTTAAGGAACGAGAAATGGACGAGTGGGAGAAACCACTGTCTAAAGTACCTAAGAGAGATATGTCATTTGAAGAAAAATACGCCAAGCCTTAATTTCTGTAGGAGAAATGGCCGAACCGGGAAAAAAGTCTAACGACAAAAGATTAGAGCGCACTGTACAATTCCATATAGGACAAGAAGTATTGTTGTGTATTGTAACACTCCATTTTAATCTACTGACTTATCCCGCTCGATCAGGATCTGATAGCAGCCCAAATAGATAATAACTAATGTGACCGTGTACCTAATGGGGCTGGCAATCGGATGGGACTGCTACGGAGTTGTTACATTCCATTTTGTCCTTCTCAAAATGCTGTAATAATAAAATGTCTGGTGGCAAGAAGAACAACAACACAGCTTCATTAATCAACGACCTATATTCATCACAAAAACACAAAGTAAGGAGACAGCCACTGCCTTCGTCATACAGAATTAATAACGGCTAATCTCAGCACAGGCCCTTTCGTTATTCATTATCGTCACACGCAATTTCACTCATTGTAATCCAACACTACAATCCAACACTGCAATCCAAATGATGCTGGCGCGGTAGACGCGTAATTACAAATATCGGCACAAAAAATCACTGAATCACACTAGTAACTATACTTTTTTACTTTCCCGTATATTTCTAACACAAAGGGGTTAAACCACGGCGATGGCCACTCCCTTTGTCGGTACGGTCTTGCATTCCAGCAACAGACCTCCACCCGGCTCGGCCCGCAGCGCGTACCACACTCTGTCTCAACACTCGCTCTCGCTCTCGCAACCCGACACACACTATCGATTGTTTGTCCTGTCGAGCTGTGCTGTCGCAAAACTTATAGTAAGGGCCTACGGACCCCTTACATCCCCGCCCTCGAAAACTTCTTTGAAGCCACAGGCGTAAAAGAATCGGCTAGGGAATTAGATATCACTACATATGAACAAAACACACAGTGCAAATAAGTAATGAAATTACAATTCACCAAGAAACCCTTGACTCTGGTAGTGGGCTGCCTCTACAATAATATTCTACAAAAGGTTATTACATCTCGAAAACATGGCATGTCCAAACCACAATAACACACAACATCAATCTAACTTAATTAACATAGCATGGTAAATATTTTTATAAACTTATCTTATATTCAATTACCAAAAATTTTCACTTTCAATGTTTGTACGAGTAATTAACTACATATTTGTTGTAACTTGCTACCACAAAGACAAGAAATCAAATTACTTGAATGCCAGCTACCCCTTTGGTATGCCGTCCTTCCAGCGGGGTTTGTGCCGTCCATACTACTATCACTCTAATTCAGAACTCGCTTGCCCAGCACTTATAAAAGTTAAGGAAGAAATTCACAACTTATTGCTACAGCAAAGACAAGAAAACAAACTAGTTGAATGCCAGCTACCCCTTTGGTATGCTGTCCTTTCAGCGGGGATCATGCCGTCCATACTACTACCACACTAACTTATAACTCCCTTCCCAACGCATATAAAAGTTAAGGAAGAAAAATCACAACTTATTTAAATCTTTAACACAAGCAAATTGAAAATGAGACAAAATATGACATTTATACATTGAATGCCAGCTACCCCATTGGTATGCCGTCCTTTCAGCGGGGTTTGTGCCGTCCATACTACTATCACTCTAACCCATAACCCACTTGATCAACACACATAAAAGTTAAGGAAGAAATTCACAACTTATTCATTACAGATTCCATAAATTTAAATGCTACATTATACCGCTAAGCATGTCTTACATAATTATTTGCAACACTACAACTAACGTGGTCACCCAATGAAAAATTTTAAACTACTGATCATTTCATTTTGCCAAACATTACTGCCATATGTGAATTGTTATAAAGAAAGCTTAGATGAGAGGTGCAATATTTCCTGTTATATTCACATTAATTCAAATCCACTATATGGATATTTGTCATTCATTACTCAGTGCCGGAATTCTGCTTCTAAAGCTTGACCTACGTATAACCATAATTGACTCTGATAGCTAATTGGATACATGAATTACTAATTATTCATTAGTTACACTTTGTTTTATCAGCATACTTCAGATAAACATGTATACCTACAAATAACTTGCAAACAAATGTTGCTCATGTGCTAAATGACATACTTCAATATTTCAAACATCTCATACTCCATACTCTTCATTACACATAACTTAACACCAACTTCAACTGCAAATAAATATATATCTTCAACCTACATCAATCCTCCATATACTTCAATACTTCAAACATCTCATACTCAATATACATCATTACACATAACTCCCTCAACTTAATAGCAACTTCTACTGATATATATCTCTTCAACCTACATCAACCCTTCATATTTGCTGCAATAACTACATAAAAATACTACTCCAGGCTCCTTAGCCTCTCCGTTCATATTATTTCACATCATTTATTCGAACAACTATCTCCTCATGTATTTGTTTCTTTATATGTTCATCTACTTACAAGCTGATACACTACTTCAATTTTCTTACCACAGTTGACCTTTTCATGTCTCATAAAACAACTCTATAAGATTACACAAAATCTTGTTTGACCAATTAGCTTCCCACGATATTTTGTATACATTAGCTTTCTTATCTGGTTCTCATTTTATTACTTCTGGCACTATTCATTTTGTAATGTACTCACACTAAACTGAGCTTTCAGCTTATTCATTCTTTGACACCTCACACACTACATCAACAGTAACTACTTATCCTTATTTTAAGTCAACTATAAATTTACTACATGGTTCCTGACTGAATTACTTGGATGACCACTACCAATCCTAACTACTACTCACTAACTTTCTTAACCTAAGGATAGAGAAAGATGGTAGAGGAGTGAAACTTGAAATAAGAAATAAAGTCTCACCCAGCTGGGAGTGTACCAGTCGCCACTTGGTATACCAGCAAAAGAGTTGCTAGCTCCCTACACCTAACTTTCTTCAATTCGTACCTCTTCCTCATCTGGGTTATCCCTGTTCTCGTGTGAGTAGTACCTTTTTATGTTTTCCACATGTTCCTTACCATGCACTCTCTTTGTCCGTGCATACTCCAACTCCACAGTGTTAGGATGACCAATTTTTATAATCCTGTATGGTCCCTTATAAACGTGGTTGAACTTTTTATTTCAGAGTTTATTTTCTTTGATTTTGCATGAACCTTTACTAGTACCAAATCTCCCACTCGGTAAGTTATCGGTTTCACTAGCTTGTTGTGTCTTTCCTGTCTCTTCCTAGCCTTCTCCTTCATACTTAATTCCACTAGCTCCAATTTCCTTTCCCAAGTCAATGAACTTCCTGGTGGGTAGACTAGCAACTCACGAAAAATACTGTCGGGTTCTTGATTGAGCAATACTTCACATGGTGCAAACCCTATAGAATCATGTGGGAGGTGATTCCTGACCCGCTCAAATTCTTCCAGATATTCTTTCCACGAACCATGCTTCCTATGACAGTATGTTCGGCATAAACGGTTCAATTCCTTCATTGTTCGTTCTGCTGGGTTAGAAGCTGGCCCATACCTAGAAATGGCAATTTGCTCTATTCCGTGCTTATTTAACATCTCCGTCCACTCCTTTGACCTAAATTGTGACCCATTATCACTCAAAATTCGCTTAGGAATACACACCTTTTGAAAATAGTCTTTCTAAAAATGGTTAATAATGGCTCTACTAGTAGCTTTCTTCAATGGGTAAAATTTTATGTACTTGGAAACCAGTTCTTCCACTACTAAGATTTGTGTGTAATTCCCTCGTGAGGCAGGAAGTGGCCCAAAGAGATCCACTGCAACTATGTCCTTAATTGCTGTTGGTACAATCGTATGCATATATCCTTTGTGTTGTACTGTAGTCGTTTTGGATTTTTGACAGGTGTCACATGTACTCAGTATCTTACGTATATGCCTTCCCATGTTGTTGAATGCACAATCTAACTTCAATTTTTCCAAACACTTCTTCGGTCCATAATGCGCATTACTATAGTGCGTATACCAAATTAACTTTTCTACCACATGCTCAGGCACACAGAGTTTCCAGTTCTCCTCACTCTCCTTGTTTCTTTTATAAAGTATCCCATTATGAATACAATAAAATGTGCGAATCCTTTCCTCTCCTGCACACCTGTATTTGTTTTTAATTGTCTTTAATTTCTCGTCCTCGTTCTGTTCCCTGCGCACATTCTTCAGGAATTTCCTTATGAATTCTTCATATTGTACTCCCTTCATCAGGTTAATTCTAACTCCTTCTCCTTCTGGCCTGTCCACCAACATTCCTCTCGAGTCAGCTGGAAATCTTGACAAAGCATCCGGTATTATGTGTGTTGCTCCTGGTTCATAAATTATCTCGAAGTCATAGTCTTGTAATGCCAGGGCCCATCGCGTTAGTGTGCTATGCCTCAACTTGCTTGTGGTCAGAAATGTAAGGGCCTTATGGTCAGTCACGACTTTCACATGCCTCCTGGCCAAATAATACCGGAAACGCTTAAACCCCCACACAATTGCCAATGCCTCCCTTTCAGTAATCGAATATTTCCTCTCCCAAGCATTTAAACTTCTGCTACCGAACGCTATCGTTCTTACACTCTCACCATTTCCGCTCTTCTCCATTTGGTACAAATGTATTCCTAGTCCATAGTCAGAGCTGTCTGCTCCTAAATAAAAATCCTTGGAAAAATCCGGGTGGTACAATATGTCTGCACTATATAGTGCTTCCTTGATATTCTCAAACTCGGTTTGGCACTCTGCACTCCAATGCCACAGCATCCTCGCCTTGGTCAATTCCCTCATACTCGGGGCATTAAGTACCGATCCTTTGACAAATTTTCTATAAAACTCACAGACCCCAAAGAATGCTCGCAACTGTTTCTTACTATGGGGGGTCGGAAAATTTCTAATAGCCTCCATTTTACTAGGATCAGGATAGATACCCTCCTCAGATATTATATGGCCCAGGAATTTTATCTTTGATTTGCCAAATTCCGACTTGTCCAGGTTTACAGTTACCCCTGCGGTTTCAAAAGCTGCTAAGATTGCGTCCAATCTACTCAAATGTTCTTCCCATGATTCGCTTGTTATCAAGAGGTCATCCACGTAGACGGTGACCTTTTTTAAGTAACTCCTCGCCTAGTATCTTATCCATCGCTCTTATGAATTCAGACACTGACACATTAAGCCCAAATGGCAACACTCTAAATTGATAGCACCTCCCTCCATAAGTAAATGCTGTATACTGGCGGGACTCTGTGGCCAATGGTATTTGCCAGTAACCAGCAGTTAAGTCGATACTACTAAGCACCTTTGCTCCTCGGAATTTTTGAATCAGTTCTTCTATAGTCTCAGGTTTGTCCCGCTCCGGCTCGATGATTTTGTTCACTGTTCCTGCATCCCAAACTATCCTCACCTTTCCATCCTTCTTATCAACAACAAATAGGGGGTTGTTATACTGACTGTTGGCCCTTTCTATAACACCAAGGTCCATCATCCTCTGTATCTCTTCATCTACTGCTCTTCGTTTCGCCTGGGGAATGGAATACTGTTTTATATTGAACGGTTTATGGTTCTTTATCTTTAGCTTACACTCCACCCCTTTCATGATACCTGGCCGTTGAGAAAATACCTTACAATGCCTGTATAATACTGTGGCTAATTTCCTCTTAGTCCCCTCATCTAGGTGTGTCATCTCTTCCAACTTTTTATTGATCTTATCCTCTTCATGTCTATCCTCTCGTGCTAATCCCTCAAGGTACATCATCACTTCTTTTTCTAGTTCCTCTTCCCCGTATCCCGTGGTGGGTTCCTCTTCATGACACAAATTTATCCTTCTGAATTCCTCCTCTTCTTCGATTGCACTCCCCTCAGCAAACCTTAATCTCTTCACTTCTCCCTTTCTTCCTTTCACTTTGATAGTACCTTCATCAAAATTCACTACTGCATCAACTTCGTTCAACCAATCTATCCCTAAAATAATTGATGTGTTCAATCCGGCCACCACCAAGAATGTTGCTTCGTATTCTACTCCCTCTATCTCGAAGGTAATCAACACTTGTTCTTTAATAGGTTTACTCTTTGCACCCAACGCATTCACAATCCTCACTCCACTCACCGGGAAACTAGGCAAGTTAATGTTTGCTTTTAGTATCTGTTCATATAACCTCTTGGATACTGCACATGCTTCACTTCCTGTATCGACTAATGCCTCGACACTCAGTCCACATAGCCTATTCCTATCATGGGTATCATGGGTTCTTTGGGAATCCTACTTCCTTCTTCCAGTAGATCTTCTCTCAGATCTCCACCATTGTCGTGTCTTAGTAGGTTTACTCTGGTCCTTGTCGCTCTCACTCCTGACCAGACCTCATCTGGAGTGTCATTCAGTTTTCTGGTCCTTCCGCCTCTTCTATATGCACTGTGTCATTCACTCGCCTATCCCATCCTCTCTCATGATCTCTTGGTTCTTCACTCCTTCTCCAATCATTTCTCCATTGCCGTTCACCACCATGGTTCCTGTACCTATGGCCACCACCTCTTCCTCTATAATTTGATGAATTACCAAAATGATTCCTTGGGTCATTACTTCCCCCTCGGTTTCGATCATTAGCCTGATTGTGTTCCTGTGATCGAACAGACTCCAACTGTTCCAGTATTTCCATCAAGGCCTCCCTATCTTTAATTAGGCTCCTGGATACAGTTTCCTGCATTCTCCGGCTCATTCTTCTTTTTATTGCTGATATCATTACGTCATCACTCAGGGGTTGTTCCAAGGTCTCGTTCAATTCCCACAAATGTTCGGCAAACTCTCTCAACGTTCCTCTCCATGTATTAAGTGACTTGCGGTGGAGTAGGTCCTCAATTGCTGCACACTGATGACTTTTGGACCAGTATTTCTTCAAGAATTCCTCTTCAAACTGATCATAACTAGTAGTCCCTTCCTTCTTCCTGACTCCCCAAGTGAAGGCCTCACCTTCCATTCTATCAATTGCAAATTGAATCTTGTCTGAGTCTTTAAGATGTGCTGGGAAAACTCCTTTTAACCACTTCATAAATATCATTGGGTGCAACCCTCCTTTCGGTCTAAATTTCTGCCCTGTATTATTTTGGACGTACCGATTATCACTGCTCATCAAGGTAACGACTTTACCTTCCCCAACGGTTAAAGTGGCATTGCTAATTCGCTTATCAATTTCTTCTGTCTTGCTCTCCAATTGCTGCACTCCCTGTTGTAATTGCCTGACCTCCATTGCAACCCTCTTGTTATCCTCTTCCCGTTGCACGGCTATAGCATTTCTCAGATTGACAGCCAGTTGGTTTTGCCTATCTCCTATCCCCTTAACCGCATCATTACATTGTTTCTGCATTTGCGTCACCTCGGCGATTCGATGATTGCAATTTGTTTCCACTTCGTTGATTCTTTCTCCCAATTCGGCTTTCGTTTCTTCAATATCGTCTTCCATCGTTTTTGTTAACTTTCCTTCCATCTTCTCCACGTCTCCCTGGACTTGGTCTATGCTCTTCTGTAGCTTCCTCTCGCTCTCGCTGATGTCCATCTTCAGTCGTTCTTCTAATTCTTGTATTTCCTTCTTCAGATTATATTCTATCTTCCTTTCTGATGTTTTGAGCTCTTGTGTTAGAGTTTCCTTAAATGACTTTTCTAGGCTTTCTCTAGTTTCTTGTAAACCCTTCTCTAATGATGTGTTATTCTCTTGTAAACTCTTTAGTGCTTCTCTTGTTTCTTGTAAACCTTTCTCTACTGATTTGTGGAACTTTTCTTCCCTCTCTTGAAAATATTTCTTTAGTGATGCGTTGTTTTCTTGTAAACTTTTCTCTAATGATGCGTTATTTTCTTTTAGCAAGGCTGCCAACATCGACCGTATATCTGCACCCTCAGAAACTGGCTTATCTCTCGTTGTTTGTCCCGGTGTCTCGGGATAACTAGTTGAGTGGGCTAATGGGCTATCTAATGACAATCCATAATCACTGATTGCTGAATCATCTCTATCTTCCTGTCCTACCCCTTTTCTTTCAACTACTGCCTCACAAACCTGCTTATCTTCAGTAGACATGTTTGTTTATTTTTAACACACAAGAAGTAATATAGAATAACCTCTAGTAACGTAAAACACTCCTAATTACCATGGAACTAATCAAACAGTACCTGAAGTATTTTTCAATTAATCCCTAAATTGATACAATATGCAAGAGCATCGAACATAACAACTCTCAAAACCCAATCACTTCA
Organism: Schistocerca piceifrons; assembly: GCF_021461385.2. Classification (NCBI taxonomy): domain Eukaryota; kingdom Metazoa; phylum Arthropoda; class Insecta; order Orthoptera; family Acrididae; genus Schistocerca; species Schistocerca piceifrons. Next base: position 170,736,785 of record NC_060148.1, on the reverse strand, counting down.
AATATCAATTTTCACATACACAGTTTATGTAAAATGTTTTAAATAAGATAAATCATACCATTCATAAAATCTATACATATAAAATCCCCCAAAAACAATAAGCATATCTGTATAATTATCATTTAGACAGCGCAGTATGCATAAATAAGTATGCTCAATTTCAGAGTATTTTTCGCCAACTTTTCGGAAATTACTGCAATTGGGCACTTTTCCTAACACGCAATTCAGTTTACAAACGTTTATTTACCGCGAAAACTGCACATTGTAATTTAATGTTATGTCAACCAGTCGTCTCCACTCACCAACCGACGTTACCACGAGTCGCGATGTTTTGACGTTTGAAGTGGGCGTGGCGCTGTACTGCCGCTGGAACCGCGTGAGGTCTCGCTGTGGTGTGACGTCGTAGTTCTCAGCCGGCCGCTCCGTGGCGCTGCAGGCGGGCGTAGTTTGTAGTTCGGCTGCTAGATGTCAGGACAGCGCTCGGTGTAGTGCGTCTGTGCTTGAACTTCTCTTTGCACAGGTAATTGGGATGATGTGTGAAATCACCTCGCAGATCGAAACTCTTTGGCGCAACTGCTACACGTGTCTGCGTGACGTCACTCAATAATTGCGTCGCCACAATACATTGTCGTCCCCATACCAGTTTATGGGTCCGCATGAAGCTGTCTGAATTCCACTATTCAAAAAACAATTTCAGTCACAATATTGCTATTAAACACTTCTGTAAAGCTTTCATGACGAATTCTTGGCCCATTTGTCGTGATAATGTTCACACGTGTCCTTCTTTGGTGTTCACTTTTCACAGTTTTTCGTGCGGATTTACGCGTTTGCACAGTATAACAGTTTATTGACACTATTATTCTCATCTAATATGGCAAGAAAAAAAGTTTAGTCACAATCGTAAGGTGCTATTACTTCGTATTGTTCAAAATGCACTGTTTCTTGTCGCGATTATAAAGTTTATGCTCTGTCCCGATTCAACATTGGAAAATATTTTCTTCGCGTTAAATAAGATAAAATTACCTATTGTTCTTTGCGATTCGTCCGAAAATTGCACTTGTCCTTTCACGGTAAGCCAAGGGTGTAACACTCCGTTTTAATCTACTGACTTATCCCGCTCGATCGGGATCTGATAGCAGCCCAAATAGATAATAACTAATGTGACCGTGTACCTAATGGGGCTGGCAATCGGATGGGACTGCTACGGAGTTGTTACATTCCATTTTGTCCTTCTCAAAATGCTGTAATAATAAAATGTCTGGTGGCAAGAAGAACAACAACACAGCTTCATTAATCAACGACCTATATTCATCACAAAAACACAAAGTAAGGAGACAGCCACTGCCTTCGTCATACAGAATTAATAACGGCTAATCTCAGCACAGGCCCTTTCGTTATTCATTATCGTCACACGCAATTTCACTCATTGTAATCCAACACTACAATCCAACATTGCAATCCAACACTGCAATCCAAATGATGCCGGCGCGGTAGACGCGTAATTACAAATATCGGCACAAAGAATCACTGAATCACACTAGTAACTATACTTTTCCACTTTCCCGTATATTTCTAACACAAAGGGGTTAAACCACGGCGATGGCCACTCCCTTTGTCGGTACGGTCTTGCATTCCAGCAACAGACCTCCACCCGGCTCGGCCTGCAGCGCGGACCACACTACTATCTCAACACTCGCTCTCGCTCTCGCAACCCGACACACACTATCGATTGTTTGTCCTGTCGAGCTGTGCTGTCGCAAAACTTATAGTAAGGGCCTACGGACCCCTTACAGTATGCAGCCAAAGTGTATCAAAGTTGGAAAACTTGACCACAAATGGCAACTCTTATACACTGGCTGATTTGTAATTACACTAGTCCCTCATCCAGGATCATATAGACTGGCTTACCCCATAAGTCGAAAAGCCAAAAGCCTTTATCCCCACAAGTATCTAAAAGAATTTGTACATGGAATGGGTTTGACAAAATGTTAGACCAACTCATGAAATTACTGTGTTTAAGTATAGTGAACATATAAGACGTTCGCTTAGCTTTAGGATAAGTTTCTCTCTTCCTATTTATATGTGTAAATAGAAATATGGTAAGTCATTATTTATTTAAGCTTTTGTTCACTGACAAAAGTATGTTTTGAAATAAGAAATAAGCTGAATCAAATCATCATGCTGCCAATTTACTACTAAAATACATACACCTTCCAACAGCAAACTGATAAATGTTGTTGGGAGAAATAAATGATGTAGTATTACGAAGAGGGATAATGCGCTAGCTGAATCGCAGGACAGCGACCTCAGAGTATGGGCGAAGGCAAAACGAGTCCAACATGCAGCTTAACACAGCAGACACTCAGACAGCATTAGTATCTGTACACCAAGTAGAATATATTCGAAAGATTATGAATCTAAAATGATTGCTGAAATAAATACCATGTTTACACTGTATGAGTAAAACTAATTAAGAAAAGAGAACTAAGATAAGGAAATATTTAAATGGAACAAAAAAAAATTAACTAACCACACTGTCTACTATATACACAAAAAATTTACATTATAGCAATACTCAGTATAAACTAAACAGTATAGTATAGGAAATAAGTATGTATCATTAAAGAATGAATAAGTCTAGGGATATTCTCACACTCTGAATAAGCTACGAGAGGCTACGACAGGGCTTAATGACGCTGTGCCTCATCTAGGAAGATACCTATTTGCTTCATGTGCACTCACTGTAGCAATATAGAAGAGATGGAATAGGTTAGTGCAAGCGATGGACATGGTGTTAATATTTCCACTCTCACAAAAAAGGCTACAATTCTGAGAACCTATCAGAAAATAGTGAACTAAAAACATTTGCATACTGAATGACAATATGAATGTGATAAGCGAGAGTGGTACGTGGGTTGGCCTTGGAGTGACTATGTACTTAGTTTATAAGTTACTATTATGTTATTTTTTACAGGGAACGATGCAAGGACACGTCCCAATAACGAGAAGAAATACAATTTAGGTAGCTGGTACCAACAGAAACAGGCTACAGCGCAGTATGAATAATTATTTACATATGAATATGTATACAAACGTGATAGTATGTTATGTGTGGATATAAAGAAGGTTGTTGTAGTTGTGGTCTTCAGTCCTGAGACTGGTTTGATGCTGCCCTCCATGCTACTCTATTGCTCTCCATGCTACTCTATCCTGTGCAAGCTTTTTCATCTCCCAGTACATACTGCAGCCTACATCCTTCTGAATCTGCTTAGTGTATTCATCTCTTGGTCTCCCTCTACGATTTTTACCCTCCACCCTGCCCTCCAATACTAAAATGGTGATCCCTTAATGTCTCAGAACATGTCCTACCAACTGATCCCTTCTTCTAGTCAAGTTGTGCCACAAACTTCTCTTCTCCCCAATCCTCTCCATTATCTCCTCGTTAGTTACGTGATCTACCCATCTAATCTTCAGCATTCTTCTGTAGCACCACATTTCGAAAGCTTCTATTCTCTTCTTGTCCAAACTGTGTATTGTCCATGTTTCGTTTCCATACAAGGCCACACTCCATACAAATACTTTCAGAAACGACTTCCTAGCACTTAAATATATACTCTATGTTAACAAATTTCTCTTCTTCAGAAATGATTTCCTTGCCATTGCCAGTCTTCATTTTATATCCTCTCTACTTCGGCCATTATCAGTTATTTTGCTCCCCAAATAGCAAAACTCCTTTACTACTTTAAGTATCTCACTTCCTAATCTAATTCCCTCAGCATCACCCGACTTAATTCGACTACATTACATTATCCTCGTTCTCCTTAGTTGATGTTCATCTTATATCCTCCTTTCAAGAAACTGTCCATACTATTCAACTGCTCTTCCAAGTCCTTTGCTGTCTCTGACAGAATTACAATGTCATCGGCGAACCATAAAGTTTTTATTTCTTCTCCACGGATTTTAATACCTAGTCCGAATTTTTCTTTTGTTTCCTTTAGTGCTTGCTCAATATACAGATTGAATAACATTGGGGGGAGGTTACAACCCTGTCTCACTCCCTTCCCAACCACTGCTTCCCTTTCATGTCCCTCGACCCTTATAACTGCCATCTGGTTTCTGTACAAATTGTAAATAGCCTTTCGCTCCCTGTATCTTACCCCTGCCACTTTCAGAATATGAAAGCGAGTATTCCAGTGAACATTGTCAAAAGCTTTCTCTAAGTCTACAAATGCTAGAAACGTAGGTTTGCCTTTTCTTAATCTAGCTTTTAAAATAAGTCGTAAGGTCAGTATTGCCTCACGTGTTCCCATATTTCTACAGATTCCAAACTGATCTTCCCTGAGGTCAGCTTCTACCAGTTTTTCCATTCGTCTGCAAAGAATTCGCGTTAGTATTTTGCAGACGTGACTTATTAAACTGATAGTTCGGTAATTTTCACATGGATAAAAGTCTTAATTTTCACATATGTCAACGCCTGCTTTCTTTGGGATTGGAATTATTATATTCTTCTTGAAGTCTGAGGGTATTTCGCCTGTCTCATACATTTTACTCACCAGATGGTAGAGTTTTGTCAGGACTACCTCTCCCAAGGCTGTCAGTAGCTCTAATGGAATGTTGTCTACTCTTGGGGAGTTATTTCGACTTAGGACTTTCAGTGCTCTATCAAACTCTGCACGCAGTATCATATCTCCCATTTCACCTTCATCTACATCCTCTTCCATTTCTATAACAGTGCCCTCAAGTACATCGCCCTTATATAGACCCTCTATATACTCCTTTCACCTTTCTGCTTTCCCTTCTTTGCTTAGAACTGGGTTTCCATCTGAGCTCTTGATATTCATACAAGTGGCTCTCTTTTCTCCAAAGGTCTCTTTAATTTTCCTGTAGGCAGTATCTATCTTACCCCTAATGAGATAAGCCCCCACATCCTTACATTTGTCCTCTAGCCATGCATGCTTAGCCATTTTGAATTTCCTGTCGATCTTATTTTTGAGACGCTTGTATTTCTTTTTGCCTGTTTCATTTACTGCAATTTTATATTTTTTCCTTTCATCAATTGAATTCAATATTTCTTCTGTCACCCAAGGATTTCTACTAGCCCTCGTCTTTTTACCTACTTGATCCTCTGCTGCCTTCACTACTTCATCCTTCAAAGTTACCCATTCTTCTTCTTCTGTATTTCTTTCCCCCATTCTTCTCAATTGTTCCCTTATGCTCTCCCTGAAACTGTCCAACATCTGGTTTAGTCAGTTTATCCAGGGCCCATCTCCTTAAATTCCCGCCTTTTTGGAGTTTCTTCAGTTTTAATCTACGGTTCACAACCAACAGATTGTGGTCAGAGTCCACATCTGCCCCTGGAAAAGTCTTACAATTTAAAACCTGGTATCTAAATCTCTGTCTCACCATTATATAAACTATCTAAAACCTGTCAGTATCTCCAGGCTTCTTCCATGTGTACAACCTTCTTTCATGATTCTTGAACCAAGTGTTAGCTATGATTAAGTTGTGCTCTGTGCAAAATTGCACCAGGTGGCTTCCTCTTTCATTCCTTACCCACAATCCATACTCACCTACTACGTTTCCTTCTCTTCCTTTTCCTACTATCGAATTCCAGTCACCCATGACTATTAAATTTTCGTCTCCCTTCACTATCTGAATAATTTCTTTTATCTCATCATACATTTCTTCAATTTCTTCGTCATCTGCAGAGCTAGTTGGCGTACAGACTTGTACTACTGTCATAGGCATTGGCTTCGTGTCTATGTTGGCCACAACAATGCGTTCGCTGTACTGTTTGTTGTAGCTTACCCGCATTTCTATTTTCCTATTCATTATTAAACCTACTCCTGCATTACCCCTATTTGATTTTGTATTTATAACCCTGTAATCACCTGACCAAAAGTCTGGTTCCTCCTGCCACCGAACTTCACTAATTCCCACTATATCCAACTATAACCTATCCATTTCCCTTTTTAAATTTTCTAACCTACCTGCTTGATTAAGAGATCTGACATTCCACGCTCCGATCCGTAGAACGCCAATTTTCTTTCTCCTGATAATTACATCCTCCTGAGTAGTCCCCGCCCGGAGATATGAATGGGGGACTATTTTACCTCCGGAATATTTTACACAAGAGGACGCCATCATCATTTATTCATACAGCAAAGCTGAATGACCTCGGGAAAAATTACAGCCGTAGTTTCCCCTTGCTTTCAGCCATTCGCAGTACCAGCACAGCAAAGCTGTTTTGGTTAGTGTTACAAGGCCAGATCAGTAAATCATCCAGACTGTTGCCCCTACAACTAATGAAAAGGCTGCTGCCCATCTTCAGGAACCATACATCTGTCTGGCCTCTCAACAGATACCCCTCCGTTGTGGTTGCACATACAGTAATGCTATCTGTATCGCTGAGGCATGCAAGCCTCCCCACCAACGGCAAGGTCTATGGTTCATGGGGGAAAGATAAAGAAGGTACAGTGTGTAAAATGTTGTGAAATGATACTGGCGTCCTGCTCTACCAGGAGATGCATAAAAGGGTGGTATCATACTTTGAAGAATGCAAGTAACAGATGTGAACGCAGAACACAAGTGTTCAAGACAATTAAACATGATCAGAGCTTATCTAAATATTCTTCCACCAACATTTCCTTTGGACACAGCTTTGGTAGTAAAGTCTTTACAGACATACATATATACGTAGAATGAGAAATACAACCTCGTCTGAAGCAGTGATCAAACTTGCGTGTGCCTACAGTGATGAAATGTTCTAACTGCCCTTTGTAGTGGCGTAGAACACAGAACTTTACGACGATTTGATCCCCAGACAGGACAAAAAGTAGTTTCAGCGGTACTTACACGTCAAATTTGATTACTTATGTTATGTCCGTTCGAAAAATGCACTGCTACTGCGTACTATCGTCCAGTAATCATGGACAACGCCAGTATACAGTTTGGGGGCAGTAGTGTTAGATCTTATTTTGATTTGGCCATAAAGCATATGCCATTTAGCAACGGTAAGTATAAATTAACAACACTGAAGTACAATCATTACAGGACCTTCTGAGCAAATGACATTAATTTTATTAATTGCATGACACAATGACGTCAAAACATTTATTTATAGTGCTGCAAACACTGAGTAATTAGTTTGTCACAAAACACTACGAAACTTTCGCAGAGGCTTTTCTCAATCATTGTGTGAAATGTAAACGATGGATATTAGCTGCAGATGATAGATGCTTCTTTTCATTCCATGTCACAGTTCACTGTAGATTTGAAGACCACCACCTGGTTGAATTGAGACAAGTGTAGCTAAGCGTAGTTAAGCTTGCTTATGTTCGAAATGCAAGAGTGAAGTTCTCAATTCCTTTCGTTAGCGACCTGGAATTACAAATGCTGAGACGATGGTAGCAGTTCATGCATATCGTCAGATTGCGTACATGTATATTATTTTTCCAGTCCTGGTGTGTAACGTGTTTTGCAAATTATTCATGTACACAAAAACTACGCCATTAGATTAAAAGTTAGAGTACTAGATCATCATAAAATTTGTTGTCAGATGTAGTGGTCTCCTGACCTTCATTGTTTACATATTCTGCCCTCACAATCATATTCTGCACATCGAGATCCTTCATTCGAACCAAAACTCGATAAGATAAAGTCAGTGTTGTATGAATTCATGTACACAATATGCAAATAACAAGTGCGCACCAGGATTGAGATACTCGAGGCTGGCGTACACACACATATTCAAGACACGATGGTCACAAGAGCTTTTAGTTTGTGAGAGGCAGACTGCACGCCAAGAAGCTGGTCCCTTCAGAGGACGATTCAGCCTATCTACATCGGACGGCGACCGCCCGTGGAGCAGACAACAGTGGCCGAGTGAAAGGGTAGAACGACTCCATGTTTGGCTTAAAAGAAAATTCCGCTTCATTGTATGAGCGCCCAGCCTACGCGTTCTTTACAAACATAGCACGCAGTTTCAGAGGTTTTCACAGGGAGACAGCAAACGCCAAACGCCGAGGCTACAGATTTCTGGATTGGTCGCCTTAAACGAAACGTCATTCTCCCATTTTAGAAGAGCAATGCTGATTGGCAGACAATATTTCTGATGCCTTGAGCTGAAGGAGTAATGGAAGAGACCGAAAGCTATACCCCTTGACGTCTGGCAAGGGGCTGTTCCGTTGTTGCTCTTGGAGCGAGAACACGTAACAAGAGTGTGTGCGCTCGTAAGTGTACTCAAAGAGCGAGGAACAAGTCTCTCCTCAGTACTTCACTGGGAGAGCACCTCTGTCGAGAGCGAATCAGAGTGCGACTCGGTATTGAGTCCTTGCGATTAAGTGTTGTTCACTGTGTTGGCCACCACACTTATTGTGCGGTGTGAACCGACAGAGTTATAGTTAAACATCTGCGAGCGAATTTTTGAGTGGCATCTTGGTGGACTGGTTTTCTGACCGGTGTACCACGCCAATAGTTAGACTAGGGGCGAATAGGAGTCCTTGACTTCATCAAGGTGTAGGGAGAGTTTGATTGGCAAAGGTCAATCCACATAGAACGAGAGTTATCTTATTTGTCAGAAGCGAGCAGCGCAGACAGCAGTCATCGGAGCTTACGGTATTGTGTGCTACAGCTCTAGCGAGCCCCATATCTCCTCCACAACAGTACACTTCACTCCATTTCACACGCGACAGCCTTGACCGTACCTAGCAACTTTCTAATTGATAATTATTCAAGTTGAATAGGCGTGGCTCTCAGCCATTCTGCCAAGTGAATAACAATCTTAAACTTTGTATAGAAATTTCATTAGCGAATCCTATCCTAAAAAATGGTTCAAATGGCTCTGAGCACTATGGGACTTAACATCTATGGTCATCAGTCCCCTAGAACTTAGAACTACTTAAACCTAACTAACCTAAGGACATCACACAACACCCAGTCATTATGAGGCAGAGAAAATCCCTGACCCCGCCGGGAATCGAGCCCGGGAACCCAGGCGTGGGAAGTGAGAACGCTACCGCACGACCACGAGATGCGGACTCCTATCCTGAAGAGGTGACTTCACATTTCGAAAAGAACCCAGAAATAACTTGTTCAGTTCATAACTAAAAGTGCCATTGTAATTTCTCAGAATTTTTGCAAAATAAATAATAATTTTCGTTAGTTTCATGTTTTTGTTACACTAACCAGCACTACTCCAGTATTCAAGTTTCCCACTAGTTATGTAAGAAATTTGTGAATTTTTGTGTCATTTCCTTACAGCAGACGAATCCAGAAGATACTGAATGTGTTTCAGGCATTTCTCTTTAGAACGTTAGGAGCGTGTGTCTGACTTCTGTAGTAGTGTGGGGGTGGAAATTGCATCTTGCAGGAGCCACATGGTAAAGGGTACATCTCAGATTAATCCATTGAGCAGAATGACAGAATAGCACCCACACACTCACAGAAAATGGCCACCCTGCCAGGATAGGTAAAGTAGGTAAGCTACCAGGATAGGAAAGTGTCAGGATAGTTAGGTACGGCAAGTCTCAGCAGTAGCACTTTGAAGAACTTTCTTTCATGTATTAAATAGCTATCTGCAAAGATTGGGATTAGAATAAATACAGGTAGTGAAGAAAGCAGAATTGTAGGGAAAAGGGTGTGTGTTATTGTGTTGGAAAATTTTGCATTTTCTTACGATTTTTGTGTAGGTGTTAGGGCATAGGATTTTCAGGTGATAGGCACAGACGCAGAGTGATGCAGAGACGCAGTGTGACGCAGCATCATATAAGTTAGAATTAAGAAATAACATTTTTCTCCCTTTGCAAGCGCACAGATGGAGATTGTAGTAGAGTAGATAGAATATTAGCCGAGAAGTCACGACGTTGTTGTTGTTGTTGTTGGTTCAACCAACATTTAGGTGGTCATACAGTTTTGTAGATAGAGCTGTGGTGTGTTGAAATAATTTCCATGTTAACGAGAGCACAAGCCAAAAGTTTACGTAAGAGACAGCAAGTAGACAAGATTGGGGAGAATCAACCAAATAGACAGCAAGTAAACGAGCTTATTGAGAATAGGACAGAAGGTGAATCAGAGAATAGGACAGTCGGGGAGCTGCAGAATCAGCAGGCTCAGTTACACTGGGATTAAATTGAGACAGATCAGACAGATGGGAATCGAGGGGACGAGAACATCGAATTTCCAGAATATGAAATTCCAGGTGGGGCACATTCTGAGCCAGAAATAGGCAGCCCACGTAGGAAATGGCCAATATTAGAAGCGAAACGAGCACAGGAAACACGTTTGTCTGCGGCATATTCAGAGACAGAATACGCGTCAATACAGTCAATGAACTGGCAGTTAGCTAACGTTCAAAGAGAAGTAGACAGTGAGGAAGAGGGGGAACATTTAGAATACGTCGAACCTACTGTACCTGAAAACACAAGACATACACAACAGAGATGGCAGAATGCGGATTTGTTTGCATGGTTCAATGACAAACGCAACTAGTCCTCAACACAGACAGCACGGGTTATTGCAGTTCTCAAACTTAGAAACGTCACAGCATAGCCCAGCAAAAGACGTAACTGACCGAGTGGAAAAGAATAGATCGAGAATACATACACTCCTGGAAATGGAAAAAAGAACACATTGACACCGGTGTGTCAGACCCACCATACTTGCTCCGGACACTGCGAGAGGGCTGTACAAGCAATGATCACACGCACGGCACAGCGGACACACCAGGAACCGCTGTGTTGGCCGTCGAATGGCGCTAGCTGCGCAGCATTTGTGCACCGCCACCGTCAGTGTCAGCCGGTTTGCCGTGGCATACGGAGCTCCATCGCAGTCTTTAACACTGGTAGCATGCCGCGACAGCGTGGACGTGAACCTTATGTGCAGTTGACGGACTTTGAGCGAGGGCGTATAGTGGGCATGCGGGAGGCCGGGTGGACGTACCGCCGAATTGCTCAACACGTGGGGCGTGAGGTCTCCACAGTACATCGATGTTGTCGCCAGTGGTCGGCGGAAGGTGCACGTGCCCGTCGACCTGGGACCGGACCGCAGAGACGCACGATGCACGCCAAGACCGTAGGATCCTACGCAGTGCCGTAGGGGACCGCACCGCCACTTACCAGCAAATTAGAGACACTGTTGCTCCTGGGGTATCGGCGAGGACCATTCGCAACCGTCTCCATGAAGCTGGGCTACGGTCCCGCACACCGTTAGGCCGACTTCCGCTCACGCCCCAACATCGTGCAGCCCGCCTCCAGTGGTGTCGCGACAGGCGTGAATGGAGGGACGAATGGAGACGTGTCGTCTTCAGCGATAAGAGTCGCTTCTGCCTTGGTGCCAATGACGGTCGTATGCGTGTTTGGCGCCGTGCAGGTGAGCGCCACAATCAGGATTGCATACGACCGAGGCACACAGGGCCAACACCCGGCATCATGGTGTGGGGAGCGATCTCCTACACTGGCCGTACACCACTGGTGATCGTCGACGGGACACTGAATAGTGCACGGTACATCCAAACCGTCATCGAACCCATCGTTCTACCATTCCTAGACCGGCAAGGGAACTTGCTGTTCCAACAGGACAGTGCACGTCCGCATGTATCCCGTGCCACCCAACGTGCTCTAGAAGGTGTAAGTCAACTACCCTGGCCAGCAAGATCTCCGGATCTGTCCCCCATTGAGCATGTTTGGGACTGGATGAAGCGTCGTCTCACGCGGTCTGCACGTCCAGCACGAACGCTGGTCCAACTGAGGCGCCAGGTGGAAATGGCATGGCAAGCCGTTCCACAGGACTACATCCAGCATCTCTACGATCGTCTCCATGGGAGAATAGCAGCCTGCATTGCTGCGAAAGGTGGATATACACTGTACTAGTGCCGACATTGTGTATGCTCTGTTGCCTGTGTCTATGTGCCTGTGGTTCTGTCAGTGTGATCATGTGATGTATCTGACCCCAGGAATGTGTCAATAAAGTTTCCCCTTCCTGGGACAATGAATTCACGGTGTTCTTATTTCAATTTCCAGGAGTGTAGTTCAGCAGAAGATAGTGTTACAGGACAGGACGTTATCATGGAGATGTTACAAAAAATGAACGCTAGTATGACGAAACAGAATCAGGATATTAATACACAGATGACAAAACAGTATCAGGAATTGAATCAGCAATTGAAACAGGATAATCAGAACTTGAGATAAGAGAAAAAGACACAGATTCAACAGGTCAAAATTCAGATGGAAGAGGGGATCGCTAGAATTGATAGATCACTCAGATAAACAAAGATGCGAAAGAATCTAGAGAAATAATTCAGGTACTAACACAAGGTCAGCAGCAGTCATGCACTGACGTGGACAAGGACGTCGTAAACACTGACAAAAAAGTGGAACGTTTTACGAAAAAAGCCACTCGAACAGCTATACAAATTTCGGAAGAACAAGCAATTCAAAGCAAGGTCGCAAAGGTTGCACTGAAAAAATATGATCAGCGGATCAATAAAATAGAACTTAAAAACAAAGATCAGTTTGAAAAGCTTCGAACATAGTTGATACGAACTATAGAAGAAAACATCGAGACCGATTACACCTGTAGCGAAACAACTGATACGTCAAGCATTAATTCAGTACACGAACACGCACCATTCAGAAAGTTCAAGTAGAACCAAGGCAGAACACTCGCGCAGAAATCGAAAGAGAAAACCCCGGTTAAAGTAATACATGACATGCCACAGGACCAGGCACAGTATCTAGAAAAACGCAACACACACATTCAGTCGATACCAATCGAAAGACAGGCAACTGAACCATTAAATCCAGCGACACAACATAATAGCAGCACAGGCCGTTCCTTTGTCGCACTTGGAGCGAGAACACGTAACGAGGGCGTGCGCGCTCGTACGTGTACTCAAAGATGGAGGAACAAGTCTCTCCTCAGTACTTCACTGGGAGAGCACCTCTGTCGAGAGCGAATCGGAGTGCGACTCTATACTGAGTCCTTGCGATTAAGTGTTGTTCACTGTGTTGGCCACCACACTTATTGTGCGGTGTGAACGGACAGAGTTATAGTTAAACGCCTGCGAGTGAATTTTTGAGTGTCATCACGGTGGACTGGTTATCTGACCTTGACTTCATCAAGGCATAGAGAGAGCTTGATTGGCAAAGGTCAATCCAGATAGAACAAGAGTTATCTTATTTGTCAGCAGCGAGTGGTGCAGACAGCAGTCATCGCAGCTTATGGTATTGTGCGCTACAGCACTAGCGAGCCCCATATTTCCTCCACAACCATACACTTCACTGCAGTTCACACGCGACAGCCTTGACCATACCTAGCAAAATTGTAATGGATAATTATTCAAGTTGTGTAGGCGTGGCTCTCCACCATTCTGCCAAGTCAATAACAATCTTAGACTTTGTATAGAAATTTCATTAGCGAATCATATCCTTAAGAGGTGACTTCACATTCCGAAAAGAACCCAGAAATAACTTGTTCAGTTCATAACTGGAAGTGCCATTGTGATTTCTCTGAATTTTTGCAAAATAAATAATATTTTTCATTAGTTTCATGTTTTTCTTACACTAACTAGCACTACTCCAGTACCCAAGTATTCCACTAGTTATGTAAGAAATTTTGTGAATTTTTGTGTCATTTCCTTACAAAGGACGACTCCAGAAGATATTTAGTGTTGAATGTTTTTCAGGCATATCTCTTTAGAACGTTAGGAGCGTCTGTCTGACTTATGTAGTAGTGTGGGGGTGGAAATTGCATCTTGCAGGAGCCACAGGGTAAAGGGTACATCTCAGATTAATCCGTTGCGCAGAATGACAGAATAGTACCCACACGCTCACATTCTGAACACAAATGATTTATTAATGAGGAGAGTTAATATGAAATAAATTGTCGTGGAAATGTTGCCTGACGAATTTTGAAGGCGAAAAGGATTTCTTTAATGTTATTCACTTGTATTTAAATATTGTCATGCCAACAGGGAAAACGATGTGACAAATTAATGTACAGTGTTGTATATAAGCAAAACGTATTAGACCTTCCGTCTAAGCTAATATTAAAATGACTTTTATGAGTAGTTATAAGGAGGAAATTTACGTCATGTAGTAATTAATGTAACGCATGAAAAATTTTATGTACTTGTAAAAAGACACGTAAGGAAAACTGTATATGAAAAGGGTGTCGGAAATATTTAAAATGAAAAGGTACTTCAAGAAAAACTGTCTACATACGATAAGGTTAGCTTGCGTTGAATGAGAAATACAACCTCGTCTGAAGCAGTGATCAAACTTGCGTGTGCCTACAGTGATGAAACGCTCTAACTGCCCTTTGTAGTGGCGTAGTACTCAGAACTTTACGACGATTTGATCCCCAGACAGGACAAAAAGTAGTTTCAGTGGTACTTACACGTCAAATTTGATTATTTATGTTACGTACGTTCGAAAAATGCACTGCTACTTCATACTGTCGTCCAGTAATCACGGAAAACGCCAGTATACAGTCTGGGGGCAGTAGTGTTAGATCTTATTTTGATTTGGCTATAAAGCATATGACATTTAGTAAATATTACAGCACTGTGCGACTCAAAGATACAGTATAAACATGCCCGCTCCAAACAGAGGTATGTACGAAAAGAAATATGGACATTTACCTACATTCTATTGTTTCCTTAAGCCGAAATCAAATTTTTCACTAGTCAGCTATCTGTCTCTTCCCGTCTGCGATTCTGGGTGCACGTGTTGTGTGTATCTGACAGCTACGTGTATTTGAACAAAAGTCCTTTACAATATTTCTTCTGCAAACGGAGGTAGTTTCTTTCATTTCTGTATTGCTGGATACACAGTAGCATGCAACATTCGGATACAATGGCGACTCAATTTATGATTGTACACACATCAAAAAATAGTTTTGCATCACCTCGGTTCCGAGAGTTCCGGAAGCTGTACAGAAAATTGGAATAGAGATCAACAGAAAAATCATTTCCGCTCTTTATATTTCTCATCAAAACCACACTTGCGTGTTGTACCACCATACAGCGAGACCTTCAGAGATGGTGGTCCAGATTGCTGGTCACACCGGAACCTCTGATGCCGAGTAGCACGTTCTCTTGCATTGATGCATGCCTGTATTTGTCCTATCCACAAGTTCATGAGGGCACTGCTGCTTCAAGTTGTCCCACTCCTCAACGGCGAACCCTCAGAGTGGTTGATAGGTCACGTCGTCCACAAACAGCCCTTTTCAGTCTATCCCAGGCATATTCGATAGGGTTCATTTCTGGAGAACATGCTGGTCACTCTAGTCGAGCGATGTCGTTATCCTGAAAGAAGTCATTCAGAAGATGTGCACGATGGGGTCACGGATTGTCGTCCATGAAGACGAATGCCTCGCCAATATGCTGCCGATATGGTTGCACTGTCGGTCAGAGATGGCATTCACGTATGGTACAGCCGTTACGGCGCCTTCCATGACCACCAGCGGCGTACGTCGGCCCCACATAATGCCACCCCAAAACAGCAGGGAACCTCCACTTTGCTGCACTCGCTGGACAATGTGTCTAAGTCGTTCAGCCTGACCAGGTTGCCTCCAAACACGACTCCGACCACTTTGAACGTCGTGTACAGTTCTGCCACTGGGCACAAGAGAAATTACCGGACGATGACAGAATTTTTGCACGCGTTCTATTTAACGACGAAGCGACATTCACCAACAGCGGTAACGTAAACCGGCATAATATACACTACAGGGCAACGGAAGATTCACGATGGCTGCTACAAGTGGAACATCAGAGACTTTGGCGGGTTAATGTATGGTGCGGCATTATGGGAGGAAGGATAATTGACCCCCATTTTATCGATGGCAATCTAAATGGTGCAATGTATGCTGATTTCCTACGTAATGTTCTACCGATGTTACTACAAGATGTTTCACTGCATGACAGAATAGCTATGTACTGCTAACATGATGAATGTCTGGGACATAGCTCGCGTGCTGTTGAAGCGGTATTGAATAGCATATTTCATGACAGGTGGATTGGTCATCGAAGCACCATACCGTGGCCCGCACGTTCACCAGATCTGACGTCCACCGATTTGTTTCTGTGGGGAAGGTTGAAGGATATTTGCTATCGTGATCCACCGACAAAGCCTGACAACATGCGTCAGCGCATTGTCAATGCATGTGCGAACATTACGGAAGGCGAACTACTCGCTGTTGAGAGAAATGTCGTTACACGTAATGCCAAATGCATTGAGGTTGACGGACATCATTTTCAGCATTTATAATATTAACGTGGTATTTACAGGTAATCACGCTGTAACAGCATGCGTTCTCAGAGATGATAAGTTCACAAAGGTACATGTATCACATTGGAACAACCGTACCTACGTTCTGTATTTCAATTTAAAAAACCTACTTGTTACCAAGCGTTCGTCTAAAATTGCGAACCGTGTGTCTGTGAGTATTACAGCACCATCTGAAACATTCATATATCTTTACGTACTACACGAATATGTAATATAAATTGGGGGTTCCTATTTAAAAAAGCGCAGTTGATGTCCGTTTGACCTATGGCAGCGACATCTAGCGGGTCATACGTAGCGCCATCTGGTTTCCCCCTTCAAGCTACACAAGTTTCTTTCTTTGTAGTTTCTTCGTTTGGTGCTTATTTCGTGAGATATTTGACGCGCTCACTATCAATGGACCATCCTGTATGTAAATGATTTGGCATACACGGCGGGTAGCAAATCTGAGGTTGTTTGCTGATCATGCTGTGGTGAATAGTAATATGTCGAAGTTGTGTGACCGTAGGAAGATACAAGACGACTTAGACGTAATTTCCAGTTCATGTGGCCGTGTGGTATGAGGTGCCTTGCCACGGTTCACGCGAGACCGACGACATCAGCAGTTTAGTGTCGTAGCAGCTTACCACAAAATTCCAAAAATTTTCCAGGTGATGTGATAAATGGTAAATGTGTAAATGCAAATGTGGAAAGGATAAGTTAATGCATATGGGTAGGAAGATGAATCATGTAATGTTTGGATACAGTCAAGTCGTTTTGGACTCAGACAAGTCTTTTGAATATCTGAGTTTAACGTTGTGACGCTGTATGAAATTGTATGATCATGTGAGAACTATGGTAGGGAAGGTGATTGTTTGACAGTGCTTTATTGGGGTAATTTAAGGTTCAAATGGCTCTGAGCACTAAGGGACTTAACATCTAAGGTCATCAGTCCCCTAGAACTCAGAACTACTTAAACCTAACTAACCTAAGGACAGCACACACATCCATGCCCGAGGCAGGATTCGAACCTGCGACCGTAGCGGTCGCGTATTTCGAGACTGTAGCGCCTAGAACCGCACGGCCACACCGGCCGGCTGTAATTTAAGGAAAGAGTTTTTCACCTGTAAAGGCGCGACCAATTCTTGGGCATTGGAAGAGTGTTTGGGATGCGTACCACATCGGATTGAAGGGAGACATCGAAGCAATTCAGAGGCGGGCTGCTTCTTTTGTTAGCGGTAGGTTCGAACAACGCGTAAGTATTGCGGAGATGCTTCGGGAATGGGAAGACGACGTTTTTTTCGAGAAACGCTACTGAGATAATTCAGAGAACCGCCGAACGACTGCCGAACGATTGTACTGCTGCCAACATACTCTGCGCGTAAAAACCACGAAGATAAGACACGAGAAATCGGGGCTCATGTGGAGGCATACAGACAGTCGTTTCTCTCTCACTCTATATTTGCGAGTGCGACAGGAAAGGAAATGACAAGTAGTGGTACACGGTACCCCTGCGCCCGGCACAGTATGTTGGCTTGCGGAGTGTCAGACGTAAAAATGGTTCAAATGGCTCTGAGCACTACGGGACTTAACATATATGGTCATCAGTCCCGTAGAACTTAGAACTACTTAAACCTAACTAACCTAAGGACAGCGCACAACACCCAGTCATCACGAGGCAGAGAAAATCCCTGACCCCGCCGGGAATCGAACCCGGGAACCCGGGCGAGGGGAGCGAGAACGCTACCCCACGACCACGAGCTGCGGACGTCAGACGTAAATGTAGATGTAGACGTACCGATAGAACGAACGGATGGTTTTGTGTGACGGGTGTGTGTGGGCAGCTGGCCTCTGCGCACGGACGAGAGGCGCCGTGCTGTGGTCAGGACGTCCTGCACGAACACTTCCGCCACGCGTGTCGTTATATAGGGCCCGTGCCCTGTGTTCCTATGTCAGTCCCAACAGCTAATCATGAATCCGGGAGACGTGGCTGCATCGCTGGTGGTTTTGCTGGTAGCAAATGACAATGCGTTGCTCGATTGTGTCTGTAAACAGATCAAATTCGCCAAAGACCTGGCGGGTACACTTCCAGTGAGTCCTGGTTTACTAGAGATATGGAGTACGTCCTGTATACTTAACGGTGAGTACTTTTTTTCGTACATTGTGGACCTGCACGACGTTAAGCGCTGTGCGGTTTTCAACAACTGAGAGGTGGTTTGCCTTGCAGATACTGTTGTCAAGGAAGATAATACGTTCTCAGCCTCACAGTAAAGGACCATCTTTAATTCTGAAAACTGCAGTTGATTTTCAACCTATTAGGTCAATGGACTTTTTCAGCCCTTTTCGGACTGAGAAGATATCGTGTATTACTATTTCAAAAAATTGTAAATTAACCATCTACTTTCCCTTGATTCAGCCCGAAACGCTTCCCACATGTGTGAGACATGTGTAAGTGAGAGGTGGCCAAATGCATTCCATATTATGAAAGCATGTTTGTGGAGAGCTTGTGTGTTTCCTTGTCAATATTGGGCCCATGATGTGTCTACTGTAATCCTACATTTTACATTAGTTGCAGATCGAAGGATACAGCAATACAGGGTAATTCAAAATGAATACGACAATAACAAAAGGCAGCGATTGTTTGACGCATAGTGCTGCCTCGATAAGAATTACAGACAATGTGAAGGAACTGGCTATTAATCTGGTAATAAATCTTCAACGTAACTTTTTCAGTTTTTCGATTCGACGTGTTCAATCGTAAACATGTTTTCGAGTCACTGCCGGGTCATCATCAGATGGAGGTCTTACAAGAACATTATGCCGTGGACCAAGTGTAGCTACATGCAGCGTTGATGCTGCTGGCTGGAATGACGGATATTCAGTAATCGGTGACGAAACGTTTACGAAACCGAAAGTTTGTTTACGTTTTAGGTAATTACAGTACACTGCCTTGTGGTATCTGTATCAAATCCCTTCGTATTATGTACATTATTAAGTTATCTACACAGATATACACAGTATTTAGTTGCACTTGGTTTTACGCTGATTCACAGAAAGTAAACACTGCATGTTTTTAGAAAGAATATTGATATGACAGATATGACACTTTACTCCATCATGGCCTTTGACATGAGATACACTGTATTACAGCACAAATATTACTGGTATAGAATTTATATTTCAGTAAATTTTGCTAGCTGCAGGAGTGTGTTTATATTGGTAAGGTAATTTTACACAGCGCTCATTATGAACATTCTGTTGGTCATATCAGTGACAATCTTTCAGTGCTACACATTGCTGAGAAAGAAATACAGATGGACCTTCTTGAACAATTACAGATTTACATCCACAAACTAAAATCACCTCAGAAAATCGTAAATGAACAAACTGAATCATCACTTTTTCTTCCCTAATTTCCAGGACATTCTGGCACCAAGACAACAAAAATGAAAGTGATAACACATATTCATCTTCCTGTAGGAATTTTGTTCTCCCTGTCATGCAACAACTATGGTATTCCGTAATATGTAAAAAGTTTTTAATTGCGTAGTAAATGGTCCACTCTATTTGTACACCTTTTGTGTAACTGTTAACCCATATTACAATTATGTTGCCGATGTGAAAACGTCCTGCAGCTAGTAAAATTTACTGAAATGTAATAGCTGTTCTGGTGGTATTTGTACTGTAATAGAATGTATTTCATTCCATGTCCATGATGCAGTAAAGTGTCATATATATGATATCAATATTCCTTCTGAAAGTATCCACTGTTTACTTTCTGTGAATCAGTGTAAAACCAAGTGCTGGTGAATACTGTGTATATTTGTGTAGTTAGCGTAATAAGTGCCTTATAGGAAGATATTTGATAAGGATACCACAAGGCAGTGCGCCGGCCGGAGTGGTCGAGCGGTTCTAGGCGCTACAGTGTGGAGCCCAGCGACCGCTACGGTCGCAGGTTCGAATCCTGCCTCGGGCATGGATGTGTGTGATGACCTTAGGTTAGTAGGTTTAATTAGTTCTAAGTTCTAGGCGACTGATGACCTCAGAAGTTAAGTCGCATAGTGCTCAGAGCCATTTGAGCCATTTTTGAACCATAAGGCAGTGCACTGTAACTACCTAAAACGGAACAAACTTTCGGTTTCGTAAACGTTTCGTCACCGATTACTGAATATCCGTCATTCCAGCCAGCAGCATCAACGCTGCATGTAGCTACACTTGGTCCACGGCATAATGTTCTTGTAAGACCTCCATCTGATGATGAGCCGGCAGTGGCTCGAAAACATGTTTACGGTTGAACATATCGTATCAAGAAACTGAAAAAAAAAACGACTGGTTGCATAATTATTACCAGATAAATCGCCAATTTAAATCACAGTCGCGGTTCGTCATCCACAATGGATATACTGAAAATGTAAAGGAATCTTCTGAATTTGGGTAGTCCAGAAAGTATATCCAATCGGAAGATAGTGCGTATGCCGTGGTACATTACACGAAAACTCGGCTTCATATGTGAAAATCGTGGGGGACATTCTTCCAAGCGGCTTCCTGCTGTCACAGCGCAGCTATGCAGCTAAGCTCCTCCCAATGGCCACAACATCCGCAGGTGGCAGCGTCGTTTTGAAGGAACAGGATGTTTGTGCGAAAAGAAAGAAGAACCGGCGGTCGTCAGAGGATCGTCGTTTAGGTCAGAGGCGGGCGCGAATCAGCTGAGTGGTCAGCGCTGCGGCCCAGGCGGAGAAACGAGCAGAGTGTGCGCTCCGGGGGGAAGTCAGCCTCGTGCAGCTTGCCGTAACAGGCGGGGAAGCGAGGCGTTGCGAACCAGGTGCAAACTTGTGGCATTGCTGTGGTGTCTAATGTCACGTTCAGGTGCTAAAGAAGTAGTTTCATTATACTCCTTTCATTGGATAACGCGTAGGAAAGCGAGGTAATTACTATGACATCTGACAGTTAAATACTCCTTTGACTACTGCCTATATTCATGGAAATACAGTAGACCGACAGGAAAGCTTATTTAGAACACAGCTCAAGCAACGAAAGACAAATTAAATTCAGCGCTTCAGTGTAGAAAGCCGCTTTACCGCAGTGCTCTGACTAGCCATTTCAATCGCACAGCGCACTGCACCGTGACGTAGAGCAGCCAGCCAGGTACAGTGCCGGGCTGCTCTTGCGCCCTGACTGCGCACGCCCCCATCCCATCTTTACGGCACAAACTGTCAGGCTGACCTGTGGTTTGGATTTCGGCTGTTGTCCATTTGACCAAGAGGAGTCACATGGAGCACGTGTTACATACGTTAACTTTTTTTGAACTTTTCTTTTATATTCTGTTCAGTTCTTATCGCTGTATCGTTATGCGTCATGTAGCTATATCCGTTCGTCATCGCTGTATTCACTTTGAAATGCCGACACAGCCAGGTACGTGCAGCCTGCGGGCGAGGCTCGCTTGTTCAGCAGGCATCGCCTGCCTGCAGCCACTCACAAAGCCTGGCGAATACCTGGGGAAGGGGAGCCTTAATTTCATAACTATAGCCATAAATATTAATAACAGCAATTCATTTTTGTGAAAGTAAATGACAGGCAAAGTTTCTCAGTCATTGGCTACAACTGTGACGTTATTCCAATTCAGGGAACTTAAAAGTTTAGCTTAACAAAACGTCAGGGACAGAGTTTCCCGAGACTATACGAGAAGGTACGAAGTAGTCCGAAATTACGTACACTGAGACAAGAAAACGAAGCGTGTCCGTTATGTAACGGGGGTGTAGGCTGGCAAACGGGCCGACTTGGAGTAGGAAAGGAGCCACAGGTATAAAACTCTAGAATTTTCCAAATCTACACTACTGGCCATTATAATTGCTACACCACGAAGATGACGTGCTACAGACGCGAAACTTAAACGTCAAGAAGAAGATGCTGTGATATGCAAATGATTAGCTTTTCAGAGCATCCACACAAGGTTGGCGCCGGTGGCAACACCTACAACGTGCTGACATGAGGAAAGTTTCCAGCTTATTTCTCATACACAAACAACAGTTCTCCGGCGTTGCCTGGTGAAACGTTGCTGTGATGCCTCGCGTAAGAAGGAGAAATGCGGACCATCACTTTGATAAAGGTCAGATTGTAGCCCATCGCGATTGCGTTTTATCGTATCGCGACATTGCTGCTCGCGTTGGTCGACATCCAATGACTGTTACCAGAATATGGAATCGGTCGGTTCAGGAGGGTAATACGGAACGCCGTGCTGGATCCCAACGGCCTCGTATCACCAGCAGTCGAGATGACAGGCATCTTATCCGAATGGCTGTAACGGATCGTGTAGCCTCGTCTCGATCCCTGAGTCAACAGATGGGGATGTTTGCAAAACAACAACCATCGGCACGAACAGTTCGATGACGTTTGCAGCAGCACGGACTATCAGCTCGGAGGCCACGGCTGCGGTTACCCTTGACGCTGCATCACAGACAGTACCGCCTGCGATGGTGTACGCAATGACGAACCTGGGTGCACGAATGACAAAACGTCATTTTTTCGGATGAATCCAGGTTCTGATTACAGCATCATGATGGTCGCATCCGTGTTTGGCGACGTCGCGGTGAACGCACATTGGAAGCGTGTATTCGTCATCGCCATAGTGGCGTATCACCTGGCGTGACGGTATGGGGTGCCATTGGTTACACGTCTCGGTCACCTCTTGTTCGCATTGACGGCACTTTCAACCGTGGACGTTACATTTCAGATGTGTTACGACCCGTTGCTCTACCCTTCATTCGATCCCTGCAAAACCCTACATTTCAGCACGATAATGCACGACCACATGTTGTAGGTCCTGTACGGGCCTTTCTGGATACAGAAAATGTTCGACTGCTGTCCTGGCCAGCACATTCTCCAGATCTCTCACCAACTGAAAACGTCTGGCCAATGGTGGCCGAGCAACTGACTCGTCACAGGAAGCCAGTCACTACTCTCGATGAACTGTGGTATCGTGTTGAAGCTGCATGGGCAGCTGTACCTGTACACGCCATCCAAGCTCTGTTTGTGTCAATGCCCAGGCGTATCAAGGCCGTTATTACGGCCAGAGGTGGTTGTTCTGGGTACTGATTTCTCAGGATCTATGCACCCAAATTGCGTGAAAATGTAATCACATGTCAGTTCTAGTAGAAAATATTTGTCCAATGGATACCCGTTTATCATGTGCATTTCTTCTTGGTGTAGCAGTTTTAATGGCCAGTAGTGTATTAAACACTGTGGTAAAAATTGAGATAATTAACTACAATATTTGCGCTTTTTCTAAACATGAAGTTTAAATTCTAACAGATCTTTCATTTTTTGATAAATTAAATGAATTGTACACTTTCATACACCTGCAAATATGGTTTGTATGCTGTGCAAAATTAATGGAAGAATCTCTCTTACTTATGAAGAAAAATGCACCTATTGCAACAAATACAGCCAATAGGAAGTGAAAAAATGATTAAATTTCACAGATAAAAAAAATTATTATGTTCTGTTTTTAAACTTCCACTGCTATCACTGTGAATCCTGAATCCTTCCTGGTCATGCTGACAAGTATTATAAATTTATTTCTAAAATTATATACAGTGGAAATAAAAATATCCTGCAGTGCCCTTCCTGCTCCATGTCGGCCCATGTGACATCCTGCCCCCTTAATGAGGTCGTAACTCCGAGAAAAACATTGGCAGGCAATAATGAGGGAGCTGAAGTATGTGTCGTTCCAGGAGGCGACAGTTGGTGTGGAGGCGCGCAGGGAGTCGCTGGCTGCTGCTGGACGTTTACTGGAGCCGCGGAGACCCTCAGTGGCTGCCGCTGCACTGGGAGGCAGGCAGGTGTCAGGTAGAGATGGGCAAACTCGTTCATCCTTGGGAACTAGTTCACTGCTGATCGTTCTTTTTTGGGAACCGTTCATTTTTACTCGTTCACCGTTCATTTGCGCTTGGTATATGGTTCTTATGAAAAACTGAAAACTAATAGTGTAGGTGACTGAAGGATGGAGGGCACCAAGAGGGGCACTTGCTTCCCCCCTGGAGTATAGAGTTTTTATTCATTACGGAATTCTTACACACTTTTAGAAGTTATTTCTGTGATTCTGCAGAACCTCTCGTTTAGCCAGCTGTAGCCTTGTGTGGCTGATCGCAGGGAAATATTAGAGGGTGGCGCAAGGAAAACCGGCCCCGAGTACAGACTGCTCGCCAATTACGGACGATGTGTTGCCCATTACGAGCAGATATAACAAAGAGACAAACATGTAATAATTAGGCAGTGAAGAAATAACAAGCTAATGCAAGCAACAATTGCGAAACAATCGATGACGGTGTGTAGAGAGCTGGAGAAGAGAACATGAAAATCTCACGCGACGCGCATGGGCTATACCTCATGTAGTCTTGTAAACCTGTTGGTGGCTGTTTCCCAAGTTAATAGACCACAAGAGTCTTGTATAAAATTCTTCGTTTCGACTTCAACTACATAGCTATGCTACGTTGTATTCATTAAGCGTTTACACCCTTTATGTACTTCACGTTGTCTCTGAGTTCATACGCGAAGTAGAGAATTTATGGAAGCATAAAATAAAATGTGGTTTTCTCATACTTGCGTCACACGCTTAGAAAAAAATTAGGTTTTTATGTTGCTTTAATAAAGTTAATGCAGCAGTAATAAAGCGCAGTAATAAAGTTTTTGGTTTGAAAGCCCATTCTTAACAAATGTTTTTGAGATAATAAGTAAATACGATTTTATGGCAACCTATGTCTTTTCAAATAGAGAGGCACCGCTTTTCCTACTGAGCCAAAATGACGCATAACCCGCTTTTTTTTTCTAAAGAAACCAAACTAGTAGGTAATGCAAATTGCAAACAACCACACTTAAAAATAATTGGAGCCTTCCTAAATGTGATGTTTTGTATATGAAAGATACACGAAAATCGTTTTATATGAATTTTCTTACACTAAAAATTAAGCAAATTATTGAAAGTTAGCTGCTAAATAAAGGCGATGAAATCCAAAAAATATATGAATAACAAAAAAAAAAACTTGCCTTGTTGTAAGTATGTCTTCTGCTGTTCATCGATATAATGAAGTGAGCTGATATGCCCTTCTGTTACCTGAAAAGACTTACCTATTACATACAACGTAATTCTTATGTAATTTACGTAACTATAAAATACTTTTTGATTACCGTTCGTGGACGTTGAATAGCCAGAACCAAGTGCAAGAACAGTTTGGAACACGTGTAAAATAGGCGAGCGCAGTGAACGAAAAGAACAACTGGATACTGAACTAACTAGGAGCAATTGGCAGTGGAACTGAGGCAGGTGGCGGCCGAGGGAGACCGAGGCTGGAACGAGAACTGCCGAAGTGACCGCCGCGACCAAAGTGAACTAGTGAACTATGAACCGATCGTTCCTCGTTCCCGAGAACTATAAGTAGACCGCCGCGACCGAAGTGAACTATGAACCTATCGTTCCTTGGAATTAGTTCCTCGGTCCTTTCGTTCATCTTGGTGAACCGTTCCTTTGCGCCCGTTCGTTCGCGAACTACCCGTGTCTAGTGTCAAGCCAGCCGCGAGCAGCAGTTCGAGTGGCTCACAGAGAGCCGGGCGTCGCAGTGGCGTCCCCCACGTGAACACGAGAGTGTCTCTCCCCGAGCAAACTGCAATGTTTCACGTAGGCGTGTTCATGCATCTGATTCGTCAGCTCACATACTCCATCTCATCAATGAAATCATTTTACAACAAGTGCATTTTTCACTTGAAAAAATCTCTTTGTGATTGGCCGAGCACATTGCGCGTCGCCGTGGAGGTACTCGTTTTGGGCAATCGTGAACTTCACAACTGACAGATGCCGAGTTACTTGTGGCTGTGCACTTTTTGCTGCATGGAGAGCTCGCGATCCGATTTGGTAACAACAGTGAGTGTCCAATTATCTGTCCGTCTGTTATTTGTTACATACTGTGTTGGAAAGTCAACGTACCCGAACAGAATGCACTCCTCCATGCGAACCACCTTAGATTCTGGAAAACATAGACTTACGCTTTTCACATATGTCATGTCAAAGGCCACATTGAAGGGAATCAGGTGGTGTATTTTTATTGATTTTCCAATATAAATTGACTAATTATGCTTAGTAAATGGATTATCAAATGGGACATCAAATGAATTTTTTTTTACTTGATTCTGGTAGAGATGGCATGACATGGAAAGAGGGTGGTCTGACAGATGTACAGGTAACCACAGCGAGTTAAGTTGGGACCCTTACTTTAAAGTGTTGTGTGTCAATTACCCCAGAAGAAAATATTAACAGTGACCTCAAGTGATGATTTCATCTGTGAAAAAAAGTGCACTAATGTCCAGACAGATACTGATGCCATCTCTATATAGTCCAAAGAATGTCAACTTACTTCAAATGTTAACAAACAAACAAAATCGTGCACTTTACAAATTGTATCAGCCAGTTGGTACAAACACCTTGGTGTAACTATTCCTAAGTCGAACGATTAAATACGCAGAATGAGAGACGGAGCACGTGGTAGACTGGATCATTGGTAGAACACTGGGGAAATGAAATCAGTGCGTGTATACGAGCTTGCTTACAGAACGGCTGTGTGACCCATTCCAGAGTATTGCTCAAGTGTATGCAGTCCATGTTAAATAGCACTAATGGTCTCAGGCTTCTCTGACTCATAGAAGCGTCATGGGAAAGTTGTAAAACCTGCCAGACGGTGGACGTCAGCCTACAAAGTATCAAGAACGGGCATTAAGCAAGGAGGCAACACTTGTACTACAGCCTCTCACCTATCTCTCCCTGAGGGCCTTTGAAGACGAGATTCGACCAATTACTGCATGCGCAGAGTAACTTTAGGAGACATTCTTTCCGTACATCTGTGCAGAATGCGTTAACAAGTTGGGAAGACACCATATTGTATAGTACAATCGAAGTACCCCTCCCGAGCACTTCACAGTGCTTGCCATATCGTAGATTTACAGGTACATTCCTGGCCATTGCAGTGCTTGTAACACCAGAAAAGACGGGAGCTATCGAAATTTGTAGCAGGTATACAACATGGCAGGCAGAACATGAGACTACATTTGTAGTTGGTTGGGGGTAAACAGCATGCAATATTTACTACTTGGTGCTGCCACCTGTTCCACCAACAACACCCCTCTCATGTCGCTGGGCATCGGGTCGAATTGCACTCGGATGACAAGATACGGGTGCGCCGTGCAGTGCTGCGTCACCTCTGAGCCAGGGTTCTGTGGGTGCAGAGTGGGGGCGTGCCGGTCTCTCAGCAATCAGTGACCAGATGTTTACAGCGAGTGAGAGATTTGGAAGAGGTTCTGCTCAGGGCCACGGCCTCGCGCCTTGAGGTGCATCATGGCACGATGAGCAACGTGCAGTCTCGAGTTTTTTTGTTGAAAGAGAACGCCACAGAGATCCTGAAGACACAACAGACACACAAGTCTTAAGAACTGAGAAATGTAGTGGCCGGGGTCCACGCTACCGGCTCTACACTGCGTACCAAATGACAGTCGACACAACGACGGCAAGTGCCACCTGGGCCCTTTGCTCTTCTTGGAGCCTCCATACCTTGCTTGATACGTCCACAGTTATGCTATGATCAGAACTGGGACTCATCTGAAAAGATGATGCGATGCTACTCCTGTGTCTGATATTGTCATCAACCACACCATTGTCAGCTTCAATCCAAGACGCAATAATGGTGTTAGCAACCACCTCAGTTGTTAATCATTTGTCTGTCTAAGCATATAGTACACACCATGTCATATGTCATTTCTTGGTTACTGCTTTCACAGTCTTACGATTTCAGTGGTGAGCAGTGCTGATGCAGATTGAAAGCTGAAGACAGCTTCTCCGAGCAGTCAGTGTGCAGACCGTAAAGTGACTGAAACACGTTTTGCAGATGATTACCAGCTGTACGGAACGTGCGACAACCTCAACCAGTCGTTCCCCACATTGCCAGCTGTTGGACGCCTGGTACCGACCACCTGGGACTTCAGACCTTTCCGGTACGCAGACGAGGTGAAGTGCGGCTTCGTCACAGAGGAGATTCGTGGCCTGACGGTGGACGCTGCCGTGCAATTCTCCAGGGAGCTCAGCTGCCACATCGCTGCCAACTGCATCGACTCCTACTCTGTACAGGGGTATGTACGCCAATGAAGGCCACAACCACTAATCGTACATCTAATCCTCTGCTCCTCTTCTTAAATTTTCGCATATATTATCTTCTACTTTTCGTTTTGTCCGACGCTAATCTCCATCAGTAACCACACTGAACGACACGGTCAGCTTCTAGGAGACAGCATGCTAGTACCCTCAGAACCTATTCTGATCTCAATAATGGCCTCAACTAGACGACCAAGAGAGTCCATTATATAATGGCCTCAGCTAGACGAGCAGATAGTCCACTACTTTCTTCAGGAGTGGCCTGTACAGCTCAAGTCTTCATTGATGATTAGATCCTGTAGAGCTACCATCCTGCGAGAATTTTGATCGCCACGTTTCACACACTGGCAGAATACTCCCACATCGTTTATATGAGTTAAAGATAAGACGGTTGAATGGGTAAATCCAAGTGTGATACACTACCTCAGTTTTCGTGAAATATGCACGTATGTGTAGAGCCCTGTGAACACGGCTTTTGTGATCTTGTAAGATTGAAGTGTATACAAAACACTCGGCATGAACATGGTAGGGAAACACTCATTGATTCTCTTGAAATTAGCCTGGTTCAGATTTGTGGAAACCTGAATGAGTGGAACCAAGTGGTGGTACAAAAACACCCTCATAACAACACAGAACCATCTCTGACCTGAACTACTACATCTACACAATGCATGCTAAATGCCTCACTGGACCGTCGGAGGATTTGCAAAGAGGCAAAATCCGTACTTGTTGGCGCCCCCAATCAACCGCTGTCCACTTTCCGTGTTGTTTGGCCTACTGAACACGTGCAGGTCTACGTGCCGGTGCGAGCAACAGCCGTTTGCTTCATAACTGACTGCAAATCTCTAATCTATGCAGTTCTCTTGGACAAAGAACCCCTTGAGTGCAAGGCCACAAGTTCAATCTTTCGTAAGGCTCATCCGAAGGCGTTGTGTTAACAATTATGTCAGCAAAAATATTAGCTGCTAATGATTCGCCGCACTCATCAGGAGGGCTACAGAAAATATGTGCCCAGGAGGCGTAGATATCAACTATCTAGGGATGTATGTATTACACTTCATAAAATGTACATTGTTGACATTCAAGAAACGTTCAAGAGAAACCATTAACTTGGACCATGAACACCAAATGAAAAATTCCACGCCATAGTGGTCACAAAGGTTCGCACCATCAAGGTCGAAGGCGTACGCCTTCGGAGTTACAAATCGTGCAGGACGTTCAGGTAGGTATCCACTCTTGAAGAATGCGTATATAGTAACATTGGTGTAACGGGGTGACGGGAACTGAAGGAATGTGAATTTGATGTACCTGAATGCAGAACAGTATGTCTTGGAGTTTATCGTGAAACTATGTATCCTTTAAGGCGCAGATGCAGGTAGTGCGATAATACGTATTATAATCACTGGAGACACAAACATCCAGAGGCTGAATTTGTTCAGCGGTTCCAGGTGGTATGAACAGCAACGTCACACACTTTTCAGGAGTATGATGTTTGTACGCACACTGGGAATCAAGTTATTTGGACCAGCTATTGGCCAAAAGCAGTGTTGGTACCATAGTTGTAGTTCCCTTATGACAATTTTCCAACACTTGTTTGCTGTGGCGAGAAGATTCCCTCCTCCCCTTATAAAATCATACACACACGAGAGAATCGTAGTGGGCAGAAAACCTCCAACCTCTAGCAGCACAATAAATAGCTTTCCAACCGATTTACAATCCAGATTAACAGTCGGCATGCGTTAAGGCATTGACGTTAGTTGATCTTTATACAGCTCTCTTCGTACCTCTGATTTCCAAGGTTTCATGTGGATTTCCTATTCAAATCCTGATTGATCGGAGTTGAAAACAAATTCCTTATTGAACAATGCGGGAAGTTTGTTTACCTGATTTGGAAAGTTTTGAGGCGATTAAACGGTTTGTTCTGCATCGAAATTGACGCTTTGTTTGAAATTTCGCTGTCTTATGTCTTCCAGTACTGTATCACTGTTTGAAGCTATACATTCACTGCTTCCCTTGGAATCACTGTAATCTATGTCGCACGCAATTTGATGTGCATAACATAGTAGGTCAGCATCATGCACATCCGTAAATTATACCTAGCATACCTGAAAAGTTCAAACACCAGTTTTTGTCCTGTGTTGATTATCCTTAGTTTTCCTGATACCCTACACGTCCACATTTCTGTGGACCAATTCGAAATTTTAATAATTATTCTTTTACTATTCTGCAGATTCTCTTCCAGATATCTAATTATGTTTAGTGTTCGGTCCTTGGACAGCGATTGTCCTTTACTATGTTTCTCTAGAGACGAGATTTGTGGCTCTCTGTCCGACAAAACTGATAAACTACATCGCTCGACGCCTGTTTCAATTGCGCTTTCACTTGTTACGTACATATTGTCATCATGGTACTCCTCATGTACGTTCTCCGCACAGTAGAGCTTAAAAGACACAACATATTCCACTGGCTCATCTTTCAGAAACGTTAATATAACTTAGACAACCGTTGTTCTGGATTTAATGCACTATTTGCTTTGTTTGGTGTTGCTATTGTTTTGCTTTGTATCAACACCACCAGCACTGTAGCACTACTGTGAGTTACTCGTTAAGTAAGTAGTTGAACTCCGTGCTTACCATTGGATACCTCCAGCTCCGCCCCATGTTGCCATTAGGAGCCACTCTTGTGGTTGCTTCGCAGACGATATGTAGGGCGTCGAGTGCTGTATACATCACTGGCCTTTTGCGACTTCACAGTAAATGGGTTCCTTGTGATGACATCGCTAACAGATTTCGGCGTATCTTGGTTCCCTGATAGCAGCAATTCGTGTAATGATGAAACCGATTCTCGCTGACTCATTCTGCCTGTTGGAGAAAGATGTTTACAAGGAGGCCAACGTTCTCGTCCATTACCATAGTCCAAGACAAGACCATCACCACAAGGTTGTCGCTATGGATGAGCATCAGGTCGGAGGAGCCTCTCCCGATGCTGCACAGTACTCAAATTGTTATCGAAATTGATGTGAGGCAGCAGACATACCAGCCCAAAATATGTGTCACCCATCCCCCTGATAAACTGCTGTGATTGCATGGCTGACACCTGCATTGTTACCAAGTCCTCACAGTGAGCAGTGCCACATACCTGTACATGATACCAGTCCAATGTATGGCTGAACACGTCAATCTGCGTGGGTAAGACCTACACTTGAACCTTGTGAGCACCACACTTCTCTACGGCGATCGACAGCCACCACACAATACCTGTACTTGCCAGTGAACAGAACCCGATTCGCGAGACTGAGATTCGGTTCCAACAGCTCCCTAACCCAATATTTTCGCATGCCGAGGTCTTGCAGGTTATTATTCATAATGGACACCTTTGGGATAAATCTATTGTATGGAGTTGCGTATGTACTGTCTGGGTCGACGTAGCCCTCCAAGTTGACAACGTATGTAGTGAGTACTGCTGCAAATACACCATCCAAACCCAAGTTAAACACAGGACAGCGTTCCCTCTTTACGACGAAAGGCTTCATGGCGTTAGTGTGCTACTAGATGGGATCAAAATTTCCCATAGCTGCTTTTCTAAATATCTAGGTGGCTCCCCCCTATCTGTCACTATCATTTATGGAGCAGCGCATCAATCTGTCAAACAATGTTGGGTCAATAGCAAAGCTGCTGCACCAAATTTATATATATATATATATATATATATATATATATATATATATGTGTGTGTGTGTGTGTGTGTGTGTGTGTGTGTGTGTGTGTGTGACAGCATCTGTCACATCTACATCTACATCTACATTTATACTCCGCAACCCACCCAACGGTGTGTGGGGGAGGGCACTTTACGTGCCACTGTCATTACCTCCCTTTCCTGTTCCAGTCGCGTATGGTTCGTGGGAAGAACGACTGTCTGAAAGCCTCCGTGCGCGCTCTAATCTCTCTAATTTTACATTCGTGATCTCCTCGGGAGGTATAAGTAGGGGGAAGCAATATATTCGATACCTCATCCAGAAACGCACCCTCTCGAAACCAGGCGAGCAAGCTACACCGCGATGCAGAGCGCCTCTCTTGCATAGTCTGCCACTAGAGTTTATTAAACATCTCCGTAACGCTATCACGGTTACCAAATAACCCTGTGACGAAACGCGCCGCTCTTCTTTGGATCTTCTCTATCTCCTCCGTCAGACTGATCTGGTACGGATCCCACACTGATGAGCAATACTCAAGTATAGGTCGAACGAGTGTTTTGTAAGCCACCTCCTTTGTTGATGGACTACATTTTCTAAGGACTCTCCCAATGAATCTCAACCTGGTACCCGCCTTACCAACAATTAATTTTATATGATCATTCCACTTCAAATCGTTCCGCACGCATACTCCCAGATATTTTACAGAAGTAACTGCTACCAGAGTTTGTTCCGCTATCATATAATCATACAATAAAGGATCCTTCTTTCTATGTATTCGCAATACATTACATTTGTCTATGTTAAGGGTCAGTTGTCACTCCCTGCACCAAGTGCCTATCCGCTGCAGATCTTCCTGCATTTCGCTACAATTTTCTAATGCTGCAACTTCTCTGTATACTACAGCATCATCCGCGAAAAGCCGCATGGAACTTCCGACACTATCTACTAGGTCATTTATGTATATTGTGAAAAGCAATGGTCCCATAACACTCCCCTGTGGCACGCCAGAGGTTACTTTAACGTCTGTAGACGTCTCTCCATTGATAACAACATGCTGTGTTCTGTTTGCTAAAAACCCTTCAATCCAGCCACACAGCTGGTCTGATATTCCGTAGGCTCTTACTTTGTTTATCAGGCGACAGTGCGGAACTGTATCGAACGCCTTCCGGAAGTCAAGAAAAATAGCATCTACCTGGGAGCCTGTATCTAAAATTTTCTGGGTCTCATGAACAAATAAAGCGAGTTGGGTCTCACACGATCGCTGTTTCCGGAATCCATGTTGGTTCCTACATAGTAGATTCTGGGTTTCCAAAAACGACATGATACTCGAGCAAAAAACATGTTCTAAAATTCTACAACAGATCGACGTCAGAGATATAGGTCTATAGTTTTGCGCATCTGCTCGACGACCCTTCTTGAAGACTGGGACTATCTGTGCTCTTTTCCAATCATTTGGACCCTCCGTTCCTCTAGAGACTTGCGGTATACGGCTGTTAGAAGGGGGGCAAGTTCTTTCGCGTACTCTGTGTAGAATCGAATTGGTATCCCGTCAGATCCAGTGGACTTTCCTCTATTGAGTGATTCCAGTTGCTTTTCTATTCCTTGGACACTTATTTCGATGTCAGCCATTTTTTCGTTTGTGCGAGGATTTAGAGAAGGAACTGCAGTGCGGTCTTCCTCTGTGAAACAGCCTTGGAAAAAGGTGTTTAGTATTTCAGCTTTACGCGTGTCATCCTCTGTTTCAATGCCATCATCATCCCGTAGTGTCTGGATATGCTGTTTCGAGCCACTTACTGATTTAACGTAAGACCAGAACTTCCTAGGATTTTCTGTCAAGTCGGTACATAGAATTTTACTTTCGAATTCACTGAACGCTTCACGCATAGCCCTCCTTACGCTAACTTTGACATCGTTTAGCTTCTGTTTGTCTGAGAGGTTTTGGCTGCGTTTAAACTTGGAGTGGAGCTCTCGTTGCTTTCGCAGTAGTTTCCTAACTTTGTTGTTGTACCACGGTGGGTTTTTCCCGTCCCTCACAGTTTTACTCGGCACGTACCTGTCTAAAACGCATTTTACGATTGCCTTGAACTTTTTCCATAAACACTCAACATTGTCAGTGTCAGAACAGAAATTTTCGTTTTGATCTGTTAGGTAGTCTGAAATCTGCCTTCTATTACTCTTGCTAAACAGATAAACCTTCCTCCCTTTTTCTATATTCCTATTAACTTCCATATTCAGGGATGCTGCAACGGCCTTATGATCACTGATTCCCTGTTCTGCACATACAGAGTCGAAAAGTTCGGGTCTGTTTGTTATCAGTAGGTCCAAGATGTTAACTCCACGAGTCGGTTCTCTATTTAATTGCTCGAGGTAGTTTTCAGATAGTGCACTCAGTATAATGTCACTCGATGCTCTGTCCCTACCACCCGTCCTAAACATCTGAGTGTCCCAGTCTATATCTGGTAAATTGAAATCTCCACCTAAGACTATAACATGCTGAGAAAATTTATGTGAAATGTATTCAAATTTTCTCTCAGTTGTTCTGCCACTAATGCTGCTGAGTCAGGAGGTCGGTAAAAGGAGCCAATTATTAACCTAGCTCGGTTGTTGAGTGTAACCTCCACCCATAATAATTCACAGGAACTATCCACTTCTACTTCACTACAGGATAAACTACTACTAACAGCAACGAACACTCCACCACCGGATGCATGCAATCTATCCTTTCTAAACACCGCCTGTACCTTTGTAAAAATTTCGGCAGAATTTATCTCTGGCTTCAGCCAGCTTTCTGTACCTATAACGATTTCAGATTCGGTGCTTTCTATCAGCGCTTGAAGTTCCGGTACTTTATCAACGCAGCTTCGACAGTTGACAATTACAATACCGATTGCTGCTTGGTCCCCGCATGTCCTGACTTTGCCCCGCACCCTTTGAGGCTGTTGCCCTTTCTGTACTTGCTCAAGGCCATCTAACCTAAAAAAACCGCCCAGCCCACGCCACACAACCCCTGCTACCCGTGTAGCCGCTTGTTGCGTGTAGTGGACTCCTGACCTATCCAGCGGAACCCGAAACCCCAGCACCCTATGGCGCAAGTCGAGGAATCTGCAGCCGACATGGTCACAGAACTGTCTCAGCCTCTGATTCAGACCCTCCACTCGGCTCTGTACCAAAGGTCCGCAGTCAGTCCTGTCGACGATGCTGCAGATGGTGAGCTCTGCTTTCATCCCGCTAGCGAGACTGGCAGTCTTCACCAAATCAGATAGCCGCCGGAAGCCAGAGAGGATTTCCTCCGATCCATAGCGACACACATCATTGGTGCCGACATGAGCGACCACCTGCAGATGGGTGCACCCATCAGATGTTAAGCGAATCTATCTTGTCACTGCAGTGGATGTATTCAAATACAGAGATGTGTGAACAGGCAGAATATGAAGCTGCAGTCGGCAACAGCTATATAAAACAAGTGTCTAGCGCAGTTGTTAGATCAGTTACTGATGCTACAGTGGCAGCTTATCAAGATTCTGAACGTTTGAGTTTGAACGTGGTGTCACAGTTGGCACACGAGCGATGGGACACAGCATCTCTGAGTTAGGGATGTAGTTGGGATTTTCCCATATGACCATTTCATGAGTGTACCATGAATATCAGTAATCTGGCAAAACATGAAATCTCGAGCATTGCTGTAGCCGGAAAATGATCCTGAAAGAATGGGACCAACGACGACTGAAGAGAATTGTTCAATGTGCAACCCTTCCTCAGCTGCTGCAGATTACATTGCTGGGCCAACAAGTGTCAGTGTGCAAACCATTCAACAAAATATCATCGAGATGGGCTTTCGTAGTCAAAGGCTCGCTCATATACCCTTGACGACTGCACGACACAAAGCTTTACGCCTCGCCTGGGCCCGTCTACACCGACGTTGGACTGTTGATGAGTAGAAAGAGGTTGCCTAGTCCGACGATTCTCATTTCAAATTGTATCGAGCAGATGGATGTGTATGGGTATGGAGACAACCTCAAAAAATGCTTGGACCCTCCATGTCAGCAGGGGACTGTTCAAGTTGGTGGAGGCTTTGTAATGGTGTGGGGCACATGCAGTTGGAGTGATAACAACACCCCAAACGTCCGGAATTGCTACAAAGTGGCTCCAGGAACACTCTTCCGAGTGTTGTTGCAATGTGCTGTTCAGAAGAGATACCCAACCTCTTATACTCTTACGGATCTGTGAAAAGCCCTGTAGGACTCTTGGTGTCAGATCGCACCAGCACAACTTCAGACATTAGTTGAGTTGTGCCACATTGTGTTGTGGCACTTCTGTGTGCTCGCGGGTTCCCTACACAACATTAGCCAGGTGTACCAGTTTCTTTGCCTCCTAAGTGTATTTGCTCCTCTGATTCCATGGTTAAATCTTCTTTTGCTTTTACTTAAACCGTTTCTTGGATAGTGTCGCTAAACACCACAGTTTACGGTGAATGCTTCAGCAGCAATACGGAAATAAGTAACGACAAATCGCTACATCTTCCATATGCCTCAATATCAGCGTATATAATTTATAACTGCCATCAGAACTATTGAAAATATGTTTATAAGTGTAATAAAGTGATCCCCTGATGCCTGATTTTATACACGGACATGTTTTCTGTCTACAGCTCCAATAATATGAGGAAAGTTTGAAGGCTCTGTCGTCGGTTGGGGACGGCATTCCCCTTTGATGTTGATCAATATCACTTTGCAAACTTGTTGCACTGTTTCACGGACTACAGCTATTCCCAACTGACATCCATAGTGAAAACCAGGAAGAGAGCATCCGGAAGCCAGATAGTTAAAACATAAAATACATATCTTTTGAGGCCTGTCACTGCAAAAGAAATGGAAAATCTGAAGTACGGATTTGTGAAAGAGTATCGGAAAGTTTGCTGTTTGGAAAGCTGATCAGCTGATACACTAAAATCCACATATACCTACTTCAATCAGCTTCTGTTAGTTGTAGGCGTTGTTGCAAGAAGTAAGACTTATGAGAGCTTGAATTCAACTGAAATAGCGTAGGAAGACACAAGAGCTACTGAAGAACCAAATGAGACTTGGATATTAAAGCCCTTAAGGCTGAAGAAGACAAAGGAACTGTGAACAGTGAAATATAGCTTGTAGGGGTATGGAAAGAAATTCTGGCAAAAAATGATGATGATCCAGTCTGTTACTTTATGTTGTCTTTGCTGAACCATTCAAAAAAAGTACCTGACAGTAACGCAGTAACCAAAATTAATATTATGAAAGTCATCACGGATGCTTCTTGTCAGCTCAATCCGCCACTCTGGATCCATCCTGGAACACCAATTTCATTAGTACCGTCCAGCCATCCACTAGCTGTACAAATACATATGAAAATGTGCCAAACGTGGCGTCTCCAGAGACTTTATCTCACACATCAGATCATTCCCAAGAAGTGACCGTTATGAACTGTTTAACATTCGTAATAATATAAGCAATTAGTCATTATCATTTCCTTTGGGCCCACTGCAACGCGGGGTCAGCCTAGTTAGTATGGATCTGGCGGAGTCAGAGGGCGTCCAGATGCCCTTCCTATCGCCACCCAGTATCCCCCTGGGTCAGAATTAATGTACTGGAGTTGTCTGCATCTAGTGTAAGCCATGACATCGTGCCGACGTTCCTCAAATATCTGCGAGTAGTGGGACGTGGGAACCAGCCCAGTATTCACCTAGTGGGATGCAGAAAGCCGCCTAAAAACCACGACCAGGCTGGCTGGGACAGCGGCCCTCGTCGGTAATCCGCCAGACAGATTCGATCTGGGCCTGGTGCGTTTACCCGAGTCGAGGAAGCAGCACATTAGCGCCCTCGGCTAACTTGGTAGGTGCATATGTAAGCAACAACTATTAAGCTAAAATGAAATTTGTGTATTACTGATCCATGAATATAGTTATATGAAAGCTGATGATATTAAAGTATTTAAATAGGATACGAACAAGCTTACGTGATTGTTACGAGTAGCTTCCTTCAGGGTTATATATGATCGCATTTTCGCTGTCATTCCAGGTGTATCAGTTTCTTTGCCTCTTCAGTGTATATGATCTGCTGAGCCCACGGTTAAATCTTCTTTTGCTTTTACATAAATCATTTCCTGGATAAAATTAATTTGTCGAAGCAAGATGCTGACATTATAGTGCAGTTAAAAAATTTATTCTCATATACCCTTAACTCCTTGTACGGTCTCCATTGGTATTTCTCTTATCCGAGAAAGGGTGCACCGAGTGTATGTGTTTTCTGCCTCTGCGGTGCCTTTCTTTCTTCAAATGGCGTACAAAGAGCCAAGTAGCCACAGCACCTTCTGCAGACGCTTACAATTATTGTTTCCAGCAGGCTGAATATACAAACTGCGCCCATCTGCATATTCTGTGCGCAGAACAATCCACTGACCTGGTCCACACACCGCGGCATTCGGCGGGCCATTGCGTTTGGCCCCTTAAAGGTGGTCTGCAGGACTTCCGTGAAGTGACACCAAGTGACGCGCCCTGGTTGGCAAATTTAAAATTAACCTGCAGGTACACTTTGTACGTGCGTCTGTGTGTCCTGTAAATCCATACGATATTAATGGCCCTCCTGTGCAAGATCGTATCCTTGTTCTAACAATTGTGGACGAATATGTGTGCAGGATTTCTTGAGTTTCAATGGAATGGGTCGGCAGAGTCGTATGGCACCAGAAATTTATGTCGGAAGGAGGCATTCTGATACCTTGATTCAACTCTGAAGACCTAGGCACGTCTATCAAAGGAAAACATAAAAACCGAGGAAGGCGTTGGTTGACTTTAGCTTTCACAGTGATGCCCTAGGAAATATTGTCCAGTTCCAGGATTTCATTTGTTACACTGTGTGACTCCGTTTCATTTTGTAAGGTCGAACGACGCGGAATGGAACCTGACAACGCTGGCAGCTTACTCTCGGTCTGCTCCTATCATCTGGGAGTCACTGGACGCCGTTCAGCGCATCACAGGAGCGATGCGTGCCAGGGATATGTGTTATCTCCAACACACAGTCAACTTGCCTTATCAGTATTTCAAACTACCTGGTGAGTCTCTTATTTGTATGTTTGTTATTGTTGACTAACACTTTAATATTCTCGTTAAGGTATGCTACCAAGAAAACTTTCGTTTAAGGCAGTGAACACGTAGATGAGGGGGCAGTGCAGGAGTTGACAACTGCGTCCTGATCAGCAACAAACTCAGAATCAAATAGTAAGCACGTGGGAGGAAAAAAGAAACATCTGCTGAGAAGCAGATAGCGCCCAAGTTGGGGCGGATTTCGACTGATGTCAGGTAAACACACCACACTAAAAGTCAGTCCCCTCCCCCCCCCCCCCCTCCCCGAGAGAGTCGGTGCTGAGGCTTGTCTAAACTACAGGGTGTCCACAAAGTTCCTTTACAGCTTCAAAATTTTATTACAGCGGCAGTTGAAATACACTCCTGGAAATGGAAAAAAGAACACATTGACACCGGTGTGTCAGACCCACCATACTTGCTCCGGACACTGCGAGAGGGCTGTACAAGCAATGATCACACGCACGGCACAGCGGACACACCAGGAACCGCGGTGTTGGCCGTCGAATGGCGCTAGCTGCGCAGCATTTGTGCACCGCCGCCGTCAGTGTCAGCCAGTTTGCCGTGGCATACGGAGCTCCATCGCAGTCTTTAACACTGGTAGCATGCCGCGACAGCGTGGACGTGAACCGTATGGGCAGTTGACGGACTTTGAGCGAGAGCGTATAGTGGGCATGCGGGAGGCCGGGTGGACGTACCGCCGAATTGCTCAACACGTGGGGCGTGAGGTCTCCACAGTACATCGATGTTGTCGCCAGTGGTCGGCGAAAGGTGCACGTGCCCGTCGACCTGGGACCGGACCGCAGCGACGCACGGATGCACGCCAAGACCGTAG
This sequence comes from Schistocerca piceifrons, assembly GCF_021461385.2. NCBI lineage: Eukaryota > Metazoa > Arthropoda > Insecta > Orthoptera > Acrididae > Schistocerca > Schistocerca piceifrons. Next base: position 170,696,693 of record NC_060148.1, on the reverse strand, counting down.
GATCCTACGCAGTGCCGTAGGGGACCGCACCGCCACTTCCCAGCAAATTAGGGACACTGTTGCTCCTGGAGTATCGGCGAGGTCCATTCGCAACCGTCTCCATGAACCTGGGCTACGGTCCCGCACACCGTTAGGCCGTCTTCCGCTCACGCCCCAACATCGTGCAGCTCGCCTCCAGTGGTGTCGCGACAGGCGTGAATGGAGGGACGAATGGAGACGTGTTGTCTTCAGCGATGAGAGTCGCTTCTGCCTTGGTGCCAATGATGGTCGTATGCGTGTTTGGCGCCGTGCAGGTGAGCGCCACAATCAGGACTGCATACGACCGAGGCACACAGGGCCAACACCCGGCATCATGGTGTGGGGAGCGATCTCCTACACTGGCCGTACACCACTGGTGATCGTCGAGGGGACACTGAATAGTGCACGGTACATCCAAACCGTCATCGAACCCATCGTTCTACCATTCCTAGACCGGCAAGGGAACTTGCTGTTCCAACAGGACAATGCACGTCCGCATGTATCCCGTGCCACCCAACGTGCTCTAGAAGGTGTAAGTCAACTACCCTGGCCAGCAAGATCTCCGGATCTGTCCCCCATTGAGCATGTTTGGGACTGGATGAAGCGTCGTCTCACGCGGTCTGCACGTCCAGCACGAACGCTGGTCCAACTGAGGCGCCAGGTGGAAATGGCATGGCAAGCCGTTCCACAGGACTACATCCAGCATCTCTACGATCGTCTCCATGGGAGAATAGCAGCCTGCATTGCTGCGAAAGGTGGATATACACTGTACTAATGCCGACATTGTGCATGCTCTGTTGCCTGTGTCTATGTGCCTGTGGTTCTGTCAGTGTGATCATGTGATGTATCTGACCCCAGGAATGTGTCAATAAAGTTTCCCCTTCCTGGGACAATGAATTCTCGGTGTTCTTATTTCAATTTCCAGGAGTGTATTTTAACAACATGTCTTTTATTGTAATAAGTGTTTATAAAAGTTTTTTTGGCAGTGTTTAATAGACCTCTTCATGGGCGCCTTTAGTTGGACGAAGCACATGAAGAAGGTACTCGATTTTTTGCCATGTTCGCTGTAGCTTAGAATCATCAACAGTGACACACATGCGGTGACAATGGTATTACAAATCCTTTGCTTCAAATCAGCAGTGTCCCATATCTGTGTTTGAAATACGATATCTTTTACATACACCCTAAAAAAAAGTCCAAGCTAGTGATATCCGGCGAACGCAGTTGCCAAGGAATTGGCCCATCCCTCACAAACGATCTGCCTGGAAATGTTTCATTGAGGAACCGACGAACATCCAGCCGCCAATATGGTGGTGCACGATCTTTCTGGAAAATGATAGTTGCTTGTAAATCAATCATTTGTGGTGCTACATATTCCGTCAGAAGGTCAAGGTAAACATCTGCAGTAATTCTTGACTGGTTCAAGAAAAATGGACTTATTATTCTGTTTGTAAATGATTCCACAGCACACAGTCACTTTTGGACTGTCCTGGTGAAGCTCCCTAGTCACGTGTAGGTGTTCATTTCCCCAGATTCTCAACTTGTGTCTGTGTAATGTCACTGAAAGAAACTCGATTGAGGAATGCTCCATTCTCCGAAAGGCGTTCCAGCATGTTGAGTGCAAATTCTGTCCGTTTTGGCTTTTCATTTGACTCAAGTGTCTGTAACAGTTGGACTTTGTAAGCATACTACCGTAAGTTCTTATGGAGGACCTTATTCACAGTTGAACATGGTAGTTGCAACTGTCTGACAGCTGTGTGGATAGACTTCATAGATGAACGAGTGAAGACGTTTAAAACGTCATCGATGTTTTCCTCGGATGTTCTTGGTCGCCCGCTTCTCCCTTTATCCAACATTATCCCTGCCTCCATAATTTTTTTGCCCCATGGATGGATTGAAGGTTTAAAAAATCTTTAGTAAACAGTGATTACAATAAAAGAAATTTTGTTAAAATATTTCAACAACAGCTGTTGTAATAAAATTTTGAAGTGGTAAACTGACTTTATGGACACCATGTATTTACCGTCCATGTCCCACTTCCATACATGGCTATACTCCATACAAATATCTTCAGAAACGACTTCCGAGCACTTAAATCTGTACTCGATGCTAAAAAATTTCCTTTCTTCAGAAACACTTTCCTTGCCATTGCCAGTCTACATTTTCTATCATCTCTACTTCGACCATCATCAAGTATTTGGCTCACAAAATATCAAAACTCATTTTCTACTTTAAGTGTCTCATTCCCTAATACAACTTCCTCAGCAGCACCCTTTTCCCTGCCTCGTGATGACTGGGTGTTGTGTGATGCCCTTAGGTTAGTTACGTTTAAGTAGTTCTAAGTTCTAGGGGACTGATGACCATAGATGTTAAGTCCCATAGTGCTCAGAGCCAATCAGCAGCACCCAATTAAATTCAACTACATTCCATTATCCTCATTTTGCTTTTGTTCATGTTCATACCAAGACACTGCTCTTCCAGGCCCTTTATGTTCTCTGACAGAATTACAATGTCACTGACAAACCTCAAAGTTTGTATTTCTTCTCCATGGATTTTAATTCCTACTCCAAATTTTTCTTTTGTTCCTTTACTGCTTGCTCAATATACAGATTGAATAAAATTGGGAATAGGTTACCACCCTTTCTCACCTCTTTCCCAACCACTGCTTCCCTTTCATGCCCATACTATAGCAGGTCATCAAAATTTAATTTATTGTTGAATGTACGACACATAGCTGCACGCCTCGCCTGGGCCGTCAAAACCAATATTTGACTGTTGTTGGCTGGAAACATGTTGCTCGGTCGGACGAGTCTAGTTTCGAATTGTATCGAGCGGATGGACGTCTATGTGTATGGAGGCAACCTCATGAATCCATGGACCCTGCATGTCAGCAGTGGACTGTCCAAGCTGATGGAGGCTCTGTAATAGTGTGGGGCATGTGCAGTCTGAGTGATACGGGATCCCTGAAACGTCTAGACACGACTCTGACCGGTGACACAGACGCATGTATCCTGTCTGATCGCCTGCAACAATTCATGTCCATTGTGCATTTCGCGGACTTGGGCAATTCCAGCAGGACAATGCGACACCCCACACGTCCAGAATTGTTACAGAGTGGATACAGGGACATTCTTTTGAGTTTAAACACTTCCGCTGACCACCAAACTCCCCAGACATCAACATTATTGAGCATATCTTGTATGCTTTGCAACGTGCTGCTCAGAAGAGGTCTTCACCCGCTCGTACTATTACGGATTTATGGACAGCCGTGCAGGATTCATGGTGTCAGTTCCCTCCAGCACTACTTGAGACATTAGTCGAGTCCGTGCCACGTCGTGTTGAGGCGTTTTTGCGTGCTTGGGGGGCCCCTTTTCGATATTAGCGAAGTATACCAGTTTCTTTGGCTCTTCCGTACATTATATAACAGAATAATTTAGACATATAATGGGGGTGACACAGAAAGACATATGGCTACGCTCGATAGAGCCTGAATCTGAAAGTGGCTCTCCAAACAGTAGAAGACGCTCATCTCCAGACCATCAGGAACAGTCCAGTGAAAGTAAGACCGAACTGTTTGCACCCAAAGTCTATTACAAGACATTGATGAGAACGTACAAGACAACATTTGTGGACTATTACGTTCGTGACTTCATTACCTACAGCAAACTAGAGAGGCGTTATAGATGCATCAAAAGTAAATCAAATGGCAGCTTATATCTAAATTAGGTGTCTTGCAAAAGGCGAGCAGCGGATCGTTTCAAAGGAAACAGACTGTAGCAACTACGAACTATAAAGAGCTTGCAATATCGCAGTTTGATAGAGCGAGGTTGTATGGATCTACAGTTCACTGTTGGTATCTGCAAATGTGCTCACTTGAAGCGTATAAAATGGTTAGCTTGGACAATTTCAATGACTTTTGGAAGGTGGCCAAGGTCCTGATGTTTCGTAAGTCAGGGAAAGACCACTCGCTCCCACAAAATTACCGACCCATGTCTGCTGTGCTCGCTCAGAAAGATTGTTGAGAATGTAATACTTAAACGCATCACTAGGTACTGCAACGCCAATGACACCCTAAGACGGGAGCAATTCGGCTTTATGAATCACCACTCAAGAACACAACAACTCCCCCACGTAGTGGAACGTATAACACACATCTACAACCCGAACAGAGGCACAGGGGCCGTGTTCCGGACATCGAAAAAGCTGTCGACCGTCTCTGGCACAACGGCTTTATACGCAAACTAAGCGATGCTGGTTTCCCAGACGGACACAGCGTCTCATACACTCATATCTCACGAACGCAGCTCCCGTCTGGGGATATGCAGCTCCTACACGACTGCGCCGCCTGCAGATCGTACAGAACAAAGTGCTACGAATCATTAGCAACGCTCCACGCTCTACACACACCGTGGATCTTCACGATGAATACTGCCTTGAACCCTTCAAGGGAATATTCAAACGATAGCCACACGACTATACAGGAGCTCGGGGTACTCGAACAGCCCTTTCACCCTTACACTGGGAAACTATTATCACAACCATAGGTGGAAGCATAAGCGGCCAAAGACGCTATTCGCTAGGGCATAACCACCTACGACAAGCATACATCCTCAAGCAATAACATAAGCAAGCCCCTGCATATCATTAATGTTGACTATATATGCCAGCTGCTACTAAATCCGACCAACGGGCTACAGCATGGAAACCGACAAACTTGCACATTGACGCACAAACAAACCGCCAACACTTCCCTACAGTGTGAATCTGATGTATGACCTATCGGACACAAAACGATGATGAACATCTCCGTTAGAGGCATGCTGACGCTGACCGAGAAGTGGAAACTGCCACCCGCCGGCAGCCGCAGAGTAACACCGCCGCACGACGACAAAGGTATGCGCCTGCATGATACCCACTACTAACAGAGCCCACCCTTGCACGACCTGTCGTAGGAAGCAAGAAAACCGCTACCGCTCTTACAACCCGACACAACTATCGCAGAGGTTTTTTTCCCTGGCTCTTGCCTTGGCACTTTTTTACCTCTGCCCTACAAACCGATGCCCTTCGTTCAACTTGCAACCCAACCTACCTCCAAATGAGGGCATACTAGTAGTTAACCTCAACCAGACGTACGCAAACATCGCACTACCCACATCCTGCGAGACTTCACTTTAGCGAGACTAACCCTTATCCAGAGTACATGTTTTGTGCTGGCCATCAAGCGGGCGAGGGGGGGAGGGGGGTGAGGGGCTCCCCCTCTTATTAAAAAAATTTCAAAGTTTCGATTTCTTTCATCACCGATCTTAAGTGTGAATACGGCATTTCATCTAGGTATATTACTTTATTTGTCACACGTAGGGAGACAGAAGATGGTAATAGTATACGTCAGAGGCACAACAGTTTGTGGAGGAAGTCGCTATGACACAGTAGGGTGTAGAGAAAGGAAATGTTTGGGACAGTGATCAGACTCAGTTCCAGTATGAAATGTCTTCATCATCAACACTGTCTCACAGAGGAGAGAAAACTACAGCTAGTGTGTTGCAATCTGTACACAGTTCTATCCACAGCTACCCAATTGATGTGGCGTTATCAATAACAGGCAGTCTATCAAACAAGTTCTACATCTGTCGTCAAGATGCCAAAGGCACTTTCAGCGCAAATATTTCAAAGATACTTGAAAAAAAAAAATGCCCACGAAACACGCATGTGGAGGCAAGAAAAAGTGGAAAAATGACTAAAGAACACATGTAACGTTTCCTAATGCCAGATACTTGAAAAAAACTGCCCATGAAACACGCATATGGAGGCAAGAAAAAGTGGATAAAAGACTAAAGAACACGTAACAAGTGAAAAGAGTCCAGTGCTGTGCGATTCCTGGTCAGCTCATACAAGTCGTACATTTCTAGATGCAAGTTTTCCAAACAAATATGTTATGCTGAAGATATTGCCACCGAAAACAAATAAATATTGTCAACCCCCTTCAATGTTTACTTCTTTCGGCAGTATAAGTCCTGTAGCAGAAGGACTGCTGATTTTTTAAGACTACAAGTAGCCAAACCGCAAGTGAAGATACATGATGGTTATTTCACCATCTTGACTTCGCCATGTGGTTTACAATTAATTTTCTGCAAAAAATTATGCGCCTGTGTTGCAAAATTCTTGGCGAAAGGCAGGCTATGACATTTACATACTCATGTGATCATCTGAAAATGTAAGTAGTCTGGTTTTTGATACTAGATTGCTTGAAAGCGAAAGTGATTTTGAATGTAGAAACGTGGCTTTAGTGAGGTGTGCACATTGTTCTCTTCCGCTTTGTTTCAACCACTTCAACGAAATCCCACATATGCAATATGAGGACTAACATAAGCACTATCAGGAGTATAGGATATGCTTTTTGCGCTATTATAATCACTTTAAGCAGAGGATTTTTTGCACTATTCACTGAAAAGTGATGATATGCTGACGTCATTGAATTACGTAAAATATCCCTCATATGGTACTGACATCTTCTTACTTTGTTTATCTCTATTTAAGTGTCACTTATGGCTGAATGGAAATTGTACCATGGAAAAGACACAACTAGTTTCTTTTTATGATTGAGTGTTGTTCTGAATAAGATTCTATGCTGTACCAACGTTCGAGGTCAAAGGTGTCCCTTGGTAATAAGTCAACATTATAACGTGCATAGAACAAGAGAAGTACCTAGTTATAACCAGTGATGAGCAGTTATCGTGTGCTAATGTGCCACAGCACACTATAAATATCACACCAAAATTATGCCATTTCTCCTTGAACGCAACGTCAAATCACACTAAAGTTACACCATTTCTCTTCGAATGCAGGCCTCTAATTGCAATAAAATTACCTACTTCTCTTCGATGGGTGCTGATATGCAAATGAAATCGAATAAAACATGTTTTATAGTGCCTTGTCTGCTATTACTAGAAATCAGTGTCGAGTGATGTAAATGATGATCAGCCACGCTACGATCAACTCTGCGAAAGGACTCATTGGCTGTTTTCGACTGCACGTGGTCCGATGTGACTCCATGCTCTCCAGAACTGCAAGTGCAACGTTGGTCACAGCGTCAGGTCAGCATTTTTCGTTGAAACTGCATTTGGCAGATTGTTCGAGAGTAGGGTATAAGGGGTTTTCGAGTAGCTATTGTTGTAACAACGCTGTGGCCTGGCGGTCTAGCACACAGACTAGAATGAAAATTACGAAAAGACTGGAAAATACACTCCTGGAAATTGAAATAAGAACACCGTGAATTCATTGTCCCAGGAAGGGGAAACTTTATTGACACATTCCTGGGGTCAGATACATCACATGATCGCACTGACAGAACCACAGGCACATAGACACAGGCAACAGAGCATGCACAATGTCGGCACTAGTACAGTGTATATCCACCTTTCGCAGCAATGCAGGCTGCTATTCTCCCATGGAGACGATCGTAGAGATACTGGATGTAGTCCTGTGGAACGGCTTGCCATGCCATTTCCACCTGCCGCCTCAGTTGGACCAGAGTTCGTGCTGGACGTGCAGACCGCGTGAGACGACGCTTCATCCAGTCCCAAATATGCTCAATGGGGGACAGATCCGAAGATCTTGCTGGCCAGGGTAGTTGACTTACACCTTCTAGAGCACGTTGGGTGGCACGGGATACATGCGGACGTGCATTGTCCTGTTGGAACAGCAAGTTCCCTTGCCGGTCTAGGAATGGTAGAACGATGGGTTCGATGACGGTTTGGATGCACCGTGCACTATTCAGTGTGCCCTCGACGATCACCAGTGGTGTACGGCCAGTGTAGGAGATCGCTCCCCACACCATGATGCCGGGTGTTGGCCCTCTGTGCCTCGGTCGTATGCAGTCCTGATTGTGGCGCTCACCTGCACGGCGCCAAACACGCATACGACCATCATTGGCACCAAGGCAGAAGCGACTCTCATCGCTGACGACGACACGTCTCCATTCGTCCCTCCATTCACGCCTGTCGCGGAACCACTGGAGGCGGGCTGCACGATGTTGGAGCGTGAGCGGAAGACGGCCTAACGGTGTGCGGGACCGTAGCCCAGCTTCATGGAGACGGTTGCGAATGGTCCTCGCCGATACCCCAGGAGCAACAGTGTCCCTAATTTGCTGGAAAGTGGCGGTGCGGTCCCCTACGGCACTGCGTAGGATCCTACGGTCTTGGCGTGCATCCGTGCGTCGCTGCGGTCCGGTCCCAGGTCGACGGGCACGTGCACCTTCCGCCGACCACTGGCGACAACATCGATGTACTGTGGAGACCTCACGCCCCATGTGTTGAGCAGTTCGGCGGTACGTCCACCCGGCCTCCCGCATGCCCACTATACGCCCTCGCTCAAAGTCCGTCAACTGCACATACGGTTCACGTCCACGCTGTCGCGGCATGCTACCAGTGTTAAAGACTGCGATGGAGCTCCGTATGCCACGGCAAACTGGCTGACAGTGACGGCGGCGGTGCACAAATGCTGCGCAGCTAGCGCCATTCGACGGCCAACACCGCGGTTCCCGGTGTGTCCGCTGTGCCGTGCGTGTGATCATTGCTTGTACAGCCCTCTCGCAGTGTCCGGAGCAAGTATGGTGGGTCTGACACACCGGTGTCAATGTGTTCTTTTTTCCATTTCCAGGAGTGTAGTTTCATCAACTATTTAATTGTCCAGAACCACTCCATAAGTTCGAATACTCACTCATGAAAATCTAGAAGATTTATCTCAGCTATCTAAGAAATTGAAGAGTATATTAAAACCTTATTATAAACCCATTGGAGAAGACTCTATTAGAGCAGAACTTTTGGAATGGTCTCTGTTGTTCTTGTTGTTGTTGTGTTCTTCAGTCCAGAGACTGGTTTGATGCAGCTCTCCATACTACTTTATCCTGTGCAAGCTTTTTCACCTCCCAGTACCTACTGCAAGCTACATCGTTCTTAATCTGCTTACTGTATTCATCTCTTGGTCTCCCTCTACGATTTTTACACTCCACGCTTTCCTCCAGTACTACATTGGTGATCGCCTGATGCCTCAGAACGTGCCCTAGCAACCGGTCCCTTCATCTAGTCAAGTTGTGCCAGAAAATCCTCTTCTCCCCCATTCTGTTCAGTGCTTCCTCATCAGTTACGTGATCTACCCACCTAATCTTAACCACTCTTCTGTAGCACCTTATTTCGAAAGCTTCTATTCTCTACTGCTCTAAACTATTTATCGTCCATGTTTCACTGCCACACATGACTACCCTCCATACAAGTACTTTCAGAAAAGACTTCCTCACGTTTAATTCTATATTCGATCGTAACAAATTTCTCTTCTTAAGAAACGCTTTCCTTGCCATAGTCAATCTACGAGGTGCCGGAGCTAGCAGTGTATTTAACACTAAATTCTTCTAGA